>NC_133709.1:6394320-7703178 GCF_048934315.1 Petromyzon marinus | reverse complement strand
GCAGAGCTTCAGTGTGGTGGAACAGGAGGCGATTGATCAATTCATGCTGGACCTCGATGGAACTGAGAACAAATGTGAGAAATACAGATTCATTGCCTTTGAGTACATGTCATCATCATCAGCACCACGTCCACTGCAATCCATTAACCTTTCAAACCGTGATGCGATGGATTTTTGAGATTCAGGATTGCAATTTGGGGCTGGAGGGATGACGTGAACCCATTAAATGTGTATCGAAATGTATCGTTATTATTTCATTCATTAGATTGGATTATAAGCTTAATAATTTATATAACCACATTGATGCATTGTTCTACTTATAATAATCCTCCATAAGAAAACAATGTTCCATTGCAACGTATGCTCAAGCCAACGATTGAAGTTTCTGGTTGTAGCAACACTAGCTCGAACCGCCAGGGTGTGCAGTAGCAGCTTTTATTACTTTGACGAGGGCGCCGCGGTGGCTAGAAGTTAACTACCTCGCCTGGTGTACAGGAGGTCGTGACTTCGATCCTGACCCTGACGCCTTATATTTGGAGTTTGCATGTTCTCCCTGTGGTTGCTTGGATTTTTTTCTTCCGGGTCCTCCGGTTTTTCCCTGCACGTGTACAAACACGCGTTTAGAGTATTTGGCTGATATGCATTTCCACATGATGATAAGCCACCTCGTTGAGCTATCGTTTGTAGCCAGGTCGCTTCTCAACAAGAACTATGTAGCTCAGTGGGCCTTACCTGGTGAAATAGAAAGTTTGTTTTTTAGTTTAGTTTCATACTTGCAGCTCACTGTCAAATCTCAATGGGTTTGTTATGCAAGGCTGCATTTTTTTACTGACTTACGAATCCTATGATGTCATGCACACAGCCTTGTTTAACAGCTGCACACTCATTCCATGCTCCCTACGCACTGGTTGCATGCAGCTTGAAGCCACGCGCACATTTAATGCGGGGGGGGGGGGGCGGATGGCTTCTTACGAGCTGCAACGTTACATGATTCAACACCAACAATGTCAGGGGTAATTATATGCTCACAGTTATTGCTTCGTAGATAACATCGCCTGTGCTGTTGTGCTATGTTGTGGTTCTGCAGAGGGCAGTGCAATACAATATACTGTTGTGCTGTACTACGCTTCCATATGTATGCTCTCCCCTTCCGTCACCAACCCACACTGGCTCGTGTGGTGAAATATGGTCAACCAACCCCCTTGACCCACACGGTGTGGGGAAACCCTTGTCCAGTAGTGGATTGACAAAAATGGCTGCACGTGTACGGATAGTAGATTCACTAGGTCATATCTAGACAGGTATTTATATTTCCAATAATTTTGAATTGTTCAGGTTGTCATTAGCACATTCAAAAACTACCATCACTAACGAAGGCATTCTTATGAAAGGTGAAGGGCAAACGTGAGGCATACTCAAATTAATGTTGGCCGATATCCCCTCTGTGGGCGCTCCTGACTCGGGAGGAGGGTATTCCACATTGCTGCTGGCAGGATCGGCATAGTCCAGATGGCAGCCACAGTCATATAATAATAAACAAGGAAGTAAAACCATGCGTATGCATAGATTCAGCTACACTTGCCGACACGCATTTGTCATCAGGTGCATTTAATTAGCGATAACGTTACGTTTCAAGCTGAACAAATGAAGATGCCACATGTTACATTGTGTGACATTGAGAGGTGACGTCACACTTAATTACATCGCCCTGGGCCAGCAAAGGTCAATCTTTTTTTTATCGCTTTTCGGCAACCATTGTATCAATATTGACGGTTTTCTCTGGGGGTAGTAAGTCCTGACTCGAAACAAAATTTTATTGAAACATTTTGTTTGGATTTAATTATATTTACAAAAGTTTTCATCCTCCCCCGTCCCCCCCCTATCCCCCCTGTTCCCCTCCCCCACCCCGATTATTACAGACAAAGCTAATGCATAAAGATTTGGTTGTTATGATTTAAATAATTGAATCATAACAACAAGTCGCATGAGTGAAATGCCAGTGCATGTGTGTTGTCCTTGGAATGTAAACAAAAATAAACCGTTAAATATAAAACGACACGAATAACTTAATCTAAAAATGCAACGCAAGAGGAGATAAAAAAAAAATGTGGAGTTAACATCTCAGTCATGATGATAATGATGATGTCTTGTTGTGGAACTGGCAGCCAAGTTTGGAGCGAATGCTGTGCTTGGCGTCTCGCTGGCCGTGTGCAAGGCCGGGGCGGGCGAGAAGGGGGTTCCGCTGTATCGGCACATCGCAGACCTTGCCGGGAACTCTGAAGTCATCCTGCCTGTCCCGGTGGGCAACTGAACAAGCATCTGCGTGTTGTATTATACGTACATCTGTGTGCGCCCGTGGGTTTCTGTTTAGTCTAAAGTTTTTGTTTGCGCACTCCGATACGAGCGTGGCGACCCGCTTTCGATTCCCGCACGTGGCTAACATCCGTGGGGAACATTTGAACCGAGGAGGACTTAACCTGGTGCCCTGTGTAAACATGAGAACTGGGGAGGCGAAGGCAGCCCGACGTGGTGGTGGCCACACCACCCCGTTGTGCGCCATGATGGCCTTCATGGGTGCTTCCTCACAGCATTTGCCCTAACAGACTGTATAAGTTGCTTGGGGGGTCTTTGTCTTGTGAATAATTTTTTTTTTCTAATTTTTATCCCGAATGTACTCTCGGCATCATGTCATTGAGAGGGAGTAATCCATTTTGATCTCTCGCAGAACAATGCAACCCTAAAATGTATAGACTGGCCCACAGAAGCGAATATCACAGAGCTACCGCTAAGATCCCTTCAATCTGACCTCTGGTCCACACAGTAGGGGACACCAAGAGTAATTTATTTGCCAAATGACAGTCAAATTATATATTTTGTTCTCAAAGCTGGAGTTTATAAAAAATAAAGTCCAGAACCAAATTTAATATGATGTTTGCAGTCATTGGTGACTGGGCTGAGACGAGCAACTCACTAGAAGAAAAAACAATTTGAGAACACAGTATAACCACAGTTGGCTGCCTGGATTATTTGTGTGTACGTGTCTCAGAATTACCATTAGAATTCAGGACTTTTACACAACCACTTCTGAAATGTTATTTTTTGTCTGTCGATGGGTAAATTTTTCTCATCTGTATGTGTGTCTAAGTGTTTTAATGTGTTACCCTTATCGTATGTCTGTGTGCATATGTTCACGTTTGCATCTTATTTTTTAAAATAGAACCTCAGAGATCGAACGCACCAGAACTCGAACAAATCGGTGTTCGGACGATATTTACGAAAAAAAAATTGCCCCCGGAAACCGAACGAAATTCGGAGGTGGAAAGGGGCAATCGCGACTTGAAAGAACCTGTACACGGCTGAGACGCGTATGGCCAGCAGCGTGCATGACGCTTGCCCAGACAAAAGGTTTTACCGTAATGTGAGGCCCAGTTAAAAATATCACCCAGACAACCGAGTGAGCAATGTTTTTAATGATAATGCAGTGTGTAATTTTCAAAACATCATAAAACGGAGGCAGAAACAAACCTCTTGAGATAAGTTTATCGTCAGAAAGAGCTCAAGTGACTCGCAGTTATTGGCAGACAAGAGGCACAAAAGAGAAAGAACCCCAGAAGGGGACTCCCCTTCCATAATAACACCACCACCACCTCCTCCTCACCACCTTCCACTCAAGCCATCAACTCTCCTTATTACCGGTAAAGTGAAGTTCAATGTTCATTTATTTCATTTATTCCATATATTTATTCATTTATTCAATTTTTTATTGTGTTTCTTGTTTTTTTGTATGGTTTTATTCCTGTAATTACTGTAAACTTCGTGTAAAAATGCGTTATAATGAGAGATTTCTTGTGTCTGGAACCAATTAATGTCATTTACATGAATTCTTATGGGGAAAATTAATTCGGTGTTCGAACAAATCGGTGTTCGAATGGCCTTCTGGAACGAATTAAGTTCGATCTCCGGGGTACCACTGTACATATTTATGTCTGCATTTGTTCATGCATTTTAATTGCCGAGAATTCAATTGGTGTTGGCGAGTCTTTGTGCGTGCATCAATAGCTCAGTTCACGTTGACATTTCCACATCTGCGTCTGTGTATCAATGTCCGAGCGTGTGTTTGTGCTTTCTCTGCATGTGGGGAGCAGTAGTGCAGTGGATAGCATGCTGCACTACGAACCCGGTGACCCGAAATCGATTCCTGCTCATGGCCAACACCAGTGACGATTATCTGAACGGGTCCTGGGCCTCACCTAGGTCGACTTAGCCTCAAATGAGTACCTGGTGTGGTGCGTAAACATCGTCGCTGGGGAGACAAAGGCGGTCGGGCGTGGTGTTGGCCTCCCACACCCTCATGTGCCGTGCTGGCCTTCATAGGTGCTCGTGGACAGTACTTGCCCCAACAGTCTGTTAAGGCTATACGGGGGACTTTTGTCTTTGTCTCTACATGTTCATGTCAGCACCCACTACTGTGCTCAAATACATTCGCCCATTGGCTCCTGTCCCATGTAGAGATGGGATATCAGACTATTGAAGTAAAATCACTCTCCTGATTATCGGTTCAATTACCTGACTAATCGGACGACACAAAATAGTTCCAAACATGTGCCGGCTGGACGGGAGGTGATGGGCGTGGCTAAGTCATCGGCATCATCATTGATCTTTGTCACACTGTGCGTTGCTCGTTGAAGGTTTTTCTACCTTTGGTAAGCAGGATGAAAGGGGTGGGTTGTGGCAGTCAGAGAGGGATGGCTTTGGGGGCAGGGTGTCTCCTGATTTGGTGAGGGGTTCGGAATGACAGGAGTGTGTGGAGCTTGGGTAAGGGGAACCAGGTGACATGGGAGGAACGAGAGGGAGGAGTGAGGGACGCGCGGGGCGGCCGTGCGGCATAGTGATTTGCTGTAGTGAGGGCCATTGGGGCCTGCAATGAGCTAAGTATTGACAGAGGAAAATTTTGGTAATGGAGCAAAGTGTCAGTTGGAAAAGAAACATAGCGTAGGGTGTCAGATATTCAAACGGCGTCGCGGCCATGGTGTGCTCGGGTGTATTGGTGAGGTGGCCATTTTGTCGTGGATGTGAATTTTCGCTGCGTCATTTTTGGATGAGGCGGCCATCTTGAAGAGGACAGTCTGAAGTTGGAGCCAGGAGTGTTGGTGACGACAACTTGCTGGCCTGGGAGCGCGATGGACTGGGGTTCTGCTGTTAACTGCTGGTCTGCCCAGAGCAACCATCTTCTTGGAGCCAGGAGTATTGGTGACGGCAGATTGCTGGCTTGTGAGCGCAACCACCTGGAGCCTTATTGTGGAAAGCGGTTATGTTCACCTGTTCACCACCCAGGAGTGGATCGTCACAGAAAACCACCCGCCGCTGCCGTGAAAGTAGCCCTCCCGAATGCTGAAGACTGCGGGGGCTTCGACAGCTGGGGACACTTGTGGGGAAGAAGGGAGGTGTCCACCTGAGGGCTGTGAAGTTGTCGTTGGAATGTTTTATTTAATCTCTTCAAGAACTGGGAGAACACTTAATACGTACCCTGGATGGTTACTCTGCAGTTGTCACCTGTCGGCGTTCGTATTTGAAGAAATACGTTGAAACTGGTGTTGTTGGGTTGTTGTAGGATTGTGTTGTTTGTTGTTGCTGTTATGATGGTCATTTGGGTTGCTATATTTGCTGGTGATATTTTCACTTCCCCAGGAAGTAGCAAACTTGCAACTATTAAATGATTGAATAACTGTATTCTATGGGTCTTTCGGTAAAGCCACGTAGATAAAAAATTAAATAAAAATATCACGACGTTTCCATTGCAACACAAGCAATCGTCTTCAGGTGTATTTTTCTATCTACGTGGCTTTACCGAAAGACCCATAGAATATGTATTCTTGCAGTCTCGAAAGCTTTAAGTGAAAATTTTAAACTGCAAAACAATAGTATTCAAATAAACGCCGTTATTTTGCAGTATACTGACAGTGATCCTTGTTATACTCCACACACGGTCATGGGGTGCGTCGCATAAAACAGGGATCTCACCATAAAATAAACCACAACGGTGCGGGTACTAGAGCTAGGGTCGGCTATGGACCGAAACCCGCAAAAAGCTCATGTCGCAAAAGGACGCACCATTACACGGGTGCCATTAAATTGAGGCAATTCACGAAAAATAAGTAGCCTGGTACAAAGTTTGGATGATCAATCGGCTTAAAAATCGTCCCAGCTCTCATCCAGATGGGAGACCTTAACCAATCGCCTCTCTCGTGCCTCCTCCAGGCATTCAACGTGATCAATGGCGGCTCACACGCCGGAAACAAGCTGGCCATGCAAGAGTTCATGATCCTGCCCGTCGGGGCGGAGAGCCTCTCGGAGGCCCTGCGCATGGGTGCCGAGGTCTACCACTCCCTCAAGGCCGTCATCAAGAAGAAGTATGGCCAGGACGCGACCAACGTGGGCGACGAGGGCGGCTTTGCCCCCAACATTCTTGAAAACATGGAGGGTGAGTGCCGAGTGCTGAATGAGGGTGCTGTGAAATCCCTCCTGCATCCCAGTGGTGTAGCTGTCGAGTGTGCAGGCAGTGCAACTTCACTGGCCGGAGGGTCTCAAGCACTTAGCTTGAACGAGGGGCCCCAATTCATGTTTTGCACCAGGACTTATTCCATTGCTGCATCCCCAAATCCCTCGCCCTCAAAACGTCGGATGATCCAAATGACGCTGACAAACTTCTCACTCCCGCACTACTAAGCAAGACCACGTCACCCCAATGGTCGACTGATGCATCCACCCCACTGGCTCTTAATCCGGTCCCAGATTAACTTTAAATTCACCCTCATTGTTTTCAACATCCACCATAGAGTTTAACACGTAGGCTTTCGCGACCAATATCCATAATACAGGGTTTTTTTTGGGTTAGATCACGATCTAAAAAAAAATCCTGTATTAAGGATACCCCATAGACTACCCCTGCATAGTTCTCCCCTCTCAAATCGTTCTGCTCCCCTTAATGAGCCCTCCGCTCCAGCAAGAAAGGCCTTCTGTTAAAGCCCCCGCTCATCCTTCACTCGGTGGGAGGCCACTCCTCCTCTGCTGCTGCCCCCGTGGTCTCGAACCTCCTTCCCCAAGGCCATCGGTGATCTCATCTCCCAAGCCCCCATTCAAGTCCGGACTTGAGGCTTTCCTCTTCTCTGGTTACATCTTCTTCCGTACAGCGTCTTGAGATGTGGTTGCAGTTAATAATAATTACGATAATGACAATACTATACGGCAATTTGTCAATTTCACTGTGGAAAATTTCCCCGATGTTGTGGAAGTTCATGGTGGTGGTGTGGCCATACTTTACCATGTGGTTGAAATGTGGACTGAGGAAGGGGGTGCCCAGAACACAGACATCACCCGCCGCTGATGTTAGCCTCAATTAAATTAACCCTGAGTGAAATTTAAACTTGAAAATATTATGGTTACTGTTGGCATGGGACATGGAACAGCAATAATCTCCATTAGCATTCTTTGAGCCTTCAGTGGAAATTCTACATTGATGTTTGTACTATAATACGCGCCATGCACGTGCATTGCCTTGTTGCCTTGTCAGCCCTGGACCTCCTCACCCAAGCCATCGGCAAAGCCGGCTACACCGACAAAATCGTCATCGGCATGGATGTGGCCGCCTCCGAGTTCTACCGCGACGGGAAATACGACCTGGACTTTAAGTCCCCTGCGGACCCAGACCGCTACATCTCTGCCGATGAGCTGGCAGACCTGTACCGCACCTTCATCAGCGACTACCCAGGTGGGTGCGGTGGGCACAGCTGTGGAGCCATAAGTGAGCGAGCCTGGGGTTATGGTGCCATCTCACCTGCAGTTTATATTATGTGGCCAGATTACCCCTGCACGTGCCCGATCACGTCAGATCTCGGAAGCCAAGCAGGGCTGCGACAGGATTGTGCTTGGGTGGGTGGCCACCAGGGCTTGCCACGTGTTGCAGGCGTGGGGATGTGAGGTGGCCAAAAGATAGTAGTGTTGAGTGTCACCCGCTCGTATATGTGGATTTCTCCAGATTCTCCGGTTTTTTCTCATATGAAGCCAAACACTCAGTCATGGAATTAGCCAAATATTCCCAATGGAAGATCCTGCTGAAAACGAGTTTTCAGACTCCGAGAGGCTTCCCTGGGTTAATAATGAAATGGGATATTCTTTGGGTCTTTCGGTAAAGTCACGTAGAACAATTAATTTTTACAAAAACTACTTTACCGAAAGACCCAAAGAATATGAATTCCTGCAGTCACGAAAGCTTGAAGTCAAGATTTAATTAAATGGGATATTTGGAAAAAGAGGTACAGATTAGTGGGCACATGTACAGACATTATGACGTCAAGATACCATGTGACTCGAACAGAAAATCTAGTTTCAGAAAACTGTCGAAGGTAATTTACAAACAATCACTTATACATACCTCTCACTACCCAGTAACTCTCTTACCCTTCCATTTCATCTCCATCCTCCATAAACTCACCAGTGCTCACCGACCAGCACGGCCGGGGGTCTTGCGCTGTGATAAATGCCCTTCCATCCGCTCGCCCACCACCTCCGTAGTGGTGTCCATTGAAGACCCGTTTGACCAGGATGATTGGGAGGCGTGGTCCAACTTTACTGCCAACGCTGGCATTCAGATCGTTGGCGACGACCTGACCGTCACCAACCCCGCACGCATCCAGACCGCAGTGGATGTCAAGGCCTGCAACTGCCTGCTCCTCAAGGTCAACCAAATCGGAAGTGTCACGGAGTCCATCAAAGCGTGAGTGTTGTCCGCCAACCCCGTGTGACCTATAGGCAGTCCAACACTACCAGGTCCCATAATCTGGTAGTGCCTAGGGCTACGAAGATGAGACAAATTGGGCATTGGTGGGTGGACCCCGTGGAATTCTTTGCACCAGGGCTCATGCCAACCATGCTAGAGAAATTAAGTCGGGCACCTAGCCCCACTTTGTAGTTGTCGTGGTCCAGTAAGGTAGCCATGGGAATCCAGCCTGGGCACAGTTGCCTAATTTGTAAAACCGGGCCGGTCTGCTTCAAAGTGTGGCCATGGAAATACACTACGATTTTTTGACCTCATGTTGCGGGTGTGGGCAGATGCAAGCTGGCGCAGTCCAACGGCTGGGGAGTCATGGTGAGCCACCGCTCGGGCGAGACCGAGGACACCTTCATTGCTGACCTCGTCGTGGGGCTGTGCACTGGCCAGGTGAGCCATTCACTGGGTGGGTGGCGTGGGGCGTGATGGGCGGTGGTGGGATATGGCGAGCGGTGGCGAGCAGGAGGGAACGGCTCTGTTGGAATCTTCGTGTTCGTGTGTGTGCAGATTAAGACAGGTGCTCCGTGCCGGTCTGAACGTCTGGCCAAGTACAATCAGCTGATGAGGTGCGTCAGCTTTCATTATTTTTTACCACCACAATTGAACACCATCGTTGTCCACACGAACATTTTTCCCATTATGAATCGTTCGCAATACGTAGTATGTTATTTGAGAGCATCACTTACGAAATGTACTAAATATATGGGAGGCGAGCAGCAGCACAGTGGTTAGTGCACTGCCCTCACCTTGGTGAACAGAGTTCGACTCCCATCCATGGTTAACAGTCCTGGGTGCACACCTTCACCAAGCCACAATGACCAGCGTGGTGAACTTTGGGCAAACGACCCCATGGTCGACACGTCATGGGGAGGCCTTCTGACAGTTGATTAACAAAAGGGTTACAAAGCCGTTGTGTTATATTAGTGATGCCCTCCAATTGTATTTTCTTATATTCCACAGTGTCTAACTTGAAAAAATAGATCCATGTTTCACTCTGGTCTTACATGGTTAAACATGTCTCCATCTAATATGATGTTCAGTGGTGTAGTGTAATAAAATTGCGTTTTGGGGCGATAGCTAGTCATTATCTGTTACATTGGTGGGTTTAACACTCCCAACAATGTTCTAAAGTCAATTTGACCATATTTTATATCAATCAGTGTCCGCTTATAAGATTTAATTTGAATGAACACTACTTATACGTTTACATATACTTGAAGTCGAATATATCAAGGATATATAAACATTTATACGATTTCTAAAAAGGCCAAAGTGATGTTATCAGTCGTGCAATGAAGCAGGTGGGCCGTGTGACGGCTACCATCTCTCTACCATTGCCAATACAACTGTGGTACTCCATTAACTGTATCAGAACAGCAACTGGTCGTTGCACACACCACTTGCATAACGGACCGTGTTGCGAACAACTGCATTCTACGCCCGTATATTATTCACGCAAGTCCTGAAGCTATCGCATGGCTCGCAAGCTTAAACCTCGATGTATAATCAGCACCTGCTTGCCATACACTAGAAGAAGACTTATTAACAATAAAAAAACTGTTGCTTCTCCATTGCAGGATTGAGGAAGAGCTGGGGCAAAAGGCGCAGTTCGCCGGCAGGAATTTCCGCCACCCCATGGCTTGAAAATCCGTAGTGCAAGCCCTTCCGTAGAAACGTGCACGTTGAAACCTATAGCACCTCCTACCTCCCCCTGTTACCATCACCTCTCAGTTGTGCTGCCAACCACATATTCACTCCCCAAGTAACACGAGTAGCACAGAATCCACGTGGCGGCTTGAAGAAAACTGAAGTTTCTGGTGACCGTGTTAGAAGCAATGGCGTGGTGGGGGTGCATGAGGAGAGATTACCAGAAGTGGCCCGATTGGGGGAAAAAATGTATCCGGTGCGTTTAAACGTATGAAACTAAAGCGAAAGTGACAAATAGATCATTACATATGGAAAGATTGTTGGTCAAGGCTGATAGGATATGCTGAATAAGTTTGCTTGGAGTTGTTAATATCTAGGGCTCGAGAAAGGTGTGCTTTGGCTTGTGACACAGAACCCACTAAAACAAACACCCAGATAGCCAATAGCTGATCAGGTTGTTGAAAATGTTTATGAAATGTGAGTAATAATTGAAATATGGAACAAATGTGAAACTAGGACTTAAACATGAAAATATAAACTAAAAAATACTAATCTGAACAACGTAATCATTGGCGTGAATTTTAAGAACACTGCATGGTAGTTATGATGGTTTAGCCTCTTCTTCTTTGGTTCTTTCGGTAAAGTCACGTAGAATGAGAATAAAATAATAAAATAAAATAAGACAATAAAATTCTCACGACGTTTCGGCCACAACACAAGTAGCCTTCATCAGGTGAAAGAACAGAACTGTCGGGATGAGAGTGCTTCGGCCACAACACAAGTTGTGGCCGAAACGTCGTGAGAGTTTTATTGTCTTATTTTATTTTATTATTTTATTCTCATTCTACGTGACTTTACCAAAAGAACCAAAGAAGATTAATCCTTGCAGTCACGAAAGCTTTAAATGGTTTAGCCTGTTTAGTGAAGTTGGGTTGTTGGACCCTGAGAGGGATAGGAGCATCGTGTTTAGTCGGTTCATGCTGTTCAGTGAGTTTGCTGGACTGTGAGAGAATGGGAGCATGGAGTCTGCAGGCCAGAGCCCTCCTCTCTCACCTCCTGAAGAAATGGGCCAAGGCGTTTGAGTGCAAACTTGAGTGAAGGAGCTGGCCAAGGGTACAGAGTGTTGACGAGGTGTAGTGGGATCAGAGACTTTGGTCATGATGACATATATGTATGTACGTATGTATGTATGTATGACATCTTGACTTGAGAGTGTAGTTGTGCCGACTCCTGTTATGAAAGAAACAAAGCCCAGACACGTGCACAGATGTTATATACAGAGATATATGTGAATGTTACGTAAAGCTACTACAAAAAAGAATCGTCCGACAAGCCATTTAAGTCTTATGGCTCATCAAGTTAATTGTGATCCCACGTCCATCCCGTTTGTGAGTGTTTTATTCGTGTAAATGTGTACGTGTGTAAAATAAAATGAAGTGCTGAAGAAACCTTCCGTGGAACCAGCGAGTCCCTTCATCATACTACACTGTATATTATCAAGGTTTTGCTGGCTGGCGTGCGGGCAAGTGCGTGGCGGTTATGTCACCGCACACATCTACGTGATGACGACATCCGAATCCCACACATCTCCGCACCCACCCTCCCATGCACATGTGCAGGCAGTGATCGTTTTAAGAGGGGAGTGTCCACACAGGGGGCCCCAGGTGGGGGGGGCTAGTGGGTGATCACGTGTCCGGGGAGAGCTCTTGAGAAGGATCGAGAGGGAACGAGAATGCTCGAGGTGGGCGGGGCCGAGGGCGGAGCGACCCCGACCATAGGGGGATATAAGGTGGGTCCCTGAGAGGGACCGGGGTCGCTGCATTCTACAAGCTGGAAGCTCAACACCTACAAGCGGGAAGCTCTGCGTCTCAAACTGGAAGCTCTTCGTCTTACGAGGCAACCACGTGGTCGGAGACCCGAGTGAGGGTCCGACCCTTCGTAGCAGTAACTCCTCTGTATAGTGTAGTTAGCTGGGTGGTCACCACCCTAGGCTGTATCGGGTAAAGGGGCCATTACCCCTTTGTGTTATGGTGTTACAATAAATGTGTTGCCTCTAAAAGAAACAACGTCTGCGACTCAGTTGGACTCACTACACATGGTAGATTTTGAAACATAAGCAATAGCTTCAAGCACACAAACCATCTGCTTGGTTTAGATATGTGGATGACACATTGGTGGTCTGGCCACACGGCACAGATACACTGAACGCATTACTAAATCATCTCAACTCGCAAAAACCATCCATCCAGTTCACCATGAAAGTGTAAGCTGACAGAACTCTACCATTTCTGGATATTCTGCTCGAACGGGGTCGAAATAGTAAAATAACACAACAGTGTTTACCGAAAGAAAACACATACTGATGCCTATCTGAATGCAGTCACACCATCTCCCTGCACAGAAATCTGCTCTTATCCAAGACGCTCATTCATTGCGCTAAGAAGTTAACGACAGATTTATATATTTACGCAATCTAACGCAAAAAAAAAACTTATGGATATTGGTCGCGAAAGCCTACGTGTGAAACTTAAAGTGATCTTTTTCATGAATTACATTTTTTTATGTAGCTCTGTGATGTTTTTTGGGTCACACAGCATGGCTGAACGACCCGTAAACAAGGAGGGCTTTACAGCACAACCACGAAAACGTTTGCAGTTTCAAAATGTCATACTCGCAGAAGTACATCTTGAACGGAAAGCACTACTTTCATGGGATGATATTTGATTTGTACATTAACTTGTTCAATGCAATGAATTATAGACGTTCGATAAGTACTGGTATCTGATCATTGTCCAATTCCAAATCAACATGAAGATGACTTTGGTAAAAAAAGATCACGTGTAACCTGTTGGGCACGATACTAAGCATTGAAACAGTGGCAAGATATTTATCCGTGATGTTTCAGCGTTGTTGAATCGGTGCTAAGTTTAGTGCAAAAGTTACATTGTTGAAAACGAAGCATTGACAGTGAAATTAGACTCGCATATCCAACTCTCAATCTTAAAACACAAATGAGATGTCAACGCACGCAGAATAGTGTACAATTTCGTTGGATTTTTTTTTATTTCACACCGACACAAATAAATACGCAAACTTCGTACAAATCTTACACAGGGCCGCCCCGACAGTGGTCAAATAGGGCCGCAGGATTTTCCACAATCGAGTTTTACTCAACACCCCTTAAAAACATTTAAACGTGGAAGGCTATACTTACCGTATCAGACATTACAACAGCTTTGGCTGGAACGAGCGAAGCAAAGGACTACAACCGATAATGTTTTCATTTAAACAATAAAAAGCTAAATAAGGCTCGGTTAGTGCAGTAAAGCGAGTTAATTTATTCCAACAAGCATCACCTTGGCGACAATGGCGGAGCCGGGATATTCAGGTAGGGGGGCAACCCCTCCAGCAATGAAAAATTATAGGAGTTGTTAGTAAGGACATGTCCGTTGCTTTTTATTCGACGCGTGTGCGGCGATGGCGCAGCCATCGATCGAGGTGTCGAATTCGAACCGCGCTGTGTGATCGGCATCGCGTTTGCTGAAGGTGCTGATGCCTTCAGGGAAGTCGTGTACTCTATACGCAACTGTGCACAATTCTGTGAGTCACTTATAACTGCTTTGCCGTTACTTATTGGCAATTATGGACTCTATTGTCCTATCATCTCATAGAGTCCCTGGCACATAATAATATGCTACTCAGTGCAGTGGGGGTCGCAAAATGCCGATTAATTACTAATAAACCCCAATGATCCGATCGAAATTAGGGATTTAGATCGGCTCATTGGGGGGGGGGGGCGGGGGGGGGGGCACGTGCCACTCCACCCAACTGGCTCCGCCAGTGCTTGTTGATGCGGTGTGTTGAACAAGTTCACTGAATCATGGACTTGGGAGAATCGATGGTACGCAAGCTTCGAAGGCAATAAAACGCATTACGACCGAGGCTGAGCTCAGCCACAGATAGTTTTCAACGCTAGCCAATCTTGTTCACAATTACGAGAGAGCAATTTCACGACGTGCACTTTTGGGCACGCAAGCTGCTTGGCGGATCCGAGAAGGCTGAAACGTTGCAGTCGTGGGAAATTGCGTACTGTAATTTTGAAGACTAAAAAACATTCACTTTGATTAATGGTTCGGGCCACTTTGGGGCAGTGGCATGACCTTCTGGTAATGAAATAAAAGAGTGGTTTATAAGGAGTGCATAGTTGCATTGATGAGAAGGGGCCAACGCGTGTTCCAATTATGAAAAAGAGCCTCGTTTGACTCCAAACTTTTACACATTATCCCAGACGCACCCACCCTGGGTCACATATGGGAATGTGGTCTTTGGTATTAAAGGCAAATTGTATCGGTCCCCTATGACCCACGCCACCTAACAATGGGGTGGGGTGGGACTGCGTCTGGTATGAGCTGTCACCTGCAAGCCAAGCACGATGGCTCCTTTCTGTGCCACCAGATTCCTTAACGTGACTGCGAAACGTTTTACGAAATAAAAATGCCGCTGGGAGACTGTTAGGTCAAGCGATTCGAAGGCCGTGATGGCAAATTTAATCGAGCGTGTTGTGCGGCTCACAATCTGCAGGGTAAATACTGTGGCAAGCGGATGGCAGTACGGAAGAAAAAAAAAACACGTTGCTGACTTTCCTATCATTTGTAAATAACACTGCGGCCTTAATAGGAAAAATATATTTATTTGGCGAATGGGAATTCTTCATAACATACTTGCGCTTGTCCACTACTGCCAATGCAGCATCACCAAATAACGAAAGTTTGACCCTCCGATGGAATGTTATTGTCTCGAATGTACGTGGGGTTTCTCTGCATGCTGCCGTTTCCTCCCCCACGTGAACAAATGCGAATAAAGATTTGTCCAAACATACCAGTTTTCAGATTTCTCCTCTTTTCGAGAATTATGCCATATCCCCGCTCTATTTTCACAAAAAATTTCATATATATAATAAAAAAAAGAAAAAAACGAAGCCAATAATAAAATAAGCTAAAACCGAGCAAAATACATTTCCGTAATGTGTCATCAAATGTGTAGCATGAGGGTTCTTCGTTGGAAACGTGACCACGCAACTCCGTGTACCTCTGGTGTGCGAGTGAGTGTATCCGACTGAACACAGCTGCGCGTGCGCGTAGCTACATTATTTCTGCGTAGCCGCACGCAAGTTTACGCATAAACTGTGTGCGTGTGTGCGCACGCCTGTGGGTCAGTAGCTGTCGGTATAAAACAATATGTGCGGTTATAATGTAGTAAGTTGTGTACAGGCATAAGGCACTACTATTTTAGGTGTAAAGTAACTTACTTGTTGGTATAAAATAAAGCATATGTGGGCAGCTATGACCTGGTGGCTGTTAGTTATCAAACATCGTGTGAACGTTCAATGTAATCAGTGCATCGTTGCTTTCCTGCCACTGTGGGAGGCACTTCATCACTCAAAGCCACCGCCCAATGATGGAGCTGAAATCATGAAAGAAAAGACAAAGTTAATACGATCGTTCACATGCAAACCGAGACGTTGTTTGGCACAATTCCGTGTTTATGACTTTTAAAAGTATTTCTGTCACTGCAATTTTCTTACCAAGTCAGTTATATCTTTTTTTGTATTTACACATCAGCATGTAGTAGACATACTCTTCGGTTCTTTCGGTAAAGTCACGAAGGTATATCCACGTAACTTTACCGAAAGAACCAAAGAGTATGGATTCCTGCAGTCACGAAAGCTTCAAATCAAGAATGTAGTAGACAATGATAAATACACGCACATACAGAATACAAGCACATTGTACGAACTTGCATGCAAACTGGTTTGCTGCCCTATCTGTATGGATTGTATCACATCAACTGCTCTGACTTCTGTGCTTTCCCCGGCTTCTCCAGTTTCCTCCCACAGGTGAGATGACCAAGGTATTGGCCAAACATCTCAACGAGTAAGCGTCCTTGTGAAAGAGTCTTGAGTCTCGGTGTGGCTTTCCTCGATAAAATTAAAAACGAATGCTATTTCACTTGCAGTGAATAGCTCTGACTCTAGGTTAAGGCAAACTCCAGGTGAGTTGTAACGAAAAAAAGACTCAACAGCTTTGTAAATTACGCTGCCTTAAAAAAAATATATAAAAGACGACGCTTTAGGCAATGACCATTCTTCTTCTCCGTAGCGCAAACCATTTAAATCCACTGTCGCACTCTACTCACATGCTCCCACATCTCTGCTGCCCGCCTTCACCAACCCGCACTGACCAGCGTGGTGAAGTATGCTCAAAAAACCTCATCCAGCTGTGGATTGACAAAAAGGGCTGCAAATTAATTCACTTCAACCGCGCTCCGACGTTTTTTTTTCGGATTGTACCCACGTGCACTTTGGTGTGACCTTTCCGATGTTTCACTCCACACGTGAAATAGCTTCATCAGCAACTGGATGCTTCAGCCTTGGTTTCTGAAGAAGCTTCCGGTGCGCGAAGCTAAAACTTTGGACGTCGTGCCCAAAAGACCTCGCGGTCCGGTCCCGAAAACACGCCGGAGAGCAATACAAATAACTCGCGCGCAAAACTCGCGCGCGAGTTATTTACTTATTATGTATTATTATTAATTCAAAAAACTTAAACAAGAGTCCCGTACAAAGCACGAGCGATAGGAAGTGGAGGGAGTACAGATATTCCGCGGATGCCAAGCCCGAAGCCAGATGCCCGTCCTGTGAGTACAATTTAATATTGTGAACTGAATCCGTCTATCTCTCGGTGAGAACACAGTCCCTCACTGTTGGTAAGTGGTCTAAGTTAAACACGATCTGCAGTGTAAGACACAAAGGCCAGACAGGTTGAGGTGTTGAACTGTGTAGTGGCTGTAGGCACAGCCGCACCAAGCCGCCCTTACCTCCAAAGGAGTACCCCGCACACTGAGATGAGTCGCAGAATCCAGGGGGTCCCGGGGGGCCATTGGACCCAGGGGACCCGGGTCGACCCTGGGGGCCGGGTGGCCCAGCCATACCGGGTCGACCCGTGTTGCCTGGGATCCCGGTACCAGGGCGGCCTGGCCGGTACGCACACACACACGCACACAAGCACACACGCACGCACACAGGCACGCACACACGAACGCACGTGATGAGTGAGGGTAAAGTTGCCACCTTGTCCTGGTTTCCCTGACGTCCTCTTTTCGAGGCTTGACAGTAAAATTAGACTCACATGTCCAACTCTCAATCTTGAACCTCGTCATAATTGAGACGTTAACGCACGGGAGGATTAAAAGTCCTGGTTTTTGTCAGTTGCATAATCGTCCATCACTCAAGCCAATGCATGTACGTACAGTTCTCCCCTCTTCTTTAATTGTGAGGAATTCTTCTGCTCGCGATTTTTTCCTGGTTTTTTGTACCTCAAGAGGTGGCAACCCATGAGATGACAGAATCTCAGACTGTGATCTAGGCGGAGAGCAGGCACGTGGAAAATGTTACTTACCAAGGGCTGAAGAGGACTTTCAAAAACCTTTGGCGGGTGGTCACACATGACCATACATACGCCTAAGCGCACTGGCGGAGCCAGTGGGGGGGAAGGGGTGGCACGTGCCTCCCCAATGAAATTATGGATTTTTAGTAATGAATCGGCATTTTGCGACCCCCACTGCCAATGTGTAGCATATTATTACGTGCCAGGGACTCTATGAGATGATAGGACAATAGTCTGAGTCCATAATTGGCAATAAGTAACGGCAAAGCAGTTATTATAAGTTACTCACAGAACTGTGCGCAGTTGCGTATACAGTACACGACTTCCCTGAAGGCAAACACCTTCAGCGAGCGCGATGCCGATCACACACGGTTCGAATTCGACCCTCAATCAATGGCTGCGCCATCGCCGCACACGAAACGAATAAAAATCAAGGGACAAGTCCTTACATATTACTAACAACTATCATTATTCATTGCTGGAGGGGTTGCCCCCCCTACCTGAAAATTCTGGCTCCGTCATTGCCTTAGCGTTATCCAATAATAATGCAAAACATAGTAAAGGCTCACCCGTATGGAAGGCTGCGCTTGTTGCCAGGTTTAAAATATTGCCCTCTAGAACCTCCTGATTATTTCTGCTAAGATGCTCGCAGTGACGAATGAACATTGTTTGCGGCCCGTTGGGAAGTGGCGAGCCTCATTGGGCCTCGTGAAATGAGGTCATGAGCTATTTCTTGCCCGCGTGGGCTGTAGGTTCCCCACAATGGATGGGGAAGGTGGGGGGGGGGGGCGCTGGAGGAGCAAGGGAGCGAGGCTGACGGGGGGGTAGGGAAATTATACCTGGGGGGCCGGGGGGCCCGTCCTGTCCACGGATACCATTTCCAGGACCACCCCGCTCTCCCTTCTCTCCTGTCAAACCTGGGGGGGGGGGGGGGCAGAAACATTGGTGAGAGTGGAACGGACAAGCATTGGCATGCACACACTAAAAAGAAAGATCCCCCGTATAGCCTGCATTGGCTGTTTGGGTAATGGCTGTGCACGAGCACCTATTGAGGGAGGCAAAGGCGGCCGGGCGTGGTCCTGACCACCCCACCCCCTCATGCGCTGTGCCGGCCTTCATAGGTGCCTGCTAACAGCATTTGCCCCAACAGTCTATTAAGGCTATACGGGGGCATCTTTGTCGTCGTTATATATGCAAGGATGTGTATAGGCGGGAGTGGGAGTGCATGTGCGTGTGTGTGCGTGCGTGTGTCTACCTCTCCCTCCTTGAAGGCCGGGGATTCCAGGAGACCCCGGGAAGCCGGGACGTCCTGCCGCACCGGGCTCCCCTCGCAGGCCAGGGCGACCCGGGGGTCCCTGGGGACCTGGGGGTCCTGGTTCGCTGCGCACGGGGGCTCCGTTGTTGGGGATCTGGTTTAACATGGAGTTGAACCTTCGCACGTGCTCTGCGTGAGACGAGACACAAACAAGCATGGTGTTTTTTTTTTCTTTTCACAACGACGGAGGTTCGTTGTCCGGCTTCCCGGCACGTCGGACATCATGCCGAACGGAACTGGGTACAAATCCCCGAAAACACATCGGGGAGCCATATGGCACAACCACAAAAATCAATGTGATTTGTCGTAATGTACAAATGTATGTACATTTAAAAAAAAGAAAGACATTTGCTATCTATCTACTGCTGAATGAAGGCCTCCGCAAGCCGTCGCCACCTCCCTTGGTCTGGCGAAGAAACAATCCACCTCGCTCTTGCACACGAGCCGCATGGATGCATGTTAAACTTCTTTCGCACCGTACATAGCCAACTGTGCTAATCAGAGGTGCGAGCTGATTGCGTCGCTCCATCTCCGCGGTGGACGGTCCTCTTTGGCGTGTTGTCTCCTCTGGCTGCCACTCCATCGTCAGTCTCAACCACCGGCTATCGTCTTCCCTTCCAGCGCCGCATCATGCCCAAGCTATACTGACTTCTTTTTTTTTATATACAATCGTTTTTCTTTAAGAAACAAAGCCCACTGACTTTCTTCAGTCGGCGACAGCCAATACGATGTCTCGAAGACATTGAAGGGGGGACACAACTGAGAATCACATCAGAGTATGCGTACCCAGGGCCGTCATTGAAAGTGGCCTGGGATCACGATGGTGAACGAAAGAGGCGTACAAGAGCAGGTTGGAGTGCTCAACGGAATAAAAATGAACATCAGCGTAAGAATATATTTTACAAAGGGAGGGTAAGTGTGCAGCGGGCGCAAACATCCAACACGGACCAAAGAGGCCCGAACGCTCACACTCACCGTTGATGATCTGCTCACAGACCTGCCGAGCCAGGGACCTCACCAGATTCTGACTCTGAGAGTCTCCCTGTGTAAGCATGCACATAAGCACGCACACAAGTGCGTTTAAATGTCCACACAAACACGCACGGATGCACACATACAGCACATGCGTGTGCACACATTTACACACACACACTGAACACATGTTGGCAATGCACGCAAGCACACAAAGATTCCCCTTATAGTCTTAACATACTGTTAGGGCAAGTGCTGTTAGCGACCGCCTATGAAGGCTGGCAAGGCACATGAGGGGGTGGGTGGCCAGCACCACGCCCGGCCACCTTTGTCTTCCATGTAGCGATGTTTACACACCGCACCAGGTACTAATTTGAGGTTGAGTCGACCTAGGGAAGGCCCAGGACCGGTTCAGATAATCACCAATGATGTTGGCCGTGGGCGGGAATCGAACCCGGGTTGCCGGGTTTGGAGCGGAGCATGCGAACCGCTACGCTACCGCTCCCCATCACACACAAATATACACGTACACAAACCCACACGGCTAAATAACTGCTTAATCATTTGACTGCTTAGTCAAGACTGCTTATAATGCAAGGGGTTTAATATTCAAGGCAATGAGCCAGCCTCCGTCACCCTCTAGCGTCGTGCCATCTAGCTTCAGGTCACTGTGACTAAAGCATTTACATAAACCCACTCGTTGTAATTCTATTTGAACGAATTTCAAAAGGTTGTATAATTGGATTTATATGTAACCTGCCATAGGAATGTGGAGTTTTTTTTACTCCTGGACCTGGGCCGCAAACAGAGATGAGTGCCACCCCCCACCCCCCTCCCCACCCCATGCTGGTTGGATTTGAGCAAAGGGGATCGCTATGATCTCGACCTGGGTTTAATTAAGCAATGCCACAAGACGCCGCTTTTGCAGAGTTGAACAATCACGACCGCTCAGGGCTGTACATGAACCTGTACAATGGGGTACATGTTCAACATACCGCTAGACAGAAGACGGCCCAATGAGGTCATCACTAAACATCACCAACGATGGCTGCACCGAAAACGTTGCTGCGCCCTAACGGGGTCTTACCCTCTCTCCTCGCTCTCCTTTTGGTCCCGTTAGACCCTGAAACAAAAAACACAGCGAAATAATGTGCTTATTACTGCTGCCGCTAGCATTAATATAAGTGTGTGTGTGCAAACGGAATACGATTTGGATTTATAGATCATTGACATGCAGCCACTTCGAAAGACGCTGTACAGACACAGTGGGCGTATTTATCTTATAGACAGAGGTAGCCAGTCATGGGCTGAGGGATAAAGGAAGGCCTTGAACGTTTACACCACGGATGGCCTGGGAAAGGGAATTCCATACCTTGGAGACAGCAGAGGAGAACGAGCGACCTCCCACTGAAACTGTGTCAATAATAATGTTCATTTTTTTATTTAGCTAGAAGTGCCACACTGAGCACAATGACTCTTTTTTCAGAAGGATCCTGGATTGGGTTTTTATTTGAAGATGTTTTTTTTTCAGCCAATTGACGAGTTATTTATACGTATGAGTGGAAACCGGAGCACTGGAAGAAAACCCACACGCTCGTAGAGGCGACACTCCACCACCGTACAAATGGAAACAGATGGCAATTATTCCACTTGCAGTAATGCACTCTCCTGCCCGGGGTATGGCACCTCGACACCCACGGGAAGGGAGTTTCACAACATCCGTGTGATCCACCAGTCCTCGCTGCATCTACAGGTGCTGGATGACAGGCTGTGTGTATAGCCACCGCTGCCGGCCTTCGCCACCGCCGTAGATGTGCACGTGTGTACCCGTTGGTAAAGACTGTCTACGTGCACACCTGTCTGTGAATATAGGAGTATGTGAGCACGTGTCAGTGCATGTGTTTGTACGTGAAACACTGAAAGGTGGATCGGTAAAATAATAAATTATTTAACAAAGAAAAACTAACTTTACCTATGTACATATCTGAGTGTGAATACTTGAGTGTGTGTGTGTGCACGTAGGTGAGTATATGTGCGTGTATGTGTGTTGTGTAAATGTTGGTGCACACGTGTACCAGCTGTCCCTTAGGCCCAACAGGGCCTAGTTTCCCTTCGTTGCCTTGGATTCCCTGCGTCCCAGGTCCACCCTGAGTTGGGAGAGACAAAGGTCACATTTGCTTAATAAAAATAAGCATTTTCCCAGCCTCTTGGCAATCCACTGCTGGATGTATGCCTCGGCACACCGTATCAATCATAGGGGTTTAATTGAGCAGACATCACCACGCTGCTCAGTGTGGCTTGGTGAAAGGTGGAGGGAGGGGGGAGGTAGGACGAGTTTAAACATCGTTCGCCACTGATGTAAGCCATATGCCGAGAACTGAACTCGGGCTCCGAGGTTCACGGCGCAATGTGCTAGCCACTGCACAGATCGTTTCACCGTTGTGTTAGCTTACGTGCAGTGGATTATTCATCAAGGTCTCACCATGGGGCCTGGAGGGCCAGGTGGGCCTGTGCCGCCATCTTTTCCTGCAGGCCCCTGGGAAAAGGAGGAAAAGGGGGACACAATAAGAATGTGACACTGATATGGTGTTTGGGGGGATGGGGGGGGGGCTCAGGTGTCAGAGACACTAAGCAACACTCCAACTGAGATTCTTGTGTTCGAATCCAAGTTGCAGCCATCCGTAATTAAACTGGGTTCTCAATTTTTTGTTACTATTAAAAATGTTGTTAGGTAAATCCCACTTGAGCTCTTTTAGCTCTTTGTCAGTAGCGACCTGGCACTACTGGTGCTCAACGAAGTGGCTTATCGTGTGGGCATTTATAGCAGCCAAATACTCTAAATTCATGTTTCTAAACGTGGAGATAAAATACCGGAGGACCAGAATAATAATCCACGCGACCATGGGAAGAATATGTAAACTCCAAATATACAGGCATCAGGGTCGGGATTGAACCCACGACCTCCTGCATACCAGGTAAGGGAGTTAACATCTCACCACCGCAGTACCCCAGTTTTCAGGCGATGCCAGTCGATGGTCTCAACTTGGTGACCAATGATTGCACCAAAAAAAACTGTAACATTAAAATTAATTGGCCTTCATTGTTAAAAAACTTTGCCTGACTGCCACGTGACAAACTTCTCCAAAGACCGGCACGAGGGAAAGTGCAGGTAATTTGAAGGGATCCCAAAAGTATCTCTGTGATATCACCTTTGGCGTGGCCATTCCCAATAGAGAAGCGCTGCACTATTCTACAAGGGCTTTGCAGGGACATTCCTTCACCTCCTGACGTGACTCGATATCACAGTTGGAATAAAAATTAAGAAATTAGGCAAGAAATAGCGCATGATAACAATCAAAATTCTTCTTTTGCATGGTGGGGAGTCAGTTCACTGACACCAGAATCAGAATATGTATGTATACTGGAGGAATCTGATGAGATATAAAGCTCTTTTTCACAGATGTCCTTCATGTGATGGTGATTGAGTGAGCCAGTGCACTTGCACGTGTATCAGCTTCATGGTGAATATCTGAAACGCTGCCAGCGAACGATGGAACCGGGCAGTATGGTTACTATGTGAGCCCGTGGTTTAGGATGGGCGACAGCGGTCGTCGCACTCTGGGCTATTTATTTATTGTCCACTGGTGGAGGATATGGCAGCATGCACGGCACAGTGTACGATTTAAACTATCACTGGGAAGGCAAACCTTACCCGTTGTCCTGCAGAACCTGGTCTCCCCATTACTCCCTGCGGGCCTTGGGGTCCCTGAAAAAAAAACACCACATCACAACGTGATTATTTCTCAAATAGTTGCATCTATTTTGCGCCCATATCACCATGGGACGTCTCAGGGAACACTTTCAGTTCGGCCTAGGGGAGCCCCGAATGGCAGCCTTCTCCGTCCCTGTGTGGCAAAAAAGGGAGCACATCACCGGCCTGCAAGGAGACATTACAATAAGTCTGCTAGCAAGGGGCTCATGCTACTACCGTTGGTTGTTACAATCAAGTAATTTGTGAGAATTTTCTTTCGTGACATTGGACCATGACACTGGCACACATTAAAATATATCAAGGGATATATAATGTCCACTGTTCTGTGGACGATGACGTGTGTTTATCATCAATACACCCACAGTAGTAAGGTTCACCCAATAGCCACTCCTTTAGGGTATCGGGAGAGAGATGTTCCATTGTGACACCTGCAGTGGTATCTGCGTTTGGTCGGATAGAGGAGACTAAACGGGCGAGGCATGGGCTGGCAATGAGATGGGCTGATGTGATATAGGAGGAACTGGAACTGAGTAGACTTGTTGATAACTGGGATCAGCGGTGTCAAGATTGGCCTGTGTGGAGGAGGCTCGTGAATTATGCTACTGAGCAGTGCCAGGCTAGATACACTTTGAGGCTACTGGGCAGTTGGGGGCAGTCACGCTCCAGGAGGCAGAACAACAGGAGGCAGAGGAGCGACGCTCAACAACGAGCGAAACACCTGAAAGCTAAAGCATTAGCGCACATTGGCACAGTGGAGATGACTGGTAGTGCATCTGCCAGTCATGTCAAGTCAGTCAACTCATAACACCTTGGTCTGTCCCGTGACCTCCTGCCAACAAGCCATCTGAACTTCACATGACATCAAAGTGCACATAGCCTGGCACAAGCACTGTGGTGACATTCCTGCCATTTAGTGGCGAATGGCGGCTGTCGTCGTTGTGTGCACGTGATGCGAGTAATTTGCATACCGGAGGTCCATTCTGTCCTTGAATGCCCGTTTCTCCTTTCTCTCCTTTCCGTCCCTACAAACACACGCAAGCACCCACACACGCATGTAAACTTTAACACACGTGCAAACACACTTGCACAAACGTGCACAAATAAATTAAAATAAAAAAACAATGATTTAGACCCGTTTGTCGATCCACTGTTGGATGAAGGCCTCTCCACGCCGTGTTTGTCATGGAGATTTTTTGTCCACGCCGGACAATGCAGGTTGGTGAAGAGTGAGGCAGGACCGGTGGGGATATCACTTGCCACTGGTGTTAGCCGTGGCCGGGAATGGTACCGAGTTCATAGCGTGGTGCGCTTACCACTGCGCCACCATCCCACCCCCGTGCACACAAATATGTATGAAATATATAGATATTCAAGATAAATATTAAACAGAAATATATACAAATATATATAAAATACAAACTAATACATACAGTATTCTCTCATTATTCATGCACTTGCTATCTGCAATCTTGTCTATCCGCAAATCGCATGTGAAACTCTACATGACCGCCACGAGAGAGAAAGTGATGAGATAAAGTGATGAGAGATAAAGTGATGAGATAAAGAAATGTGTTATTACAACTGTCATGTATTTAATAGCTTATTTATGTATTTATTAATTTGATTCAAAATCATTATCCACGAAATTTGCAATTCACGAGCATATCCGGAACGTATTCAAACAGACACACAATGAATAAAATCAAGTCAATAAAATATCCTTATATTCAGATACCAATTTACCTTTGCATGCATCATGGCCAAGAGTCGAACTTGGGTCTTGGAAATCATAAAACAGTGCGGTGCATACTGAACAATTTATGCATGTGTGTACACATGTATACGGCAACCAGCGTACTTCTGTTCACAAAGGCACACGTGAACGCACGCGTACACATAAAATACAGACGCACGCATTCTCACCGGTTCCCCCTGCAAGGAGAGGCCATTGGGGCCTTGAGGCCCAGGAGGACCCTGGGGTCCCATTGGGCCTTGATCTCCCCTAAGACCGGAAGATCCCTGAAGATACACAAATAAATATACGCACGCACCAACAGTTTCAGAGCAACACATACACACATGCACACGTGGGCAAATGCACATGAGTACACACATGCACACAGACGTAGAGACAAACACACACAAACACGCAGGCACACACACATGCACACACAAGTGCGCTGATGCACACACCTTATTAGACTAGTGGGGCAATTGCTGTTAGCGAGCACCTATGAAGGCTGGCACACACACATGCACATATGCACAAGCACACCCACAAAGTATTTGCACACATACAGACACAAAAAAACATACACACAGGCACACACACATTAATATTCTCCATGTAACGTTATAGACCATGGGGAAAGTGATGTTAATGAGCTCTTACTAAGGTCACGATCCTGGTCGTAAAAACGGCTTAGAATTCTTCTTGCTGATGGAATGTGTGATAGCCAAAAGTTCCTATTGTTGCCTGGTACCTTTCACACACACTGTGTGTGTGAATATATGTGGAGACATGTCAAGATGTAACGTTGCTGCGTAGCTTTTTGCGACTGTGGTTTATAGCTCTCCGATGCATTTCCGGGTTGTTAGGTATGACGTCCGATATCCAAAATCCCAGGCCCGTGGAGCAAAACGTCGGACATCATGCCTAACAACACATGGTACGACCCGAAAACGCATCGGGGAGCTGGGATATAACGTAACGAAAAAACTAAACTATTTTGAAGGTCCACTGAGCTATATAGCTCATTCTAGATTTGAAGTTTTCGTGACTGCAATGATCCATACTCTTTGGTTCTTTCGGTAAAGTCACATAGGTAAAAATAAAAAATAATCAAATCACGACGTTTCAGAGGCAACACAAGCTTCCGTCATCAGGTGTAACTAGAACAGCAGTAATTTGTGTTGCCTCCGAAACGTCGTGATTTGATTATTTTTTATTTTTACCTACGTGATTTTACCGAAAGAACCAAAGAGTATATAGCTCATTTTCAAAAGTGACCTTGCCACAAATGATAGCTCAACAAATTGGCTAATCACGTGGAAATTTATAGCAGCCATATACTCTAAACGCATGTTGATTCCAAATGTGGATGGAAAAAACAGAGGATCTGGAGAAAAATCCACGCAACCATGGGGAGAACATGAAAACTCCAAATATACAGGCATCAGGGTCGGGATTGAACCCACAAACCTCCTGTATATGAGGCGAGATGGTTAACATCTCGCCACCATATTGAGTGCGGAGACAGTGAATTTACGGTGTGTGCATTTGTGTACATGTTCAGAGGGGCTGTACCTGAGGTCCTTGCAATCCAGATTCTCCGCGTGGTCCCCTTAACCCAGAACCACCCTGAACAGAGAAAACAGCAACAACAACAGGGGTGATGTCACCACATCATCTGTACCAGGCTAGGTACAATTTGAGGTTGTCACAGCATGCAGGTGATTGGTGTGGCTAACAATATGCCGGGCCGACTTTGTCCGTGATCGTGCTGAAATTTGCACAACGCAGCAGGTACACATTTAAAGGGAAGCCCGTTATAGGTTCATGTACACACTTGCAATTGATGTTGTTCATGTCCAGGAAACGAGCTTTGGTCATGAGGATTGCAGGCCAGGGTGTTAACTATTGCACCGTACAACACTGAGTTTTGTCACCACGGCGGATGTGCCAGGCTAGGTGCACCAACACATATGAGTGTGTGGCACTCATCACTACCATCTCCTGACCAATGTATGTGTACACCTGTGTAATTGTGCATGTGCCTATGTGCACACATGTACATGTGTGTATCTATGTATGTATATGTACATGTGTGTTTATGTGTATATATGTACACGTGTGTATACAGGTGTACATGTGTGTATATGTGTAGGTTTTACCGGGGGGCCAGGAGGACCAGGAGGGCCGATGCTGTCCTGAGTGCAAGTGCAGGCATGGGGGAGCGCGGGGCATTTGGCCTCATCTCGCTGTGACCACGCAACACAAATAAACAAGACTCAGACACCCCATTTTCATTGGCATTTTCAAGCTGTGCCAGCAAGGGGCCATCACAGCATAGGTAGTTTTCCATTGGCTATTTTCCAAGGCCACCCAGAACCAAACTGTGAATATCTGACCTCAAAAGACATCTGAACGGTTTGGGGCCAAGTAGGCCCAGGGGCGGGGTGAATCATTTACGACGCACGTTGCGCCCCGCCTGACTCGACTCGTCCGTTGGATGCGACGTCAGCGGTGTGGCTCGGGTTCTTCAGTGGAAAAACAACCTGGCGCACTCATGAGCCACGCCGTGCTCGCTCAGGAGCCATAACGACAGTAGGGTTAGGATGCTCACAGTGAGCACCTGTTACGGTTGACATGGACTGCATGCAGGGGCTGGTGTGAGCACGCACTTCGCACGGCCTGCCACCTTTTTTTCTCCCCAGCGCAGACTTTCATGATTGCCCTCTGGTGCTAATTTTAGGTTGTGCCGATTACTCATCTTCATTGTGGGAGACCATGAGTATGATTCTCATGAAAGCGGTGGATAAAGGGGGGCTTTGAAATGGGGTTTACGGGATCCATAGTGCAAGTACATCTTCCAAGAGCAAACAAGCTTCTATCATGCAGGGCAAGGGCGCTCACAAAGGGGTAGTGAGATTCTGAGAGGTCGTGACTTAACCAAAGGCACATTAATCTCCAATAGAGATGATAAAACAAACAACAGGACAGTGGGACTCTGGGGAATCAGAATATCACCAAAGGTCTATGTGACTCTAGAGGAATCAATGTCAGCAACAGAGATTGGGAAAGGAGTAGCGACGTTCCAGTGTTCTACGAGCCACACAAACAGCCACACCATGCCATGGAGGTGCGGTGGCATCAAAGCCATGAGCCATGATGACCTCCTGACCCTTGACCTGTATTATGAGACCCTGTGAGGGACATGGGTCAGCGTTAGACAATGTACAAATGGAATTATATATATGTTTTCAAGAAACATCTCACCAAGTGGGGCAGTTCGCAGCACTTGTCTCTCTCCGCCCAGTTGACGCTGCACACGATGTCGAACATTTGCAGCTGGAACTGTTGAGACAAAGACAGAGATCGCCCATTATAGCCTTTAGTAGGCTGCTGGGGTAAATGCTTTCAGAGAGTGCCTATGAAGGCCAACACATGGCAAAACTTGTGTTGACTGCCGTGTGTTTAGGCAGTGGCACACTCAAATTGCGATTTAATCGAGGGTAAAATTGTATTCCTACTAAGAGCACTAAAAAATATGCATCATCAGTCATGATCACTCCACTGCTGGGCGAAGACCTCCCCAAGCTGTCGCCATCTCGCATGGTTTTTACGATGTCATAACCGACCTAAGTAGTTGTACAGGAAAGCACTGAATCAATTTCGTACTTTTTTAAATTTCCAATTTCACACTTGAAATATAAAAAAATGGTCGCCGACAAAACAGTCGTAAAAGCAATTTTTATATGGGAAGGGGAATAATTATTGTATCTGCCCCCCCCTCCCACCCAGGTGCACCTCCGGGTCCCGGTGTTCATCCCGTGCGCCCGTATCCCCGGTGCTGCGTGCGGCCGCCCCCCCCCCCCACCCCACTCTCCCCCGCCCTGTCACCTCTGCGCTGGCGGAGTCTCCCCGGCGCCGGCCCAGGCTCTGCTCTCCGGCGGTGCTCACGTTGCCCAGGGGCCAGGACGGCTGCTCGTCGATGGCGTGGCAATCCACGTGCAGCCGCACCGCCGAGTCATTCACCACCACGTGCACCTGCCGACGGCATGCGTACACACGCCTAAACATGCACTCGCACATTTACATATTTATACGCACACATGTGGAGTAAATGCACGCAAATCTATCCGCACATGCACAAGTAATTGCACACTTGCAATCGAACACACAAACGCAAATACGGACAAAGATTCCCCCATAGCCTTGACTAGCGAGCACCTATGAAGGCTGGCACAAGACTACGCGGGCTGCATTTGTCTTCCCAGTGCTGATGCTTACACACAGCACCGGGTACTCATTGAAGGGCTGAATCGAACTTGCGGAGGCCCACGGCCGGTTCAGATATTCATCCCTGATGTTGCCCACGAGCGGGAATCGAACCTGAGTTACCTGGTTCTTAGGGCAGCATGCTAACCACTGCTCCATACAAATGTAGTGGGTTCGATTGAGGCGCACACTCAACTTGGAGGCAACACTATTGTTTAACGCATAACAACCATACTCTTTGGTTCTATTCGGTAAAGTCACGTAAAAGTATAAAACAACAAAAAATAAAAATAAAAAATGCACGACGTTTCGGCCACAACACAAGTGGCCTTCATCAGGTGAAGCGACCAGACTGTCTCGAGGACAGCGCTGGAGTGAACACAGCCAAGCTCAGACCGCGACCTTTAATCTTGTGTGAGAGGAATTAAGGTGCCTTGACAAAGGAATTAGCATAACAATTAGCATTCAATTGGCGGACTTAGCATGGTGAACGGTGTAGAGGGGGTGAACATGTGCAGACCGGCGAGGGGGGGAGGGGGAGTTTACATATTGATGGTGTGAAAAAGGAATTTAAGCAGCTGCGAAAGTTTGGGATACCACTACTTGAAAAAATATACTGTACCATTGAAAATTAGTTTAATGTTTGGTTCGATTTAAAACATCTTTCCAATGGTTGCTTAATTTGAAACCATCCTCTCGGTTGAAATTATCTGTGTTTGTAAATCTGAATTGCCTCGTGAACAAATCTCTGATAAAAACCCGTGGGTTTGCAAAGAACCTTGGTATCGGAGAAAATAATATCGTGATCACCCACAGCGTTGTAACAGTGATCAGCTACGGCAGAAGAAGGATGGTTTCAAATTAAGCAACCATTGGAAAGATGTTCTAAATCGAACCAAACATGAAACTAATTTTCACTGGTACAGTATATTTTTTCAAGTAGTGGTATCCCAAACTTTCGAAGCTGCTTAAATTCCCTTTTCACACCATCAATATGTAAACTCCCCCTTCCCCCCTCGCCGGCCTGCACATGTTCACACCCTCTACACCGTTCACCATGCTAAGTCCGCCAATTGAATGTTAATTGTTATGCTAATTCCTTTGTCAAGGCACCTTAATTCCTCTCACACAAGCTTAAAGGTCGCGGTCTGAGCTTGGCTGTGTTCACTCCAGCGCTGTCCTCGAGACAGTCTGGTCCCTTCACCTGATGAAGGCCACTTGTGTTGTGGCCAAAACGTCGTGAATTTTTTATTTTTATTTTTTGTTGTTTTATACTTTTACGTGACTTTACCGAATAGAACCAAAGAGTATGGATCCTTGCAGTCACGAAAGCTTCAAATCTAGAATGCATAACAACCAACGTGAATACTCTACATAAGGTGGTGACCACCGTTCCTAATCTCACTAACACTCGGGGAATACTACACAGCGTGACCAAGGCAGGTGATGGGCTGCCTGGTCACGAACGACGATCGGAGACTCGAGGACCGCTGATGGCATCTTCATCCCGGGGTTGAAGAGCCCAGCGCTCTTTTCACGCCCCGCTTATAACTCCCGTGGCGTGGCCGGCTCCGCCCCAGGCCACGCCCCCCTTCTCGATCCTTCAAGAAGGTCCGGGCCCCCAACCACGTGACCCCCAAGCTCCTCCCTGGGGCCCCCAGCCCCCCCTTTATCCGGTCACGTGTCCTGTTGGGTTCACGCAGAGTGTCACGGCCTGACACGACCCCCGTGACACCCGCCTACAGCACCCATACCGAGCCAACACAGTAGTGACGTCATGTGTCCCTACGCTCGTACAGTCCCGACACAGTAGTGACGTCGTATGTTACTACACATATATGTAAACAAAAGACAAAGATCCCCCCGTATAGCCTCAACAGACTGTTGGGGAAAGTGCTATTAGCGAGCACCTATGAAAGGCTGGCACGGCACACGAGGGGGTGGGTGGCCAGCACCGCTGGTGTAAACGCACAGACCTTGTGGAAACTGCCGTAAAAGAGCTTCTGAACATCCGGGCCCTTGAAGCTGGTGCTTTGCAACTTCCCCGCGTCGTCCATGTACTCGAAGGTCAAAGACTTCGCCTTGGCTGCAGCGCACACGTACACACACGTGTTACAGGTGTATGAACACATCCGGTTATACTACACGGGCACGCCACAGTGTGCAGGTATGTACGCACATGAGTGAATGCACGGTATACACACGTGGAGTCAGAACATACCAATACATTTGTGTGGTTGCGTGCATCTCCATGTCTGCAGGCAATGCAGTTGCATTGCCTGGCAAATTGCCCAATGATGATGGATGTAATTACCAGCGAAACGTCGTACTCAAAAATTGTAAATGTTGTGGATTTACTCTTCAACACACCGGTGGGCTAAAGTAGTGAACTATATGTCTTTTGTCAACGTGACACATTTTTTTTACTGATTAGCCGTGTCGGGTGGTGGAGAGTTGCGACACATTTATAAATAACGTGATCTAATCCAAAAACCTTTATTATGAATGCAACTGCACCGGGGCCCGTGGAATGGGGGGGGGGGGCTCAGGCCGACGAAGAGGGTGGGGGAGGAAATTGTATCGGGGGGGCCGGGGGGGACCACCATTTCATCCCCTGCAGCATGACCAGTTGCCAACCAGACTACTCGTTCGGGTTCAGTGGCTTTGCTATCTCGTGCGCAGGCGGTGCAACTGCGCGGAGAACACAGGCGGCATACTGTGAAAAGGATGTGGGAGGGAAATTGTACAGGGTGGGGCGGGCGCAGGGGGAGAGAGGAAGGACGCCCATTTCATTCGTTGCACCAGGGCCGACGCCACCCGCGGCACCCCTCTGGGGGTGGCCGAGCGATCACGCGCCGGTCTCACCGTCGAGGAGGACGCCCACTTGGAGTTTGTCCGCTTCGTCGCGGAGCTCCCACACGGTGAACGGCTGCGAGGGCGTCTCGGGCAGCATGCGCATCATGAACGACACCGTGTACGCGGGGGGCAGCCCCTCCGGCAGCACCTCCCTGCTCACGCCGCGAGGGAAGACGCGGGGGGGATGGGGATCGACCCGTTTCAGCGGTGGGCTGTTCTGGGCCGCGTACCCAGGCAAATCCTCACCCCGGTGCACCATCCGCTATGGCTGTAGCTGCCACAGTGACGTGCCACCCACTGTAGTCCGCGTAGCGGCACGAGAAATATTTCGAAAATAGAACGAATTCTTTGAAATGGATAAAGAAGCATGGAGAAACGGATCCTTTGAAGTACATCAAAGACAGAAAGAAGAAGAGGTGGATGAGAGAACATACAGAGTTAGAGACATCATATTGAGAAATGTAAGTAGGCATTGGCAGGCCACGTCGCTTGAAGGGACGATGGCCGGTGGTCAAGACTAACTACTGAGTGGCAGCCAAGGCAGTAAACACGTGTGGACAGCATGCGGAGATGGAGCGATGAAATCAGATCATGCGCAGGTGGGACTGTCACATCTCAGGACCCTGACAGGCAGTGATGGCTTAGGGACGGAGCCCTTCACCCAGCAGTGGATAGACCATGTATGCTACTGCTTCTGTTGATGATGACAATGAACCGGGTTTCATTGCTGTAAATGTGTGCACACATGTACGAGTGTGTGTATGTTGGTGTATGTGCGTGTGGCTGTGTAGTTGTGCGAGCACACGCTACCCATGTGTGCATGTGTGTGTATGTAATGCGCGTGTGTGCGTGTGTGTGCGTGCCTGGTAGGCTGTCTCAGCGCAGCCTCTTTGTGAATCCGAAACGAGGGGAATGAGTTGAAGGAGCCGGGCTCCATGGAGACTCCGCTCACGTTGGCGTAGAGACGCTCGGTCAGCTGGAACGCCTCCATCATCTTGAACCCTGCGGCGGCGCACGCCACATTCACACGAGCAACATTGCAGCGAAGGGTTTTCCTCGAGCTAGGCCCGGGCGGGAGACTAACACGGGGAGGCCTTGGTACGGAGAAGCAATAGCCCAGAAGTCCTGGTGCGCAATGAGGTCATAGCCGGTGTTTAAAGTAGCACGAAAAAAGTTCCGGAATGCAGAGAAAAAAATTCTACAACAACACGGAATTGCTTTGAATTGGATATACATTATATACGATGCAAAGCACTGGAGGGCGTTTAATCGTACATTATGTTTTCGTACATTATATTCTACGTAAGATATTCTCATACGTTGACTATACATTGTACACTAAGGAACTTATTCTAGAGCATTTCATATACATTACATGCTACAAAACAGGATAACAATGCGTTGAACATGTACATTGTAACACGGTTCTCACCTCCATTCAACACAAAATACACCTTGCCTCAATCTGACTGCACCAATCTTATGTACGCATGCATGTCGAACTTCTTTCGGACCGTACGTAGCCAACCGTGCTAATCGGAGGTGCGGAGTGGGGAAGGTCAACAAGCTGAACACAAAAATCATTTCTGAAGAAGTGAAACGGCCACCGAACGCACGTCCACGCGAAACGTCAGACGCGGCGGGTCGCCTGTTTTGCATCAGTCCAACAATCACGTTGTCTTCCCCCCCCCCCACCCCTCCAGAGAGTTATCATTTCCCCGTGGCCGGTATATCTTTCCGTCCGAGCGCTCCCTCACCCGGTGCGTATTGCATATGCCCCGTTCATGCCGTCTCCCGCTTTGAACCGCCCGCCGTACCTGAGATGGTGTAGCGGTCGAGGTGGACGAGCGGGCATGCTGCAGGCCGGCGCCGCGTTCGAGCCACGATCGATTGGCGCCGCAACAGAGGAAGGAGGGAAGGGGGTTGCGGGGGAGGTGGCAATGATGCGGACACGCGGGGGGACACATGGGGGGACACGCGGGGGGACACGCGGGGGGACACGCGGGGCCACGACGGCGCACACAGGGGGCAGAGACGTACGAATTATTACAAAATACCGTGTTGTGGTTCAGTTGCGTACGTAGTACAGTACTCGCGTGTTTATTTCTTACTATTCATTGTATTCCAAAGTAGCAACAATTTATTGAACTGAGCGGGTGTCCTGGAACACCTTGATGACACACATTTTTATTTTAACACACCAATAGATTAACAAAGGATGTGTTGAGGTTTAAAAAAAAATGTAATTAAAGATAACCCATGCAGGCTTCACTGGAACACGATACAATCCACGTTTCTATTTTATCATCTCCCCACGTATGACCACACAATTAACTGAATAATTGATTTGTTTTCCATCCAATTGAGTAAGCATCATCTCAACAAAAGCCAACAGCGTTTTTTTTTGGCGGCAGGATCGCATAGCGCCTCACAGCCTGGATTTAATTCCTGACTCGGAAGCCTTTCCGCGTGGAGTTTGTACGTTTTTCACCCTGTTCCAAACTGTTGTCCTCTGGATTCCCCAGTGCCCTCCCATCACTAAAATACAACACACACATTGCAACCGATACTGGTCAAAACATCGCAATGCTGAGGATCTGCAAATTTACTCAATTGGGATTACACATAACAGCATCGCTCCCTCCCCACGACTGAGAAAACTGGGCAGGGCCCTCCTGAAAAAGTGTCTTGAGACTTAGTGAAGCCCTGGCCGAACAAGCACAATGATGACACAATTATTCTGGACGATGCGAGCGCACGCGTGGAATGTGAGTGCCGGCGCACTCACTTGCGGAGGCGGTCTCGCACACGAAGGTTATGAGGTGGTCCTCCAGGGAGCGGAACGCCTCGTAGTCCTCCACCAGGAACACGTGGCGCTCGCTCGGCAAGGAGCCGATGGCGCGCAGCTCCGCGTAGTCGCCGTCCGCGATGCCGATCGCAAACACGGACACGCCTGCGCGCGTACGCGGCAAACACGGAGACAAAGATCCCCCGCGCCGACCACCTCAGCATATTGCCGGGGCGAGTGCTGCTGGCGAGCACCGACGAAGGCCGGCGCACCGCGACCACATTTGGAAGATGTTTAAATGTTCCGCCTGCCGCATAGTAGGTGATTGCACCTGCCATTACCGCTATCTCATGTGATAATACGATCGGGTGAAATAACCCCCTACAACAGTGGATTGACGCAACGGCTGTGTTCGTACATACAGCATTCATACCCATCACTTATAAATGCAAAAGAGCAAACTGAGCTGCAGGCTGGCCCAACGTACACGCAAGGGGCTGCTTGTGTGGCCAGCACCGTGCACAGCCGACCGTCTTTGTGTCTCCCCGGCAGTAGCATCCAATGCACCGCCATGACTGCACCATGTACTCATTTTATAGTCCACGGGCCACAGCAGATATTGGTACCACGTAAGGTAGCAAAACTTTAGTCGTATCCATTTATTTACACATATGTGGTACAGTCAATATGATTGAATTACTAGATCACACCACACATTTCACGTGGTTACCTCATAATTCACTGTTGTTGGCCACATCAACAAATTGTGAGCAATAAAACTATTCCATCCCAGCTGGTAACGACAAGAGCAATATCTGATCTGGGCTTGAGGACTTCAAGGCTGAGGTGACCCCCGGGAAACTAAGGCCAGGTTCAGAGACCGTTTGTAGTCAGTCTGGTGCTAAACGTGGTCAAGAATCGCACTTGGGCACAGGAGCAGCACATGCGTGCTGTAAATTTCCATGTGATAAGCCACTTCGTTGAGCTACCATTTGTGGCCATGTTGCTTTTGAAATATCTTGATTTGAAGATTTCGTGACTGCAGGAATTCATACTCTCTGGTTCGTTCGGTAAAGTCACGTGGTATAAAATAAAATAAAAATAAATCACGACGTTTCGATTGCAACACAGTTCAAGAGCTCTGATGATGATTGCTTATGTTGCAATCGAAACGTCGTGATTTATTTTTTATTTTATTTTATACCTACCGAAAATAAAAATAGTTCAATTTTATAAAAATCAAATTTTTTGCGATTTTCTCACCGTTCCTATACTTAGTGCTATTGTGTTTTTGTATGCTTTGTTGTTGTAACTTTCTGACCCACCCCTTACCGAAAATCTGTGAAAAAGAGCTTTATAGCTCATCGGATTCCTACAGTATAAATACAGATTCTGTGCGTGTAAAAGGACATAACGAGGGCACGCAGTTGCGTGACGACGGTGAATGGTACAGATTCACGCGCGCGCCGAACACACAGAACACATCGTACCGTCCTGCTGAATCTTCTGCGCGACGGCCGACACGTCATCCTGCGAGCGCCCGTCCGTGATGACAACGAGCACCTGCGGCAACCCGCGGCGCACGCCCGACTGGGCGGCGAACATCGCGTCGCGAACAAACTCCAGCGCCTTGCCTGCACACGGCGCGACCGTCCACACCGTCGCCATCACCATCACCGCCGCCACCGGTTAAACAATGATCCACCGTTAACGTCACCACCACCACCACCACGGTCAACACCATAATCATCATCACCATCATCACGTTTACCACCACCAGTTAAATTATAATCACCACCACTGCCACCACCGCCAATACCATCATGCTCAACAACCTAATCATCATCACAATCTCGACCCTTTCCACCAACATTTAAACAATGACCACTGTCACCACCATCAACACCCTCACACTCAACACCATAATCATTATAACGATCACCACCATTACCACCACCAGTTGAACAATAATCACCACTACTACAATTGCCATAATTAGCACCACCACCACAAGCACGGCCAACACTGCCACCACCATCACCGCAATTGTCAAAACCACCACCGTCATCTCAACCACCACCACCACGACTGCCACCACCAATTAAACGAGGATAAACCACTTTGGCCCAATGTGGCCCATTGCCCACAGTTCAAGAGCCCTGGACTAGGGGATTCCCAGAACGGGTTCAGATACCACTTGCTACTGATGTTATCCATTGCCAGGATTCCAGACACACACACACACACAGCTGAACACTTCAGAATATATTCCCACCGGTAAACACTGAGAATGCTAACAACGAGCATTTTATATTACTCCTTAGGGGTGAGATTGTGGCACAGTGGTTAGCACACTGGGGCTACAACCCAGTGACCTGGGCTCAATTTCCTGCCACGGTTAACATCGTTGGTGAGCGATATCCGCAATAGTCCTGGGTCCACCCTCCAACGGCACCCCACCATCAGCCTGCACTGACAAGCTTGGTTAAGTAAGGTGAAACGAACCGCATGACCGACATGACGTGGGGAAGCCTTCGTTCGGCAAGAAACTGACAAAGGTCTGTAAATTATCGGTATTATTATTCTTTTAACAATCCCTCCCCTGCAAAACCCGTCTGCTACCTGTCCCCCAGACCCCCCTCAATAACACGTAATGGTATTCCCAGGGTAGAGTGTAACATGTTAGACCGGGAATGATCCAACTGCTGGCAATGGGGGGGGGGGGGGGGGTTGGGGAAAAGTGAGGCCCCTTCATTAATCTCTGCCATGGCACCACCAGGGATGAATGCCTCATGTTAGATGATACTGAGAACATTCTGTGGGTGAGCTCTGAAGAGACGGAGGTGAAAGCGAGGGGGTGGGGGGGTGAGGCGGGTGGTTGGGGTTGTAGGGTGGATGGTGGAGATTGCATTAGGGGTGCACACCACAGCTACATAAATCATTACTGCAAGCAGCACTGCACCATATGTGGTGATGTTTAATTATTGGGGGGGGGGGGGTGGGGATGGGAGGGGTGCATTGCTGTATTTAACGTTCAACAAAATAGATTGCTAAGCGATGGAGTGCGAGCGAGGACAAAATGTAGAATTTATGAGGTGCCGGTGTTACACAGCAGGAAGAGAAGACATGTTGAGAGACTTGTACGAATGGCTTGTTTTTCGCAGGGCCTCGCTAAGTAAGGAGGGGTCTTCTCCAAGAATGCTGTTATGGTAGAGCCTTTGCAGGGCGCTGGTTCGTAAAAAGTAGTCGAGTGCGTCTGTTTTGGGTGTGTGCTAAGCATGCGACAATTAACCTCTCACTCGATTCAATCAATTACCGTGATCGGGGGGGGGGGGGGTGGTCTAGATTCAACGATTCAACTTGGGGTTTTTTTTTTTAACAACAACCACTCAACGCGTGTGTCAATAACACTGGAGTGCGGCCTTAAAACAGGGAAAACAGCAGGCGACGTTTTGGGCAAGTCCCTTTCTTCACAGCACATGATATCTACGCAGGGCCAGCTTTCGGTCTGTGTGCGTTACCGGTCTTGGTGTTGCCGCCCTTGTACTGGATATTGGTGATGGCTTGGAGCAGGGTTTCCTTGGAATTGTGCATCTTGAGGGTGAACTCGGAGCGGGATGTGTCGCTGAACTGCGCCACCGCCACCTGTCAACAGCACCACCGCCACCACCATCATCGCATGGCCTCCAGAGTCGATTGCCTCTTTTCCACTGGTATATCCGAGCTGTGCCAGCGCGGTATGTATGTACGTAGCCAAACGTGCTCATAGGATGTGCCCTCATGGTACGGGTGGCTTCCCACTGGTAATTGGCCGTGCCGAGCCAGAACCAAATCACGATGCACTAGTCTCACGAGGCATCTGAAAATTGGCCCCGGGCTTAGTAGGGCCAGAGGAGTTAATGATGCGCTCATTGCGTGTGACGTGCGTCTGTGCGGCGCGGACACAGCGTCACCGACGTGCGGCTCGACTCGTTCGACGAGTGCGTGACATCGTAGCAGCAAGGCTCAGTATTTTGCAGTGGGGAAAAAAGACAACCTGGCGGTTCCCTGAGTCGCATCAGGCTGAATCGGCATGTCCCCTGGCGCGGCCCTGGCCGGGCCAACCGTGGCACGGCTTGGTTATACAGCGGAGAAAGTGGTGCGAGTGTTTGCCCGTGACCCAGCGTCCGCGCTGGCGCGATCGCTCCCGCGTGCGAGCTGGCGCTGGACGCACCTGCATGCCGTCCTGCCCTATGCGGTCGAGGGCGCCCACCATGTTCCACAGGAAGTTGATGACCTTTTGGAAGTTCTCATCTCCAATGCTCCAAGAGCCGTCCACCATGAACACCAGGTCGGCCTTCGCCCCCTTGCACTCTGCAGGGAGGGTGGGGGGTGGAGTGGGGGGGGGGAGTGAGGGAGGGGGGGCATCGCCGCCACCAAGTTAGGGGAATTCGACGTTGTCCGCCTTTTTCACCATGCCCATGTTCGCCAGCACGACCATCGCCCTCATCAACACCGAGGCAATGATGAAGATGAACATAGCCACCAACGACTACAACACAAGGAACTTCACTTGTCTGTCAGCGAGTTATTCGGTCCGGGTTACTTAAGTAATTATTGTGGTATAGCATCAGTAGCATCATTCTCGTCAAGATCATCGTCACCAACTACAATGAAATCATCATTGTCACCACCACCACTGCCACTATCTTATCCCCATCACGATTGGAAAAATCAACATCGTTATCATCAACATCATCGTTGAATCTTTTCAACTATCTTCTTCTACAAACGCTACAAAGTGGTTGCAAAATCGGGCAGCAGATTTTTCTTTTACTCTTTCATTCTTATAATTTTCATCAGCACGAGCATTATCGTCCATAGATTTTGTCATGATCATTGCAGTCATTGTTTAAAATATCGTCACGATCATCACCACAGTCTCCATCAGCACGGCTGGAGTGAGCGGTACCTGTGCGTGCAGGAGGGATGGTGGGCGGAGGCTTGGGAGTTGTGGGAGCTGATGTTGGGGCCGGCACTGTGAAAAAACGATCACGACAATCCCAAGTTTAACCCAAACCTCGTTCCCAGCCACTGCGTGACGAGAGGTCAAGTGCCTCTGTGCTTACCCTTACAATAGCGCGACTGTGTGTGCATGTGAGTGCATGTATGTACGTAGATGCTCGCTTACAGCACTTGCCCCAACAGTCTGTTAAGGCTATACGAGGGAACTTTGTCTTTGTTTTGTATGTGAGTGTGTGTGACAGTGTGGGTGAGTGTCTGTACAGTACGTGAGTGTGTGGGGAGCGGTAGTGCAGTGGTTAGCGTGCCGTACTACTAACCAGGCGAGCCGGGTTCGATTCCCGCTCACGGCCAACACCAGTGACGATTATCTGAAACGGTCCTGAGCCTCCCGTAGGTCGACTCAGCCTAAAATTAGTACCTGATGTGGTGTATAAACATTACCACTGGGGAGACAAAGGCGGCCGGGCGTCGTGTTGGCCACTCACCCTCTCGTGTGCCGTGCTAGTGGCGAATGGCGGGTATTGGTAGACTGAATGGATCGCGTTTATTTATAAATGTGTCGTAACCCTCCACCACCCGACACGGCCAATCAGCAAAAAAAGTGTCACGTTGACAAAAGACAATTCACTACTTTAGAATTGCTGATTGGCCGTGTCGGGTGGTGGAAGGTTACGACACATTTATAAATAAACGCGATCTAACCCAAAAACCTTGATTATGAATAATATTGGTCGCGAAAGCCTACATATTAAACAGACTGAATGGAGTCTGTTAAAGGCTATACAAGGGGGATCTTTGTGAGCATGCGAGTGTAGGCGCACGTGCGTGCACTCACACGTGCGCTGGTTGATGGTGGTAGGAGGGCCCTGGTAATCCGGCAGACCCACGGTGATGGTGACTCGGTACTCCATGCCCGGGACCAGGTTGTACGCGCACTGATTCGTCACGCTCCCCGGCACCGGGAACTCATGCCTGTCGCCACCTGCCACAACGCATCACCATCGTCATCAGCTGTGATTGATGCACTGCTGAATGAAAGCCGCTCCAAGCGGCCGCTAGCACTCACAACCCCCACAATCGCACAATTCAACGATCCATGTAGCTCCTGCATGTGAACCGATGCTTGCGGATGTCGGTCGTCCCTGCGTCTGGAGGATGCGACGTCGCTCCGAGGGCAACCACCGGGGCCCTTCTGTGGCTCCCCCCATCTGGGGAACGCCCTCCTCTCCAGCCACAATCTGGGACTTGGGCCCTGTCGATGTTCTTAAGTCACGACTGAAAAGATTTCACTTCTACTACACCACTGCTCGTGGAGCACTTCTATACCATTGCTTACACCTCCCGATTAGCGCGGTTGGCTACGCACAGTGCTAAAGAAGTTCAATATACAGACACTAGAGTGACTAGACTAATGACTTGGTGCAATCCGTTTACCCTGGTTCTATTGGCTTGCACGGTGCTTTTTGTTGGTGCCCGGATTGATGTAAATTTGTATGTGTTCACTGTGAGACCACGTGAAATGTTGAAGGTTTGTTGACAGGAGATCATGGAACAGACGCAGGTGCCATGACTGTCAGATGAAACAGCTGTAACCCCTACTGTACAAACAGACATGTAACATACATACATACACACACACAAATGCTCTCCATTCAGCCTACCAAGACAGCCGTGGATGAGTTCCATTAGCGAACACTTATTACGCACCGCGCATGCCATCCAGCACACACACACACACACCCACGCACGCAAACGCACACACGCAAGCAGGCACACACACGCACACCGTGCGCGCGTAGATTTGAGCACGCGCACCTGGTTTTATGCAACAGCATGTGCGCTGGCTTTTCCATCAAAGCGCTCCAGCTCAGAACACATCAGCAGTAGCAGCAGCAGCAGCAGCATCTCTATCCTCAGTACTTCGCGCAGAGCGTACTTTCAGTAGCCTGGCAGCACTCCCGCTGGCAGCGCCAGCTCATTCCAGCATTTACAGATCACAGGGGTGGCAGTAACTCATTATTTAGCGGAGGGGAGGATAAATGACTGGGCGTTCTTGACAGCGATGGTGATGTGCAAGCGGGGTCTGTGCATTTTTTTGTTTTCGTGGACATCAATTAGACCGGCGCGACAAATCAGGAGAGGGCGAGGGCTCCTCCTTTTTTTGGGATGGAGAGAAAGTTAGCGGCCCTGGTAAGTAAAAAAAAATAAAACTTTTCCATACTGAAACTCTGCTGAACGTCACCCACTGACAGATTCACGGTCCGGTGCTGTTTTTACGATAATGGAAAGCAGGTAAAAAAAAACCGATAAACTTTTAGTTGAGGAGAAAGAAAATTATGATTCCATTAACTGAATGCACCGACGCTGTAAAAGTATCAGCTATGCGAGAAACACCAGGCCGCAGCGTTTTAACACAAATCCTCGGGATGTTCTGCTTCAATACCACGATGTCAATTGTCGATCGCCAGCCTTCGTCCCTTCAAGCGACGCGTGCCCCGTCGCAAGCCCACAGGCTTTACTTAACCATCAAAGTAGCGCCTTGAACCTGCGTATGTTACCTAATCCATGCGTTCCTCTTTTTTTGTGTATCTCGGTGTAATTCCAATGATTGCAGAGTAACTACTGAGGGGCGGCTAAAATAGGGACAGCGCTCGAGAGGGCGATTAGACTGGCTCATGCGTGTGTACGTATGCGTGTTGAACTCCTTTCGCACCATACGTCGCCAAGCGCGCTAATAAGAGGTGCGGGTTGCTGGGTTCCATTGCGGGACCATGAAGGACGGTGGCGACTTGGGCAGGAGGCCTTCATCCAGCAGCGGCTTGGCCATTACCGATATTCAATGACGACTACAAGGCATGGAGCGCACGAATCAGGTATATAGTTCATGCGAGTGCGTAGGTGACCGTTGGAGGTCCACTCACCGTCCACCGGCTCGAAGACGACGCGGTACGAATAGGCATCGCGAACGCGGTCCCACTGCACACAGAAGCTCTTGGGCGTGATGTTGTTACTCCGCAGGTTCACTGTTTTAGGGATGACTGTCGAGGGGGCACAGCATTTCAATCGATCGATCAGTTCGAGGTTATTCCTTTAAATGTGCCTTTCTGAAAACAAGGCTGTGCATTCATTATGTATTCGCCAATGATACTTCAACCACCGGATAATAATAATTAGGTTAATTTAAAACTACACCTTTTGTGACGATACGATCATCTTCGTCTGCCCGCCGCCGAGATGTCAATGAGAAATGTGTTGGGTGGAAGCTCAACCTCCTCACTGGGTGTCGTGATGATGATGGTGAAGATGATGGTGATGATTATGGTGATGATGATGGTGATGATGATAACGATGGTGATGATGATGAGGTTTAAAACATCAGGAGTACGACGGCGTGTTCGGCGAATATCCATCCGCGGCAGCGCGCGCGAGGACGGCTACTCACGCGTGGTGCCGATGCCCTGAATGGGCTCGCTGGCGCCGTTGCCGGGGTACAGGGCGTACACGTTCACGTCGTACGATGTCCCTGGCCGTAGGTTCGTGAGCATCGTGGTGTCCGTGTCGCCGACGATCACCTCCATGGGCGTTCCGCCCGCTGTCATTGGGAGCCCGAGCACGCGTGGCGGCAAGGTCAGTCACGGTGCCGTGGAACTGTCGGGCTCTTTGAAATATATATACGTGTTTTAAATTTGCCCCACACCAAACACAAGTCCCAGTTATTACGTCTTGGGGGATAACTAATCCAAGTGAAAATGATGATCTGTCAACTCGTTTAGAATTTAGGAATCGATTTGTGGTTGTTTCGTCTCGTTTTTTTTTTCCATCTCTCTGTTGTCTCGTTTATTTGGTTATGTTCGGTCCATTGGCTTACACGTAGCACAAGCATATCGTTTGTATGAACCATATAGAGTAGTCGATTGTCTCACGCGCCATTCGATGCCTTTATCTTGGACGTAACAATCAGTTTTGATCGGTGAATCGATGCTCATCGCATGACTCTGCCGTATATATGTATGTTGAACTTCTTTCGCACCGTACAAAGCCAACCGTGCGAATCGGAGGTACGGGGAAAGGAAATCAGAGGTGCAGTCTCCAACTATAATAAGTCACTCAAAATTAGTTTGCCATCTCTTTGCTCTGAAGAAGGACCATCTTCCCAAAACATCAACATAAATGAATAATTATCTGTTGTAAGGAAGTGCTATTTATTCACGATCTGGTGAGAGATGTTGTGATTCGTATAAGAATTCACAATGCATGGCTGTGCAGTATCAGAGGCGCATTCGGGGGTGAGGGGAGGAACATACGGGAAGTGCCGTTCCCCTCCCCCCACCCCCAATTTACCAACCCTCACTGACCAGCATGGTGAAGTATGGTCAAACAACTCCCACAACCGACACGGAGCCGTGGGATGCCTTCATCCAGCAGTGGATTGACAAATGGCTGTAGATATTAGGCAAATTAATTTCCTCCCTCCAAAATATCTACGTGATGTGAGTGTGTGGGTGCCACTGTGGGGCCATAATGTTGTGGAGCACGGCGAGAGTCTGCGTGTCGGTCTGGGTCGGTGGCCGTCTGCGCCGTCCGGTCACCGATTGGTCGGTAGACGACGCGGTAGCCGTTGGTGGGCCCGAGCGTGCGGTCCCACGTGACCCGGAACCGCGTGAAGGACTCGTCCGTCACCCGCAGGTTCTGAGGTGCCTCTTGGGACACTGGGACGCACGGCCACGCACACAGAGACACGTAGAGGCCTCCAGCCTGAACACGCAGGTCGTACATCAACAGCAGCCCTAGCAGTACGAAAGTGGGCAGACCATCCGCTCCCTTCGTGTGCCATGCCGTGCCGGCCTTAACAGGTGTTCGGTAAGAGGGGCACGTACAGTAATGCCTCTTGTTACAGAAGCTTGTGTAAGAGGGGCACGTACAGTAATGCCTCTTGTTACAGAAGCTTGTGGTTCGAGCTCCGCGGCCACCCTGGTGAATACTGCCGATGCATTAACCATAACTAGGCGCCGCCCGCTTCCCAATCGATGTTAGACATGCTGTGATGTTCTTTTAAAACGTCGGCCGCGTGTGCCAGTGCCACGATCCGGATTTGATAAAATCACTCGCATATTGATTTAATTGGGAAAATCCACGTAGCATCATCGCCCCGGAGTCGCAGACTAATGATGCCCATTTGCAGGCTGGTCATGTGTATGCCTCGCGCAGCACAGGGACAGCTGCAGCATGGCATTTGAACGGTTTAGATGTGGTTAGGGGACTTTGAGTTATCGAAACATTTTAGCAAGCTCCCTAAAACTACAAATCATTATCCTGTGTATGCGTAGGTGCATGTGCGTACTATAGTGGTTCGCGTACTGCGCTACGAACCTGGCAACCCGAGTTCGATTCCTGCTCACGGTCAACAACAGTGGCGATTATCTGCATTGGTCCTGGGCCTCCCCTAGGTCGAGTCAGCTTCAAATGAGTACCTGGTGCGGTGCGTAAAATCATCGCCACTAGGGATACAAAGGCGGCTGGGCGTGGTGCTGGCCACCCCACCCCCTCGTCTGCCATACCGGTCCTTTCAGAGGTGCTCGCGAACAGCACTTGCCCAAACGGCCTGTTAAAGGCTATACCGGGGATCTTTGTATGTGTTTCTCGTGTGTGTGTGTGCGTGTGTGCTCACGCGTTTGGCCGGTCCCCTGCAGCGGCTGGCTGTCTCCGCTGGGGTAGATGGCGGAGACGCTCACGTCGTACTCCGTTCCCGGCTGCAGGTTATTCAGCATGGCCGTGTTGGCGCCATCCGCTACCGTCACCTGCATGGGCTGCCCTCCCGCTGGAACACCCCCACACAGGCGCAGCCGACGCCGCTTTAGCTTTCATTCATTACCAGAAGGCACCCAATGAGACGGGCAAGAAAAGCAAATAAGTTCGTACAATCCGCTACCATGAGGGTCATCCTTTCGTTCGCATGTGTGTGCGTATATTGAACTTCTTTCGCACCGTGCGTAGCCAACCGTGCTCATCGGAGCATGTGTGTGTTTGTATAGAGATCTGTAGTCCCTCTACGAGCAGGGGACTCTACGGACACGTCCTAGGTTGTCAAAGAATCCTCATGAATTTCAATGGCAATTGCTGTGTCTCCATTCCAGTGAATGGGATTCTCGTGCTAAATCCAAGGATCGCCACTTGGTGCCACGCTTTGGCAATTATGAAAATAAAACACCCGTGAATGCTACGTTTTCGAAGGCTTCGTAAATCCCATTAAAACTTGTACTGGACCCAGGAGAATTGCATCCTCATTCCGGGCTCACGATCGTTGGAATTGCCCGGCACAAATGGAGATATCAGCATGCTTTCGGCAAAATACAACGTTGCGAATCGTCGGTCTCTACGTTTCCGCACTGCCAATCCTAAACCGACGCTCGGATAGTCAGATTGATACAAATAAAATCGTTTTACCAATTAATGATGACGACAACAAAGACAATGCTAACTTATTGAAGTGTCCGTTCTAGTGGCAAATACAACGATCCACGTTTAAAGGTGGGTTCGTCAACATGGCAGCTCGACGCCGACAATAACGATGATGACGACCATGACGATGTGCGCACACGCACGTCTGCACGTGCGAATGTGCCTACAAGTGCGTGTGCGCGTGTGCAGATGCGCACACGTGTGTTTGACCCGAACCTCGAGGCCGATAGACGATACGGTAGCCATTGGTGGGCGAAGGAGCGCGATCCCAGGTGACACGGAACCGCGTGAACCACTCCTCGGACACACGCATGTTTTGCGGAGACTCTTGGGAGACTGAGACATGAGGGCAAGAGACGCACGCACACACACACACAGGTACACAATAACAAAGGACCCCTGTATAGCCTTCAGAATACTGTTGGGGCAAGTGCTGTTAGCGAGCACCTATGAAGGGCAGTACGGCACACGATGAGGGGGTGGGTGGCCAGTAGAAATGCACGGCTGCATTTTTATTTCGAGTGGCGATGATTAACACATCGCACCAGGTACTCATTTGAGGCCGATCGACCTCGGGGAGGCCCAGGGCCAGTTCAGATAATCGTCACTGGTGTTAGCCGTGAGCCGAAATCGAACTCAGGTCACAGGGTTCGTAGCAGAGCGCGCTAACCGCTACTTTACCGCTTCCCAAATGTATTGCTACCGCCACAGTTGCCGGAAAGGTCTGCGCTAGAGGAAGCTCCAGAGAGCCCCTCTAGAGGGTATTTTACCTCCTCTTTCATGTGGGCCAGATCACACGAGGCCTGCCGATTGCCTAACTTTGGTGTAACCCATTGGATACTGCTGGGTGGACAGAGACGGGAGGCGAGGGAACGGTGAAGCGGAATTTAAAATACATTCCCATTGTTTAAACTGCTACACCGGAGGATCAAACAGGCGACCTCTGAATTGCGAGTCCAGTGTGCTAACCATTACCACGGCAGCATCCCACCTTATCATTACTCTTCCCATAGCCTTGGCAGATGCACGATCAGAGCACTTGCTAAATTAGCTTAACCAGAGCAGAGCAGCCCCTTGAAGGAGGCTCTACGTGTTTGAGCACGTGTGTACGCGTGTGTGTACACATGTACGTGTGTGCGCGCGTGTGCATGTACGCGTGTATGTGCGTAAGCGTGTGTAAGTGCGTACGTGTATGTGCACATGCTCACGGGTTCGGCCGGCTCCCTGCAGGGGCTGGCTGTCTCCGCTGGGGTAGATGGCGGAGACGCTCACGTCGTACTCCGTTCCGGGCTGTAGGTTATTCAGCATGGCCGTGTTCACTCCGTCCGCCACCGTCACCTGCACGGGCTGCCCCCCCGCTGGAAGACAAGAACAAGCCACCACAGCAACCATGGCCGCCGTCATCAGCAGCAGCGTTCTGATGATTCCTGAACCCCAACGCGTTTCGCCATCAACCGTACATTTCAGGCAATGATCCAGAGCAGTTGTTAATGACGAATATGTAGGAGATTTTGGAACTTGTGCTCTGTGCACCACCGCCAATGCAGCATCACAAAAAGCAACCATTACGGTCACAAAGCTCATCGCTCAAACTGAAAAAGTCACGGGGGCCCCGACGCATAGCTTGACAATCGTTTGGTGTTTTTTTTTTTGTTTACGAAAAAGCGTCGATGTCTTCATCCCCGATAACTGGGTTTAAATAGGCCGAATCCAATGCGATGCGTTTTTTTTTTATTTTGGGCCCGTTTGGTCACGATGGGAAAAATCCGCCGCCAGGTGTCGTCCAGCTTAGATGAGGAAAGGGGCAGCGCTCACCTCTGTTGGCAGCTTTTGAGGCAGTTGGAGGGGAAATTCCGCATCCCCCATTACAGTGGGACCCAAGGCTCTCAATATGGTCAATTTTGAGCTTCACAAAAAAAGTTAACATTTAATAATGTCACCACGTAACACGATTTTTGTTCCTGAGTAGTAGGTGTTATTTTCTAATTGCTTATGCCTCAAAAGTATAGAAAATGGCTATTATTCCCCATAAACTTTGCTTTTGTAACCAGGACTTTACGTGAAGGAATGACATAAATAAACACAATATATACATTTCTAAATACCACTGTCCTGGTCACAAAAGCAAAGTTTGTGGGGAATAAATAGCCATTTCCTGTACTTTTGAGGCATGAGCAATTAGAAAATAACACTTACTACCCAGGAACACAAAAAAAATATGTTTTTGTTACACAGCGAATTATATAATAGCGGTTGCAGAAGTGCACAACGGTACATCCAGGCACACCCAACTTGGAGTGTAATCATCCGATTGAGAAGTTGTCACAACCATCAAAGCCACTAAACGCCCGCGCGATCTCACAGTGCACCCGAGAGGCAGGGCTACGTGCGCACAATGTGCACTGCTCATGACAGGGACGCCGTGTGGGAAGGCGGTGGCTCGGTGTCAACTCGGCGACAGCTGAGGGATCTGGCAAAAGGAGTACCATGCCATCACACCGGCATTGACCGTGTGCACTCATTTTTTGTTTTCATCTTTGTGTCCAGCTAAACCCTTAAATGAGTAATAATAGCGTTTCCCCCCCCCCCCCCCTGTTTTCTGGCAAAAAAACTGAAATCCTTTTTTACGAGGATTCATGTCACTGCATTAACCACAATACCTGCAGTCAAAATGCAAACAAAAAACATACTATGATAATATATGATGCATTGTCCTCGAAACTGATTGGTCCACACCAAGGGACGGCTTTCTTTTGAGCCTCGACCCAATTGGTGCTCCCAAGACAAAGTTTCAGGAGCGCCATGCTAGTCGAACATGGTAAGCAATTACCCTGTTGAATATTGTCGAGGAGGGCAAAGTTAATCGGACAATAAATATTTCTAAAAATTGCTACCAACCCTCCACCCCCACCCCTCCACAGATACGCTCGCCAACCTACTTGTTGTACAGCCTCCTACAGGCCAACACGTGGTTCCCATTAGCCATCAAATTCCTTCCACACTTTGGATTTTGTTGACACGTTCTATTGCAACCATATAGCACGACACTGCGAAAAAAGCAGGGTGGATGGGGTGCGGTCGTAAGCAACCTAACGGAGGATGTGTGCCGCACCGTCGATTTGGGGGAATTAAAATCAGCGGGGAGATTATTAATGTGGGGGGGGGGGGGGGGGGACAGTGTGGAGGATGCGGATGACATGTATTCATTAATCCCCTCTCTGCGCAATCACCGTGTAATTACAAGGCCTCTGGTACTTGCCCGGTGAAAGTTTGAAGGGGATTTTTCCTTTTTTAAACAGCTAATTTTATTCACGCGTTTTTGTGTGTGTGTGCGTGCGCGCGGGTGCGGGTGCGTCTGTGTAATCTAACTCAATGCAAGCAGTGACTGAAGAGGAAAGGATTGTGTTGATGATGTCACGATATTGGAAACACATGCCCGCACAAACCTGCAGCAGCCCTCACACTCAGCTTTAATTCACGCTGCTGCTGCTGCTGCCGCCGTGAGTGATTTGCCGTGGAGAGAAATTGCACCGTTTATCTCCAAGGGACCCCCCCTCCCCACCCCACCGCTGGTCCAATGATTCAGTGCACGGCTGTGGTCGAGCGATGTGGAGTGAGATGTGAGGTTGCTGGATTGTGCAGAGAGATCCACATGTGAGCGAGCGAGTGAGCAGCGAGGGAGTCACCCGTCTTCCTTTGTTGGGTTACACGGTTGCACCATACAAGGTGGTACAGAAAATGAGCCATTTAACAACTCCGTATAGATATCACCGCTTTCGTTTTCACAGTTATGCTGTGTAGAGCTCTCCGATCTGGGTGTTGGGATGTAGCGTGCCTGGCTTTTCGGGGGGCACGTGCAGTGAAACGTTGGACGTCATGCCCAACAACACGCGGTGCAACAGAGAAACGCATCAGAGAGCTTTATCTGAACGGATTTTTTTTTCGAGCGCTATTCTCCCATTAGGATGGGTTATCTCCAGACACTTTGATTTCCTCCCATATAATAATAATACAAATTTAAACCCATGAAAAAATTATGTTCGTAAAAGCATTCCCAACAGCCCTGCTTGCGACTCGGTTAACATTTTTCCGGGTAAATAAACGATGTTTATATCATTACTTTACATCACTGCGCATCTGTAATGGCACAACGATCAGTGAGCGGGGCAAGACTGTTTAAATCCCGGTTGAGGGCTCATCTGAACACTTCACCCGTCTCCCAGGCTTAATAGCACGAATACCACTCGTGGAAAGTCAACGGCTTAGTCGCGTTATGGACAAACTCGTCCCTGCCACAAGAATGAGAAATTTCCACCGCAAGGCTTTTAAGACAAATATGAGTACCTGCCCACCACGCTCATCTATGCCAGAAAACCACGTAAACTTTTTTTCCTTTCCTTTACCGTATTCTCCGGATTATAAGCCGCTCCGGAAAGTAAGACGCACCTCCAACTTGTGCCCAGTCTCAACAATAAATGCATAGAAATAAAGTTATAGAAATCCAGTCAATAAGGTTATACAGCAATGTCTCTATATCAATCTGATTATAAGATAGACACTCCCCTCTCCAACTTATTATTTAAATGAGAGTGGGAAAAAAGTGTTTTTTACATATTTTATTCTGAATGGGTTTTTTTTCGAGCGATGTATCTGACCCAAATATCGTTACAGGGAAATTATCTTTATTTTTCTATTAAGTTTATGTTTGTGCACTTTTTTCTATTTCTTCTGCAATGTTGTTGTTTTCATTTTTTATAAAGTCTGTTAATCGATGTTTTATTATTATTATATTTATTATAATATTATAATATTTGGTGACCCAGATCACTCTTAAAAGATTAGGCTTGCCCGGTCTCTTGGGTTCTCACTTGGTTAAATGAAATAAACCACAAAACTCTTCAACTTGAGCCTCATAATTTGGAAAATATGGTACTTGGTTCATTCGTTCACTGACTATTTAAAGAATGGACACTTTCCAATGGTGATATTTCAACTCGAGCGATTATTCAGGTGAAATATTTGAATAAATAGAATACTGTGCAGAGACATGGCAACTAAGGAAGAAAGGGCAATTGAAAGGGACACTTGAAAGGACATAATTGAGAATGGTCAGGGTGCCATTGTGGCGAGATGTTAACTCCCTTGCTTGATATACATGAGGTCATGGGTTCGATCTCGACACAGATGCCTGCATAATTGGAGTTTGCATGTTGTCCCCGTGGTCGCATGGATTTTTCTCCGGGTCATCCAGTTTTTCCCTCCACATTTAGAAATATGCGATCAGAGTGTTTGCCTTCTATAGATGTCCACGTGGTAAGCCACTTAGTTGGGCTACCACTTGTGGCCAGGTTGCTTCTGAACAAGAGCTATATGGAGCTCAGTGGGCATTACCTGGTAAAATAAATAAATATATATATTTTTTAATAGTTTAGGATCTTGGGAATAACTCTCAGGATAAGGAACACGAATGAAGAATTTAGAGCCATAGTAGTAGAGTTTTACCAATATTCACGAGAAGCTCAGGGAGGCAAGACTTAGATCGTTTGGGCTCGTGTTGAGCAGAGAGAGAGAGAGAGAAGATGTCGAGCGCGTTCGTCTACGACGAGTTACCTTTGGGCTGGTAGGTGACGCGGTAGCCGTTGGTCTGGACAGGAGAGAGGTCCCATGTGACGCGGAAGCGTGTGTACCACTCCTCCGTGACACGCAAGTTCCGAGGAGCCTCTTGGGACACTGCGACGGGCAACGCGTGCACACGTACATGCACACACACAGACAAAGACCCCCTGTGTAGCCTTAGACTGTTGGGGTCAAGTGCTGTTAGCGAACACCTATAAAGGCCGGCATGGTACATAAAGGGATGGATGGTCAGCACCACGCCCGACCGCCTTTGTCTCCCCAGTGGCAATGTTTTTACAAACTGCACCAGGTACTCATTTGAGGCTGAATCGACCTAGGGCAGGCCCAGGACCGGTTCAGATAATTGTCACTGATGTTGGCCGTGGGCGGGAATCGAACTCGGGCACCCGGGTTTGTAGCACAGCACGCTAACCTGCTATACTACTGCTCCCCACACGCACACACATGTACACGCACGCACACACATGTACACGCACGCACACACGCGTACGAAGGGGCCGCACCTCACTGGTGAATCTCGGTAAAGTCAAAACCCGGTCCAAATGTGCACTTATTTTATGGCACGTTTTTTTTATTAAAAATGCCACGGAGAAAAAATGTTATCTGGAGCAAGGCCAAGAGGCTGATGTATTCAATGTTGTTTTAATTTAACGACCCAATAAACATGCTTGCCTAGCCACTTTTTTTTTACAATAATAACAATCATCATAATATATTAAAAAGTAGCTTCCAGGCCTTTGTCAATCCACTGCTGAATGAAGGCCTCCCCATGCCACGTCGGTCGTGGGATTTGTTTAACCATATTCCATCAGTGCGGGTTGGTGAAAGGGTTGGCCCAGGCCCGGTTCAGGTATTGCTTGTCACTGATGTTAGCCGTGGCCGGGAATCAAATTGAGGTTGCCGGTTTCAAAGTGCAGATGGGTCAACAACTTGAATGACCACTTCACCCCTTAATATTGGAACTGTAATAATAATCACTAGAGTTGCGATTGCATTACTTCACATTTAATAACATTTGCGTACCTATACAAAGGCAATTGCTGCGAGCGAGCACCTATTAGAGCAGGCAGAACTCAACCAGGGTGTGTTGTCAACAAACACGAAGCACATACACACCATCATCTCTGCCAGTAGCTCATGTTGATCACACTGCAGCAGCTACTCATTTTTGGTCTGAGCTGACCTAGGGGTGGCCCAGGACAGGGTTAGAGGCACCCTATTGAAACTCACCCTGGACGAGGAATTACATCATTACATCCTGGTCACCAGGATGATGAGTACGGTGTAGTAAACTCTCCATGGCTATGGACAAATGAATGCACTACATTTACAAAAACACACGTGCATGCGCACACAAAAAAAATTGGTTGTGTCGGCCCATGTGTTTTGTGCATTCTGGTATGTGTATGTGTGTGTGCATGCATGTGTGTGTGTGGTTTGGGGGGAGGAGGGAGTGGTAGTGTAGAGGTTAGCGCACTGCACTACGAACCCGGCGACCTGAGTTTGATCCCTGAGCATGAGCAATAACTGTGGCGAATATTTGAACCGGACCTAAGCCTCCCCTAAGTCGACTCAGCATTAAGTAAGTACCTGGTGCGATGTGTGAACATCGCCAATGGATATATAAAGCCGTAGTGTTGGCCACCCACCTCCTCGTGTGCTGTGTCGGCGTTCATAGGTGCTCGTTCAGAGTACTTGCCTGTCTGTAAATGTCCATATGGGGATCTTTGTCTTTGTGGCTTAGGGTACTCATGGCCAGGTCTGATTTGGCTGCAGCAGTTTCATTCAGAATAAGTCATGTCACGCCAGTTATTCTCGGCCACATTAATGCCCGTCTTTTCTCAATGCTTGCAAAACGTGAAACCCTTTACCAGAATGTCTCTGCCAGCTTAAAACATTAAAGCCGGCCTGGCCACGATCCATCCCGGGTTTATCCAGACTGGACTGTGTGAGGATCTTACAGTTACTTGAAAGACCTGGACATGGTCCCATCAGTGGGCTCTTCCGGCAGGCGGGAATGTCTTGGCAGGGTCATGTAGCCCACATGCCCAGCCACACCACATGCACAAACGGCTTCTGTTTGGACCGATAGAGCGGGCTCAATGGATATGGGCTGATGTGGTGCAGGAGGATTTGGAGCTGAATGGACATGCTGAAGGCTGGTATAAACTCTGTCAAGATCAGCTTCTGTTGAAGAGGCTCATTGTTTTTACTTCTGAGTAATTGAAAGTGGCTGCTAAGCACACCGTACGTAAGGATGGAGGAGTGATGTTCAGAATGGGCAGAATGCTGGGGGTGGCTAAAACAAAGCAAGGTGGTTGATTGGTGGGTGCAGGTGATGCATCTGCCAGTCATTCAGCCCATGAGAGTAAGCCTTTACCACTTCACGTTCCCTCAAAGCGCACCTAGCCTAGCACAGTGGCCACGGTGACAATACCACCGTTTGGTGGTGGATGTTGATTGTTGTTGTTGTAAGGTTCGGCGGATACCACCTTACCCCGCGTGATCCTGGTGACCAAGGTTCGATTCCTGTGCATGGAAAACATCAATTGCAAGTGGTATTTGAACCTTTTGTGGGTTTCGCCTCGATTCACTCAGCCTTAAACGAATACCGACTGGCGGCACTAGGGAGACAACAATGGCCACACGTGTTGCTAGACTCGGGATCCACCTATATGCTGTGTTAACCTCAGTATTTAGACGTAACGGCGGTACACCAGTGCAGCATAACACACCGATCCTCATAAAAGAGTCTGACGATGTTGCTGTTGCCCTTGAGCGAACTGCAGACTCTCCATCAGCAGTTGCCTTGGTTTCAGCAGCTGCTTACCTATTCGAAGGTGTGACACGAGTCAGAATATTTTGACGGCACCGTCCGCCATTAAATAATTCTGGAATCAAATTGAGGAACCGCCCGACCAAGTCAAGGGCACGAGTCAAATCTGCCTTTGGAACACGGAGCAGTCAATCGTCATCAGGCTGGGTGCTATACGGAAACAAACTGCGAAGCTTCGTGTTCAGCTGCTCACAACGTTTGTCTTACGACTGTTTCGACATGACGAGAACTGATTTTGACACAATCCGCAAGATTTTGTGACAGGGGTTGGGAATCGTGGGATTTTGTCTAATCTATTTATTTATTTGTTTGTACCATGCACCGGTGTACCGCCAATACATTCATTTGGCCCCCAGTCTGTCTGGGTGAATGGAGGGGGGGGGGGAAGAACCTTCGTTTTAATTGAATAAATCAATTAACTTCTTATTCTTGAATTTTGATTTAAAGCTTTCGTGACTGCAGGGATTCAACCGAGAAGATGGATTCTGACTTAGCAATCATTGGAAGGATTTGATAAACCATTTCGGGTATTAATTGATTGATCACGCTTAAGGTGGCTTTCAGACCGCATCCATTACTTTTTCGTCCCCCCCCCCCCTCTTTTCCGAACATAGATGGACTCGTCCATCTGAACAAACTGTCAAATCTCTCTCCGTGGTGCTAACGTTAAAAATAACCGCCACTTTTTTTCAAATTTTCTTGTTGTGGTTTTCACACCTGATGATGATTGCTTGTGTTGCAGTCGAAACGTTGTGATAATTTTATTGTTTTATATTTGTATTTTTTATTATCATTTTATTCTTATTCTTGGTTCTTTCGGTAAAGTCACGTAGAAGGGACTTTACCGAAAGAGCCAAGAATATGAATCCCTGCAGTCACGAAAGCTTTAAATCACAAATTAACTTCTGTTCTGTAGCTCGACATGAATACAGAATGCCTTTCAGTCTACGGGACCACCAGCCTTCCAGAGTTACGTCAACCAGCGGCATTCGTATTAACCAAGCACACTCTGAACTGGTTTCATGCTTCTGGGGTTCATCAGAGTTAGGCATACCAAACGAATGCTGCTTGTTTACCAGATGCTATTTGTCAGTGCCCTCTGTGTACATTGTTGGCCATTGGGAGTAAAAAAAAAGCCTAACCTCGTACAAATAACACAAACTCTGGAAGGCCATACGTGTGTTGTGCTGTCTAGTTGTTCAGTGCGTTTTAAAGATGTACCACGTGTTGTATGGCATGATGTCCGACGTTTGGCTGCATGTCCAGGGAACTTCTTTAGGAATCCGATTTATTTCTTCTATGTTTGATAATTGTCCACCACGTATGCTGCGTGTATGCACGTCCTGTCGCATGGCTGGTGTTGGTGTGTCGAGCAACAGCTGTAACGTTGCAGTGAGGTGGCTGAGCCAGACAATTGCGCCAGGAGTAGCAAAGTAAGTGGTGGCATCGTTGTCACAATGCCACCTTCGTATTTGTAGATGGGGAGTCGTAAACATCCGAACGAGCTTTTCGCCCTTCATTGGGCCCTGTCGCGCTGAACTCAGGTTCCTGTTCACGGAACATTTGGTCCCCCTCCTCTCTGTGACCAGCGCTTTGTAGCGCGCTTGCGTGCGGGCGTGCGTGCGTGTGTGTGGGGGTGCGCAGTTGCTCACGCGTTCTCCCTGTGCTGCGGACGGGCTCGCTGGCACCCCCGGGGTAAGTGGCGAACACGGTGACGTTGTACTCGGTCCCGGGATCCAGCTCGGTGAGCATCATCGAGTTGACGTCGTCGCCGACGAACGTCTCCTTGGGAGCTCCGCCCGCTGTGAGAACGACAGACAATGGGGTGTGAAGTTCCGGTTTCAAGTTTTATTTTGTGCGCCCAGGTGAGAACCACGTTAGAATTGCCTTTTGTGTTCAGTTTATTGCCCCCCCCCCTCACCCTGCGCCTCCGATCAGCACGGTTTGGCTACGCATGGTGCGTAATAAGTTGATAATACGTACAGAACTCAAGAGGCAACCATACATTGCAAGAGTGACATAGGTCACCAAACTGCCAAAGGCAAAATTTTAATAATGTACATTTGTAAGGTGCAATGATGCAAATATAGAAACCGGGCCAAAATATACGGATATTAGCACACTTTATATGAGCACGGTTCTCATACAAGCAAAGTCAAAGTGTTTCGTCAAAGTGATTGCTTCCTCAAAAGAGCGTTGAGGCGGTGTTCATCTCCTGTTCACAGCCCTAAGCCAGCGGTGGAAATAATGCATTTATATGGCGGGGGCGGATAAATCCAATGGCACGCCCACTGTTGACCTCCGTACAAAGTGGAACTAATTTTACTGACCCTGCAGGGATGATCGGCCTAGCCAATCCACAACCTGGATTTAAAATCGCAACTTTCCCGGTCGCGAGCCGCCCTGCTCTACCTCTATAGTGCTATTCGCACAAGGCCTCTAAGCGCTTTACATGTAGTTCAAGTTATGGAGAGAGCCTGGAGTAAAAACAGGTGAGTTTTAAGACGAGATTTTAAAAGTGTAACAGATTTAGATTTCCTCATAGAACGAGGAAGGGAATTCCACAATCTGGTCTTTGGAATATTGCACTGGTGGGTGGGGGGACAAGCGAAGGGGCAGATTCTGATATTAGCACACTATTTTGGATACTGTATAAGCACACACAGCCTTACTCCCAAGGGGTGTGCCTCTATCCAGATTCCACTGTACGTGCACAACAGTGGAACCTCAGCTGCAAGCGGCCGTGATGGCGCAAGGCTCCCCCGCGTTTGCCTCCTCGGTCGTCTTGGTGAGAGCGGAGAGTTCAAGCGGCACGCCATTCGGAGCTCCGCGTGCCATGATGGAGAGATCTCTTAACGCGCCGCAGCAAGCGTTTATTTTTGTGCTGTCTGCGTGAATAGTGGGCACCCTTCGGCAGGTCAGGACAAACAGTTGGGTTGTAAAAAGTGATTTAGAATGTTGCAAAAGGAGTTGTGTATTTTTTTGTTTGTTTTCACAGCTACTGGCCCAAGAACTACGAAGCAAAGTGGCCCGGCCAATGGAGAGCGCTGACAATAGTGCGGCTTCTTGAATTGAGCAGGGTCATGGTAACTTGGGAAAAGAGATGATGGATGGGCAGTCCCAAAGCCGTGCTGTGTGAGGAAAGAAGCAGGGATTGAAATGTTGCTCCTTGCAATAACAGTGTCGCGAATGGTAGTGTTTGTGTGTACGCGTGCATGTGGGGAGCGGGAGTGTAGTTGATAGCGCACTGCTCTATGAACCCGGTGACCTGAGTTCGATTCCCACTGAAAGCCAAAATCGGTGGCGAGTAATTAAACTGGTCCAGACCCTCCCCTAGGTCAACTGGGGAGACAAAGGTGGTCGGGAGTGGTGTTGGCTATCTACCCCCTGAAAGTGCCATGCCGGTCTTCAAAGTTGCCCGCTAACAGCACTTGCTGCAAAAGTCAGTTATAGGCTACATATTTGTCTTTGTGTAGGCATGAGTATGTCTGTTCACGTGTGTGTGTATGTGCGTACACCTGCCCCCTCGTGTGCCGTTCCAGCCTTCAAAATGTGCTCACTAGCAGCACTTCCCCCAACAGTCTGTTAAGGCTACACAGGGGATCTTTATGTCTTTGTGTGTATGCCACCTTTACGCTGATGCACGACGCGGTAGCCGATGGTCGGTGACGACGCTCGCTCCCACGTGACCCGGAAGCGCGTGAACGATTCGTCGGACACGCGCAGGTTCCGGGGCGGAGCTTGGGGAACTGCGACATGCCGAGCGGCAACAACAACAATAACAACGTTAGTTCATCCCTCCTCTCGTCTCCTTTTAGAATCCACGGACGGGTGCTCTGCTTTACATATTTCTGTTCCGCTTAGCGCGGTGCACGAGTGCGGTCAACGTGATGGGCAGTAGCAATTCGTCACAGCAGGTGACGAAGACATGCCTTTAATAGAAAAGTCTCTGCTGCATCACAGGACGAGCATCACATTGAACCTCTTGCGAGTGACAGAAGTGACCTAAGGTGTACGTGTTAAGTGCGCACCGTCGGCTACGTACGGTGCTAAAGAAGTTCCACGTGCATTACACACATACATACATACAAACAAACATTCGTGCGGTCTACTGCGAAATTTACGCGGAAGCCCTGTTCGGCTCTCGGTGACTAAAACGTTCCCCCCGCCGCTTCTAACCCCACCTCCAAGTCGCCGGTTTTGTAGGTGCACACCCACAGATCACGCTCAAAATCAAAATCACTGAACATCATCATCAGGTGGTTTTCCCACCTGATGATGATTGCTTGTGTTGCAATCGAAACGTCGTGATTTAATTTATTTTATTTCATACCTACGTGACTTTACCGAAAGAACCAAAGAGTATGGGAGGCTGTGGTCAGCTGACTGCCAGGAGGTTGGGATAGGGGATATGGGGGGGGGAGTGGAGGGAGCGGACTCACGTGTGGTGCCGGTGGTGGAGGACTCGTCACCGTCTCCCTCCGGGTAGACGGCGGTGACCTGCAAGTGGTACTTGGTCCCCGCACGCAGCTTCTGCAGCTTCACTGAGGACCGGCGCCCGGGCACAGTCACCTAGGTCAGCACAGATCAACGACAAAGTCGACATAAAAATGAATATGTATGTAAAAAAAAATCTATTATATTAAATCTTAATTGTTACATCCTTCCAATCCGTCAGAACATCTGCTCTGGGATTGGCTGTGATGAGGCCATGGGACAATGAATTAAGGCCTACTAAGTCAGGTCAAGTACAGGAATCTGCAATATCCTGGACATGTCACCACAATGGATGGTGACTGGCTGCAAAGGATGGTGACAGAGGGAACACTGGGGGAAGGGGAAGACTGTGATCTCAGTGGACGTCAAATATCCAACACTGGGCGGGGTGGAAGCTGTCTCAGTTGAAAGACGCAGCGATGGACAGAGAGAGCACCGCCGGGAGATATTGGTTGAAGGAAACGGTAATGGCCCCCCAAGGTCCAAAAGGCCAAGGAACATTAAGATGACGGCTCAGCAGGGGAGCACAATGGGGCAGCTCAAGGAGAGCAGATGAATTAAAAAGTGGGCAGCAAAAAGGCAGACAGCGTGGGTGTGGAGTGGGGGTCACCGAGGTGGCCGCACCGTTTCCGAGTGGCTTGTCCCATCCGGGGGCGTGTAGGTGATGCGATAGAGTCGCACAGGTCCATCGGCTGGGTCCCACACCACCTCCATTGACGTCGTCGTCTCGTCACGCACTTGCACATTACGGGGCACGCCGCGCACTGCCAGACACCACCACCACCACCGTCAACATCGTCAACGTCATCACTGCCGAGCACCGCACCATCAACATTTTCAACATTGCCAAATACCACCATCGCTGTCAATATCGTCAACGCCGTCACTGCCAAGCACTGCGCCATCGTCAAAATTGTTATCGTCATCATCATTACTGCCAACCATCACCACCGCCATCAATATCATTAACATTCTCAACATCACTATCGTCATCATCATCATCACTGCCAAACACCAGCAACAACAACAACCACCATTTGCCACTAAGTGGCGGTGACGTCACCACGCCGCTTGTGCCAGGATATGTGAATTTTAAGGCCACGTGAAGTGTCGAACGCCCGCTGGTTGGAGGTCACGGGACAGACCCAGGTGCCATGGGTTGACTGACTGAGATGACTGGCTGATGCACCACTTCTGCCCCCTACTGTGCCAACCTGCTGTGCTTTAGCTGCCTGGCTCTCTGCTCAATGTTGTGAGCTTCGCTCATCAACCCTCCATTGTTGCTGGAGAGCGACTGCCTCCAACTGCCCAGTAGTGTCCTTCACGAACCTCCTCCACAGAAGCCGATCTTGGCATTGCTGGTACTAGTTATTGGCAAATTCACTCAGTTCCATATCTTCCCATACCACATCATTCTATCTCTTATCTGGCCCATGACACGCCCATTTAGCCCCCTCTATCTGGCCGAACAAAAGCTGTTTGGACATGCGGTGGCTGGGCATGCGGGCTACATGACCCAGGCAACGCAGCCTTGCCTACCAGACACCACCACCATCTATATCGTAATCATCATCACTGCCAAATATCACCACCACCACCAACAACATTCTCAACATCACTATCGTCATCATCGTCAGAGACCACCACCATCAATCTTGATTTTAATATTGATTTTACGAGAATGTTGATATCATTCTCACAATGATCACCGTCAGCACCATGAGAGTGAAATACTAACTACAAACATCATCACTGAAGTCATCAACATTGATGAATGAATCATTAACATCGCCGAAATCACCATCTTCACCGTCTAGGGGCGCTGCCATTCACCGCAATGGTAAAAAAGAGTCGTATCTTGACCTTAAGCACTACTCCGGGTCACAACAAATAAGTATTGAATTGCAAGATGGGTGAATAGTTTTAGCCATAGTCATTGTCATCATAAGTGGAATCATTGCCACCACCATCATTACCTTAACAAACTTTTGGGGATGTTAGCAAGCACCTATGAAGGCTGGCACGACACACGAGGGGATTGGTGGCTAGCACCATGCCCGACTGCCTTTGTCTATAGTGGCAATATTTACACATTGCACCGGGCACTCATTTTGAGTCAGCCTAGGGGGGGCCCAGAACCGGTTCAGATAATCTTCACAGGTATTGTTGGCCATGAGCGGGAATTGAACTCGGATCGCCGGGTCAGTAGAACAGCGCGCTAAGCGTTACACTACCGCTCCCCCACCACCTCCACCACCTCCACCACCTCAATGTTAACTTTAACGACATCATCATTATCATTATCACCACCGTCATCTGTGGGCTAAACGTTGCGCAGACAACAAGACTATGCTCTCACCTGGAGAAGAAGTGGGTGGAGGCTTCCCGTCCACTACAAACACAACCACAAACAACACGCGCATTACATGCTGCATGCAGACATCGCAGAGCCAATACACGATAACCACAGCAACATAATCGATTTGTGCTTGTGCAATGTTTTTGATGTCTCATGTGACATGGTTGTTTTTGTTCTGGAACTTTCCTCACTGTTCCAACTGCCACCCCAGAAGGACGAACCGGCGGCCTCTGGATTGGAAGTCCAGTGTGCTACCCATTAGTGATATTGGTACCCTGGTGCATCATGGGATGTGTCCTTGCATCGTAGTGCATTATGATAAGTTATAAGCATGCCCTGGTGCATTATGGGAAGTGATACGTGTGGCCTGGTGGGACGCGTTGTGGCGCGGTGCTGCACTGTAGGCTGGTGCGTTGTGGGCGTGCGTGGCCAGAGCGCGGCTGTGACGTGCGATGGAGTACGGGTTTTCTGGGCGTCGGACAGCGGGTCGCTCTCGGTCTCGTCGGGGTACACTGCCGTCACGGTGACGACGTACTCCGTGTCCTCGGACATATCCGGTAGCACGGTGCTCGTGACGTCACCATCGACGATCGTCTGAGCGGTGCGAACACGGACAAGGGAACGGGGGAGGCTGGAGTGAGCGGACGGACGACAAGGGTGAAACAGGCAGAGGACATGGACCACCCAGATACAGGTGGACAGGCACTCGGAGGTATAGGAAATGCACGGACGAGTGGAAAACACCCAGAGCGCCTGACCATACTTCTCCAAACATCCGAAACAACGTTTCGAGGAACACATGGGACACACACAGACGCAAGCGTGACATCACGTGAACGCAGACAATGAGAGCGTGAATTCAGAAACACGTGGCAATGATCTCACTGGCTTGGCCACCAACACCTGCAGGATGTTAATTACTGCTGTTGGAAGAGTAGCTCTCCATTGTGTTTTAGGGTTGTACCACGTGTTGGTCAGCAACAACAGCCGCCGATTTACTCCACGTTCTGGGTGATTCTTCAGGAATCAAATTCACCAACTCCCCGGGGACGAATCCCCGGGGCACGTGGAGCGAAACGTCGGACATCGTGCTGAACAGCATGCGGCACGAGCAGAAACCTATGCGGTGCGGGAAAAGGTGTTATCGTTCCAACCCGCCTTCTCACGATAAAAAAAAACGGTTAAGTTTTTCCACATTCTCAAGTCGCTGGCACAGGTGGCTGCCCACTAAATCCATCCGTGGCCACCTCCGTAATTTTGCCGCCGCTTCTAATTTTCCGCCCTGGGCGTCTGCCTATTTTGCCTTCCCGCTTAAGCCGGGTGTGGCCACACATGCGGTTCATTACGATTTAAAATACTGAGTGTCCCCGCCCCTCCCCTTCTTCCCTCTTCCCCCCCCCCCACCCCTGAAAATAAGCTGCTCCCGAATTGTTGGCAATATGGTGGTAGGTAAGCCCAAGTGCTTCCAGTAGATCACCTATTTGAGGGCGTATTGCTCTGGACTGTTACGCAATCGTGATCTGTTTCCCTCTCGGATGTCTGCGTTGTGCTTTTGGGTTCTTGGGGACAAAAAAGGGGAAAAAAAGTGAGTGTTTTTTGGCAGAGCAGCCCCTGAGGTCTTGGTGCCGCGCACCTCTTTGGAGGGGCCTCCGTCGCGCGGGGCCCATCGGATGGTGTAGAGCTGCGCGTCGGGAGCGGCCGCGTCCCATGTGACGCGGAACGAGTCCTTCTTGACCTCCGAGAAGCGCATGTTCCTCGGAGGGGGGCTCTTCACTGTCGTGACAATCCCCCCGACCACAGGCAGGGTGGAGCAATCAAACCACAGAGCCACACAAGTGCACCATCACGACAGCAGTTCACTTAGCCGGGAGAGCTGTAGCCCTTTTTTCCACTCTACAACTGAGCCGTGCCAGGGCCCTGTGGAGGGCTGTGCCTAGCCAGCAAGTGTGGCAATGGCTTAAGAGGCGCCAGATTGTTTATCCACTTTAGAGGCCGAGCCAGTCAGCTGACGTCACGTGCAATGACGAAAATGGTTAACCTCTCCCGTGGCCCTGCTTAGCCCCCAGCGAGATTCGGGTGTGTTGCGAGGCGAACGTTTCACGGTTCGGTTCTGGCTCAGATCGGCAAATGGCCAGTGGAAAAACACCTCTACCGTGATGGCCCTGCGCTGGTACCACTCAGAGGTGCTAGTGGAAAAGGGGTGTTACCGACTGGGTTAAAGATAGGTCACATTTGATTGGTGGCGCAGTGGTTAGTGCACTGCGCTATGAACCCCGTCGCCCGAGTTACATTCCCGATCACGGTCACAATCGGTGACAAATATCTGAACCAGTCCTTAAACAAGCACTATAGTGTGATGTGTAAACATCACCACTGGGGAGACAAAGGTGGCCGGGCGTGGTGCTGGGCAACCCACTCGTTCGTGTGCTGTGGCGGCCTTCATAGGTGCTTGCTAACAGCACTTTCCACAATTGTCTATTAAAAGGCCATATGGGAGATCTTTGTCTTTGTGTGTGTGCAGTTTAATACGTATGCTTTCGCGACCAATATTATCTATAACAGAGGTTTTTGGGTTAGATCGCGTAAATATATATGCGTGTGCGCGCGCGCGTACATGTGGTCTCGGCCCCCGTCAGCGGCTCAATGTCTCCCTGAGTGATCACGGTCGTCACGGTGACGTTGTAGCGAGTGTTGGAGATGAGGTCTTTCAGCACGGTCGAAGTGGAGCTCGCGTCAACAAGGACCTGCGGCACAAGGGTGGTGGGAGGGGGGGAGCGGACACTCCTCAGGGAGACGCACGGTCACGGTGGCCCGTGTGAAACGTGGAAGGGCGCAGCTCTGGCTTAGGCCGACAGTGTTCGTCGCAAGCGTGGTCCGTGCCCTAAACTTGCACCAGAAGACAACGATAGGCGAACCAATTTAAGCCATTGGTGGAAATCCCACATTTCCATGGTCGAGGCCAAGTCCAATCGTAGGATAACCGAAGTTACCACAGATTGACACGGGTGGCTTTGGCCTCTTGTCCTGGAAGAAGCACAAGGTCGTGACCCCCCCTGCCCTGGCCGTAACTTCTGACCTCCTCTGGGTCGACGCCTGCGGCTTGGTAGCGCAGGCGGTAATGCTGCACCGGCCGTCGCGACGGCTGCCAGGACACGGTCATCGTGCTGTGGGTCACGTCCGACAGGCGCAGCCAACGAGTCACAGCCGGCACTGTGCACGAAATACAGGAAAAAGCGTGAGGGACACGGGAGGAGATGGGACACAGAACATGGGCACGTGGGACACAAAACATGGGACGCAGGACATGGGACGTGGGTACAAGACGTGTGGCGTGACCAGACAGAACATGGAGGGGATGTGGCGAGGGAGTATTAGATACGGTGCTAGCTACAGTGTCCCTTTACACGGTGCAGAGATGCGAGCACTGACGGAGGAAAGGAGAAATAGTGCTTGACAAGGCAGAGATGAGCACGTGGAGATGGATGCTGGGGAAATCTCGAAGGGAATGCAGGAGGAATGAAGAAGAAGGGAGAGCCTCATTTAATTGTCACAAACTCAGGATTGAGAGCAGAGGGTGAACTGTTACAGCAACAAATCCCATTCACGTACTCTACTGCGCTTTCACGTCTATGCTGCTGGCTTTCACAAACCAGGGCTGACCAGCAAGGTGAAGTATGTCAAAATGACCCCCATGGTCCGTGCAGTGTGGAAAGGTCCTTATCGGGCTTGGTAAAATAAAATAAAAACACGGCTGTACGTCTGCACGCTCACGGACTGATAAAACTCCCTACGAGGGAGCTGTTACAAGACCAGCATTCAGAACAGATTGAATTTGTGACAGTTCAAATATTTCTAGCAGCACGTGTTTGCGCAGGATGGCCGCACTGCTGTGCACATGTGGCGGCGAGGCAGAGTGCGTGTGCGGCGGTGGTGCAGTGGTTGGCGTGCTTGCGCTACAAAGCCGGCGACACCGAGGTCGATTACCACTCACGACCAATAACAGTGGCGGTTATATTTGAACCGGTACTGGACCTACACCTAGGATCGACTCAGCCTAAAATGAGTAGCTGGTTACGGTGCGTAAAAAAACACCACAACTAGGGAGACAAAGGGGGCGGGGGATCTTTGTCTGTGGTGTCTCTCACGAGTGCTTTCTTTTTTGCGCAGGGGTTCGCTCCTTCCTTCCGGGTAGCGGGCAACAAGCGACACGGTGTACTCCGTGCCCGGGAGGAGTTCCGTCAGCTGCAGCTCCTCCTGGTCCTGCCCGACGTCCACCTGCATGCACAGCATGGGGGGGGGGGGGCCGGGGTGTGACGCGTCCGCGAACTCAACTGGCACGCGCGATGTGAGCGCGCATCACGCGCACGCAAGTCAACGTGCTCGTAGTGCACGCACGTCATCGCCTACGGATGTGACAACACAGCGGCGTGTTTGGTTGTGAATTTTAGGCCCCTGTAGCACACTCTAGAAATCTATTCGTTATTGATTTTTGAGATGGGATTGTCGCATGAATAAATTGCCAATGTGTGTGGTACACCCGCCTCCAACCGACGACGACGTAGCCAAATAAATAAAGTTGTTGCGTAAACAAAGGCACGTTAATTTATTACTGCTCCAACACACCAATGTGTGTTAGAGAGCGATTCGCAATGTTTAACCATTCGGTACGACGTTTCACTGGCAGTTGCAACCAGCATCATCTTGGCAACTTCATTAATTTGGTTGCTGCTACATGCGTTAAAAAAAAAACTGTTTGCAGTTATGCTTCCTGCTAATATGTTTAGCTTCGTGTTTTAAATTTCCGCACGAGAATTTATGATGAATGATGTAATTATTTGGACCCGCGAATTCCTCGAAAACGAGACCTCTGGTCTCAACAGGCTTTTCTCAACACACAACATCAGCCACAGAAAAATCCACTGCTGGATGAAGGCCTCCCCAAGCCATTACATCTCCCACGATCCTAAAATTGTAATAATCCACCTAGCACCTGCACACGAGCCGATTCCATTGCTCCATTTTTCTCAACGGACGTCCTCCGGGACACTTTACGCGTTCGGCTGCTGCTGCGCCATTATTCGTGACCACTGGCCGTCATCATCCCTTCTAGCGACGCGTCCTGCCCAATCCCCACTCACTTTTCCCAATGTCTTAGAATTTGTGCCATTAATCAGCGCATCTTCTCTGATCCATGTTCCTCTTTCCATCTCACCCCCCCCCCATCGCCTGTCACCTCCTTACTGCCCCCCCCTGAGGCTGGCGTGTAGAGCAGCGAGTAGCCGATGGCGCCCGGGATGCGCTCCCATGTGGCCCGCATGCTCGCGTCGGTGACGTCCGACAGACGCAGGGCGCGGGGCACCGTCAGCGCCACTGGGGGAAACAACGATTACACGTTCACCAATCAGAATCAGGATGAAAATATTTATCTATAGTGGATAAATCCGATGAGCTATTAAGCTCTTTTTCACAGGTGTCCACGGACACAATGTGTGAGCGAGCTGTTGCAGGGCCACACCTTTACCTTCGCGGATGGGTGTTGGGAGCTGAATCGTTTTAGTGTTCGTAGCGTTTAACTTGTCTGCGACGTGGATACAGGGGGAAATTTCGAATGCGCACAGGGAATGGCAGTGCAACATCGTGGCAACAAAACACACGGATACACAACATGCAGCACCTGCCTTAACTCACGCAAAAACACAAGAACACCACGTTGACTCCAAGCTTGGACACGTGACCTGTATATCGTGGCCTTAGAAACCTGGGAGGGGAGGGTGTTGTGGGGGCTGGGGTGGAGGGGGTGGGGGAAGGGCAGGAGTGTGTGGGGACCAGTGGCCTTTGTTTGGGGGGCTGCCATACCAACAAGGTCGATGACCATTGCTTCTGAACGAGGCTGCATCTCAAAGACGACCTACGGAAACGGTGGACGTATTTACGTTTGGAGGTAGAGGCAGTCTACTGCTGTTTCCCATGGTGTTCGCTGAATTATTTTTTCCAACTCCTACACCAGCATGGTTGAGGACCACTGCTTCTGCTTCTGAATGAGACTTCTGAACGAGGCTGCATCTCAAAGACGACCTACGGAAACGGTGGACGTGTTTACGTTTGGAGGCAGAGGCAAGTCTGCTGCTGTTTCCCATGGTGTTCGCCTGAGTTTTTTTTTTACTTTCCATCTCCTGATAGGATAAAGGTTGAGTTCCGGCGGCGAGGTTATCGGGTGTGCAGGCGGTGCACCTGCACCGTGGTCCACTGGTCAAAGGGGCACCAGGGCCGCCGGGCTATGAAGAGGGGGCGGTGGCAAACTTTGGGCAGCGGACTCCCTTTTTCATCCCTTGCACCAGGACCGTTACCGACCACGCTACGCCACTGGTTTGTGCAATCGTTTAACGTTAGACACGTGGCTTATGGCAGGGGTAGCACATGCCTGGCGGGTTGAGAGTGATATAATTACATTGCCAGATGAGCTGGGCATATACACTGTCTAAATGCTGTGTGAAACAGCAGGACATTTGCATCACTGGGGGGGGGGGGGGAAATAAGCGAATAACACACCGCACATCAGTTATAGACAATAGACAGAGGCAGAGAGAAAAAAAAAGGAAGTGCTTGAGCCTGGACTTGAACAGGGGCAGGGAATCGACAGCACAGACCGCTGGGGGCAAGGGAGTTCCATAATAATGGCGCAGATGACAAGAACGACCGACCTACCGTTGAGTGACTCTACGAATGAACTGTGTACAAGAATACTGTGTTCTCCGTATTATAAGACGTTCAGGAAAGCAAAACGCTCTCCCAATTTGTGCACGGTGTCAATAAAGTTACACAAATTTGGCCACACATCACACAGACATCCCTCCCAGGTAATAAGACGTCAGAATAGAGGGGGAGGGACGGAGGGTTAAAGTGCATCATCATAATTATTATCTTAACACTTGTTTACCCAGTATATATATTTTTAAAGCTCTTACAATCCGGAGAATACAGTAAAACATGTATTTAATTATATATACAAAGATCCCCCGTATAGCCTTAAGAAAATGTTGGGGCAAGGGCTGTTACTGAGCAGCACCTATGAAGGTCAGCAGAGCACACAAAGGGGTGAGTGGTCAGCACCACACCCGGCCGCCTTATAAATACATATATACACACACACATAGACGTAACTATTACATAAATGAGGGGGGAAAACTCAACGCGCTGGTTAATAAATAAGCGGAATCGTTTAAATGGTGAGCCTTCGCAGGCCGCTTGTAATGCAAGCGTGGGTTCCCGGGCTGGGCTGCACGACTTGTTATTTATAAACCACGCATCACAAACACATGTTACAGACTTGCATGTGTGTATGTTAAACTGCTTTCGCACCGCACGTAGCCAACCATGCTAATCGGCAGCAGTTGATTTCATCATCATCATTTAAAGACGGTCACTGCATCGCACGCTTTCAGGTGCGCTTCTGCGGCCGTCTGGAACGCTCTTCTGATATTAGGAAGCCACTGGAACAATTCACCTTGAAATCTAGATTGAAAACGTATTTCTGTTGAACTGCTTTTTCTGTTCACTTTGTTGTCCTTCCCCCACACCTCCAATTAGCACGGATGGCTACAGCGCTAAATAAATTCAACAAGCATCCATGCACACCTCGGAGGTGCGCGGGGGAAGGACAACAAACTAAACACAAAAGCAGTTCCAAATAAACGAAAAGGGCAGTTCTAAACAGAAGGTGCCGAGAGCCTGGGCCTTGAACAGGGGCAGGCAGCCAACGGCGGCGGCTGGGGCAAGGCAGCATCGGCCGTAGCCAGGCGCGGTACCCACGTGTGGTCTCGGTCCCGGAGAGCGGATCGCTGTCCCCGGCCGGGTACTCAGCGAAGACTGACACCCGGTACTCGGTGAGCGGTTTCAGGTTCTTCAGCGTCGTCAGCAGCACGGAGCCGTTCACGTGCTTCTGCTCGCGCGGACACAAATCGTCGTCGTCAATCAACCGTCAATCCACTGCTGGATGAAGGCCTCCCCCTCGAGCTGTCGTCGTCTCTCACGAACCTTGCGATGTTAACGATCCACCCTGCACCTATGCAGCAGTTGATTTCATCATCGTCACTCACATCATCATCATTTTCATCATCATCATCAGTTTCATCATTATCGTCATCATTATTGGAATCATCATGAGTGTTGTTATTGTCATTACCACCATTGCACCACTGTTTTCTAATACGCAGGATGTTTTTTTTTTACATTATCGTCCCGATTGTAACCATGATTTATCGGAACACTGGACAAATTAATGCTTTATACGGAGAGCCAGCCAGGCTGAGGCTGAGCGGGGGACAAAAAGGGAAGGGCCTTGAGACCTGGCTCATGAAGATGGAGTTGACAGCACGCAATTGCGATGGCACAATCCACCTCCGCTCCTGCGCAAGAGCTGATGTCATCGCAACCACCTCCACGGCAGACATCCTCTTTGGCGCGCTCTGTTCGTCGAAAGCCATTCATTTGGTCACCAGTGTCATAAATTGGCCACCGTGCCTCTCCTTTCAAAGTGTGCTGCCCAAGCCAACCTAATATTTATTTTCAAACAGTAAACATCATTTCTCCAAAATGCATTAATTCCACCGATCTACACCTTCCTGTTTCTAGGTGTAGTCTGAGAATGCATTTCTCCGTGCTGCTTTGGCAGTGCGGTCAACCAACTCCCATGAATGGAACAGGTACGAAAAACAACTGCCAAAAATCCTTTCCCCACCCAACGTTTAGCATTCTCAAGAGTAGATCGCATTTGCACGCAAGTGGTGTGAGTGAGTGCCTATTGAATGAGGCTGTAGTGACATAGCCAGCACCACACCCAAGAGCATTTCGTCTTCCCAGTTACAACAGGCACCACATTTAAGTTTGAGTCAACTTAGCGGGGTCCCAGGACAGGTTCAGATGCCAAGTGCCGGAGACGGATTTGCGCGGCCACGAACTGAACCCAGACGTTGAGACTCAACTGAGCTGTCTGCTGACCATTACAGCGCAACCTCCCAGGCATAAAGAAACAAAGACAAAGAATCTCCCATAAAAGCCAGGAAGAAGTGTGGAGCAAGTGCTTTTAGCCAGCACCTATTAAGGCCGCCACGGCCCACGAGGAGACGGTGCGGCAAGAAGCACCACGCCCGGCCAGCTTTGTTTCTCTCCATTGCTCATGTTTAAACGCAGCACCAGGTGCACGCATATTCAGGTTGAGTCGATCTAGGGGAAGCCCGGCAACCGGTTCAGACATCACTCGCAAATATTGCAGGCTGTGGCCGAGATTCGAACTCGGATTTTGCAGGTTCGTGGCGGGGCGGCGCGAATCACGGCCGTCACGTCTCGCCTTACAACATTCGCAAAAAAGGGAGCGGGACAGAAAGAAAGTGGAAAAAAAAGGCAAAAATTGGCTTGGGGATGAGCATGAATTGTGAAGGGACAGCTCCAAGTGTGAGGAGTGGCGTGGGGATGGGGGGGGGGTTTGGAGAGGAGAGGAGGAGAGCAGGAAAAGGGCCTGGGGTAGGGGCGTATCTGGGCACACATGTTTGTAATAAGACTGCTGGTATTTCCTCCCATCGTCCAGCCGCTACTGTCTAACCACTGCTCTGCAACCGCTCGGTGGAGGCGCGCACTTTTTAACCCTTTCGGGCCGCAGGGTCAGCCCGGCTCGTAGAGTGCCGAGGCAAAAACACACGTTGGAGCGTTGAGACGTGCGCAGACCAGGGAGGTCTTTGCGGTCGCTCCAGTTATTGGAAGCAGCGGGGAGGTGGAGGGGGGGGGCTTTGGATGGCTGCTGCGAAACTGGTTTACAGAGTGGCCAGGTGGTTAAGGCGTTTATCACCGAGATAATCCACTCGGGTTTGAAGGCCTGATTCCCAGAGCCGCCACCCGGTCGAGACTAACGATGGCGTGGCATCCAAAAGAGGGAACACGTCCGAGCAGAATGCGTTCCCTCCGTTAAATAATCTGCTCCGACTTGAGCGCTCGATTCCCATAGAAACACGGTAATCTGATAACCGAGTTACCAAATTGTGCCAGGTGTCGTGAAGCCGGATTGCACTTACGTGCCCTTATTTTTGCTCAAAAGCCCACGTGCGAAAACCGCCTCCATGAAGTTACCAATAAAACATGCAACGCTCCAATGGCCCATTGCAACGGAGACATCTCAGCCTTTCCACCAGTTGTGAATAAAGCACTCATGTCGTGCGCAAATCTGTCTGTTCAAGCCAAGTCTCTTCAGGTGGTCTATATTGCGGTGCGCACATTCGGCGAAGTATTTTATTATTGTAAATGCATAATACTTTGCAGACCTTTTCAATCCAATGCTGGATGAATGCCTCCCCCATGCTGCGTTGGTCATGGGAGTTGTGTTGACCATACTTTGTTACGCAGGTCACAGTGTGGACTGATTAAGTGGGGAGGGCCCATGACCGGTTCAAGTGTCGCTCGTCACTGATGTTAATCGCAGCTGCAAGTCAAAGGGAGGTCACCGGGTTCATAGCGCGGTGCGCTAACTACTGCGTCACCGCTTCCTCCCCGGTACAGGATATATATGAGCATAATTTGTAACGACGGGCATTTATTAAGATCTATCGAAGGCCTTGGAATATGCATTGCAGGAAAACCCAACATGCAGAAGCATCAACTTTTTAAAATTAAAGTAATGATTGCAGTCTTGAGGGGTGTACTTGACTTCATGTCAGTGTAACCCACATTTAAATATGAGTAACTGTAGATATGTTAAACGTTACAAATCCTCAAACAATGCAGCTCCCTTCCAGTGCCCATTCACAAATGTAGAGGAGCAGCCCTGCAACTGATTGCGCACACCAACGCTGGCAGAAGCGTGTCCACTCAGTAAAGGGAGCTCTTAGGCAGCCCCTTCTAGAGGGTGTTTGAAGCACTCCCCACCACGCTGCGCAGGCATCGTGGTGGGGGTGGGAGTACCCACGGTTTACCCCACCAAACGCGACCTTCTGATCAGCTGTGTGTTTATCCGTCTGTACTGCTGGGAGGACGGAGGCGACTGCCGCGTCGGGGGAGATGGAATCGAACTGCCGACCTCCGGATTGCAAGTGCAGTGTGTGCTAACCGTGACACCCAATGGTGTGGGCAGCAACGGGCAGTCGATGCGAATGCTGTCACAAGAAGTCACACGTTTTGGCTGCAACGGTCCTTCGTTGACTTTGCGTGATGAATGAGTGAACGAATGGGACAGCAGCAGTTCTCTTATTTGCAAAATGAGTTTTTTTATATATATACACCGCAGTTCGTTAGCTTATTCTTTAAGTATGGTTAACCTCGTTGGAACACAGGTCACTTGACTTGAGACTGCAGTTCCTGGGGACTAGGAGATGAGTTTTTCAGCCACGTTTGTGACCTCAAAGAAGTATGCTGCCAACCAATATGGTGTCTTAATCAAAAGTTTTCTTTCACTTGACAATTTAAATTCCAGGCGTTAATACCGTATTCTCTGGATTACAGGACAATATTTCCCCCTCCCCCCCCTGTATTTTTATAAAAACTTGGCAGAGTGTCTCACGTTCTGGAGCGTCTTATAGTCCGGAGAATACGGTAACTGTCTATCAAGTGTGTAAGAATAAGTGAGGGTGTAGGGCTTCAAGACCCCGGCACCCCAGACCCCCATTCACTCACTCAATGATCTGATGAATTGTCACAATTCAGGGTAGTGATCAATTCGAGGATCATCAGGAGGTCACGTGAACGCATTACACACGACACCAATATCAGTGGTTCTCAACTTGTGGACCACAGCCTTCCAGGGGGAGCGCAGGCTGCAGGAGAAATTGGTCAGTGCCACATTGCGGTGCCAAAACGCACAACATAACATTGTATGTTAGCATGTTTTTTACTAACACAAAACATGCTAACATACAATGACACGCATGCCTCACTGACACAAAACACACAAGACGACACATATAACTTACTCACATCACTAACACCCAACATGAAACAAATGCCCAACTAACACGGTGTCTACGCGAGGCGTGGACATGTGGTCTCTGTGTATTTTGGCCTGAGTGACCTGAATGGATACCGTACACGAATTTGAAGATACCGGTTCTTACATGCAGTGCCATCCCTAGGGTACACGGTGAATCTGGGCGACCGCCCTGGGCCCCGCGTTTTGGGGGGGGGCATGCCACGACGTCACGGTGTCAGATGTAATACTCCCGGTTTAGTTTGAAGGCGTCGGAGGGGAGTCTACACGGTGTGGTTTGTCCCAGGCCCCGCACCCACCCCACTATGGATCGCCCTGCTTACACGTAATCACTTCACCGCCATGTGTGGCAAGCTCACAGGGGGGAGGCCGATATTAAAAGACTACGAACCGCTGCTGCATGATTACCACTCCCTGGATAAAGAGGGAGGACAATTTTACTGCGCCGGGGTTTAATGACACGAAACGCAACTTTGTTTACTTGGGAATGCTACGTTGAGTCCCGAGGCTCTTTCTCAAGAGTGTCCTGCGGCCATTTGGCCACTAACAAAGGGGTAGAGAGTTACGGTTATTTTATTATCATTATTACTTCAACCCATCAGGCCAAAACGTATAAAATTGCGCGCACATTTTCAAGGGGTCGCTGCACTTTATGCGCCGTTATTTGTGGAGGCGTCAGTCCAAATTAAACGGCTCGTTTGCGATTGGTTGGATAGTTTCCCTGCCGATTGTAGGGAGTGGTTCATCAAAAACCTCCGCCTGGTTATGTCTGAGCCTTAATTACAATTCGCAAAAGGTACTGCATGTTCCGTCAGCTTTTCCCTCCTTTTCCGTGAGAGGCTATCGACTCATGCAGTGCGCCTAAATGTTTTGAAATGTGCACGTGTGCAAATATGCAATGGCAATGATCGGTTGTGTGCGTCTGTGTGCGTGTGTATGTGTTTACAAGCGTAAGTTCAGATCTGGAAACTTTGGGGGACAGGATGTGATGTTTCAGTATGAAATTCGTGAGAACGCGCATCTGTATGTACGTGCTGGTGGTGCATGCATGCATGTGTGAGTCTCGATGCAAGGGAAAGTGTGGACGCACGTGTGTGTTTTGTGTAGGGTCCAGTGGCGCAGAGGTTTGCGCACTGCACTACAAAACCGGTGACCCAAGTTCAATTCCCGCTCACGACCAATGACAGTGGCGAATATTTAAATTGGTCTTGGGCCTCCCCTCGGTCGTCTCAGGCTTAAATCGGCACAGTACCTGATGTGGTGTATAAACATCTGAACTGGGGAGACAAAAGTGGCCGGGCGTGGTCCTGACCACTCACCCCCTCGTGTGCCGTGCTAGCCTGACATAGATGCTCACTCGTAGCACTTGCCTGAACAGTCTGTTAAATGCTATACAGGGGACCTTTGCCTTGTCTTTGTCTTACATGTGTTCGTTGAAATCTGGAAACTTTTGGGGGGAGGATGTGAATTATAAGCACGTAAGTGCACGTGTGCGTGCAGATGTATGTGTGTGTGTACATGTTGGTGCGTGCATGCATGCGTGAGTTTGGATCTGAAAAAGGAGGTTAGATTTAATTTTCCCCAAAGGATTACGTAAGTGTGCCTCTGCCTGCCTGTGCGCATGCATGTGAGCGTTTACACGTGTGAATCTCATTGCTGTCAGCGCGTTCGAACCCCAACAGGTACATTAAGAGGTAAATGTACTTCTATTCCTCGCAGGGATAAGCGTTGTGCATGGGTATATATACGATCCAGTTCCTGCCTCGGCGCTCTCATTTGAGAAAGCAGGTTAGAATTACCAAGACGTAATGCTCCTTTGAGGCACAATTGTGTACGTGTGTGTGTGCAAATGCTCGATTATGGATGGGAATTTGGTAGTTTTGGTCATTCTAGGGAATACGCGCGCACGTGTGTGTGCGCGTGTGGACGTGTGTGTGTGTGAAATAAGTGTTTTCACAGGTGGCCGGGCTGCTTAAACATTTACACTCGAGCTGTGTTACGAGACCGCGAAAAACCTTCGCCATGGGTTTTACGAGTAAAGGCTACCTAATCGGTCTAAATGCTTGAATACGCTTTTACAAGGCCGAAGGATTTTAAGTGAAACCGCCATAACAAGACAAAAGTTAAAACTTATTACACTTTTCCGGTTAACTGCACGGTGGCCTGCAGAAGTCAGTACAGAAAGAAGGTTACGAGTCTATCTATATTCCCGCCATTTTCAATCTGCCAAATCGATAAAGTCCTTCTCATGCTTTGTCAGTCATGGGGTTTTTTTCTTCAACTATACCTCCCCATGCTGGTCATTGTGGGTCCGTTAAGGTAGCGGGGGAAAGTAAGACTGGTTCTGATATCACTCGGCACCGATGGTAGCCTGAGGGAGGAATCGAACTTGGTTCGGCTGCCAGCCTGCCTTGCTGCTTATACCCTCACATGCGTGGATTTCTCCAGACATTCCAGGTGTGAATATAACCTATGAAGAATTTGCCCCCCCCCCCCCCCCCCCATGTAAAAGAGTCGAGACTCAAACAAGCTTTCTTGGATAAATGTATGACATATTTTATTTAAGGCTACAGCTATGCCAATTTCATTGCAAATAATTTGTTTTGAGTTATTGCAAGTACCCTGGCCTGAATCTCGTAATAGAGGCAACGAAAATCAAATGTGCAGCATCACACATTCCAGATGGTCGCTAAATTACCAAACATTTGGTTTGAAAGCTGTCAACTCTAACTGCTTCCTACTCTTGGCCTGAGGGGCCCCCAGATACGGCAAAGGTGCAGGCCTGTAATGTATTACTAATGCCACTGCTGGTAGAAAGGCCTCTTAATTAAGGGAGTTCTAGGGACCTTGCTGTAGGGTATTTTGGCCTAGTATTCTACTTTACCGAGATATCTCAGAAGAGGTGCAAATACCCACACTTCACTCCACGACATACAACCTGCTCACCTGGCTATGCTGCTGGGTGGACAGAGGTGGGAAGATTTCAGAAACTTTCCCAATATTTTCAACTGCTGCACCAGGAGATCAAATCAAGCGGTGACCTCTGGATTGCCAGTCCAGCGTGTTAACCATTAAATGTAACACTGTAGCATGAGGGGAAATCCTATTGGTAATTTAAGTCACTGTGCTGCGTATTACTACTAGTTATGGGCCGAAATTAAAATTGTTCAGCTCGTTTTAAGTTCGATTTAGCTTTATAATTCACACATCACATTTAAATACGATTCATTAAATAAACCAAGGCGGAATTGGGCATGGGTGTATGTATGTTGAACTTATTTCGCACCGTACGTAGCTCATCAGAGGTGCGGGGGAAGGAGAAAAAAACTAAACCCAAATAATAGTTCGAAATAAAATAGATCATTTAAAAGTGCAGAGTTCCAGTGGCTTCCTCATATCGGAAATGAGACTGTTCCAGAAAGGCCACGGAAGGTCCGCCCCCCTTAAATGACCTCGAGTGGGAAGCAGCGCAAGCAAAGGGCGCGAGTGAGAGGGCGGCGGTAGAACAGCCAATGGAATGGAAATAGACAAAGAGGGGTACTCCAAACACTTTAATGGCCCCAGGTACCCCCCCCCCCCTTAAGTTTAATCCGGCCTCATCCACGGATGCCAAGTCCCAAACCCTGCGTTCTACCAAAACCTCTAAGCCTATATCACGAGCCACGTCCGTAAGGCTCCTGCCTCTCACCCAGGCCGCTCAACCTTACACCGAAACAGCCTGACCTCACCCCCCTTAGGTTTGTGACCTTAAAGCCGCCCGAGGAGCCTCTTGGCTCTCCTTTGCATTTGCATCTCCTTATTTTCCGCCAACAGCTCCGGTCTGTTTAACTTTGTCTCTTTCGTTGACAGTCCCCTGTCAATACGCCGCTGCATGAAGATCTTCCCCCACACCATGTTGGTCACGTCAGGTGGATGACTGGTAATTGTGGGTTGGAGGCTGTCACCGGTTCAGATACCACTCGCCACTGATGGCTGGGTATTGAATTCAGGTGGCCGGGACCTGCATTTGATTCCCGACCATGGACAAAATCAGTGGTGAGGAACATCTGAATCGGTTTCTGGGTACCCCTTTACCATTCAACACTGTTAAATACGGTGAAGTATGGTCAAATAAACCTCACGACTGACAGGGCATGGGGAGGACTTCATTAAACAGCTAATTGACAAAAGGCTGTAACTAAAAGGACAAGGTTTGACGACTGATTTCCCTTCCATCGTTGTTTTCTTCATAAATTATTGTCATATTATTGCTCAATTCAAGAAACATGTCGACCATTATCCCTTACACCTTCAATAGCACTGTTTGTTTCTGGGAATTTTCAGGCATTTGGATGCGTGCACCGCGACAAAAAAAAGGTCTGCAATTTATTTACCCCTCGACTCAATACGGGGGGCAGCATTTCCTATGTGTGTATGTAATGGGAATCACGTGACTCGTGGCCGTGATATTCACCAGAATGCAAAAAAAACCGACCGATTCTTGAATGTTGGCTATTCACCGAATCGCCAGAGTATCGGTGGAGGGGAGTGGGAGGCGGGGGGAAGGCAGTGAATCATCACAGCTCTATCAGACACACGCAACATCACCGCATCTCGGCCTACGGTGGCAAAACTCACAGAGCTGGCAGAGACTGCGCGATGGAAATTAATACTCCTGAGGCACGGCTATTTGACACAGACAAGACCCTCAACTCAATCCCCCCCTCCATTTAAAAAAAACAAGGAACAGTCTTTCCTACTGACGAAATGAGTCCATTCCCTTCCAAATAAAACCTTAACACTCTCGACACATCAAGAGAATGCCAAAGCCGTTCCTCAGGGGGAGGGGGAAAGGCGAGGGTTTACAGACTTTATAGTAACAGTATGCGTTCATTTCAACGTATGGTGGGGGGGGGGGGGTGGCGACGCTCGTGGGGGAGCTTGCTTGTGGTCTCTCAAAAGGAAGCTTTCTTTATGCAGAGTGCAACGAGAGCAGACACGGCGCCCTAAAGCGTCGCTACCCGGTCCGGCGCAACGTTGCGGCGAATAAAAGATCTGGTTTTCTCCCGCTCAAGGGGAAGTTTGTGTCAAAAGTCACGGCTAACTCGAACAAGTTGTTGTGGTTTTGTTTCAGTTGCTAATCTGTGTTTTCGTTTCTCACATTGAAAGTTGCCTCCCATCGTCATCTATTTGCCGAGTTATTGTACGTGGCCTTGCTCGATTCAAGAAACGCACATTTACCGTTCCAAATTACACCTTCAACGGTGCTGCTTTGTTGCTACACCCCTGGGCCTTTGGGCCTAGAACTGAGCAAGCCGTGATTTAAAAATAAATAAAGGCGGTGACGTTTTTTTGTTGCTCATTTTAATTTCAGCGCAGGAAATGTTTTACTCGATGTTTTATTTTTATTTTATTTCTTTGCACATTCATGACAGCGCTTGTTATAATTTCATTTGTAATTCGTTCAGGTTCCATTTTAACTCGTTTCACTTTCAGCGCTGGTATGAATGAAATAATAATTTTCAGTTAAAAGGTAAATTGCTTATGCCGCCAATGCTGCTGTGAGAGCCTCCACTTAGAGGGAGCTTTAGAGAGCCCCTCTAGAGGGTATTTTTCCAACTCTTCCAAGATGGAATCTGTTCGATTGTATCTCGTTTTTGTTCATAGGAAGGTAAAGGTGGAGCCCTGCAATTGCTTGTGTAGTGTCTTGTAAATTAACTCAGTCAGACACGATGTTACAGGTCACCTGCTTACACTTTAGTATCTATTCTTGCACCAGTTGTAGGCACTCCTATCTCTGTATATATGGTCACTTTTGTTGACTAACCTCCCTTATCTACTTTACACCTCGACGACCTGCCTGCGGCAGCTCTTCCTCTCAGCAGCTCCGCACTCGAGGCTCCGCACTCAGCAGCGCTCACACAGAGCTCGCACACAGCAGCGCTCACACAGAAGCTTGCACACAGCAGCGCTCAAACAGAGGCTTGCACACAGCAGCGCTCACACAGAGCTCACCCACAGCAGCACTCACACAGAGCTTGCACACAGCAGCGCTCACACAGAGGCTTGCACGCAGCAGTGCTCACACAGAGCTTGCACACAGCAATGCTCACACAGAGGCTTGCACACAGCAGCGCTAACACAGAGGCTTGCACACAGCAGCGCTCACACAGAGGCTTGCACGCAGCAGCGCTCACACAGAGCTTGCATGCAGCAACGCTCACACAGAGCTTGCACCCAGCAGCACTCACACAGAGCTTGCACACAGCAGCGCTCACACAGAGCTTGCACCCAGCAGCATTCACACAGAGCTTGCACACAGCTTCACTCACACAGAGCTTGCACGCAGCAGCGCTCACACAGAGCTTGCACGCAGCAGCGCTCACACAGAGCTTGCACACAGCAGCATTCACACAGAGCTTGCACACAGCTTCACTCACACAGAGCTTGCACGCAGCAGCGCTCACACAGAGCTTGCACCCAGCAGCGCTCACACAGAACTTGCACACAGCAGCGCTCACACAGAGCTCGCACACAGCAGCGCTCACACAGGGCTTGCACACAGCAGCACTCACACAGAGGCTTGCACACAGCAGCACTCACACAGAGCTTGCACACAGCAGCGCTCACACGGAGCTTGCACACAGCTTCACTCACACAGAGCTTGCACACAGCAGCGTTCACACCGAGCTTGCACGCAGCAGCGCTCACACAGAGCTTGCACGCAGCAGCGCTCACACAGAGCTTGCACCCAGCAGCGCTCACACAGAGCTTGCACACAGCAGCACTCACACAGAGCTTGCACACAGCAGCACTCACACAGAGCTTGCACACAGCAGCACTCACACAAAGCTCGCACACAGCAGCGCTCACATAGAAGCTTGCACGCAGCAGCGCTCACACAGAGCTTGCACCCAGCAGCACTCACACAGAGCTTGCATACAGCAGCACTCACACAGAGGCTTGCACACAGCAGCGCTCACACAGAGCTTGCACGCAGCAGCACTCACACAGAGCTTGCACACAGCAGCGCTCACACAGAGCTTGCACACAGCAGCAATCACACAGAGCTTGCACACAGCTTCCCTCACTCTGCGCCGCTTCCCTCGCCTACGTTCCCTCAGACCCACTCACTCGTCCGATCCGGGCGGGGGGAGCAGCCATCACCCGCCCGGCGACTCGTGAGGGTTGAGGTCCGTCCCTGGCTTGAGCGGCAGTGGCAAGATTTCTTCACCTTGGTCCCAGTAACCCGAACTCCCGCTCTGCTTTCACGCGCCTCCTTATATCCTCCTCCCAATTATCCAGCTCCTCCCTTGTGTCTCTTTAGGGCTAGACAGGCTGGCGCCTGTCAGGCCATCAATCACTCCTTATCGCACGTCTCTCTGTCGCAACACCTCTGGTGTCAGCGTGTAACCCCGGGCCGACCCCGTCTGCACCCGATTCTTCCCTTAATGAGGTGGAGGTTTGCTCGTGCAACCTCACGTTGCACACGCGCACCTGCCTGCCCTCGGTTGCCCTCAGCCAACAGTGCGCACCACGTATTTTACCACAGGCCGCTACTGGTGCAAGGTCCTCCATTAGGGTGGTAATGAAAGCCCCTCTGGAGGGAATTTGGCCTATGCTTCCAAGCTGGCCAGAGCTGGGAGTGCCCACACATTTCCTCACCACACGCAACCTGCAGATTTGGCTAACTGCAGTGTGAAGCCCTGTTACACCAATGCTGGGTAGACACAGGTGGTGAGGAGGGATGATTTAAGAAACTCACACCGTTGTTTCAACCGCCGCACCTGGGAGATGGAATCGAACTGGCAACCTCCACCATTGCAAGTCCAGTGCGCCGCTAACCATTGCGCCGCAGCAGTTTGATTGCTGTAAATACCTCCTCCAAATTTGAGATGTCGAACTACCAGTTGGACTGTTTCACCTCATCCGTACTTGCAGGTGAGAACACACTATTCTGCACACTCCTCGACTTTGGGATTCCCTTCAAATCGTTTTATAGCCTTTCTCAATTCAAGAAACGTATTAACTATTTTATCTATTGTAACTTGAAAAGTGCTGTTTTATTGCTGACTGCCTGGCAAAATGAGGCGATGTACCTCTACTCAGCAATCATGATAAGTACAATAATATATCACAAAGTAAAGGTGTCCTAGGGTTGTGTTTGCGTCTGTCTCCACTACCGCCCTTTTCTGTCCCACCGCTCTTTGTCAAAGGCAAGCCGACGAGACAATTGCAAAACAGGGCTTTTTATGGTCAGACGCGGCAGCACGTCGTGTTCTCCACTATCAAGCAACATTCCACACCCCTCTGTCTTGCACAATCGCGGCAGAAAACATCCTATTTATTATTATTGATGGGAGTGGAAAAAAAACGCATGCACCGATTTTTATAAATGTGCGTTGGACGATGAACTGTGCCAAACAGGAGCTGATTGGTCCCAGAGCATGCGTGTCTGTGTTTACTTGTGTTGTCTGCATGTGCGTGTTTGTGTGCAAGCACGGGTATGTGCGGGAGAAGGCCAGGGCATGGACGTGGACATGGAGATGGTGCTTATCACGTCGTAATTACTAACAATTTGTATTTTACCAAGTAAGGCTCACTGAGCTATGTTTTTCAGAAGCGACCTGGTCGCAAATAATAGCCCAAGGAAGTGGGTTATGTGGAAATTTATAGCAGTAGCAAAATACTAAAAACGTATGTTTATAAATGTGGAGGGAAAAAAAGGGACTCGGAGAAAAAGCCACACGACCACAGGGAAAGAGAACATGCAAACTTCAAATATACAGCAGGCATCAGGGTCGGGATCGAAACCGCGGCGCCCCAGTAATGCTGAGTTCGATCCCAGTACATCAAGTTCCGTGCCTGGCTGTGTACACTCGAGGCAACCAGTACAAGAAGTCACCGACTTACGAACGGGTTCCGTTCCTGAGACCCGTTCATATAAGTCGAACGGTTCATAAGTTGGAGCACAATAATGTACTGTATTTAAATTAACGTAGGTCAGTGTTATAAAACAAGTTGCGGTTCAACAAAAAGGGAAAGCACTGTTAAACTCATAAATAATAAGAAATATTGTACATTTGCACATTTTCCGACCTGAATAGTTCCGCAATTCAGTTCGCAAGTCGAATGGTTAAAAATAAACATCTTATGGAAACTCGTTTGGGCGTGGGTTCGTAAGTTGGCGACTGCCTGTATTTGAACCTGAACCGAGTCAAACCATGTAGGCCGAGAGCCTATCGGGGGGGAGGTCGGGGGGGGTTAACGACAGAACCTTGAGGAGACGGCGTTGACTCGGAGATTTTGTCCCTGACCTCACCTCCATTTGTTGCTCGCTGACAGCAATTTCCTCCAACAGTCCATCCAGTCTAAAGGGGGCACCCTTAATGTGAATGAGCGTCTTCGTATATATACGTGTGTGCGTTCATAAGCATGTATGTTGGTGTGTGTGCATATTTGTGCTTATATTAGCTGTTAGTTCAGTCACCATCCCCTCTCCCGCTGAACCAGCCTCCCTAATTTCCTTCACTAAATGCCTTTACAAAATTCAACTGCATGAGGCTGAACAGATATCATTTACAAATACACACCTTATATTTCATCGTCGGTAATTATGTTTTTTTCGTGTGTATGTTTTAATTTACGGAGTGAGTTAGAAACGTATTTTTTTTATCTTTCGGTAAAGTCACGTAGATAGGTTTTCTTTGAACCTATCTACGTGACTTTACTGAAAGACCCAATGAATATTAACTCCTGCAGTCACGAATGCTTTAAGTCAAGATTTGAGTTAGAAAGTTTTTTTTTTAAACCCGCACGACAACGGTACACATGGAGCTGCTTTTTCAAATCGCGCCAGACATTATTTACGGCCACGGGACAGCTCATGGAATGTCCTCTCCCCAAGGATGGCACGCTCTCACGATGCCATTCCTCGGCAGCCCTGGCCTTGAAGATGATGAAGCAGGGGGTGTTTGCGCGCACATGTCTGCGTGCGTGCGCACATGGGTGCGCGCGCGTTCAGAAGCGGCTAGGGAAGCCGGCTTGCCTTGCGTGGCGGGAACCGCACGACGAACTTATACCCATCCGAAATGCGCCAGCACGGGGCTGGTGCGGTACAGGTGGTTTCCCACTGGCTTTTTGCAAAGGCCCGCCGGAACTAAGCCATGCTACGGAGCCAAGCTGGGCTGGGGATGGGACTAGTCACGTGTGCAATGTGTGTGTGATGTCATGACACCTGAAGAACATTAATAAAAAATGGCATCCAGCAGATCATTGGGGCGCTGCAACGTGTGTGCGTGTGCGTGAGCGTCACGCGATGTCAGTAGTACGGCTCGGATTGTGCAGTGGAAAAAAAAAACATTTCCACCTCCTGAGCTGTGCCTCGAGCTGGCTCAGCACTGGCACCAGCGTGGCTTGTTTTGCCAATGGAAAAGGGGCATTTGATGACGCATGCGACGATTATCAGGGTTGCATCATAGCGCTCAAGATCACCACTCATAATCGCTGTTCACAATCACCACTCATGATCACCACTCACGATCGCCGAGCACGATCAGCGCTCACGATCTCCACACACGATCGCCACTCACAATCGTAACTCACGATCGCCACGCACAATTGCCGTGCACGCTTCATCGATTACGCGCGAGTTACTTGCGATCGAGCGAATGTGTGCTCGGCCGACAAGCGCAAGGGCAATTTGCCAAAATCGGTGGGCGTGCAAATCTCTGCACGGTCCACGACAAGACAGGCGCCTACGTTCAGTTCATGCTCGCGTTGTGGAGTATGATGATGGAAAATTCCCGCAGAACCAAAAGCTTCTCTCTCGCGTGCTAACAATGCATTCAGCGTTGGGAAGTCATTAATTATTGTGCATGGCGAACGCTGAGTGTGCACGTGTCCAAAAGTAATATTATTCCTTTTGTATTGTTACAGGTGGGATTTGTTGCAGAGTGTGAAAAAATACACCAATGCCTGGTTACCCTGCTGCACAGGTTTTCGCAGCAGTGCTGGCTGTTTAGTTCTACGGTGCGTTTTCGGGTCGACTCAGCCTCAAATGAGTACCTGGTGCGGTGCGTAGTAAACACTGCCGCCGGGGAGACAAAGGCTGCCGGGCGTGGTGCCGGCTACACCCAACCCCTCGTTCCAACCTTCATAAGTGCTACTCGCTCACAGCGCTTGCCCCAACCGTCTGTTAAGGTTACACGGGTGGGGGGGGGGGGGGGGGGGAGGATCTTCATCCTTGTTGTGTGCGAGTACCTGTTCCGGATCGCCTCCATTCTTGGGCACGTACTCCAGACGGTAGCGCAGGGGGGCGGCGCCGCCACCCGGGTGTTTCCACGCCACGCGGAACGAGCCGTGCGTCGGGTCCGACGTGACGAGGGCCCGAGGAGAGAGGCGCGGCGCAGAGGTGGGCTCCTCTATTGACAGCAACATAGACATCTTTTCAATTTTGTTTCGTTCATAGGAAAGGCGAAGGCGCCCTGCTGCAACTGCGTGTTTACACCACTGCTGGGCCGGAAAAGTCTCCGCAAGCGCTCCAGGGAGAGTCCCTCTTGGGCAGTTGTTTCTCAAACTTTTTGTAGCCCTTCGGACCACTCAGCCCGCCCCCCCCCCCCCCCCAGCTCCACTCCGAGTGACAAAATGCATTCACTTCTCTCTCTAAATACAAGGAATATAAAATTATTAATTTTACCGGAATATAAAAAAAAAGAATTAAGGTGGGGGAGGAGGAGGGGGGGCATTTAGATCTTAGGGTTAGGGTAGTTTAATCAGGGCAGTTTACCAAACTTTATTTTTTAAATAAATATCACAAGTAAAATCGTAATCAATGTCCGAAACAAAAGGAATAAAAACATTGTCATTACTCGAATTGTAGATGTGGGTTTACGTGACAAACCTTACTAATTGGCTGTGTCGGGTGGCGGCGGGGTTAACGACCTCTATTATGGAAACATTGTGATTATTGTCTGGATCAAGCTGCATAAGCACCACAGCCATGCGGACCACCTGGAGGACGGTGGCAGACCACTGATGGTGGTCCAAGGACCGCACTTTGAGAACCACTGCTCGGGGGGGAGGGGAGGGTGGTGAATTTTGACCTCCACTTCCTCTTGCAAGAGGTGGGGAATACCCACAGTCTTCCTGGCCACACACGGCTTGCCGATCGACCATGGTGCACACATTTACATTGTCGGGTGGACAGAGGCAAAAGGGATGGTGGAGGGGGGAATTTAAGAAACTTGCCACATTATTTTAAATCCCACACCGGGAGGTCGAATGGAATTGGCGACCTCTTGAAGTCCAATGTGCGAACCTTTGTACCACGGGCAGCATCCCTACTGCTACTGAGATCAATATTATATTTTCTTCAATTTGTATTTTCACTTGTTAAAGGAAATGTGTTCAGTTGAGCAGTCGCAGAGTAGTGAACACAATGTGCCATGAGTTTTATTCCTGGCCAACGCTGGCATCAGTGGCGAGTGATATTTAAATCTGTTTTGGGCCACCCCTCCCACCTTGCTTCACCGACATGCACTTTACAAGGGTGGTGAAGTATGGTCAAACGACGCCCAGGACCGACACTGCATGTAAGATGCCTTCAGCCAGCAGTGGATTGATAAAGGGCTCAAAAGTACGATTATTTTTTAACTGTGTTTTTAAATGTATACTGTATACGCAGTTTATTTTGTATTGTGTTTGAGTCTGTTTTGAATATTTTTGGATGCCGTTTCTAAATTCTGCATTTCCTAGTTAATTGCATTGTTCCTGTTTTTTTTTATTTTCATGTTTTGAATTTTGTTTCCACTCTGGAATCCGTTTGCGGTAAGACATGTTTATTTGGAGACAGTTCTCCCTTGAAAAAAGAATAGAGCTCTGGTTTCAATGATCTCTGAATAATAATAAAACCCCTTTTTGTAATCCACTGCTGGATGGTCTCCTTTTGGTTTGGCCATGTTTGTTTGTTTTGTAGTACGGAGTTAGGCTAATGGCTTTAATCTAAGTTGTCTTGTGGTTGTTTTTGTTGTTTGACTTGCATACCACTGGGATTTTTGCACACAGCGTTGGTATACGGTGCCTTTTCTGGAAGTTTTTGCTGTTTTTTCCTGGATTTTTCTGTTTGCGCATAGTCACTTTAAGATGTTTTGTTGTTCATGTTTTTGTTTTTTTGCGGTTGCACCCGATTCAAGAGCCGAATGGCTCATAGGGCTATACCAAATAAATGAAACTGAAACTGAAAACCTGAAACTAACACCATGTCAGTCATGGGGCGGGGTTCCTTGATTATACTTCATGACAATGTTCAGCGACGGATAGCGAAGCGGAGATATCATGTCCGGGACACATTCAGATATCACGCGCCGCCGATGGAGCGATATCAAGTAATTAAATAGAGGTCATAGCTCAGTGTGCAAAACACTCCGGCCACTGGGTCCAAGTACGTGCTCTCACCAGGTTATAAAGTGTATCCCCCTGAACTTCAGAGCAAACAAGATGTCACCGACTGTCATTAGCAAAACCGAAAACACCCCCTCACTGATCCACTCAGTGGCAGAGTCAATGCCCTCTAGCCTGGTCCGGGGAGCTCGTGCGCAATACTGCTTGACGCACTGTTGAATAACACAATGTGCATCGTAACAAAAACACTGCAACTGACGCCGATCGCCTGGCTCCATATCCTGACGAATAATTCCGCCACCACACATTTTCTTGCCAATGACAACGACCCTACCGATCAAACGTGACCTCAACAAAGTTTTCTTGCTGCTGACTGAAGCCCCTTCTGGGATCACGCCGTCACCATCATAGAATCTCGCCCAGACTCAGAAGAACGCTGGCAACAGAGTGGAGCAACGTGGACGTTCAGAATAAATACCTCATTTGAGACCCAAACATCACACTTGCTGGCTTTGACATTCTTCGAAGACACTGGTTGTGTAGTCATCAACCATATCGGAGTCGCCGGGTTTGTAGTGCAGAACAACCACCACAATCAGTGCCACCGGCACCACCATCACAACAAACACTGCCAAGGCAGCCATTGCCACCTCACCACCCCCCCCCCCCCGCCCTGTGAAGCCACGGTTACCGTTGATGAGGATGAACTGTGCTTCAACGCGGTTGCAGAGCGTGCGGGTGAGGCCCTCGATGATGGAGTCCAGCACGTTGAAGTCGGCGACGATGTACATGTGGTCGGCATGCGGGGGTGACGCGATTAGCTGCAGCTCGCTCTCGTCTGCGTTCTTGATGCCTGTGCCCGACGATAATGGGCAACGCCGCCTCCGTCAACATCGCCGCGCAGGTTGAGATGTTAACTACCTCGCCTGGTATACATGTGGTCCTGAATTCGACCCCGACACCTGACGCCCCTGTATATTTTTAGTTTGCATGTCTCTCTCTCTGTGGTCGTGTGGATTAGTGTCCGGGTCCTCCGGTTTTTCCTTCCACTTTAGAATCAACATGCGTTCAGAGCATTTAGCTGCTATAGATTTCCACATGATGAACCACTTCGTTGAGCTATAATTTGTGGCCAGGTCGCTTCTTAAGAAGAGCTGTATAGCTCAGAGTGCCTTACCTGGTAAAATAAAAATTGTTGTCCTTTTGTATTCATTATTATGAATGTATTAATGTGCCAAGTGAATTTTATTTGTTTACGTCATTCATTTGCTACCGGGTTACTGTGCACGCCAGAATCACGATGAAACAAATGAAAGTAATTTTACATTGTGAAACTGCTTTGGCAGTGGTGCCCGAGCGCAGATATGAAAAACTAAACACACTCATTAATAACGCTGCCCTTAAAAGCAAAGCCACAAATATGCGCATAACAGGATTATGTTTTAGTGAATAATAGTTGGAGATTGCACTATACACCTGGACTGCAACTATTCCCCACTCAATCTCTCAGGTTTCTCCATCTTTCTGAAAATAAAGGAGGGGCATTGCCCTAGACGTTGCCCATTCATACACACGTACAAATACGTGTCAATTTGAGTGCAGTGTTTTTTGACAATCGTGTTGAGTTGCCGTGTACCGTCGCTGTGTCTACATGTCCCTACGTGGCTGCGTGCCAGTGACGGGGGCACCCACCGATGGCGAAGAGTTCGATGCCGCGGTCGCGCATCTGGCGAGCGGGGTCCTGCACCTCGTCCTGAGATTTCCCGTCCGTCACCAGGATCCCGATCTTGGGCAGCAAGGAACGTGCCCCCCGCTCCATGCCAAAGCTCTGCTCCAGCACGTGCAGCAGCGCCAGCCCTGCACAGAGGGAGTTGGGGGTGGTGGGAGTGGGGAAACCAATTCTGAAAAGTGCCGGTATCCATGTTTGGTGACCTGAGAAGTGCCGGCATGGTGTGCTGTCGCACACTGACCCATTAAGTCCGCTAGCTATAATTCAAGAGATCCTTTTTCTCTCTCTTTAGGGCACTCTTACTGATGTGTTGAGAATCACACACGCAAAAAAAACTTTTTGACTTGAAAGTAGGGTTGGTGGAAAACTCAGTGATAGGGCCATCGTTTGCGCGTGTGTGTTGTGATGCACCAGTGGCGAAAGGCGGTTAGCATGGGCCCTAGTGCACGCAATGAAAAGGGAGTAGCCCCCTGGGCCAATTTCCTCTCCACTCCTCCTCATATCTTAGCACCTGCCTGGGCCCCTCCAGCCCATGAGGCCCTTGTCCAGTTTCACCGCATGTACACTAAGCTAGCAATACTGCTGCCATACACCCACATAATGTTAAGGCAACAGTGTGGTGGCCATTAGGTGGGGGGGGGACAGCACAGAAAGAAGGTTTATAACCCATCTGTGGGAAGTTTGAGTGTTGTTTTACTTTTCTTAGGGCCACTCTGGTTCGCCCCAGGCAAGAATACAGTACATAACAAACTGGGCAAACATTCCGAGTGAGACTCTTGAAAAGGTGTCCTGGGACTGGGGGTTTCCTGACTGAAAAAGGAACAAACGTAATATTATTCTTAACCATCAAATAATTCTTCATGTTTTGTGGAACCCTCCATGTATATATATACACACACATATACTGTAATAAACGAATGTACAGCCCTTTGTCAATCTACTGCTGAATGAAGGTCTCCCAGTGGCTTGTGGGTCATAGGTGTTGTTTGACAAAACTTCGCCACGCTATACAGGAGGTCGTGGGTTCGATCCCGACCCTGAAGCCTGGATATTCGGAGTGTGCATGTTCTCCTCGTGGACACGTGTATTTTTCTCCGGGTCCTCCGGTTTTCCCCTTTACATTTAAAAACATGCATATAAAGTATATGGCTGCTGTAAATTTCCACATGACAAGCTATTTAATCGGACTATTATTTGTGGCCAGATCACTTCTGAAAAAGAGCTATATTTTTCAGTGGGCATTATCTAGTAAAATAAAATGGTTTACTTTAAATAGTTTAAACTCAGGTCACTGAGTACATAGCATAGTGCAATAACCTCTGCGGCCACAGCTCCATGCCTATATAAACAAATATATACACATGGTAAACATCTTCAAAGACGTCTAGTCAGCATGCAAGAGTAGGCCAAAATATCCTTCAGTGGTGCTCTTAAATGATCCCCCGAGTCTAGTGGAGGCCCAATCTCCAATCGCGGCCAAAGATATCTTTGTAGTAGGGCCGTACCATGACCTGTTACACACGGTAAACATTTTTAACATCCATATTAAAAAATATATGAGTACTGACAGTTTAATTTTTCCAGCAAGTCCAACTTGACATTATTAGCTGTTGTTTGGCACTACATTTATAGCGATGGTTAAATCCCCTTGTAGTTTTAGCGAGCTAGTTTTAAAAACAGATACATGAATGCATAAACATGACGGATGGCAGTGGGCACTTCCTGTGGGAGATTACTTATAATGCAAAAGCACAATCGCGTCAATACGATACGACGTTTCTGAAAGGGTTCGCTCCACACCGATACCACTGGGGTCGTGATTATCACGGCATTAGCCATTAAATAGCGGGAACGTTTCTCCGCGTTGGCAACGGGGGTTTGGAAATTATATAAAGTAAAATAAAAAATAAAATTATATAAAGCAATTTTTTATTTAAAAATGGGGGGGGGTGGTAGTAAAAATGAATAAAAAAAGAGTAGACCACAAAAGAAGACAGGGTGAGAGTGACTGTGGTTTTGATATTTGAGCCAGTTTGGCCTTCTGACAAGGCACACACACGCACAACTATGAGCACATTCCTGAATAATCACCTCAACGTATTTGGCATCAGTTGTCCATTACAAATTATCTTTTGCTCAAAAACTTTGAAAATAAAATAATACATAATAATTATAAGAATTGATAGATATTGTTTGAACTAACAGCCCCCATCAGGTCAACAAATGAGTCACCCCGCACAGCAGTGGTGGATACATTCTTTACGGACAAAATATGTTTTTCACCAACTCCTGTCAGGTTGAAGAATTATGTTCCATGTGGTATTTGCGAAATTTATTTAAAGCATAATCTCTTTTTTTATTGTGCCACCGGCTCAAACCCACATCAAGGCATTGATTTGGAGTTTTTTTTTCCTCCTCTTCTCATGCTCTGTTCCTACCATGGTTTCATTTCTCTCGCTGTCAGTTCGCCGCACAAACGGAAGTTATTTGATGGAGACACTAACGCCGGAAACAGATCACAGTGTGCACATGTCCATGGGCAGTTATTAAATGCAGATCAGGACCAAATTTATATATAGAGAGATAAGATTTTCTTTATTTCAACAGGAAGGGCCCAAAAAGCTGTTAGGCTCGACTTCATGGGTGTCCCGTGACGGTGCAGATTTTCTAAAGCGAGGAGGTAAATTGCGAGCGGGATGGAATGCAATTGGAAAAATAAGATTTTTTCACCATACCATTGGACCTGCAGAAGAAAGTTGTCAATCAGTGCACATGAATCACTGTGGCATGGATCAGAACCAGGGGCGGCGTTGACAAATAAAATGGAACACACGGTGAAAAGTGTCCAAAAAGAAGATTCACCCTTGGAATTACTGAGAGACAGAAAGAAGGAACACATGGATCAGAGAACACACGTGAGCGGACGAGGAGCGCTGCGAGACGGAGCGATGAGGTCGGCTCGTGTGCGCAGGAGCGAGGTGGATCGTGGCATCACACCGTGTAGGATAGCGATGGCGTATGGAGGCCTTCATTCAGAAATGCGTAGACCATAGCTGATAATGGCGATGATGATGATGAGGGATGATGAGTAAAGCTCTCATTATAGATATTGGGTGCATTGTAAAATGCCCGGGTCTAACTGAGATAAATGAAAGCATCCTCAGGAGTCCAATGTTAATACTCAAGGCTCGTAGGATAGCGACAGCGTGCGGAGGCCTTCATTCAGCAATGCGTAGATCATGGCTGATGATGGTGATGATGATGGATGAGTAAAGCTCCCAATATGGATCTTGAGTGCATTGTAAATGCCCAGTCTCACAGAGCCAAATGGAAGCAATCTCAGGAGCTCAATGTTAATACTCAAGGCACGTGCGATGGCAACAGTGTGCGGAAACGTTCATCCAGCAGTGGACAGTGTTATGTTTCGTTGTTTGGGTGTAAAGGACTGCGGTCCCTGGGGTTCAGGGCCACTTCCTGGAGTCATTCAGTAAAGCACTCGTTCATGTTGAAGCTTCACTGCCTCTGGTCTGATTAAGGAGTGAGTCCGGGGTTGCTCTGAAGGGTCAAGACACAACAGACAGAACGTTGCGAATGATGATAATGATGACGACTTTGGGTTTAAGGCCTGTGCTCGTGCTGGTACCGGCGAGAGTGCATTGACGAGGGGTACCTGTGAGGGTGTTACCCCCTTTGTATGGCAGGTTCCTGGCTGCCTCCAAAACCTCTTCCTTGGTGCTGTACGTGTTGAGGTCCCACTCGGTACGGGGGTCCCCACTATACTGCACGAGACCTGACAGCATCAGCAAAAACGACATTAAACATCAATAACAAAAGCAGCAGAAGTCACATTAACAGCGGCGACGACAGAAACATCAACAGGACCCGCATCAGCGGCAGTGGCAACATCAACAACAGCCGCTCGCAACCTTAGCGGCAGTGATGTTCCCACGAGGCTTGTGCAGAGCTAAGTGCACTTTGCAACCTCCAGTGCACATAAACAACAAATACAAAGATCTCCCGTATAGCCTTTAACAGACTGTTGGGGCAAGTGCTGTTAGTAGCACCTATGAAGGCCAGCATGGTATACGAGGGGGTGGCTGGCCAACATCACGCCCGACCGCCTGTGTCTCCCAAGTGGCGATGTTTGCACAGCGCACCAGGTACTCATTTGAGGTTGAGTTAACCTAGGGGAGGCCCAGGACCGGTCCATATAATTTCACCTGTGTTGGTGGCCGTGAGCGGGAATCGAACTCGGGTTACCGGATTCATAGTGCAAGCACGCTAACCGCTACACTACCGCTCGCCAGTGCACACACACATTGATCCTCATATGCCAATTCCCTCTTTTTTTTCTAAAGCCGTTCCCTTCCAGTTGGATTTCAGTGGAACATTGGATGCTTTTACTCGGTCATTACGAATGTAACCGCTTTTGAATCGTGCCCTATTTCGCAACTGAAATCTTTCTACTCGGGATTTTTTTGTTATCATGGTGTGCCAAGGAGAACGCCCCATCGGCTCCGATATGTCAGGCGACCAGCAACAAAGAGCGCTGCAAGTATTACAATTGTAAAGGGCAGGAATAATTTTGACTTTTCTTGAATTGAGAAAATGTTGCTTGAGGGCAGGGGTGATTCCAAGCGGGAACAGCGCGACGGAAGAAAGCGGAACAAGAAGTATGTTGTGACCTGCGGGCTTGCGTTGATTTGAACACGGTGTGGAATCAACAATATCACGGCAGATTAATGACCAGGTGATGTTCAAGGGAAGAGTAGCGATGGTAGTAGGGTCTGGCCGCTGGTGAGCGAGTGACTGGTTGTGAATCAATTATTGCTGGCCCATAAATCAACACACAACTCCGGCCAAAATTTTGCTTTTGTGCAGAAGTACAAAGGTTGGAGAAAAAAAGGGGCTTTGGCAGTGATAAAAAAAAACAGCTTCTTCGATGCCTCCCGAGCCAGATTAGCGACACAGTAATTCCAAATTATAATGAACAGTTGTTTTTTGTTTACGCACTACTTGTTGATGTTTGCGACGACCTAATTGCCAAGAATGCACGAATCTCATCAGATAATGAGAGCTAAGCAGAGTTGAACCTGCACGAGCACTTGCTTGGATCATTGACCACCACACGCAATAGGCGTTGTAGGCCGCGGGGCTACATGGTGGGCAGTAGAGGCCAGTGGAGCCAATTTCCATTGTTGTTTTGTACTTCTACGAGGGGTGGAGGGAGGAAGGGTTTATGCAGTTTACCCTCTTTATAACGACCGGGTCAGTTTTGTTTGGGGGGGGGGGATTGCTTTTCCTTTTCACGCGTGGTGCCAGTCCCCACTACGGTCCCTAGTGAGAAGCCACCACTGATTACAGCCCCCAGCAGATCACGAGAGCATGATGTGGGTGTGTGTGTGGGATGAGCGGTAGGGCCAGAAGCAGATAGTGCAGCGCTTCCTCTAGAGTAGCTATCACAGTGCAACCTCTATCGTGGATATCATAGGGCTACCACTATAATGGATATAACAGCACTTCTCCAAGAGCACATATTAGTGCTGCCTCTATAGCGGATATCACAGACTACTTCTATCGCGGATACCATGGACCTTCATTTATAGCAGACATTGCAGCGCTACCTCTACAGCAGATATCGCAGACCTTCGTCCATGGCTGATATCAAAGGGGTGCAAGGGCATGGGCACGGTGGCCTCACCGATGCGCGTCTTGTCGGAGGCCACGTTGAAGGCCTGCACCAGGGCCTCAAGGAACTGCCGCACGAGGCGGAAGTTGAGGCGGCCGATGCTCCACGAGCCGTCCACCAGGATGACGATGTCGGCCACTGACGGGGAAGAACACTCGAACGACGCTGCGGAGGAGGACGAGGTTGCAGAGGGAGGGGGCAGCCCAGCGGGGGCGGCCCAGTGGAGACGGATTAGAACATGGGCATTCTTCCAAAAGAAATTGTAACAAAAATAATTGTGATTCAAAAATTGTAGGATTCAACAAAATATAAACACATTTTTTGACCCATTTTGTTTTCAGTTTCACGCTTGAGACGTGTCAATCGATGAGGATCTCTCGCAGAGCAGAGCAACGGTTCGTGTGAAAGACTAAAAACTGTGATACTGCGCCGGCAGCACAGCACGCAAGTACAAATGGCAAATACTTGACACTTTCCTCAATAACACTGTGGACACTAAAAAGGAGAAAACATAGAATAAGTGATATTTCGGGCTATGACCCCTCTTCAAAGCAGAGAATGGCCCGCAGAACCGAATAACACACAGCTACCTCTGATATCCCTTCGAGTGACCCCTGACCTGCACAGCAGGGGGGCAACACTTTCCTACCCACGCAACCACTGATGGTAATGTTCGTCGCATGATAGCTAAACCAATATTTGTATTTCTCGGAGCTGAAATAGCTGAGTTAAGTGCATAAACAAATGTTATATTTGTAGTGAGTCCAACTGAGTCGCAGACGTTGTTCCTTGTAGAGGCAACACATTTATTGTAACACCGTAACACAAAGGGGTAACGGCCCTAGGGTGGTGACCACCCAGCTAACTCCACTATACAGAGGGGTTACTGCTACGAAGGGTCGGACCCTCACTCGGGTCTCCGACCACGTGGTTGCCTCGTAAGACGAAGAGCTTCCAGTTTTAGACGCAGAGCTTCCCGCTTGTAGGTGTTGAGCTTCCAGCGTGTAGAATGCAGCGACCCCGGTCCCTCTCAGGGACCCACCTTATATCCCCCTATGGTCGGGGCCGCTACGCCCTCGGCCCCACCCGCCTTCTCAAGCATTCTCGTTCCCTCTCGATCCTTCTCAAGAGCTCTCCCCGGACACGTGATCATCCACTAGCCCCCCCACCTGGGGCCCCCTGTGTGGACACTCCAAATCACGTGTCTACGGGGTCAACCAGAGTGCCATGGCCCGGTGCAACCCTGCCCCTGGGCCGATACTCACCCACTCTCCCTCGTGAGAGCCCTCACCACACGCTGTGTGTGGTGCCCGCACTATCCCAGTGCTCACCAAGCCCCGCTCGGGCTGGTATTACACACAGCCGGTGCTGTCCACGATGTAGGAACATAGAACAGCACGACCCTTCTGAGCCGGCACCATACAGTGACATCCCCGATGTCACTACATATTTACAAAAAAATGTACAGTCATTGCTGACTGGGCTGAGACCAACGACTCACTACACTCGAGCATCCAGTTTGAATCAGTTTCTCTGCCTGGATTTGAACCCAGGTTGTCAGTGGTGCCGGTGTTCAGCAGCACACTGACCTCTGAGCCACCCAGAGAGCTGCGGAGCATTTGTGTTTTTTAAGCTAAAAATACACAGGCCCCAAAGTGCACCTAGCATGGCACAAGCGTCGTGGTGACATCTACACTACTTAGTGGCGATGGGTGGTTGTTGTTGTTATTGTAGTGTGCACGCATGGGTGTGTGCTACCAGGTGAGGTGGCCCCTGGTTTTCCCGTGCGGAGCGTCCCCTCTGTTGCTGGGCTCATGCCAGTCTTGTACACGGCTTGTACTCCAAAGCGATACAACGTGTCTGGCCTGCGCGCACATAAAAGCACGCATACCCACACAAACGCACACACGCACGCACCGTACACATATCAGAACCGCGTCCTCAAAATAGCGTGATAATTCACGGGTGGGGTGTTTGGATAAAAATATCTAGGGAGTTTGAAGATCTTGTTTCATTTTATTAATGTAGGGAGGAAAATGAATACTGTGGCAGGCCTGTGGGAAATTGAGATGCCATTATGGTAGAAGCTCAAACTAATACTCTTCATAGGGAGAGTGAGGCAGTCACAGGTAGAAGAGAGGTGGAACGTCTTGAGCCTGGACTTGAACAGGAGATCTTAGCAGTGTGGATGGCCAGAGGAAGGGAATTTTGGATACGTGTAAACACAAAGACAACAATCCCCTGTGTAACCTACACAGGCAATTGGGGAAAGTGTTGCTTGGGAGCACCCATGTCACAAGAGGGGGTGGTGTAGTCAGCACTATCTTCGACTCCCACAGTGCTGATGTTTTGCACACCAATCTAGGTGCTCATTTAAGACTGAGTCGACCTAGCAGCGACCCAGAACCGGTTCAGATATTGGCCACTGATGTTAATCATAAGCAAAAATGTTGTGCGCACTCTAAGTGCACACACACGCAAACATATGCAGGCAAATTTACACACAGACTCACAGACACAACACACTAACAGGCGAGTTGATGTGAGCCAAAAGATGTGACTCACGGTCCTGCACATAAACCAAAATGTGGCTTTCTTCAGCGCAAAACCATTTGGCACAAAGCAATCCACGCCAACGAAAAACTGTGCAAAACGTTAACAAATTGCAAATATATTTCAGATTTAAAGTTACATTTATCATTGTGGGAGAACTAAAAAATGCTGGAAACACATTTCACATGGAGATCTAATGTCATTTTTTGTCTGTCTGTCTGTCCGTCTGTCCGTCTGTGGACGCACACTTGCGAAGTATTTGGCTCGCAAACCATGGGGTTCACGTTTAAAAAAAGGTAGCCAGTTACCACGCCGTAAGCCCCGTGATGAGCCAGCGCTATCCCGTTTTCCCGTTTTCCCATCCGTCTACGTTAAAGTGGTAAAAAAAAAATAATGTAGTGCTATTTATTAAGTAATTATTTCCTTGTGCCACTCCACGAGGGGTTGCCCCTAGCAACGCACACGCGTCTTCGGGGGAGGGTGGGGGAGATTTCTCATTCGCGTAAAAAATGCTTTAAAAAAACCAACACAATGCTGAGGTAAATTCATCAAAGTGTCATGTCCTCTTCGCCCCCCACCCCCACCCCAATGTGTGGACTTACTACTATAGGGTCAGTAGATACTAATATTATAGCGCTTAGATAGTATTATTGTAGCGCGGGCAGGGGATGGTGGGGGGGTAGCGGCCCAGCCCCCAGCCTGCCAAGGTGCCACCTCGGCCGGCTGGGCAATCTAGGCGAGGCCGGGGGCTCTGCACGGGACTAGGCCTCACCACGGCACTCTGTCAGGTTAGTAGTTTGTGCTATAGAGTCAATATATACTGCTATAGAGTCAGCATGTGCTACTGCAGTGATAATAGGTACCACCACAGTCAGTATGCACTGCTGTAATAATAGCAGATACCACCACAGTCAATATGCACTGCTGTAGTGATAGCAGGCACCACCACAGTCGGTATGCACTGCTGTCGTGAAAGCAGGTACCACCACAGTCGGTATGCACTGCTATAGTGATAGCAGGTACCACCACAGTCGGCATGCACTGCTGTAGTGATAGCATGTACCACCACAGTCGGTATGCACTGCTGTAGTAAAACCAGGTACCACCACAGTCGGTATGCACTGCTGTAGTGAAAGCAGGTACCACTAAAGTCGGTATGCACTGTTGTAGTGATAGCAGGTACCACAACAGTGGGTATGCACTGCTGTAGTTAAAGCAGGTAACCACCAGAGTCGGTTTGCACTGCTGCAGTGATAGCAGGTACCACCACAGTCAGTATGCACTGCTGTAGTGATATCAGGTACCACCACAGTCGGTATGCATTACTGTAGTGATAGCAGGTAACACCACAGTCGCTATGCACTGCTGTAGTGATAGCAGGTACCACCAAAGTAAGTATGCACTGCTGTAGTTATAGCAGATACCACCACAGTCGGTATGCACTGCTGCAGTGGCAGCAGGTACCACCACAATCGGTATTCATTGCTGCGGTCATAGCAGGATACCACCAAAATCGGTATCCACTGGTGTAGTCATAGCAGGTACAACCATAGTCGGTATGCACTGCTGTAGTGAAAGCAGGTACCACCACAGTCAGTATGCACTGCTGTAGTGATAGCATGTACCACCACAGTTGGTATGCACTGCTGTGGTCATATCAGGATACCACCAAAGTCGGTATCCACTGGTGTAGTCATAGCAGGTACCACCACAGTTGGTATGCATTGCTGTAGTGAAAGCAGGTACCACCAAAGTCGGTATGCATTGCTGTAGTGATAGCAGGTACCACTACAGTCGGTATGGACTGCTGTAGTGATAGCAGGTACCACCAAAGTTGGTATGCACTGCTTTATGAAGGAGGTCTCATAATGACAAGCAGGTTGTCTGGGGACAGGGAAATACCCTTGATTGTCATTACCAGGTGAGTAGAATTTTGTACCGCAGAGGTGGTTTTTCCAGTGAAAGGCGCAAGGATTTCAGACAGAAAACGAGCCAGTTTGTAGGCGGGGGAGTTGATAGTAGAGTTGATAGTAGAGACGATGGGACGAAGGGGTGTATCTACTTTATGTATTTTTGGTAAGCCGTATAATCTTGGTGGCCTGGCAGCAGAAGGTTTCAACGAGAACTGTTTGGTTTGATCAATTAATGCGGTTGAATCAGAAATGATTTTGTTGGTTTGTATGACGAGGCTGTTGGTGGGATCTCTCTTTATTTTTGTATAGCTGGCATCGTTGAGTAATTCTTGAATTTTGTTGTTATATTCTATTTTATCCATAATGACAGTGGCATTGCCCTTGTCGGCTGAGAGGATGAAAATGTCATCCCTCTTGTTTTAATTTATATAATTCAATACGTTCATCTTTGCTGAGGTTGCTAGCTGGCATCTTAGCGTTTTTGAGGGTTGCAGCGATTTCAGATCTTGCTACGTCTGCAGCAATGGGACCCAGGCCCTTGAGAGCCACGTCTACTTGGGCAATGATATCATTAACTGGTATGTGTTTAAGTGTGACTGCAAAGTTTAGCCTTTTAGCTAAAACGGATTTCAGACCATCAGAAATAGAACTGTTACTGCGATTAATTACGACTTTGTTAACGTCTATCTTTTTGGTGTGTGGGTCCGGTCTTTTCTTGGAGAGAAGGTTAAATTTGGAAATCAGGTTGTCCTTACATTTGGTCAACATAGTGGTAGCTGAAGAGGCAGTCATATTGTCTACATGTTCCCAATCCGATATGGACATTGTTGCCGTCAATGATAAGTGTGATTTGTAGAGTGTCTTGTCTAACTGATCTAGTTCGGGGCGTATAAGTCTGATTTTCTCTGAGATAAGAGGTAAGCTAGTTCTGGAAAGAATTCGTTTCGCCTTAGAAGAAGTTACAGCAGCAGAGGTCAGTGTAAATGCGATTGGTATTACCCCAGAGTCGCGGAATCTCTTCAGAAAGGTGAGAGACTCGATCCGCTGAGCCTTCTTATCCCGGGGTTTGTTGAAGGATCTCAAAGCTATGTGGAAACCCTCCCCATAAAGGCGGTTAAATTTTGATTTAAAGCTTTCGTGACTGCAGGGATTCATATTCCTGGTTCTTTCCGTAAAGTCACGTAAAAGGGAAACAATACAATAATAAAAATATAAAACAATAAAATTCTCACGACGTTTTGACTGCAACACAAGCAATCATCATCAGGTGTGAAAACCACAGCAAGAAAATTTGATAAAAGTGGCGGTTATTTTTAACGTTAGCACCACGGAGAGAGATTTGACAGTTTGTTCAGATGGACGAGTCCATCTATATCCGGAAAAGAGGTGGGGGGAGACGAAAATCATTTCTGATTCAACCGCATTAATTGATCAAACCAACAGTTCTCGTTGAAACCTTCTGCTGCCAGGCCACCAAGATTATATGGCTTACCACAAATACATAAAGTAGATACACCCCTTCGTCCCATCGTCTCTACTATCAACTACCCCACCTACACACTGGCTCGTTTTCTATATGAAATCCTGCGGCCTTTCACTGGAAAAACCACCTCTGCGGTACAAAATTCTACTCACCTGGTAACGACAATCAAGGGTATTTCCCTGTCCCCAGACGACCTGCTTGTCAGTTTTGATGTAGTTTCCTTAGTCACCAAAGTGCCTGTACCTGACACCATCGCAATCATTGAAGACTTGGTTCATCAAGGACTAAACACTGAGGTACCCCCCCTGGTGAGACACTGCTTAAGCATTACATACTTCATTTGGAATGGAACTTTCTACAAACAAACTGAGGGCACCCCAATGGGCTCTCCCCTATCTCCGGTTGTAGCCAACATTTTCATGGAGAAATTTGAGACTCACGCCATCCAGACTGCCACTCTGCGCCCAACCTTATGGAAGAGGTACGTGGATGACACTTTTGTCATCTGGCCACATGGCTGGCCTGCTCTAGACCAATTCCTCGACCACATCAATTCCATACACCCAGCCATCAGATTTACCATGGAAGTTGAAAAAGATGGCAAGCTACCTTTTTTGGATGTCCTAATAAAAAGAGACCTTATGGTTCAATGAGCCACTCTGTCTACAGGAAAGCTACCCATACAGATGCTTACCTGAAACCGGATGCCCACCACCATCCATCACAGAAGAATTCCCTCATCAAGACTCTGCACCATAGAGCCCAATGCATATCCGACCAGGAACACATAGGCAGTGAACTCAAGCACGTACACCAAGCTCTTAAGGCTAATCGTTACTCTGACTATACAATCCGCAAAGCTATCACTCAAACCATGAAGGACCCTCTTGAGGAGCCTTACAAAACCATCACTTTACCCTACATTGCGGGGATCACAAAAAAGATTTCCAAAATCTTGAATAAACACAAGATCCAGGTCCGTTTCAACACATTACATAAAATCCGTGATCTGGTTCCGTCTGTAATAGATGTGATTCCGGACATACAGTACCCTGGCGTCTACAAACTAAGTTGCCTCTGTGGTAGTAGTTACATTGGAGAAACCAAACGACATGTCTCGGACCGCATCCGTGAACACAAAGCAGACCTAAAACACGGTAGGATCAACACCTCGGCTGTGGCAGTTCACTGTTATAATTCAGTAGGCTCACATGACATTGACTTCTCCAAGACAGAGGTTATCTGCAAGCCATCTGGCTACCATGAGAGATTCGTTCATGAGGCTATCCACATATACAAACACAGAGATAATTCAACCGAAAAGATGGATTCTGGCTTAGCAATCATTGGAAGGATTTGATAAATCATTTCGGGTCTTAATTGATTGTTCACTCTTATGGTGGCTTTCAGACTGCATCCATTATTTTCGTCTCCTCCCTCCTCTTTTCCGAACATAGATGGACTCGTCCATCTGAATAACTGCCAAATCGCTTTCCGTGGTGCTAATGTAAAAAAAAACGTAATTTTTTTCAAATTTTCTTGCTGTGGTTTTCACACCTGATGATGATTGCTTGTGTTGCAGTCGAAACGTCGTGATAATTTTATTGTTTTATATTTTGTATTATTTTTTGTTTCCCTTCTACGTGAATTTACCGAAAGAACCAAGAATATGAGGTGCACAACGTTGCATATACGACTACCTGCAGACTATCATATAGGCAGATATATGGAGAGGTCGGCTGCAATTACATCTATAGAAAGCGACGGTTACACAATCTTGACTTAAAGCTTTCGTGACTGCAGGAATTCATATTGTTTGGGTTTTTTGGTAAAGTCATGTAGATAGGTTCAAAGAAAATAACAAAAACTACGACGTTTCAATCGCAACACAAGTGGTCGTCATCACAATCAAGCACAAATATTGAGGGCGCGGAGGTGAGAAGGGGGGCTGCGGTGGTCAGGTGTTAACTGCCTTGCCTGGTATACAGGAGGTCGTGGGTTCGATCTCGACCCTGAACACCTGCTGTATATTTGGAGTTTGCATGTTTCTCTCTCCCCGTGGTCGTGTATATTTTTCTCCGGGTCCTCCGGTTTTTGCCTTTACATTGAGAATGAACACGCGTTTCGAGTATTTGGCTGCTATGAATTTCCATGGGAAACCAATTCGTTGAGTTATCATTTGTGACCAGGTCTCTTCTGAAAAAGAGCTATACAGCTCAGTGAGCCTTACCTGGTAAAACAAATACATCGTTTTTAAATCATAATATGAATAATATTGGTCGCAAAAGCCTACGTGTTAAACTGATATAGTTTTTAAGTTTTAAACACTGCACTGAGCATAGGTGGTTAAATTGGTCATGGTGGGTATGTGATAGTCAGATATGGGACACTGTATTATAATTAGGCTTTTTTGGGGAAAATAATAATAAAACTCAAGGTGAGAAAGCGGCGCGGATTGTGAACGGCGAAGGTCCCTTACTTGAGGTTCGGCAGCACATAGGTGGTGTCGGAGGCCGGCATAGAAGCCTTTTTGGGGGGGCCCGTGGCCCCGTCGGCTTGGTACGAAAGCTGGTATCCAGTGGGGAGCCCATTGGAGGGCTGCGGGGCTGTGGGGGGCTTCCAGGTGAGTCGGGCGCTGGTGAGTGTCACCTCGCTTGGCGTGAGGTCCCGGGGAGGTCGCAGGGCATTCACTGCCGATGGTGCGCAGTCAGTGGCATTGACAGCAGTTATCAATATCGTCTGTAAAATTGTATATTTTTTTTACAAAATACATGATGAAGCATGCAATTAAACGAGCACATACTGGCGGACCCCTTGACATCGTACGTCGCGTGTACAGACTTTTATTACATAAGATGGCCTCGTGACATCCTAAGAGTCTACATGTGACCGCCAAACCTCTTCTCCTGGTCTCTCATCTCTCTCATGTTTGTCTGTCAAATCTCTCTCATCTGTATCTCGCTCTATGGCTCTCTCATCTCTCTCTCTCTCTCGTTTATCTCTCTTTCATCTCGCTAATCTTCATATTTCGTCTACAGTTCTCTCTCTCCTCTCTCTCTCTCATCTCTATCGCCTGGTTATCTCGATTTCATGTTTTCACGTCACTAATCCATATCTCTCTACGTGTCCGCGAGTCACATCTCTTGCTCGGCCACAGCTCAGTGGGCCACTCCAAGGGCCTTCAAGGGGCCACATATCCGCCCCATGAGTTGCCAGATAAAGAACCCCTGGTGGTACAGATCTTCCCGCGTACATTACACGACCCCGCAACACGTGCCCCACCGCATACAAAACACCCCCCACATCCCCCCCCTCCCCACCACCTTGGCCCCCCAGTGGCTCGGCTGCCAAACTCACTCACCCGCAGTGGTGGAGCCTTTCCCCTGAGCAGGCTTCCCCTCGCCTGATGCGTACACGGGGAACACGGAGAGCTGGTACTCGGTGCTGGGGCGTAGCTTCTTGAGCATGATGGACTGGGCAGCCGCGGGGACGCGCACGGACACCGACTTGCCCGGCCCGCTCTCCGGTCGGTACAGCAGGCGGTAGTTCTCCACTGCTCCCCTGTGACAACCCGCAAAGACAAAGGTCACCACGCGAGGCCTACACAAGACTGTTGGGGAAAGTGCTGTTATAGCGAGCAGCACTCGTGAAAGTCGGGTTGGCACAAGAGAGGGTGGGTGGCCAGCACCACGTCCGGCCGCCTTTGTAACTCCAGAGCTGATGATGACACACCGCGCAAGGTACGATCTAGCGGAGGTCCAGGACCGGTTGAGTGTTATTGGTCGTGAGCGGGAATCGAACTCGGATCACTGGGTTTGTAGAACAGTACGCTAACCACTGCACTAACGCTCCCCACACACGCACCTCCGAAAAGCACGGCTGGCCATGTAAGTTTCACATACATACAAACAAATGCACACACACACAAAGACAGATTCCCCCATATGACTGTGCAGACTGATGGGTGACCATGAAGCACAGCAAGTGTTTATAGGCTACGAAGCTACGATCCCACGTCAATGCTCCCCACCTTCACCAACTCACATGGACCAGCGTGGTGAAATATGGTCAAACGACCCCCATGGCCCGCACTACGAGGGGAGGTCCTTGTATACAGCCGCGTATTGACACACGCTATTTCATGGAACAAAGAGATGAAATGGTACGGAAGCCAACGTAGAAATTACGCAAAGGAATGCAGAAGCCATGTATCCCACAATACCGCATTTGGAAGGACTCCGCGGGACACGAGGAAGAAAACAAGGATTACGTAGAAAATAAGCATCTCGCCAAAAAACGAGAACTTGGGAACATAACTCATCGCTCTGGGAGACTACAACTGGTGATCAAACACTTCTGCGTAGGTTTGCGCGGTTGTGCCGTACAACTCTGCGATGTGTTTTCGGGTGGTACCGGGTGTCCTGCGCCACGGTATTCGGTCTCCAAAGAGAAGCTACCAGCAGAACAAAGTGAAACGTCAGACACAATGCCGAACAACACGCAGTCAAAAACCGAAAACACTTGGCAGAGATGATCTTAGAACAGCAGCCAATTGATGGAATAAGTTTTAGGGGACACGCCAGTATGGGAGATGGAGCGAGTAAATCGGTGCAAAAGAGTGGAAGTGAGGTGGACTGCAGTTGCCACGAAACAGAGGTAATGGCATTAGTAATGATAGGCCTTCATCCAACAGTCGATAGAGAGCGGATGATATTGATTGAAGTAATAACACTCATGTTGTTGTTGACTTTGTTGTTGGAGATAATAGTGAAATAGCTGATGATTACTTTTATGATGATCAGTGTAATAAATTAACTGTAAAAGAATAATATAATTATAAAATATTGTGCCAGCAATCGCGTATTATAACTCTTTTTTCAGAATGGAATTAGACATACATCAGATTCTGGAACTTAAATAATCATTTTAAAATTTGAAATACCAGCCTTCATTGATGATAAAAATTATGCAGTCAGCAATCAGATACTTATCGCTCGTCACCAGTCAACTCCACCGCCAACACTGTTGGCGGTGGAGTTGGCGCTACTGCTTCCTGACATTGACGGTTAAGGCGCAAGCCCTGCAAGTTGCTTGCTCACACCGCCGCTGGCGGAAGCGTCCTCGCTCGACGAAGTTCTAGAGAGCCCCTCGCAGAGTGAATTTTGGCCTACTCTTTCATGCTGGCCAGACGTTTTGAAAATATTTCTCATCCCCCCACTTTACCCTACCACACATTTGGCCCGCTGATCGAACAACCGCGATAAACCCCATTGGAACTGCTGGGTACACAGAGGCGCGGCTGGATTTTAGAAACTCGCACCACTGTTTCAACTGGCGCCGCTGTCGCTGCCGGGAGATCGAATCGAACCGGCGACCTCTGGATTGCAAGTCCGGTGTGCTAACCGCGACGCCACGGTGTCATTCCCTGACAAAGACAAATATCGTTCGTGATGCTACCCATACTGACGATGCCCAGAAAAATGTGTGGGTGGGTGGGTGAGTAGGTGGGTGGGTGGGTAAATGGGTGGGTGGGTGCCGCACCTTGCTGCCTGCCATGATACACGGAAGCTGTTGGGAGTGCTCTCGGATACGGTCAGCGTGCCAGGGTCTCCTCCATCTAAGTGCGAGCACACATGCACCACACGCACGCACAGGGCACAGAACACGGCAACCGATCTACATTACGGCTCTCCCCGGTGTGTGTTATCTGGGTTTGTGCCGCTCGTTGTTTCGATGGGCATCCGACGTTGTGCTCCACGTACTGAGAGCTTCTTCAGAAACTGAATTTCTCCCATTGTACCAACCATCACACCACGGCAGCATCCCTATAGAAGGTGGACTGAGATCAAATTTATTAGAGAGGCAAATGCTGTCTAACCGAATGCAACAGATGACACATGACAACCGGATGAGGAAGAAGAAGGCATGATTGTCCACCTGTGGTGATACAGCCCTCTCTGTGGGTGGAAGAGGGAGGAGGAGCAACATGATCTGGAGGAGGTAGGGGAATGATGATGATAATGAGGAGGTGCAATCTACCACCTTTGGTGGTGCTGCTTTCCCTGTGAGCGGAGGAGGTACCCGGAGGAGTGTAATTAGGATGATATGAGGTAGGAAAATGATGAGGTAGGAGAATGATGATGATGATGAAGTGAGAGGTGCGATCTCCCACCTGTGGTGGTGCTGCCCTCCCTGTGGGTGGAGGAGGTGCCCGGACGAGTATAATCATGATGATTATGGGGTAAGAGAATGGTGACGAGGAGGTAGGGGAATGATGATGATGATGAGGTAGGAGCAGGAGGTGCGATCTCCCACCTGTGGTGGTGCTGCCCTCCCTGTGGGCAGGCTCCCCTTCCCCAGCCGCGTACACCGCTCGCACTTCCACCCGGTAGCGCGTGCCGGGGTCCATTCCGCCCAGCACGGTCTGGAAGTCGTTGGGCCCCAGTATCACCTTGCCCGGTTTGTCCGAGGTCCCGGGGCCCGGGGTCACGGGCGCATAGGTCACGCGGTAGCGTTGCACGGGGCCAGGCGCAGGGCCCCACGTCACCGTCATGCCGCTCGACGTGAAGTCCGTCAAAACGACGTCACCCGGACGGCCGCGTTCTGTGGTTTAAAGACAAAAGGTCGAGGTGGTCGGGCGGTGGTTCAGAGGTCAGAGTGGTGAGCTGGCACCGCTGAGAACCTGGGTTGGAATCCAGGTATGGCCTGTGATTAAAACTGAGTGAAACTAAACTAAGCTATATTTATATTCTTGGTTCTTTCGGTAAAGTCACGTAGAAGGGAAACAATAAAAGAATAAAAATATAAATTTTTATTGTTTTATATTTTTATGAATTCCTGCAGTCACGAAAGCTTTAAATCAAAATTTAAGCTATATTTATTTTACCAGATAAGGACCACTGAGCTATTAGCTTATTTTTCAGAAGCGACCGAGCCACAAATGATAACTCAACGAAGTGACTTATCAAGTGGTAATTTATAGCATCCAAATACCCTAAACACATGTTGATTCTAAATGTGGAAGGAAAAACCGGAGGACCCAGAGAAAAATCCATGTGACCACGGGGAGAGAGACATACAAACTCCAAAAATCCAAGAGTCAGGGTCGGGATCGAACCCACGACCTCCTGAATACCAGGCGAGGTAGTTAGCATCTCTTGAAAGGATCTCAGAAGTAGTTCTGTGAGATACAGTTCCCACAGACACAACGTCTTGTTGCACTGTTCTGCAAGATATCTGCACTGACTTTCATGACATGAAGCCAGCATGAAATTAATTGTGAACAAAAATAAATATATTTTTCTAAATTAGCGACAGTATGTGTATGTACCTGCATGTCAAAGTGCTCGCTAACAGATCTTCCCCCCCCCCTAATCCGTGCATGGCTGCGTCGTTGCGTGCACGTGCGCGTATTTCGTCGTGTGGGCGCGTGCATCTGTGCACGTACGCACGCGCACGCGCCCACCACAGCGCCTGGGAATATGTGCTCCCCTTCACTGTGGAGCCCTGAGTGACACACGTTGACATCACTGGGGCTCCCTATTTGGAATCCATGCAACTTTCTCCTTGCCAAAGAGGCCTACATTTTGCAGCATCCACTTCTGGCGCAGAGCGCAGCGGCACAAGCCAGCACTGATTAAAACCAGAAGCTTCCCCCACCCCACACATCCCTCCCAGTGTGTTATTTATTTTATTACCGTTATTGTTATTTTTTTATTTTTTGAACATGCAGTTATTTATTTAATTTTTATACCAAAATTTTTGTTATATTCCACTTGAGTGACTGGGCTACTGGAAAGTGGAAAGTGTGTGTGGTCATGGAAGGAATTTTAAGAATTTTCACGCCCCCCCCCCCACTCTCTGCATCCCCCCCCCCCTTCTCTTCACTCTCCTTTGTTACCGTCTCTCGCACTCCCACTGTTTATTTCTGCGTCTATCTGCCGTCCCTACTGCACACACCGCTGCTCACTCCCCCCCCACAACCCTCCACCCCTTACACAACTCCACCAGCCACACCATCCCATCCCACCGTAGATGACAACTGCCAGCTTTCAAACACACAAATCACCACTCGCACTTGGCAACTCATCTGTTATACCTCCTACCCCCATTCCTTCCCGTGGTAGAGTCCTCGGCACTGCCACCACTCGGGCCACCACCACCACCAGCAGCAGCAGCAAGAGCTGCAGCCCCCCCCCCCAACTTGTGCCTCACTCTCTATCCCACATCCCGATACTCCCGCTGAACGTTCCGCTCACGTTCGCACCCGCTTAGGTGCTGCGCTACTGTGCCGGAGACTAGACATTCATAAGGAGCGCTTTGTGTGTGCGTGTGTGCGCGCGCGCGAGCGCTTATTCTCGTCTGCGCACGTGCGTGCGTTTGTTTATGTGTACGAGTGTGTGTGTGTTTGTATGCGTGCGTGTGTGTTTTCTTGTGCGTGTGAGTTTGTCTTGTGGTGTGGGGTTCAGTAGGGTAGCACTTAGCGCTACGCTGCGCTACGAACCCGGCGACCCGATTACCGCCCGCGGCCCAATACCAGTGAATATTATTTGAACCGGTCCTGGGACTCCCCTAGGTCAACTCATCCTCAAATGAGTACCTGGTGTGGTATATAAACATCGCAACTGGGAAGACAAAGGCGGCCAGGCGTGGTCTTGGCCACCCACCTCCTCGTGTGCCGTGCCAGCCTCAGTAGGTGCTCGCGAACAGCACTTGCCCTATTACAGTCTGTTAAGGCTCTAAGGGGGATCTTTGTGTGCGTATTCGTTTGTGCCTGAGCGTGTTTTCTTGTGTGTGTGTGCGTATTCTTGTGTGTGTGCGTGTGTGCGTATTCTTGTGTGTGTGCGTGTGTTTTCTTGTGTGTGTGTGCGTATTCTTGTGTGTGTGCATGCGTGTGTATTTTCTTGTGTGTGTGTGTGCGTATTTTGAGTGTGTGCGTGCGTGTGTTTTCTTGTGTGTGTGCGTATTCTTGTGTGTGTGTGCGTGTGTTTTCTTGTGTGTGTGTGTGCGTATTCTTGTGTGTGTGCGTGCGTGTGTATTTTCTTGTGTGTGTGTGCGTATTTTGAGTGTGTGCGTGCGTGTGTTTTCTTGTGTGTGTGTGCGTATTCTTGTGTGTGCGTGCGTGTGTATTTTCTTGTGTGTGTGTGCGTATTTTGAGTGTGTGCGTGCGTGTGTTTTCTTGTGTGTGTGTGCGTATTCTTGTGTGTGCGTGCATGTGTATTTTCTTGTGTGTGTGCGTATTTTGAGTGTGTGCGTGCGTGTGTTTTCTTGTGTGTGTGTGCGTATTCTTGTGTGTGTGCGTGTGTGTTTTCTTGTGTGTGTGTGCGTATTCTTGTGTGTGTGCGTGCGTGTGTATTTTCTTGTGTGTGTGTGTGAAGTGCATGCGTCAATTTGTGCCGGCCCCACCGTTGGCTTGTGTGCCGTGCTGACCTCACTCAGGCTAAACGAGGGATCTGTGTCTGTATGTCCTTGTGTGTGTGTGTGCAATTATGTCATACTCATCAGATCCCATTCATCTCCCCAAATGTTTATCAATAAATATAAGATTCGAGGCCTGCAGTTGAAAGGAAAGTTATTTGTTCAATCTTAAGAATAAAATTTAAAATCAAAGTTGTTTTCCTGCTCAATTGAGTAGGGGGCCGCAATCCATCTCTTGTTTTACAGCCTAGAGTCAGTGGAAGAAATGCACACTTTCCTTTGGCAAGAGCGAATGTCACCATAGACGAGGAATGGGTTGAAAATCTTAGTCGACCCCTGACTGACTTGACCTTCTGATTGCAAGCCAAGCGTTCTGCCGCTGTGAGCCACGAGGTGGGTTATCCAAGCACCAAAAATCGAACAATTGGTCATAATGCACTCCTACTTGGTGACAGCTCTCGTACTCTGTATTCACTGCACAAACATCTCTAGCAGAGATCCCCCGTAAAAGCCTCAACAGATTGTTGGGGCGAGCGCTGCTTGCGAGCAACCTATGAAGCCAGCAACGGCACACGTACGGAAGAGTGGCTAACACCACCCCCTGGCCGCCTTTGTCTCCACAGGGTACTCATTTGAGGCTGAGCCGACCTAGGAGCCGGCCCAGGACCGGTTCAGATGACCGTCACCGGTGCAGACGCCGCGGTTCGCGGCGCAGGGCGCTATAACCGCCACACGACCGCCTCCCCACCAACATCTGTCACGCACGCACGCGGTAGCCCAACCACGGCTTCAAGTTCAAGTATTTATTTTCCGATCTCTATCAAACTGCCGCTGCCATTTATTGCAGTAGCTCGGTTTCTGCCATTTTGGCAGTGCTTCAATTGCCCCTTCCTCACTCCTCGCTCGGAGCAAACTTCTCAGCGAAACTGTAACTCACCCTGCCAATACTGTACCGGGTCCTCCGACCTCTTGTAAACGCGACCGTGGTCTACCGCGGGCGAGCCGCACACACCAGCGTTCGTCCTCCTGGAGGGGAGGCGGCGCGAATAGCCCTGAGAGAATCAATGCAGACGGAAGGCGACAGACTCGCCGCACGCGCTGCTGGACAACCTCCCACACCCGTCTTGTCATCTTCAAATTGCGCGCCACCGCTTTGAAACGAGCTGCCCCTGTGGTCAATCACAATCCACTGCTATTTAAAATAGATGCCGTGATTATTAGCCATATTGTATTATGTCGGGGGATGCTGGTTGAGCACGCCAGTTGGATTCAATCTCCCGGTGCGGTAGATGTAACCGTAGGCAATGGGGCAGGTCACATCTAAGGGGGGGGGGGGGTAAAGGCAGGGCCCTATTATCCAAGAGGCCACAGTAGGCCCTGTGCATACGGCCTACGAAAACTAAAGGGTTTACAGAAAATAGTTTTTACCATGTTTTTTTTTTTTTGTATGAAAAAAATGTTACCAAAATATCTTCTTGAATAAATATATTCATATATAGCAAGGATAGGCACAGTGTATATAGAAAGAGGCAGAGTCATGTGAATCTTATTTTTCATAAGGTGTGAGAAATTAACACCGGAGATGATCTTTTCGAGATTTTTGTTCATTGCAAAATTAGCAATAACATCTTCAAATTGTGTTTATAGCACAACCTCATTCTCAATAGAGAGGAACGCAAGGGTGGCAACATGGCTAGCAGTACCAACTGTAGAAAGTTATCACTAAAGGCCTACAAAACATAAACGTTTTCAAGTGCCTAAAATAACCTTAATCCGGCCCTGGGTTAAAGGGTGTGAGTACTTCGATGTCTCTCAAGACGTCTCAACAGCGTAGAAGAGAAGGCCAAATACAGTCTAGAGCTCCCCTGCAGTGGAGGACCTCCTGCCAACAGTGGCATGAGCAAGCAAATGGCAGGGCTGCACCTATAATGACTGCTAAAAAAAAAGTGTTTGTTTTATTTTACCATTCACTTGCTTTTAACTTTTTTCTGCAATCTTGTTTCAATTACGTTTTATACCAGATCTGTTTTTATCGAAACCTTCATGTGTTGTAAGAGTTATCCCGTGAATTCCTTTGAAGTGTGTCTCCGCTAAAGCCGCAATCAAGGTCAAGAGGTCATAATTGCATTAATGCCATCAATACCACCACCACCATCAAACTTCGCCATCGCTTCCTTCCTTCCGCTAGACACCGTGGCTGTGGTAATGTCAACACCAACTTCTCTCGAGGTTCCTCTCTTACAGTCTCATCGCCACCACCGCCACCGCCTGTCTTTAGGTCTTCCCCTCGGTCGCGAACCTCTGGGTGTAACTCCACTGCCACTCTTGGTAACCTGGCCTCCCTCCATGCCGCACAGGTGTCCCACCCATTAATTACATTGACGGCTCTTTCATGCCTCGATCTGTTCCCAACCTCCAAGTTGCTTACGCTATCTTCCTCCACCCCAGCATATGTGTCCGACCCATTGCAACCTAATCTTCCTGATTTCATATACAACAATTTCTTACCATGTTTGATTACAGTCTTCCAAGTAGCGTACCCTATCCTTCCATGAAATTCAAAGCATTATATGCACAATATAGAGGAAATATTACCGTGTTCTACGTGTTTTAAGATGCTACGGAGAGTAATACACACGCCAAAGTTGTGCCGAGTGTGGATAGTTGTACAAATCTGATCAGACACACACACACACCCCTACCACACCCAAAATGTTACTCTTTAAAATACAGGTGGGGGGGGGCATAAAAGTGAATCTCATAGTCTGGATAATTCAAACATGTACAGCACCCCCTGACGTCCTTGCAATCTATTATTTGGTTTTACGACCCACCAATGAAGTCCACTGCAGTGGCTTCTGCGTTTCCCAGTGGCCATGTATGCATTTCATCATCGTTGCAATAATGATAATCGTTATTGCTCTATTTAATGATTCTCTTATGCGTGGCGTTACGCCTCACAGCGCACGTGAAACACAGTTTGTACCACAATCAAAGGCAAGTGCAGTAACTGAGGACACAATCGCTGCATCAACATAACGCAGCCATTATCCGTTTGGCCTAAGCAAGGATGCCTAACGAACTCAAGTATTATTAAAAAAAACAAAAACGTGACGTGTATCTTTGATTAAATCAACATAATGCTTCACTGCGCTATAATCGGCAAAGTAATTTGTGCCAGGACTTGATGAACCGCACGCAGCTGCATTGCCAGCAGACCCACGTGGCCAACGTGAGGCCTAGCGTGACCTTAAGTCTCGTTACCAAGGCCCTATTGAGAAGGGGGTGGGGAACCGTTTTTTTCTGACCGAGTGCCAAATAGGGATTTCAAATAAACTTTGGCGGGTGACCACACAGATTTTACCACACCTTATCGTCATCAAATAAGAAATGCTGTACAAAAAACAACGTGAGCATCAAGAGGCTCATCCAGTGATGGGAGCAACAGAGCGTGCTAAAATTATAAGATTCAATTCATCACCACACACGGTCACCTTTATCTCCCTAGTAGTGACATTTGTACAACGATGTTTGGAAAATGCGAGCTGCTCAAGAAGCTCCATAGACACGTGGGAGCGGAACATCGCGGGATCGTGCCGAATAACACCCATCGGAGAGCTTGCGCCGCAGAGCCGCAATAAACTACTCGGTATCACTCGAAACGCAGTGTTGCCAAACCGAAAATATCCACCACTGGTTATCCAGTTAGCGGGTCCAAGATGCTTGCAGTGACAGATAATATCGTTTTGAGTGACGAATACATTTATTTCAAAGTGGTAGGCCTCATAGTGTATATGGCCCACAGGCCGTAGGATCCCCACCCTTGCCGTTGAGGCCAAAGGCTGCTCGCCATCACCCCGTGGACATCCACCTAGGGTTGCAACTTGTGCTGGCGTTTCCCAAATTATTATCAATTTTTTAGGTAGCCGTCCTGGAAAAACGTCCAAGTCTACACAGGACAATGTAAAACCAAGTTTTTGTCAGTTGTCTAATTATTTCACCACTAAAGACAATGGATTTAACAATACATTTAAAAATGTAGTTCTCGCCTCCTCCAGTATTGTAAATATTATTTTTTAATCGCATGATATATATCCCGAATTTTTTTACTGCAGAGGTGGTGACCCTACATCGGCCCCTAATCTCACTCGTCCTCCACCACCCTGCCACGACTGGAGCCTATTTTAAAGACGGATCTTCACACTACTTAATGGAAAATCTACTGTCACAAAACCTTTACTTAAAACCTATAATTTATGGACATTACAAATTTTAGAAAAATAAATCGTTTAAATGTCGGCAGCATTTTATTATTATTACGTGGTGAGCTATCGCACAATCCGTTCTTCCATCGTGACATCATGGCACAGAGCGAGCGTAAATACTGGGCCTCACTCATCACATTCTGGCAATGACCTGACGAGCACTTTTACATCTTAGAGGAAAAAACCCTCAGGCGCTATAATGGATCTGCACAAATGTCACAGTGTAGCCTTTATAAACAATCTGTATTTTCCTTTCACGTAATCTTTATCTTTAATCATACACAACCTGTCAGTAAGTCCACGTGTTTTTGTCTTATTCCCCATTCATCTGTCTTCGAATCTGCGTGTGCATGCATGTGTGTATACTATGCATGCATACGTGTGTGTGTGTTTGCGGAGTGATGGAATAGTGGATAGCACGCTGCATTATGAACCTAGCGAACCTAGTGTGAACCTGGTGTATGTGTTTGACCTGAGTTTAATTTATGGACATGGCTATGGTGTATGGGGCGGTAGTGCAGTAGTTAGTGCAGTGCGGTATGATCCCAGCGTCACCAGTTCGATTCTTGTTCATGGCCAACATCAATGGTGAACATCTTAATGGGTCCTGGGCCTCCTCTAGACTCAGCCTTAAATTAGTGCCTGATGCCATGTGTAAATATCAGCAAATTGAAAGACAAAGGAGGCCGGGGTGGTGCTGGAAACCAATCTTTCATGTGCTGTACAGACCTTAATAGTTGGTCTTTAAAAGCACTTTTCCACAACAATCTTTGAAGGATATACAGGGGATCTTTGTCTTTGTTTTTTTTTTGTAAGGAGCAGTATCACAGCAGGGTCATGCACTGCACACATTCCAAGCAGACCAGGAATGTATAATGAGGCCATTGGGCAATCAGTGGTACACAGTGTCTGGAAAAAATGTCCTGGGTCTTCCCCAAGTTGACTTGGCCTAAGATAGTTATTTACGTTAACTTGGCCTTAAATAACCATCTACTATGGTGCACAACCATCAGTACCGGGAGACAAAGGAGGCCGTGTGTGTGGGGGTGCTGGCCAAATCACTCCTTCTTAGCGCGGTGGTCTCGATAGACGCTCGTTAACGATCGTTGACTCTGCAGTCTGTAATAATAAGCGGTGGCCCGTAGTCTTCGGATATCCCTTAGGCATGCATTGATTCAGCCCCCTTTATGATTCCACGAATTCTCACTACTTCAGAGTTGTGATTATTTTTAAGAATCGGTTATCGTTTTGCCCTGGTGGTGCATGTTTCCCCAATTACAAGAAAAACATAACGAATACATTCTTAACAGTACAATTCAATGCATCGTGAGCTTAGTATGAATTTTTAATTAATTAAGCAAAACGCTGACTATTGAGGCTATACATTCTAGTCCGCCATTCCCAGAATCTGGAACTCCCTTCCCCCATCCATGTGTGCTGTTGACTTTGCTTATGACTGAATGCCTCTGCCTATAAACTGAACATGCGCATGGGTTAGCGTGTCTTCATTTACGATCACATTCAGGTGCAATATAAATCCACACTGCAGTGTGTACGTTTGCATGGAAGACAGGTGTGCATCACCTCCTCGCCTGCGGGAGAATGGCTCTGAGGTCTGCGTGCTCCACTCAAAAATGGAATTGTCACAAGTTCGACACCAGGTGAAACCTGAACCCAGCCGGTCACCCCTCCCGTGGTTGACACGGCAATATAGAGAAAGGCAACCCCCCAACCTCCCCTGACCACGGTAATTTGTATTTCCCACAAGCTACATCCCAACTGGTCGCCCTCCCTCCTCACCTGCGGGAGTCTTGCCCCGACCCACGGCCGGGTCGCTCACGCCGGAGTCGTACTCGGCTACGACGCTGATGGCGTACTCCGTGTCGGAGCGCAGGCCTCCCAGCGTGGCGCTGCGTTCCTCCCCCGTCACCAACACGTCCCCGCTGTCGGCGTCGTTTTTGCCGCCGCGGGTGCCGGCACCGCGGGCGCCCACGGCCGAGTAGCGCACGCGGTACGACCACACGGGGCCCGGCGCCGGGATCCACTCCACGCGCAGGCTCTCCGACGATTCCGCCGTCACCTGCACGCTCGTAGGGATTCCCCGCTCTGCGCCGGAGCCACACCCGTGACACCGCAATTACCAATTTACCGCAATTTCGTGCACCTCCGATTAGCACGGTTGGCTACGTCTAGCGCCATACTAATGCAGTGCAATACAAGTACAAAAACATGGTTGCAATGCAATACGAAAACATGGTTGCAAGGCAATACGAATATAATTTTCTATAAAAAGTGTGTCTTTGTGCTTGCCCCTACATATGTCTGTTAGTCTTTCCGCATGACTCTGCGTGTCTGAGTGTGTCTGCTGTGCGCCTGTTGTGTGTCTGCTTGTGTCCGGGCATACCCACGCATGTCTAAGCGTGTCTGCATGTGAAGCTACTTGTCTGAGCATGTCTGTGCGTGGCTGAGCATGCCTGTATGTCTGCACGTATCTGATCATGTCATCTGAGCGAGTCTGAGCGAGTGGTCCGAGCTTGTCATCTGAGCTTGTCGTCAGAACGTGTCGTCTGTACGTGTCCTCTGTGCTGTGTCTGAGCGTGTCGTCTGAGTGTGTCATCTGAGTGTGTCTGAGCATGTCGTCTGCACGAGTCATCTGAGCATGGAATTTGAGCTTGTCGTCTGAGTGTGTCATCTGAGCGTTTCTGAGCATATCATCTGAGCGTGCCGTCTGAGCGTGTAAGCTGAGCGCGTCTGAGCAAGTCGTCCAAGTGTGCCGTCTGCGCCCGTCCGTTGCGTGCGTCCGTTGCGCGCGTCCGTTCCCCGCGTATGCTCACCCTCCTGCGTGGACTCCTCGGCGGTGACGGGCTCGCTCTCGTCATCCTGATAGATGGCGTACACCTTCACCTCGTACGACGTCTGCGGCCGCAGCCCCTCGACGAGCACGCTGTTCACCGAGTCCCTCACCTGGGTGGGCAGGCGAGCGAGCGAGCGAGCCAGAAGGTGAGCACGTTCCGGAAGCAAACCGAAAGTCCGAGCCATCGTGCGGACCGGTGGAGTGTTTAAGCCTCCACTCGGTAAAGCCTCTAAATCCAGCAAATGGGACACGAGGTCGGACGGGGGTCAACTTAAAACATCGGCGGCTGCGTGAGAAACCCAAGCCCTGAATGTGCGAGTTCAAAGGAAGAGGAACACACGGATTAAGAGAACACACGCAGGTTGAAAGGCATCACTTTGACTGTTTAGAAAAAGTTGGACGGACGTGGGCAGGACACGTTGCGAGGAGGGATGACGGCTGGTGGTCGAGACTGACGACCGAGTGGCTAGCCAAGGAAGGGAAATGCATGCGAGTGAATGTGCTCTATGGAGACAGAGCGATGAAATCAGCTCACTGGTTGTGTTGTTAAAACCAATGTTATAACAACGTTGATTTTAACAATAGGTCACCCCAGTGGCGAGATGTTATCTGCCTAGCCTGTTATACAGGAGGTCGTCGGTTCGATCCCGACCCTGACGATGCCTGTATATTTGGAGTTTGCATGTCTCTCTCCCTGTGGTGGCATGGATTTTTTTTCCAGGTCCTCCAGTTTTCCCCTCCACATTTATAATCAACATGCGTTTAGAGTATTTAGCTGCTATAATTTTCCACGTGATAAGGCACTTTGTTGAATGATCATTGTGACCATGTCGCTTTTGAAAAAGAGGGATATAGCCCAGTTGGCCTCACCTGCTAAAATAAAAAGTTAAGTTTAGTTTTACATGGTTGAACAACATAAACTTGGAATCTATGAATGCGGTATGGTCAATCGAGCTGACTGCCCTACGTTAAATAAAAATTGATCACAGACAATTAACATCAACATTATGGCGATGACGACGACGAATTTAAAGTGTTCCTGCTGCTGTTGTTACGGTACCGTGACGCTCTCCTCGTCTCCACCCAGCACGGCCCGCGTCTCAACGCGGTACCCACGCAGCCCCCGCCCGCGAGCGTGGGTCCACGAGGCGCGCATGCTCTGCGTGCCGACCTCCGTGAGCTCCAGCGCCTCCGCGGGCAGCAGCTCTGCACTGACCAATGGGAAGCCAGCGTTAAGGTCAGGGGTCGTATGAAAAAACTGAACAAAAGAGCGATGATGTTTGTACGAGAGGCGCAGCAATGCGTAGATTCGTCACTTGACGGGGGTTAATTTCGGCCCTTTTTAAATTTTTTATATCAGCTGTGTTATTGGCGTCATGTCAAGAGGTGAAGAAACATTCATTCGAAACTCACAGAGCAAAGCACCAAACTCTGTTGGAGAACCGCCCGTGGAAGGTGGTACCACAGAACTGCTTCTGAGATCCCTTCACATGACCTCTTATTATTCTCACTGGGGGTGCTCGACTTTCCCACTCACCTGGTTAGACAGGTCTTCATCACATGATGGTCAAACCAATTTACATTTTTTTCTATCAAATGTACAGAGCTGAAAATTAGCCACAATTAGGTGAAAATCTAATGTGTTTTTTTTGCGCAATAATTGGTTACTAGGATCAGACCGAGTAACTCACTACACTTGACAACCCGGTTCAATCACAAGTGGCTGAAATCTGAATTAAAATTCAGGATCTCAAAAGTGTCCAGAGCTGCGTGCTCTGACCCCAAGAACCATCTGGCATAACATATATATAAAAAATATTACGTTCAACTTATTCTTTTCTTTACAATAGTGGACTTGGATTGTGTTCACAAGACACAAGACTAATAAGATTCCTTCGGTTTAACCTGCTCACAAGAATGACAAAATAATTTCTTGCTCTGTGCCCCCCCCATCATTGGAAAACCATCACCATTCTCAGTACAATTTGCTGATTCAGTGTCCGCTATTATATTCTGCCCAGAGACACTTTTGTTCGAAAAGACTTTTAAAAGCATTTTACTTGGCAGAGATGAGCCGCGTTTTATTTAGTCGAGCTTGAACGCTTTCCAACCGAGGTTAAAAGGATTTGAAACGTTAATGCATTAGCTCTGTGACCGTCCCTCGGTCAGAAATACAGGCTCATAACTCTCCTTACGATGATCCAATGTAAACTAAACTTGAGCACAAAGTTGTGTTGCTGTAAAGGACTTACCACACAGAAACCCAGTCAAATGGAATAAACAATTAGCCAAAACTTGGGAGACAGAAAGCAGAGTAAAGAGGACTTTCTGCGAATATGTAAATATTTTTTTGCCCGACAGCTATCTGTCAGCTTCCATGCTAATTAAACACTTCCAAGGACAAAAAAGCACGTTGGAATGCGTTAAATAATCCATGCATACGCGTTATTTTTTCTTCCTCGTGTTACCTACTGTTGTGGTTTATAGTGGCTTAACTTTATGGTTGCCATGTTAAATTCTTTGTGACCCTCTCGATCCATAACAGCAAAAAAAATATACATATAATAAGCGACGTTTCGGGCAATGGCTTTTCATTATTTGTGCTTATGCACCAACGCCAAGGCAGCATCGCATGTACAGACACAACATAATGTTGCACTGCAATGTATGAATGTATGAATGTTGAATTTATTTCGCACCATACATAACCAACAATGCTAATCGGAGTCAAGCTACCTTGAACAAGAACACATTTGATGTTGGCTTTAAGGCTTGAGAAAAGCAGACAACATTTTTAAGACCCGCACGTACGATGAACTTCTTTCGCACTGTATGTAGCCAACCATGCTACTCGAAGGCGCAGGGGAAGGAAAACAAACTAAACACAAAAAAACAGCTCTTATCTTAACATGTAGCGCCTTAACAAAGGTGCTTTAAAGATAATTAATAATGAAACATATGAATGTAATGGAGACGAGATGAATAAAATAGATGAGACACAAGGGGCGAATCTGTGATGTGTGAATTCGGATTAAAGCGAAACTGATGACAGTAAATTATGATTAATAGATTGAATAAATGGGGAATTAATGATAGCCATAAAATGAGAATATGAAGGGGAAACAGTAACGGTGGTAGTTATGAGGGGGAGATTAAGGGGTCGTGAGGTGAGCTAGGGTAAATAAGTGAGTTTAGGGTGAGGAGCGGAAACTAGCGAGCGAGGGTGACTATTTAATGTCGAGGGGAAGTTTGTTCCAGTAAAGGATGGCGAGAAGGGAAAAAGAGCGAAAGCGTCGATTGAGCACAATCACAAGAGATTCGTTTTCAATTTCGACAATGTCAACGGAGGCGACGACATTATCGTTTCCAACAAAGCGAGTCAGCGGGTGCAGCCTCCCGCACCGTCAGGCGTGCTGCGCAGGGACATCTGCCGCGCGGCGGCGTTGCACACGGCGCTCACGAAAGTGTCCGTCACGCCCTCGATGTCATCAAACTCCGTGGCCATGACGAGGTGCTGCGAGATCGGCGGCGACACCACCGACTTCAGCTCCTGCTCGTCGGCTTCCTTAATGCCTGCGAGGCCCCCGCCATGGTGGAGCGAGAGAGGGAAGGGGGGTGGAGGGTTATACGTCAGCATGCGGCAAAGTATACAAGAGGTCAAGGTGAAGCCCCCTGTGACCGCTTGCTCAGGTCGCTGCTGGCGGAATGGTCTGCACTAACTAGAGGGATCTTTCATCGATCCACTGCTCGATCAAGGCCATTCCCACGCCCATGTAGGTTATGGGAAATTGGTTGACCATACTTCACGACGCTGGCGATTGCGGGTTGGTGAAGGGAGGTTGGCCCACCATGGCGAGATGTTAACTCCCTCGTCTGGTATGCAGGAGATTGTGAGTTTGATCCCGACTCTGGTAAAATAAAAATGGTTGAGTTTTAATTTAAGAGTTTATTTTGGCCTATTCTTGCACGATGGTCAGCCATCTGGCAGTTGGGAGCACCCACACTTTATCCCAACACACGCGACCTTTAACCTAAACCATTTTATTAACCAGGTAAGGCTCACTGAGCTATCGCTCCTTTTTCAGAAGTGACCTGGCCACAAAGTGATAGCCCAACGAAGTGGCTTGCCATGTGGTCATTTATAGCAGCCATATATGCATGTTTCTAAACGTTGAGAGAAGAACCGCAGGATCTTAAGAAAAATCCACCCGACCACGGGGAGAGACACATGCAAACTACAAATATACAGGCGCCAGGGTCGGGATCAAACCCACATCCTCCTCCATACCAGCCGAGGTAGATAAAATCTTATCACCACGGCGCCTCATCTCGCCACCTGCCAATTGACTAACTCTTAAGTAATGATTTGGATAGAGAGGGTTGGGCGGGTGTGGGTTTTTAAAAAAAAGAAACTTGCACCACTGTTGCAACTGCCACTCCTCGGGAGACGGTAGGTATCGAACCGACGATTGCAACATGCGAACCGTGACACCACTGCAGCGTCGACGGTCGTTGACTAAATCCGGCTTGCTGACGTGGTTGGTTGGCCTTCAAAAACTGCCTGTTATTCTGTTCCCACATTTGAGGGATGCTGATGACAAGTCTGGGGAGGCCTTCATCCAGCAGTGGATAGATCACGGATCATGATGATGACGACGATAATACAGTGTGAAGTGCAATGCCACACTGGGTGATTTACTGCAGCGCGATTTCTTCAGCGTACAATAATAAATAAATGATTGTAGAGTTTGGCTCGAGGAAAATATGAGCATGAGAAGAGCCAGTACAACAGGTTTTCTGAATAAAACATTAAATAATAGTTGGAAGGGACACGACTGGAAAGCGCGGTCGAATGTGTACCTCGGGCGCAATCTAAATTATGTAATAACTAGGGCAAAGCAAGAACATATTGGAGTGCTTTAATTAAATTGTATATGATAATAGCAAAATACCGACATGCTTCGTAGAAGAAGAACGTGTCTAATGAGTGTACATTACCTGTGCTGGCACATGCATCGGAAACATTAAATAAAAACGCAATGAATACAAACTGAAAAGTACTCAAAGAAGCGATGCCAAATTCAATTTTATAACAAATTCTTTGCTGCTCCATTGGCAGTAGTGCACAGACACAATGAACAAAAATGAAATACATTCGTCAATAACACTGTGGCCTTAAAAGGAAAAATATATATGTGACGCTTCGGGTAATGTCCCTCCTTGTCTTCATGTACCATTAAGAAGGGCCATTCCCCAAAACGTCGCCGAAAATACATTTTTTTCCTTTTAAAAATCATAGTGAATGTGTCCAATTTTATAAAATTGAGTAGGTTTCTTTAGAACAGTCATTGGTGACTGTGCAGACGTAAAATTCCAGAATTCTCAGAGTTGTTAATGTGCTTTAACATGAATCAAATGGTATTATCTGTATCATTACATGAGACAGTGCTCATTGGTCATTGTATAGGAAGACTTGCCCCTGCCAGAGGAATGTGGAGTTACTTCCACTGGATAAAGATGAGAAAGTTTGAGCAGAAACCCACTTTTGAGGGGAATGGAGGCCAACTTTGTAGAGACAGAGATCTCCCATACAGCTTTAACAGACTTTTGGGGCAAGTGCTGTTTGTGAGCACCTTTGAAGGCTAGCACAGTAAATGAAAGGTTGGGTGGCCAGCAACATGCTGGACCACCTTTATCTCTCCAGTGGCGATGTTTACACACTGCACCGAGTACTAAATTGAGGCTGAGCCGACGTAGGAGAGGCCCTGGACCAGTTCAGGCAATGGTCACTGTGTTTTGGCCGTGAGCTGGAATCGAACTCAGGTTGCCAGGTTTATTAGCACAGCGCACTAACCGCCACACTACAACTCCCCACCATAGTACACACACACTACATACACACACTCAGTGGCACACCTATCGAGTGAAGAGGCCGTGCAACTGCATTGGGGCCCGACACACCACAGATAAGCCCCACTGAATTACATAGCTCTTTTTCAGAAGTAACCTGGTAACAAATGACGGCTCAACGAAGTGACTTATCGCGTGGAAATGTAACGCAGTAAAATACTCTAAACGCGTGTTTTTTTTAAATGTGGAAAGAAAAACCGGAGGACCAAGAGAAAAATCCATGTTACCACGGGGAGAGAGAACATGCAAACTCCTAATATACAAGCGTCGGGGTCGGGATCGAATCCACGACCTCCTGTATACTAGGCGAGGGAGTTTACATCTCATCACTGTGGCGCCTGACAGCAGGAATGGAGGGAGATATTTAACAGAGCCCCCCCCCCCCACCCCACTAATTAAATCTTGCACCAGGGGGCATATGCTGGTCTCTCTATACCGCTGGCCTGGCATTTGCCGGTAGCCTCTTTGGTGGCTCTTGTCTTAGTGCTCCACACCCACCCAGAGCGAAGAGCTCCACGCCAGCCTGCTTCAGCTCGAGCGCGGGATCCAGCACCGAGTCCTGGGAGCGCCCGTCCGTCACCAGTATGGCCACTCGCGAGACTCCGTCCCGAGCGCCGGCCTTCTCCGAGAATCCCGACTTCAGAGCCATGGTCAGAGCATCGCCTGTTCGCAAAGCAAGTTCACGTCGACACTGATTTCTTTTTTTGTACAGATTTCATTTTGCCTACACTGTGGGCAGAACTTTACGATACCCCTTCACATCCAAGGGGCTAGCGGATATCTGAAATATAGAGCTATAGGGGATATCCCCGCTCAACCTGAAAGACAATATTGTTTCCGCTCACTGACACCCACCATCGAAGTGAAGCCAAAAAAAATCTGCGCTGGCGGAAAGAAAACATACCATCACACAGATCAAGTTGTGATAGTGCATGGAAAAAAAGCCACATGTTAAGCTGTTTAAGGCTGGGTAACTAAGAATCAGACAACTATGCGCAAACACATCAAGCGAGGGCATTTGGGGTGCTGTGGCTTTCTCCCATAATGCCCGGCGGCCAAATGTGGTAACATCTTGGCAAGTGTTCATTTATATTTAGTCTTGGACCGCATGCACTTCCTCTTTTGATGAGAGTTTTCACTAGCAGGAGAGAGGAAGAGAGAGAGAAACAGAGGGCACTGCTAGTTTGTTGCACGAGCCCTCCGGCTGAGCTTATTTATCGGCCTATCGAGGGCTGCCATGGTGAACGTGGAGGGTTATGCCGCCGCTTCCCTTACCTGTCATGGTGTTACCCCCTTTGTAGGGCATCCCGGTGAGGGCCCGGGCCACCTGCGCACTGTTCTTGTAGCGCTTGAGCGGGAACTCCTCCCGCGCGTCCGTGCCGTACTGAATCAGCCCAATGCGGACCTTGTCTAGGCCCACCTGTGCGAGCGGGGGGAGAGAGAGAGAGAGTGAGTGACAAAATTCAGAGCATAGCAGGGGCCTCGTATTTCTGCGGTGAATTCGGCTGTTATACGGTAGATATTTCGGATCAGTAAATGACGATGAAACTCCATCGCGACGGAGGAAACGTGAGAATAGGTTTTCCCCTTTTTTTCTGGCAAAAAGACGGACTAGGCTCGAAAGAAAGCTGTCTCTGGTGTGGACCAGTCAGTTTCAAAGACAATGCATCATATATGATCAGAGTGTGTTTTTTTGTTTGCATTCTGACCACAAGTATTGTGGTTAATGCAGATATGATTCCTTGTAAGAGGTTTCAGTTTGGTGTTTTACCATCTTAACACAGCTGTTTTGTTGCCAGAAAAAAGGGGAAAACCAATTCTCATATTTTGGTCCTGGCAAAGGAGGTCCCATGATGACGGAGGACACATTCTGCGCTTGGCCCACGTTTCTGCATTGCGTTGTTTAAACACCTTAAATAATACAGACTCTACATATTCGTCAAAAACACTGTCCTGAAAGGAATATACATATAAATACATAACATTTTGGGAAATGGCCCTTCTTTATAGTAGTTTTTGCCTTTTTTGTGCCAACGCAGTATAACAAAATGTTAAGTTCGCCACAGATGGGACAACTGCAAATGTAACAATAAACATTTATATTTTTTTCCTAGACGTATAATACAGCATCACTTCCAGAGACAACCTGGGAAAATGCACGTCAAAAATTATCACATGACGTGGCCATGCTTGCGATTACATTGCGCAATAGAAAGAGGAACATGTGGATCATATATATTTAAAAAATAACACCAAGTTAGAGATATCATATTGACTATTTTGAAAACAAGTGGGCTTGGGCCAGACATATTGCCAATAGAGAAGACGGCCAGCCAGTGGTCGTGACTAAAAACAGCTGCAATCACAGGAGGGAACACGCCCAAGAGCATGTCCACATTGGAGATGGAGCAATGAACGCAGCTTGATTGCACGCACTGGGTGGATTGTTGCACCGCAGGACTACGAGAGACGATGAGGGCTTCATTCAGCAGTGGCTTCATCTGGCTGAGGATCATGATGATGATGATGAGGTCGCCGGTTGGCTCTGATTAGCACGGTTGGCTACGTACGGTGCAAATGGCATACAAGTCAGAGCATTGAGGCAGAGTTCGAGTGAGCTCCTAGTTTCGAATCCTGGTTTTCGCCACCTGTGATTTAAACCAGGTGCTCAAGTGAAGTGAGCTGATGGTCTCATCCCAGTCACCAATGACTGCACACAAAAGGCCCTTGAATAAAATGTGGGGTTTCACTTAATTGAGCAAAAATTACGGCTCTGGAAATCAAAATGTACTGTCATGACACAAAATACCAATATCACAGCAGAGTATGTGGGAAAGTGCGCTCCCTATTGTGTAAAGGGTAAATAGGTGAAGAAAAATATATCGTGCGTGGCCATTTCCAGAACCACAAAGGTGTTTGTTACACAACCCATCGGGCCCCATGTCCTTCTGGGAGTGAGAGAGCGGCAAGACGGGCATATGGAGACATTGACATATCGTCTGGTGATCTATTTTGCTATCTTAATTCTCCAAAACAAGTCTAACTTTCAAGTTTTTTTCATTTAATCAGGCGAGAACTCAAGAGACCAGCACACATTTCCAAGAGTGACCCCAGAGCATTAGCCTCGTCGGTAGGGGGGCGATGGTTGCTGTGTGTATAATCCCGATTGAGTTATTTACTAATTCACATTGACGCTAATTATTATTTCAAAAACAAAGAATCACAGTGCTATGTGACATTTACAAACTGATTCGATTGTCGCTAAAATAGCACTTTAAGAATACCATTAGCGAAAATTTTCAAGTAAAATATTTAACAAAGCAATATATAAATAAGACACGAGTCGCACTACAATGACCTGCGTTCAGTGACGCGATCATCGGTGACACAAGTCCCAAGTCCCCCCCGGTACATGCGCAAAAAAAGCTTTGAATTTTTCATGAATTCCTCCAATAAAGAATCGACGTCATACTCATGAAAAATGTAACATCGGACTGTCACAATGTGTCATTTAAACACTTCATCATGAATTCTACAATGCAGAAAGGGCAAACTCGGAGAGCAGCGTCTACCACGTCCTCAGTGACCTGCTCTGAGACAGCGCTGTAGCTACAGCATGACCTTGTTTAAAGTGGGGGGGGGGGGGGCACACGGAAACCCAAGGGGGGGGGCATGACACACTCAATGTCAAACAAACTTTAAACAGATGTTCAACGCTAAGCAGATTGTGTAACGATAAGATCTGCCTTGCCTCTCCTGCATTCTGCTTTGGCTCTCTCGCCCCACTGTCTCCCTATATGTGTATGTATATCACTACTCCCTGTGTGTATGTATCTCACTACTCCCTGTGTGTATGTATCTCACTACTACCTACGTGTGTATGTATCTCACGACTACCAAGGGTCACTGTTCCCGGGAACTTCACCCATTGGATCCTCGTCCCACGTTGAGGTCTCGATCTACCAGACACTGACTGTTCCGCTCCATCCGAACTGTGTTTCCCTCATGTTGCTCGACTTTGGAATTCACTACCACAGGTTTTTTTTTTAAACCTTTGGTGAATTCAAGAATTGCGTTACACTCTTATTTACGTTACAACTTGAACAGCGCTGTTTGTTGCTGGCCCCTCGGCGTTTTGGGCCTTTGAGCCTTTGCTCAGCAACGGTCATTAAAAAACACATGCGCACAAACAAAAAATATCTGCGATGCCCATCTCTCAATTTTACCAAAAATGTTTGTACCTACACATTTATACATTTAAAAAGGGGAGGGCGACTTAGCTTTGAGCAGGTGAAGGGGGGGGGCTGAGTCTCCTCCAAGCCCCGCTCCTCTCCCCCGCCCCCCCCCTCCCCAACCACCCCCCGATGTTAGGGGGCTGCTCAGATAAACCGGCTCGAATGATCTCTCTCTCTCTCTTCAGACCTGCCTTGGAGCTGCCACTGGACCACAATCCAGTGGCTTTCCTGCTAAGTCGAGGAGCTAATGGACGATAATTATTTAACGTGTCACCCTCAACCACATTAATAGATGTATTAAGGTCAACGCAAAACCACTCCAACATGCCGTAGAGCGGCTTTAACTGACATTGTGTTGGTGGAGAGGGCCTCGGGGGGGGGGGGGGGAGTATTGCGGATAATGGAATTTTGCAGATGCAGATAAGATACATTTCTCCTTGGGTACACAGATAACAAATCCATCATGGTTAATCTGCGTTTGAAGCGGGTGCCGAGTCATCCCACCATTACTCTGCAATGTAAGTAACCAGAAATGCCGCTCTGTGCAAAATCGACAGCAGCAGTTTATTAGACATTCTCGTCCCCGCCTTAAGAATGTGGAACCGTCACCACTGGTTCTAGACCGTTAACAGTGACGAGCTATGCCCAATGTTTGCCTAAGCATGTGGGTGACGAGTGCTCACGACCTATAAATGTCCAAAGGATGGGCCACTTTGTTGAGCTATCATTTGTGGCCAGGTCGTTTCTGAAATATAAGTTTCGACCTCAGTGGGCTTTGCCTGGTAGTATGGGGATGGTTTAGTGTTTTATTTTGTTTGTGTTTGGGTGATTTGTTTATCTTTCTTGTACTTTACACTACTATCGTGTTTTTTGTTCTTACCCACCCCTACTGGACGTCTGTGAAAAAGAGCTTCATGGCTCATTGGATTTCTCCAATATAAATACATCTGATTCTGATATCAGCCGCTTAAGCTGTGATGTGCGACGAGCAGAGGCAGCAACACATCGAGCCAATCAGACCACAGTGAAATTCCTCTGGTGATGTGGGGGCAGGGGGGGGGGGGCGCTTGTGGAGGATCCTATTAAACATGTTCTCAAGTGCGGATAATCGGGCTACTTTTCCCTCACTTCCGCGTGACTTCTCTTATCCGCGCAAAGGATCAGGTAAATAGGGTGAATCGGGGATTTCCAGGACACTACAACTGGGTGACCTGCTATTATCATCATTATCATCGTTAGACATGGATATAGGTCTCCTCACACCATCCATTATTAGACCTGCCTTGCTACAATCAGTCTCCATCCTGCACATGAACCGATCTGATCACTCCATCCCCTCCGTGGTCCACCTCTTGGGCTCTTTCTCTGAGTTGCCATTCTGTCAGCAGTCTTTGCATCCTATCAAAACCGAGGCGTGGCCTTAATCCAGCAACAGATCGATGAAGTCCTGTGTAGTACATTGCATTAGAATGGTGAGAAGATGAATTTCACGCCGCCAGTTAACTCCAAGTGAGATCAAGCGTGCTGAGGCAGATTGCGTAGTGGGTGCTGGGTGGAGTCCTCACAGGCAGGGCGGTGGCAAACGCTCGCAGGAAAGTTCGGATTCGCTGGAAGTTCGGGTTGCCAATGCTCCAGGATCCATCCACGATGAAGACCAGATCGACCACCAGATCCGGGGAACAGCCTGCACCATCAACATAATCGGCAGAAACATCGTCACCACCACCAACACTATTGTCATTGCCGTCACCATCACGGTCATCACGTGTCCATCAACACCGACGTCAATATTAGAGCAATATTAGTCTCCAATATCGATTGACATCGACCGTCCTGTAAAGTTTTCTATTATCAAATACATCACTACGAACGTCATCAATACCATCACAAGATCACCATCAACGCTGAAATCAACATCATTAACACTGCACTCATCCTTCACTCTGTAAAAAGTAGCCAGTATCAACATCATCCCTATGAATGTGATTACCATAATCAGCTGAGCTCGACACATCTGAAATCCTCAAATGTTTATACAGGTGACCACGAATCGATTGAACCACACACACACAAATAAACACGATATACAACCACACACAGATACACACACCAACACTTAGATACCTTCATAAATAGGTACAAACATGCAGGAACAAACACGGGAGATGTAAATGTCGATTTAAAGCTTTTGTGACTGCAGGGATTCATATTATTGGTTCTTTCGGAAAGGTCACGTGGAAGGGAAATAATAAAATAAATAAATACAATTCTCACGACGTTTCGATTGCGACACAAGCAATCATCATCAGGTGTGAAAACCACCGCCACTTTTTTTCAATTTTTTGTTGCTGTGGTTTTCACGATACCGCTTGGCACTGGTATAATCCATGGTCTGGAAGCTAACTCAAGTATCAAGTTCGTAGCGCAGTGGGCCACCCACCGCACCATAGCTAAAATGTGGCGGTCATGAACAAAAAATGTATAAGACGTAACAGCTACTGAAATATCAATTTCCGATTAAGCCTTTAAGTTCAAAAGAGTTTCCAAGCCACGCTGTGACCTACTCGTATGAATAAAGTCACACAGTGTCTTCAGAGTCTGCTTTCTAGCGGGTGACATATTTGAAATTGCCCCAAAACTCACCAGGCTGCCATGGAGATTGATTCAATGACTCCATGCAAACTTGCTCATTGGTCAAAACACAAACAATAGAGATACTTAACCACCGATTGTCTGTCATTACAGCCAACTCTTGATTATCCAGGGTAATGGGGGGGGGGGGATGGGCGACTTGGATACAACAAAAATATGGTTAACGCGAAACATGAAAATTGGACTCTGAAAACGTGTTTATTGTTTTAGCAACGCAGAATGGACATGGAGACATAGAATGCGCCGCCTGTTTTAGTGTGTGCGGTCACCGAGTCACGAGTGAGGAGAGGTTTAACACTCGAAGTAGCGCGTGTCAATGCACCAATGAGCGTGGAATTATCCCCACTTTATATTTTTTCTCAATAACTCTACAAGCACGGTTAATCCGCAAGCCGGATAATCCACATGCAACGTAATCGCGCGTTAACTCTCTATACCTACTCTGTTGTTCTTTCGGTAAAGTCAGGTAGGTATAAAATAAATAAATAAAAATCACGACGTTTCGGGCGCAACACAAGCATCCGTGTGTGTTGCACCCGAAACGTCGTGATTTTTATTTTTTTTATTTTATACCTACGTGCCTTTACCGAAAGAACCAAAGAGTATGGGTTCCTGCAGTCACGAAAGCTTCAAATCTCTCTACCTATCTGCATCATAGTCAGTATTATCCCCTGGCGGGCAGGCGGAGCGCACAATACTGGCAATGATTTGAAAGCTACGGACGACGACGGTACCTCGGAGGTCCAAAGCCGCTCCCCTTGCCAAACAAACCGTGCTGCTCTGCACCTGGGGAAATTTTTTCCAGTGTCGAATTCGAGCCCCCCCCCCCCGCCCCCCGCAATATGGTCCACAACTTGTTGACGAGCTCGCAAAAAAAACCGAAGTGTTTAACGCCTAAGAGCGTTTGCAGACGGAGCGGTTAACGCGAGCGAGCGCACATGGGGGGCGAGGGGGTTAAGCAGTACCGGATTATCGTAGCGGCACAAGTAGCTACATATGCTCCGGGTCCCGCACTTTCAAGGGCCCCGTGCTAAACGCTTTCAAGCTATCGATTCCGCTTCAGTGATTCTGCACTTGCTCTATTACTATAGTCCTATACCGCCTTAAACTTTTACGAACCACTGGGTGTTTAATGTTTCGCGATTTGTCGTATTATCTGGCTGTATTGCAAGTTAAAAAAAAATACAATTACTTTGCTATGCAAGTGAAAAAAATAGTGTTTTAACGTGTTTTTTATTAACATATGCTACAGGCCCCGCACTAGCTTAATCCGGCACCGATGGCGAGTCCGACGTGGCCTGCACGAGGCAATGGTCTCGGCTGAATGAGCGTGGAAGTTAAATCGTTTTCATTTCGCTCGCGAGACATGTGCCACACACGTGCAAGCCACATGGACATGTTTTGCTTTCCTGTAAAAGGGCCGTTATTGTAAAGCAACATGAAAATTGACCCAATTTGATTCCCCTCCCCACCCCCACCTTTACATATATTTTTGGAAACTTGGACGCGAGCCCACGTCTGGGACGTTAATCCACCGCGATCCGTTCGAATGGGAAAGATTTATTTCAGGAACATTACTTTTACTCTTTTCAAAAATAAATGCTAACTTCATTTTCGTTTTATACCTATGAAGAGGAGTCTGAGACTGGTTAAAGCACTTCTTTATTTTTCAAACCACAGCCACACTCGTTCCTCAAAACCAACCCCGAACACGCGTTTCACAGCCCCTATTAAACCCCTCCATCTCCGCCCCCCTTCCCAATCCACATCTCTTGTCTCGCGCGCCGAGTCCGTGTGACGTCAGTGGCCCTTAACCCTTGACCCATCGTCTCGTGCATTCCCGTGCGTGTGGTTGGTGTGTGATATGTTGATTGCGTGCCTGTGTGGTGCGAATGTGCGAGGATGCCTCGGACATCCCCTCCACATATGTACACACATATTTTAAAAAAAAGCAACCTAGACAGCCTTTCCATTCCATGCAAGCATTGTCTACTCCACACACAAGCGCTGCCTATGTGCTACCAGAACAATCAGCTTAATTTAGTTGTCCTTTCAACTGATGCCCTGGGCGAGCGTTCTTCCACTGCCAAAACGGAAGTTCTCTTCATCGGCAGACAGTCCACGATCACTAAAGGCTTCTTCAGTATGAGCGTGCGTTTCCCAAACCCTGACCTCACGCTGGCAACGAGAGCGAGCAATCTTAAAGAGTCGTCATAGATTCCGAGTTGTTATTCTCTTCCCACGTATCTCAAACTATGCAGGATCTCGTGCCTCCCACCGTCTGCTCACCATATCCCGCACCCGAAATGTCCGTATCCTAACTGCTGCTGCTGCTGCTGAAGAGCCTCCTCCGCTTGTATCTTCATCACACGCCAACGCGGCTACTGGAACTCTCAATGTTAACTACCTCGCCTGGTATGCAGGAGGTCCCAGTTTGATCCGGGCCGTGACGCCTGCTGTATATTTAGAGTTTCCGTGCCTCTCTCTCCCCGTGGTTGCGTGGATTTTTCTCCAGGTCCTCTGGTTTTTCCCCCTCCCACATTTAGAAACGTGCTTGTTCAAGTATTTGGCTGATATAGATTTCCACGTGATAAGCCACTTCATTGAGCCATCATTTGTCAATTAGGTCGCTTCTGAAAAAAATAGCAATATAGCTCAGTGGGCCTTACCTGGCAAAATAAACAAATTTTTTTTAGTTTTAGTCACCTCAAATCCCTCATCTTCACGCTCCAGATGAAGTAAAATGGAACTGCCAGAATCCACTCGTAAACGAGACCACATCAACCGAAAGGCCCCATCCCTCCAATGGCTCCCAATACAGTGCCAACAGGTCAATGGCAAGATTGCACTCGCCCTCTCATAGATCCTCTCCTCGCGACTCACCGCCGCCTACATCTCATCTCACCCGACTCCCCATCGCGTGCTCTCCAACAACCCAAAGCCTTTTTGTCAGAACCCCTAGTTCAACCCACCCTCAGTGGAAGATCACTCCTCCTATGATGTCCATTTGAAACTCGTTCCCCCCTCGTCATCCCTTCCCATGTTCACATGCAGGTTCGAGCCCTCAATTATTCTCCTCTGCCCACGACTGCCTCTTGTCTATCGTACTCGATTATTGTTTAAAAAGTTTTGCTGGCTGGTTGGCCGTCGCACGGGCACGCAAGTGATGTCACCACCTCGCGCATCTGCGCGATGACGTCACCCGCACCCCGCAGCGTTGAGCCAGGTTCGTGTGTCGTGGTGACGTCACTCCTCCACACCCCACCCACCCCACTCCCCCACCCCCACCCCACCAACCCCACACCCCATCCAACCCACCCGTGTATCCCACACAAATGTGTGGGCAGTGCGAGGTATATTCTTTGGGTCTTTCGGTAAAGTCACGTAGATAGGTTCAAAGAAAATAACAAAAAAATAACAAAAAACTAGGACGTTTCGATCGCAACACAAGCGTTCGTCATCAGCAGGACAAAGAGGGGGACAGCTGCTGAGGCAGACTGTTTTAAAGGTTTAAAATGAGTGTGCGAGGTATACCTACTATAATAATCACCCAGGAATGTCTGTCCTTAATGCTCTTGACGTCACTCCACATCGACCAGCCCCCCTAATTAATCATCATGAGCAGGTGATGTCCTCCAAATGGACACCCCTACAATTATTATTAGCTAATATAATGAACCAAGAATGTCTGTGTGCAACGCAGCCCCCCTCATTAATAATCATGAACAGGTGACGTCACTCCACATGGAGCACCCTCCCCCCTCATTACGAATCATGAGCAGGTGACGTCTATCCACATCGAACAGCCCCCCTCATTAATAATCATTATAAGATGACGTCCTCCAAATGTACACCCCCCCTCCATTCATAATAAATAGTGGCTGACGTCACTCCTCCGTGATGCAAATGCCCCACAATTTCGCATCTGGATGTTGCATTTCGATTGCAATGCCCACCAATTGTATTGCATTACACTCAACACACCATGCAGTCGCTAACGTGCATTTCATTATTGTCCTAACATGGCCCGTATGGGGGCTTGGGCGGCAAGGCACGCAATGGGGAATCCTGGACAATAACCGCCCCCCCCCCCGTTTATAGAGTGGCACCTGAACCTCCCCCCCAACCTGGACCCCCCCCGGCTTATGGGTCCTGGTGCAGTTGCGCCACCTGCACCCTCGATAGCGGCGCGGCTCGCTGCAAACACGAACAACACGCGCACGCGCCGCGATCTGCAAGCACTCCCGATGCGGGGGTTGACGTCTGCGTGGGGTGGAACTCACACTGCCGCCTTGCTCCTTTCTCACATTCATCCGCGATTGTCGCTGTGGGTGCGGTGACCAAAAAAGAGCGACGCGCCCGTCTGCTTCGCCATGGGCGTTCTGTGTAGGCGCAAGGTTCTGAATTTTCACAAATGGACAATTGATCCTCATGGCCGTACCCCAGGCAATGAAATATTTTATTTCTGGGACACTATTTGTTCCAGGGGTGTAACTTAACTCCGCGATGTCGAAACGCAGCGAGGACGATTTGCGCTGAAACCCTGAACGCTCGCGGTACGCACCGTAGCGGTGCATCGTGAGTGCAGCCCGTCGAGATGAGTCGATTGGCGCATCGCCGACCATCAACAGACTAAAAATGACTGCATCACGGACATTATGCTGAGGTACTAAGGTACGCCCTTTGTGTCGGCACAGGGACAGCCGCCACTGGGGTTGCCCTTTAAAATGTTCCGACACGTGATGCACAAGTGCGCAGAGACACCACGGCGAATAGGTGGGAACTATATCAACAACAAATCATTTGTTGTGTGCGTGCGTGCGTACGCACGCTTATTGCGGCTTGAAACTGACTCAGCCGACACATGGGAAATGGCAGCAGCAGCAGCTGCAAACTGGCCTACTTATTCTCGAGCGTTTTCGGGGGTATACGCAGTGCCGGATTATCCTAGTAGCAAAAGTAGCTACATGATGCTACGGGCACCCGCACTTTCAAGGGCCCCGCGCTAAATGCTTTCAAGCTATCAATTCCGGTTCAGTGATTCTGCACTTGCTCTATTACTGTAGCACTATACCGCCTTCAACTTTTATAAACGACTGGGTGTTTAAGGTTAGCGATTTGTCGTATTATCTGGCTGTATAGCAAATGAAAAAAACCGCAATTACTTTACTATGCAAGTAAAAAAAATGTGTTTCCATATTTAAATATCATTTAGGGCCCCTTTATAAACATTTCCTACAGGCATCGCACTAGCTTAATGCAGCACTGGGGACACGGCATGGGCACATAGACTGACGCAGACAACTAGTTCTTTCCAGTGAACGAGGGCACTGTATTTGCGGGCTCCCAGAGGTAAAGGAAAGTCATGTCGCTCTCAATTAATAGTGAAGACATTCCGACGTGGTTCCTAGTTCTGTTTGTCGTTAACGTAAGTTGGGGGGGGGGCGGGGGGGAAGCGCAGAAGACGTGGATTGTGTTGTCGCAACCAGAACTTATGAGACGTAGAAATTAGGCAATTTTTGTGGGAATAATAATAATTTTCTGCTATTTGCAGCCATCTCTTAAGCCACTGCTGGATGAAGACCCCTCCCCCCCCCCACCCACCCCCACCGATGTAATGTCAGTGTGGTTTGGTAAAGGTTAGGGGACATAGACGAGGACTGGTTCACATATCGCTCACCACCGATATTGTTATCCTTGGCCCAGCATCAAACTGGGGCCGCTGGGTGCACACGCTGTCGGTCCCACGCCTGCATGCTTGTAGCCTTCTTAGTTCGTTCATGCGTTGCATTAGCAGAGGACAGGTTTGACATTTCAACCTTATGGCAGGACCCCGGGGTCCCGAATAAACGGAAGTCAAAAATCGTAATTAAATTAATTAATGCAATTTTGGCGACTCCGTCCCACCACGCACATAAACGCCGCGACCCACCAGACGTCAATCCTCTCCTCGTTTTTCCCCAAGCGCCCGTCGTTGCCAAAATTGCCGTAGTCATAAACAAAACTTTGAAACTTTGATTAGCGCATCGTGTAGAGCTCATCGAGAGGAATAGATTACCATATCGTTCACCTTCAACAGACATAAAATGACGTCGCAACGCAGTTTATGCGAGAGCCGGGGGCTTATGGGACCCCAGGATCCCGCCAAAAGGTTCATTTGTAACCGAGGAAGAAATGTGCCAGTGTTTTTAATTGGGTCAATGTTAAAAAAAGAAATTCCGTTCCCTGGCTGGGCCGATCATTCCAGAGTTACAATCTCTTTCAATATTCGAGCCGGTGATTTTACTTGTGCCAACAATTCGCACATGTCACAACCAAGTGGTTTAAGTGGGGCAGTATACGCCATACCGGTAATAAAAAACGGCATGACCACGCTCGCATGAACAATACTGAAAACGAATTTAAAGATTGATATTTACCAGGTAAGGCCCCCACTGAGCTATATAGCTATTTTTTAAAAGCGACCTGGCCACAAATGATAGCTCAACAAAGTGGCTTATCGCGTGGAAATTTAGGGCTGCCAAATACTTTAAACGCACGTTGATTCTACATGTGGATGTAAAATCCGGAAGACCCGGAGAAAAATCCACACGACCACGGGAAGAGAGATGCAAACTCCAAATATACAGGCGTCAGGTCAGGCTCTAACCCACGACCTCCTGTATACCAGGCGAGGTAGTTAACATCTCTACAATGTGCGTGCGAGGTGATGGCACTGATATAAAGGGCGGGTTATTTATTTAATGTGCATTTTAAATGCAGGAGATTAAGTTATGTCATTTACAAAAGAGGGGAAAGGTGCAGCAACGACATTGCTTGCTCACACCACTCCTGGCACAAAATAGCCTCCACTGGAGGGAGTTCTAGACAGGCCCTCTAGGGTACATAATATATAATGTATATAAAATGCATTGCAATACTGTTTTGTAGTATATTATGTACATTAAATACGATAAAATACAGTTATGTAGGACACAATGTGTATGGAATGTGGTTACCAATATTTACAGTGCATAATGTGAACATTAAATGTAATAGTTTACATCATATAAAATGCATATTAAATGCAACAAAATACCGTCATGTATAACAATATATTAAATACATTGTGTACTCTATAATGCGCATATTAAGCGAGATAAAACACTCTGATGTGCGATAATTTTTACGACGCACTCTGGCTCCTTAATGAACCCACTTCGAGGAGCGCTGCTCACACCTTGCATGAGGGTCCCGGTTCTTGACTCCGTGACCTCTGCACGGCCGGGCTTCACCCTGCTGGAGCTTGACCTCTGCGGGGCCGAAATGGGTTTCTGCTCCACTGACGAAACTGTGGACACACGCACACCGCCAGACAGGGATGAAGCCTTCCCCTGAAGCTACCAAACGTCCTGCTTTGGCTGGGGCAGTCCTAGTATCAGAAACGCTGTCTTGGTGTCTTTAAGTATTTACAAAAATCGGGATTTTGTCCCAATCGAAAGATTATCAAGGCTCATGCTGAACTCTTGCGATGGACAAAGGGAGGGGTACCTGATTAGTGGGCAGGGCTGGCAGAAGAGTAGGCAGGGCTTATGAGCAGTAGGTGGGGCCAACGTCAGGGAAGCCACTCACTGTGTGCGGTGGTGCTTGTGACGCAGTGGGCGTGGCTATGTAAGAGTCGGTGGGGCTGACGATGAGGAGGGGCTTCCAGTTCCACCATGCGTCCTGGTTGAGCCTCGCAATAACGTTCGGCAGCTTTAAATCGCCCCTCGCTGGAAGCTTACTTGTGAGCTCGCCGATGATGGGCGCGCTCTGCTCCTTCTTGTTGTAGGCAACCATCGTGAGACGATACGTTGACCCTGGCTTCAGACCGCTCAGCTTCGTGCTCCGAGCACCTCGGGGCAGCTCCACGTCACGGGGGGGCGCATCTGGGACACACATCATCGCCGTCAACAGCCCCATCATCATTGTAGTCATCATCGTTAACACGCCAGGATTGTCTCCATCATCAACGACTCTACCTATAAACTACATTTATTTTACAGAGGTAAAGTCCACTGAGCTATATAGCTATTTTTAGAAGCGACCTGGCCACAATTGATAGCCCAATGAAGTGGCTTATAATATTGAAACTTAAAGCAGCCAAATACTCTAAACGCATGTTTCTAAATGTGTAGGGAAACAACAGAGGACCTGAATAAATATCCATGCAACCAAGGGGAGAACATGCAAACTCCAAAGATACAGCCGTCAAGGTTAGGATTGAACCCACCGCCTCCTGTATACCAGGCGAGGTAGTTAACGTCTCACTACCGTGGCACCCCATCATGAAATGCCATCGCGAAATATATTAATATCAAATAACTAGTTTCAGCGACTCTCACCCGTCCGTTACAAATGATGGGTGATGAATGGCCTGCAATCCCAATCTCCCCCTCTTCTATCTTTGCCTCGTCCAAGTAGTGAACTGCCGCACAATTTCTGGTATTCACCTAATATTTATAGCTTTGCCACATGAGGAGGTAGTTGCCCACAAGGAACTTAGTTCTTTCCACGAAAGGTTTTGTTCCCACTCTTCCAGGTCACATCACAACCTCTAAAAAAAACCTCACTTTTCACTAAGTGGATTTGTTTGTGCTGATTATTGGTGTGTTGCCCATCCCTGTGTAGTGACACCCAACACTGTAGTCTTTCTTTCTTCCAGCACGAGTCACAGTCTTCAAGGATTCCCTTAACTCGAAACGTCTTGTGCTCTCGCGTTTCCCCCTCATATATCCCACAAGCCCCTTTCGTGAAGGTTCCTTGACCCACTTTCCCTCCAGCCAATCACCTTCCACTTTCTCTAACATGTTAATCGTCCTCCATTTCCCGCCATTGTTGTATTTCTACCTCCAATTCCTTCAATTTCCCTGCCTCTAACCAATCCCCTTTCAGGTCCGTTAAGTACCAATCAGAGGGTTTGTTTTTCCTTCCTGTTTATCCGTGCCACGTGGTGTCCACCACGTCAGGTGAATATCGTTGGTAGTGATCTAATCTCTACACTCGTACTCTCGGTTCTCAGGTGATCAATGGAATGGTGAACAAAGAAATTTACTTTCTATGAATCAACAGAAGCATGTTGATGATGATGAAGAGGACATTATCATCAGTTATGATGTCTACGACCGTTAACATCACAAACAACATCAATATCAACAGCGACATCTTCAGCATATTCGCCAAATGGTATTATCGACATGATCAATATTACCTTCATTAACATCTCCACAAGCAAAGTGCCGATGATACATATCGGCATAAAAAAATCTGTGGTTTTGTGGCATTCATTATTATTGTTGTTGTTGTTGTGAGCTCTTGGTAAATGAATGCTCGTGCTTAAAGAAAATTACTGGTGGAGCAGTTTGTGACTCATTGCCCCTTCTCCACTAAACGGTCGGAGCGACTGCAGTTTCTCTGGGCAACATAATTACGTAACTGAACACGTTTCACAATGCAAACTTATATAATGGTCAGGAATACTCTCCCTCCGTGTTTGAGGAGGAGGGAACTCGCTCCCATTCATTTTGTTTGAAACGCTGGCAGGGTTTCCGCAAAATAATGCCTCCACGTATCGACGACGCGCGTCGAGCAATCCTTTCAATCCTTTCCTCGGGCGCAGCCAGGTTGGTTCTCAATCCGCCCTGCTTGGGCAGCTCCAATTGATTTCTCTTACATATGCCCTTTCAGCATACCGTTCCATTTCCTCCTGCGTGCGCCCCCCCCCCCTAACCCCCACTCGTCTTGGCTGGTCCAGCTGTCATTAGTTTTTGGACCCCTCTGCACTATTCTTTCAGCTCAAAGTTCTGGCTCGCAGTTTCGATGTTTTAGAAATTCCCCACGTTCCAATTAGAAATGATTTAACTCTTTGTTTAACTCCTATCCCCCCCCTTCATCAATCCACTGCTCCATCAAGGCCACGCCCACGCCTATGTAGGTCATGGAAAATTGGTTGACCATACTTCTCCACGGCGGCCATTGTGGGATGGTGAAGGGAGGTTGGCCCACCATGGCGAGATGTTAACTACCTCGCCTGGTATGCAAGAGGTTGTGGGTTCGATCCTGACCCTGACGTCTGCTGTATATTGAGAGTTTAAATGTGTCTCTCCCCACGGTCGCAAGGATGTTTCTCCAGGTCCTCCGGCTTTCCCTCCACATTTAGAATCAGCATGCGTTTAGAGTATTTGGCTGCTCTAAATTTACACGTGATGAACCACACCGTTGAGCTATCATTTGTGGCCAGATCGTATCTGAAAAAGAGCTATAATATATCTCAACAGGCCTTCCCTGATAAAATAAAAATTGTTAAAGAGTTAATAAATAGTTAAATATCACTTGATACCGATGCTAGCCATGGCCAGGAATCAAACCCATGTTTTGTAGGTTCTTAGCGCAAGCACACTTACCGCTGCATCAACCAGAGCAGTCTCAAATGTCGCACTTCACACGTTTTAAAATAGAGAATCGAAGATTTAACCGATTCTAATGGCAAACCAGAGAGGACACAGTAACACCCGAAAGTCCAGCGCAACCGTGAGAACCTGTGGAATGTCTGACGTTCAAAAGCAACTGGCAGTGGCAAAGTCACCCACGATCGTTTAACCCCATTCCGAGACGTCTGCAAGTTGCAGGGTGGGGTGTCCCGTTCACCGTTGAAGCGGCTCAGCATTAAGTTTATTCAGAGAGACATAGCGCTGTAACCTTTAAAGAACACTGTACTCACTGCAGAGAATTGTAGCGTCAGGACCGCACTCTATGATAGCATGGCACCAAACTGTGCCACACACCCTCCCGCGTGGCCTTGTGGGAGCCTCGATACCGACAAAGTTAATTTTTTTACTTTTATTCCGGTTTACTTTTTAATTTCGTCCTAAAAACGTCATCGGAACGGGAAAGGGGGAACATCCTTAAAGCGCAGCTATCTTATGAGACCCCAGAAACAAATCAGGATTAATCCTTTATTATTACTAGGATGGGAGAGTGCCTGTAAATACCAGGTGTGATAGGCTTGGGCCACCAGATGGCCAGGAAATGGTCACGTGCTGTTCGGCACGCGGTACAATCCGAAATCACAGTGGAGAACTCTTAAGAGAACATGTCAGGATTGGGTTTACAATTCAACCCAACTCGAACTCCCGTCAGCATAAACCACCCATGTAAGTAACAACAATGGAAGATGTGCATTGCGTTTACAAAAGCCCGATGCATGACGCAAAACAACATGCAAAACCACACCTCTGCGTATTGCTACATAGAGTACATCTGTTTTTTTCCGGCCTGAACTAATGAAATCTGTTTCGCTGGGGTTTCTCGTTATTTATACATTTTAATATACCACCGTGAGCTTACAAGAGAGTGGCCCAGGCTCCAAACATTTAGCATTCCACAACCGGGTGGGAAGAGGCGACTCGTATCCCTTTGATCCGCCGTCTCTCCAGCAAACGAGATCAACGCTCAGTGCCAATAAGTCCTACGCCCGCCGCGGGCCAACGAAAGGTCACCAGTTTCATGACGAGATAAGGAAAGAGGCCGGTTACCGGAGGGCGGGTCCGTCTGCAGGATGCTGATCCTGTATCCCAGGATGCGGCTCTTGGACGGGGTCCACGTCACGTGCAGGTCCGTGCTCTCGGGCAGCATCTTGAACTGCAGGTCACTGGGAGCCATCACTGCATGCGCACACACGCACGTGAGTGCGGGGGAGACACACATGCCCGAGCGCGCCGATGCTCGTGCGGAGTCACCGATGCAGAAAAGCAGAGGGGAAGGGGGGTGAGGAAGCTGTTTCCTTACTGGGGGCCAAAGAGGTCTTCTAAAATCCTATGGTAGGCGACGACGCGTTGTGTAGCACAGCGCATTCACTTGCATCGCTGCAAAATACGCTTCAAGCTACAGAAGTGCAATGAAAGTAATGCACCAGTGTTGCCAGGTTGAGAGAGTATTCTACCTCGAGTACACGATCAGAGTGATTAAGCTGCTTGCAGCGACGGCTATAGATGTCGCTTGAGGGGCGTTTCAAAGCACGAGGACCTCGTGTGGCCACGGGGCCATAGTTTCCCCCACCCGTGATGTGGAAGCACATGGGGCGTGTGTGCAAGTGGCTGTGGGCCCATGCGAGGACGCGTGTGTGTGTGTGTAGACGTGGGTGTGTGTAGACATGTGTGTGAGTAGACGTGTGTGTATGTATGTGCAGAGTGGTCGTGCAGCAGTGAGCGTGCTGCGCTACGAACCTGGCGACACGCGTTCAATTCCCGCTCATGGCCAACACCAGCGACGATTATCAGAACTGGTCCTGGGTCACCCTTAGGTTGACTCGGCCTTAAATGAGTACCTAGTGCAGTGTGAAAACTTTGCCACTGGGACGACAAAGGTGACCGTGCGTGGTGCTGGCCACCCACCCCCTCATGGGCCATGGCAGCCTTCGTAGGTGCTCGCTAACAGCACTTGCCCCAACAGTCTGTTATAGGCTTATACGGGGGGGGGATCTTTCGTCTTTTTTTGTGCAGACATTGGGATGTGGAGCCAAGAGGACGCACAGAAGCACAAGCGCAAAAATAGAATGGACACAAAGACACAGATGTGTGGCGAAGGTGCAAACTCAAAGAATGCATATCACGTGGATGCAATTTAGGTCACCATTGTTGTCGTTATAATGCCCGTCACATCACACGTGGCAAAAAGTCAAAAACAGACGTGGACCAAATTGGCTCAAAAAGTAACATCACAAAAGCTGCTCCACTTTTGGCACAGCACAACAGGCTTTGTGATCTCCTTCACAGCATTCCGTCCCTGGCGCGCTCACGCACACACATACGCGCGTGCGTGCGCGCGCACAACATCCTGTGCGCATGTCAGTTCCAAGCGCTAACATCTGCCGTGCTTCCATTTGCGGCCGAGCGGGCGGATCTTAAGCCCCTGCGCATCATCGACACCGGGATTGATAGGTCAACCTGATTTTCTCTTCCTGTCGTCAGCGCTTCAGGTGGAGAACGCATTTGCGTTATTTCCACGGTGGGAGAGCTAACGCCGGCCAGAGCGCCGTTCCGTCTCATGGAGGACCGGTCTTGATGGAACGAGCAATGGCTCCAGACGTAAATGTCATCATTGTCCACAGTGTGTGTGGGGGGGGGGCAGTTTCTACTCCCCTTTCCTTCCGACGCGCGGAGCGGAAACGGACGACTTGAACGATTAACTCAACATTTATAATAATAGGGTTTTCCCCCTTTTTTTCTGGCAACAAAACTGAAACCTTATTACAAGGATTCATGTCTGCATTAACCACAATACCTGCAGTCAAAATGCAAACAAAAAACATACTGTGATAATATATGCATTGTCCTTGAAGCTGATTGGTCCACACCAAGGGACGACTTTCTTTTGAGCCACGACCCAATTGGTGCTCGACCAGATGACGCCAAAAGGCTTACAGCTCAAAAACCCTATTATTACATTTTGGTACTGGCAAAGGAGGTCTAATGATGTAGATAACTCAACATTCTCCGACTGCGTGCTGGTTGCATCCACGACGCGTCTACGAAAGTCGTAGTTTGTGACGGAGGCACCTTGTGCTGCAGATGGTGCTGGGAGGTAGAGGGAGACGATGAGGAGAGCGAACGTGGTACGGATACACGTGGCCCAGAGAGATTGGGAGCCCATGCCTCCTTCCTCTCTGCACACACACACACAGTGATGAGCACATAATATATTAAACTTTATATATGTGTGTGTACGGCTCCAGCAAGGAGACTATGAACGTCATCCAGCAGTACATAGACACAAGGGCTGAAAGTGTACATGTACAGCTAGGGAGGAGTGGTGGGACAGTGCTTAGTACACTGCTCTATTAACCTAGAGACCTGAATTTAATTCCTGGCCACAGCTACCACCATAAGTGAGTAATAGTAGTGTAAGAAAATATTTTTACTGCACTATTGAGTAACCAGGCGGAGCAGAGACAATGTCAACCCACTACGCTATAAAAAAACAGCGACCAGAATTAAACTCCAGCTCACGCCAACATTAGTTTTGAGTGATATTTTAAACTAGCCCTGGACTTCTCCCTCACCAACCGACACTGACTAGTGTGGTGAAGTATGGTCAAACAATCCCCATTATTGACACAGCGAGCAAGTGGAGTTCTTCAACCATTCGTAGATTGACAAAAGCAGTAAACAAACAACACAAAAGCAGCGCTTTTTTATATTCTTTGGCTCTGAACCCGTTGCCAAAAGGCTACACTCGAAATATGCGTAATCTACCCTCGTCAACTAAAATTACGCATATTTACATCAACAAAACGTTGGTGCTGAAAATGTGGGACTTTTTTTTTCTAGCAGCGATGTGCACACCATCATCTTTTACGCGTCGGTTAAAACAAATGCAGACGTCTGCTTGAGTGGCGTACAGGCACGCTGCTTGCCCCACCCAAGAACCATCCAGGCTCAACCCCTCAATTTAGTTTCTGACAAGATGTGACGAGATCAGGGTGCATTTGGAGTGATTTGGCCAAAGGGCCCCTCTCTTGCTCTCTCTCTATGGGATAATCAGCCTGGAACCAATTTTTTTTGCTAGATTTCGTTTTTAGCTACATAATACCAGAGTAAATAAATGGCCCGTCTATTTCATTGAGCGAAGGTCCATATGGTTGCTTTACAATGTATTTTTTTAAGAATCTAAGTTGCTCGGGCAGTCATAATCGTGACTCTTTGAGCTTCAAGCACTGGCAACATTCCCTAAAAATAATAACGGTACCTTATTCTGGCTTTCCGAGCAAAAGACATGACCATGAAACCGTGCAAATCCCGGAGGTGCCTCAGTCTCGCTCTCTGAGCCGCACGCCTTGGCAGGCAGCCTGAAGCTCTAAGCATCACTCATTCTCACCCTACTTGTCCCGAATGATCAGCCGTCTTCTCACCCACCGCCTGCCTGGTGGACCCACTTACCTCGCTCGCTCAGCAAACGTTCATAGTTTCATTTATTTGGTATAGCCCTGTGAGCCATTCTGCTCTTGAATCAGGTGCAACCGCAAACAAACAATAAAACAAAAACACGAACAATAAAAACATCTTAAAGTGACTATGCGACTGTGCAAACAGAAAATCCAGGAAAAAAAACAGCAAAATATTCCTGAAAAAACACCGTGAACCAACGCTGTGTGCAAAAATCCCAGTGGGATGCAAGTCAAACAACAACAACAACCAGAAGACAACTTAGATTAAGGCCATCAGGCCACTTGGCGGCGCAGCACAACCCTGGGGGCTTTCGCGGTTGCGCTGCCGCACGGCGCTCACCGGCACGGTTTTTTTTTATTTTGGGTCAGGGTGTTGCCGCGCAGCCTGTTGGGGCGGGGGGGGGAAATTGTCCGACGGTTTCCTTCCATGGGGAGCTTCTTTGCACCGACGTGGGACACCGCGCCGAACAGCGTGGGGACAGCTATACGGCAAAGACAACGATCCCCCGTATAGCCTCAACAGACTGTTGGGGCAAACGCCGTTCGCGAGCACCTACCAGGGTCGGTACGGCGCACGAGGTGGTGGGTGGCCAGCACCACGCCTTTTGTGTCTTTGATGGCGACTAGACACCGTGCCAGGTACTCATTTTAGGCTGAGTTAACCTAGGGGCGGCCCAGGACCGGTTCGGATAATCGTCACCGGTGTTGGCCGTCAGCAGGAATTGAACTCGGGTAGCCGGGTTCGTAGCGCAGCGCGCAAACCGCTACACCACCGCTCCAAAGGTTTCTAGTACAACAGCCAATATACCTGTTATTGTCAAGTCTCAGAGGTTAGGGTTGACCCTTTGTCAATATTTGCATGGGAGACTGCCTGGGAATATGAGGTGTTGTAGGCCTGGGGTCAGAGATGGCCCAGAGAGAAGGCGGCACAGCAATTAACTTCATAGTTCTATATATGTGTACGCGTGTCTTTTTTTCTCCAGGCCACTCATCCCACGACAAGCCAAACTACTCGTTAATGAGATTGGCCCAGCATCCCCATTGCAAAGCCCTGAAGTGAACAAACAAATAGCCTTGTTACTCAAGTGACGGTTTCCTGGATAAATTTGGGATAGGCGTTGTCATTATCACACGACGATGCATAGCTGTGGGTTTTAAGCTGGGAGCCCAGTGGCTCGCGTGGACCTGAGTTCAATTCCCCACCATGGCTAACACCAGTGGCGAGTGGTATCCGAGCCAGCCCAGGGTGCCCCCCTTCACCGAACCACACTATCCTGCGTGGCGAAGTATATTCAAACAACCCGCATGACCGACAACAAGGTGTGGGTGTGCGGGGGGGGGGGTAAGGGAGGCTTTCATCCAGCAGTGGATCAACAAAGAGCTACACAACGACTATCTCTTATTGCGTAACTCCAGGAGACGTTGGCATCCCTTTAATAAATCACTGCAGCAAAAAAGGCGCATTTTGCTATCGCCGTTCAGCAGGGCTTTTCTTGGGTATAGTCACACAGGTGGCGATGGCAACACCGCAGAGTCCCGGTGAGTATACCCACAATTGACCTCGCCGCGTCACCTATTTTTAACGCTATTCGCCGCAGCTTGCCGTGTTCTACACTGACCACCTGAGAGCAAAGCCTGCGATGGCAGCTCCACAGGACGGCGGGATTGTGTGCTCATGGACCAGTCATAACAGCTTGAATCGAGCCGTGCTTTCGGTGGGGACGTCGAGACGACTGGCTTGCCGACCCGTGAGCAACAATGGACTTGGGAGCATCGTCTGCAGCCCGTTTTGTCGACCCCCCACTGCTGGATGAGATTGTCTCGCCACACTCGTGCGGGTCTCGCCAAGTTTCACGGATAATGATCTTGGCCTCGGAGAACCGTTTTAATGAATGACCTTAAATAAATACGTCAGCTATTAAATACTGTACATGGGAATTATCATTTAAAAAAAAAACATCACTTCCATCTCACCACTTTCTCGCATCATACACTCTCTCTCATCACTTCATCTTTTCTTTCTCTCTCGATGCAGTCGTGAAGAGTTACGGACACAATTCGCGGATAGCAAGTTCATGAATAAACGAGGGAATACTGTACAGTCCATTTTAATCTTAATATTGTTGACTTGATGTACGCAGCCGCGGCGCGTGGGCTGCTTTGTCTCACTTCGCGTGTGTGAATAAACAAATTATTTGTTTAATTATTATTATTTGTTTAATTATTATTATTTGTGACACCTCGTAGAGCACATGCGGACGGCGGATGCATTGTCCCACTCGCCCGTTTTGCAACCTGCGCCTCCGTAGCCCGCACGGTGGCCCTCTTTAAGTGACCGTTTCGTGCGGCGTTACTTGTTAAACAACATAAGTAATATAAAAAAACTTTTTTTAAAACACGCTTTTATGAAATGTACTAGTAATGGCAGAACTCCACGACTCCAGGAAGTGGCCCCGAAGCTTGGCCACAACGTAATGGACCGTGGTCAATTTCAGCCAACGTCAGTTGACCGTTGACAATTAGACCCTAGCCGAAACATGACATATAAAAAAGATTGTTTAAAAAAATATATATTTTTAATGATGGAATATAGTATTGTCATCAGAATGACATAAGTATACCAAGTTTGCAGTCGATACCACATTGGGAAGTGGGTTAAAATTGAGTTTCAAGATTTGAGGATACAACGACAACAATAACGACAACAACAACAACAGAGTGACTTAAAATAAAGCGTCTCAAAAAAGGACCACCGTCTCGTATTCACCACAGTGCATTGCGGCTCGTGAGATGTTGAATTCGGAACAAACTAAAAATGGCTCAACTTGTGTTTTCCGTTGCCGACCCCCTGGTCTAACCCAAAACCCGTTTTGTGATGCGTGGCGGTCACCCATCCAAGCAAAGCGCGATCCAGGTTCAAACTCTGCTTGGCTTTCCAGAGCTGATGAGATCAAATGCATCGCTATTGCGGATGATTTTGGTTAAAGTCCGACTACCACAGTGGGGTTTTTTTTTCAACTTAATCTTATTTTAAAGGATGTGGTTAAGATATTCTTGGCATGAGCGTTTACACTGCACAGCAAGGCTTGGAACGCTTCTGTATTTACAACCTCATGCATTACATTACACCCCAGCACACTTCAAGAAGCGCTCACCCTCTCACCTACGACCCCATTGCTCTGACCCTCGATAATGTTGCACAACCAAAGCTTTGCAACCTTGTTAAAACAAATCATTGCACACCTGTGATAAGTTCTCTTTGAAAAGCGCCTTGTCATGAGTGCATTCCATACATTCTGCATCCAGTCCTACCGTCGGCAGAGATAAGTGCCGGTCATAGTACTGTGGAATTTCCCGTGGAGTCTCGGAAATGACAAGTGATGATGAGCACCGACAGGCGTGTATTGTTTTCATACAAATGCACGACTGTGAGTTCTGCTCATTCGGACCTGGGTTGAGCATGATGATGCATCGCTGGATCGTGTGATACAGAGCCCGCTTAGGAAGAAGTCCCTGAATCCAGCAGTTGATTGACCATGGCTGATGGTGTTGATTGTGGCAAAATTATATATGTATTTACGCATCTAATTCGTACAACGACGTTCCACGGAAGGGCTATGAAGCTGACATTTGGCACAAAAACCGTACAATTGGGGCTCACAATTATAAACATTAGAAAACCTCCTTGGTTTTTTTACCCGCCCTCAAACTTGTGCCCCCCTAAGAATGATCAGCGGGGAACGTCGATTTATTTCACTCACAGGGTAGGGGTCAGACTTAGCCGTGTTAAATCTATGTAATCCGCATGCCAAACATAGACAAAGATCCCCCGTAATAGCCTTAACAGACTGTTGGGGCAAGTGCTGTTAGTGAGCACCTATGGAGGCCGGAACGGGACACGAGGGGGTGGGTGGCCAACACCACGCCCGGCCACCTTTGTCTCCCCGGTGGCGATGTTTACTACACACCGCACTAGGTGCTCATTTAAGGCCCAGGACCGGTTCAGATAATCGTCACCGATGTTGGCCGTGAGCGGGAATCGAACTCGGGTCGCCGGGTTCATAGCGCAGCGCGCTCCCCACTCACACACACGCGCGTCTGTACACACTCACTCACACACACACTCGTGTGCACACACTCACTCACACACGTGTGTGTACACTCACACACGCGTGTGTACACACTCACACACGCGTGTGTACACACTCACACACACGCGTGTGTGTACACACTCACACACGCGTGTGCACACACTCACTCACACACGTGTGTACACACTCACTCACACACACACGCGTGTGCACACGCTCACTCACACGCGCACGGTAATTCTTCTTCTGCCTTTGAGCGCGACGCCGGTGCCAACACAGCGAGCGGGCAGCAGCCCTTTCTGCACCGTCACTAAATTCGCTCAAGCCCTTCCGTGACATCAACCGGCCAGGTGGCTCAGCGCTATTGCGATGCGCAAGTTCAAATCCTGGTTGCGGACCGGGCAAATCTGTGCAAGGTGGGGGGGGTCGATAAAATGAGTACCACCTTGTGGGGAGGGGGATTAATAATATAATCGGTCGTCCTAGGAATGTGGAATTTCCACCCACTGGCTCAGGCCGTCTCTGAACAGGAGGGGAGCACTTGCCTAGACTCTCATTTGCTCACGAAATCACCGACCTGTTTTTTCTGTTTAACATGACACCATTCGGAGAAACTCTATGTGACCAAACAGCTTGCTTACACGAAGCTCTACAGACTATGCTATGTAAACACGCCCACATGTTAGCGCTAGGCACTCAGCTGATGTAATCTATATGCTATGCTGATGTGGGGAGAAAGGGAAAAAAAGAGATGCAGCTGTATAAGCTTTGTGAATTCGATATACTTAAGCCTCTTGACCGCATAAAACGTATAAACTTTCAAGTTAATCTCTTCGCATCCATTTCAACAGCACCACCTTAACACGTACCTAGCGTAGGCATGCTGCGTAGAAATGCAACATTAATAACACTAGATAAAAAATAGATGAAGGCGCAGCCCTGCAATTGCTAACTCAATGCCACTGCTGGCAGAAGGGGGTCTCTATTAGAGAACCCCCCCCCCCCCCCCCCGGCTGGAGGGGATTATTGAACTATTATATCGAATACTCTAACGTATACAGTACTGCACATGTATATTTTAAGAAGACCCATAAACCTACACAGTTTTTATCACCCAGTCGGCCCGTAACAACCAGGTTAAAAAAAATACACAAACCCCCATTTATCTGTCCAGGAGAAATGGCTGATCAATAGTGACTGACGTCTTCACGTCCCCCCCATTGTTATAGGGACGGCGCTCCGTGCTCTTATCGGATTATCCGAAAGACGCACCCCAAAGTAACTAGCGGCTTGTGTCCACAGTTATACAAAAAAATAAGTCACTCACGCGAGTTCATGCCGGATTATAAGTCGCACCCCCAAATGTAATTTTAACAAAAAAAACAGAGTAGAAGGGTGGATGGGCAAAGTGCGTCTTATAATAAAAAAAAACAATAATTCACACACGCTTAGGGCAACATTAATGTCCACCGACCACCTACCACTGCCCATCTTCGGGGTGATGCTATCTCACCTCGAGGCAACCGAGGCCGGGGAATCTCCGTGCACACACCCACTGTTAACTCACATTGCAAAATGCCAGGCATCGCATCCTCCTTACCCGGGGTGGAGCGTGGAAGTCAGAGTGAGGAGATAGGCGCTGGGTCTCGGGGCTAGTGGCGTCTAGGCCGTTCAGAAGGGATCTCTCTCCTCTCGCTCTTTCCAAAGACGTCTTATGAATAGGTCAAATTTATGGGATGCTGAGTGTTTCCAAACTCACTCTCTCTCGCTCTCTACCCCCCACCCAACACACACGGCCACCCTTCGTTCCCTCCCACCCACCCTCTTCTCTGTGACTCCCTCGACTCTCCTCCAAACACAGACACCCCCCCCCTCCCCCCGCTTTCCACACCCTCCCACCCATTCCCCAGATCCATCTGCCTCCCCTCCTTGAAGAAAAAAAATGAAATGACGTAAGGCTCGAAAGTCTCAGTGGTGAGTGCGCTTAAAAAGCTCGCTGTGTGTTACGACTGCTCAAGGAGGAAATGCCTAAGGCTTAGCGAGCCACACCACACTGTGGCACCCGCAGGGTTGCTGAGGTTCAGAGAATAACTCCTTGGGAGTCAGTTCGAAAGTCAAAGGGTCCTCGGACAATTAGGAAAGAGTGAGAGATTTGAGAGCGCGCAACGCTGAGGTCCTAGAGCAGTGGTTCTTAACCTGGGGTACACTTACCTCCTAGTGGTGCGAGATGCCCTTTCTGTGTGTGGGGGGGGGGGGGGGGGTGCGAGACATGCCAGATTTTGTTTTATTGTAGAAGGTAAATAATCGAAAACTCAAATTAAGCACGAGCGCGTTAGTACAACTACTATTTGTTTATCAAAACATATGTGTTAACATTTTTTTAAAAATATTTGTTTACGATGGAGAACCAACGGGCTGGAAGGCTGCAGTAAAGGTTAAGAACCGTTTGCTCTAGAGGCTCTCCTATCCTAGGTTGTCAAAGTATCACATTAAATTAGGGTTCGAGTGTTGTGTTACATCCTCGCTGTGATTATAAACCGGGGTTCTCAAGAGCTGATGGTCCAAGCCAAACCACAAAAAAAACAATCAATACGTTTGCTTTTGCCCTTTAATTTGACATTCCAACTCAAGAGACAATATCAAAGCAGCGTGTATGGGTGCGTACTACCTCTACTGTGTAAAATATATTTTTTCAAAGGCCGCTTGAGAGATTATATTTTTTCTGGAGTCGTTCTGTGGAAAATGTCTTCCGCAGCAGTTCTCAGACAATACGGAGCGCGCCCCTCTGCAATAATTCTAAATGGATTTTTCGTCTCGCAACGCGATGCGGATAGCACAATTCGACTGAACGGGAATGGGGGGGGGTGGAAGACAAGTGACCAACTGGGGACGATTGAGTGAGTGATCGTGTCTTGCCATGTCAATGAAGCTCAGCAAACCATAGTAGGGAAGAAGACGGCACGAGATGACTGTTTGGATTCTAATTAAAACCACTTGAAGACGGTTGCCATTTGTCTTTCTCTCGAGAGTTTAAAAGTCTCCTTCCTTCAGACGCTGCCATTCACACTGCAAACGCTTTCTAAAAAATAAACACGCCCGGACAACACATTTGCAGCACGCAGCTACTGCATATATACGCGCGCACGCACACGCACACACCATTTCTCTGCAACATCTGCCAGTGACGTTTTAGTTGTTGTTCAAGTTGCTATTGATAGTTTTATTGTTTAACAAAAAACTGAAGTCGTGTGTTTTCTTTGTCCAAAGAGTATTGTAACATGTTAACTTTATGGGGGGGGGGGGTGGGTGGGAGGAAGCAGTGATGCCGCGGCTAAACATGATGGGCCACTTTGTTGAGCTATCATTTGTGGCAAAGTCGCTTCTGAAAACTAAGTTAATGCCTCAATGGGCTTCGTTTGGTAGGATGGGGATGTTTCGATTTAAAGCTTTCGTGACTGCAGGGATTCATATTCTTGGTTCTTTCGGTAAAGTCACGTAGAAGGGAAATAATAAAATAATAAAAATAAAACAATACAATTCTCACGACGTTTCGATTGCAACACAAGCAATCATCATCAGGTGTGAAAACCGACACTTTTTTCAAAATTTTCCTGCTGTGGTTTTCACACCTGATGATGATTGCTTGTGTTGCAATCGAAGCGTCGTGAGATTCGTTTGTGTTTAAGTGATATCTTGACCTTGTACTTTGCACGACTATTCATGTTTTTGTACTGTTTATGGTTGTGACGTTCTTACCCGCCCCTACTGGACATCTGTGAAAAAGAGCTTTATAGCTCATCGGATTCCTCCAGTATAGATAAATATTCTGATTATCATTCTGAATGCGTTCTGCCCCCCCCCCCCCTACTTACCACCCCCAGCCTCCACAAAGTCGCTCTGAACAGCGTGCTCATGTACATGGCAAGTGACCAATGCAACTAATTTAAAATACCTTTTCAGTCAAATGCCTTTTTTTCACAAGTCAAACACAGCCGAAGGATACAGGTAACTGTATATATGTTCGGTTTATGAAGAATCCGATTTATAGTTCGTACGTGGTCAATGGTAGACCAATACACCTTTCTTAAACATGACTTGCTATTGTGGTTGAGTTGCCCTCAAAATGTAATTACCTATTCCTATTAATCTCCATGTGAACAGAGAATGGGTAAACATTTGTAAATTACATTTTGATTTAAAGCTTTCGTGACTGCAGTAATTCATATTCTTAGCTCTTTCGGTAAAGTCACGTTTTATTGTTTTATATATATTTGATTATTTTATTGTTTCCCTTCAACGTGACTTTACCGAAAGAGCTAAGAATATATATTTGTAAATTAGGTTCATAAAACACGATGCAAATGTAATATTTAAAGACATAGAAACCAAGTGATATACCGCAGGAACCAAACCCCGTTTCTGAGATGATTCGGAGGAAGATCCAGGCGTCGCCCTTGGAAGAAGTAAACTCTCTGCCCTTCACGTAATGAAAACGGGGAGAGCTCCTCCGGATGCAGACTGCATCGCTGTGGACGTTGTCAAAAAAGCGGGGCGCGTTGTCGGAACGAAACGCAGCAGGTACACATTTCTACAAAAAGGAAACAAGTTCTTGCGTATGGAATCGTGCAAATCCCATGCACGCTTCCACGAGCTCAGCAACGGATATCGATCGGACGAATCGATGCATTGCTGCACCTCTCGCTGCCAACGTCACGTGCATCTTTCCTCCAGACACAGCTGTAGCTAAGAGACAAAACAGCTTGCTTTTATTTTTATTCCGAGGTGAGGATGACCAGACAGTTACCCGGCATGCCGTCTATATTTCATGGGGATTTTTTTTAGAGTCTGATTTATGTGTGGTGAACGGTGGAGAAACGTTTCCCGAACACAGCTTGCCGATGTTTTAAGAATCTGATTGTGAAGGAAGACCTGAGACCCGTTCTCTACTTCTCGGCTTTACATTTGGGGGCAAGTAGCCCAAGTTACGTGACTCGGTCGAGAGGCATGTACCCCACTCCGGTCTCGATAAAGGCCTCTCGTCATTGTGTAGAGACACAATTAGAGGTCTCTTTGTGTGTTGCGCCAGCCACAGAGCTGGAGGGGCGCTGAGCGCCGGGAGCCTCCATTGGAGGGTTGAAGGACACATGACCGGGAGCGGGGAGCTCCGGGCTTGATACGGCAGGGGGCGTGGCCAAGGGCGGGGCGAGGCGGCGGCCAAGGGATAAAGGGGGAGTGCCGAGGGGATTCGAGGCTCGCTTTGGGGATCGACTCAAGGGGTCGTCGCTCTTCGCGCTTCGCTCGCCGTTCGCCGTGGAGTTTAGCTGAGGATCGAGGGTCAGGCAACGTAGATGTTGGCTGGCCTGTTCGCTTCGCTAACTCATACACACATAGCGAATAGTCTAGGACAGCATAGCCACACTTAACGATAGGACTCAGTGAGCAGTGAGATTGTTTATTAAACGTGTTGCCTCCTTGGCTCCAATAAATTGTGTGTGTGCGCCTCAGTAATAACGCGCTACAATTTGATAAACAACATTATCTAACCATCACTCTATTCTGTCTCCACCTATGAAGAAGAAAAACATGTTTTAGTCCACTGACTGACGTATCCACTTCCCAGACCAATATTATCAAGCGGCATGTATAAGCAAGCAAGCTTTCGCCCGGTTTTGAATTTCCAGGTCTCATCAGCAGTCAAGCTTCTGAAACAAATGCTGCAGGGTTACCAGCTGTCATAGGAAAAAGAGAGCCCCCATCCAAACCGTGCAGCTTCACTCAATGCACACATTAGTTTGAGACATTTCCTAAGCTTGTGGTCCATGAAACTCACCCATCCGTGCTCAGCTGCCATTCGTCGAGCACACTTAAATCATGATGGGGACGTTGGCCTCGACGCGCGTGAACGACGCAAAACTCACTCACCTCGTCCATCATTAGTACCGCATGCGATGGGAAAATATATACAGCATTCCTCCATCCAAATCCAGGCTGAAGCCCTTCTTCCTTCGTTCCGACGCCTATGACCGACCGCGTCCTCTATCCAAATACGCATTGCCTTGAACAGCGCTCAAAGCCATAGGGCGTCCATAAAAGTTAACATACATTAATTATCAAATAATTATAAAGACTGCGGTTTGAACTGGTTGCGTCGACGTTTTCCCGACGTACGTCCGATTACGATATATTTTTTTTAAGTGCGAGTGACCTCGCAGAGCTTGTGGCGGGAAACATTCGAAGAGGATCCAAGCCGAGATGTTGGAGATCGCCGGGGGGGGGACTCGCAAAGTCTCGACGCGGCGTCAACGCCATGGTTGGAGGTTTACAGCGAACGCTAACTGCGTGGGGACATCAAGAAGAAGAAAACAACAAACGGGAAGATAAAAAACGTCGAGAAATAGTTACGCGTGAATTGAATCGTAGGCCTGAGTTGCAATAATTCGCTGAATCACCGAGGCAGGTACGTTACACCGCTGCTTGTACATTAAAGGTGAATAACTGCGAAAACGATGTAAGCTGCCAGTTGTGAAACTGTTGGCAAAGGCCAGTTGTCATATTTTTAACAGATGTGCCGAATGAGTCCGCACACATTGTTATACAGAGCGGCCACCCCTTCGTCAATATCATCATCAGCGGCAACAGCAGCTATGATCAATCCACTGCTGGACGAAGGTCTCCCCACTGTTGTCATCGCTCACGATCCAGCGATGTAACAATCCACCCCAGCACCTGCACATTAACCGATTTCGTCGCTCCATCCCTAGTACATGTTCTATTACATGGCTGCCTGTTCATGGCGATCGGCGGTCATCCCTTCCAGTGACATCTCCTGCCCCAGCCCATTTACTTTTCTTCACAGTTTGTTTTTCTACCTCCGATAAGCTGTGTATATTCTGCAATTATTTTGTTCCTCTTTCTCTCAATATAAATCCACGCGTGCATCCCCCCCCCCCCCCCCCCCCCCCATGAATCTTTGCGCACTTTTCAGTTTTTTTCTACACTTTTTTTGGTTACCATGTTTACGAGCCACCTCTTACACAGAGTACAAACGCTTTTTTCATAGGGTACACACATTTTTTTTTATAGGGCACAGACAATTCATACATATGGTACATATATTTATGCAAAGCGTGTCTCTTATGATTTCATTAAACACAAGTTCAATCACATAAACCTACAAAACAGTACCGCGGAAACCTTTTCTCTAGCAACCGAGATGGAGACGGGAAGGGAAACTAATTTCAATATCTAGGTAATTTATTTTAATCACTATCCAGCCAGGTGGCTCAGCGGTAGAGCAAGGGGATTGCAATCGGAAGGTTGCAAGTTCAAATCCGAGTTAGGGCGACCACATGTCATCCCTTGACTTCCCCACTTTGCAGGGAAGTCAAAAGGAGTTGTCCCGCTAGACCAGTGATTCTTAACCTTTAGTGCAGCCTGCACCGTTTTGGTTCTCAGAAAGGGCATCTTGCACCCCCAGGGGGTGCGTGCTTCCCCAGGTTAAGGACCACTGCTCTAGCCACTCGCCTCCCCCCACCCCATCATCGGAATGTGGAATTTCCACCACTGGCTCTGTAAACAGTTGATGAGCACCGCCTGGGCTGCAGGAAATCCACTTGATCTTTTTTTTCACATCGATGGCGATCACAGATCGCGCGATGAACCCGGCGACCCGAGTTCGATTTCCGACCGTGACAAAAAAAATCTGTGGCGAGCGATACCTCAACTAGTCTCGGGCTCCCCCCCCCTCCCCAACCTTTTCCTTATTCAATCCGCACTGACCAGCGTGGTGAAGTATGGTCAAACAACCCCAATGACGGGGACGGTATGAGGAGATCTTCACCCACTGTGAATGATTACACACACATTCACATGGGGAGGGGTCCCTCAAACTCAGTTAATTTTTTCACGATGTAGGTTTCCCTTTTAAACCGATGGTACATCTGTATATAACGTCAGCTGTTGCACTGTTTGTAAATGTACCTCTCTGCATAGTTTGCAGCAGGAACCCGATGTAAGTTAATCATATTCTTAAAACACGGTTCTCTACTCTCCCCTCAGGTCTCAAGCATCAGTGGCTGACGAACATGTGAACGTCACCGTATGATGACAAAGACAAGTTTTGTAGGCCAAACAAACATCAGCACCTGCATTGTTTTTTGCGGTTGTCAAGAAGCTCCCAGCACGTGGTAGCGAAACGTCGGACATCGTGTCGAACAACACAGGGCACAGCATCGGAGATTTTTTTTTTATCCGCTAGTGTTGCCCATTCTAGATCAGCGGTTCCCACCCCGTCAGCCTTTCCGCCTTTCAGCGCTGTGCAGGCTGAGCCATGGATACTGTGCAGGAGAAGTTTACGTGCACGGGGAACGTCAGTGCCGCGTTGCAGTGACAAAACATGACTCATACACAACGTGAAACAAATGTCCCCACGAACACCGCGTTGACTATGCGTGGACATGTGACCTCTCTCTGTAGATGACCTACCTGGGGGGGAGGGGGGATGACGGGGGCACGGGAACGAATAGCATTGATTGGGGGGGGGGCTGCCAAAACAAGGAGGTTGAGAACCACTGTGCTAAATGGAGCGTTATACATCGCAGGATAGTGATCTATGACAACAGATGGGCGGGTTTTTCATTCAGCAGTGGATTAACCGTGGCTAATGATGCCGATAGGTGAAGGTCTCGTGTACACCACACGTAAGATGGTTAATGCCAGCAAAGAAAGTGTCCTCGCAAGGTCAACCTTCTTATTTCAGTTGAGATTGAGACCCACGGCTCGATATTTGTTGCAGCTGAACATGTGTGCTGCAACAATTTTATTTTAAGAGCGGTCTATTTCACAGATTGTGTGTTTACCGTCAATGTTCACAGCCACGAAAACTAATGATTAAAACAAATATTTCTCGCGTTTATCTTTAAGCTTCAATATCTCACGATCTATTTGTGACCTTCGACCCTTCTTCCGCGTGTGCTCAATGTTGTGCCACTTTTGGCGCAAGGTCTGCGTCCCAAAATTGGCCTTTGTCATCATGAAAAATTTCCACCGGGCCATAAGGCATCGATGCCTCCTGTTGGCCGTCTGTGTAATAGCAAGACTCGGATTGCAAAGTGGATGCTTGACAACTCCGGTCGGGGATTTGTGTACACGTATGTATGCGTATGTTGAACTTCTTTCGCACACCGTACTTATTGGAGGTGCGGGGGAAGGACAAGAAACCAAACAGAAAAAGCCGTTCTAAAGAAATGAGTTCACGATCTAGATCTTTTTAAAACACGTACGGCTCGCTTTGTCAGTCCACTGCTGGATGCTCGTGATGGTTGGTTCACCATACCTCACCATGCTGGTCAACATGGGTTGATGATGACGGAAAGCATAGACGTGGAAACTTTAATAGAGTACAATAGATTTTACTGCACTGCCGTCTGACAACAGATATTATGGATAACTCTCGACATATCCCAACTGCCGAACAGATGAAAACAATGAAATAAATTTACGAATTCCGATTAAATAACGTTAATTGAGGTGAAGGAGCGGTGTCGCAGTGATTAGCACGCTGCTCCATGAAACCATACACCCGAGTACGATTTCCAGTCATGGCTAACATCAGTGGCGAGTGATACCTGAAGATGCGCTGGTCTTCTCCACCTTCACCGACTCACACTGACCAACACATTGCAGGGAGGTCTTCATTTACCATTTGATTGACAAGGGACTGAATATATATTTATATATTTTGTTGCGTAAGTAATTGAGAACTCGGAACGAACACCAGCAGACAATGTGACCATCAATCATCAGAGTTAAGCGAGCCTGCGGCTGTCAAATGAAGATTATACAAGAACGTACACACCGTGGCAACAAGACAAAACTCATCACGTGCTGAGGAACCATGGCAAGGTCAAACCTAGGGATACCACCTGAGGTACAAAACAAACCCAGAAGATAATGGGAAGAAAAATAATAATAGGACAATACCGGGACAGGGGATAACTACATGTAAATGCATTGTCTTGAGCAGTTTCTTGTTATTATTATTAATGCAACTAACATAAAACGGGACTCGTATCGTCCCAGGAAGACTGACAGACATCAATGGAAAGCAGCTACCTCAACGAGAGGACGATCCTGTGAAAACCAGGGCAGGTGGCAACCGTCATAAAACCTGCCTCGACGTTGCTGTGAGAATTACCTCAATGCGAAATAGGTATTTGGCCACGAGCCTGGTGAAAACGCTATTGATTTTGCGAGGCTGGCCGGCGGCTGCTTGCTAATGCCATGCTTGATTATCTTTGTAAGTACCCAATTCTATTGTGGCCTCGAGGCCATTTGCATTTTGGTGGTGTAAACCGAATTGATTTTGTCAATGCATTTCCCACCTTATGTTTAAACAGACTAAGCCATCTGAAATAATTTTATGCTAGATGTATTTCATTCATCCGTTTTTTTGTTTTTCTCAGACAGGTGTCAGTAGATCAAACTTGAACTTTAAACACGTTAATAAGTGCTCATTCGGTCCTTGGGCCGATGGCCCAAAATTGTTCTTAACGGTCCCACCCAGGGTGGCAAATGCAAACTATGTATTCCTTGAACGATTTTACCTATAGATAACAAATATTTTAATGATAGCAAGCTCACGGTTGGTAGAATAATGTCGTTAAAGTTAAGGTACCCCATTGTATATTTGATAGAGAATATACTTTTGGGGGTGGGGGAACGTGACAGGAAACATTAACTGAATATGAAAATAAACAGGAAGAGTGTTTATAAAACAGAGTATACGCGCTAAGCTTTCTGCCCATGGATACTGACAGCATTTGCCACCCCAGTGGTACTGACAAATCCCCGTGGCTCATGGCCTAATTACAACCAGGGGACACATAGAATGCAATACAATCATTGGCTCATTATTTTTTTAAATCAAGGAGGTCCTCTCCATCCTATTTTCACTCATTATTATTATTTTGATATATATGTATATACTGTACTGTATATAATAAAGGAATGTAATTTTGGGCAGTGTACACCCGAAGGTCGTGCATTATTTCATTATTCTTGCAAGTGTAAACAAATTGTCCAGAAGTCAGCTTGACATTATAACTCTCACAATGCATACTTATAGGTGAGATTTTTTTTAGAAACTTCCAGATGCAAGCATGACACCATGCGATTGCTATAAATATAAACACGTTTAATTCAGTGTTCGTATACAATCGGTACCGCTGTGCAAGCTCTGCACGGATTCTCATAAAGTGAACATTCAACTTGAACCTACTTGGTCTATAAACCATCCTCTTGGAACTAAGGGTGCTTTCTTTGCAAGCCGTGGAGGTTAGCATAACTCGTGTTTACTGAACAACTAAACAAGAATTTTTATTTAAAGCTTTCGTGACTGCAGGGATTCATATTCTTGGTTCTTTCGGTAAAGTCACGTAGAAGGGAAACAATAAAATAATACGAATATAAAACAATAAAATTCTCACGTTTCGACTGCAACACAAGCAATCATCATCAGGTGTGAAAACCACAGCAAGAAAATTTGAAAAAAGTGGCTGTTTTTTAACGTTAGCACCACGGAGAGCAATTTGGCAGTTATTCAGATGCAAGCCATCTGGCTACTATGAGAGATTCGTTCATGAGGCTATCCACATATACAAACACAGAGACAATTTCAACCAAGAAGATGGATTCTGGCTTAGCAATAATTGGAAGGATTTTTAAACCATTTCGAGTCTTAATTGATTGTTCACGCTTACGGTGCCTTTCAGACCGTATCCATTATTTTCGTCTCCCCCCTCCTCTTTTCTGAACATAGATGGCCTCGTCCATCTGAATAACTGCCAAATCGCTCTGCATGGTGCTAACGTTAAAAAACGCCACTTTTTTCAAATTTTCTTGCTGTGGGTTTCACACCTGATGATGATTGCTTGTGTTGCAGTCGAAACATCGTGATAATTTTATTGTTTTATATTTTTATTATTTCCCTTCTACGTGACTTTACCGAAAGAACCAATAATATAACTAAACAAGAAGCCTACGCAAATCTGGAAGTAGCGCTTATGTCGGTTGCCTCTTGCAAATCTTGGCAACCATTTTGTTGAAAGTCGCCATCTTGAAATTCCACACAGGAACTTTTTATTTCACCTGAAGGGCTTGCGTCTGTGGGCTTCCCAGAGAAGCCGGCACCATCGGTCACCCTCTCTGCTGCCCTCAAGCCCGAGACACCGTCTGAATCTTGCCTGCTCAATTTCACCGACGGTAAGCCGTGTTCGGCAAAGTTCACCTTTCCAAAATCCTGACACTCTGCCCAGCTGCTCCGCTGGGGCCTGCCATCGCACGAGAAGACCTCTTGCGCCACCTGACCCTGCGGGTAACTTGCAGGCCTTAGTGCGGCCCCCCTCCGCCCCTCTCTCTTTGTAAACTCGGTCGCTTGTGGCTTGGCCACATCTGCGTCAACCACGAGTCTGTCTGCAGAGAACTTCTCCGCACTGCCCCACTTGTCTCCGTTCGCTTCTTTACTTTTCGCTTCTTCATTGTCGCCACCAGAGAGACCATGCCCGTCGCTGTTCCCTTCATCGCGCCTAACTCTCACTCCATCGAAGTTCGCCGCAATATTTGGCACATCTACTCTGTCTGGCCCAAAGCCTTCATTGACCTCACCGGTTGTAGGTGGAGAGGCATTAAATGCTTCCAATCTCCCTGGATCCAGCAGGAGTGGCTTATTTCTTGAGCGCCCGACCAATGGTTGCATCTCTTGCGGTTTATCCTCCAGCGTCTGCGCTTCGTGGTCAGGTGAATCTTTGGACGACATCTCCTTGTACAAGCTCACCAGCTTCTGCACGTCCAGGTGGTGCGGAGATCTGGAGGCCTCTGCTTTGGACGACACGACGTCCGAAGCCAAACCCTTGGAGGTCTTCCACCGGCTCGGAGAGAAGTGGTTCAGCTCGTCGACGCTCACTCTCTCCTTGCAGCCGAGGTTCTTGGTGTCCTTCTCCACGATGACCACCGTCTCCAGCTCGGCGTTTCTCACAAAGGCCTCCTTGGTGTTCATCGAGACGATGCTGCCATTGCGCTTGGCCCTCTCAAGTGCCTCCCGCCGCTTCACCGCCTTCTCCTGCCGCTTCTGCTCCTTGTAGAACTCGCTGAAGTTGTTGACAATAATAGGGATGGGCAGCGCGATAACGAGCACGCCCGCAATGCAGCACAGCCCGCCAATGATTTTGCCCAGTAATGTCATTGGGTAGATGTCGCCATAGCCTACAGTGGTCATGGTGATGGTCGCCCACCAGAAGGACGCCGGGATGCTATGGAACTTGGTATCCGGCTCGTCCTTCTCAGCGAAGAAGACGAGGCTGGAGAAGATCATGATCCCCATGGCGAGGAAGAGGATGAGGAGGCCCAGCTCGTTATAGCTCCTCCTGAGCGTGAAGCCCAGCGACTGCAGGCCCGTGGAGTGGCGAGCCAGCTTGAGGATCCTCAAGATGCGCATGATGCGGAAGATCTGCACGACGCGCCGCACGTTCTGGAACTGCGAGACGCCGCGGCTCGATTCTGTGAGGAAAATGGTGATGTAGTATGGCAAGATGGCCATGAGGTCGATGACGTTGAGGGCGCCTTTGAAGAACTTCCACTTGTTGGGCGCCGACATGAAGCGCAGCAGGTACTCCATGGTGAACCAGGCGATGCACACGGCCTCCACCTGGGCCAGCTTCGGGTTGTCGATGATGTGCGAGAACTCATCCTTGTGCTGCAGATCGGGCAGCGTGTTGAGAGACAGCGCAATGGTGGAGAGCACGATAAACAGGATGGACACAATGGCCATCCCCTGGGAAGGGAGTAGACGGAAGGACGTTCAGAGGAGGATGGGGATGAGATGGAGGAGGAGAGTGATAGGAAGGGTTTAAGTGGCGGGAGGGCGAAAGGTGATTGAGAGTGAGTGTGGGGGGGCAGGGTGGTGAGGATGCAAGAAAATGGGTAGGAGATGCAGGGTGGCAGGGAAACAAGAGAGGCAGAGAAATATCATCAAATATGCATTGAAATACAGACACACTGATGTACAGAGACAGAGAGATAACGGAAGAGAGACGTTGCTGTAAAGAGGCTTTCAAGTATACTAAATAAACAAGGATGGAATTCAAAACGTTAACACGGTTTAATTTGAGACTGGAACTACGCAAAACAATGTATCAATGATCTCTTTCAGATTATTGAATTGCAAATTTTCTGTCAGCTGTGAACATTTTAAGGCAACCATGTTTCTTTTATACATCAACATGTTTGATGAAAACGACTTATTATTTCCATCCATCCTTCTCAGATACATCAGAAATAATATGAATTGTTGTTATGTGTGTCCCATGGCCCATTACTACTGACATCCCATCACTCCTCACAGCCTCTGTGGGTTATAACCATTCACTTCCCACCTCCCCGCCAATGATTCAATAAATAGTCATATTTCGGTTGCGGTCCAATTCGAGAACTGGCCTAATTTAGCGGCCTGTAGTGGCTGCAGGGGGGTCTTATTATTAATGCCAGAATAATAGTGCAGGCTGAAAAACCACAAGTTTCACACAACAAAGAAATGTTTGTTGCCTGAAACTTAAGATTTTCCAGCCTGCACCCCGATTCGGTTACGATTATGGGATTATTTCGACATTTATGGATGTGATTAGCATTCGAAATTAGCATTGCTGATGATAGTGTTCTGATGAGTCATAATTATGACAAAACCAGTCTTTCACAGTTGTCCATCGCTGCATCGCTGCTACTATTAATCGGTCACATTTGCTCACATTTATTGCGATGGTGGCCAAAGACGAGAAGACCACAATGCACTTCTTCAGGCTGTGTGTGCTCTTTACGCACGCCTACGTCCTTGTTCCCTCTTTGAAGCCGGGAAGCGTGAATATCAGTGGCGTGAGCGCAGTTGGTGAAACGGAAGCCAGTCATAATCTATTTTCCCCCGGTTATCGCTAAAGTGGCTTCTGAGGACAAGGTCGTCCTTTGCGATGACACTAATGCCTGAGCAGGTCATGAAAATGTCACCTGGGTGAGACAGATTGTAAAGCATTGGCCGGAGGGATTATCATAATAACAAGTTGTAAGACACTTTACTTTTTGGGCAGCCCACAGTCTTGAAACTACAAATATGCCAGCCAGTCACTCGCATATATACAAATAACATGTTTATATTTTGAACTTTCTTTCGTACCGTAGATATCCAACCCGTGTTAATCGGAGGTGTGGAGGAAGGACACCAAACTAAACACGAAAAGAAGTTCTAAATAAATGAATTTTCAATCTACTTTTAAAAGTGGATAGCTCCAGTGGCTTCCTAATATCGGAAGGAAGGGCATTCTAGATGGCCGCAGAAGGGCATCTGAAAGCGTGCAAAGCAGTGACCATCTTTGTTCAATGGCCAGCCAAAAGCGTGTGTGTGTGCATAAAACATTTCACCGACGACGTTCTTCGGCTGCACGGGGAATCACAAACACATGATGTTCTAAACGTATGTGTAAATGCAATGTCTGGGCATGGAATTGCGAGCCCTTTTTGCTTGACACAAGGATTTATTTGAGAGCTTATCGAGCTTGCGATCAATGGGTCATTATTGTCGCTATATAAACGTAAGAGGACGTCTATGATATATATACTGTAGCGTATAATAATGTTCAAATGTATTTGCAAAGGAAATGCATGACTCCGGAATGCATCGGACGACACTGCCCCCTACTGTCCACAATGCTTGCTAAACGCATGGTAGTCCGTCCATCCTAAGCACTTTCCAGGCTCAACCCACTTAGCTTCCCTCCTTCAAAACGAGTGTCAAGACTCAGCGACAATCACTGCGGTAAATAATCGGTATAAGTGGCATTGCCCGCAACTCAGATTATCACGGTTGGCTAGGCACGGTGCGAAAAAAGTTCAACATACATACGATATACAGTACATACATACAAGAGGTTCAACATACACACATTGCTTCCAGAGTGGAGACAGAGGTTGGGGAAGAAGAAGGAGATTCCCCGATACACACAGAGGGAACACCACATGGGGGAAGGTCCGTTCACCCTCTGGGTCGATACAGAAACGCTAACCCCACCGAGGGGAGGAACAAACTCCAATTGTGATTTAGATCAGATTCCAACGCTCCTTGGAAATGATGATGATGACGATGATAATAAACTCAACGGACACAGAAGTGCGAGCGGGCCTGGAAGGAAAATTAGAGCAAATGACGCGTGCGAAAAAAACCGGTGATTTATAGACAGAAAGCGGGGGAGAGACTGTGGACTCATTGAACGCTGCTGTCTAAAGTAATGTGGGCGCAGTTTTTTACTGTCAGGTCGGTGGTCTGACACAAGACCGTGCCTGTTGTACGTGCTCATTGCTTTTAACAATCCAATGTAATTTCTCTTTTTAAATGAGTTTAGGACTAAAAAGCACTCCAGACCGCTCTTGCTCAGCTCATTAAATGAATCGAGATCCCGTTTAACGTTCAATGGCTGCTCTTTAGAGATATACCTATATGTCCCTCCAGTGCATGATTTCCTTCAAAACATCGGCTTTTTGTGACCAATGTTATAATTCATGACATTTTTTTGGGTTAGGTCGCTTCAGTAACGCGTTTGTATCATACACCCTCCGCCACCCGACGCAGCCTATTCGTAATGTTGTCACGTGATGAACAAAGTGCCAATTCGTTCCTGCCTCAGCACCACCGGTGTGCTGGACAGCGATCCACAACAGAAACGCCTTCCTGCCTTGTTTCATAGGTTTTTCAATAATTTCCTGAAGTTAAAATTACAATTGGTCGTTATAATGACTGTGTGCTCAGCGAATGGTTGTATATTTTCTATTTTTATATCATCTTGGCCATTTTGCCAGTTTAAACAATTATGAAAAAATAAGAATAGGTTTTACCATTTCTAGCAACAAAGTCCCGTATATATAATAACTGGTCCCATATATATGGCAAAAGGTCCCATATATAGAACTGAACGACCCGAGCTATAAGTGGTGTGTTACTTGCATTGTCTGTGTACTGTTCACCTTTTAGCGTTCTCTGGTCTAACACTGGTGAGACAAGGCCACAAAGAAGTCTGCTGTCTCTGGTGTAGGAAAATCAATTTCAAAATCAGAGCATGTCTGTTTGCATATTTTTTGCAACAAGTACGTGTGGTTAATACAGACTTGATGCCTTGCAAAAGGTATGTATTTGGTGTTTGAACATCTTAACACCTGTTTTATTGCCAGATAGGCTAAAACCTATTCTTATTTTCTCTCTCGTTTTCTCTCTCGTTATGTTTACGCTGTCATGTCAAGCCTTTGTAGACTATGAAAAGGCGTTTCACCCCCTATGGAAAATTGATTTCGTCATCCGCGCTGTCAAAAAACGAGGCCTAAATAAATAAATAAAACATTTTCAAATTACAAAACGTCCACTGGAAAAGAACTTAAGAGATACGCTGGGGACGGCCAAACCCGTTCCCAGAAACATAGAAGTTTTTTTTCCCTTCGCAAAATGTACGCGTAGCAATGTAAACAATACACTGTATACAGAAAACAGGGCATGCATTAAAGACCCGACTTGTAGTTATGTCATCTATTAAGTGGCCAATAATAAATGCTTCGCAGTTACTTTAATACAGTACGTGTACGTACAAAAAAACTATTACGCTAAAATGGAATGTATTTGAAGCATAAGTAAAGCACGTGTGTTTTCAGTTACATTAGCCCCGTGTAATTAAATTAGAATTTGCAGTCCGTTACCAATCCAGTGCTGGATGAAGGCATGCCCATGCCGTGTCAGTCATGGGGGGGCTGCTGTTTGACCGTACTTCACCACACCGGTAGGGTGCGTGATGACGAAACCGTGGGAGGGAGGGGGGAAGGGGTCAGGACGGCTTCACACATCAATCGCCTGCGCTATTTTAGCCGTGGCCGGGAATTAAACTCAGGTTGCTAGCTTCAGAATACACTAACCACTGTGCTCTCTCCCCCCGCCCACCCCCCACCGTATAACTGATAGCCATCATGATGAGATAACACTTCCTTTGAGTGTCACAAATGAAAACGCGACAAACATATTTCCGTTTGCAGAAGACTCCCAGAAGCTGGATACACTGCAGAGCTACCGGGTGGTGTTTCTCATGGAGCTCTCGCCACTGCTCACGTGACCCCGGATGACCGCTTGGCCGCAATGCAAAGTAATAATAAGAATGTGAGAGCAGCTCTGGCCCATTAAACATTAATCGGCTATATTACAAGCCTCTGAATTATTGAACCGTCAATTATGTTTAACGTCCACACATTTTTTTTTTTGACCAGAGCCACTTGGATATGTGTACGCAACAAAACGTAGCATTTTAAAGAGACCATTTAATCTTTTGATGATGGTGCACTTCCACCGAGGCATCTTAAACGGCTTTACACAGATGACTCGGGATTGGTAATTTAGCCCACGGAAAATGGGGGAACATGCCATTAGCAGGAGCTCAACAATTATTTCCAAAGAGGATCATTAGCGCGTCGCTTAGTGTCAAATGCGGACCAAGTGGCATCATTCTTTTCATCTTCCAAAAGTCACAAAGTATTGGAATTTCCACTGGCACATCCGAGCTTAGCCATTGGGTGCGGGGGCCTCTCACGGTACAGGGTGACTATTTGCTGTTCCGAGCCAGAACCAAACCATGATAGGCTGGCCGTTGAACCTGGCTCAGGGACCAAGCAGGATTTATGGACGCGTTCAGTTGCTTTTGAGGTCAGCCGGTATACCGGGAGGATGCGGCTACACTCTGCGTCTCGGCTCATTCATTGTGCGTGTTGTTAGCGGCATGCCTTGGCGTCTAATGTAGGAAACCTAAATAAACTAAAACACAACAATTTTTATTATATTTTACCAGGTAAGGCCCACTGAGCTATATAGCTCTTTTTTCAAAAGCGACCTGGCCACACATGACAACTCAACGCAGTGGCTTATCCTCATGCGGAAATGTATACTTTAAACGCATGCTTATTCTAAATGTGGAGGGGAAAAATTGGAGGACTCGGAGAAAAATCCACGCATATCACCACGGGGAGAGAGAGAGAGAACACGCAAACCCAAATATAGAGGCATTGTCAAGGTCGGAATCGAACCCTCCTCAGCCGCACGCGTGGTTGGCTTGGCACGGCCCGGCATAGCTCAGTTTGTACAGTGTAAGAGAGGTGAATGTGGGCGATGTAGGGCAGCTGTCTCGTGATTTCCCTGCCAGCGGAGCTATCGCCAACAAGGTGGATTGCGCACGTCACACACGTCTATTACATGAGGACAGGTGAAACTTCGTCAGGCTTGCCTTCTGGTTCGATTGTAAGGGTTGTCTTGTGGCACCTGCTGATTCATACGTTGACAATAAGTTACTTTTTTTGACAAACGGCAATCTTGTGAGTACGTAAGTTGTAAGAAAAAATGGTTGCAGGAATGGAAGGCGGAATGTTTTATCAAGTGCTAAACATGTTCAGGTGGATCAGACATATTATAATGCCTTTTCTCAACGATGATAGCTGAGAGAATTAAAGAGTAATGCAGGTTAGTAAGTAACCAAAGCAAGCCATCTATGATGAAGTGGATATCACACGCCATATCTTGCCATCATTATCATGATCATCATCATTTCACACTGTCTACTGCAAGATACACGTTATTTGTAAGAAAAATATATATTATCCACAAAAATCATTATTGTCTGGTGGCATCATAATCCACATCTATAAGCTGCATACAGTTGCCATGAGGGCTTTGCGCTGGTGTGTTTATTATTTTAATCTGCTTTGAATAAGAAGGGCAATTGCCTGAAACGTCGCCCTATTATATACAGGGTGGCCCGAAAAGTCAAGAACACAGGGTTATTTAATATATTTTAACATCGTCATTAAAACATTGTATTGTTTACAATTGAAGTTTATATTGTATCTATTATCATTGACATCTATTTTTGTTCTTCCTTTTCAGATGACATTTAAAAATGGAAAGGAAATTGACTCAAGACGAACGAGTTAAATATTTTTTTATGCATGCTAAAGAAGGCAGCTTTAATCTTTAAAAAAAGTCCTAAACTTCAAAAGAGAACTCATGCATGCATTGATGTTAATGGAAGTCAGTTTAAATTTTTTAAAATAAATAAAATAACCCTATGTGATTTGTTAAAAGAAATATAATACCCCTCAAGTGTCCTGACTTTTGGGCCACACTGTATGTGTTTCCTTTTAAGGCCTCGGCGTTATTGACGAACGTGTTTAGTTTAGTAACTGTAAAGTACTGCATAGCTCTTTCACAACACGGTACACGTACATCTACTCAGACTTCCATATCCTGTATATATATTAAAAAAACCTGTTACTATTTTTATTTTATTTTACCAGGTATAGCACATTGAGCTATAATATCTCTCTTTCAGAAGCAACCTGGCCACAAATGTGGAACTTTATAGCAGACAAATACTCTAAGCACATCTTTATTCTAAATGTGGAGGGAAAAACCAGAGGACCCGGAGAAAAATGCACGCGACCACAGGGAGAGAGACACGCAGACTCCAAATATACAGCAGCAGGCATCAGGGTCAGCATCGAAGCCACGACCTCCTGTATACCACGTGAGGTAGTTCACATCTCGCCACCGTGATGATGATGAGAGAGAGACACGCAAACTCCAAATATACAGCAGCAGGCGTCAGGGTCAGCATCGAAGCCACGACCTCCTGTATACCAGGTGAGGTAGTTCACATCTCGCCACCGTGATGATGATGAGAGAGAGACACGCAGACTCCAAATATACAGCAGCAGGCGTCAGGGTCAGCATCGAAGCCACGACCTCCTGTATACCAGGTGAGGTAATTCACATCTCGCCACCGCGGCACCCCATATAACTGGGTCCATGAACCTCAGCATGGCCCTTGGGTCAGTGACGCGGCCTAGCAGTGGCGTTCGCCGCCTGTTGCAGAGGTCCACGGTTCGAATCCAGCGGTCGCCCAGGTTAATAATCAAGTACTACCGTTTGCTTCTCTGTGAACGTTAATGATCCCCTGACATCCTTCGCAAGAGTAGGCCACTGTGTGCCGGCGTGAGGGTCCGAATTTGGCAAATTCGGACCCTCACGCCGCAATTTACTCAATTGGGATTGTACATATAGCAATCATCGCGCCCTACTGGCAGACTTGCTGTCCTTCCCCCGCACCTCCAACTATCATGGGTGGCTACGTACGGTGCGAAAGAAGTTCAACATACATACAGACTGATGACAAGGGATGACTTGCAATCCTGGTCTCTCGAGTTCTCACCTGGTTAAACTAAATACACTTTAAACTCTACCCAAAAGAATGAGGGCATTAATTGTACGTCTGCGTAATCAATGGAATGCCTTACGTTATATATGGGAAACGTGTAGAAACCAACTAAAACTTGAAATCCAAGTAATAATTTACATTGCAGTTGAACTGCGCTGTTGTGTATGGTTACTTGCCACACTTACTGAGACCACAATGTAAATATTGTCGTGATTGCTGATGAAAAGCCAACGTTCTGTCCTGCTCAAGCACTGAGGCGGTGCTCATCTCCTGCTTACAGCCCTGAGCCAGAGGTGCAAATTCCACATTCCTATGGCAGGGGTGTTTCTGACCATAATGGGGTACCTATCGTATGAACTCCTGAAGGACGATTGGCCGAGTCAAGCCCCTGACCAGGATTTGAAATTTCAACCTTCGGATCGCGAGCCGCTCGCTCTCGACCGCAGAGCCACCTGGCGATTTGGTAGCCATTCCACATTCCTATGGCGGGGCTCAGTGCGTGGCAAACAGAACGAACGAGTTGACAAGCGCTCGACAAATAACCCAGCCGTGCCACGGAGCTCAATCGTCAAATCTGCGTTGCGTCGGGAAAAAAAAAACACGCGTGTGTACGTTCACTCGCACACAACAAGCTCACAAGGGGCGGGGGAGGGGGCCTTCCTTATGCAAGACAATATGGAATATCACGCGCGCGCGCATTCACAGACACGCGAGATTGCCTTCCTCCGTTAATTATTAACGGGCAAGCCAGATGTGCTGACAACATTAACAAGGTCAGTCTGTCCGTGCTTGGTTAGGGCGGGGCCACGGCGGGTGGAAGGGGTGGGGGCTTGGGGGTGGGTAGGTGTAGGAAAATGAGTGATATAACTTCAATCCATCCAGGGCGAAGGGAAAAATGTCATCTATATTGCACCTTAATGGGTCTTCACCTACTGATACGTTAAGGATTAGCGTTCTCTTTACAAAGGTCTCCCCTTGAAGAGTGATATCCCGCTGACAGATTACGTAAGCGGTGCCGCGAGAGAGATGGTGACGGCACGAGGGGGATTTCATCCAGCAGTAGACAAACCATTCACTGCGTTTTGATTTGAATAGAATTAAAAAAAAATGTAGGCATCAAGCGACTCATTTGTTTCTCCAAAACGGAATTGTTTCTCAGCAACGGCCGCTCCTGGCATCGGCTCCTTTGATTTATCGTTTTTTCACAGCAGCTCCCCCATTATGATTGTGATTGGACTGAATCTGTCACACAGAACTTTCAACTCAAAATGCATTAGCTGCGTCTTCAACACATTTGTTTGACAAAATATATCAAGGGCATATACAATTTATATATTTATCCTGTAGAATATGTACTTTCGGAGCGATTGTAAAACAACAAAAATTCCATCCGATTTGAAAATACAATTTTTGGAAAAAAAATTACTTATTCAAATGAAAAAAAATACATATATTTGGAATCCCTCTCAATGGATGATGATGACAGTTTGTGTCAAAGATTCCCCTTGCATTTTCTCCAGATGCTCTAGTTTCCTGAAAACATCATAATATAGAGGACCACAGAGCTTAGGCAAAAGTATTAATGCCAGCTCACCGCCTGGCTGCAACCTTTCCCGCACGCCTGTGATTCCTCCTTCTCCTCGTTCTCTCTCCCTCCTTGAGAGCGAGCAAATACAGTGCAGTGGCCGCTCGTTACAAGTTGAAATTATCATTAATAAGTACACCCATGTCTCCAGTAGTGTGGCATTGGTTGGCATGGGCCCTGGTGCAAGGAATAACAAACCCGCAACTTTGGCTGTCGCCTGATGAGGCTGATTGCAATTACCGACGAAATGTCATGGTACTCGAATTGTAAATGGTGTAGTGGGTTTACTCTCTACGAGCTGAACTCGCAACTAATTGGCACGTTCTGTTTCCGTGACACAATCTTCCTAACCGGCTGTGTCGGGCGGTAGCAGGTTTAACGGCACATTTATATTTACGCGATCTAACCCAAAAAAAAACTCTTATCGATAATATTGGCCGCAAGAGCCTACGTGTTAAAATAACATTCCCCCCACCCCTACCCACTCTGACCCATGTGACACGGTGCAGCCTCACCGCCTGCACACTCGATTGCTATGCGCTCCTGCATGTCTCCTTGGATTTACAGATTCTAGCCGTCACTATGGGACTGTACCCTCATACATCTCGCATATGGTTCTCAATAGAACATGACTTGTCTAATTCATGAAGCGGCAATACAGCACTCATTCTTGCTGTCACTGGGGATACTGCCATTAAAGAAGAAATAATTCAACTTCCTGGGCCCGAGACGTCTAAAAAGGCCTTTCCATATATATGTATAAAAAGGTATACAAACAATCCAGGACATGGACGTACTGCGTTATAGAGCAATTGTTTTCTTGAATACATCTCTGAGGACCGTCGAGTGTGATTTTCTTGCATGCGCGTGTTATTTCTAAGAATTCCCAATTTCCTCCCAACAAGCCAAATCACTCATTCATGGAATTCGCCAAGCGTCCCAAATGCAGAGGACTCTCCTGAAGAATTCCGTGAGACTTCATTGAGACTTCCCTGGATATACAGAGGATATTATTCCTATCATAACTAAAATGTGGATGTACTGGGACTGTCCCAGCCCAAACCAGGACATTTGGTAGGTTGAGACAAAGAAAAACTCTGCGATGTGTTGTCGGGTTACACGGAGTGCCCTTTGACATGCGGTCCCATGTGTCGCTCGCGCCTACTGGACAAGTGTGAAAAAAGAGCTTCACAGCTCATCGGATTTCCTTCAGGATAAATAAAGATTCTGATTCGCTCCGCATCCTGGGGAGCTTCTTCAGCAACTCAACTGGGCGGCTCGTTTTCTCCCTCGATTGTACCGCATCGCCGGATCACGTTGCTGAATAATAAGTTCCCCGTGCGCGGAGTTAAACGTCAGACATCGTGCTGGAACAACACGCAGGGGACAACCCGAAAACTCATCTGAGAGCCACAGAGCTCGGCCGTAAAAGATCTACACGGGAGTAACAAGCAAGCTACAGTCATCCTTACAGCGGCTTTTGGCTAACCATCTAATGAAGACGGTCACTGCGTCGCGAGCCTTCAGATGCACTTCTGCGGCCGTCCGGAAGGCTTTCCCATCCGATATTAGGAAGCCACTGGGAGATATGCACTTGTGTGTTCAGTTTGTTGTCCTTCCCCCGCACCTGCGATTAACAAGGTTGGCTCCGTACGGTGCGAAAGAAGTTCAACAACATACATAACAATATATATACAACATACACCGTTCATGGGACCATTTTTTTTGCCAGTATTATGAAAAAAGGGAAGAAATAGTCTTTACCCTTTCTGTAAATAAAACAGGTGTTCAGATGTTCAAACAACAAAACATCTTTTGTACTGCTGATGTAGATGCAGAGCAACAATTACAATTTCACATTCAGGTGGTCAAGCCAGATAACCACGTCAGGAGCAGCGGAGTGTACCGCTGTGATGTCTCTTTCGTATTTGTGGTTCGTGCATTGCATCCTTACACGTTGTTAAGGCCTGTTCTGGATGGCCACAGTCGCACCATTGGAGAGTTAACATTTTCCATTCGTGTGTCAGGTATCTGCATCTGCCACGATTTACGCAGCAGCTGCTTTGTGGAAGACACCAAACAAGATGCCCGTGACGAAGTCTCACCGAATCTGCATTAACCACACATCACGCTCGCGGTAAAACACGCGAAAGCAAACCGTCGCTCTGAAAACATTCGCTCACCTTGGCTGCGAGCGAGGAGTTTGGGTTTTCGAGCAGCTCCCAGAGCTTGCGCCTCTTGTCGGCGCAGCACGTGCCCTCGAACTCGTCGCCCTCGCGCTCCCGGGCGCTCTCCGCCTCGCGCCGCAGCTCCTCGCTCATCTGCTCCTTCTTCTGGTGGTAGCGCGCCTGGCAGCACGTCTCCAGGTAGATCTCGTCGACGCCCCAGTAGTCGAGCTCCTGGCCGAAGGACAGCGCGCACATCTCCTCGCTCATGTGCAGGCGGCCCGTGCGGTAGAAGTTGAGCACCGACGCGAAGGCGCCTGGGTGCCGATCGAAGAAGTATTCGTTGTCGGCGATGCTGTAGTCGTCGCACAGCTCCGAGAGGGCGCCGTGGGTGTTGGTGGCGTGGAGGCGGCCCAGCCGGGTACGCGGCAGCCTCTCGAGCGTGCGCCACAGGACCTCGTGGACGAGGCCGCCCACGTTGAGGCGCACGCGACGAGCGGCCGCCTTGGAGCGAGCGATCTCGGCCGGGTCCGGTGGGGCGCCCGGCGACTTTGGGGAGGACCGCGACGAGGTTCCCTTGCGATTCAGGTTCCACAGTTTGAAGTTCTTGGCCGGCGATGCGCCGGCCGACTTGCTGACCTCCATGGCGTCGGAGTGATGTGGGTGGCCGTGATGGACGGTGGAGGTGGTGGAGGGAGGGGGGTAAGATGTTCTACGGGGATCGGGCGGCCTCCAGCGAGGAGCAGAGGACTCGGGATCGCGTCTTCAGAGGGAGTCTGAGAAAGAATAAAAACGGGCGCAACACATCGTTTGTTATGATCGTCAACAACGACGATGCCGTTGTTGTCATCCTCGTTACGAACATGTCCAGCGGCGTAGCTATCGAGCGTGCAGGGGGTGTTGCAACTGTACCGGGGGCGCACACAAGTCGCAGGGACTCGGGTACCTGGCTACAAAGAGGGCAGGGATTGTGGACAGGGTGTCGCGCGTAATCGTGAATTGTCACTCGGTGCCCGTGCCAAACACACCGCACCACCCACCGTATCGCGATCATCTTGGTCAATGGTTGCAATGGTGAGTCAAATGCAACCCCTTCTTCTCGCAGGTGAGGTAAGTTTAGTACATGTCCAGACATTGGGCAGATTACTAACAAGATGTTAAAGTACCTGTAACCCATTACATTCCACAACTGCGCGCCTATAAATTATTTCACGATCCAAAAACAATACAATACAAAGGCCCAAATAATGCAATGCTCTGAAATGCAAGGTGATTGAATTCCCCGTCCAACCTTCAGTCGGTGTGAAATTAGAAGTTGTCAGACTCTAAACTCACTCTTTGCATTTCACGTTACGCCCGACAAACGAGAACAATTGGCCATCAGTGATTGTGATATAATTTCAATTGCGTACGGAGGATTCACATTCAGTGTTTTCTAATGCCATTTCTTGCGGCGAAAATACCGTAAATTTTCGTTCTTTCATCACATCCCGTTTTTATTTGAAAGTAGTGGCGTTCGGCATTAGAGGGCCAAAAATCACGCCGCACTCAGCCACACAGATTGGCGATGGCTAACGGCACACGCACTCAACAGCGGGCAGCAGAAAGCAACGTCGGGCTTTGGATAACATCTGATAGACGGCAGGCTAATGCGTGTGCGATACAGTATTGTATTTGAATATTTATTTTAAACAAAAACGCAATTTAAACAACGCAACAAAAACCACGACGCAGCTTGCACAACTGAGGCTGGGAATGTCCGATTAGGTTTACAGGAGTTTATGAAATTAAAGGCCCAAACAGAAAATCATTTATATTTATTGAGATTAAATGGGAAGTCAGTGGCGCGCGTGAACATGCCACAGCTAGAGATGCGGCCTCGGATTAAACGTGAATTTTAGCCGTGCAGGTTTTTTGTTGTTGTTTCATTTAACTCAGCGTCAAATGTCCCAGATATTGCACAAATGCAAGAAGAAAAACAATCACAGGGAAACTTAATCGCTGCAACGGTGAGATAAGACCACGAGTGTGGCGCACAGGCTATGAAAGGTGATGAGCCACTTAGGCCCGACTAATGCGGCTGTGAACGCAAGGTTCTCGAAACACCCATTTACGGTTTGTGCGTTGACATGTTTATGTTGAAATTGAATGTGACACCCAAGCACTTTGAAAAGAATACATTGGGGGAATGTGTAACCAGAAAGTGCCCAATTAGTAAATTAAGGAGTTCAGCAAAAAAATCCATAGTTCTTGCACTGTATTTCAATGTCCCAGTGTCTTTGTTCTCCGCCTTCAACCTGTAATGACCAGTGTGGTGAAGTATGGTCAAATACCCACATGGTGTGGGGAGGCCCTCAGTGAGCAGTCCATTGGCAAAAGGACTGTATGCGAACATGTTAGTGGACTAACTTATTTGGTAAATTGTCCATTGGTAAAAACAGGCGATTGTTTGTTATGATAGAGATGAGTCAAGGAACATTGAAGTTTGTGCTCTCCGGTTGCTGGGTTAAAAAGTGAGCAATGTCCTTGCCCAATCCCGGCCAGCCATCTCAAATTTTCAACAAACAAACTTGCTAAAAATATAAGCTGGAAACTAAACATGTCTTTGGCGTTTTGGTTGCGTCGCCTCCTTATACGCACAATGACAAGGAACTGAACAGACGAGCGTGGATTCCCAAATGATTTTGGCATCCGCTCAACTCCAAAAAATACGCATTGTTCTTTGCAGTTGAGCACGTTAAAAATAATTAACACATTAACACTGCTGGACGTAATTACACCTTAGAGATAATCAACAGTTTTTTGACAAGTCAAAACAAGAAGCACTTCCAACGACGGCGAGGGACAACTGACGAATCGGGAGGGAGACAACTAAAACTGTGCCGAAGATGTGAGAGAGAAATCGAGGCAGAGATATTAGGGAAATGAAGACTACGGAGCGAGTTATGGATATGCATGTCGAACGTCTTGTGCACTGTACGCAGTCAACCGTGCTAATGTGAGGTGGATATGAATGTGGAAACAATTAAAGAGTAGAGAATCCTTAAAAAAATATTTTGATTGTATTTTCCAATGAAAAATAACGGTTGTGACTTTCTAATCAAATGAATGTTTCTCTTTGCTCAAAACATTGTCAAACATCACGCTCTACGGTGGGAGTACCGCATGTTTTTCGGCGCTATATCTGACGTATCCCCGCACCTCCAATGAGCACGGTTGGCTACGTACGGTGCGAAAGAAGTTCAAAATGCATACGTATCGCTCCGTGTGCTGGGAGCTTTTCCGAACGCCTCCCATGTTCAGAAATGCATTAAGTTCTGAACACCCGAGAGCTACAACAGAGCACGAACGTGGAAACCTATGCGGCCTTTATCACACCATTCTGGGGCCCTTTCCTAGATTGTTCAGATTCGAGATAATCGTTTTGAGCTTATTCCTGTTCCTCCAAAGACACAACATATTTACATCCCACTCACAAAACTGCTTTACCAACTACGGTGTGTCAAAAGCCAAATTACGAACGTTAACCCCACCAGCTCATTAAACATACGAGTTATATGTGCCTCGGCTTAAAAACATAAATATTGTTTCCATGACCTCTGGAGTATTTAGGAATGCCCCTGTCCCATCGGAGGTCATTAGCCCGTGGTGAAAATTAAAATGGTAATGACCAGACTCAAGGCCATTTTTGGAAGAAGAAAAAAACAGTTCGCCAAATTTCTTAAATTTAAGATTCGATTTGTCATTGACTGGTAATGGTGCAATCTTTTGGTAAGTTGGACTCCTATATATGCATTGCAAATAATAATACTGTAATACAAATCTAGTTTACTTAAGACGGCTATCATATGTACAGTATTCTACATATATTCCTTCTCGACCCTGGTGTTCACAATCATCATCCGGTATTCAGCAAAAAAAAGCTAACACCCAAAATATTGCAAGTGCTTAAGATAATAACAGAAAACCTTTTTAAAAATATTAATTAAACAAGCAGGCAACAAAGATACTTCACCCCCCACCAATTACAGGGCTACAACCTTTACCCATAACCATTCAATGAAACGTGACGCACGTTCACCTGCTGCTCACCGGTAAGAAAAAAAAGTGAAACCAGCACTGTAGACACAGAACCGGCGAGCGGTGTTTGGTTACGACGGCGCACATCAGAGAGAGAGAGGTGGCAGGGCGGCAAGTGAAGTCTGCGCCAGGCAAAGAAGCCGCTCGCTCACCTGATCCGACATCACGACCAGCCGCACGGATCGACGCCCCGCAGGGCAGCCGAAATCCTTGACCGCGCGCGCGTCTCTCCATCGTGCAGGCTTATCCCGTGCGTCTGCCTCTCCGTGCGTGCGCGCGCGTGCGTCTCAAACTATGCAAATATCTCCTTCCCACTCAGCCTGGCTCTCTGCGACGTGTCGTACGTGTGTCTAAGTCTTTGGCCTTAATGTGCGTGCCAACTACACACTTGCCAACTACACACTGCTTAGACTTAGACTGGAGGGGGGAGAGGGGTGGGGGGTGTGTGTCTTTGTAGAAATCTCTTTCCCACTTTACTGTCGGTCGATGTGCATGTCTGACTCCCTGGGGCGATGAGTATGGTGTTTTATTCCATGCTTACCTGCCCCACCTGCTCAGAGTGCTCCTCTCATTGCTCCTGTAATACACGCAATGCCCTCATTTAATCGGTTCACTTTCTCTTCACCGCTTCCGTCTCCCTTCATCTATTTCGGTCAGCCGGTGCACATTTATCTCACTGTCGCCGCATCGACGCGTCCCTCTCTCTCTCTCTCCTTGTTAACGACGTGTCCGTCAATACATCGCTCGCTATTTCCCGCTGCGTATTAAGAGTCGTCTTGTTTGCGATACGGATGCCCACCTGTACATTTCTGCATCTGTGTACTAATCGATATCGCTGTCTGGTCACTCATGCGGGTATTAATGATCAATTGCGTAATCTCGTTTTGGTCAGTTCACCACCACCTCCCTCCCCCTTTACTACCTGTCTCTCTCGCCTCTCTGATCGTCCATGTGCGCGGGCGCCTTTCTAAATGTCTCTCTGCAGCAGCAAACGCTGTCTCACTCCACAGCCCGTCCGCCCGTCTCGACGTGCATCGCTCTCCGTCCGTGCTTGCCCGTCCGTCCAGCGCCTTCTCGAGCCCTCTCGTCAGCGTCTTTCCTCTCTCTGTCTCTCTCTCTCCCCCCCCCCCTCGTCTTTCCTCGATCTCCCTGGTGTGTCTGCGCCGCCGTGCTGTGCCTCTCCCCGCCCGGTGCCGTGTGGCGAGGAGAGCGCACCGTGCCGAGGGAGAGAGGGTGTAGGGGGAGAGAGAGAGAGAGAGGCGGGGGTGGTGGTGGACAGGGGTCACAACTTTCTCCCCAGCTCCTCCTCCTATCCATCGCTCTGCCTAAATCCCTTCCTTTCCTTTCCGACTTTACTCTAATCACCCCGGACGGCGCATCTGTCACGCGTATTTCTCGTCTCCTTTTTTTTTGCGGCAGGGTGGCACTTTCGTTGGAAGGGCCTGGGTTCAATTATTGGCTCGCCCCTTTTCCATGTGGGGTCTTGAATGTTTCCCACCCAGTTCTGCGTAGGTCTCCTCAGGGCTCTGCAGCGTCCCCCCCCCCCCCCCCCATCAGCTAAACATCGATACGATGCCCCTTGAATCATTAGACCTCCTTTGCCAGTACCAAAATGTAATAATAGGGTTTTTCCCCTTTTTACTGGCAACAAAACTGAAACCTTTTTCGAGGAGTCATGTCTGCATTAACCACAATACCTGCAGTCAAAATGCAAACAAAAAACATACTATGATAAGATATGCATTGTCCTTGAAACTGATAGGTCCACACCAAGGGACGGCTTTCTTTACCAATCAGTTTCAAAGACAATGCATATCTTATCAAAGTATGTTTTTTTGTTTGCATTTTGACTGCAGGTACTGTGGTTAATGCAGACATGAATCCTTGTAAAAAGGTTTCAGTTTTGTTGCCAGAAAAAAGGGGAAAACCCCTATTAATGCCCTTGAAATTGGCGTTGACCAAATTTCTTAAGGTTGAAAAAGAATCGCACGGAAGTCTGCGTAGATTTCCCGGGTAAATAAGTTATTTTTTTTATTTTGTTTGGTGCTCAAACAGGTCCATGGTTCAAGCTCTCTCCATCCCACCTGATGTCGCTCTGCCTCCTCTCCAGCTCGTAACCCCGCAGTTCACCATGGGACTGAGCCATGACTGTAGATGAGGCGGTTGAGTTGTCTTCCTTTTTGCATTTCCCGACAGTGTCGTGCTAGGTGACACCATCACTGCATGCCGACTAAGGGCATCCGCCCAAGGACTGCATTAAGTCATTGTAAAATTCAAGTCAATGCATCTCCCCATTCCAATGGGCAACGGAGACACCACACGTGTCTCTGTTGGTGGTCCTCAGGCATTTATGGAAATTCCACATTGCCACGGCTGGGCTCAGGCTCTCTATATGACCACCAGTCGTCTTTTGACAGTGTATGAGTGTTGCTGGAGAGGGAATATTGAAATTCTACACACTGCGCTAGGGTTAAACTGCAAACTGTATGATTTAGAAAAAGCAGGCTAATTCAGAGGAGGAGTACCACAATATTTATATTATCCTGCTGTTTCCATGAAGAAAAAAACTTGGCACATTTATTTATATTCTTTATTTTAGAAATATAGATATGAAGACTCACGAGCCGATTCTGAAACGTGCAATCCAACGCTAAAACCGTTAGCGCCCAGTACGCTACAGCTGCTATCATCCAGTAAGCTACAGCTGTTACCATTCAGTACGCTACAGCTGTTACCATCCAGTAAGCTACAGCTGTTACCATTCAGTACGCTACAGCTGTTATCATCCAGTAAGCTACAGCTGTTACCATTCAGTACGCTACAGCTGTTACCATTCAGTACGCTACAACTGTTACCATCCAGTACGCTACAGCTGTTACCATCCAGTACGCTACAGCTATTATCATCCAGTAAGCTACAGCTGTTATCATCCAGTAAGTTACAGCTGTTACCATTCAGTACGCTACAGCTGTTATCATCCAGTAAGCTACAGCTGTTACCATCCAGTACGCTACAGCTATTATCATCCAGTAAGCTACAGCTGTTACCATCCAGTACGCTACAGCTGTTATCATCCAGTAAGTTACAGCTGTTACCATCCAGTACGCTACAGCTGTTATCATCCAGTAAGTTACAGCTGTTACCATTCAGTACGCTACAGCTGTTACCGCCCAGTACGCTACAGCTGTTATCATCCAGTAAGCTACAGCTGTTACCATTCAGTACGCTACAGCTGTTACCATCCAGTACGCTACAGCTGTTACCATCAAGTACGCTACAGCTGTTACCATTCAGTACGCTACAGCTGTTACCGCCCAGTACGCTACAGCTATTATCATCCAGTACGCTACAGCTGTTACCATTCAGTACGCTACAGCTGTTACCATCCAGTACGCTACAACTGTTACCATCAAGTACGCTACAGCTGTTACCATCAAGTACGCTACAGCTGTTACCGTTCAGTACTCTACGCACCTCGGCCTGTATTGGTACGCTTCTCTTTGCGCGCAGAGTCGAGGTGCAGCTCACAACAAATCGGCGTCACTTTCGCACGATGTTCAATTAATGCGCGCTTCGGGTGTGCGATTTTTTTCCCGAAATAATTATATAAGGACCCCGCCAAAAAGCCTGTGTTGTACGCGGGACACGGGTTGGAGCGCGCCTTAATTCGAGGACACACTGGACTTGGCGTAACAGCGATATTCTGCTCCACTGGGGTGCCACGCACATTATTTGCACAGACGGCCCAACACCCAATTTGAGGAGTGGTGGCCCAGCCAGGCTGTGGAAGTTCAGGATTGTCCCTCCCCTACTCGAGGGTTGCGCCCTGCACACCGCAAGCACCACCGAAGGGGAGTCGTGCGCGGCATTTGTGTGTATCGGTTGCATGTAACTTGCGTACAATTTGCAGGTTACACACAAACACACACGGTTTGTGAGGGCTGCTGCACAAATCCGCAAGCAATCTCGCACGGGGCAGCGCGTAACCCGATGCGCGGATTGGGTGAACAAACACATGAATTCGCGAATGAAGTCATAGTCTACGCGCGAATGGAGGAATGAATTGACGAACGAATTAATCGATTACACTTCCAACGATTTCGTGGGTAAACACGAGAATTTCTGGGATAAATAACGAATTCATGAATGCCTGAACGAATTGAATGTATCCATACCCGAACGAACCAACGCATTAAAATGTTACGTGGTGTCTCTGAGCGATAAATACATAGCATGTAAAATATTTAGACGCCCATGAGACACCATGGCAGAGGCTCTGCCTCGCCGGGGGGCGGGGGGGGCAGTGTGACTGGGCCAGATATTTCGTTATTGATCCTCGCCGGGATAATCGTCGGGGCGCTGCAGTTGACACTTCCCATGGCAATTACAACGGTCTGCGGTTTGTGACACGCTGCTGTACCGAACAAATTAGCAAACAAATTGTGATCAGCTGGCTCGCGGTGAGGCACAGGCCAAGCAGTCTTGCCCAACAGAAACTAAAGTTCCGATTAAATCGTTAAATAATGGCTTAAGGACAAATACAAAAAAACAACTGCTATTTTTTTTTGTGGGGGGGGGGGGGGGAGAAACCAGATCTTGATGTGTTGGTGAACAGGATTCTTCATCAAGGTTTTACCTCAGCGCAATGGCGGAGCCAGGATTTCAGGTAGAGGGGGCAACACCTCCAGCAATGAAAAATGATAGAGGAGTTGTTAGTAATAAGTAAGGACTTGTTCCTTGCTTTTTATTCGACAACGCGTGTGCGGCGATGGCGCAGCCATCGATCGAGGGTCGAATTCGAACCGCGTTGTGTGATCGGCATCGCGCTCGCTGAAGGTGTTGATGCCTTCAGGGAAGTCGTGTCCTGGATACTGCGCACAATTCTGTGAGTCACCTATAACCGCTTTGCCGTTACTTATTGCCAATTATGGACTCAGACTATTGTCCTATAATCTCACAGAGTCCCTGGCACTTAATAATATGCTACACAGTGGTAGTGGGGGTCGCAAAATGCCGATTTATTACTAATAAACCGCAATGATCCGATCGAAATTAGGGATTTCGATCGGATCATTGGAGGGGGGGCACGTGCCACCGCCCACCCCCCCCCCCCCCCCCACTGGCTCCGCCAGTGCCTCAGAGAGTGAAAACGGTGACTATTATATACATGGGGGAGTGGTGCCGGAGTGGTTAATGCACTGCACTATGAACCCCGGGAACCGAAGTCCGATTCCCGGTCACATCTAACATATCGGTGGCGAGTGATTTCTGAACCGGTCCTGGGTCACCCCACACCCCTCCCCTTCACCAACCAGCACTGACCAGCGCGGATAATTTTGGGGCAAACAATCTCCGTGACCGAGACGGCACGTGGAACCCTTCATCCAGCAGTGGACCGATAAAGGGCCAAAACATGATTTTATATTGGAGGTGCTGTGCACCGCAGAGTAGAGGATGGCCAGATGCATCTCGGGGATCACAAGACCGGATGGGATCAGTAATGAAGAGACGAGGGTGAAGGCAAGAGTGCTGGGACCCATCTCAGACAAGCTGAAAGAACGTTTGACTACAATGGCTAGGGCAGGGGTCGGCAATCTGAGACTCCGGAGCCGCATGCAGCTTTTTAAGGGCTGCTTCGTGACGTCATTTACTTGTTAAAACCCGTCTCGTATTCACACGCATTTCTGCTCTTGAAATATAGATATGTTTTTTTTTGTAACGAATTAAAAAAACTAGATTCGAAGCTTTCGTGACTGCAGGAATTACTCGTTGGTTCTTTCGGTAAAGTCACGTAGAAAATCAAATCAAATAATAGAATGCGACGTTTCGGTGTGCACTTGGTGTGTGTCTCGCTCGGTGTGCAGAGAGAGACACACACACTTGGTTTGTGTCTCGCTCGGTGTGCAGAGAGAGGCACACACTTGGTGTGTGTCTCGCTCGGTGTGCAGAGAGAGACACACACACTTGGTTTGTGTCTTTGTGTCTGCCTATGTTATTTCCGTGTCTGTGTTTCATCATTCATTCTTACCTGATGATGGTTGCTTGTGTTGCAACCGAAACATCGTGTTATATTTTTATTTGATTTTATTATCTTCGTGACTTTACCGAAAGAACCACAGATATTTTTTTATTTTAATCTGGCTATTCTTGTTATTTTGGTTGCCGACCCAGATGAAATTAAAACCACATCAGAATAAAGGTGATGAGCATGGAAGCACCAGAGGTGGGACCAAGAGGCCAGACATAGAGATAGACAAGAGGTGGTTCAAAGTGGTGAAGCGGCATGTGAAAGTTTGTACGTGGAGATGCTGGCCCGGGACAGGAATGAGTGCACTCACGACTTTATTTCAGCTGGCAAAGCCCACTGAGCTAAGCAGCTCTGCTATAAAGACGACCAAAGCCCAAGATCGTCGTCAGTGGTGGCGGTTGCAGAACACAAGAGGGAGGGAAGTGTGGCGAAAGAGGATAAATTCCAGGAAAGAAGAGGACAACGAGTGCAGAGGATATAGGAGGAGCTCTTAACGGTTTATGGTGATCCACAGTGGGTCTCTGTGGTTCATGGATCCGCTCGTTCTCTGTATGACAGCACTTAGCCACAACGTAGCGGAGAGTGGCTTTTTCACACCGGTGACTTCTGATAAGGAAAAAAAAACAGCCTCTACATCTGCCGAGTAATCTCACCGTTTCATAATAAAATTACAGCCATAACCTTGAGAGGCGGTTTATTAAAGATTGTGTGCCGAGAGGTGTGTGCCACTTTTACTCTACTTATTAAATATTATGTGCCGAGAGGTGTGTGCCACTTATAATACTCTACTTGTTTGCCCCCGCATCTATGCTCCCAGTCTTCATCACCCCGCACTTAGCAATGTGGTGAAGTATGGTCAAATAACCTCCATGACCCGCAAGGCTGCATGATGGGAGACGCTCGTGGGGTGATAGATCAACAACCATAGGGATATACATGTACGTTTTAGAACACGCATGTACTTACGAAATGTGAATATGAATACACACATTCCCTTAATAATCGTATTTTTTTTTAAACCGCCTTTCATATTGAAATATCTCAATGAGCTGTATTCTTTTTTATTTTGTAAACTACACTCACATGTATTGATAAAATGGATGTTTGGCTGTGTAGCCTCTACGTTGGCCAAAGGACGAGGCAGGGCCTAAACACTCACCAAAATGTGCCGAGTAATCAGTTTCATAATAAAATCAAAGGAATAACTTTGAGTGTCTTCTGTTAAAGACTGAGGCATTACATTGCACACACACACACGCATAGGCCTCTGAGTGCCATGAGTATTTTGCATTGGGCCCTTCCGGATTATCTTTACAACGAGCGAAAACGTTGGTCAGCACGTTGTGCATTAAGGACATCGAAATTACACAGTCAGCACAAGCTCAAGTTGTCCGCAAGTCGTTATTACCTAACCGCCGCAGAAATACAATATTTATATCTATAACAAGAATAATGGTCGGTGAATTCTGATGGAAGCATCTTTGCTCATAAATCCGATTGAAAGGGGCCATCGCCGGAAACTTCAATTTATTACACAATATATTTATACGCCACTGATTTATTATATGATGCGATGGCGTAACAAATATAAGGACTATGCAAAAGAATGAGTACAGGTGCATCGCTCGGAGTTGTTTCGCGGATAACAGGAGAAACACATGGATAAGAGAACAACCAGAATTCAAGTCGCCGCCAATGCGACGAAACCATGGATAGCCAATCATAACGGGCTATCCAGAAGGGAGATGGTCCAATGGGATTAGCATGCACATAGGACATAGCAGAGAACATTTGCATGCTTCTAGCCAACAACATCGATGACGATTATCTGAATGTGAACATCGACTTACCGTAATGTCTATGTAGCACTTGAATAAATCATGGCCGTGCACCTCTGAGGAAATATCTCTCATGCGTGCTCTTCCGCACACCGTCGCCGCATAAACACAACACTTCAGGATGCACTCCTGCCTCATAGCCTTTACAGTAGCCTCAATTTCCGACTGAGCAATCTGATATAACCAGCATTGATTGGCACGACCGCGCATACTCTGCACCAGTCTCAGATGGCAATGCATCATTATGCTTTAAGCTCTTCGCGTTTCTGTGCTGCAGGCATGTTCTGCCTACATCTGGGAGCACATTAGTGCTCGGAAGTTGAGCAATCATCTAAGCAACTAATCACTACCGGTTACCCGTTTGATTACGCGACTAATTGGATAACACGAAAAATTGTTAGGGAAAGAATTCTCACCTTCGTTCCACACATTTACCCCTGGATGGCAGAGGCGATGGGGCGGGGCTTGGGGATGCCATCCTATCCATCAGCCATTGTCACACCGAGCGTAGTTAGTTTGTCGGGGCTTCCAGGCTTCGGGAGGCAGTTTGTAGGGGATGTCCAGCCTTCAGGAAGTAGGATATGGGGGCGGCCATCGTTTTTAAAGGCATCTGAATCATGGACCACAAAAAATAGAATATTACAACTATTTGTCGTTGAATGAACTTAATTTATTGCTCACCCCAGCTCTCCTTACGAATGAAATGCTATCGACTGGTGGCGCAATGGTGAACGCACTGCCTGGCCAACGGATAAAATCAGTGACCATTTATATTTCAATCGATGCTGGGCCCCCTTCCTTAACCCACACACACCAGCGTGAAGAAGTACGGTCAATAAGCCCCCCCAATGAGCGACACAGCATTGGGAGACCTTTCATGTAGTAGTGTATTGACAAAAGGCTATACATGAATTTTTTCTAATAATATAAATACGTATGATATTGGGTGGTGTTTTGGAAAATGGTACAAAAATAATCTCCGATTACAGGTATGACTCCACGTATGATGCGGCTCTATAAAAACATGAATCAATACAGTAGTCATGTAAATATCCTTGTTACTCCACATGCTGGATGAAGGCCTCCCAACACTGTCTCGGTCAAGTGGGTTGTTTGACCACACTTCACCACGCTGGTCAGTGTCGGTTTTATGCATGCATGTTGAACTTCTTTCACACCGTACACAACCAACCGTGCTAATCGGAGGTGTGGGGGGAGAACAAACGAAAAAACTAAAAAGCAGTTCTAAAGAAATGAGTTTTCATTCTAGATTATTTAAAATGCATATCTCCAGCAGCTTCCTAATATCGGAAGGAAGAGCGTTCCAGACGGTCGCTGGAGCACATCTGAAAGCGTGCGGGTTGGTGACGGTGAAGGGGAGCAGGGGGGGGGGGTGCACAGGACCAGTTCAGATATTATTCGCCACTGATGTTAGCCGTGGCTGGGAACCAAACTAAGTTTTGTCACATTCACATTGCGGTGTGTAAATCACCGCTGCTGGCAGAAAAACTAATTTCAAAAAAATATCTGGCCAAATTTGTAACCAGATGCAATTCAACTCAATGAAGATAATAGGAATTTTTATTGCACTGCGATTTAAAAGGTCACGAACTATTGAGCAACAAACCATTAAACATGCATATACTGACAAGCTTGACCCATGTTATTGACTCCCAAGCCATCTCTAATGCGTCATCAAAACAATTCGTAAACGGGTCGTCACGTGACGAGGGTCGTTTATCGATCATAGATATTTGCGATGATTATTTATGGAATCTGGAATGGCTGCACAAGACCATGGGATGGATAAATCGAATGCAGATCAATTTTCGTAACGTGAGCACCACTCGACATGTGTGTGAGAATGTTAAAACCGAAACTAACATGCGGTCCAATGTCATCGGTCACACGTGGCAGCCCATTACGTACAATATGTAACATAAAACCTCACCGCTTTCCTTTGTCAGTCCCCTGGCATATGTAGTTCTAATTGTGGTGTTTGACCATACTTCACCACGCTGGTCCAGATTGCTGAATCAATATTAGTTTTTTCTTGCATGTGATTACCAACAATGCAGAAATGTAGCTTTTGGTCTGCATCTACAGCGTACATACAAAAAAATAAGAGAGACCAACAATGCAAAAAAATGAAATTAACAACCCTACCGATTATATTATACTCCAAGCAGTTTCCCCATAGTCATAATAATACGTTAAAAGGCAGAGACACAGAGCTGCAACTGCTTGCTCACGTCAGTGTTGACGGGGAGGCCTCCACTAGAGGGAGTTCTAGAGAGCAGCTCTAGAACGAATTACAGCATGAGAAGTTTGGCATATATAGTGCAATGTTACTATACTACATTGCAGCATGATAAATAATGCATTGCTGCAGAGAGGATTTTGATGTTACATTACTGCATTGAAATACGGTAGAACTGTTCGTTAAGAAATAAAGCCTCAGCTACCGTTACGCGTATATTTGTGGGGCTCATTAAAATTATAAAACCATTAACGAACTTGGATAATTGTCCTTTTACTTGTTTCAGCCACTCTGGGTACACGCAATTGGTTAATCAATTTTCACAGCATTGTCCTAAATTCAAATTAAACAAGTACAATGTACAACTCGTGCAAATTAGTGATTTAATGCCAATGACAGCCTGACCAACTAACACGACAGATTGGGGGTGTGAGACATTACTTGTAAATAATGTGATGGCCTTTGTCATATAGGAATACCGTGTTCGTAACTGATGCTCTTTATACTACAAGTGGCGTGTAGTTCTCTGATGTGGTTTCAGGTTGCACCACATGTTCAGTTCCCGAAGAGGCTCCGAGGTTGTTAAGCGGACATTACCACACCATACAAGCCGAAAACTGCCGGATTACCATGCAGAATTTGGCCTCCATATCGTCACCGTTTCTTTTTCGGCAATTCATTCATTGGCATAATTAGTTCATGAATTGTTAATACAGACTTGATACGGAATTCCCAGATTCCCGGTGCCGGTTGAGAACGTCGACTCTGCTTTACGTCCATTCCTAAAACATCACCGTCAGAATATTTCCATGGATAATAACGATACCGTAATAAAATCACGGGCTGGCGGAGAAGTGGTGGAGTAATGGCGCACTGGTTTACATGCTACTCTACGTACCCTGGATTCCTCCTACCCCCACCTCCGTGGGCCGTTGTCTAACACAAAGTTGAACTGCGAGAGATCCGTGAGGATACTTCTTCTCAGGACATGACCCTGACAGCCCATTTGGGATAACATTAATTATTTTTTTAATATATCAATTTGAAATAAATAAACATGCCTTCAAACAACCCCAACTACCAAACACAGCATGGGAGGCTTTCGTTCAGCAGTGGATTGATAAAGAACCTGCAAATAACACATATACCCCAATTATCTGCAACGCTGCGATACCAACCTGCGTGTTCCATTTAATAACGGGGCGGGGGGGGGCTCTTTTGCACGTCTCGAGTAACATAGCTTATTGATTGATTGACTGACGTCTTTAATTGCATCACTGCGTTATGAAGTGCGGCCGTCTCGTGTGACACCAGGGGGTATTTCCATGCCAATGGAGCGGTGCAATTACTGGTCACTCGTCTCAGGTGACACGGCACTTCGGCTGAGCTCAAGCGGCCGGTGGACTGCTGTGTGATTCCGTCCTGAAACTCGATATCAAGTTTGTGACGTAAATGTTTAAATAATAGTAATGATCTACAAAAAATAAAGTAGATAATGAATGAGTGCACAAAGAAGCGCAGGGCGAGATGCATGCTTGGAATTACACTGAGACAATGGAACACGTGGATTTGAGAACACACAGGTGAATTACTTAATTCGAACGTTAAATAAAAGGCAGTTGGGGACCTGGGCCGGTCATGACGCTACAAGGGATGACGCCCGGTGGTTGAGACGAATGAGAGCGATGGCCCAAGGGATAGAACGTGTCCTTAGAGGATTTCAACCCAGGAGATGGAGCGTAAAATAAGTTGGTGTGCAGGTGCCAGGTGAATTGCTACATCGCAAGGCTCGTGAGAAGTTGTGGCGGCCAGTGGAAGCCTTCATCCAACTGTGTATTGGCCATGGCTGATGACGGTGATATATTTGTTGTCATTGTCCCCTAATTTGATGCCAACAGTGCTGTCGGTGTCACGAGATGAAGAATCCATTGCATCTCTCACAGAGCAGTGCCACCCTTCGTATTAAAGAAATACCCATGGAAGCTGATATCAGAGAGCTCCTTCTGAGACCCCTTCAAGTGACCCCTGATCCACACAGTATAGGGCAGCACTTTCCCACGGGCTCTGCATAAAAGCAACGGTTGTTGCATGACATTAAAACTGATATTTTAATTCTCAGTGCTGGAATTTAGCCAAACTAAGTGCACAACTAAATTAATGTGATGGATTTTTTTTTTGGTTCGGTCCAATGTTGACCGAGCAAAGACCATCAGCTCACTAAGTTTGTGTCCTTCTGTTCAATAGCAGGTTGGAGTGCTCTTGAAAAATAATGTACCAATACGCCGAAAGAAGGAGTGTACAATCAGTGCACATTGTCAGCTATGGCATGGATCAGAAACGTGGACAGTCAAACAGCAAGGGAACGAAAACTCAAGAGTGCACAAAGATGGAACGCGTGGCTAGACGGGGAGTAGAACACACGGATCGGAGAACGTACGCTGGTGCATGCCGTCGTTCATACTATTTGGAAAAAGACAGTGCGCTCGGACATTACACGTCGATAAAACGGACAACGGCCGCGCTTTCAGGTGCACTTCTGCGGCCGTCTGGAAAGCTCTTCCTCCCGATATTAGGAAACCACTGGAGCTATGCACTTTTAAATAATCTAGGTTGAAAACTCGTTTCTTTAGAACTGCCTTTTTTATGTTTAGTTTGTTGTCTTCCCCCACCTCCGATAAGCACGGTTGGCTACGTTCGGTGCGAAAGAAGTTCAACATACATACGTGGCCGGCGGTCGAGGCTAACGACGATAAGAGCCAAATACGCAAACACGCCAACGTACAGCGGCGACTCTAACTCGTGCGTGGGAGCTCGGTTGGACCGTCAACGTCGCAGGAAAATGAGAGACGGCGATGACTTGGAGAAGCCCTTGTCATCCAGCAGTGGAGAGATCATGATGATGATGGATGCAATAATCAGGGGTGTATACTGCTGTGACTTGGGTTAATGCCAGGTTCCTCGTCAAACCTTTACCATCTCCGTCTAATCCGCGGCAGCCCAGCCACTCCCTCCCACCGCTTGCGTTAAGCTACACTCAGCCATACAGTACAATTCCCCTGACGAAACACTTTCATGCAATCCGCATTGATCGCCAGCGCTTTGCCAGTCGAACAGGGGGCATTTCCACATACAATTATACATGTAGATTGGCAAAACCGCTGAAATGTAAGCCGTTACACACGATGCGAATATATTTTGAGTCAATATACAGCCCCCCCCCTGTTCCAAACACACTTTTCCTTGGACCTCATTCTTTTCCAAATGTACATCAATACCTATTGATAATTTTAGCTTCAAGGTTGGCCGCCACTTTGACACCAATATCACACTTTGCTTCACATATCTATTCCCGTATTCCCAAGATTGTAAGACGGCACCTTTTCCCCATGCAAACTTTCAAGCAAACGTTGGGAGCGCACATTATAATCTGGTAGGTGTGTGTGACTCTATTTGTATAGTGGCTTCATTGACACCTGGCCAAAATTAGTGGTATATTTTCCGACAGTATCTTGTAATGCAGAGAATACGGTACTGTTTTTTTCTCATTGTAAACGTCCATGACATCCTGTTGCATTAACATTTTCATGTTTGTAAAAAAAAAATCCCCGAGTTCTGTTTTGTATTTTTCTCAATGGCAACGCAATCGTGCTATCTATCGACTGCCTGGAGCGAGACCAACAGATTTCCACCTTAGAAACTCCGGCAGAAAGCTACTAAATGCAACTATTTTATTTAAAACGTCAAGCCCACTGAGCTGTATAGCTCTTTTTCAGAAGCAACCTAGCCACAAATGACAGCTCAACGAAGTGGCTTATGGTGAAATTTATATCAGCCAAATAATATAAACGCATAAGAAAGCAGCGTGTCGCCCCCGATGAGACAGTGGCCTCTTGGAAGGCGGATATCACAGAACTACTCACGAGGTGCCTCCCATTGCCCCTCATCCACGCTAGGTGGTGCATGTCAATCTTTTAACGGTAATGAGTCTCAACTCCCCGACGCCAATCCTAAAATTGAGCTACAAATACAATGTGTAGTTGTACCCGATTTAGACTTCAAATTAAGATCAGGGCTTAGAGTCAATATAACAAGAGGAATCAGGATAGTTACTTTAAGTTTTTCATCTAAACTGTTAGCAAGTTTATTAACCTAAATAGTTTCCACCAGTGTCAAATAATTCAGTTAGTTTCCTTGTCCTGCATGCAAAGAATGCCAATATATCTCTCTTCTGCATGGTGTGACTTCTATAAAAAGTATACCCGGGTAACATTTTATAAATATTACTTGGGTATACTTTTAAAATTCACACCCTGTATGTCTTCTAGTTCGTCTGATTAATATTTCCTATTTCTTCCATCCAATCTGAATACTGTACATCTCTCTCCACTACCCCGCCCAAATAAATACAACTTCTATCGCCTCTTTCGTGATCTCGATCATCTCTCCGGCTTTGTCCGAATAAACTCTTGGACTAAAATGTAACTTCGTCCCTTCTTTTATCTCAACATACAACACCTCTATCGCATCGCGCTCCTCGCACGGAGTCACGCGGTCAGCGTTAACAGAGAAAATTAAAATTCATCGAGTTCTCAGTGGCCACGTGTTACATACAACGCGACGCGGGCAGCGTCGATTGGCTTAGCGCGTCACGTGGCACGTGTTTAACGAGCATCGGGCGCGTGGAGCAGCGGAACGACTTCATTTGCTATAGCACCCTTCGGCCAGCAGTGGCAAGAGCAAGCAATTGTAGGGTTGCACCTTTACCTGTTTTATGTACAGGATGGTCCAAATGTCTTGTGACCCCCCTCCCCATTGCATTGTCCAATTCAATTATATAGCACTTAATATTTTTTTTTAAATAAGGTTGATTTAAAACATAAATGAAAACGCAAAGGGGAAAAAAATGCTAGGGGTCAATTCATTGGGGGGGGGGGAGGGGGTCACAAGACAGCTGGACCACCCCGGAATGTTATTCTCACTACCTGGCCACAGGATTAGATCCGACCTGATGCCTAATGAATATATTTGGCATCATAGCAAACCACGCTCTTGGGTGCACATCATATCCTGTATAACGTATAAAAGTCGCGAATAAATCAAACGAGACATTTGATATAGCCCAACGCTTCTTGGAAATCTCATCGTTTTGTCGATCACTGCTGGGGGGGGGGGTGGGTTACACGTACACGACATATTTGCAAGCTCTGTTGGGTCACGGCTTTGAAGTCTTTAAACAATTATCCTCCTCGCAGCGACCTGCGCTGCTTTAAATAGAGAGGAAATCTGGCTTAGCAGGGCCCACTCGGAAAATCGGTTGCACTTTGTGACGCACCCCGCAGCACGCAACCCCCAAATTATAAACACACAGGGACGACACGCACACAATCAGACGCAAAGATAAAGATCCCCCGTACAGGCTCAACAGACCTTTGTTGGGGCAAGTGCTGTTAGCGAGAGCACCTAATGAATGCCGGCACGGCTCACGAGCGGGTGGATGTGGCCAGCAGCAGGCCCGGCCGCCTTTGTCTCTCCAGTGGCGATGTTTATAAACGCCGCACCAGGTTCTCTTTTGAGGTTGAGTCGACCTAGGGGAGGGCCCGGGACCGGTTCAGAGAATCCATCAACGGTGTTCGCCGTGAGTGGGAATCGAACCCGGCCGCCGGGTTCGTAGCAATGCACGCTAACCGCTGCGCCACCGCTCATCACGATCAGAGATGCGTACACCCCCACAGGCACGAATGAACTATACCCAAAAACTCTCTGTAAGTTATGAGAAAGCCCGTCACAACAGGAGAGCGCGTGCAGGCTGGGAACAGACACAAAACTGAGGGCATTGCATGCATGTGCAATGCTTTGGTAGTTACATGACATGCATCCAGCAAGACAAGATGATGATGATGATGGGAGTGGTGTCTTCCTGCTGTCGGTGAGCAGCACTCCTTCGCGTGCCATTAAATCTACACAAATAAACAAAGCTATTGAACAGACAATCATACTGTAACACGTGCCTTCTCATTACTTGTACATAGTCACATTCTATTTTTTTAATGTGTTTAACGCATCCAATAATGCCACACGACCTTCTGGGAGCGCAGTTTCCTTCAACAGCACCGCTTTAACACAACCACATCTCTGGCCTGGTGTTGTTATTCTCCGTCTCGTGGGCAGTCAAACTTGCTGAAATAAACGTTGCTGAAAATTTCTACACGTCCGATGGGCAAGGACGCATACGTGGGCAATGGTTAGACTCAAACATATCATATCTATACTCTTTGGTTCTTTCAGTAAAGTCGCGTAGGTATAAAATTAAAAATATTTTTTATTTTATTGAAATGTTTTTATTATATATTTTATATATTTATACCTACGTGACTTTACCGAAAGAACCAAAGAGAATGGATTCCTGCAGTCACGAAAGCTTCAAATCAAGAATGTCATATCTAACAGACAATAATAATTGGCCTCCTCGTAGACAATATAAGCAACACAATAAATGAACAGAATGTCCACACAGTATTTGTTTTTGCAGACAAAAAAACAATCCTCGCATACAGGCAGTGGGGCAATGCATGCGCCTCCGATTAGCACGGTTGGCTACGTGAGGTGCGAAAGAAGTTTAACGTACGGTGCATACAGACATGTTCGATTGCTAAAACCAGACGATTTCTGGGGCTATTACTGATGAAGCCACCAATGCGCCCAAATTGCCTCATCCCCCATTACAGGGAGGGCCTCATTGTTTAAACCCTTTAAACCACTCCACTTCCCTTGCCGTTCCAGTGGCTAAAAGCAGCAGCAGCATCTGGGCGGGCAAAGTTGAGATGAGTGGCGAGGGATATCCCCGGCCGTATTTCTCGTCTCCCGTAGTGCTGACTCCGTGAGTGCTCGCGATAACCTTTGGCCATCGTCCAAGGTGGGCGAATCAACTCGGCAAAATTATCGGTCAGAGGTAAGAGGCAGAGCCAAGCCTCGTTGCAGTCTTGTGGTCTCGGTCTACCTCGCTTCTTTACCCTTACGGTGTACGGGCGTACATCCCGCAGACCCTCTTGCTCAATGCGATGTTCGTGTACACGTGCCAGTCCGTCCGTCTTGGCGATTGTTTGACCATACTTCAACAAAAACTGATCACTTCGGGTTGGAGGCGGGCAGCATAGATATTGGAGCATAGTACAATACAATGGGGGTCCCCCCCCCCACCCCTGCACCGCCCTCTGCTCACAACGTAGCAGCCCCATGGCAGCTAAAACACACTAGATGCTCCACGCAAGTGCATAGTGTGGGGTGTTTATTCACGCGGACACTTCGTCTTTTCTCCTGTGTCACTTTATTCACAGCATCCCACACGGATGCTCCTCTTGTTCAACACCACGCACTCCCGTCGCGAACTCTTACACTGCTAGCCCGCTACTTCGAGCTTACTCTCTCTTGCTCCGTGAGCCTGTTACTTCCCGCTCTTCGAGCCTGTCACGGACTCTCTCTCTCTCTGTATACTCTGCTAGCTTATCACCCTGCTAGCCTATCACACTCAGACTAAAGATTCCGCTAGCCTCTCCACTGCTAGCCTGTCTACACCCGCACCTCCAACCTCGCCCGTTCCCCCAGCGGGGGTTCAGCCAACACCGCTGGGGAGGACGAGGTGTGGGGGGCGAGGTCCCGGACTTCTCTTGAATCTCTTCACTGCCTCATCTCCAACCAACTCCCCCCAACTGCCTCACACGTTCCCCTTATATCCCACTCCTCATTAAGGGCCCTCAGATGGCGCTCATTAAGCCGGCGTCTTCCCCGACGCCTCTCGCACGTGTTCCTCCCTTATCGCCACTATCTCTCGCCTCCGTGGCATCTACTCCGCGTTTGCGTTTGCAGCCAGCCAATCACTGCCTTTTTCCCTAATTGCTGGCGTCTCTCTGTCTGCTGTTACCCAGGCCACCTGCCTGCACCTGCTTATCCTGAGCTGACCTCACTGTTTGTAACCCCGTGCATGAATGCAACTGCTGTTTGCAAACCCTGCGCGCGTTACGCCACTACACAAGTACTATCCGGGCTAAAATTTGCTGAGCATCCGAAATCGGGCACATACATAATGATGTGATCATAGCTATGGAATCATATTTGTTGCAATGTTTTTTTAATGTATTTTTTCTTTATTGTTGGCAATATTGTACATTTCAAAAACGTATTTAGTGTATGCTCAATTACAGTGTAACATTTTGTTTTGTTCCTGGAAAGTAAGTGTTGTTTCCTAATTGCTTATGCCTCAAAAGTACAGAAAATGGCTATTATTCCCCACAAACTTTGCTTTTGTGACCAGCACAGTGATATTTTGAAATTTACCTATTTTCTAGAACATTCCAGATAGATTCAGTGCTGAGTAAACTTGGAGTAACTTCTAGAACATTCTAGAACTTTCCAGTAATATATAATAGTATAAATACAGGGGCCTTAAGCCCACCAGTTCAGTTTAGTTCCAGCTGCCTAAGTGGATACATATCTGCATTTTTCTGAGATGGGATCAAGAGGCTGCAAGCATCCGGCAGACGTATTTTGCTATGTCTGCGGCCAATTTATCAAGACAAGAGCTAAAAAGTACTCTGTGGAAGCATCTGCTAAGATGTGAGGCCTACAAAGCTTTATATTTTGGCATGCCTGTCAGGGATCAAGATAAACCCTGGGCACCTCATTTCACCTGCGAGCAATGCAAAACAACTCTGGAAGGTAAGATGGACAATTGTTGCTCGGAATTTTGTGTTAAATTTGTTTTTAAAAATGTCATTGTAAAAGTTTTACATTTTATATTGTTTTACAATTTTCAATGTTATTGAAAAAATATACATAAAAAATGTTGCGAGAGAAATTGGTGTCGACCCACCGGTAGTGGGTCGACACCAAAGGGCCGCCTGGCAATCATTGCACCTCGCTCCACACACAACAACTTACTGGCAAAGAGGTGGAGTGAGGTGCAATGATTGCCTGGCGGCCCTTTGATTGGTAGGTGGAGACCCACTGCTGGTTAGTCGTTTTCTCCGACATTAACATTAACTGCCCCGCCCATGCTACTGACACACTTGGGCTACGCCCATTTCTAAACCTTTATAAACAGTTTGCCTTTAGAGGCTAACCCCCCTTTTCCTGATGACCACAGCTTGTGTTGCGATCGAAACGTCATGTCTTTGTATTTATTTTATATAATTTTATTGGCTTTATTTTTTTATTATTTTTATATCTATGTGACTTTACTGAAAGAACCAAAGAATATGCATTTCTACAGTCACAAAAGTTTTAAGTCAAAATTTTAAAGATAGAACACTGGTTCTTGCTTTAATTGTATTTGCTGTTCAACACTCTATCAAACGAAAAATCCTGCAATCTTATACAGTAAAACTTTGGATTGCGAGCATACTTCGTTCTGGAAACGTGTTTGTAATTGAAAGCACTCGTATATCAGTTGTGATCACGTGACGCTCGGCAGACAAAGCGTATACGTACTACTCATATTGCAAGACCTAGCTCGTTTATCAAATTAATATTTATTTAAAAATGTTGCTCGTCTTGCAAAATACTCGCAGACCAAGTTACTCGCAATCCAAGGTTTTACTGTATTTTGAACGGTGTTTGAATTGCACGCACAAACATGTTTATGGGGGACTTCAAATCGAGATTTGGGGGCTTTAAAATTAAAAATCTCGTCTTTTAAGATGTTTTCTTGTTGTGTCCTAAAAGCTACGTGTCAAATTTCTGCTTTATAGCTTGTCGGGAAGTATCCTATAGGTTTTCGAGACAGTCTTTATTTATAGAGATTTTATTTCTGGAAATATATTTCATAAACGTAGCATATTGAATATTGTATATGCTCCATTATCGAAAAGATTACATACGTTGTTTAACTTTGCTGCTAATTGACGATACCATATACTAAATGTTTGTGAAATATATTCTCTAAAATCAAAACAGGAACATGTGCCATACATAGGCCCAGGGCTTCTATGACTGAAGATAATTCTTGTTTTGAAATTTGAATAGAATAATGTGCACTGCAAATTGAATTTGCATGAACAAAACCATTTCCAATATCAAATATTTAATGTTATGGGTTTCTATTAGTAAATAAAAAACACGTTCATGCCCATAATTCAAAGGTCTACTGCTTCTGCCATATGCACTGTGCATAATGACTATTGCCTGAAACGTCACGTATTATATTTCTTATTTTAAGGTACTATTACTGACGCATGTGCCGAGTGTACTGCTGTTTGTACACCGCTGCCAAGGCAATAGCAGGTGCAGCATCACCAACGAATTTTTTTTTATATCACACTGATGTTTAAACTGGCACCAATTTTACATTATGATATAACATGACTAAATGAAGTGTAATATTTATTAGATGATTCAAAGTCAAGCGATTCGTTTTTGCTCAAACGAGCATCGATGCGGTGTTCATCTCCTGTTTACAGCTCTGATACAGGTGTGTGGATATTCCACATTCCTATGGCCGGGGCGATTCTGTACACTATCCATAGGACAACCACCATTGACTTCCCCACAAAGTAACAGTGCTGTTACTTATTTGATCGATCACTTGAGGATAGGATGGTCTCGGTTCAACCACAATACGATCTCGTAACCTTCCCGATTGCGCCCCTAACTTGCCTTCCGAGACACGATACACCAAGACGCATTCCGGATGAATTGGTTATTGGCAATGTGCATTATTCTCACACCAGTTAAGGATGAAGAGTGCCACGCGTTGAACACGTGGCATTACATCCATGTTGTCTCTTCCCATTTCTTGCAGACGTTACCGAGTTGGAGGACTCTCCGTCTTTAAGTAACACCCCCCCCACCCACCCCTTCCAGCCAACATATTCGTCAATAACACCCGTGGGGGGCTTTAAAAGGAAAGGCCTATAATATGCAACGTTTCGGTGCAATGGCCCTTTTTCAGGGCACAAACACGGCAGTGTTGTTGACAGTGTGTCGAGTTGGTGTTGTTGACGGTGCTTGTGCACCAAAGCCAACACAGCAGCAGCATCACCAAATAATGTCTTCAGTAGAGCACTGGCTTTTTATTAAGGGACCTGGAATAATACTCTTTGGTTCTTTCGGTAAAGTCACGTATGTATAAAATAAAATAAATCACGAAGTTTCGATTGCAACACAAAAAATCATCATCAGGTGAGAAACCACAGCAAGAAATTTTTTTTTTCTGCTGAAGTGGGAGAGAGATGCCGTGTTAAGAGATTTTATAGGAAAGTAAGGGGGGAGGGGCAAGGAGGGAGAGAGAGGGGGGTCGGGGAGGGGAGCGCTGTGTGGACGCGAGGAGAGGGACGTGAAGCTGGATGGGGGAAATTGGGCAGGGCTGGAAGTGGGAGGCCGAGAGAACTTGGGATGCGGTAAAAAAGTTAACTCGGAAAAATAGACTAGTACCCGGCAGATATGATAGACAACAACCATAAAGCAGTTAGGGTTTTACCTGGTTAATAAGACCCAATGATTGGTCAATTTGTATCCATCTTCTCGGTTGAAGTTATGTCTATGTTTATATATCTGGATGGCTTCATGAACAAACCTTTGATAGAAGGATGGTAAGCTACCTTTCCTGGATGTTTTGTTTGAGAAGAGACCTGACGGCTCGTTTGGATACTCTGTCTACAGGAAATCCACCCACACAGATTCCTATCTGAAAACTGATTCCCACCACCATCCGGCACATAAGAATTCCCTTATCAAAACACTACACCATAGGGCCCACTGCATTTCCGACCAACACCACCTAGCCAGTGAACTGGAACACGCACACCAGACCCTCAAGATGAATAGATACTCGGACTGCATTATTAGCAAAGCTCTTTCTCCAACTATGGAGAAACAACTATGGAGAAACAACCCCCTGAGAAGCCAATCAAAACTATCATGTTACCATACATAGCAGGTGTTACCAAAAAGATTTCCAAAATCTTAAACAAACACAAGATCCAGGTCCGATTCAATACAGTATACAAAATCCGTGATCTAATCCCATCTGTGATGGATGTCATTTCTGACATGCAATATCCTAGAGTTTACAAACTGAGTTGTACCTGCGGCAGCAGTTACATCGGGGAAACGAACGACATGTCTCGGACCGTGTCCGCGAACACAAGGCAGATCTGAAACATGGCAGAACCAATACCTCTGCCATAGCTGACCATTCTTATAACGCTGTGGGCTCACATGATATTGTGTTTTCTGAGACCAAGATACTCTGCAAACCTTCGGGCTACTATCAAAGGTTTGTTCATGAAGCCATCCAGATATATAAACATAGACATAACTTAAACCGAGAAGATGGATACAAATTGAGCAGCGTCCACGCAGCACTCCTCTCCCCCCCTACCCCACACCCCCCTTCTCTCTCCCCCCTCGCCCGTCCCCCCTTTCTTACCTATATAACCTCTTGCCACGACATCTCTCTCCCACTTCAGCAAAAACATTTTATTGCTGTGGGTTTCTCCACCTGATGATGATTGCTTGTGTTGCAATCGAAACGTCGTGATTGAATTTATACCGACTACGTGACTTTACCGAAAGAACCAAAGAGTATGGATTCCTGCAGTCGCGAAAGCTTCAAATCTAGACCTGGAATAAATGTTACAACTCAATTAGTGACGATCATCGACTGTTGTCGAACAGATATACACCACAACAACGAAGTATTTGTTGTCGTGGACGTGATTAGTAATTGGGTGCGATACGTTAAGCCATTTCATTGGGCTATCATGTGGCCAGGTCGCTTCTGAAAAAACAGCTATATAGCTCTCGTGGTCGCGACCTGTTAGTTTTTTAAAGTTTAAAACGTAATCTCAGCAACACTTTACTTCTGCGTAACTCAACAGAGTCGTGAGCGTCGTTGTGCAGGATAAAGCAATGAACAGCCAATGTACACTCCACCTGTCTTTTCCACAACCCGCGGGCCCCCCACAACCCGCGTGAGAGTGCAGCTTGGGGCGGTGGGCACAGAGATGCGTCCTCGAGTGATGCCGAGGAGCGGTGGTGCAGTGGTTAAGCCCAGTGCAGGCGTACCTCGCTTTATTGCGCTCCGCTTGATTGCGCTTTTTTAAAAACGTCTCATCTCAAGATTCATCAACTTAGCAAGAGAATAAGATTTGATTAATAATTACGTACATCATTTACAATCTGATTGGCTCAGGGGCCGTCCATAAATGACGTCACGCGATTTTGAACGATTTTTGACCCCCCCCCCCCTTCGTCACACGGCGTCACAAAAAGTCAGACCCCCCCCGTCAAATATGACGTCACAAAGCTCTGCCCCCCCCCCACCAAATATATAAAACATGCTTCAAATCGCTTTAAACTATTGTCATTGTAGTGCGTATTTAATGTGGCGCTCCACTCTGATGTTGTAGAAGAAAACATTTATTAAAAAGTCTATTTAATTAAGTAGAACGTGTTGTCTATATTTATTTAAAGTTGCGCATTTTTGATGTGACGTCACATTTCTCAAACCCCCCCCCTCCTCGTCACACATCGTCACAAATGTCTGACCCCCCCTCCCCCCCCCCCTAGGTGCGTGACGTCATTTATGGACGGCCCCTTATCATTATCTGTAACTCCCGCTTTTTGGATGTGAGCTTATCGAGTCAGTCGGCATCATTTTAACTATTCTATTTATTTACGTACATCGTTTATTTAGGCATACTGTAGATGCATTGCGCGTTGAATAGTGCAGTTTAAACATGTTTTAAGGCTTATATATGCATTCGCAAGTGAAAAAAAAGCACGTGACTCGCTTTAGGGGCCGTCCATAAATGACGTCACGCATCTGGGGGGGGGGTCAGACATTTGCGACGATGTGTGACGAGGGGGGGGGGTGAGAAATGTGACGTCACATCAAAATGCACACGTTCTACTTAGACTTTTTAATCAATGTTTTCTCCTACATCATAGTGCAGCGGCACATTAAACACGCACAATGACAATAGTTAAGCGATTTGAAGCATGTTTTATTTTTGGGGGGGGGGGGGGCAGAGCTTTGTGACGTCATATTTGACGCCGTGTGACGAGGGGGGTCAAAAATCGCGTGACGTCATTTATGGACGGCCCCTATGGACACACGTACAATACAGTACTTGTGGGGTTTTTTTTGTTCACATAGGGCTAATTATAAAGAACATAGAAGCAATTTTTTGTACACGTAAATATATTTTTGCCAACCCGCTGCTGGATGAGGGGATCCCCACGCCGTGCGAGCTATTTAACCACACTTGACCGCGCTGCTCAGCGCTGGGTTGAAACCAGGCAGGGCGGACGTGGCAAAGGACAAGTGCAATGCTGTACAGGGTGGTCCACCAAATGTCCTGTGACCGACCCCCCACATTTAATTATCTAAAACTGAATGTGTCTTTTGTAAGGTTTATTTAAATCGGGACCAACCTGTACAATACATTTTTGCTCTACTTACTCTCTGTGCCGACTACAACATACCACGGCCCCAAGGCAGCCCATGACAACCTGGCATGCATGGTGGTCACCCATCAAGTAGCACGGTTGGCTACGTACGGTGCAAAAGAAGTTTAACAAACATGCATCCAAACAGCATCTATCCCAGCTTAGCCGAGATCTGATGATGAGATCGGGAGAATTCTGGCGATTTGGTCATGGGTCAAATTAAACATTTATTAAACAATAAGTATTTAGCAGACAATAATTTATTTAAAAAAAAGGAATTAAATACCACAATCAACATTACTTGTTTTGCCAAAATCGTACAAAAATATTTTAATCACAACAAAGTTTTTAATTATCTAAAACTGCTACACATACATCCTGTACCATTTTTATTGCAAACTTGCAATATTATTCCCGTCATGTTTACAAATGGGAAATATATTATTCAAAAAGGGTCCCTGTAAACCACAATGTTTCCTTTTTAAATTCACAATAAAACATTCACCAAATCATGCCCCTTTAAGTGCACACCTACCATCGATCCACCTCAATGTATTCTTCTTCCAAGGAAAAATAAATTGTACACAAGTCACATAGCAGGCACTGTCATCTGGCTATTGCAGCACACAACCACCATCATCATCATCAGCCATGGATGAATGCCTCCTGCAGATGACCAGGGTCAAATTTGAAGTTTGATGCAGGCCCAGAGCTGTCAATTTTTGAGGGGCCCTCTTTGCAGATTCAATTGCTTCCCCTTTACCGTTTTACTACCACCCATGGACGACAACAAACACTTCATTATTATTTCAGTTCTATTTTGTTTTTACTTTAATGCACGAATTGTAAGGGTAAATCAAAGAATTAAACCGCACCCAATTATGTCCTGCAGTAATAGACAGAAGTGATGCTATGGCTGTAATGACCAAATTACTTACAGGGTTCATTACGTGTTGCGTTTCTGCCATTCCAAACGTTATGGAGCAAAATAGGCTTTTTGGGACCCCATCCAAAATCTGAGGCCCTACGGCCTGTGCGTTAATGCGGCCCTGGAAACCAGGAACGTGGACCAACCACCATGCACATACGTGCACTTATGCAAGGCCACAACACAATCTTCAGTGCTTATGTCATCACTCCTGAAGGCCACTGGCCATTCAGTTGCAGTGCCGGATTATCCTAGTCGCAAAAGTAGCAGATGCAACGGGCCCAGGACTTTCAATGGCTCTGCGCTAAATGCTTTAGAGCTATCAATTCCGGTTCAGTGATTCCGCATTTGCTCTATTACTATAGTACTATACCACCTTCAACTTTCTATGAACGACTGGGTGTTTAAGGTTAGAAATTTGTCGTATTATCTGGCTGTATAGCAAATTTAAAAATACAATTATTTTACTGTGCAAGTTAAACATGCGTTTTAATGTGTTTTTTTTATATTTAGGACCCCTTTAAAACATATGCTACAGGCCCCGCACTAGCTTAATCCGGCACTGTTCAGTTCCATAATACAATAGTTGTTTCTACTGTGTAGGTTTATGCGGTTGTAACATGCGGCTATCAGGTGCGATTTCAGGTTGTACCGCGTGTTGTTTGGCATAATGTCCGATGTCTTGAAAGTGTCTTCAGGATACAAATTGAGCCGCTAACTTTCCGCTTCCTCGATTGTAACCTATTGAGAAAGATTACAATTTAGCACTAAATTGTTTGTGTTTCCATACATAATACAACCCAACAACGCAAGAGGGAATAAAACTTGATTATTGCATGAATGCATTCACAGTTGTTCGTTTTTGGCCCATGATTAGTGTCAGGAAACTGGTTTCACATGATTGTCGACAGCGTGTGCTGATCGATGATATCACTTGCAACTGAGTCAAGCAACCCGTTCATTTCTCATGGGATATTTCGTGGAAAAAGGACGGCTTTTCAGTCACCAAGCCAATTGGGTTCAAACCCAAAAACAGTTGCACCACCAATGCAATTAAGCAGTCTCCTTTTGTCAATTGTCACATTGGCCAATGCAATCAAGCACAAGCGCTCATGTGCAATACCTTTTGAAGCAGGGAAACGTAGACTGGTTAATGCTCCAATGCATTGAACGGTTGTTCCGTGTGTTGCTCAGGAACTGATATTAAATTTTTCAAGAAACACCCAGAACATGGAGCGAAACGTCGGGCATAATTCCGAATAACACGTGGTGCAATCCGAGCACACATGGTTGAGCTATGTTGTGTTGGTTTTCAAGAGATAGCTTGACTTTCTTAAAAGCTGGCAACTTGTTCGATTATAGGTTGAGGTACCATTCCCAAAAAGATGTTTTCATACTGATAAAAGGAACATTTTAATTTCAGAAATATTTCTCCATTCTCTGGCAGATCTCAGTTTTTAACACTCGAAACCTGTTTGCTTAAAATAAAAAAAAAATTCCTTTTCACCTATATATTGTTTACTTGCAAAGATATCATCCGTTTCATTATATTTTAAACTATGACATAACAGTTTAAGAACGCAGGCTTAAAGCTTATTTAATAGCAGTTTATTACTCTTTCCAGAGTCAGTGCAGATGATTTTGAAGGCCAGTTCTCCAAGTACCCCTTGACATCACATGCGTGTTTCCAAGATAACGTGGCCTGGTTTTACTTTCATGTGTCCATTTATGACGGAACTATTTTCAGTGCTATCTTTTACAATGTTGTATCCATCCTCAGTGGTGGTGCCCGAGTACTTCCCATCTTCATATTTGTGTTCATCCTCTGTCACCGCAACAGTTGAATCTTCGATTTTCTGCAAAAAAATGAAACGTCCATTTTCACAGCCTTTCAAAACTTAGAACCCAAGTATTCAAGGAAACTAAGTCCTTATATGCGCATTCGTAATTTTTTACAATTTTTTTTATTTAAATCATGAGCAAACTTGGTATTCGCACCAGTCATACATTTTTTTTTAGATTTTCTCACCTTTCCTAGACTTTGCACTCTGATCGTGTTTTGTATGGTTTGTTGTTGTAACCTACTGACCCGCCCCTACTGGACATCTTTGAAAAAGAGCTTTATATCTTGATTCTGATTTACAGACGACTACAGCCTGCAGAAGTTTAACATTAGGGGGCTAAGCTGCAATATGACTTTCCCCAATTAGTAATTTGACAGTACAGTAATGTTTTTTTTTTTTAACCTGTAAAATTTTAACAATGTGACACCGGCACACCTACATTTAAACAAAAATATACCACCACGGAGATCTTTAACATCCACCGTTTAGCAGAAGGCATGCATTTACGCTTAACACACTCGCGCTACTGACCAGTGGGGGCCACTCGGCTGGAACCACAAAAACTCTGCAACAAGTGACAATGGCACTACTGCTCGGTTGCGTCATTTCACGAGAGTGACTTACCAACGTATGCTTTATTCTAGGTGGAGAGATGAAACATTTTGTATCCATAAGAGGTTTTTTTCGGTTGGATCGCGTAAATATGAATGTCGTTAAAACTGCCACCACCCGACACAGGCAATTAGTAAGGTTTATCATGTAAACAAAACATGCCAATTCGTTGCTAGTACAGCACACCGGTGCGTTGGAGAATAAACCAGTGATTACAACTAGCATCATCAAATGACAGCCAGAGTTGTGGAGAAATCCTGCTGTTTCGGTCTTAAATAGAGGGATAAATGTGATGTCTTCACTTGAGAACCAATCAGGTGCGAAGGTTTTGGTCGTGAAATCCTAAGTGTTAAACAAACATTTTTTAGTCGAAGCACAGGTGAATGAAAAGTCAGTTGAGGGACTTGCCGACCAGCGACATCATAGTCCCTGCTACCAATGTGTGTAAGAAGCTTAACAGTAATCCTAACATTGGAGACTATTCAGGTAATGCATAAAAAGAGAGATTTACAGTAATCATGCACGGGAGGGGTCCTGCTGTGGGGGGCATTTTAGGCATTGGCAGAGATGGGCAAAATGGGACTTTGTGCAGCTAAAAAAAAAAACGCATGTACGTAATGTGAGCTACCGCCAACCTACTTTACTGCCAAATCTGGTGATAACTTTTCATAATTTTTTCGTACAAGATTCCGCCACGCAAGGCATAGAATGCTGAATTTATTTTCTCTATATATGACAGTTGCCGCGCACAGACCCCAAAGGCCCAAAATGCCAAGCGGTTAGAAACAAACATGACTATGAAGGTTTTATTCGAAAACAGTTAATACGTTTGTTGAATTTTAAGGACGGTCATAAGAACACATTGGATAGATAACGCCAATATCTATTTTATGACGGCGATGTGCAGAAATGAACTTAGAAGGGCAAAGTCAGCTTTTATTTGCAGGTAGTTGCTGTTAATCTTCATGGTTGAATTCAAAACAAACGGTGGTCAGATTTAATCTGTCAACATTGTGAGAGCCGATCAGAATTATAATATTTATACTGGAGAAATCCGATGAGCTATAAAGCTATTTTAAACAGATGCCCAGTCGGGGACATCTGTGAATTGGGTGCACACTGATTATGACGCTACCTGTTAATGAAAAATGTGATTAACCGCCGCCTTGTTAAAATTACCACTGAGTGGACCCTGCACTAATCTAAAGTGAAAAGGTTAAGTAAAAAGACGTAATAATTAAAGTGCGATACAACAAAAATCTAAGTACCGAATTCTCTGGATAATAAGACGCCCTGGAAATAAAGATCGACCCCAATCTTGTGCCACGTGTCTATACAGTTATACAAATATGATCACACACACACCTACTTGATTACAATCATATATATGACGCACCACCCAACATTTGCTTTAAAATAAGGTGGAGGTGGGGAGTTGCATCTTATAATCCAGAGGCTACAGTCATATAAAATATGACCTCAGCTGGAAATTACATCCCCAGTAAAGCGCCTAGCTCAGAGTAACATAAAACTTATTCACGTGCAATACAGCCATTTATTGTTTTGATGGAATATGAATAATCCACTAGGTACGGTACAGCACATAACGGAGTATATACAAGGTCTTCCAGTATTAGTGCAATAATTAAAAAAACGCAACTTGCGTATAGCATGTGTCAGCGCTCACAAGATTAGCGTGCATATTGCTGTGCTCATTTGTATTTCACATTTATGTTCCTAAGACAAGTGCTCTCTATTATTAATCATAGCAGATTCACCGTCAAGATGCTGCTCTGTGGCAAGAAATTTTGGCCAACAGCGAAACCCCTCTAAACTGACGTTCAGGAAGAAAACGAAATATTTCACATTCAGATTGATTACCATGGTGTAAAGGTTAAAGCACAAGGACTTATAATCCAAAGTTCGCCACAGTTAGATTCAAATTCCCGCACATGGCGGTTGAAACAACGGCGCTAGTTTAATAAACCACCCATGTCTCTATCCTCCCAGCAGCGTAAGCAGGTACGACAATTCATCTTCTTTGGTTCTTTCTGTAAAGTCACGTAGAATGAGAATAAAATAATAACTTGATAAAATAAAATAACACAATAATATTCTCACGACGTTTCGGCCACAACACAAGCGGCCTTCATCAGGTGAGAGGGACGAGACTGTCTGGTAGGACAGCGCTGGAGTGAAAGAGCCACGTTCAGATCACGGCCTTTAAGCTGTGTGAGAGGAACAAAGCGCCTTGACAAAGGAATTAGCATATAATTTAGCATTGAAATGGCTGAATGATTAGCTTGTGACTGGTCACAGAAATAGTTATGTTAAAAGTTAAAGCATACACATCCGCAGAGGCACCCCTTGACAATGGAATTAGCATAGAATTTAGCATTGAAATAGCTAAGTTAAAGCATACACATCCGCAGAGGCACCCCTTGACAATGGAATTAGCATAGAATTTAGCATTGAAATAGCTGAGTGATTAGCTTGTAACTGCTCACAGAAATAGCTACGTTATAGGCCGTGATCTGAACGTGGCTCTTTCACTCCAGCGCTGTCCTACCAGACAGTCTCGTCCCTTCACCTGATGAAGGCCGCTTGTGTTGTGGCCGAAACGTCGTGAGAATATTATTGTGTTATTTTATTTTATCAAGTTATTATTTTATTCTCATTCTACGTGACTTTACCGAAAGAACCAAAGAAGATGAATCATTGCAGTCACGAAAGCTTTAAATCGAAAGGTACGACAATTGTTAGTTATTTGGCAGGTTGCGTGTGGTGGGGTAAAGTGTGGGTATACTCCCGTCTTCTTCCAGTACGTTTGGCCAGGCTGGAAAACTAACCCAGATACCCCTCTGGGGGAGCTTCCTTGAGCTCCTATTAAGTGGATGTCATTCTGGCAGCAGTGGTGCGAGACGGCAATTTACAGGGTTGCACCTTTACCTTTTGTTTATGTCGGTGGACTGCAGGTGATTTCCAACTTTTTTTTTTTTAAACTTAGCTTTGGACACTAGAGAAAGGTTTCCCCATGAGCAGAGGTGTACCAATACAACAACAACAACGTCAAACTATATAGATAGCATCTCAAGACTGGAGGGGGTAAATATAGAGACAGGGAATTGAGGAAGAGGGAAACAACGATCAGAGTCTATTATTATGCTCGCAATACACGCGCATCGAATCGCACGTCTGACAATCCGTTGTTTTACGCGTCGATAGAGTTTTGCGAGAAGGGTGGCTTCGGTACGTTTAAAAAAAAAACGCATCCTCACCATCTCATCAAACCGGACGCCACAATGGAGCTTCTGCCGATATCTCCGGGGAAGGAAGAAGAGCAGGTAATCCATGATTGGGAAGATGGTGCGAGGGTCCACATCTTGCCCCTTGGTATAGCCTGCAGCAGAGCATGCATCCGCCTTCAAAAGGTCGCTCTTAACGTGGTGCGTGTGATGTAATTCTCATCGCCACAGCCTACGTCGCTTACAATCACACACTGCTTTGTCAACAAACACTACCAGCGACACCAGCAACAGCTGCGAAATTACAATCAATGTCCTTTCAATTCCATTCAGGATAATCGCCAGCCTCTTTAATCATACCACCGCATAATTAGCATTCATATCGTTATATAATTAACATCAATTTGCTCGGTAGTTTAAGGACAAGCTGTATAATGACATGCATGTCTAATTTGGATGCTTTGAATTTGAATGCACTATAAATAGTCAGCTCTCGACTCTGTGTTCTGAGAAGTATTACTAGGAATTAATGAATAATGTGAACGACATAATTTATGTCAAGCCAGAAGAGAGGTTTTCGGAAGTGACGTTCTTTCATGAATAATCAAAGAAGACCAGAACCTCATGGCCGAGGTGCAATTGGTAATTTCTAACCAAGTGAATCTGCATGAATCTGAAGGTCACCAGTTCGTTCTCCTGTCTTGGCACGTTAAACAATGGACAAGGTTCTTAAATTTCCACCCTGCCCCACCCCCCCCCCCCCTGCTTATGACATCATTCCATGAGCAGGACGTACGATATGAGGTCACGGTCTGTGCAAAGTCATACCGGTGATGAAGCTGACGACGAGCCCAACGACGACCACGACGGCAGCGTTATGAGCAGTGTACCACATGTACGACAGCGAATAGAACTTGGCCAGTCCCGTTAATCTGCACACGGGAGAACACGACGATACACACGGTGAACGCTACGCGTCGTCGATAAGAGCCACGGCCACCACTCCACTGCTGGACGAAGGCCTCCTCCCCGTGTGTCGTCAACATCCCTCGTGGATCTGCGACGCCACGTGGAATCCACATCACTCCTGGTAATCCAACTCAGGCCTTTTGACCCGTTTAGCTGCCATTCCGTCGCCAGTCTCGTCCTTTGGCCATCATCGCAATGTGTCCTGCCATAGCAGTGCACCTCAAGACGCTTGAGATCCACCGATTGTACAGTAACACAAAACTAAAATGACCATAAAAATATTAGGAAACTAACAATGTATGTTACCATATACACTCACTTCATGCCCGAGTGTTATGTACAGATCATCTCATGCAATCGAAGACTAAACGCAACTGTGATAAATATCACAGTACTCAATTTCATACAATAATAGAGCAGTTGTGCAGCAGTTGGTAACCAGCGCTATGGACCCGGTGATATGGTGACCTGAGTTCAATTCCCGGTTACAGCTAATATCAGTGTCAAGTGATATTTGTAGCAGTGCCAGGTTCTCCCCCCTTTACCAAATTCAACAGACCAGCATGGTGAAGTATGTTCAAAAAGACCCCATTACCAACACGGAACAGAAAGGCCTTTTAATCACCAGTGGACTGACTAAAGGTTGTGCGTTATTATTATAGCTGTAGTTATAAGCTAGCCAAATTGTACCACTGCCAAACAATGTAAAAGCTACAACTGTGGTGTGCAAATTATTATGGTGAATGAAATGTTTTTTCAGGTGTATCTCCTAAAATAACAGCTATACGGTAGGGGGGAGGGGATGCCGGCCTGTGACCTCACTTTCATGTGGCCCGTGACCTCACTTCTTTGTGCCCGCGGAACATGCAACCGCTCACGTTGATGTGGCCTTCAGACGACAATTATCCATCTTTGAAAGTAACCTACCCGCACTGAATTGAGGGCAATATTTTATACACGTGTTTCTAATTTTAGCTTGCTCAGTCACCATGGGGAGGGTGCGATACCCCCTTAAGATCCCAAAAATTGACATTTTGTTGATTTATTTTCCAATTCATATTCTTTTCGGGACAATCGATAATTTTCCATGACGAAAACCCAAAATAAGAAATGACTTCATAGCATCATTTAACCGGAGGAAAAAACCACAATGTTTGTTTTATTAATGTAGGGCCCTATTTTAAAAGCTTGAAATATTGGGACCATCCCCCCGTGGACCACCCACTTGGGAAGTTTGACCATTGTGCATTCTGTAAAGGTGAGCCCTAATTATTACGTGTGTTACTGTTGGATAATGCTGTGGTGTGTGTTCATGCGTGGCCCGCAAAACATACTGGAAAGTTTGATTCAGCCCTCAGAAGGAAAATATTCCCCACCCCTGGATTTAGGGGCAGTGCTGTCGTGATTGCCTAGGCCCTGATGCAAGGAAGAAAATGGGCCCTCCTTGTCCATTTCTTCCTCTTTGTGACCGAATATCTGGGTCCCTATAGCCCATAGGCCCCGGTGAAGTTGTACTGCCTGCCCACTCGATAGCAACACAATTGGATACAATGATAACAAAATTGACGATGTCGATGACGAAAAACAATAACCATGTTTTCCTATCTTTCTCAGTTTTCCTCTTAAGACGTAAAGCCCTTTGCTCCCGCACACACATTCAAAAGCTATGCCGACTGCTATAGGGTGAGGATAAAATCCCAGTGCGTGTGCACGTGTGTGCACGTACGCAGGGGGGGCGACGGTGGTGGTGGCGAAGGCGGTAGTGGCCGCGGTGGTGAAGTCGGACATGTTGAGGCACTGAGGGGGCGGCCCTGCTGGAGGCCCGGCATTGGCGTTGTTGTACATGATGCTGCCGATGCCCAGCCACAGCGCCAAAGGCAGGCTCACGACCAACCCCGAGATTGCACCCTGAGAAGGCGTGCATGTCCATCCACGTCAGCAGCACATGCACACACGCACACAAACGCATTCGCACAGGGACAATGAACTCGCGAGGTGGCCAGCTGGTTCATAGGTCGGAGCGCCGAGCCGGTATTGCTGGGATCCTTGGTTTGAATTCTGGCGGCCTGCCTGCGATTCAACTGGGTTCCCAGGTGCCATGCGTTCATGGTCTCAACTCAGTTACCAACAACTCCACATGAGAACAAATCGTGTAAAAATGTGGTTCCTTACTTAAATCATTCCTGAAAATGAAAAACATTGATGTGCATTTCATGCAATGAACAATCCTCGGTAGCAGAGTGGATGGGAATGTGGTGCCCCCTAATGTATATAACGGAGGTCAGAATCAGAATATTTATTTATACTGCAGGAATCCATCCTCTGAGCTATAAAGCAATTTTTCACAGATGTCCAGTCGGTCACTTGTTGAAGGGAACTCAGAGATAACTCTAAGGTATCCACATGAAAGTAAGGAGCAGCCCCCTTCATTCTGCGTGAAATCCGAACGGATTCATCATCTCGTGACGACCATAGGGGCCGTCCATAAATGACGTCACGCAATTTTGGACGATTTTTGACCCCCCCCCCCGGTCACAAAAAGTCAGACCGCCTCTCAAATATGACGTCACAAAGCTCTGCGGCCCCCCCCAAAAAAATATAAAACATGCTTCAAATCGCTTTAAACTATTGCCATTGTAGTGCGTATTTAATGTGGGGCTGCACTCTGATGCTGTAGGAGAAAACATTTATGAAAAAGTCTATTTAATTAAGCAGAACGTTCTAGATTTGAAGCTTTCGTGACTGCAAGAATTCGTACTCTTTGGTTTTTTTATGTAAAGTCTCGTAGGTAAAATAAAATAAATGAAAACAACTAAATTAAATCACGACGTTTCGGAGGCAACACAAGCTTCCGTCTTCAGGTGGAACAGTCACAGCAAAATAGCTGTATTAAGTGAAGAGCTCTGAGACACTTGAGATTATATACAGGTTAAGGGGGGGGGGGAGGAGCCAGGAAGGGACGTGGGTGGGGGGGAGGGGCTAAGTTAAGCCGCCTTTTGTTATGCTGCAGGGGGTTCGGGGGAAGCGGTGGTGCAACTGCACGAGAGCGAGTACAACCCACTGGAAGAAATGGAAATGGCTGAACAATTATAAGGCAGCTAAAGTTTGACTTAGTTGATGCCATCTTTCCAATGGTTGCTCAATTTAAAACCATCCTCTCGGTTGAAGTTGTGTCTATGTTTGTATATCTGGATGGCTTCGTGGACAAATCTTTGGTAATAACCGGGAGGTTTGCATAGTACTTTGGTATCGGAGAAAACAATGCCATGAGAACCCGCTGTGTTGAAACAGTGATCAGCCATGGCCGAATAATTCGTTCTGCCGTGTTTCAAATCTGATTTGTGCTCGCGAATTCGGTCAGAAATATGTTGTTTCGTCTCCCCGATATAGCAGTCACCATAGGTACAACTCAATTTGTAAACACCGGGTACTGTAAGTCAGGAATGACATCCTTTACGGATGGGATCAAATCACGGATTTTGTGTACTGTATTGAACCGGACCTGGATCTTGTGTTTGTTTAGAATTTTGGAAATCTTTTTGGTAACGCCTGCTATGTATGGCAGTGTGATGACTTTGATCGGAGTATCAGGTGGTTGTTTCTGTATGGTGGGAGAAACAGCTTGGCGGATAGTACGGTCAGAGTATCCGTTCATCTTGAGGGCCAGATGTACATGTTTTAATTCACTGGCCAGGTGGTGTTGGTCAGAAATGCAATGAGCCCTATGGTATAATGTTTTGATGAGAGAATTATTTTGAGCCGGGTGGTGGTGGGACTCAGGCTTCAAGTAGGAATCTGTGTGGGTGGACTTCCTGTAAACAGAATGTCCCAAAGAGCCATCAGTCCTCCTCTCAAACAGAACATCCAAGAATGGCAGCTTGCCATCTTTCTCCATTTCCATGGTGAATTTGATGGATGGGTGTCTGGAATTGATGTGGTCTAGGAAATGGTTCAAAGCTGGGAGGCCATGTGGCCAAATGACGAAAGTGTCATCCACATATCTCTTCCACAGGGAAGGACGAAGGGTGGATGTCTGGATGGCGTCTGATTCAAATTTCTCAATGAAAACATTGGCTATCACTGGTGACAAGGGGGAACCCATAGGGGTACCCTCATTTTGTTTGTAGAAGGTACCATTCCAGGTTAAGTAAGTGTTGGTGAGGCAGTGCCTAACCAGCGCAGGTACATCAGGGTTCAGTCCATGTTGGAACAAATCTTCAATTATTGTTATGGTGTCAGGCACTGGGACCTTGATGAACAGAGAGACCACACTAAAGCTGACGAGGATATCGTCAGGAGATAGTACAATGTCCTTGACCATAGAAACCAATGGGTTGAGTTAAGTACTGCTGACGTGGTCTTGCCAGTGAAGGGAAGCAGAGTATCCGATAAAAAACGGGCTAGCTTGTAGGTAGGGGAGTTGATCATGGACACGATGGGTCGTAGTGGGGTACCTTCTTTATGGATCTTGGGAAGACCATAGAATCTGGGAGGTCTTGCAGCCGAGGGCTTTAGGGAGGGACGTTTGGTTGGTTCAATTAGAGAAGTCGAACGAGTGATGATCTTGTTGGTTTTTATCGTTAGGCTGTTAGTAGGATCACTTTTAATTTTTGAGTAACCCCCATCATTGAGTAGGTCCTGGATTTTGTTGTTGTATGAGTTTTTATCCATAATGACAGTGGCATTGCCCTTGTCGGCCGAGAGGATGCCTTTATCAGTAAACTGCGTTCCCGACTGTGGCACTGCCTACCATAGACGCATGCAGGAGTGCACATATACAAAACATAGGTGCATACGTACCTAACATGAAGCGGCCTCTTTATATAACGTATTAATAAACCATTAAGTGACTCGCGAAGCAACCTTTGTATGGATGAACATTTACATTAACACGGTATGACATAACCAGCGGGCTTGTGTTTTTGGTTTGCGTTACGCTCGTACAATGGCGTTGGTCCACGGGAACAACATGCCGACGATGAAGAGCCCGAGCAGGGGGCCCCCCACCATCCCAAATATACTGAGGGCAGCCTGGGGGAGGGGGGGGGGGCGGTAGGAGGGGTATGGGACAGAGGGAAACAAAGAAACGGGAAAATGAGGTACATATTGTATGTATACAACGAGCCATCTTGCACCTGCTCGTGAGCTGATTTCATTGCTTCTTTATCCACAATGGCTATCCTCTCAGGCATCGTGTTTCGGCACCATGGTGGCTAGGAGATGTTAACTACCTCGCCTGATATACAGGAGGTCGTGGGTTCGATCCCGACCCTGACACCTGCTGTATATTTGGAGTCTGCGTCTCTCTCTCTCATCATCACGATGGCTAGGAGATGTTAACTATCTTGCCTGGTATACAGGATGTCGTGGGTTCGATCCCGACGCTGATGCCCGCTGTATATTTGGAGTTCGCATGTTCTCTCCGTGGTCGTGTCGATTTTTCTCCATGTCCTCTAGTTTTTCCCACCACATTTATAATTAACATGCATTTAGAGTATTTGGCTGCTATAAATGTCCACATGATAAGCCACTTCGTTGAGCTATCATTTGTGGCCAGGTCGCTTCTGAAAAAGAGCTATATAGCTCAGTGGGCCCTACCTGGTTAAATAACCAAAAAATTTAGTTTTGAGTGTTTTTTGTTTCGTCTCCTTTGGTTGCCACTCCATTGTTAATCTCGTTCACAAGCCATGATTTGTAAGCCCCTGTAATGACTCGCCAAGTACAGCGCTATAGAAATGGGCATTATTATTATGATCATCTCTTCGCGTGATATATTCTCCCCAAGCCCACTGAATTAACGTAACAGTCAACATGATGTCTCCGATTTGTGTTTGTTTTCTGCCTCACATAAGCATACAATCCAGTATCTGAATTTGCTGATACTTACCGACAAAACAGATCCCATGAGCGATGCAAGAAACGCCATTGCTAGGCACACCAGCCCGTACATACAGGCTGACACACATGCACAAAACACATGATTGTAAAACATATTAAATGGTGCAGTTGTAAGCATAACACTTTACTCGCGGTCTTTGTGTTTTGCACAAGCCATGTTCGTTGATTAAACACTCAAATCAGACAGAAGGTCCATGACCATGAACTGGAGTCTACAACGTCTTATGACCCACCAACGTATCGCGGTAAGGTGCAGCCCTGCAATTGCTTGTTCACATCACTGCTGGCAGAAGGGCCACAAGAGTGGGAACTCTCCTCTCGAACTCCTCTCGAGGCTATTGTTAGCCTCGTCTTCCGTGCTGACTATACATCTTGGAAGGTGGCAGTACCCACACTTTACTCCACCACACACGATCTGCCCATTAACTAGCTGTGGTTCAACCCATTTTTACTACTCGGTGGACAGAGGCCAAGTCACAGTAGGATAATTAATTGAACAGGTTACCTCTAGATTTAATATACACGTCGTGTAGCTCTAGGACGTGCTTTCAGGTTGCGCCAAACATCGTTTGGCACGATGCCTGACGTTTCCCTCCACGTGCCCAGAGCTTTTTGAAATCAGTTTCTTAAGTTCCTGAAGTGGCTTCCCACACGTCGAGCGAAATCTCATAACATCGTGCCGAACAAGGCACAGTACAACCAAAAAACACAACGGAGAGTTGCACAGCTTGATCGTGAAAAACCTACCAAGTAGCATAACACAGGATGGTCGTCACCACATACAAGCGTACGTATGTTGAACTTCTTTTGTACCGTACACAGCCAACCGTGCTACATCGGAGGTGGGGAAAGATGCCGTCTCACGCACCTAAGCCTTTGGAGACAAGCGTCGCCCTCTTCTCAGTCATGTTGGGGAAATATGGCTTCACAAAGTCGGCCATCGTCACCGTCGCCAGGGAATTAAATGCCGACGAGATGGTGCTGCAACACACGGGGGTTAGTGGGTGAAAGTTAGAGGTGGACATACACTTTGCGAGAGAGAAATATCCAGGCAGTCCCACCCCCCTCCCCCAGAATAAATAAGTGACCAAATATTAATAATAATGTACAGGCCTTTGTTAATCCATGGGCTGGATGAAAGTCACCCCATGCCGTATCGGTCGTGAAAGCTGTTTAACTATACTTCACCACTCTGGTCAGTACGGGTTGGTGAAGGCAGGGAGCATGATCTTTAGAGCATAGTACAGTATTGTACAACAATGTATTTTGCAGCACTGCCCTCTGTTGTTTACAAAGGAAGCACCGCACCAGTCTATAACACCTACATAATGCATGGTGGTTACCATCCATATTAGCTTCTGAGATCTGACGAGATCAGGTGGATTCTGGGTTATTTGAAGATATGCTTCAATAAAAAAAATATCCTCCTTTTTGAATCAGACAATTTAGATCGCAAGCGTACCTTGTTATGAGATGTAATGTCACACTCAGTACTTGTTATGAATCACTGGCCTAATGGTTCGTATAACATGGTCCCTACAAGATGGTCTGTATCGCATGATGCCTACTTGATGGACAGTATTGCATCATGCCTACTTGATGGACAGTATCGCACGATGCCTACCTGATGGTCAGTACCACATGGTCCCTACAAGATGGTCTGTATCGCATGATGCCTACTTGATGGTCAGTATCACATGATGCCTACCTGATGGTCTGTATCGCATGATGCCTACCTGATGGACAGTATCGCATGATGCTTACTTGATGGACAGTATCACACGATGCCTACCTGATGGTCAGTATCGCATGATGCCTACTTGATGGACAGTATCGCACGATGCCTACCTGATGGTTAGTACCACATGATGCCTACCTGATGGTCAGTATCGCATGCCTACCTGATGCTAAGTATTGCATGATGTCTATCTGATGGTCTGTATCGCATGATGCCTACTTGATGGTCAGTATCGCACGATGCCTACCTGATGGTCTGTATCGCATGATGCCTACCTGATGGACAGTATCGCATGATGCTTACTTGATGGACAGTATCACACGATGCCTACCTGATGGTCAGTATCGCATGATGCCTACTTGATGGACAGTATCGCACGATGCCTACTTGTGGACAGTATCGCACGATGCCTACCTGATGGTTAGTACCACATGATGCCTACCTGATGGTCAGTATCGCATGCCTACCTGATGCTAAGTATTGGATGATGTCCACCTGATGGTCTGTATCGCATGATGCCTACTTGATGGTCAGTATCGCACGATGCCTACCTGATGGTCAGTATCGCACGATGCCTACTTGATGGTCAGTATCGCATGATGCCTACCTGATGGTCTGTATCGCATGATGCCTACCTGATGGTCAGTATCACATGATGCCTACTTTACGGTCAGTATCGCATGATGCCTACCTGATGGACAGTATCGCACGATGCCTACCTGATGGTCAGTATCGCATGATGCCTACCTGATGGTCAGTATCGCATGATGCCTACCTGATGGTTAGTATCGCAGAATGCCTACCTGATGGACAGTATCGCACGATGCCTACCTGATGGACAGTATCGCATGATGCCTACCTGATGGACAGTATCGCACGATGCCTACCTGATGGTCAGTATCGCATGATGCCTACCTGATGGTCAGTATCGCAGAATGCCTACCTGATGGACAGTATCGCACGATGCCTACCTGATGGTCAGTATCGCATTATGCCTAGCTGATGGTCAGTATCGCATGATGTCTACCTGATGGTCAGTATCGCATGATGCCTACCTGAGAGCCCCACTGAAGATGCAGGCCACAAAGAGTCCAGGCAGCCCCGGGTAATCCTGAAGAACGTCCATCACGAAATATAGCACCATCTGGAATGAGGTACAAAGACGGACGAGCCAGTCCAAACGCGAAGAGGCTACCGTCTCCTGCTGTCCTGAAGCCGTCTCACGGCAAGCAGACCTCGACATTGGCATTTAGCTTCTGAACATATTGCTATACACAAGAGTATAATTATTATTAAATTATAATAAACGTTAAGACACTTGACGATTAAAACAGTTTCAACGGTTAAACACGTGTATCAATGGCCACGCATAGGAGAGTGTGAGTTTACAAACACATGCGTGCATTCACGCATATCCACGCGTACACATCCATGTGCATGCAATCGTATGTGTGTTTTGCTTTTGCGTTTGTGTAGCTGCATGGCTGCACAACAGATGACAGCATCCTCCCCGTGTCCACCACACATGCACAGACACACTTGCAGGCGTTGTTCAAGCGGTGTGCACGTGCAGTTAGAGGGTTGCAGCACCTGGTCGTTGGTGGTGACGTCACCCATCACACGGGGGTTGCACTCCTGATAGCGTGCGTACATAACCAGGCCCATGATGGACCCAATGGCCAGCATCAGCTGCTGGCATGGGAAGACCAAGTACACGGAACTGACATGCGCACACACGCAGGTACACGCGGGCGCACACAAGCGTGAGCACAAAGACATGCACATCGTTAAGGCACATAAACCACCCACCACCCCCCACCACCCTCCACCACCCCCCACCAACTAAAAACAATGTCTTCACGCCGCCATGCAGACACACGTGCGGACACAAAAATAAATCGCCGGAGCAAAAAAGCATGCATGTAACTCCATTCGGTCTCTCCACATGAATGGACTCCGGATATATATATTTGCGTTTACCCACGATGCTCCACGGCACCTCGCAATGAGTTTATGTATGCCATTGCATTTTGCGTTGAATGGGTTTTTACAGAGTAGTCTTGCCAATAACATCTGGTAATCTAGCAGCATTTGTTTAACAAGCTCCACTCTCCTGTTGAGACCCAGAAGGTCAAAACTGGTGTGAATAATGTTAGTCCGGAAGGCCAATAGGCCGCAGGAATAAAACATATTTGTCATATTTGTTGAAACAGAATGGAGTTCTGCTTATGTTAGCTTTAACCCATGATGATCCACAGCAACGTATAATGAGCAACGTCCATCAACGGCCATTCGCTGCAAGACGCCGGGTGTTCTGGAAGTACTAACGACCAAACGTGATTAAGACAACTTGTAATGAATACAACAAACTAACAACACTCACAAGATTGCTTCCTTCTCAGAGCGGGCACTCAGATATCGCTGCACTTGAGCTTGGTTGACCCCGTAGAGTGCAAGCATCATGAATACACCCCCGAACCCGAGGGTCCAGAACGTGTGCCGCTTAAACGGGTCCGGGTCAAAGCTACACACGGACAACACAAACATATACGCCATCGTCACGATCATCCCAATAAACCAGCAACGCTATCGTCAGGCACATACAACACACTCCGTTCCACGGGAACAGCAAGACTTGCACAGCCCAGGATGTTTCACCCGATACTGGGTGGGACGAAGCCTTCTCGAGCGCAGCCCCAAAAACTCCCTGCCGCTTGCCACCACCGGACATCCGAAACGCGCCGAGTGTCTCCCAATTCCGTGATCTGTGCAAGACACATTTATTAAGGCTTGCCATCCCATAAAATAAAACTATTTAATTTTTATTTCTATAATAGATTTTTATTTACTGCTTAACTTTGTGCGATTTGTTGCGCACGGTTGCACTTTGTTTTGCGTGCAGTTGCAATTTACATTGCTCAGCAAGTGTTAGCCGCTGAGGACGTGACGGGTTTCTTTTTTCATTCGTTGCTCCGTGCCCCCTGTATCATTCCCGTTCCGTTGTAATGTGCACTGAAGCCTACTTCATTGAGCGATATTGGCACACAAAAGATTGATTGATTGACGATGATCCCAGAAAAACCTGCAATGATTTGTCTACTTTGGCATGCGTTTGGCCATCCAACGTTCTATGTTTTACTGGGATGATGTGGTTTTATGTCGCATTGTGTCTCACATGCATAGGAAAAGGAGAGCCTGTGGCTGGTTGAAGAGTGTGTGGAGCGACAGGCTATACAGATTCTAGACAGCAATATGGAGCCGAAAGACATTATTGCAATGTTGGTTCTATTCAAGGTTTAATAATCTCACAGAATATTTTCATGGTTCCCTGGTAGACTACAGTAAGCATGGAGATTAGAATAGCCACAGCCGTAGCAGGAGGTAGACTGGATGTAGAATACTCAGGTGTGTAAATCTTTTTCAGGATGAGCGACAGGCGCAGCTGAAATTAATCTCTGGTTCTTTGGGGACTTTTTTTGTAAGATTTCTAACGCAATTCAAGAGGACTGTTAAATATCAACACATTTTTTTAATTGATCCTTTTTATCCTATATAAATCACGTAATTTGTTGATCTAGTTGTGGCACCTGAGTAATTTGTGGTGTTGAGTAAGAGCTCGTTTTGACTGGAATAAACCAGAGACCCACTATATTGATCTTGACATATGTTCACCCAAGTTAAATAGAGATATGACCTGAAAATGTTCTCCATACGAGATCACAATGGGCGATGTGACTGACACCTGGTGGGAACACTGCAGTATTGCTCCCAATATGTAAAGTGATCTGGCGGTAGAGGGCAAAAACTATAATGGTCCTCCAGGTCACTCATGCCATGTGGTTTTATGAACGGGTTGAAGTTCCGAAAAATATTACCCAATCAGTAGAACTGGCTGGAACTGGATTATTCAAAACTTTGCAATGCATGTTATGAAGAGGGTATGATAACTATAATGTGAAACACACAAGTGGCAAATGCCAGGGAGGGTAGCATGCATTACAGCAGAGCAGGCCTCACTTTGTTTATATTCCCATGGTTACTGAGCACAGACCCAGAGGCCAAAAATGCAAAGGATGACTATCCATACTCTCAGGTTCTTTCGGTAATGTCACGTAGGTATAAAATAAAATTAATTAAATCACGACGTTTCGGGCGCAGCACAAGCGCCCGTTGATGACGGACGCTTGCGTTGCGCCCGAAACGTCGTGATGGATCCCTGCAGTCACGAAAACTTCAAATCTAGATTGGTGACTATCCATTCAACCAACTATGGTGCGCAGGTGTATACGCAGTGATTTAATAGTACGTGCAAGTGCTCACTCAATGCCAGATAGTTTGCCAGCGTTAGAGTTGATTTCCCAAACATTTGCGATGCCGCCCGCGTTCTGAGCACCGACAATGATGACGGCAAGTTGGCCCGCGATCATCACCAGCGTCTGGAATACGTCCGTCCAAATCACCGCCTTCAGCCCGCCCTGAAAAATACAAAGATCCCCCGCATAGCTTTTCACAGACTGTTGGGGCAAATGCTGTTAGTGAGTACCTATGAAGGACAACACTGTACACAAGGGGGTGGGTGGCCAACACCATGTCCAGCCGCATTTCTATCCCCAGTGCTGATGTTTACACACCGCACCACAAAACTAACTTAAGGCTGAATCAATCTAGTGGATGTCCAGGACTAGCTCAAATGTTCGCCACTGTTATTGGTCGTAGGTAGGAATTTAATTTATATTGCCAGGTTAGTAGAGCAGTGGGCTAACCACTACACTACTGCTCCCCAACACACACACATGCATGTACTGTACAAGATAACACAGAATCCTGTATCCACAACATGTCCATTCGGATCACTTCATTCTACCGAACCGTCACCAGAAAGCAGGTAAATCGTTCTTTACCACAGCCGGAGGTCTTGTAAATTCTGGCTTTACCACCTCAGTGAAATGACGACAGATTTGGGTGGAAACCAATATCCTAATCAAACACCTGGTCTCTGATTCAACGAAAGAATCTGTGAGATGTAATCTATCTAGAAAACATTAATCATCATTTTTCATGGGTCACAGTAAAATGAATTAATACAGATCTGCCAACTACCTTCACAAGTGAATATCAAATAGGGTATGGTGTGTGATTGACAATGTAAGCAGTGAATCACTATAAACTCTGATAACTCAATGGAGGCATTGAAAGAATCCACCGCTTATCAACTGATACCATCAACTGATGAGAACTCATTCGGATGTTATTCCTCCAGGCATACACAACAGACTTTCAATAATTCAACCGTGCGCACAGCCACACACAAGCCCACATGATTTGACCACATTCAGAAAGCAAAATGCCAAAGCCAAGAAACACGCAAGGTATTAAGTGCAAATGGACTGATGCTTTTTTATTCATATGCAATGGTTTTATGTAACCACTGCAGCAACTACATTTGCTAAAAAATGTAAAAACTAAAAAAACTTAAATCGAATTGGGACCCTGAATAGTGACAATTCATATAATTGCTGGGAATGCCCAATCCACAAATACGAAGGAGACATTACAGTGATACACTTCGCTGCTCCTGACACGGTTATCTGGCTTGACCACCTGAATGTGAAATTGTAGTTGTTGCTCTGCATCTACATCTGCCAGACGAAAGAAGAAAATTGCTGGGAAGATGAATCGCTAAACTTCTAATGCACACTGTAGGCGATTCCCATCAGCGAAATACTGCGCCTCTGACAGACTTGGGACTTGGGATGGCACGAACAGCAAATGTATCAAATTATTTGTTTTGATGCTTTGTTGTACTCGCTCAAGTGTGGATGCATGGCTAATACTCACAATGGTGGTGTAAATAGTGCAGATGACTCCAAGCACCACCACCGATATCCACACATTCAGTCCTGTCACTGCAGCACAAAGCAACACAAGTCAACACTGAATCGTTAACACCGGAACACCCCACTTCGCATCACACGGCAGCGACATGACAAATTCTAAGAGTGACGCACGGCACAGAGACTAGCACAAACATGGAACACGAAACCAAATGCACATGCACGGCTCTTTTTGCAAGTCAACTGCTGGAAAAAGCGCCTCCTCCACACGCCGTGTGGGTTTCATTTTAACATACTTCGCCATGCTGGTCAGCGTGGTTTGGTGAAGGTGGGCAGCATAGGCATGGAAGCATAGAATCACAATACAATGATGGATTTTGCTGCAGTCTCCTGCGCACTATTACTCAGCACAGCGCCGCAGCCGCCTATGATCACTGTTACATTGTTTTTATAGCTTTATTTTGGTGATTTCGAAAACGTTTTGGATTAGCCATATTTGGTTGTTGTTGTACAGAGTTAGACTGATAACTTTAATCTAAATTGTCTCATGGTTGTTATTGTTTGACTTGCATCCCACTGGGATTTTTGCACACAGCATTGATATACGGTGCTTTTTTCTGGAAGACTTTGCTGTTTTTTCCTGGATTTTTCTGTTGCGCGTAGTCACTTTAAGATGTTTCTTGTTCGTGTTTTTGTTTGTTGCGGTTGCACCCGATTCAAGAGCCGAATGGCTCACAGGGATCTCCCTAATAAATGAACTGAACTAAACCTAGCATGCATGGTGCAATATCCAGGCCCAAGCCTGCTTAGCTTCCGAGACTTGGGGGGACTTGGCAATTTCCTTGTTCTTTGGGCGTTGTCACAACACGAATATATAACGCTATAATAACCCAAAACATAATACAACACCCCAAAAGCAAAAATACAACAAAAATAAGTAAATGAATAACTTTACGATACGTGCGTTGAATCACAAGTGTATGAACAAATGTTTTGTTCATACTGAATTTGTTGGCCGTTAGTTATTGGGTTACACGACCTCTTTAGCAGCAACAGAAGTCGCTAGATTCCCCACAATGTGAAAACAAGGAACAAAGGATTCAGTCGAACCACAGCAAAGTCACGTAGAAGGGAAACAATAAAAAAATATATAAAACAATAAAACAAGGACTTGAATCCCTGCAGTCACGAAAGCTTTAAATCAAAATCGAACCACAGCAGTTAATTTAATGGAATGGGGGTAAATCGTGAGAGCCATAACCAGAATTGCGTACAAGCATGTATAGCCAGACACAAAGGAAGTACATTTACCTGCATTAAGAGCTAAAGCTGGGGTGTAGAGAACAACACCCATATACACCACCTGCAAAAGCAAACACACACGCAGATTATCGACACATGCACTTGTGTATGTCAAGCCACTGCTGGATGAAGACTCTCCTCATGTGATGGGAGTTATATAATCATCTTTCCCTTGCGCTGCTTAGTTCAAGGTTGGTGAAGGCAGGGAGCGCGTGTGTGGTAGCACCCTCTGATGCCCGCCACGCTGTCCCTCTGTCTAGAGCAGAGTTTCTCAAACTTGTTTTAGCCCCGCGAACCACTCGGCCAATGCAAAAATTTCCGCGGACTACATAGCCCCCCACGCTGGTGACAAAACGCATTCGCTTCTCTCTAAATACCAGTCAAACAAAATAATTCATATGACTGAAACATTATAATTTTTTACGCAGCTTTTAGGTTTTTATTGGGGGGGGAGGGGCATTTATATCTTAGGATTTGGGTAGTTTACTTAATTTAAATTTGTCATTAAATATCATCAGTAAAATATTCATTAATGTCAGACACAAAAGGTCAAAACATTGTTTCCAGATCAACCTGCATTTGAATCACGGCTCCGCGGACCACCTGGAGGACCTTCAAGGACCACCGGTGGTTCGGGTACCACACTTTGAGAACCATTGGTCTACAGCCTATACAGTAACACCTCTCGTGATTGGTGGTCACCCAATCCCAGCACTATCCAGGCTCCATGCTGCTTAGCTTCAGAGATCCGAGGAGATCAGGTCACAGGTGTGTATATAATAGAACTAGGTGCACATCATGGAGGATCGTGGGTCACACGTAAATGGTGTCCACTGGCCAATGCTGAATGGGCATTCCGGAGAAATATTTTCCATCTGAAATTGTTCAAGCAAACTCTGAACCAGTTTAGATTTTCTGAGCCACATCTGCTGGATGTTGCGAGGCAAAAATCTCTCCACCTTCACAATGGGGACCTGTTGCAACAACGTACTTGGGGCCCCCACCTTTTGGGTGATCGCGTGAAGAGAACACAAAGGTCAACTCTCATCCTTACAAATACAGGGAAATTCGACTTTCAGAGATACGAACAAACCTGTTCATATGTTCAGTTGCCTGTTCGGATCAAGAGTCACAAGTTCCAACCGCTGTGCAATAGATAGCGGTGGTGGCATCTGTATCTGCAGAACATGAAGAACCAGTGCCATCTACATCTACAGGAGATTATACAACTTTTAAAGCGATTCCCCGGAGTAGAGTTGGACTTACGGACAAATCGACTTACGAACAGACCTCTGGAACCTAACTCGTTCGAAAGTAGAAGAGTCCCTGTAAGAAGTAATTGGCAGTAATAAGTGACAATTCCTTTACATCTTCTCCCATTCCCTGCGTGACTTTGTGCAGGCGTTCCTTTAGCTGCCTGGTTCCGACATCATCAAAAGATCTACCCCCAAGCCGTCAGAGCAGCGAATTGTTTAAATAAATGTGAAAGTTTATTAAAAACCCAACTCTGCAGCGCATATACATAAGGCGAGATGGTCATTTGCACTTATTCCATTTTTTTTTTTAGGGAATGAACTTGATAATAATAATAAGCTATAATTTATTCTAAACTCTTATATTTGCTAGGGGCAGGGGTCGGCAACCAACATAACAAGGAGATCCATTTTTGTTCGAATTCGCAAGAAAACTGAATAATTTAAGAGCATGTGAATGAGACGGTGGTCCTTAAAAAGCATGCGGCTCCTGAGCCATAAGTTACCGACCCCTGGGCTAGGGTATACATTGCTTTGTTGATATTTTAAACGTAATGTCTTGTCTTTTATGTATTACATATACTTTATATAAGTGTTGGTAATTCACGTATTTTATTTTTCTCTTCCTGTTGAAAATGGCAATTAGAGACTTTTTCTCACGAAACAATTCCAACCACGTCAAAGATTGGAGTCGCTAAAGGACGCCAATTTAGGTCGCGCTGGCTCATCTAGGGTAAAATGGAGCCTCCACATGAGCTGATTTTATCACTCCATCTCTGCAGTCAACATCCTCTCTCGTATGTATGTATGTATGTTGAACTTATTTCGCACTGTACGTAGTCAACCTTGCTCATCAGAGGTGTGGGGGAAGGACAACAAACTAAACACAAAAAGCAGTTCCAAAGAGATGAGTTTTCAATCTAGATTTAAATGTGCATAGCTCCAGTGGCTTCCTAATATTGGAAGAGCATTCCAGACGGCCAAAGAAGCGCATCTGAAAGCGCGCGATGGAGTGACCATCTTTGTTTGATGGCCAGCCAAAAGCCACTGCCACTCCGGCATTCGTTTTCATTACCGACCATCATCCCCTTATAGAGGTGTGTTGCTGCCCAAGCACACCGACTCACTCTCCTTTATCTTTTCCTAACACTCAATTACACCGGCTGACTTTCACACGTTCGCCAATCCACGTGATACATTCTCTGCCTCTCAATGTAATTGTTTTATAACTGTAAATTATGATGCTTGGTACACGAGGTGGCTGATGTCACAGCACTCTCATGTACCAAGCAGACTCTCATATATCACGACCTTTGGTGTCACTACAGCTGGTGACGTGGGACAAAATAATCAACGAGTGCGTGCGTATAATGCAGACCTCCTCCGTGACCCCTTTAATCATGAATGTAAAACCAAAGGACACATTGCTGGTGATGACGCAGACTATGATGCAATTGAGATCGGTCTTTCTATAGACCATTCCAAGCCCTGCAATGAACCCTGCAACCACAACTGTCCATTAGCATGATCACCAACAGGAAATATATCTAACGTACAATAATGAGAAATATCGCTATCAACAAAGACAAGGAAACTAGTCATGCGATTTAGTATTACATTATAGCTTTGCGAAGCGATTTTCCAAACCGAGTTATAACCTTTTTAAATAATGCAATAGCATAGCTCATACTAATCTAATGTACAGCAATTATCCTTGGAAAAGAGCGATGTTGTCTGAAAGGTGCAAGAAAACCCCTCCCCTTAGCAGCATTCATAACAGCCTGATGCAATGTGGGAATTACAGAAAATACTTAAGACTCACAGTGGGCAATATCAGTTATGATTAGATAGTTGCCGTCACGCAATAATTGAAAGAACTTACATTTCGTTTCAGGTCCAATTAAATTGCTACACCTTAAAATGACAACGTGCACCTTGATTAAATGTACTAGTGATTATGTCAATTTCTAAGGAAAATAGCCGTTAAGTACCTCGTTTATCAGTTGTGCAATAAACCCCAAGGGTCCTGCACTTATTCTCTGCATTCTTGATGTTTTTGCCTTTGTTTTGTTGTATGTGCTCAAACACCACAGATCTCCCTTATAAAATAGCCAGGATCATCCATGCAACAAATTAAATAAACTCAATCTCTTTGATCCTTACATCATTGGTAATCCTGTGGACAGAACCATCCGACACGCATCATCGCCGGAGCAGGTGTCAAAGCTCACTGCAGGTGTCAAAGCTCACTTGCCAAACGCTAAAGAAATAAACTCCTTTCAGGATTGTTCATGTTAATCTCTTGAAGAATAAAGACGTTCAGTGTTTATTTCTAATATTTATAAACGATCAAAGGAGTGAACTTTTTACAATGTAAAGCAGTTACAATTTTACAATGAACTGCAGTGGTGTTCAGATGATGACATAGTCAATCCACTACTAAAATAAGGACCTCCCCACACCATTGGGGTAGTGGGGGTTATTTAACCATACTCCACCACGCTGATCAGTGACAGTTGATGTAGCGGCTAGCAGAAGTTGGGGCATAGTACAGTACAACAGATTATCTTGGACTGTCTTCTGCTTACAACATATGCCCATCGGCAGCCTAAAACACACGGTTCATGTATGGCAGTCACTCATCCAAGCACTATGCAGAAACAGCTCTGCCAAGCTTCCGAGATCTGACAGAGATCGAGCGTATTCCAGGCCATTTGATCAAAGCCCAGGATGATTTATGAACATGAGATTTATTGAGATGAAATTAACTGAACAATTGTTACGAATTATGGAGGCAGTGGTGTTAAGCACTGTAAAGTGGTGATGTGTAGTATTTACCATTTGGAAGATGAATGTTAACGTTCCTGCAATCCTCACAGACTTGTTAAATCTGAGCCCCAAATACTGTGAAAATAAAAGCACAACATCCACCTCAACGTAAGCATAAAACACAATTATCTGCAAATCATCACGTATCACACGTCTTCATTATCCACTGTAAATTGCTTCCGCAAAATCACATTTCATCACACAGAGCACACGAGATTTGTGTCAATGGGCTCTCGTACGGTTATACAGAAAATGGTAGTAACTCTGACACAAATGTGTCGTGGCATGCATTAAAGCTTTCACACAGCAATTCACATGTTAACAATAATAATATCCAGGCCTTTGTCAGTGCACTAGTTGGATGAATTATGCCTCCCCATGCCACGTCGATCATGGGGATTGTCAGACCATACTTCACCGTGCTGGTAAGTGTGGGTTGAAGGCAGCAAGCGTAGATATGGAACCATATAAGTATAGTACAAGATCCAGGTCCGTTTCAACACATTACATAAAATCCGTGATCTGGTTCCGTCTGTAAAAGATGTGATTCCGGACATACAGTACCCTGGTGTCTACAAACTAAGTTGCCTCTGTGGTAGTAGTTACATTGGAGAAACCAAACGACATGTCTCGGACGGCATTCCTGAACACAAAGCAGACCTTAAACACGGTAGGACCAACACCCTGGCCGTGGCAGATCATTGTTATAATTCAGTAGGCTCACATGACATTGACTTTTCCAAGACAGAGGTTCTTTGTAAGCCATCTGGCTACCATGAGAGATTCGTTCATGAGGCTATCCACATATACAAGCACAGAGACAATTTCAACCGAGAAGATGGATTCTGGCTTAGCAATCATTGGAAATATTTGATTAACCATTTCAGGTCTTAATTGATGTTCACGCTTACAGTGGCTTTCAGACAGCATACATTAATTTTTCGTCTCCCCCCTCCTCTTCTCAGAACATAGATGGACTAGTCCTTCTAAATAAACTGTCAAATCGCTGCGCGTGGCGCTGACGTTTTTTTTTATAAATACGCCGTTTTAAAAAATAAATAAATTAATGCAAACCGACACCTGATGACAACCGTTTGTGTTATAGTCGAAACGTCGTGAGAATTTTTATTGTTTTATATATATTTTATTATTTTATTGTTTCCCTTCAACGTGACTTTACCAAAAGAGCTAAGAATATGAATTACTGCAGTCGCGAAAGCTTTAAATCAACTTTAAGATCCTTCAACAAACTCCGGGATAAGAAGGCTCAGCTGATCGAGTCTCTCACCTTTCTGAAGAGATGCCGTGACTCTGGGGTAATACCAATCGCATTTACACTGACCTCTGCTGCTGTAACTTCTTCTAATGTGAAACGAATTCTTTTCAAAACTAGCTTAGCTCTTATCTCAGAAAAAATCAGACTTATATGCACCGAACTAGATCAGTTAGACAAGACACTCTACAAATCACACTTACCATTGATGGCAACAATGTCCACATCGGATTGGGAACATGTAGACAATATTACTGCCTCTTCAGCTGCTACTATGTCGACCAAATGTAAGGACAACCTGATTTCCAAATTTAACCTCCTCTTCAACGAAAGACCGGACCCACACACCAAAAAGTTAGACGTTAACAAAGTCGTAATTAATCGCAGTAACAGTTATATTTCCGATGGTCTGAAATCCGTTTTAGCTAAAGGTCTAAACTTTGCAGTCACACCTAAACACATACCAGTTAATGATATAATTGCCCAAGTAGACGTTGCTCTCAGGGGCCTGGGTCACATCGCTGCAGACGTAGCAAGATCTGAAATCGCTGCAACCCTCAAAAACGCTAAGATGCCAGCTAGCAACCTCAGCAAAGATTAGCGTTTTGAATTATATAAATTAAAAAAGAGGGATGACATTGTTGTCCTCTCAGCTGACAAGGGCAATGCTACTGTCATCATGGATAAAATAGAATACAACAAAATTAAAGAATTACTCGATGATGGTAGTTAAACAAAAATAAAGAGATCCCACCAACAGCCTCGTCACACAAACCAACAAACTAATTTCTGATTCAACCGCATTAATTGATCAATCTAAACAGTTTTCGTTGAAACCTTCTGCTGCCAGGCCACCAAGATTATACGGCTTACTAAAAATACATAAAGTAGATACACCCCTTCGTCCCATCGTCTCGACTATCAACTCCCCCACCTACAAACTGGCTCGTTTTTTGTCTGAAATCCTGCGTCCTTTCACTGGAAAAACCACCTCTGCGGTACAAATTTCTACTCACCTGGTATCGACAATTAAGGGTATTTCCCTGTCCCCAGACGACCTGCTTGTCAGTTTTGATGTAGTTTCCTTATTCACCAAGGTTCCTGTACCTGACACCATCGCAATCATTGAAGAGTTGGTTCATCAAGGACTAAACACTGAGGTACCCCCCCTTGGTTCATCAAGGACTAAACACTGAGGTACCCCCCCTGGTGAGACACTGTTTAACCAATACATACTTCACTTGGAATGGAACTTTCTACAAACAAACTGAGGGCACCCCAATGGGCTCCCCCCTATCTCCGGTTATAGCTAACATTTTCATGGATACATTTGAGACTGACGCCATCGAGACTGCCACTCTGCGCCCAACCTTATGGAAGAGGTACGTGGATGACACTTTTGTCATCTGGCCACATGGCCGGCCTGCTCTAGACCAATTCTTCGACCACATCAATTCAGATTTACCATGGAAGTCGAAAAAGATGGCAAGCTACCTTTTTGGATGTCCTAATAAAAAAGAGACCTGATGGTTCAATGAGCCACTCTGTCAACAGGAAAGCTACCCATACGGATGCTTCTCTGAAACCGGATTCCCACCACCATCCATCACAGCAGAATTCACTCATCAAGACTCTGTACCATAGAGCCCAATGCATATCCGACCAGGAACACATAGGCAGTGAACTCAAGCATGTACACCAAGCTCTTAAGGCTAATGGTTACTCCGACTATACAATCCGCAAAGCTATCACTCAAACCATGAAGGACCCTCTTGAGGAGCCTTACAAAACCATCACTTTACCCTACATTGCGGGGATCACAAAAAAGATTTCCAAAATCTTGAATAAACACAAGATCCAGGTCCGTTTCAACACATTACATAAAATCCGTGATCTGGTTCCGTCTGTAAAAGATGTGATTCCGGACATACAGTACCCTGGTGTCTACAAACTAAGTTGCCTCTGAGGTAGTAGTTACATTGGAGAAACCAAACGCCATGTCTCGGACCGCATTCCTGAACACAAAGCAGACCTTAAACACGGTAGGACCAACACCTCGGCCGTGGCAGATCATTGTTATAGTTCAGTAGGCTCACATGACATTGACTTTTCCAAGACAGAGGTTCTTTGTAAGCCATCTGGCTACCATGAGAGATTCGTTCATGACGCTATCCACATATACAAGCACAGAGACAATTTCAACCGAGAAGATGTATTCTGGCTTAGCAATCATTGGAAAGATTTGATTAACAATTTCAGGTCTTCATTGATTGTTCACGCTTACAGTGGCTTTCAGACAGCATACATTAATTTTTCGTCTCCCTCCTCTTTTCAGAACATAGATGGACTAGTCCTTCTAAATAAACTGCCAAATCGCTGCGCGTGGCGCTGACGTTTTTTATAAATACACCGTTTAAAAATAAATAAATTAATGCGAACCAACACACCTGATGACGACCGTTTGTGTTATGGTCGAAACGTCGTGAGAATTTTTATTGTTTTATATATATTTTATTATTTTATTGTTTCCCTTCAACGTGACTTTACCGAAAGAGCTAAGAATATCCTGCACTGACCTCTACTGCCAAACCCCATGTAACCCCACCGCTACCCGATGACAGTTTTTGTGCAGTGTGGTTACCCATATAAGCACCATCCATGCTCAATCTTGCTTAGCTGTGACACAATGTAGGCTTGTAACCTAGACCTTTCTCTCATAAGGCAGTGTTAATAAAAGCTATAAGTTTTTAACTGTCTATATGTAATAACAAATGATAATTGTGCTGACCACTGCACTCTTGCAGCAAAAAATCCACTCACAACCTGCTGCCCCCTTCAGGAATATTTTGCTGGTTTTTTTCATGGATTTTCTGTTTGCACAGTCACACACAGTCACTTTAAGATGTTTTTCTTGTTCGTGTTTTTGTGTTTTTTGTTTTGTTGTGGTTGCACCCGACTCAAGAGCCGAATGGCTCACAGGGCTATACCAAAATAAATAAACTGAACTAAACTAAAACCAACCTGCACTGATCAGCGTGAAGTATTGTCAAAGAATCCTTACGAAACGCACGGTAAGGCCTTCATCCAGCAGTGGGTTGACAAATGGCACGTACAGCAAGGCAAAAAAGAGCATTTCCTCGCACGAGCATACATACTCTACCTGCCCTTTGCACACCATTTGTTTTAAGCATTGCTTTGACAACGTGTGGTGTCACGTTACAGATTTAACATTAATTGTAACGTCTCACTTTGTTGACCCAGGTTGCCCTTGCATAAAACACGTATTGTCCCATAGATTTTTTTTAAAGGTTTTAAGTCCATAAAAGAGAATAACATAATAAAAGTGCCGCCCTGCAAGTGCCTGCTCATGGCACAGCCGGTAGAAGGGCCTCCACTGCATGGAGCTCTGGAGAGCCCCTTCAAGCCAAGGGGAGTTGGCCATGCCGGCCAGATATCTTTGGAGAGGTGGGTGTACGCAGACTTTACCTCGCCACACGCGACCTGCCGATAAATATTAGGAGCGGTGTTCTTCATTGCAAGGCCCGCGGGCCACTGGCAGCCCTTGGTAGCCTTTATTGCGGCCCCTGACAATACACATGTGAAAAAAACACCCCTTGCAGGCGGTGTGGCGGGCCTCACATTGACAACTTATCGGCGAAAGTGGCCCCCTTTAGTAATTTTCAGAGTAATGCTGTTGCGGGGGGATTTAAGAAACTTGCACCAGTGTTTCACCTGTTGTGGTGAGCGATTAAACTGGTGACTGCTGCATTGCCAAGTACAGTGTGCTCACCATTTATTCCATGACAGCATCCATAAAATGTTATATTTACATACATAAGAAGGCCATCATAGACTAATTGAAAATCACTTAGCATGGGCTGCACACGCAGTGGCCATGCGACTCAATTAACCTCCCCAAACACATTAACGCCTTTGGTTAATGTGGTACCAGAGTAGGAGAGATTCATTCAAGTGTCAAAATGACTTGGGCCATGTGTTCGATCCATCACAATGCTACTGAGCTACTGTGGCACTTTCATCGGCACCATAATCAGCCGTGGTCAACCCACTGCTAAATGAAGATCTCCACAAACCTTCACCATTTCTCAAAAAAATATGATTAATTAGTGTTGTGTTGTAACTAAATGAATGGTATCGTGTGAGTGTACTTTCTCTGGCTACTTTGGTTTCCTGCAAAAAAACCTCATCCGTTGGGCTGGGAGGTTACCAGTACAGCAAAAGGATACCTGAATCGCACATACACATAGATTTTCTCCCACATGCTAAACATCATAGAAATTGAAAAACATGTCCATGTAGAACCCCTCCTGTGAACGTTTGAGGACCGATGCTTTTTCTTGTTTTTTTTCAAGAGATTAGAGCCAGGAGTGCCTTATGAAAAAATACAGCATTAAACAGAAGACAAATGATCCTTATGGCGGGTACCCCGGGGTATCAAATAATACAAAATGGCCCAGGCAAATTAAATATTTTATTTCTGGGACACTATTTTTTCCAGGGGTGTACTTAACTCCACGACTGGGGTAACCAATCAATCCGAAATCAGTGCCACACTCCACAATGTTGAAACGCAGCGAGGACGATTGCGCCGAAACCCTGAACCCCAGTACGCACCGTAGCGGTGCATCGTGTACAGCTCGTCGGGATGAATCCATTGCCGCATCGCCAACCATCAACAGACTAAAAATTACTGCATCACGGACATTATGCGAGAGCCGGGATTCTATGGTACCCCGGGGTACCATCCATAAGGTTAAAATGCTACTCACATAACAAATGTGCAGACAGTTCAAGAAGAGACTCACGGATATCTTCGTATGGAGCTTAGTGTCGTATGAGGCAGAAGCCTGGACTATGAGAAAGGTAGGCCTAAGACGACAGGAAAATCTAGAAATGTAGGTTTGGCAGAGAAAAGCAATTGGATAGAGAGAAAGCAGAACAGGCAAGTTTCTCGAGTTGGTTGTGGAGAGAATGCCATTTAGGACAATCCAGGGAAGGCAGATTTGGAAAAAGTACATTATCTGAGGTGATGAGCTTGATGAAGGCCGTCCTGGTAGGATGCTGGCTGAGGTCACGAGGTAGAAAAATAAAATTGTTTCTTGACCACTTTAAATCGCACAGTGAAATGAATAAATCTCGAAGTTATAGATATTCGATGGCTGTTGAGCCAAACTCCCTGGAGGAATGTGCCAACATTTAGCAAACACATACCCCACGCACAATGAACATACGAGTACACACAACATATTTCAAGTTCACAAATACCTCCCTCAAACCCTCTAACAGACTGTTGGGCCAAGTGCTCTTGGCGAGCACCCAAGAAGACTGACGCCAGAACCACACCTTTGTCTCCCCGGTGGCGATGTTTACACACCGCACCAAGTACTCATTTGAGGCCGAATCGACCTAGGGGAGGAGGCCCACGGACCGCTTTCAATTAATCCGTCACTGGCCCGTCGGTGGCCTTGAGCACGAATTGAACTCGGCTCGCTGGGTTTCCCAGCGCACTGCGCTAATCCACTTGCGCCAAACCACTGCGTCACCGCAAGCGCGGCGCACGGCACAACGCAAGCGCGGCGGGCGGCACAACGCAAGCGCGCAAAGCCACGCCGATGGTTCCAAAGCACCCACCTCGTAGGCGCTGGTCACCTTGAGCCGATAGAAGAGCGGTAGGAAAACGTGCGCGGGAATGAGGAGCCCGAAGATGTAGCTGACTCCCAGGAACCAGTACTGAGTGCCAAAGGTGTAGATCTCGGCGGGCACCCCGAGGATGGCCACCGCCGACTGGAAGGTGGCGAGGAGCGACAGAGCCACGGGCACGAAGCCCATGCTTCTGTCGGCCAGCAGAAACTCCTGGGTGGTTTTCTGGCGACCGCCGCTCAGGGCGTAGTAGAGGCCAATTGCAGTGGAGATGACCAGCAGGATGGCGAAGATGAGGTAGTCCACCCATGAGAAGGTTAGCTTGCCCATTGCTACCAAAAAGCAGCTATCTGGCGTGCGCCCTGCTGCTGTGGGTTTGGAGAGGCCCAGAAAAAGTGGCTAGGCGTAGCTTAAATGCATGTATAGCGGGTGGTAAAACGAAGATAATCCCTGAGATTGCGTTGTAAAATACAAACTAAAGTTCAAGTTTCGTCATTTTTTGTGCAATGCGACAATTAAGTTAAAGGCGGCAAGCAGCAGCAGCAGGAGATATGTTTTACTTATAAACCGGCATGGCAACGGTGAATCTCGCAAACTAACCATTGGCAATCGCGCTCTTGAATTAACAATCTCTCACACTTGTGTTTCTATAAATTACAATCTCTCTCTCTGGCTTTAAGGAGTCTGTTTCGTCGGGTCGGGTGAGAAACTTCGTCTAACGGATGGGCTAAGCGAGCCCACTTAAAAACCTGCTCGGTAATTGATTAACGAGAACCCCTGTATGCGCCACTCGCTTTGCTGACACACAAATCCTGGGAGTAAAGAAAAAAATACTCTTGGCCTCCAGAAGGACCCCCTTGGGTTAATAAAGATTCGGGCCTTGTCAATGATAAGTTGGATCCAGCTGTACCGAAGAAAATAAACCCGTCCAAAGGTCCAGGTGCCCAACAACCACCACCACCAACCACCAGTGTTTGCCCAACAGTTTAATCAGACTCACAAAGGTGAAGTCGTGTCTTGTTGTGTGTAGAAGAGCTTTTGTCGTTCTTAATGAAACACGGTTGGCTTGAAAGCTTAAACGTACTTAAAACAAAATTACGATTGCTTAAATACTTAAATAAACCGACATGTAATGTTTAGCCATACCCACACTTTAAATTAAAGTACAATCGAATGAAAGGCAGCATCAACTCCGAATTATCATCCGAAAGTCACTGTTTTAACGTAAACCGCGCCTCTTATATAAGATGACGAACGGCTATACTAAGGCTAAAGCCATCGCGAAAATCGATGTAAACATCAAACACCTCCTAAACTATTGACGTCAATCAGCTGCACTCGCAACACTATAGTAACTTCCTAACACGACGTAGTTACCGGCAAATGCCTTAAGAGAAAACTCTTGACACTATCACGCGTAAAGTTGCATGCGACCAATCACACACTGGGGGGGGGGCAAGAGAAAAGTTCCAAACCCACGTTCGGTAGCTGCTTGTATAATCGCTTAACTGCGTATGGGTCCATCCAGCAAATCTACACAATCGCACACACCGCTTCGCTGGCCAAACAACATTAACGTAGCTACTACTAAGCAAGTAATTTATACATCAAGCGTGATTATACATCACTCTTACTTGACGTAACAAACACGCCGGCGTGGTCGTGGCGACAACTCTCATCGTTCAAGCCGATACACAATGGATTTTTTTTTGTTTTTGTTATCTCGCCATCCCTCGTCTTGTACGTTAACTCGAATCTGTTAAAACTTGCAATGGTTGCTGGTTTGTTGCCGGCCGCTTGGCGTGTTCCGAAGAGGCCCTTTTTGCTCGGCGACGGTCGATTTTTTTGGGACCGAGCACTCCGAACTCCGACAAACTCGGAACCAGTTGAGAGCCACCGCCAACACCACCGCCGCTCTGAGAACGTTTAACTCACAACCATCGGACACTTACATCCAACCCATCAACATTGACGACAACGCAGTCTTAAAGCTAAGGCATCGACCATGTTGGCCCCAAGTTGACGCGCTAAAGATGACTTCTCAAAAGTTGTTCGCGTTTTAATCAACGAGCGACGTAAACGTACACGCGCAGTTAATGTCAACTTTAGCCCTACATTTTTACGTTCCGTCTGGGTTGGGTTTAATTGCTTTTTTTTAAATGTTTTTACGTACTTTGTACAGACGACTGTCCTCCCGTTTTACGCGTGGCCCACAAAACAAGACGTCCGTGTGTTTGTTCTACCGGAAGGTTTAAATAACACAACGTTTAACTCTCACGGGTTTAAATGTCGATTGGAACGACGACGTGGCGTTGACGATGTTGTTCTTTGCAACCGCTCTTCCCTATGTAAAATCACAACCACGTGGAGATTCAAAGTCACCTAGAACTACACACGTGGACCTTTTGCCCAAATTGCGATACAGCACAGTACCGTACACTGTATCAATTATGTTAAGTGTAGAGATGCAAGCATGTGCCTAACGATGACTACGTCTCTATCACTTGCACTTTAACCCCCTGCCGCCCTACCTTGCCCCAATGAATCCCCGTTAAGCATCTGGTCCCATGAAGCCGATCATGATACCGTATACGATGGATATTCAATCGCTACGTTAACCGTTAACCAGTATCTTATCCACCCCACTCCTTTGTTGTCTGGGTAGCCCGCGACATTGTTCGCCCTTGTCGTTTTATAACCAACAAAAAAAAACACGGCTATGGCAGGCGAGCCGGAAGACAACACAAATCCGCACGGAGATTATCACTCGTTAACGTTCACGAAAGACAACGCCGCCGCCCTTTCCCCTCCCAAACGTCGCACGCCAATGTTGAGCTCTGCTACAAAACGACAGTGACACTTGAATAATAATAACACCACCACCACCAACAAGGCACCACCGTGTAGGCCAGAAAACCGCCCCCCACACAAATGTGCCTTCGTGACACAACGACGGCACGCAAGGGCAAACAGGACGAGCTCGCACACACACACACGTGCTGCTGCTGTCGGCCTTTTCCGGCTCAGTGCTGTCAAAAGACGGCGGGGAGGGAGGAGGAGGAGGGGGGTGTGGGGATGGGGTTGGTGGTGGATTGGTGGTGGCTGGAAGTTGCTGCCACTGACGGGAGGGCCTTAACGTTACGAGGCGAGCCAATGGCGAGGGGCCGCTCGATTCGTGTGAGCGCGTTGTTGCCTTGTGTGGGTGGTTGAGCGGCTAGATGCAAAGCTTCAAATCAAGACGAGATTGCAAGTTGACGATGACGTTGTTATACCCCCCCCCACCCACCACCTCACCAACCACCAACCAACCACCAAAGGCACCGAAGCCACTGTTTGGCTTGGGTAACCAAATCCCAATCCCACGGTCATTATGAACGCCTCCGTTGAGAATAATTACACGTGTGATTCATTGCGTTAACGTACCGTGTCCAACCCATGCCGTTTTTACTCGGTGTTATTGTACAGGGACATTTAGTTTTCAGGTCCGTGCGGCGTGCAGCCGTTTCAATACGGCCAACAAGACATATTTTTAACTGAATTTATAATTATACGTGCGAATCATTACATCAACATGCCGTATTCTTGTACAGGGAAATTGTGTTTTCAAGTCCATTCGGCGTACAGCCGTTTCAATACGGACAACAGCAAAAAAAGGACTTTGTAGGATGGAGGTTGAGATGTATTAGGGGCACGGGGTGACCAATAAGGTCTGAATTGGTCTAATAAGGTAGGAGGCACTGACAAGGGGTTGACAGATATGCAGTGGCGAGTGTAATAGGGGTGAGTGTCTATTTGTTTGTGTTTCCCCTATGTGATGGGACTTTGTAGGGTGAACGTTGAGATTTATAAGGGGCACGGGGTGACCAATAAGGTCTGAATTGGTCTGTAATAAGGTAGGAGGCACTGACAAGGGGTTGACAGATATGCAGTGGCGAGTGTAATAGGGGTGAGTGTCTATTTGTTTGTGTTTCCCCTATGTGATGGGACTTTGTAGGGTGAACGTTGAGATTTATAAGGGGCACGGGGTGACCAATAAGGTCTGAATTGTTCTGACAAGGGGTTGACCGGGTGTGTTTTATGCCCCTGTCGGTGACGCTGTCAGCAATGTGGCGTTTCATCACGGTCGGTGCTTGCTGTGCGCGGTAGTGTAGAGTCGACGGCAGTGTTCTTCACTCATTTTCGAATTGCCCGATAAGACATCAATTGGGGGGGGAGGGGGTTTGACATTTATATATGATGGTCGGGGGGGGGGGTCCACATTAATGGCCCGCCACAGGCGCCGCCAATGGCACGCGGCCCTTGCAATGAAGGGCAATGTTGTAAGAGTGCAGGCGGTGCAACTGCCACAGGTCACCACCACGCCGATGGGCCGGGCTACAAAGTTAGGGTTGGGGTGGGGGGTGAATAGGAGAATCGGACAAGGGGAGATTTTGCTGCAGAAATATCCGTTGTTTGTCTATTCATGATTCATGCTTACCTTTCCTATACTTTGCACTCCTATCGTGTTTTTTTTCTGCATTGTTTGTTGCAATTTTGTGACCCGCCCCTACTGCACATCTGTGAATAAGAGTTTCGTAGATCATCGGATTTCTCCGGGATGAATAAAGATTCTGATTCTGACGTAACACTCGTTTTGCAATCCATGCTGCTGGATTGAAGGTGAAAATGTTGCATGCCGTTCAAACACTGTGATACGTGAACAAAAAAGTTCAGGTTTAGCTATGTGGCCCTTTTTGACTTCACGATATGCTCCGAAGAAAAGTTAATCTTGTCCTTAAATTAGTTTCCAGTTAATAATTAAAACATTGCACGTATACATATGAACCTTATGGCGGTACCCAGGGTCCCATAAGCCCCCGGCTCTCGCATAAACATAATGTAAATAACAAATTTGCTCTTTTTCACCAATGGGTTTGAAGGATGGTGGCAGGTTTTGTCTTGTTAAACTACGCCTGTAAAACTGAAAACTACTTACCTGCAGTACCTCTATTTAACTACACCATCGAAAAAAATGATTTACACCCCTCTGTCAATCATCGTGTTTCTCACTGTGGATTTGTGAACGCACTTTGTAAACAGTACAACCAATCTGCACAGATGCATACCGGACAAGATAAGTATGATCAAACAGGAGGAATTAACGTCGCAACGCATCTCATCTGTTGAATATCTGCAGGTACAGTAATAGGATTGTCATCGATTGATCCTGGCTGCAGACATTAATAGGTCACAAATAATAATGAAGATAAGAGAACAGTTTCACTGTATTATGCACACCGTTATGACAAATAAAGGACTTCAGTCGTGTCGGCAGTTTGAGCAGCTTTTGGATAAGCCTTGTTGTGATCCTGCCCATACCCCAGCATGGAGTGCATTCGCTTGTTCAGCTCTTCTGCTCATTCGTCCTCGCTGTTGCGCTTTGGATGACAAGTCAACAAAAGGATCCGCGCCAGATGGGTCTCGCTGCGTTTGTGTGGGCGGTGGGACGAAGTCGCCAAAAATAAACTAATGAATTACGATTTTGACTTCCGTTTATTCGGGACCCCGGGGTCCCGCCATAAGGTTCATTTCTAGAAACCGAACTTACTTGTGGCCTTCTGAACACAAAATAATAATTGGCGTCGTTGTGGATGATATAAATATGCAGTGCGTTCTTCACATATCCGTCTCGACGTACTATTTATTTTAATGTATTTCTCACAAAATCAATCAGACCCACGCCTTCTGAGAGTGCATGATTTCAGCATCATTGATTCAAGACAGGCAATAATATTTATTTAAGCAAGACTGACTGCTGATGAGATCCTGTGTGTCGAAACAAGCCGAGAGTTTTCCTCGTCTTTAAACAATGCTGCTGAAATTATTCCCTCCTAGAAGGTCGTGGAGCTGATGGGTTATGTGTAAAAATGTGTTTTATATATTTTATGTAGAGATAGATATGCGAAGGAGGAATTGCTAACTTCGTTTCTACCCAACAGGTAATTAAATATTGTGAAAGCGACAGCTCCAAATCTTACAGAGCTTTAACACATGTAATAAGTGTATTGAGATTTGTGAAACACATCTGGAGGCTTTGAAATAAAATTACATTTTCTCTAATTTCTCACAATTATAGTGGCAGTATCCATAAATGAGTGAACATGTATTGTAAATTTAATGCAGGTAATAATAAAATAATTCAGACTTCAAAATAGTACAATGTTTTTGCTCCACACAAGTAAAAATGACACGCATAAAATCACAACCATTATTAAAATGGACTTTATTATTTGAACTCGAAACGGATCATTCTATATTGTCGGTTTGATGCACATAAACATGTATTTAGCCTTTATTTAATCAGGAGATTAAGTATATGAAACATTGAAAATGCTTTATAAATCATTTTAAATGTAACACCTCGACCAAATAAAACCAAAAAATCGACGTAACGCTGCCAATAAATCGCACGCAATTGTTGTTGTTGTTGAACAGCGGTTAAAAAAAGAGTGAACGGAAGCAAGTAATTAAAACAAAAGATGCGTCACACACACGCCACCCTTATTAAGGGTACAAATATAACCCGCGCGCGTCCAATTAATCACGACGGTATTTACAGTTTTGTGTTAAAATATAAAAATAGAAATGAAAATAACAAAAGGGGGGAGGGGGTAGGGGTAGGGGAGGGGCTTGCAAATGACGTACGCGGACGTCACCCGCACAAAGGCGCTGTCGCTTCATCCGCCTCTACTCGGGTGCCGGGAATTGAACGTCTGTTCGGCGCCCGCGGAACGCGTTTAAACGTCTTGCGCGTATCCGCGATAAAACTGCTGACTTTTCGTTAATATTTAACTCTTGCGTATTTGTTTCACTTTAAAAACGACGTCTTGGTCCGTTCGGATCACGTAAGTGTCGCGCGCCATGGACATGTTAAGCTACCTTTGTTCGATGCGGCCTTCAATAGACGATTGCAGGGCTTACTTGCTCAAGTGTGACATTAATCGCGTTCGTGTTAAAATTGCCCGGAGTGGTATAATGTTATGTTTTATGGAGGTCGCAGTGAGGTGATTTCAGCAGTAGTCGTGTGTATTTTAGCGAACATATGTAACATGGGTTGGATAATATTGCTGCTGTTTAGCGGCTCGAGGCGCTTTATCCCGCTTCTTGCCTGATCGCAACGCCCGGCGAGAGGCCATCTCGCCTGCCCGAGCGTTCAAGGAGAGGCCCAGGGCTTTGGCCCTAGGGGAACACATGACGCGTTTCACTGAAATTGCATTATTAGCCATTATTTATCGACTTAATATACACCACTTAAGTTGTGGAAGCGTTTTTTTTACAATTGTAAGTTGTAGATTAACTAAGATAAGAAATTATGGATAGAATGGCAGCCGATGGGGAGAATGTACGACGGTAGATTAAGGGATGGTCTTAATTAAATATTCGACGGTTAAAATATCGTTCAAAAGACTCGAGTTTGATGTCATCCTACATAATATATAGGGTCTTAGGATGCAAATGATGAATAATGTGTTGATGTACACGCTTAATTGCATCGCTGGTGGGAGTCATCTCCCCTGAAGTGGATAGATAATGGTGATGTATATTTGTTTAAGTGGGCCACTTAAGTAGGGTGATAATCGAAGCCAGTTATTGACCAGTGTCGGCCCAATGTTAAAAAATATTGGGCGAATAAACGCCCCTTTTCATTCGGTAGGCCTTTCCATCGTTGCCATCAGCCATGGTCAATCTGCTGCTGGATGAAGGCCTTTGTCAGCCGTCGACACCTTATTACGACCGTGCGACGTAACGATTGACGGTAGCCATCTGGGCATAAGCCGATTTCATCCCTCCAGGCCATTGGACAAGTTGACGTCGCTGAAAATGGGAAATGAAAGTTGAGGCCCAGTAGGCCCCTTTTTTTCATGCGAAACTATTTCAACTACGTCAATTATTTGAGTCACTAAAAAGACACCGATTCAGGTCGGGATGGTTCGTCTATTTTGGACTTAAACTTCCTCTAGGGTAGAATGTAGCCGAATCCCTGGAGACAGGCGATCCTTTGCTTTGAGGTCTTTAAGAAGACTGCTGTATTTATCTTTGACTTGTCAGAAACGGTTCAGTTGCCTTTATTTTACCATGTTAGAGCTTAATGAGATAGAATGAAAAATATCTGGGCTGTAGAACACGATGCTGCTGATTGATATGCCTAATGTGTGCAACTGCGGCTCTGAAGACCAGCACATAGGTGGCATTTTCCCCACTGGTTGCCTCGAGACAAGTTGTTTACGAATGTCTTTTTTTGTCAATCTTGGAACGGAATTGAAATGTATGGTCAGACGCACCTGTTACCCAGTGTTCTTATGTCTGATCACATTCGCTACGTATCATTGTGCTCTGCAGGCCCTCGGCAACAAACCACAATGTCGGGGTGCCGCGTGCTCGGCACAGATGAGCCGCCCAGCGCGGGCGTGGGGCCCGGCGAGGCGCCGCCTGCACGTCCTGTCGTGCCAGACTGCGCCATCTGCCTGCAACCCTGCGTGCACCCAGCACGCCTACCATGTCGCCACGTCTTCTGCTTCCTGTGCGCCAAAGGAGTCGCGCTGCAGAGCCGCAGGTGTGCCCTATGCCGCAGCGAGATTCCACCCGACTTCCTGGAACGGCCCACACTGCTGTGCTCCACTTCAGACGGCCAGCCGCTGGCGCAGCAGCAGCAGCGGAGACCATCGGCCTCGATGGGCGTGGCTGGAGGTGCTTCTGAAGGTGTGCCGCTTAAGCCGCGCACCGCCAATGCCTGGTACTACGAGGGCCGCAACGGCTGGTGGCAGTACGACGAGCGCACAAGCGCGGAGCTGGAGGAAGCGTTCGCGCGTGGCAGCACCACAATGGAAATGCTCATCGCTGGCTACCTTTACGTGGCGGACCTGGAGGCCATGGTGCAGTACCGCCGCAGCGAGCCATCTCGTCGCCGCAAAATGAAACGTGACCTGCTGAGTGCACCCAAGAAGGGCGTTGCAGGCCTGCGCTTGGATCTTACGGCGCCGGCGGTGTCACCTGCACATGCTTCTGGCGTGGACGGCGTTGACCGGGCAGTCGCTGGCACCAGCTCTGGGTCTGGATCTGTTGTGGCAGGTGGATTTTCCATGCTGTCGAGCGCTGCTTCCGTTATATCAAGTGGTCTTTCGGCAGCACTGGGAGTCTCGTCAGCTGCCTTTGGTGGCTCGGTTGCTTCAGGTGGACTTTTGGCTTCTGCAGGACCATCTACCATCACTGTGGCCTCCCCTAGTTCTCCAGTAAGTAGTGTGGCTACATCTTCTACTCTTTCTGTGGACCCTCTGCCAGACTCCGGAGCCACGTCCTCCTTTCCATCAAGGCCTGCGACCTTTGCCCCCCAGCACCAGATGAGGGCTGTTGTCGGTCCTCCAAGCCCAGCTGATAGCGATGACAGCTCTGACAGGGACGATGAGGAACAGGATTACGAAGACAACGAAGGAGCGGCGTCCATTTCTCGGCAACTCGCAGGAATGCGTCTTGGCCGTTCAGGGCAGATATCGTTGGCTGGTGAGGGTGGAGGCAGCAGCAGAGCCGTCTACGCTGCCCCACATTTGGCTGCGGATGAAGATGGTTCGAGGTTGTTGGGGCGGCGCCGTCGCACCAACATGCCTCCTCCACCACCACCTCACCGCCAGCCGGCTTTGCTGCCAGATTCATTAGCAGCACGCCAGGATTCTGGGACAGGCCGCCTCCCACTAAGAGCCTCAGAACGGCTGATCGCACGGCAACATGGTGCTCATGGAGGGGCCGAGAGCAGCAGCGGAGGTGGCGGTACTGGAGGAGCAGTGATAGACACAGCGGAAGCACAGCAGCAGTCTGCTGCACCACGCAGTGCCACACTGCATGTGCGGTCTCGTGATGGGCGGCCTGATGGCCAGTACACAGTCACTGACGTGTGACGTCAAAGCAATGCAACCATCACAAACTGTCCTACTACCCCGTTTGAAAAACCTTTTTTTCCGTAAAATCTAAAGGCAAAAACCCATGGCAAAAAACACATTACTTATTCTCCTATGAGCCAGTATGAGTTTTGAAAACGCGCACACATTTGTAAAGGTGCTGTGATGCATTTGCCTGTTTGAATGCAAGCTCGCACTAATTGGGATAAATAACTCGAACCTTGTCATTGTGAGCGCCAGTTGTTAAACCATTGCTTTGGATTTAACCTGTGTAATATAATACATCTCATTTGGCTATGATAATCAATAGCTCTATACAGGTACAAATATTCCAATCCAGTATATTAAGCACTACTACAAACCTGAAATTTGTTTTCCATATGGGCCAACCTATAAAGTATTTAACCTGCACTAAGTGGGTTGAAAGAGAATTCGAGTGTTTTTATGGCATTAAACCTATTCTTGTTTTTTTTCGGTAAAGTCACGTATATATAAAATAAAAATCAAATTTAAAAGCAAAAAAACGCGACATTTCGATCGCAACACAAGCGGTCTTCTAATGAATAATGAAGATCGCTTGTGTTGCGATCGAAACGTCGTGGGTTTTTTGCTTTTAATTTAGATTTTTGTTTTCTATCTACGTGACTTTAACGAAAGAACCAAGAATATGAATTCCTGCAGTCACGAAAGTTTGAATTCTAAATTTAAGTCATTAAACCTGTTTTGTGATCGACAACCGCTGGTATGCCTTAAATCAATTCCTAAACTTTTGGATTCAACTGCACGTGTCTTGTACTGAATCTGTGCTTTTGCGAACCATGAACACCAGGCACATGGGATCCAATTAAGCTCAACTTTGCACATAAGCAGTTGTCTGGCCATGATATACTTATAAGTAATTTTCAAGTTCTTAAGAATATGTTTGTGGATTCTGAGAGGTGATCTAGAAGACTTAATCTTGCTGCATCGACGTGAATGAGAGCATTGTGAGACACAAATGTTCGCCGAGATCTAAATTTATCAATAACATTTGAACTTCCTCAAATGAAAGTGCATGCTAATGAAAAGGTTCAGTGCATCAACACAGCCAGTTTTCAGCTTGAAACAAGAACTTCAGAAGGCATTCGGGCCAATTCATGGGCATACCAGAGGGGACTTGGTTTGATTTAAAACCCAGGAAAGTAACTAAGAGTGACCATCCAAAAAATGTGAATACTAAGATAATGACACTTATCAACATTTTTTGGTCCATTTTTATGCACTGATAATATAAACATGCTAACAGAATGGAGCTGTTATGTTTTGATGACAAACATGAAAGGGTTACACTTTGTACTTGAGTTTTAACATAACAGCTGCTCTCAAAAATGTACGTAATTGCAAAAATAGAGGCAGACATGCATTAGGTTTGTGTAAATATTAAGCTAAATATTTTTTTCATGGGGGTAACTTGCGTCTAAACAAACAGTGAATCTCGTTGCCTGAGGTAGTTTAAACTTGTACAACAAAGTATGATGGCACTTGCACATGAATTACCGATCTGGATTAAGTAAAAGGAGGTGAAAACTATTGAAAACTAAAATGTTGTAAACAACCAGTAAAGAGAATTCGAGCAAACAACCGTATAGCAATATACACATTTAAATCGTTGGAGAGAGATTTTGAAAGCAATAGACTAAGGTTGGGGGCGACAGGGGAGGATTGACCACCGATCATGCAAAGGCTGACGAGAATAGTGGCTTTTTTGTCTAAATATCCGTATATAAACTTTTGATCCTCGTGTTTTTTGTTTTATCTATACAAGTGTTAGTGTGTACAGCCCATAGCGATTTGAAGTGTAACTGCATTTGAGGTATATCATTAAAGTTAGGTTCTTTACGCAACATGAAATACACTTTTTTGTAATTTATAGGCTTGTACAAAGTTACACTTTCGCAGATGCCTTTTCATTTTGTTTGTAAATGTGACAATGGAACTTGCGTGGTAAGATCCTGTAATATTGTAATGTTATTTGCTAAGCTTTGAAAAAATCTTCTGGTGTTATTAAAAATAAAGCTTTTGCTTTCGGAAATGTGGTCTGTTGGACATTTATATCAATTTTATTACAGGGTATTTTTTTACTCAAACGTTTGTCACACGAATTAAAGTGTGACCCTCTTCTGCACACTTGAAGACATTCTCCAAAGAACACTTCCCTCAATCCACCTCCCACATTTGGTCAAGTCTGAATTACCTCGTCCAGTTAATTTCTCTGCACAACAACATTGCAATATCCAGGCACCAACTTTATTCAAATGCCCAGCCACTAGTTTAATAATTTAAATAATGTGCTCATACTTCCGACATCCAATGTGGAGCTGATAATACTGCCCAACCCACGCCTCGACAGTCCACCCTGGGAGATTGTGAGGGTATACACACATACTACCTACCACCGTTAATCCACAGCTGTTGGGTTTCTTAACTGTGGGTTCACGTCTTGAAAGCTAATTTATTATAAATGAGCAGGTAAATTGCAGATTAGGCCTTTAAAATATTTTGGAGTTAAAGAATTCAGAAAACTACAATCCGTTGAATTAAAACTCAAGAGCTGGGGGTATAAGGAACATCGCATCAAACAATGAACCCAGTGACGCAAATGGTGAGTGACCATTTTTTATCGATGTTAATTAGCATTTTATGTTAAAATATAAGACGTTGCACAGGCAGTTCACAAACTATTGAGTGAAAATCGCCACTTAATAGTGCCTTGGAATATAAGCTCATGATTTGGACAGTGCCTCTTCTTCAGAAGAGGCTTGATCTGCTCTCGAGGCTCTTGCTTGAAACTGATTACTATTTCTTGTCTCGTCTAATGGTGTTCGTGGGATGTTCATGACAAATATGGTGATTTTTGTTTCTTTTTTTATTTTAGGGTTCAACAATCGTATTATTTTCCACAAAGTGATACAACGCTATAGGGTGTACTAATTTTACTACTTATTGAATTGAGATTTTATAAAGCAATAATCGCTCCCTCCTGCCAGACATATTTCAGGTCACTTGCAAATGAGACGCTATCCTAGTCCCTTGAGTTACCACCTGGTTGTATTCAAGATTAGAAGCCCTGCATCTTTCTATAAACTTTGTTATGGCTCCAGTGCATGGAGCGTTTTTAGTCAATGCATATTGCCTGCTATTAGATAGATTAGAAACATGGACATTGATTAAAACGATGTAATAAAACCGTATAAAAGTGCTAATAATGAGTTTGCATGCTTAAAAATTCGGACAAAAGAGGAACACAGATCGGAGAACCAGTTAGATATTGGAGAAGAAAAGCCATAATATTGGTTGTGACGAGATGATGGCCAGTAGCCAGGACTAACGTCAGTGCCAGTCCAAGAAGGGAATGCGCCCAAAAGGATGTCCATCTCGGAGATGGAGCGATTAAACCAGCTCATGAGCAGGTGCGTGAGAGATGGTGGTGGCTTGGGGAGGCCTTCATCCAGCAGTTAACTGATGATCATGGCCAATGAGTATGACACTGAATGTGCAGCCTCCACAGTAAATACGTGCATGGGCATGTGTCCATTTATTAATGCCCCCCCTAGCTCGACTCGGCCTCAAATGAGTACCTGGTGCGGTGTGTAAACATCGCCACTGGGGAGACAAAGGCGGCCGGGCGTGGTGCTGGCCACCCACCCCCTCGTGTGCCGTGCCGACCTTCATTGGTGCTCGCTAACGGTACTTGCCCCTACAGTCTGTTCAGGCTCTATGGGGTGGGGGGGGGGAGGAATATTTGAGCCTTGATTCATTAACAACCTAGAGCAGTGTTCTTCACTAATTTTCAGTAGGGGGGGTTTGGGCACTTTTGCCGATAAGACGTTATCACGGTGAGGGCCGCCACACCGCCTGCAAGGGGTGTTTTCAGATGTTGTGTATTGTCGCCGGCCGCACGTCAGGGGCCGCACTGAAGGCCACCAGGTGGCCGCCAGTGGCCTGCGGGCCTTGCAATGAAGAGCACTGACCCAGAGGGAGCAGGTCAAGGAGTCAGGCTGTGCTGTGCCCCGCAGGTGAACTCGGCGATACTGCTGCTGCTGTACATGTGGGTGCTTGGCGAGCCTCTCGGGACTCAGCGTGGGGCGAGGGCAGCCTCCTCTTATCGCCGGGTGCGCGGTGGCCTCTGCACCTACACCTTCGTCATCCCGCCCGACCTCTCTGCGTGCGCATCCCTGGCACAGGTGAGTTGAACCTCTGAACTTCTCCTCCGTCGGCAGGGCCGCATTCACGTCGACGGGTTTCAGGAGATGCACCCCCGGGGAAGGCTTGGGGTTTGGAGCACCCCACCCACCCAAAAAAATGTGTACTTTTTATAGTGGTTTGAGAGGCAATATTCTAGCACTGATCAACCCTACGGCCAATTTTGTAGCTAAAGTCCATGGCATCACCATGTGGGTTTTGAACAATTATGGGCCGCAATTATTGGCTCATAACGCCCATGTGGCATGACTCAGCCCATCAACCTTCCGAGGTCGGTAAAATAAGTACCACTTTGTGGCGAAGTCCGCAGTGGTTTTCCTATAGATTGACTTGTACGCGTCATAGGAATGTGGAATCTCGACCCACTGGCTCACTCAGGGCGATACAAATAGGAGACGATCGTCAGTCTATCTTCATTGCGAGCAAGAAGTCACTCACTCGACGCCACGGTGTCGAGATATCAACTATCTTGCCTGGTATACAGGAGGTCGTGGGTTCGATCCCAACCCTGACACCTGATTATTTGGAGTTTGCATGTCTCTCTCTTCCCATGGTCGTGTGGATTTTTACCAGGGTCCTCCGTTTTTCCCTCCACATTTAGAATCAACATGCGTTTAGAGTATTTTTTTCTACTATACATTTCCATGTGATAAGCCAATTCGTTGAGCTATCATTTGTGATAGCCAGGTCGCTTCTGAAAAAGAGCTACATAGCTCAGTGGGCCTTACCTGGTTAAATCAATAAAAAAAAAACTGTACGGTAGTTTAGTTGATATTCGCTGACTGTGTGGCCAGGAGATGAACGCAAGAGGCGACAACATCTCAGAGGTGCGACTTCCACCTCACGCATTGACAGCTCGCCTTTACTCAATGTGTTGCTTACCCGAATGATTTCCCCCCTCACTGAAGGGACATTTCCTTGTACGTATCTTGTCAGCGAAGGGCGGTTACAGCACAATCCATTGTACTGTATCATGCTCCGTCTATGCTTCAGGACATTCGACCATACTTCACCACGCTGGTCAGTGTGGGTTGTGATGAGAGGGGGGAGGGTACCCCAGCAGTGGTTCAGATTTCGCTTACCAGTGACTTTATCCGTAGCTGGGAATCAAACTCAGGTGGTTGGGTTCACAGGGCAGTGCGCTAACCATCATGCCACCGCTCCCCACTGATCGATTGATATGCTGTACTGAACAGCATTGGGCCGGTTAAATAAATGCCGTTTAACGCGTGTTTTCAATTAATTGATGACTGATGTTCAAATCCAAATTTTCTATGACCTACAAAATAAAACTAAACTAAAACCTATAATTTGCCTCCATGGTTAAGCGACTGCTAGATTAAGGCCTCCCCAGTGTGCCACGATCTCACGCTGTCCTGATCTTTGCTTTCATTTGGAAAAATAGTAATAATGACAATCCTGCTAAGTGACCATAGCGATTGTGTTACCCTTTAGTCTATGAGAGACGCTGATCCGGATGAAGAAGACTCGGACCGGATTCACAACAAGGACAGGACTCGCAGCCCCGATCGGAAGGGAGATCTGGAAGCGGCGTCGCCTGTGGATGGGGATGTGTCAAAGAAGGACCTGGACGAGACCAGCGAGAGGATACAGCAGCTGGAGTCAGCTCTGGGCAACGCCACGCTGCGTCTCCACAAGGTTAGCACCTCCGATTAGCTACGTACCGTGCGAAGGAAGTTCAACATTAATACCTCGGTGGGCTATGCCTGGTAGGATGGGTATGGTTTAGTGTTATTTGTATATTTTATGGGGTGAGTTGTTTACCTTTCTTGTACTTTGCACTGCTGTACTATCGTGTTTTTGTACTGTTTGTTATTTTAACGTTCTCTGACCTGTTCCTACTGGACATCTATGAAAAAGAGCTTCATAGCTCACCGGATTCCTCTAGCATAAATACATATTCTGATTCTGACAATGTAACACTTGTTTTGCAATCCATGCTGCTGGATTGAAGGTGAAAATAGTACATCTCGTTTAAACACTGTGATACGTGAACAAATAAGTGAAGGTTTAGCTGTGTGGTACTTTTGACTACACGATGTGCTCCGAAGAAATAAATCTTGTTATTTAGTTTTCAGTTAATGAGGTAAACTTCGTCAATAATTAAAACATTGCACATATACATTTATAGAAACCGAACTTATTTGTGGCTTTTCTGAACATACATACACACATATACATACACAAAGACAAAGATCCCCAGTATAGCCTTAACAGACTGTACATACACACACATATACAACAACAACAACCGCCATTCGCCACTAAGTGGCGGTGACGTCACCACGACGCTTGTGCCAGGCTATGTGCACCCTGAGGCCACGTGAAGTGTCGAACGCCCGCTGGCAGGAGGTCACGGGGCAGACCCAGGTGCCACGGGTCGACTGACTGAGATGACTGGCTGATGCACCACCTGTGCCCCCTACTGTGCCAACCTGCTGTGCTTTAGCCACCCGGCGCTCCGCTCGCTGTTGTGAGCGTCGCTCCTCCGCCCTCCGTTGTTGTTGGAGGGCGACTGCCTCCAACTGCCCAGTAGCATCCTTCACGAGCCTCCTCCACAGAGGCCGATCTTGACACCGCTGGTACCAGTCATCGGCAAGTCCACTCAGCTCCACGTCCTCCTGTACCACATCACTCCATCTCTTCTCTAGCCCGTGCCGCGCCCGCTTAGCCCCCTCAATCCGGCCAAACAAAAGCTGTTTCGGCATGCGGTGGCTGGGCATGCGGGCTACATGACCCAGCCATCGCAGCCTTGCCTGGCGGAGGAGCTCACCGATGGGACCCTGCCCAGATCTTTCAAGGATTTGTGAGCTCCTCACACAATCCAGTCTGGTTAAACCCAGGATGGATCGTAGGCAGGCCAGCCTAAATATTTCTAACCGGCGAAGATGTTCCATTAGGGGGGTCCACGTTTCGCAAGCGTAGAGAAGGGAGGGAATGACCGTGGCCGAGAAGACCTGAAGCTTAGTGCGGAGCGACAGACCAGGTAGCTTCCACACAGCGTTACGCAACCGATGAAAAGATATTGCCGCTCGACTGATTCGGAGTGAGACCTCTGCTGTTAAACTGGAGCCAGTCATAAGCACACTGCCCAGGTATGGGAAACTCTCCACTCTCTCCACAACAGCCCCATCACCGATTGGGAGTTGTGGGGGTGGAGTGTCCGATGGTACAAAATACCCAGGCAGGTGCTTAGTTTTGGTGGGGCTGATGGTAAGGCCCCACCTCTTAGTGGCATGCTGCAGTCTCAGCAGCAGCGTCTCCAACTCCTCCTCTGAATGAGCAGCTATTACCAAATCATCAGCATACATAACGTGGTTGAGCAATAGGGAGCCATCCCTTGACCGCACCCGGGCATCGATCAGCCTCCCATTATATCTGTACCATACGGAGATTCCCCCGGCACAGCTATTGAAGGCTTCACGAACTACGTGGTCAAAATAGATGTTAAATAATGTGGGAGCCAGAGGACATCCCTGTCGCACCCCAAGGTGTACAGGGAATGGCTCTGACTCCCGGCCACGTAGTTTTACCCAGGCCCGCTCACCATCATGAAGGCCCTTAATGATCGTGAGCAGAGGGTCAGGTACTCCAAAAGCACGAAGAACAACCCAGAGCCCAGGCCTACTGATGGTATCATAGGCCTTGACCAGGTCAATAAAGCAGAGATGTAGGTCTTGTTGGAATTCCCTACACCTCTGCTGTAGCAGACGACAGAAAATATGGCATCTGTGCAGGACCGCCCTTTCTTGAAACCTCATTGGGGCTCCGCAAGCCTCTCCTCAGCGTGCCTGGCAAGGCGATGTTGAACAATCCTTGCCAGGACCTTTCCCGGTACACTGAGGAGTGAGATGCCCCTGTAGTTGTTACAGTCTGTGCAGTCGCCCTTCTTAAAAAGGGGGACCACCAGGGCATCCTTCCAATCCTGCGGAACCCGTCCAGTGGTCCAGACTGTTGTTATGATGTCATATAGGGCAGTCTGTGCACAAACGCCACCCTCCTTCAGCATTTCGCTTGGGAGATCATCTCTGCCCGGTGCCTTTCCTGGTCTCAGACCCTGGATCGCCTTCAGTACTTCCTCAACAGATGGCACCTCAGCCAGCAACTCACAGGGGGTGACTTCTTCCAAAATTTGAGGCATATACATACAATATCGGTGATTGCTGTCCGATCTGGCGACCGGCATAGCAGGCCGCCATAGGTTTATATTTATTTATGAATTCAAATATTTCACCTGGAAAATTCCCTCGAGATCTCGTTTTGCAAGATAGTCGACCTGGATTGTGTTCAATAAGATTGTGAATGCAAGAGATTGCGAATGCAAGAGATTGTGAATGCAAGAGATTTGTGAATGCAAGAGATTGTGAATGCAAGAGATTGTAAATGCAAGAGATTGTGAATGCAAGAGACTGTGAATGCAAGAGATTGTGAATGCAAGAGACTGTGAATGCAAGAGATTGTGAATGCAAGAGATTACGAATGCAAGAGATTGTGAATGCAAGAGATTGCGAATGCAAGAGATTGTGAATGCAAGAGATTGTGAATGCAAGAGATTGCGAATGCAAGAGATTGCGAATGCAAGAGATTGTGAATGCAAGAGATTGTGAATTCAAGAGATTGTGAATGCAAGAGATTGTGAATGCAAGAGATTACGAATGCAAGAGATTGTGAATGCAAGAGATTTGTGAATGCAAGAGATTGTGAATGCAAGAGATTGTGAATGCAAGAGATTTATGAATGCAAGAGATTGTGAATGCAAGAGATTGTGAATGCAAGAGATTGTGAATGCAAGAGATTTGTGAATGCAAGAGATTTATGAATGCAAGAGATTGTGAATGCAAGAGATTGTGAATGCAAAACAGATAACAAGAGTCAATACCTTTAGGGATGCATTCTGGATTTGTTAAAAAAAAGAAATCGGCTTTGCTTTCACGCTAAAGGTAAAATTATTCTGCAAATAATACAATTCGCCAGAGAACAATAAGATGACCATATTCTGGTAAGAATCAAGTTCATTTGCCGAGTAAAGCCCATTGAGTTAAGAAGATATTTTCAAGGGCTACTTGGCCGGCAGACAACATAAAAAACTAATTCATAATTTACAGCCCTTTGTAAACTCACTGCTGGATGAAGGCCTTCCAAAGCCACGTTGGTCAATGGGGTTGTTTGACCATACTTCACTACACTGATGAGTGTGGGTTGTTGGGAGTTAGGGGGGGGTCTCATTAGCAGGTCAGAGATCACTCACCACTAATGGTAGACATGTATGGGAATTCGACTTTGGCTGTCGAATTAATAGCGCAGTGCGCTAATTATTACACCACCACTCTGCCCTTTGTAATAACTGGACAGATAAACAATCATAGCACTGAATACTAGGTTTAGCCAAATGAGATATTTTCTAAGATTATTTCACATTGGGGGTGGGTACGGTGGCATGTGTATGCTGTTCTATGAACCCAATCACCTGAGTTCGATTCCTGGCCACAGTTAACCACTCCTGGACCACCACACTCTTCACTAACCTTTACTGACTAGCGTGGTGAAATGTGGAGGAGCCTTCATCCAGCGGTGGATATACAAAGGGTTGCAAATAACTTTTGGGTAGTATTAATTCCCATTGAGAATATGCAGCTTTGCTTCACTGTTTGCGCCTGGTTGTTGGCACAGTTGGGAAATAATTATGAAAACGGTAATTAAATGCTTGGAAAGAGGGCTGTCCAGCCACTCCCTAGTTACACAAATGTTGATTATTGTATCCAAAATACACAGTTTGTTTTTGTCTTGGCATACAAGGCTGAGATGGAGTTTTTGTTTTTTTCTCTCAAACAAATGGTCAGGACCGATATGCAAGACCATGAGCGTTAAGGTGTGGTCTATCGCCACTTCGCTGTGCTTCCGTGCGGGAGGAGACATTTGTCTGCGGAGCGCTTCGATGTGCTTTCGGGGCTGTGCCGCGCAGCGTTTGTCATTGATGTCCGAAGTTTCGCTCCACGTCCTAGGAGCTTATTCAGAAACTGGTTAAGCTACCAACCAGCATGTGGAGTGAAACATCGGACATCGTGCCAAAACAACGTGTGGTACATTTGGAAGAAAAAAAACCCATCAAAGAGCTGTACAACGCAATTGTGAAAATAAACTACGCAGTAGTTTTTTATGCTGCACTTAGTAAGATGTAGCAGAACCAACACGGAACTACAGCAGTGGAATCAACCATCAATTAGAAGTAAATGGGCAGCTTAGGGGGTTAAGCTAAATGTTGATTAGAATAGCTCCAGTCACTAAAATGGCATTTTACCAAGTGCTGAGTGTCACGTGTTCCTTGTGGTTTTAGCTAAGCAACTGGTACATCTTATCAGCACAATGCACAAAAGAGCACATGCTGCCATGTGTTAGAGAAGATATGACTGTCAAGGCTATCATGAGCTGTCCCCCCTCCCCTCTGTGCGTACGATCATTTAGGAGGGCTTAAGTATGAACTTCCAAGAACTGTCATTTGAGCATTTGTCAACCCTGGGAAAAAAAATTGTTTTCAACATCAGATCAGTGGATGTTGAAAGAAAATATAATAATATGTTTAATGTTATTTGTGCATGTGCAGCCCGATTGTCAGTCCACTGCTGGATGAGGGCCTCCCCACACCATGTAGGTCCTGGGGGTTATGTGAACATACTTCAACCAAGCTAGTCAGTTGTGGGTTGGTGAAAGTAGGGAACGTGGATTTAGATTTTTCTTCTCTAACCTCTGCTGACGACAGTGTAGCGCATCAACGAAGAAACCTATGACAACCTGGTTTACGTGGTGGTCTCCCATCTAAGCGTTGTCCAGGCCCAAACCTGCTTAGCTTTCGATATCTAAAGAGTTTGGGCACTGTCTGGAACGTTCTTCCTTCCGATATTAGGAAGCCACTGGAGCTTTGCACATTTAAATTTAGATTGAACTGCTTTTTGTGTTTAGTTTGTTGTCCTTCCCCCGCACCTCCGATGAGCACGGTTGACTCCGTACGATCCGAAAGAAGTTCAACATACACACATACATACAAGAGAGGATGTCGACCGCAGAGATGGAGTTACAAAATCAGCCAATGTGCAGGCTCAATTTTACACCGTAGAGTTCTACATACATACTGTAGATAGGCTTCAAGTTGTTGTCTACATGGAAGAAAAAAAACACTCAATGTTGGCAACACGCTTTTCAGACGTACATAACGCACTCGGCTTATTTCTGGTCTGTGTGCATCGAGTGCAGCTGGAGAGCGCGGTGCGAGAGGCGGGCGGTGCGCGTGGGCACTCTGGCATCACTCGTTCCCTCCAGAAGAAGGTTCTAGAACAGGCACGGAACATTCAGACCCTTCAGCACAGCAACAGGTACAGCAGATATTAATCGATCGATTTGATTTGTTTTGTTTACGCGGGGGTAAGAAACATTCAGCCGTAATGTTTTTACCAAACAAAAGAAAATGACCCACGGTAGCACCTTGGTGAAGAAAACAATAGTGAGTTACAGCAAATAAATAATTGGCTTGCAGGCACTGTTAGCAAACACATTCGAGGAAAACAATATCCAAGTCACACTGGTAGGTGACGCAGAAATATAACACCAATTCGCGGGGGCAGGGGCGGACGATGGAGGGGAGGCTCGCTAACCGCAATGTGCAATCGAAGGGAGATCACAAATCCTGGCAGGAATTTAAAAAGGCCACGGAAGACAGCAAGGGATTCATGCCAACACGACGAGGCGAGCTCGTGCCAAAAGAGCAAGGGGCGGCAACACGAGATGAACGTTCACCATTGCCAGAGAGCAAACTCTTAGCTGCGTGGAGAGTAGAGAGGATATTTCTCAGGTGATGTATTGAGGACTCCAGTGAAACAGCACAGTCACGGAGGTCATCAGCTAATTTGTTGTGGAGTATTTTGAAAACTACAAACTAAAATTAAACTATTTTTTTATTTTACCAGGTAAGGCCCACTGAGCTATATGGATTTTTTTTTCTATCAAAAGCGACCTGGCAACAAATTGATGGCTCAACGAAGTTGGCTTATCACGTGGAAATGTATAGCAGCCACATACTCTAAACACGTGTTTTTAAATGTGGAAGGAAAAACCGGAGGACCCGGAGAAAAATCCACGCATCCACAGGGAGAACATGCAAACTCCAAATATACAGCAGGCGTCACAGGGTCGGGATCGAACTCATAGCCTCCTATATACCAGGCGAAGGAGTTAATATTTCGCCACTATGGCGAAAGGATGAACGATGACTTTGAGGATGAATGATGATGCAGCGACCCAACTGCCATGTCAGCACACCTTTACCTTTCCAAGTACACTGAAGCAGCTGTCATTTGTCTTTGCCGCAGGCACTTGGAGAGGAAGGTTACGGAGCTGGAGAGTAGGCGTGAAGTGACTCGGAGGAAAATCTTGAACCGGCAGCCTTATACATCAACGACCACGAATGACGATGATGGAGATGATGATGACGATGAGGATGATGAGGATGACAATGATGATGATGATGAAGAAGATGACGATGCTCATGATGATGATGATGATAAGAACAATGAAGTATCCATACGCCACCAGTCCAGTGATGAAGCTCAGCCCAAGAACCGCCTCTTGCATGGAGGAAAATCTCAACACAACACAAGTAGGGTATTTTTTATTGCTTGCAATTTTTCTTTCTAAATGTTTATCAGAACCCTTTCTTGCGTCGTGTCATGTGAAAGAAGAGAGGGGAGAGGAAGGAAATGGATCAGCTGGTCGGACGATGTGAGCAGTTGGATAGGACTCTCTGCGAGAGACTCTAAATGTGTAACGCATCTGTCATGGGCATCGACCCTCAGTTACGAGGACTGACACTCGACAGATTAACCATCAGAACTAAGGCTTAAGCAGCATGGAACAAATGTGTCTGTTGACACTTAGTTTCATAAGATCAAATTCATGGTCACTGCATTGGGCACATCGGAGAAACAAGTGCCCTTTTACAATATAACAACGTAAAATTAGATGGCGTTTTTTTTAATAGCATCGAAATTCTACCGCAATTCATGATGCTGTATAATAGCAGTGCAACATGCGCGTGTTGATCATGGCTGCTGCTGATGATAATTATGAATCTACCGTACAATGATAACCACCAAGTTGATCTACTTCGCAGCAGCTGTCCAGGGTCGAGCAAGAGGTGCCCAGGTTACCAGGGAACTTAGAGGGGCCACGGCATCTGCCGAGACCGGACGTGACACCACAGCCGCTGGTGTCCCTGCAGGACCTGGTGGGCCCTATCAGGACTGTGCCGAGATCTACCGCAGTGGGCAGACGAGGAGTGGCATATACGTGCTTCACGTGTTCAACACTTCACACACGCTCAAGGTGCACGAGCTGTGCGTTTTGTGGACGGCTGGCAAAACACCTTGCTGGCTCGTTAAATCATTAGTTGGCTGGTTAACTACTGAAAGAGTGGACGGCTGGAAAAAAAACATCTTGCTGGCTCGTTAAATCATTGGTTGGCTGGTTAACTACTGAAAGAGTGGACGGCTGGCAAAACACCTTGCTGGCTCGTTAAATCATTGATTGGTTGGCTGGTTAACTACTGAAAGAGTGGACGGCTGGCAAAACACCTTGCTGGCTCGTTAAATCATTGATTGGTTGGCTGGTTAACTACTGAAAGAGTGGACGGCTGGCAAAAGAACAGTAAATTGTATTTGTATGCTTTCACACCTGATGACAGACGCTTGTGTTGCGCCCGAAACGTGATTTATTTTATTTTATACTTACGTGACTTTACCGAAAGAACCAAAGAGTATGTATTTGTATGTTTATATAATGTATGTATGCTGAACTTCTTTCGTACAGTACGTAGCCAACCGTAATCATCGGAGGTGTGATAAATACGCATCAACTATTTTACGTCTAAGTTCACTGCAACAGCAACTTGGTACATTCGATAACTATCATGTTGCCTCAGCTGTTTAATTATCCAACGAAACTCCTTGCTGACCAAGTACTCTGTCGATCCTCAATTATCCGGGCCAATGAAGAGGAGTGTTGACACGGATAAAACAAAAACACGACAATGCTAAACATGTGTAGACAGTCTCGTCCCCTTCACCTGATGAAGGCCGCTTGTGTTGTGGCCGAAACGTCGTGAGAATATTATTGTGTTATTTTATTTTATCAATTTATTATTTTATTCTCATTCTACGTGACTTTACCGAAAGAACCAAAGAGGATATAAAGATCCCCTGACGTCATTCTCAAGAGCAGGCCATTGTGTAACGGAATCAGGGTCCAAATAACTCAATTGGGATTTCACATTGCAATCATCGCCCCCTGCTGGCCTACTAATGCCTCAGATCACTCTGAAAAAATGAGGCTATCCTGGTGTCTTGCGTTCTCATTTGGTTCAGAAAAATAAGCTAAAACTTTAACATTTTCAGTCATGTGGGCAATGGTACTCAACAAGTAAGGATCAGGAATGCATAGCAAGTATGTGCATTCTAAATTAAACTATTGATTTATTTTACCAGGTAAGGCCCACTGAGCTATATAGTTATTTTTGAGAAGCGACCTGGCTACAAATCATAGCTCAACGAAGTGGCTTATCACGTGTACATTTATCGTAGCCAAATACTCTGAAAGCATGTTGATAAATGTGGCGGGAAAACCCGTTGGACTCGGAGAAAAATCCACGCGACCATGGGGAGAACAAACAAACTCAAAATATACAGGTGTCAGTCAGGATCGAACCCACGACCTCCTGTATACCAGGCGAAGTAGTTAACATCTCGCCACTGCGGCGCCCCATTCGTCCACGATCTCACCGTTAGGCGACAACCAATATCGTATGCCCGTGGATATTCGAGTTGTAACCATAATATGCTGCGTGACTGTGCTGCTGTTAGGTGTACTGCGACATGCAGACGGAGGGCGGTGGCTGGACGGTCTTTCAGCGCCGTGAAGATGGACATATCAACTTCAACCGCCCCTGGCAGGACTACAAATTGGTAGCCTCTCTCGACGGCTTGACACAGATCAATTCCAGGCCTACATGTCCCACAATGCCGGAGTGGATTTCTGTCAAAGGCATACACTGGCTTTCACTCAACATGGCACAGGACTGCTGCTTCTGTAACGACTCGCAATTCCTGCCAATACTGCTATACTGCTGCTGCCTACTTCAGGAGCAATATTTCTATGACTCACCATGCATATGTACAACTCTGTCAATCCAAGGCTGGATGAGTGCCTTCCATGCCATGTCAGGCATGGAGGTTTGTTCGATCATACTTCAACATGCGGGTCAGTGCGGGTTGGTGCGGGCGGGGAGCCAAGACGTGAGAGCGTAGAAGTACAGTATAACAGACTTTGTGCCAGTGCTTTCTCTGCTGCCCACCACGTAGACTACAACTATACAGGGCCGGATTAAGGCATGGGCTTTAGGAGCTGCAGTGTAGGGGCCTCTGCCAACTGGAGTGCCTCCAGAGATTAAGTGAAAAGTTATTTCATTTGTGAATGCTGAATCAAACTTTGATCAAACTTTGATTGTGAATGCTGAATCAAACTTTGATCAAAGTTTGAAAAGTTATTTCATTTGTGAATGCTGAATCAAACTTTGATCAAACTTTGATCAAAGTTTGATTCAGCATTCACAAATGAAATAACTTTGATCAAAGTTTGATTCAGCATTCACAAATGAAATAACTTTTCAAACTTTGATCAAAGTTTGATTCAGCATTCACAAATGAAATTACTTTGATCAAAGTTTGATTCAGCATTCACAAATGAAATAACTTTTCAAACTTTGATCAAAGTTTGATTCAGCATTCACAAATGAAATAACTTTTCAAACTTTGATCAAAGTTTGATTCAGCATTCACAAATGAAAAAACTTTTCACTTAATCTCTGGAGGCACTCCAGTTGGCGGAGGCCACTGGGCTACAGCCCCTAAAGCACATGCCTTAATCCGGCCCTGCAACTATATAAGTTATGTATCACTGCTGTTTTCTGCTAACGATGTACATTTGCTGCAGCCGCTGCCTCTTCTGTTGCCACGACTGTGCTAACTTTTATCGTAAACTATATAAACAGATAATATAGCTCCTATCCATGTCCCTCCAAAAACACACACTTCCCATCAACCACAAGGCATTCTGGGAGTGCACAATTTCAGCAGCATTGGTTCAGTACATGCAAAACTCTGAAACAATTTTGACATACAGTGTATCACCAGCAATCAGGCTTGCTTCAACAAATTCTGATGAAACTTTCAGGAACTGGCCTTTAAAAAAACGTTGTCCTAGTTCGATGCAGCATTCTATAACACAAAATAACCATTGGCGTAAAATAATATATTTTATTATATTATTCAAAAGGGCATTAATCGCTTGTGTTACCATGTATCATTGGTCTTCTACTGATTAAACTACTTTGCTATTGGCGCAGCTTACCATTGCAGTCGTTTGGGCGCTATGAAGAAGGGATATTGCCTGAAACGTCGCCTATGATATTAATATTATTTTAAGACAGTGAGTGTTATTTATGAACGTGTCGAGATTTCCGATCGATTCAGGTGGTGGTGGGGGGGCGAGCAATGCGGGATGCTATACCGATTTGCGCCACCAAGGGGCACTGCGCGTGCGTGATTTACACGTCCCTGTGGCATCCCTTACCCCCCCCCCTCCCCCCAGTGAAGTACATGGGCAGGCTTTTGTCCAAACTTTCGCCACTTTGACGAAAATCCCTGAAGAATATGCAGCCTCTTTGCATACCTCGAGGTGGGGGGGGTGTGAGAGCTACAGCAGAACTATGTTGAATGTTTATTTTTTTATTTTTATTAATAATGTGAATAAAAATATATTTTTATTCAGTTTTTTTATCTACGTGATTTTACCGAAAAAAACAAAGAATATTCATAGCAAGTGGTTATTATATTATCTGGAATGTGTTCCGCGTGGTTTACTGTCACTGATACATTTTGGTATGCCCCTTTAAAGAATTAATGTCTCATTCAATGTTTTCTGGAACACTGCTAGGCTATGTTGGAGTCGGGATTATTGGTGTAAGGCACTACCACGACAGTATAGTACAAGGAATGCCGTCCATTATTTGCACTGTATTATTGTGCCCTGTATATTACGTTAGTTCTCGAAACAAGTTTAAGACAAAATGTGGCTGGACAGATGTTTTCAGGGTGCCAAAATAATTTATGAAACAACGCTCCTGACTTTCCAGCTGATATTCAGCACTGGTCACGCTCAAAAGGTGTTCTCGCAGAGAGCAAGAAGACGAAGGCATGTCTGCCATCATGCCACCTTGCATGGACATGCCCCTATCATCACCAGAACTCGTGTACAATGTTCTCAGCCCTTTTCTAAAGCACTAATTCGACAGAGCGGAACGTGCGGCCGGATCGTTGTTCGAGCCACAAACGAACTCAAACAGAGTCGAGACATGTGGCCGTTTTCTTCCAGCCCGCACGCATTTTCCTATTGTGATGGATTTCCACCCCCCCCCCCCCGTCCATTGTACGTATGTGTGCGCACGCATTGCCAACGCGTTTCGCGTGCGCGAGCGTCTCGGATTTTGAACGACCGAGTCACGCTCCGTGTTGTTTGCATTGACTGCAAGGGCTTCGGGAGTGCGGACAGAGAGTACTGGCTGGGCAACGAGGCGGTCCACGTGCTGACATCCAGGCGACCCCAAGCGCTCCGCATCCTCCTCTGGGACTGGGACGAGAACCAGGCGTACGCCTCCTACGCTCGCTTCACCCTGAGAGGGGAGGCTGCTCGATACAGGTGCGCACACAATTTTTGTTTTCTGGGGGGGGAGGGGGCGCGTTGCAGTCCACGTGCTGAGTTTGGTGGATTGGGAGCAAAGCCATCCCAAAAACACGGACACCTTTATTAATTTAGTCTCAGTAGTTTACAATTTTTATTTATTTTTTGTACCCGCGATTCCCCCCACCCCACCTCCAAAATATAGGGTGCTTAAAAAAATGTTAACACTTTTTATGGGACTATCGTTTTTAATGGAAAAAGAACGGATACTACACTGTAAGATGATAACAAATATATGTTAATAGCTTCAAAAAGAGTCTCCACTTGTTTAACCATCATTGTCAACGTGTGCCTGGAATCTTCTTTAGGTCTCCAGAGCCCGGAAGCACATTTTTTTGTGGTGCTGTTGCAAATTCTCAGAAGTGTTGACATTTTTCCTGAAGCACCCTGTACAGAAGTCAGACTCCGCCTACGAGTTGCATGTTATTTAATCAACGTTTTTAGTTTAGTTTATGTATTATTGTGTTTTTTTTTAAGTGCAACACAACGCGAGCTCATTACACAAAGCACCTATCGCAGTGCCGGTGGAGAAGTGGAGTGTGGGGAACAAACTCCGCCGCGAACATAAACCCAAAGGTCGGCGTGCCAGGCGGCGTAACGAAAGGGGGGAGATTCGGGCTCACCTGCCCATCCAGGTGGGGGATCACAAAGCGAGAACACGAAAGCTCATATTGGGTAGGGAAGAATGGGGGGGGGGGGATAGATAACTAACATAAGTGTGGTAGAGCAGGGGGAAATCTTGTGATCGTCGTCGCTCGAATTGTGCACGTATTATAAATGAGACGTGATTATAATTATTAGTATAGCGGTGGCGATGCAATGCACGCCTGTAATCCAGCAACTGTGGAGGTCGATGGTTGGGTTGGTATAGAGCACAACGTTTTTGAAACTCCCTTCCCGTGGATCAATCTGTCAATCCACCGCTGCTGAAATTAAGACCTCTCCATAGTAATGCCGATCATGTGGGTTGTTTTATAAAATATAAAACAATTGTTTTATATTTTTATTATTTTATTGTTTTCCTTCTACGTGACTTTACCGAAAGAACCAAGAATATGGTTGGATAGAGTAGAGAGAAATCATGGTATGTATGTTGACCTTTTGTACCGTGCGTAGCCAACCATGCTAATCGGTGGTGCGGAGTTATGAGGAAGTTTTAACAAATATATATATTTTTTAATATGTGGATAAGGGCACACTCTCTGACATGAAAGAATGGTGAAGGTAGTTGTTGAAAAAATATTTTGCTAAAGATGCTTAGATACAGAAACGGAAAAAATGTTGCTTGACGACTTGAAGGAAGTTCAAGGTCAGGCAAGGCAGAGTGCATTTGAGCCAAAGAGCTGCGAGTGCGTAGATTACCAAGCACTAAACTAAAACTATTGTTTTTATATTCTTGGTTCTTTCGGTAAAGTCACGTTGAAGGGAACAATAAAAAATATATAAAACAATAAAATTCTCACGACGTTTCGATTGCAACACAAGCAGTCATCATCAGGTGTGAAAACCAACGGCAAGAACTATAGTAATAGGTTTAACCCTTTTAACTGGCACAAAAAAACTGACACCTTTATTCAAGGCATCATGTCTGCAATAACCACAACACAAGCAGTCAAAATGCAAACAAAAAGACAACTCTGATAATAATATGCACTGTCCTTGAATTTGATTGGTCGACACCCGAGACGGCTTTCTTTAGAGCCCTTTTTGTGCCAGTTAAAAGGGTAAAACCTATTACTATATCTTGTTACTGGCAAAGGTCTCATAATGTAAACGGCAAGAACATTTGAAAGAAGTGGCGGTTTGTTCTTGGCGTTGGTTTTCACACCAGATGATGACTGCTTGTGTTGCAGTCGAAAAGTCGTGAGAATTGTATTGTTTTATATATTTTTTATTATTTTATTGTTTCCCTTCAACGTGACTTTACCGAAAGAACCAAGAATATGAATCACTGCATTCACGAAAGCTTTAAATAAAACATTTTGTTTTTATGTTACCAGTTAAGGCCCCAGTGAGCTATATAACTTTTTTTTTCTCAGAAGCGACCTGGCCACAAATGATAGCTCAACGAAGTGGCTTTTCACCTGGACATTTCTAGCAGCCAAATACTCGAAACCAGGCGCGATTCGTCCACTAGGGGGCGTTGGAGACTTTTCTATAAATTGTTTTGTTGTCTTTAACAAAAAATATATATAACGATTCTTTCAACTTGAATTACCTGATAAAGATAACATTTTAAGTTGTTCATATTCGAAACCACTGAGAGATATCCCTTCATTCGTTGCGATTAGCTTCGCATTTCAGACATGGCGTTTGAGATCCATTCCGGGCGGTGAAAAGGCGCCCATGGCTGCAATGAGAGACGATGTCACGACGCGAGATTGCACTGTGGAAATATAGCAGCTCACGGCTTTCACGCTCGAGGCTTTTATCAGCGTCAAAGGGGTTGTGCAGTGTGGACTTGAGGGTCATGAGGACAACATTTGAGTGTTTTTTTCATTTTATTTCGTATTATTTATAAATGCCTACCGTTGGTAGATAAGACAGTTATATCACTTTCACGGGAATGCCAATAGCATGACGAGGTTTCTCTCAATTAGAACACCATATTTTTAGAGGTCACTCACAACAGCCCCAACGAGTGGACATGTCACGAGCCGCCACTGATCTTAACGCATTTCTCAAAACGTGGAGGGAGGACCCAGAGAAAAATCCACGCAACCATGGGAAGAGAGGCATGCAAACTCCAAATATAGAGCAGGCGTAAGGGTGGGGATTGAACCCACGACCTCCTGTATCCACCGTGGCACCCTAAGAAGGAGAAGACTCATACACATCCTTACATTACACTGGGACTGGGATGGAAGAGGGCAACTTGTGATAAAAGCACACTTTGGCTATAAGGACACCTGGTCTTGCTGCCAAGGAGGTGTGCTGATATGCAGCTTTGACTTCTGTATTATACAAAAAACTGAGTAGCGAACAAACATTAAGACCGGTAGTAGGTGCATGCGCATGCAATTGGAATATTGATGGTGGCGTGACGATGAGACTCGGTGAGGTCATCCTGGTTTAACGAATATAATATAATATGCATCTGCATATCTGTGTTGATATGCTAAGAACGCTGGCGACATAGGTTAGATTATTTGCCACGGCTAACAACAGTGGCATATTATTTCCTGGGCCTCCTCTAGGTCATCTCAGCCTTAAATAAGTACCGATTGTGGTGTGTTAACACTTGGGAGACAAAAGAAGCCCGGGTGTGGTGCTTCCCTCATCACCACCTCATGTTGCCGTGCCGGCCTTCATAGGTGCTCGCTAACAGCACTTGCCTCAACAGTCTGTTAAGGCTATAGGGGGGATATTTTATTTATTCACGCCATTTTGTCCTGAATGGAAGCTCACTAACAGCACCGACCCTAGCAGTTTTATGTGCGATAAATGGGTGATTCTTTTTCTTTGTTGCACGTGTCCACTGTTGCATGCAGGTTGCTGGTCAGTGGGTTCTCTGGTACAGCCGGCCGCTACAGCAGCTTGGCGCAGTCGGGTGCCGAGTTCAGTACCCGCGACCAGGATCACGACCGCTGCCAGTGCAAATGTGCCCAGCTGAGCTCAGGGGGTGAGAAGCCCGGGTCTCATGTACTTCACAACAACTCCGTGATCTTCCTGTTAACCTCCCAATAGCCCAGGGGTCGACAACCAAAATAACAGGAAGTTCCATTTTTATTAGAATTATGTAAAAACAAAAACCTCAATATTTCAAGAGCCGCGATGCATGCGGGGATAACGAGACGGTGGGTCCTTAATAAATAACGACACGAAGCCAGTCCTTAAAGAGACGCCTGCGGCCTCTCTATGCTCGCACGTCCTCTCTACGTGCTGTGAATAAGGGCCGTTGCCCGAAATGTCACCTGCTGTTATGCACTTTTTCTTTCAAGACAGTGCTATTGACGAATGTGATGAGTTTCTTTGTTGTTTGTGCTTTTGGATCCACTGCCAACAGTCACAAATTATTTTGGTGGCATGGCCATTGGTGCAAGGAATAATAACCTCCTGTGTGGGGGGTTTCTCCAGGTTCTCTGGTTTCCTCCCCGATGAAACCAATTATGTACTCATTAAATGGCATTGGCCAAACATCACAAATTTCCTTCCATTAATTTCTCAGCACCCGGGGTTCCCTTTGGCCTGTGGGCCCCGGTGCAGTAGTACTGCCTGCACACTCGATAGCTATGCCCCCCGCAGCATGTAGATTTGATCTTTTTACAATTGTCTTTTTATAATTCTCAAAGCCACACCACAATCTGCGCACGTACCTGCCTATTTATTAGGATGCCACTGGAACTATGCACTTTTAAATCTAAATTGAAAACTACTTTGTTTAGAACTGCTTTTTATGTTTAGTTTGTTGTCCTTCCCCGCACCTCCGATTAGCACGGTTGGCTACGTCAGGTGCGAAAGAAGTTCAACATACGTATATTGCACTCCCAACCTCATTGTCCATCAGCCTCATGACTTACTTTTATAACCTATTGGCATTCCTTGCATTCTTCAAAAATAATACTGTGATTTAATCAAGAATGCCTCACGTGAATGTCAAGACTCTTGTTTGAATGGGTCTTGTGCAGTATTCCCTCATTATTCACGAACTTGATATCCTGGAACGTATCCCTCACGACTAACGAGGGGATACTGTATTGGAATGTGTGACCAACACCACTCATGTAGGAGGAGATTAGAGGACACGGTCAAAGCCCAAGTGTACATGGGGATTAATCCCAACACTACCATCCCTTATCTACCTTGCAGATGCAAATCTGACACACGCGACAAGGCCTCTTTAGTACCCATCCTCGCATTAACCAGATTAAATTGTGCTTAAACCGCCTGAGACACATTGAGGACGTCAGTCATCTGGTTCCAGTTGAAAACCCCCTCTGATTCTGCTTCAGACCGCAACGTGCAGCATTGTGAAAGGAGCAATATTTCGCTGAAAAAAGCTACAACTCTTTGTTGTTTTCAGAGTTATTTGCGGTGGCGATCTCTGTGATTTAGTCATGCGGGGTTGATGAGGAAGAAAGCATAGTGGACGTGCCGCCCAGAGGTATCCGGATCTATCCCCCGAGGGGGTGGTTGAGATAAGGCGGCTATTTTCTGATAACCCCCTCGCCTCTGCTCAAAAATAGTGACACCACATTTAGTTGATCGGCAGATTGCGTGTGGTGAGATGAAGTGTGGGTACTCCCACCTCTTTCAAAACACACTATCCATCGTCGATCAGTCGGCCAAAACACCCTATGAAGGGGGCTTGTCCAGAGCGTCCTCTAGTGGAGGCCCTTCTGCCAGCGATGATTGGAGCTAGTTATTGCAAGGGTGCACTTTCACATTTTTGCTTCCCTTTTGTGTGCACGGTAGGCTGGTGGTTTGAGGCATGTGGGCCCTCCAACCTCAACGGGCAGTTCTTCCCAAAGGGCTCCCACTACGGCCACTTTAACGGAATCAAGTGGCACTACTGGCGTGGAGCCAGCTACTCTCTCAAAGCCTCCACCATGATGATTCGTCCCGCCGACTTCTGACGGTGCACGGCGGATGCACACACGCGCGACATGTCCATCACGATGACCGTCGGCAACACAAATGCACGTCCGTCAGGGGTGTAAAAATTATTCGTACCGTTATGAGTCAGCGAATTGTTGCTATTGAAGAAATTATCTTTTTTTTTTACCCTGAGCTGTGCAGCTCTCTGATGTATTTTAGGGTTGGTACCGCGAATTGTTCGGCATGTCGTCCGATGTTCCCCTCCCCGTGCCGCATGGGAGCTTCTTTCGGGAACCGAATTCGCTCCACGATGTTTGGGGGCTACTTCAGGGACTGCATTCAGAAGAAGCTCACCGGCACGCGGAGTGAAAGGGGAACGTCAAGCCGAGCAGCATGCGATTCAACCTGAAGGTTCATTAGAGCTTTTTTTTTTAATTTGCCAGGTAAATATCACTGGACTATGAGCTCTTTTTTTTTTACAGGCGGCCATCAAAGTGGCTGATATCAATCATCAGCATGAGGGAATTTAGAGTCGCAGCCCAATAATCTAAACGCATATTTCTAAATCTGGTGGGCAAAACCGAAGGACCCTGAAAAAAATCCACGCGTCCACAGGGAGAGAACTTACGGTGCTCTACGGCGCAACTGCAAAAAAACCTAAGCAGTATTACTGTAGCGAATATAGCTACCAGTATTGTAGGGGCCACGTGACTTCATTACAAGCAACATAAGCACATGTACAGCCCTCGTTAGTTCACTGCTGGATGAGGTTCTTTCCACACCGTCCAGGTCACGAGTGATTTATTTGACCATACTTCACCACGCTAGTCAACATGGGTTTGTGAGGGCAGGGGCGCGTGGAAGTACAGGATAATACCCACTGCTGCCCACGATCTAGTCCATGTATATTCATAAATGCAACATATACCAATTGAAAATATACACATGCGATTCAATCCTTATGGCTTGAGATTGAGAATCGACATTAACCGTTCAATCGGGAGCATTGCTGCACCCTGAATACTTTGCACCCCCAATTCATTCTCCATGAAAACCCGTGGCATGACTCGAAACAATGATGTGTGTAACGCACTGATGTTTGGTGGGCTCAACTACGTTTTATGTTAGCGCTTACATTTTAACTACCTTATTTGTACAATACGTTACCGAAAGTACATAAAACGTATGCCGTAATAGACAATAGTAATGTTGGACATGATGTCGGTGTTATTGATATTGGAGTAGAGATGCAGTAAATGACAGCGCTAATTTTTGCCGGAGGAAATCTCTTAATATTGTAATGCCAGTGGTGGACATGTGGATTAAAATGATTTTGATGATGGTGCTCTATTCGTCTTCGGGAAAGCACAAAGAACCGTCAGATCGTCCATTGTAGTGGTGTAATGAACCGTTATAGCGATGTGTATTCAACCGTTTGAACGATGCACCGCACACATGACCACGGGCGCAAAGGAATTGCGACAGTGATGGGTGACATCAGACTTTATGCTCATCGCCAAGTGTCGCTAGCCCTCACTGGCTTTTCTCTGCGCTGTAATACGGCATCACCAATTCGCACCTCAACCACTTGAGGCAAGTCTGAGTCCAATGGGAAACCAATGTCACGAATGCAACAGCAGTAGTTGCTTACATCAGATGTGGAAATGGCCTACAAGAAAAGTGGTCTATTCCAACGGCTGGCGTAATTGTTTTAATTCCGCACATCGCACCATTTATATTTTCCTCGTACGGCTGATGTTCATGGAGAGCAACAACGATCATTTTACGATTGGTTGAGCCAGATAAATGTGTCAGTAGTGGAGTGTACCACACCGATGCCTCCTTCGTATTTGTGAATCGCGCATTGAGTCGTTATATACTCCATGTTACGTGCAACCAGTGGCACACTGGAGCGTTTTTTTATTTTCCATTCGTGCATCAGCTATCCGCATCTGCCATGGTCTGTGCGGATGCGGTTTGTTTGCCCCAAAAGCATTAGTATTACAAATAGGAATGGAATTAAGACAGTTCCAGGTATAAAACACATGTAGTGTAATAGAACAGTCCAATAGAATATTGTTACAATAGCTGTGCTGAAATCGTATGATTTTTGTTCACGTGCTGTTAGTCCTCTTTTAACGCATCATGCCCACCGTGGGTGAACTGCTATTGATGTCACCAATAGGAAATTATCTGAATGTTTACACATTAAACTAAACATGTTTTTTGGGGGTTGTGCGCTGAATTCAAGCATTGAGAGGGATTATCGGACTGCAGTCACCTAAAAACAGGAAAATACCATATAAACTAAACATTTTGTAAAATGGGGCCGACAATTGACTACACGGCATACCAATTTGCAAAAACCTACCGTGGTGGTGCCGCATTAATCATACAAATGGCTAAAAATCAGTGGCTCAGCAAAAGTGAGTAGCTCACAAATCTGAAGGTTGCAAATTCAATCCTGGTTGAGGCTTGACACAGCCCATCATCCCTCTGGTGTCAATAAAATGTATACCATTCAATCCTCATTTGACGCTTTCGTGACTGCAGGAATCCATACGCTTTGGTTCTTTCGGTAAAGTCACGTAGGTATAAAATAAATCACGTTTCGGGCGCAACACAAGCGTCCGTTATCAGGTGGGAAAGCAATGGTCTGCTGCTGAAGCAGACTGTTTCAGCTGCGGCAGACTGTTTCAGCTTCCTCAGCAGCAAACCACACTTTCCCACCTGATGACGGACTATTGTGTTGCGCCCGAAACGTCGTGATTTATTTTATACCTCCGTGACTTTACCGAAAGAACCAAAGAGTATAATTTATACCATTTTATGGATATACTCGCCCATGCAACAGGAACATGGAATTTCCACCACTGGTTCAGGGCTGGCAATAAATGAGAACTGCTTCAATGCTCAGTTGAGCAATAAATCACCGTGACTTTTTTTTCCTCCACGATGTAACTTAGGAAATTAGATGTATTATTACTAAGGCATGGGTTTTTTTTTTTCTACAAAGACACGAGGCAAATAGAAACCTATGCGCATCATTTTATTGTTTTAGTGCAGGTATATGCCACGCGTCACGTCATGCAAGCCACGCGTGTGATGCTATGCGGCCGTCGCACCTGGACGCAAGGGCATCAATCTTACAGCCCCCGGTCCAGGTGTGGTGCAAACCAGTGGTTTCCAACCTGTAGTCTGCGAGTCAACGGTGGTCTGCAAGGCCACAGAAAAGCGGCCCCACGGAACTGTCGCGGGTAGATACTACGGACATTCAGATAATTTCACAAAACACCATATTGTTCGTGGTCGATTGCACAACTATTTAGACTAGTCAATAAAATATTAACAATCGAAGATGGTTTCTTAAGTAACGTTTTACAACGCTTATCGAAGTAATTTTTAGACATTTTTAATTGGCGGAAGATGGTTCGCAAAACGTTTTGAGAGCTGAAGCATCTCCGCGGCTCCAGAAAGGTTGGGAACCACTGACCTTAACCATCAAACTCCCTAATCCCGGACACAAACCACTCAAATCTTTATCACATCAATTGTACTGCATTTGTAGAAATACAAAATTATCTGACCATGTGTTATGGTTTCCCAATTCTCCACTGCAAAAAAAGATATAATCTCAAATGGTTAATGAAGCACAACAAAATGTAAAACAAAATCCAGTGTAACTACGTCTCTCGTAAATTAATAACGTAAATGAAAGGCGTTAATATACGTGTACTGCTTTCCAGTTATAAAAGGGTGCAAATGCAATGGGCTATAACGCCACTCAGATTAATCATACGGATGAAGTCCCGGCTCGCTACGCTGCATTTTAAAGACAAGCAGTGCAGACGTGATGAGCCATACTGTTATCTTGAGTCTCAACCACCGGCCAGCATCCCGAATGAAGTCATGCACTGGGCCAAGCCCATTTTTTTTGTTTACAGTAAATGTCTTTAACTTTGCAGACATTCTCTAATCTACACGTTCCTTTTTTGCCTTTCAACGTAACCCCAAACATGCACACCTCTCCATGCATTGTGCACTTTTCAGCTTTTGTTCTTTTTGGTCAATGTCCACGTTACTCATCCGTGCCCATAGCAGGTTATATACAGTGCACCGATTAAAACCCGTCTTCTTTAGAAAAACACTTGATTTGAAGCTTTCGTGACCGCAGGAATCCATACTCTTTGGTTATTTCGGTAAAGTCACGTAGGTATAAAATAAAATAAACCACGTTTCGGGCGCAACACACCTGATGGACGCTTGTGTTGCGCCCGAAACGTAGTGATTTATTTTGATACCTTCGTGACTTTACTGAAAGAACCAAAGAGTATAGAAACACTGTTGTTTTTCATTTTCCAAAAAGCACTCCAACCTGCCCTCATCCGTGTTATTTTATCGCTTTGATCCCAAATTAAGCGTTTTCAGTTGTCCGACAGATAACATTTTACTGTTCAGCACGCTTAATGTACATGACTTTCGTTTTTGCACATTTATCTCGAGCCCCACTTTGCAGATTTGTTAAACTTACGTTCTTCTATAATTTCCTAGTGTTAATTTCCATATCTCGTAATTATGACATCGCCTATACAGGGACTCCTCTACCTACGAACGAGTTCGGTTCCAGAGTTCTGTTCGTAAGTAGATTTATTCATAAGTCCAACTTTACTCCTCTCGATCCAAACATATTGTACACGATCCGAACAGACAACCGGACATGCGGACAGGTTTGTTCATATACCTGAAAGTTCGAAGGTCGAATGTTCGTAAGTAGAGTAGTCTCTGTATTTAAGCATTACATTTTTCCAATAAGATGTTCAGTAAACATTCTAATGCAGCTCTGAATGACTGACACCTGTGTCACCTTGACTCCCCATTTTGCATGCATTTTGTTACTTTGTTCATCCACCCTCAAGTGAAGCTGCTCCATCCTTATAATCGGGATTTTATTATTTCTGAGAAAATGTCTTTAGGCCTCGAGTTTGCGAGAGAAATGATTGCATCAATTTACACCGACTCAAATGTCTTGTCATAATTAATGGCTCGGTTATGATCATTGATATGTCTTTGATATTCACGTCTTTTTCCAGTGATTTCCGTTAACAAAATGTGTACAAGTGTTATAATAGGAAAATTATAAAACGGGTTCGTCTTCCTAAATCTGTTTGTAAAACTGACACACCTCTGGTGTTCTGCTTACAAGTCAGCCTATTCCTATGAAAAAAAAACATGATGGGAAACCGATATTAATGACCCACCTGAAGACGATTGCATGTGTGGCGATCGAAACGTCGTGAGCTATTATTTTTTCTACCTACGTGACTTTACCGAAAGAACCAAAGAGTATGACCATTAATTATTATCAAGGCTGATAATTAACACTCAGCAACAAGGCCAAACCTTTCCAGTTAAGGAAAACATATTTAACTTTACCTATTAAGCTATTATTATAATTGATATTAACATAGTCAAAGGTTGAAATTAGTTGCATATGCTATAAAGGACTTTGCTCTATACCATGGGTTCTCAACCAGGGTTCCATAGACCCCTAAAGGGGCTGCAGGTATCATTAAGGGTCACTGAAAGACCAAAGGATCTTGCAGGGGTATGAAAGTGACAAGGAGGTTGCAATTAATCTATACACCAGCTACTATACTAATCCCCAACCCTAACCAACGATGCAACTGTCAGAGCAACTCACCACCTTCGTCATTGACACCACTCTATAACAGCAAGGCGTGTGGCGTACAATACTGTCATGGAAGGGTATTTTGGGTGACGATTCTTCTTCGGAAGATAGTGCAAAAACAAATTTCACTGGCATAGCTGGAAGCGGCGTTACAATGAAGTAGGTGGTGATTTTATTTTATCTGTGCTTCTACACCAATCTCAATATGGTGTCTAATTATTTGCTTTGGCTACAAATACAGGTTGACAGGTTCAGTGGCATTTCAGTAGTGGTTTAAAGAGGTCCCAAGTCCAACAAGATGAGGTTGAGAATCACTGCTGTATACTGCACATTAAGAGTATACACTGTATATAAATATATGTGCACACCAAGATTACTGTACGTATACAGTATAGTTATAACTCTATACATCTGTAGTAACAACGTTGCTAATAGTGCACTCTATTCAAAATGCTTCTTCAAATTCCTTTTAGGCTAAGTTGCATCATTAATACATTTGCGCATGCAGCCAACACATGCAAAAGAATTGCTTAATAAAATGTAAATTTTGTTAACACTCGTCAGTGTTAGTTATTAACTGTTAAGTGTACCGATGGCCCATTTAATGGCATGTATAACACACTCCCCATCAACGGCCCACACACACACACCTGTGCAATATGCCTTCCATCACGCCACCCACTCAACACAGAAATTGTTAGCGTGTGCGCGTCATTGCACATGACAATCGTAAACTACTCTCCAATGGGTAACACACGCCATGCCCTCGACCTCACTAATGTCCCATTCTCATCACGTTCAAGCTCGTGAATTCACATGCCAAAGCACAAAACATGTACGCACCAGTGCATCATACTCCTTCAATGAATTCACATGTACATTCAAGATGGCGTCGTTTCTGTGTGGCTGTGTCACGTTACACGTGCACAATAACTTCCCATCCACATCACATTCTTACTGGCTCTCCGTTATCAGACAAAAATGTGCATTCAGTTACCAGCTTACACATTTTTCAAGCTACCCTTTATGGGCTACTAGTTACACGCATTCACCTTGGGACCAACACGGATACGTGTGGGTCACTTGCTACTACTTAACATAGCACACTGCATTCGTGTTAATGTCACATGCATGCACGCACACACTACCAATTTCTCACTAGAGTAATGACAACCACACATCACTGTCCAGTCTGCAATATATCACACAATAGCTTTTCGCTCACAAATAAAACCCACAATTCCACAGGTTCACGCTCATTAATTCACACTTTCTCAATCTCACAAGCAAATGCCAGTACAATGGCTGTCTTACTATATAGTACTGTACCGTGTTACAGTGTTTCATGGAAATAACATGGGTGAATATGCAATTTCCTGCATATAATGGCGTTTTATGGGGTGCCTCTAAATATGTATTTTAATTTGATGAAAAACCGTGCTCCAAACGTTAAGAAGAATTGAACATCGTACAAAGCGATGACTTATTGTTCACTGCATCTCCACGCTGCGCTGGAACGTCGTCCGCCAGTTACAGTCTTAGTCGAGCACCGTACAGCAACCACTCTGGTATTGGATTGCGACTTCCGCGAATTCACCTGTGATTTATTTGCATTGATTTCAGTGGTGTATTCTTCTTACCTTTCCTCATATTTCTTTTCCAATGTAAATCATTTTACACCGAGCAACGTAAACAACATAAGCTGTAAATTTGGCTAAAGTTTGGTCTTCATGGAAATAACAGGAACTTGCCCGGTATTGAAGACACAATGTACAACACATACACAATACACTAATACAGACTTACCCAGCACATTCTTACCATATTTTTTTGTTGTCCTTCCACCTGCATTATCACGGTTGACTACGTACGGTGCGAAAGAAGTTCAACATGCATACATTCTCGAGATACACCCACTGAGTGTTTGTCAATTACTCTCTCGTGTCACAGAGACAATAACCCATGCATGTTGCACGAGGTGCAAACCTCCGCTCATTGAAAGAACATGCACACACTCACCAATGTACTGTGCGCTTACTAAGGTGTTATACATAAGGGTACGATTTTGGCATTGTAATGTTTAGCAGAATTTACGTTTGAGGTGCAAAAGAAAAATGACAGAAATTTCACAAAATCCTGTGGAGCAATGCCCCCTTCCCCTACCCTGACATATCTCAATTTTAAATGAACTTTATATTCAAATTCACAATATTCGTGACCACCATGAACTACGTGCCAAAATCGCAGCCCTAGCTGTATATATGCTCACCCATTAACCCCCTCCCATACGCACTGTAACTGCACATGCCCCGCAGAGCATCGTGGGGGCAAGTACCTTCATGCCCTGATCGTGCAAATCTTAAGCTGTTGAAACATCTATGAGCCTCAGGACAAGACAGAAAGCTCCCTACTTGTCCTTATTGGCGAGCTGCTTCCTCATCTGTAAAGTGCACAGTGCAGCAGTGGCTATGCTGAGTCCAGCCAGCGCTCCAAAGGACATCAGAGCCCACCTCACCTGGGGAATGAGGAAAACACCAACTCTCAACGGTTAATTACAATTTCTCCTGTTGTTGTGATATGAGACAATGGTGCAAGATATGGCAGGTGCTTCAAATGATGCTCTATTGAAACGTGGGAGCCCTTCAGTGTGTGTGTGTTGTTTTTTGGGAGGGGGCTAGAATGTCATTGCCCGAGGTCAATACCAGTAAATATTGAAGCACAGGCTCTGTAAGATTCTATAATTCATAATTCATAATAATAAAGATTCTACATTGATTTATGGGCATTGTGTAGTCAAGAAGTAATCTAGTGAAAGAAACCGATTCAACTGGATTGAGAGAGGAATGCAATCCATCACCAGAGGTTGTATTTGTCGGTCCCAATCATATGCAAAATAGTTTTCATGAAAATAGTAAATTTCACTTAATTGCATAATTCGCATCACCCGATAATATACAGAAATATCGATGTGTAAACGTTCCCAAATTGATGTATTTTATTTCTCCAAGTAAACCAAATCCTGAACCATCTAATACATGTTTTATGCAGCTCTACAAACTAATGGCCTGTGAAAGACTAAATTGTAAAAGAATATTGGCGAGTCACCTGTCATTAATGAGGTTGCTATATAGTTTATTACTTCAAGCCAATGACTGCCATTGAGCAGAGGAACTAATGAGAATAAAAGAAAAGTGTATCAAGAGCCAGTTATTGTGTACACAAACAGGACTGTAAAACCCTTTAAAAATACACAAGTGTATCACTTGTAAATGTCAATGTGGTGTAGATAAATTAGGTCCAGTGTCATAAGAGGACATTATAAAAACGTGGCCTCCACTGCACAATACCTTCGAAACGTTTAGTTACTTTATAACACGAAAAATATGCTTGAGAACGAAATTTGGTAAAGTTTGTTGACTCTACATTACCGAGTTAGCTCTTCAAAGATTAGTGCACTTTTCACATTTTTTTATTCCGTGACCATGTCTAAAGGACTTATTTTAGAAATTGAGCTGTATGATACCATCTTTTCAGAAACCCAAACTTTATTGTGGCTCTAATAACTTGAGATATTTCAGACATTCAAAAAGTCTAATAAAATTAGGTTAACACATTTTGTTCAGAGTTTTCCATTAAATCTCAGAATACATCTCTGAAGTTATCGGGTTAAAATGAGTCATTATGAACGTTTTCAATGATTCAGTTGTTTTTTAAAGGTTCATGGTGATTTTAAAATACAAGTTTCATCAAGAGTTGTTGTATAGATGCTATCGCCATATCAGCTAAAAATTCTGCGGGGACCTGAACGTTGTGCTTAAAGGTAATTTGTGTTTCTTTCCGTTTTTAAAGAAGATCTGAGATGATCAGGTGTGGGACTTATTGATATATTGGTTCAGTTGACACAGTGAGCAATTAACCATTATGAAAAAAATGTTGTACAAGATGCATGATAATGAAAATAAATCTAAATCTCACCTCAACGTCGGAGTGATTCCTTCCATTGTGACGCTTTAAAAAATCCAAGTGAACAGCCTCGATCTGCGTGATCGTGCACAAAGACAGCAGCACGTGGAAGATCTGGTGGCTGTGCCCCAGCACGTTGAAGCGGCCCGGTTTTAGCTGCTCTGGTAGTGGGAATGTGAAGAATACAGCCGACAGCAGAAAGAAGGCCACCTAGGGACACAAAAGAAAAAAGATCCCCTACTGCGTATAGCATTCATAGACTGCAAGGCCAATTGCTGTTAGCAAGCACATTCATTAATGTCTGTATGGCACAAGAGGAGGTGGTTGTGGCCATTAGTACCATGCCTGCCCATCTGTCTCCCCAGTGCTGATGTTTATACGCCACACCAGGTGCTCATTTAAGACTGGGTCGACTTTCGGTAGGCCCAGGCTGGTCCGGACGCATTTGCCACTAATGTTTAGCCGTGGCTGGAAATTGAACCAAGGGTTACAAGGTTCATAGTGTAGTGTTGCGCTAACCCAGGGTTCGGCAACCTGCAACTCCGGAGCCGCATGCGGTGCTTTACAAACTGTTTTGTTACGTAATGTATGTACGTATTCACATGCATTGCGGCTCTTGAAATAGTGAATTTTGTACCGAATTCTAAAAAAATATTCTCTTGTTATTTGGTTACTGACCCCTGCGCTAACCACTGTGCCACCGCTCTACTACTCTCCACACCTTGGAATACACACACACAATGACGGTGATGATGATAATTTGTGACGGTGATGGTTCTGATGAAGGAGAAGTGGAAGGCTCATGTGATGATGCCCTGAGCTTGCACCTGAGCTACGTGGAAGACGAATGCTGGATCGTGGTTTGGGCTTGATGTGACGAGACGGTGAGCGATGGGCGAGATGACCACCACATACGCCACAGCACACGGTAGCACCTGCGCACACCATGGAGAAAAACACCATCGCTATTCTCATTCTCCATTGTTTTTAAATCTCGTGATAAAGACAATGTTGTTGAACAAAATAGTGTAACTATATCCATTAATATTTGTTAATGCTCAAGCTATATGGGCTTCATGACCACACATATGTGAACTGCACATCTAGGATCAAACTCCACTACCACGTAAAAAATCTCCCATGTGTTTTCGGGTTGTGCCATATGTTTTTCAGTATAACGTCCGGCCTATCTCTCCATGTGCTGGGAGCTTCTTCAGGAAAAGGAACTGAATTGAAAAGTTGCTGAAGTAGCTCCCCCTGCACGTGAGAGTGAAATACCATGCCAAAGAACATGTGGTACAACCCAAAAACACATCTACAGCACAATTGCAAAAACCATACAAAGTAACACCTTAAAAAGCTTGCGCCCGAGTGAGTGGGGCATTCGGAAGCACAGGTTGGCGAAGCAACACCCAGCACAGGAGAGCCACGCGAGCATCCAGGTAGTTGGCAGGTAGACATCGTCGCGGAGGAACGCAAAGCCACCGGGTCCAGCGCAGTAGAAGTAGTGTCCCACAGCACTGCCGTACTGGTACAGCGCCACGCCCACGTAGTCGAGGAAGAAGAAGCCGTAGTGCGCCAACTCGGAGCGCGAGTGGAAGAGGTGCGCCACCGTGCTCAGCGCCATGTAGGCCGCTCCAGAAAGTGCCAAGAGAAAGAAAGGCCACGACGCGATGTCTGCGCGGGTGGCGGCCAACTCAGGGATCTTGCCGACGCGGGCCAGCACAAGAAGCGTGCCCAAGAGATGCGTCCACACGTTGGCGATCTCGTTGTGCCGAGCAAAAAGGCTCAGCGCGTAGAAGCGCCACGGCTGGCCCGGCGGCCGGTAGCCAGACGTGATGTACTTCTCGTGGAAGACGATGGGCACTTCTCGGAAAGTGCGGCACACTGACGAGATGGTGGGGGACGAAGGTGACGACGACAGTGGGCGGTTGGCTAACGCTGCCAGCACGCTCGGCAGGCGAGCCAAGTTGATGTAGGCCCGGCCAATCTGTTCCCCGATTACGGTGGCCATCGTGACCGAGGACTTGCGAGTTTTCCCACGGAGGAAGAGATGCCAACTCACTGTCGTCTTTTTTACTTGAATCCCTGCCTCTGTTCTGAAATTGAGTGCCAACCGTTAGTGGGCAAATGTAAATAGAAAAAGCAAGCACTGCAAATATTAACATATACGGCTTCCCTTTCAGAGGGAATATTAAGTCTACACTACTTGGCAACATCAACGCACATATAAAGTGTTTCATATATTTCATATATGTTTATAAGTTATTACTGTTGTTTCATATGTGAGGAAAGTGAGTTCTGACACTATTGATATTGTGATCTAATGACATGCCAGATATTCATCCAATCATACTATCCTTGGTTTGCGCTTACCCATTAGTGGTCCTTTTCAATTCCTTCTGTTTTAACTCTGTTTAAAGTTGATAAAATATAAATGGAAAATATTTCCTCAGCTTTCACGTAGGGTTAGACGATAGGATTACGGTTTGGATTTGGGGTTAAGCATTTCAGGTTAGGGACAATATTACCCAACAATGCTTTTCTTTCCACGAATATGCAGGGATGGTAGTCTCGGCCTAACATTTTACATCTTTCCTTTATATCTCATGGCCGGGAATCTAACTCAGCTCACCAGGCATACACAGTTTTGCACTAATCTGAAATACTGAATTAAAACATACAAGTGGAGGTACATTGTGATATGATAAACGCTTACCTTTCTGAGTTGTGAAGCTATGTATGCAAGAGTTCCTCTGCAATTAGTAAACATGCAGGTGACCAGAGTCCATCGGTGTTGCCAACACAGAGGGCCCGTCAACGGGTTGCCAGGGAGATGCCATTACTTCTGAAAGTGGCCACACCCTGAGAAAACCGGCTTCATGGCACTCCAGCAACTGCGTTTCAACACACAATTAATCACACCCAGCAACGCAATAAACAATAGACAGCAAATGCCACATCACAGTTTAGCTTAAGACACCTGCTTTAAAAATATATAATGGCAATGAAGTAAACATAAACACTCCACGATCTGGATTGTGTGGCAAGGCCCTCTTCCAGCAGTAGATTGACAAAACATGTTAGGTATATATGATAATTGTTAATAGCCTGATGCATGCAACGTTCATAGGACCCGATTATTTTGTTGATGGAAATTTTTTTTTTATGATTTTGGGTATAAAGGTGAAATTAAGACTCATAAGTGTAGGAATGAGATGTTTTTGGGGCCATGCTGTCAACATAAATAAGCTGATGACCCATGACGTCCATGGCTTTACTTGACATATGAGGAAATGCCTATGGCCAAATTACCCGGAATGCACCCCATCTTGTCACAAGCAAATACAGTATAAGAAAAAAACTGTTCCATGTCTCTAAATATAAATAAATAACCCCCTATTTTTTCTCCATCAGCCTCATCGTTTCCCAGATCATTATTATCAAGCAGCATTCGTTTAAGTCAACTCTACACTGCTTTAAACATTCTAGGTATACTGTAAAAAAACCTGAGATTCGCGGATGACAAATTTGGTTGATTGGAAGAAAGCTGCGTTGTACTGATGGAAAGTGTTCATATGCTGAATAAGTTAGGAAAGATTTCGATTTAAAGCTTTCGTGACTGCAAGGATTCATCTTCTTGGTTCTTTCGGTAAAGTCACGTAGAATGAGAATAAAACAATAAAACAAAATAAGACAATAAAATTCTCACGACGTTTCGGCCACAACACAAGTAGCCTTCTTCAGGTGAAGGAACATAACTGTCGGGACGACAGCGCTTCAATGAACGCTGCTAAGATTCGCAGCGTCTTTTAAGCTAGGTGGGAGAAGTAAAGCGCCTTGACAAAGGAGTTTACATATCAAACAGGAGAATTTAGCATTGAAATAGCTGTGTTAAAGTGTTGGATCAGCAGGGTGCTAAAGTCAGAAATTAGCACGGAACTGGGGAGATGAGCATGATGTTCATGTGAGGGATTATTAGCATGTGACTGGTCACGGAAATAGCTATGGGGGGAAGGAAGCGATGCGGGCCTAAGACGGGTACTTTGCATGGACTAAGCACCATCATCGTTCAACAAAGCGGGTGTTAAATCGCCTGCTGCAGTGGGGCCTACATGCAGGAAGCTGAGCCGCAGTGCAGCAGAATCCATTGTTCCGTATTTGTATGGTGCCAAGTCCACTCTTGTCTCCAGAAAGAACAAAAAACGACCTTGCTTCGTGAAGCGCTGTACGCCAAAGTGCCCCCACCACCCCGACACGACCTTCATTGGATAGGCGTACGGGGGAGGTCCTCATCCAGAGATGAATTGACAAAAGTTCTGTCTTGTACAAACAAACAAAAAAACAAATACTTGCGTACAAACAAGTACACACGTTATCGCCCAGCGGCTACGCAATTTTGGCCTTCTTATTTCCAAGTCTCGCTTTGTAAATTGCCGTGTCTACCCGAGCCGTGATTAAAAACAAAACCCCACTCGTGTAAGTATTTAACATACCGTTCGGGGTTGGTGTTTGCCAGCACCACGCACACCGGCCGCATTTGTCTCCCCCCATATATGCCGATTGCTTACACACCGCACGGGGGTAATATGAAATTCAAGGCCGGGTCCACAGATACATCGCCACTGGTTTGTTGGTGACCGCGAGCCCGAATCGACCACGGGTGCGCTAACCACTGCGCCACCGCTCCCCCGCACGCAAGCGCTTCACGGAATCATAAACCTTGTCAATCACTCATCAGTTGCCTATCTTATTTACAGACCAACTCATTCTATACCTTTATTGGTCAACAACACTTCCCCCCTCTCCCCCACACACAAGTGCCGCTTATAAATCTCAACGTGCATCAACAAGGGGTGAAACACACAAAACAAAATAAGACGCAATTAACAAAACACAAAAAAAATTCCCCGCATTGAAACGGCTGCACGCCGTGCCGACCTTCAAAAACTAAATTTCCCTGTACAAGAAGACTACGGGGGTTTAAAACCCCGCATGGGTTCTTCACGCGGTACGCGGACTCATCAGTAGTGCAGTAGCCGCCACCGTACAACGATGTGCGAATCGGCCCAGCACGCACACTGACCGGCGTGGTGAAGTATGGTCAACCTCCCCCCCCCACCCCACTCCCACCGCCGCCGCCGCCACCCCTCATGACCGACGCAGCGTGCGAAGGCCCTCATCCAGCAATGGGCCGACAAGAATAATAATAATAAATTATTACTCGCACAAGTATGTGTGTTACATTACAAGCGCATGCAACGCTACAACAGTAAGCAATGTTTACTATACAGTGCAGCGTACAAGAGGGTGGTCCACATGTCTTGTGACCTCCCCCCCCATGAATTGACGCCCCTAAATATTTGCAACCCCTCTTCTGCATAAAATTAATAGTTTAAATAAACCCTACTTAAAAAATATATAATATATTAAGTTTTCCATAATTAAATTGTAGGGGGCGGGTGGGATCACAAGACATCTGGACCAGCCGTGTACAGTACGGTGTACCGCAATGCCCGGGCGGACTTTAAACCCGCATCTCAATCCACCGCTTATTTACACAACGTTCACCTTTTAACAAGGAGAAGGAGAAGACGACGCACTCGCCGTCCGGGCTGGTACACCACGAGTGTGTGTGTTGTGTTGTTGTGTTGTGTGTAACGATATTTATAAACTGTGGCGAACATTTACACGCTCGGGTTGAGGGCTCTCGCCGGGCGGCTCCTCCATGCAGTGGCCGTCAAACAACTACGACTTTGTACCACACACACCACACATACACCACACACACCACACCACACACTAATTACTTAACAAACGCACACTTGCGTCTTCAATTTCTAAAACCCCTCTTCCCTCACCGTCAAACAAACACAAAAAGATAAACCCCGAAGGCGAACGACGTAATGGTTATTTTATAACGAATAAATCGTCCCAGCGACTCTGGATACGCGGCCACCCACAGCTTAGTTACGCAACGGAGTGACGGCCTTTTTATCCACACACACACACCAACCCCCCGCCAACACTCATGTAAGATAGCTTTAAATCGAAATTCATGTAAGATAATGTCGCAGTACAAACTTTGAGGGGAATTTCTTTGTTGTTGTTGTTGTTGCTGTTGTCCTCGTCACATATCACAACAACTCCCATCCTCGTTACCGTTTCGTTCACCGGCGCCGGTGAGAAAGCGACAAGTCCGGCCGGCGAACGCCGCCTCTGTTGTTGGCGATGTTGTCTTCAAAGGACAGCGAAGTTTGTCGGAGAAGACGGCCGTCGCTTGCTTGGTCTCTTTTTTTTAAATGATTCAGATCTCACAATCACACCGACAGAGGTCGTCGTCGTCACCTCTTCATTGTTTTAATTGTAGTGCAAAAGGATGAAGATGAGGTCGCGTTCCGCCCCCCCCCCCCCGCATGCTCGGCTCTGTGCTTCCATTCATTTGCCGTTTCCAACAAACTCGCTTTGGTTGTCACAGCTGAAAAGGAACCTTCTGTTCGCCAAAGATGTTATTTAACAACAGAAATACAAATTAAAAGACGACGGTCCAGGTTATTTCTAGTCCAATGATTATAGGCACGTAATATTCAAAATACAGTGAAACCTTGGATTGCGAGTAACTTGGTCTGCGAGTGTTTTGCAAGACGAGCAAAATTTTTTAAATGAATAATAATTTGATAAACGAGCGAGGTCTTGCAATACGAGCAATACGTGTACAGTATAACGCTTTATCTGCCGAGCGTCACGTGATCACAACTGAGCCAATGGTTCTTCTCTCTCTGCGGGATTGTGGGTAATCATCTCCCATGCTCAGTCTCAGTCGGCGTGCCTCACTCGTATAGTCAGCATCCGTGCGAGCGTATACTGTTTACTATAGTACTATAGTGGTGTGACCACGTGTATACTGTTTACTACAGTGCTATAGTGTTGTGACCACGTGTATACTGTTTACTATAGTACTATAGTGTTGTGACCACGTGTATACTGTTTACTATAGTACTATAGTGTTGTGACCACGTGTGTACTGTTTACTACAGTACTATAGTGTTGTGACCACGTGTATACTGTTTACTATAGTACTATAGTGTTGTGACCACGTGTATACTGTTTACTATAGTACTATAGTGTTGTGACCACGTGTGTACTGTTTACTACAGTACTATAGTGTTGTGACCACGTGTATACTGTTTACTACAGTAATATAGTGTTGTGACCACGTGTATACTGTTTACTATAGTACTGTAGTGTTGTGACCACGTGTATACTGTTTACTATAGTGTTGTGACCACGTGTATACTGTTTACTACAGTACTATAGTGTTGTGACCACGTGTGTACTGTTTACTATAGTACTATAGTGTTGTGACCACGTGTATACTGTTTACTATAGTACTGTAGTGTTGTGACCACGTGTATACTGTTTACTACAGTACTGTAGTGTTGTGACCACGTGTATACTGTTTACTACAGTACTGTAGTGTTGTGACCACGTGTATACTGTTTACTACAGTACTATAGTGTTGTGACCACGTGTATACTGTTTACTACAGTACTATAGTGTTGTGACGACGTGTATACTGTTTACTACAGTAATATAGTGTTGTGACCACGTGTATACTGTTTACTATAGTACTGTAGTGTTGTGACCACGTGTATACTGTTTACTACAGTACTGTAGTGTTGTGACCACGTGTGTACTGTTTACTACAGTACTATAGTGTTGTGACCACGTGTATACAGTATACGCGTGGTCACAGTATACGCGTGGTCACAACACTATAGTACTGCAGTAAACAGTATACACGTCACAACACTATAGTACTGTAGTAAACAGTATACGCGTGGTCACAACACTATAGTACTGTAGTAAACAGTATACACGCTCGTATACTATGTTCATCGGTTATACATATTTTAAAAGAGTATTTGTACACTCTGCAACTTCATATATTGAATGGATATCTCTATCATTTGTTGAACATAGTGGCATATTCTTTGCGTCTTTCAATAAAGCCACAGAGATAGAAAAATAATCAAAAAGAAAAAAATTATCACGTTTCGAGCGCAACACAAGCAATCGTCATTAGGTCAAATATAGCGGGAGAGCTGCTGAAGCAGGATGTTATATAGGTTTGAGATGGGTGTAGCCCAAGGGTAAGTGGGGTGGGGCTAGAGATGGAATTTGCATGTAAATGTAAGATCGGAGGGCGCCACCGAAGCTGTGGAGGTGGCCATTGTATTATAAGAGATTAGCATGTCAATGTAAGAGAACCACCGCAACGGTGGCTGTGTTAGTGAGACATTTAGCCTGTTAAAAAACGAGAGCCACCGAGGGAAAGTACTGCATCATAAATGTATGGTGGCATAGATCTATGATGCAGTACTTTCGATGAGAGGCTGGTGGCTCATACAGACTTCATCTAGAACCAAACCTTGGACTGTGAGCTGACCATAAGATGGCAGTAAAGCAAATGGATGCATGTTTAAAGGATGTCTCATCCATCCTCACACATTCGCACTACACAAACAACACGCACACCTTCCGCACTCGACATCACACACGCCGCACATGTCAATCACGCAAACGGGGGATACACCAAGGAAAGGTCGGAGGTCAGGGGTCACTGACGTCACGCACACACAGCACACTCGAGCAAGGAATAGAGATCGGGGATGTGTGCATGACACGCAAACAAATTGGTGAGTGGATGACACTGATCGGATCGGTGAGGAGAAACGGACCGTAAAAGAGCGGGAAATTGTAGGTTTAAAATGGACTGTGAAACGAGGAAACGGGGTTGGTTTGAACGAGTATTGCTGTGGTGTACGAGCGGTGACAACGAAATAAAGAAGTTGAAGTACACCAACCAAAGTCTCCTCTTCACACGTCCCTCTGTATAATTTATCAAGTAGGTCCTCAAGCTAGGGTTCCCACTTGTTCAGGTTTGATCTGGGTTTCACACAGACACTTCAGCAATTGAAATTTCTGTCCGGGTGGCGGGAAATCCGTGACCTGGTTCCATCTGTAAAATATGTGGTTCCAGACATACAGTACCCGGGCGTTTACAAACTAAATTTGCCTATGTGGTAGCAACTACATTGGAGAAACCAAATGACATGTCTCAGACCACATCCGTGAACATAAAGCAGACTTGAAACATGGTTGGACGAACTCTTCTGCCATGGCAGATCACTGTTATAATTCAGTGGGCTCACATGACATTGACTTCTTCAAGACGGAGGTTCTTTGCAAGCCACCCGGCTACCATGAGAGATTTGTTCATGAGGCCATCCACATATACAAGCACAGAGACAATTTGAACTGAGAAGATGGATTCTGGCTTAGTAACCATTGGAAAGATGTTTTAAACCATTTCGGTTCTTAATTGATTGTATTTTACGGTGACTTTCAGACCGCAGCCCTTTCGCTGGCATTGCCCCTTAATACCTCTTACACCACGGTCAATGGTATGGTTTATAACATGTAGTACAATAATTAATAGTATAATATTGTAATATTTAACATAACTCATAAGGCAATATATAGCATCGTAATTGCATAGTGAATATACAGCAGTGTGGTATATAGTTGGGTTCATAGAATAAGACATAGTTTAATGTCACAAGTCTAATATTTTATCTTCTAAAGTATAGGGTAGTGTAAAGTAACGCATTGTATAATTCAAAGGTGAAATTTGTCTATGGATATGATATTATACCATGTAGTTTAGATTGGAAGGTATAATATTGTATTATGTAGTAGTCCAGTTTATAGCATAGTCATAAGGCAACTCAGGACACAACAGCGCACCTTGGCTGTTGCTCTTGCCTTTCTTTCCTACTTGTGTTCCCAACCCCCACCCTCCTCCTCTCCGGAGGTGATGCTGGTAACATGCAAATTCATATTTTAACTCCGCCCACAGCTTAATAGACGCGGTCCATGCTTGACAGCGTTCATTCAAGCTGTCTTCCGGACAGACCTGTCTCTTCACCTGAAGAAGGCCAATTGTGTTGTGGCCGAAACGTCGTGAGAATTTTTATTTTTATTTTTTTATTTTATTCCCATTCTACGTGACTTTACCAAAAGAACCAAGAAGATGAATCCTTGCAGTCACGAAAGCTTTAAATCGATAATTAAATGCATCTAAATTACATTAAAATATTCAATGAGTTCTCCATTGACCCCATGTCCCCAGCTTTTAAAACAATTTACAGGGCTGAAACTACACTATGATGTATATGCAAGAACATTATTTTAATACTCAGATATTTAGACAAGAAAATAAAAATGATCGATTTTGCATCATAATATATGGCCTGTGAAATTGTGTTATAGGATGTACAGAGTAGTTTCAACCATTGTATTGGTCATAATAGAGGTTTTTGGGTTAGATCACGTAAATATATGTGTCGTTAAAACCCGCAACCACCTGACACAGCCAACTAGTAAGGGTTGTCACGTAAACAGAACATGCCAATTCGTCACTAGTACAGCATACTGGTGTGTTGGAAAGCAAAGCCACAATATTTACAATCTGAGTACGACGTTTTGCCAGTAATTAAAACTAGCTTCATCAGGCGACAAATCTGGCTGTCGCCTGATCAATGTATTACATGCATGGTTCGATGTCTGTGTCATGAGCATTAGCATTTACCTTTATTAATGCATCAGTACATGCCTGTTAGGTGAAATGTATTTTGAAATGCCTATGTTAACTACTCGATTGTATGCTGCTGTCTTCACAACAGGTGTCTGTGCAATTCTACCACGACTTGACGTTCATGGTACCACTACTGCACGGGAACCCTCATCAGCCCACAATGGGTTCTCACATCTGGCTTGTGTGCCAATTATGTTCTTCATTTGTATTTGGATTATTTTTAGATATGTGTAATCATAAACCTGCTAGGAATTATTTCGGGTTGAAATATATGTTGTGGATACGAGTATGTGTAGCTATAAAGACGGTTACTGCATCGCGCGCTTTCAGATGCGCTTCTGCATTGAAAACTCATTTCTTTAGAACTGCTTTTGGTGTTTAGCTTGTCCTTCCCCCGCACCTCCGATTTGCACGATTGGCTACATATGGTGTGACAGAAGTTCAACATACATATGCTTTTCTTAGGATCAATTATATGGGGTTTTTTCAACTTGGAAGCTCTTCGTAGGAAAAAAACTGCATGAATGGTGTTGTGCTTATGTGATATCTGCAGTTTTATTGCCTATATCGGTGTAGTGCTTGGCAAGCATGATATATACCAAGAGGAGGCTGGTGCAAATGCTTCAGAATTCTACCTGTCGATTTACCATTCACAATATACCCCTCTAGCCTTCAGTAAGTATTACGCATTTCATGTGTCACTAGTCCCATCAAAACAAACGCAGTGAACACATGCCTACATAATGTTAACAAGATGTACGTAACTTTTTCACAAACACGTTTTTGTTGAAATGGTAGACCAGCAGAAGTATTCGTCATTGAACATTGTGTGTCCACGTCAACCATGGTCTTCCCTCGAGGTTGTGTCCAGTCCTGCGGTAGTGCCGCCATTGAGAATGGGCGCAGGCCTCTGGTGCGATCTGCCGAGGCGTCCGCAGGGCAGCTTTCCCGAACAGGCGAAGTCTCCCGAGCCTGACCATCTCAGTCACCACCGGAGATGCTGTTTGAAGACACCACCGGTCGAATGCATTCAGTCAGCAGTGCACATCTCCGTGTGGGGCCACAGCAACGGAGCAACTCCGTCGGCGCTGCCATCCCCTCGCACCCCTCCACACGAACGCACGCACACCCCCACTAAACACACACACGCACCCACGTAGGGTCTCGTGGGGGGGTCACCTGGTACCATGGGTTTTTACCGAGGGGCCCCAAGCGGGGATGTCCCATGGTTTCCCGGTGCCAGGAGATTGGCCGACTCCCCCACCAGGCCAAATTGCATTGTGGCCCCCGTGAATTAGCTTAAAATTATATGGGCACGACGAAGCTCACTGAGCAAACCATAATGAGACACTCACTGCACAGGGAAGGGGCCAGGAGGGAGTAAATGTTACGCGGGCAGCGCAGATGAGGAGATGGGAGGGAAATTCCTGGACTGACTGCAGCTGCGAAAGCCGCGGGACGTTGTGGGAGGACGGGCGCGTAGACAATGGATCGAGGCGTAATGGGAAGCAACACTTCAGGTAAGGGGCGGGGCATCGGTTTAAAATCGAAAGATAGGCGCCCGATTGGCCGCGCAGGATAACACCACGTGACCCTGGATCTTTGGATTCTGAGGGCATAAAAGGAGGGAGGGAAAAAAAATGTTGAGCAGTTCTCCTCCAGCCGTTCAGCTGCCCGGTCCGACTCCCAGCCGCTCGCAGCGTCCGAGTGACGCTGGCGAGTATGGCTACAACTCGACCGCAGGCAGAGACCTCTCGTACCCTCGTCCCTCCGACTCCCACCACGTCCGTACGTCCGCGCGGTAAGAAGTAGAGAGAGGGTACACTCAGGGATTGAATAGGGATAGGCTAGGCGCTGCTCGTTGAGTATTTACTCTGGGCCGCACAGGGCTTGCTATAGACGCACCATTAATAAACTTTAGCACAGAGCACCGGCGTCGCGTGATTTCTGTGTGTGTGGGAGAGTGTCGGTGTGGTGCGTAATTCGAGCGTGTGTGTGGGAGGCACTCGGGCAGTAATTTATTAACGGCTCCTGCGTCCATGCCGGTGCACAATAGGACGAGGGAGGGGTGAGTTAAAATCCGTTCGCATGCGTGTTTACACAGCGCGTTTTACGCAGTGTGTTTATATAGCGACAATAGCATTTAGCGGTGGGACGCGCGTGCATTACTAAATTTACGGCCGTCATTGTTTACGCGTGCTCACGCTCCTGTGCGTGTTTGCAGCAGTGGATTAAGGCCGACCCACAGGAGGGGGGAGGGGTGCGTGCATATTCATACGGTTATTTTTAGCGCGAGCCGTGGTGAGTGACGTGCGCCTACGCGTGCACGCAGCCACCTCCGGATTAGTGGTGGCGTACATGGGGAGTGTGTGTGGGATAACTCTGGGCGGTGGTGAGCCAGCTACTTAGCCATGTCCCTCAGAGAGGGCACTGGTGCGGGGGGGCCGATCACCCGATCGGCGGGGGCCCGGCGAGAAGTGGCTGAGGAGGAGGGGGGAGAGGAGGAGGTGGGCGTCAGCCTGTTGTATATTCCCGGTATGAAAATTAGATGAAAATAAAAATTAAATTAAATTTGGGAAAATTGAGTAATTATCCAAATCTATGCTAATTTGTGTAATGCACATACATTATGCTAATTAAAGAGATAATCGTTCTTTCGTCTCTGCGAATGTATGCGATTATGCTAATGTATGCAGTTATGATAATTGGGATAAACCTCGTTGTCGAGGGTAGTATTATCAATCGGGATCGTACAATTAATCGTGTGAAGTTATGCAGGTGTGCTGTAAGTATGCCAGATTAAACTCGGCTTCGTTGCCTAGGTTTGTATTATCGATCGGTATAATACAATTATTCTTGCTTTAACATTTACTGATTATGTATCAGTGTGTTATGTCAGGTCTCCAAATTCAAATCTCACCGCAGGATACAGTTCTTATAAATAAGATTATCATGCATGAACTCAGGAAAGAAACACTCAAACACTTCTGTGTTAAGCAATTTTAATTTCTAAACAAAACATTAACACTATAATATGCAAACTCTCATGCTTGGAATTACCCCCGGTACGATTGGGAAAAAATTCCCTCAGTGAGCAGTACATGTAACCATCAATGATTGCGTTGTTTCACTTTGGCAACCGCACATATGATTAATTCCACCGTGTAATACGAGCTTAGTTGGTGATAGGGAGAGTCTTTAAAACAGGCATGCAACGATATTCTAAACAAAAACCTTAAAGCGAATGATTATACCCCAAAGGCAAAAGTATACGTCAATAGATTAATCGGCAAGATTATTCAATTAAAAAGAAAAGAAACAAAAACAAACGACTAAGAGACTTCTAAATGACCGTATCCACGTAATTCAATGGGCAGCAATGTTCTTCACGATCAGTTGATATTTAATGCACCACCTCGGAATGGCAACCCTTCTTGATTTGTCCCGATATGCGTGTTGTGTGTCTTCGTAAAGCAGACGCCGGGTGATGCGTCGTGAGGGTGTGAGTGTGGGGGAGGGTCATACAAACTGCTTCGTTCTCGCTCTTGCTCGGGGCGTCGGCTTAGCTGCCCGTCCGCTGGCAGATACAGACTCTTTCCACTGCTGGCGGGGCTGCGCCGCACGCCCCTCTCCTTGAAGATGCTCGATCGCGCTCGCCGCTGGTCCGCTGACACTCTTGCTCACGGGCAGCTGGTCAGGCTCTTTCCCCTGCTGGATGAGCCGAGTCGGCACAATGCTTGTCCGCTGGCAGCTGGCACCCTTGCTTGGTGGAGCTGGTTGCGCTGGTTGCGCACTCTCTCCTACTGCGTGCTCTCCTGCGGTGGATGATTGCATTCATCGCTCATCACTCTTTCTCTCGCCCTGCAGCTGCTGCTGGGAGCTGGCACTCGATGTAGAATAACTCTTTAGCGATACTTCATCTTTCAGCTCTGAACTCACACTCGGTGACACATCGCGACTCTGCAGGCCTCGCCATCCTCGGTTGATTGCGGGGCCCACCCCGGAGCCTGCCACTTTCCGTCTTCTTCTGTCGCTCGCCGAACTGTCCCTTGTCGAGCAGAATTGTCGAGCTGAATTGTGTGTGTCGTGCTGCTGTTTATATCCGAAAAATCTCCCCTCTGCGCGTCTCTTGCGGAAAAAAAACATGCTCACTTCGTCATGTTCTTTCACAAAGGACCGGAACTTTCTTTGATCTCGCTCTGCGTTGTGGGAGGGGGGGGGGTGCGTGTATCCTTGTGTGTGTCATCCATCAAGTCATCTTTTCATCCGTGGATGCACAGATGGCCCCTGCAATAAAGAGTAATTTCCCTCGCTCTGGTGTTACATTCTTTGCTATCCCATGCTGCGGGAAGAGAAAGACGGCCGGGAGGCTCCTTTCCTATGGAACACAGTCTATCTTGGCTGTGTAAGCCCGACCCATTTCGCCTCATCTCTTCTGGACAACCCTCGGTTCAACACTGCACAAATATTATTTGGTTTATGTTTTCCAAAATTTGTGATTTAACACCGTCATCACGACGTACTTCCTAGGGTTTATTAATTTTCGTCCCCCCGTCTGTATCCGGGGATCGGTGCTGTTATGCTTGAGTTATTATTTACTTTAATATTTTTGTCTTGAGTTTTAGAGGTAAGTTTCTTGACTGTTGGAATTCATATTCCTTGGTTTTTGTAAGGTCATGTAACGGCAAGATGTAATATAATTGAAGGTGAATAACGTTAGCATTAATATAATGTGTGACCCGCTATGTGAATTGTAGTCTGGTTTTTTCGTACTTCTGTTAATTAAAACTTGTCTGCCCGGTTTTCGTCTGATGTGTGTTTGTTCTATTGTTTGTGGTGATGAGATGTCTCCTCAAGGCCTGGCCCCTTCCCTCGCGGGGGGGGGGGGGGGGTGGCGGGGGGTGTCCTTTTTTTATTTGACTCTATGACTGACCCTTTCCGTTGGTGGGAGGGGAGGGTGTCATTATCCTTGCGAGAGTGACAAGACAGCTGCTCAAAAAAGGGGGGGGGGGTCTCGTTTGTTTGTGCTCCCAGCGATCCCGCGAGTGATACAAAAATTCGGCAAAATCATTATTAATATCAAAAACAAAAGTGGAAAAAGGCCTATATACAACAGCCCCCACATCTGTACTGTACAGCAGCAGTATGGGGAGGATATACACGTTGTCGAGGCAGATCTTTGTTTTCGTTGTAAAGCTGTAGCAACAGATATGTCTTTTGAGCTGTTTCATGCATTTGCGCACAATAAAAATTTTGCCTCACTGCTTTCAGTATGTTGCAGGTTTCAACCGAGGTAGGGGAATGATTTTACCACTTCAATATTGATGCCTGCTAATTGTACTTCGTTCAGGTCATGTGGCTGCTCTCAGGTGGTTTGTATTTAGGTTCTTGCCCAGTTTATTTCTAAAGGAGCTTCATTTTGCATTATCTCCATTGCAAGGAGTAGCGCTTAAAAACATTTAAGCTAGCAGGTCAACATTGTGTGCGTAATCCAGGTCAGAGAAAACTTCATTGCCTAGGAGCTTCCAATAGCGTTTCTAAAAGTTTATGTTTGACTCTGGCCATGCAGAACTGAAGGAAATAACTTGCTGGGACAGTAGAGTAATGGGATTCCATGATAGCTCTTGCACTCTTGTCTGCTCCCCTTGTCAGTGTAGAAGGGCCAAATGATGCCCTTCCAATCTGCTGGTATTAAGCTTGTCCTCCACGTGTGCTGAAAGATGATAATTAACCACTTGATAACAGCTTTGCCTCCGGACTTCAGCATTTCTGCCATGATATTACAAATTCACCCGACACAGCCAAAGTTGTCACGTGTAAAACGTGCCAGTTTCACACTGCTTCATTAGTGGTTTGGTTAGAGAGAAATTCACAACGTTTAACCATTTAATGTTTTCAATGATACAGCCAATTGAGCATGTTGCTTTTAAAATGTATTATTTGTTTTACATACTTTTAGGAGCCAAGCCACCATAATGTGTACAAGTTTTAGTGCTAATCTCAGCTCTTCTCATTCTCAATACACCCGCACCCTTAATTGTGTATAGGAAAAACATTGGATTGATTAAGCTGAAAACACCAGTGGCGCCAGACACTGGAGTAAAATTTGCCTGCATTCCCACTGAAAACAAGTACCTGCCATTGAGCACCATGTGGTGCCACAGCAGCGAATCCGCTCCGTCGGAGCCGTACCTGCAACGTCACCACGAGAAGACGTCCGGGCCGACGCTGCTTCTCCCTCACCACCCACCAAATGAGCACACACCCCCACGTAGGACCTCGTGGGGAAGTCACCTGGCCTCCAGGTTTTCACCCAGGGGCCCTCCTCGTAGGGACACCCCCCACGACGGTTTCCTGGGGCCAGGGAATTGGCCAACTTCGCCCAGGTTGAATTACACTGCGGAGCCGTGAATTGACGTGCAATTGCATGGTCACGACGAGGCGACTCAGTCACCGCGGTTAGGACGCACACAGCACGGCAGGTAGGAGGGGACGGGGCCATGAGCGATGGGCTAAGAACACACAGGAGGCAGGATTAGCCGGGTAGGTGTCTGATTGGCTGGCAGGTTAGGGTCCTGAAGGTCCATACGAGCACCAGGGGAAGCATCTGATTGGCCGGAAAAGTATGCTTGCACACCGTGGCCAATGGCAACGGCCCAGAAGCGGCCCCTGTTGATGGGTAGAGAGGGAAACGGACGTCGGTGAAATTCAAGTTTTATTTATTATGTATAGCCCTGTGAGCCATGCGGCTCTTAAGTCGGGTGCAACCGCAACAAACAAAATATGAATACAGAACATTCCAAAGCGACGACGCGCAACAGAAACATCCTGGAATTCAACCAGCAAATATTCCAAAATCACGCTGTGTGCAAAAATCACAATGTGGTGCAAGCCAACATCAATAACAACAACCATAAGACAATTTAAATTAACCATATGTTTTCTAATTACCAAAATAAAGCTGCAAAAATAATGTAATAACAGTAATCATAGGAACTGTGATTTTAAATTTAACAATAAACGATATACATAACACGTATGACAAAACCTTGCAGCCATAGCTGGCAGCACGACACTCCCAGTGTATGATGTGTGAGTGAGTCAGCAGCAGCGTGAGTGAGTGTATGATGTGCGAGTCAGCGTATGATGAGTGAGTCAGTAGTAGCTTTAGTGAGTGTATGATGTGTGAGTCAGCGCACGATGTGTTAGTCAGCGCATGATGAGTGAGTGTATGATGTGCGAGTGAGCCAGCACACGATGAGTGAACCTGTGTATGATGAGTGAATGGGTCAATGGTTGTGCAAGTGTTTGATGTGTGAGTGAGTAAGCGCATGATGAGCGAGTCAGTGCATGGTGTGAGTGAGTCAGTGCATGGTGTGTGAGAAAGTCAGTGTCGGCTCCCTCTGCTCGCGCCGTCGCCCCCCCCCGACTCCGTCGCCCCCCCCCCCCCCCCCGGCTTCGTCGCCCCCCGGCTCCATCGAATGATTAAACCCGGGCCTCACGCGTCTGCAGTTCTCATCGAGTTGTGACGAGGCCCGGAGAAGACACTGTACGCCTTTTGGCGTCCTCTGGTCGAGCACCAATTGGGTCGAGGCTCAAAAGAAAGCCGTCCCTTGGTGTAGACTAATCAGTTTCAAGGACAATGCATATATTATCATAGTATGTTTTTTGTTTGCATTTTGACTGCAGATATTGTGGTTAATGCAGACATGAATCCTCGTAAAAAGGTTTCAGTTTTGTTGCCAGAAAAAAGGGGAAAAACCCTATATTTACATTTTGGTACTGGCAAAGGAGGTCTAATGATGTAGATGCTCACCCCGAGCCCTCATTACTTTGATAGTGCGTTGTCTTTGAGCTTTACGCCTTTTGGCGTCCTCTGGTCGAGCATCAATTGGGTCGAGGCTCTAAAGAAAGCCGTCCCTTGGTGTGGACCAATCAGTTTCAAGGACAATGTATATATTATCATAGTATGTTTTTTGTTTGCATTTTGACTGCAGGTATTGTGGTTAATGCAGACATGAACCCTTGTAAAAAGGTTTCAGTTTTGTTGCCAGAAAAAAGGGTAAAAACTCTATTATTATAATAATCATAATTCTTATTATATTTTATCGTAACACAGTAGTAACTGAGTTTTATTTGAAATTTCCCCTAGATATTTCAGATAGAGGCGTATATACCAGCACGCTCCAGCAAACCATCCTTCCAGTGATAGACTACGACACGTGCAAAACAAATGCATTTTGGGGTTCTACATTACCCGACAACACAATATGTGCTGGTGATGATTCAAGTGGTGTATGCGATGTAAGAATATTTCTTTAGTCACAATTTGTGACTCAAACAGACATGTCTAGATTTGGTCTATGGAAAATATGGCAACCCTACGTGAATCCCAGTGTATGCCCTTATTCAATTTACATTTGAGATTCAGTAAGGCTTTCTTAGATAAATAAAGTTAATTGCCAGTCATATGATGATCTTTAAAAAAATAAAGTCTCCCTAATGTGCAATTCCAATTTATAATAGAAAACAGTAATTGATCAAATGGATAAAGAACCTATACATATTGCTGTAAACTATACAACTTTTAAAGGGTAAATGCATCTAAATTATATTAAAATATTCAATGAGTTCTCCATTGACCCCATGTCCCCAGCTTTTAATAACAATTTAAAGGGCTGAAATTATACTATAAAGTGTATCCAAGGACAATTTGTTTAGACAATAAAAGCAAAATGCATAATTTTGTGTAATAATATTGGGCCTGCTAAATTGTGTCATTGGATGTATAGAGTGGTTTCAACCATTGTATTGACCTTTAACATTACAATTACGTTTAGAATCGATTTTAAAACAAATGACCATTACTGTGTGTTGTAAAATTGATTATCAGTAATATTTAATAAGATAATACTGTATTTTATGTAAAATTTCAAATTGCAGGTGACGGCGCGTTATTAAACTTGGAAGGACATTCTTGTGGCCAATGAACGGGACCATCAATATGGTCATCGCCGTCTTAACACATACTGGATCATTGATATTTACATCGTAATATTTCTTGAAATATTACCACAAGCTTGTTTAATATAACATGAATCAATGTTTCCCTTTCAGCCGTTTTAACTTCTCAATGCTTGTCATGTAATTCCTGTACCTTTTCCTCTTCCTCCTCTCGATAATAATTCTGAACTCTGTAACGTACTCCCAATTTGTTTCAGTAATTATACTGTTAAAAGCACATATAAAACACAGGTTTTTTTTCTTCTATTGCACCTTAAATTAGTTCTTTCTAGGAACCTTTATATGTTATACTCGTGGTTACATTATTAAAATGTTATTTCATAAATAAAAAATGTGATACCAAATAGATGGACATTCACCCCTTTTGCACAACAAATACAATGTAAGCAGATTTCGATTTAAAGCTTTCGTGACTGCAGGGATTAATCCTATTGGTTCTTTCGGTAAAGTCACGTAGAAGGGAAATAAGAAAAATAATAATAATAAAACAATAAAATTATTTCCCTTCTACGTGACTTTACCGAAAGAACCAAGAAAATGTAAGCAGAATTAAATTAAATCACACATACATTGCACATCATCAGCACCACAGAACCATAATACATGCAGTGTGTTGCATGGGATGTTACTTTCCCGTGCGTGGCTGGAATTGGATTGTGCAACATGGTCAACTTTATAGAATTCAATCTTGATTTGAAGCCATATTTCCTGATGATGACTGCTTGTGTTGCAGTCGAAACGTCGTGATTTTCTTATAATTTTTTCTTCCTACGTGAGTTTTATAGAATTCCTTTTTAAATTCCCCAATGGTGGCTGAAGGAAAATTTCATCCAGGAATGGATAAGGCATGGCCGATGATAAACGTGGTCAACAATTAATGTGAATTTGTGCAAAAGGTACACATTAATAGAAGAGCTATTTATGCAACAAAATATTATTATAAAGAAAACTCTCATACTCGCCAATCAATAATTGTAAAGACGTAAAAAGGGTTGGATTTGTGAACATTGATAGAAAACGACAGTCACACCGTGCAATATTACCGCACTGGGTGTAATATAATTGATCAAAGCGGATGTCACATATCGTCATTTAAAAGTGATTGAGTGTACAATTGTGGATACAGTTATTGAATACACTTTGGACATAATTCAAATATTTGCTAAGCCACTGAGCAAAAACACCGAATTCTGTGTTTGGCAATAGCCGAGAGCATTCATGGCCCCTTCCCACGTATTCCCATTAGGGAATCACGTGCGGGTGTGAACCAAGTACGCGCGCGCCGGTCATGCAATTTTGTTGGGGGCCGACACACTTGCATATAATTTAGAGACGTTAAATGATGCGAGGTAATCCATTAACCGTTTTTAGAATCGATTACTTTTCGGAAAAGTCGGGAATGGTGCAATTTACAGTGGAATGTTCGCGATTGCATTTTTGGTAAGTGGAAACGTACAATCTGCACAGCGGCCCAAGTACATCATTTCTCAGTTAAAAGTGCAATTCTGAAATTATTTACGTAATTACACGCAGTTCTATTGCGTATTGTCTCCTCTTCCACGCTGACCAAACATTGGACGAGGTGGACGTACCCACACTTTATCCCACCCACATACAACCATTTACGTATACTGTTGGGTGGCCAGCAGCAGTGGAGATTTAACAAACTGCAATTGAAATGGGGAAGATATTTCCCCATTGCAACTGTCGTGGTGTGTGGGTGACATGCTCCGTTGTCACACCACGGAAGCTGTAGGGGCTAACGTCCCCCGCCATCACCGTATTGTCGGGACCATTGCTCTCCGACTCCCCCGTAACACGCGTCCCACTACCCCCCGGCTGCTCTGTGGGGTCCGGGCTACCGACCCCCAATTCTTCGCCCCCTTGCGCCCCCGACTTTGCGGCTGCCCGCGTCGGCATGTTTCAATTGATGCAGTGGTCTGTTTTTACGCTCGCGGTGCGCTTTGCTGTTCAGAGGCGGCGTGCCGCTGTAAGCGCACTCGCCAGTAAAAACTCCGTCCCGCCCGTAAACAAACAGGCGCGGCGCGTGTTTCCCTCCCACCCACGCTCCACGTGCTCCGGTAATAACAAACACGCCTCTACCCTCTGCCCAGTCCCATACACCAATCGCACGTGAGGGGGTTGGGGCCGAGGGATGGGCGGGCGGGACGTTTGCCGTGCACGCGCCGCTGATTGGGGAGGGTCGCTCAGCTTTGAGTGGACGGGCCCGTTCAAACAGTCGCGTGAATACGCGCGCGCTCCGCGCTTAGCTCGCTACTTCGCGATTAGACAATCGTGCGGGCGCGTGACCGCAACACAGCCACACAGGTACGCGATTGCTAAGCACTATTGTGAGCGATATCACGGGTACGCGAGCACTGGGCACCACCGAAAATCGCCACTTATGCCCGTCCGCGCCGCACAGTACTGTACACAATTGCACGGGTGCGCGATCGCAACGCAGTCACACCGGTATGCGAGCGCTACGCGCTATTGTAAACAATCGTGCGGGTACGTAAACACCACACACTTCGTCTCGAGGTGAACAGCCGCGCATAATCATAGACACCCAGCACACTCTACCCTCCACTTCACGCTCCCAAAAGACCACACAACACAGTTTTATCCCCCCACTAGCGAATTTTATTTATCTGAGCAACTCGTTTAAACTACACGTAAATGTGTGCGTCAGGTTCAGCCTACCCTCCCGCGGATTCTAGGCTGAACCTACTCTGTCTATCGCTCCGCTCTCTACTCCCGATTAACTAACTCCGGGCTCACTTCTCTCACACACGCTTACTTCCCTTCAGCTGCGCTGAACGTTGTAGAAGGAGGAGATGGTAGGTCGGCCTCGTCGAGAGTGGAGCCTGGCTGCGTTGGAGTTCGTCACACGGACGTCCCGAACGGCTGACTTTGTTGCTCCGTAGACCGCGAAGATTTTGAAAAAGAAGACCCTTCGCTACGCTAAGCCTCCGTCTTTTATCCCCCCGATCGCAAAGCCTTTCGTCTCTCCCCCCATGCTCTTTGCCCAATCGGAGGCCGAGTTATTTTCGTCCTTTTCACCTTCAGGTCTATTAGCTTACCCATAACAAAAGGCACTCCGATGCTTTCGCACCCATGCTGCTCGGCCCAATCGGAGGTCGAGTTATTTTTATCTCATTGTCATCGAGTCCCTAATCCCATTCATAATAAAGGCGCACTGTGGTTCTCACACCCCAGGTGGCCCTGTCCATTCAGATGTTGGATATTCTTACCCCTTTGTTATCTAGATCCCTTATCCTAACAAAGGTATTCCGTCCTGTGACCTTATCTAGCACGAAAGGCATTCAGATGCTTCCGCCCCACGTCACCCTGCTCATTCAAAGGCCTGAATGCTCCTATCCTGTTGTCATTTGGATCCGTGAGCTCACCTATAATCAGGGGCATTAAGTTCCTAATTCCATCTATAACAACAGGCATCTCGTGGTTCACACGCCTCGTGCCGCGTGTGTGTAATTTCGTCCGTGGTGGCTTTACGGCCTCCGCCGCGACTACATGATTTTAATATCAGGTCACGGCGCCGCGGTTCATGTCAGCTACGGGGGTAATCGCCCAAATTCCCGGCCGTAGGAAACCATGAAACTTAATCCCATTAGGGGCTTCTGGAAAAAAAACCTATCGGCCAGGTGATCTCCCCTTCCGGCTCTATGTGTGGTGTGTGTGCGTTCGTGCGGGGGTGAGGGGGGGGGGGTGCGGCGCGATGCGCCGCGTCGGCATTGTCACCCCCCGGGGGTGGTTTCGCGGCGGTGGGCACGGTCCCCGACGGAGCTACTCCGCCGTGGTGGCACCACAAAGCTCCCTTCATTCATCAGTGAAAACGTTGATGTTTATTGCTATATATGTCTCTACAGTATGTGCAACAAAAAAACAGATTTCAAAAACCCTCGTATGATGGTTCACAAGAGTTCAGACATTCCAAGCCTACTTTTGTGCTGCATCTACAGAATCGGATTTTTTTTATTAATCAATATACTTATTGTGTTTTTTTCAGAGTATACTGTACTGATTAAGCCAATAGAAAGTGGGCAAGTGTGTATTCTCGTTTTAAATGCTCTGAAAGTATGTAACTACATTTATGGTGAACGAACCGTAACAGAATTGGGCATGCTACGTCTAATGTGTGAAAACGAAGTATTTTGTGTGGATATAACACGCATTTTGTGGCACTGTTGTTAACCACAGATTAGTTTATCATTTAAGTACGACTAACAAAATCAAGAGGGGCGAAATTAAGCAGGATAGACGTGGTTGTCAGCAGCATAATAGCAACAGGTAAAAATATTTTTTTACAGATAAAATAGGTGCACACTGCTATATACGTCGTAATTGTTTTCCCTGAATTGTGGTATTTTTATACTTTATAAACCTACTAGTTTTACTTCATGAAATAATTAACAGACTAACTCGTGCATTTACCTAAACGAGCTTATAAATGCAGTGTATGTACATAATGTGGTATTTGAATATATATTTTAAAACAATGGCAATCAATTCAAAGTCACTATTCATGACACAATGCGCTCGTGAATTGTTTGTATATTTTCTGTCACAACTCTAAAAAACACGCAAGAGTTTTTAAGTAGTGATGGAATGTTACTACCTACGACTCGTAGACTCGTGACACCATGCCCGCAGAACATTTATCTATGCAAAATGTTTTGCATGAAATACATTTAACTTCCTTGTATGTCCCTGTATATATAGAGGCTGCGTGTCGGTCATTTGACAGTGTGTTGAAAACCCCAATCAAGAAATCATGGTCACTCTCCTGATCTTCACTTTCCTGCTGAATCAAGGTATTCACATATGTATTGCTCACAGTAAGATTAGTTCGCATTCTAGTTTTTTTCATGTAACTACTAAATTATTTCACCAGGAGTGTTTGTTACTCGAATGCTTTTCTTTCCACAGCATTTGTCTCGGCTCAGACTTGTGGTTTTTCTGCGATTCCTCAAAACCGCATTGCGGGTGGTAATGAGGCCACTCCTCACAGCTGGCCTTGGCAGGTATGAGATCAATTCAAAATTTCAGGATTGTGACAATATAATGAGTTTCTTAGATGTTGAATTCTGCATTCACACCCAGGATGTAGACAAACAATATTGTTCTTGGGCTACTTTTTTCAAACTTCACGCCGATCCCTGCGGATTGGTGAAGGTGGGGAGCATAGACATTCGAACATAGAAACAGTATAATAATCAATGTTGCTTAACTTATCAACTGATGAAAAAAACTGCAAAAACAATTGTGAGCATGTCCACGAATATGCAGTGAGTTACAATTGGCTCTTTAAAGCTCTCTCCGATTATAAACAACACGGTACAATTGATACATTATGCAAATTTGTCAGCCAGTTTATACTCGCAGCTGAATATTGATTTGCATTATTTACACACTTATTTTATCTTGAGACAATACAACATCTTATTTTCATGGGACAGCTAACTTGAATCGACTCACTCGAGTTGACCTAATTTTCCTCAAGTTTAAGAACAACACATCTATGATGAACTCTAATCGATATTAATAAGGACCTGTAGCATGGATCACTAAAAGAACACAGGGAGAGTTGTGTTCATTCGGTTCTGACCTGACCTCTGCCTCCATTAATCATCTCCTCCCGCCATACTTTTTCTTAACTGTATCTTCCCATTTTGTTTCATGCTATTCTTCTAATTTGCTGTCCATTTAGTGCTTCCTAGATCACAGCTGGAGATCAATATAATTATTTTCACACTCAGTTACTTTGAGAATGTGTTCTTCCCCAAGTCGTGTCTCTACATTGGTGTTAAAAAATAAATCAGTATATTTACAGATGATACGATACATTGTGACTATGGTTGCTGTGACATGGAGATACTATGATATATCATGATCATTGTATCATCTAATTGTAAAATATTATTCCATGATTATTGCCAATTGAATTTTTTACAAATATTTCATATCTTGACTTCTTCGTCGTGTCACCTGTCCAATCTACATGATCTTTTCCCAATATTCTGCACAGGCCACCGCTTCTGGTGTTGGCATTGCCAAATCTTGAAGAGTGCATTGTGGTGCTGGAGGGCATCTCAGGAGTAGATCCATGGTTTGCTCCTCCTGACAAGCACAATGTTCGCTTATGCAGAAGCGCCATGATTTAATAAGAGAGTTGTATGTATCTGCCGAAACCCACTCTCAGTATGTTTAGGCTACGCCATGTGAGCTATTTGGAATTGGAACCATATGCGAGCTCCTCACTGGGGATGATTCCTCACCGATTCCATTCAGCAGTTTTGTCACTTGATTTTTCCCATTCTGTTTGCCAGAAGGAAGTTCTCGCAGATTCCGGTGATGTGGTCAGTGGCACAGTGGAGCACAAGAAGCTGTTTCTCGATGACAGACGGTGTGCTGGCTGATGGCCATGTAGCGGATGACGAACGTGTCACTCTGACTTGCCGGTCGTGGTCACCTGCTCCTCACCTCCTGATGTTAGGGGGGCGCTATGCCAGATAGTGCATATAGGTAGGGAACAGGTGGCTCTCAGGCACCCTGTTAGGATTCTGCACGTGCCATTTAGGGCAGTGTCGACATGTTTGCTGTGGGTTGAGCATCCCCAGGTACAACATGGATATTCAGCCACAGCGAAACAAACTGATAAGGCGGTGGTGCGTAGAGTGGACAGATGTACTTCCCGCTTTGAATTTGCGAGCTTTTGCAGAATGCTGTTTCGTGTGTTGATTCAGTGTTATTCCGAGGTGCACTGGGTGACTGGTGTTCTAGGCTCTGGTCTCCCCAACTGACATTCAGGTACTCTTTGTTTTTTTCGGTAAAGTCACGTAGAAATAAGATGTAATAAAATAACATAATACTATACTAATACGATACGACGTTTCGATTGCAACACAAGCAATCTTCATCAGGTACAGAAGAGCTAAATTTAAGAGAGAGAGGAAACACATAACCGCAGATAAATTTAGCTCTTCTGTACCTGATGAAGATTGCTTGTGTTGCAATCGAAACGTCGTATAGTATTAGTATTATGTTATCTTATTATATCTTATTTCTACGTGACTTTACCGAAAAAACAAAGAGTATCTCCTGCAGTCACGAAAGCACCAGAATCTAGTTTGACATTCAGGTGTCGCTCTGCATCCCAGTTTTTCAGGTGGAAGGCACAGATTTGGGTGTTTTGCTCGGGTTGGGTTTGAGATTATTATTTAGGTAGTATCTTGACATCTTGTCCAGTGCCTTCTCCATGATCTTCTCTGTGTTCTCGAAATTCTTCTGTTGTGTGGTAATACAGACGTCGTCAGAATAGAGGAACCGCTGAAATTCAGCAGGAAGTGGCTGATCGTTGGTGTAGATATTGAATGAAAGTGGGGTTAACATACTGCCTTGTGGTAAGCCATTCTTTCGGGAACCCCATCTACTTTTCTGCCCGTAGAAGCGTCTATTCTCTAGGAGGCTACGAATGATCTGGCTAAGGTCTAGGTCGCCATTTATGAGGTAGAGTTTGTGGATCAAGATACGGTGTTGAACAGTGTCATATGCAGCAGACAGATCAACAAACGCTGCACCAGTGATCATCTTTTGTTGGTAAGCATCTTCGATGTGCTGTGTGACGTTTTGTAGTTGGCCTGCACAGCATCGGCCGGGTCTGAATGTAACATGTACATAGTACAATAATTACAGATCAGAAATAAATCACGATTACCAATTAAATTAGCACTTTACAAAATATGGTTTGGATTAATTTATCACTTGGCAATTATGTGGCATAAATCATTGGGATCCTTTAATTGAAGTATCGTGTAATTGACGGTACAATAATTACTGTAGATGCTTTACTTGCATATGGCAATATGTTCTTGAGCTGAATGCTAATGTCGAGGTCTGTTAGTCATGAGAGGGCTTCAAGAGAGAGTTTGTGTATTGTTGCATGGATACGATTGCACTATGGCTTGTCTTTGATATTCCATTCATGAAGGAGATGTGTGCGTCCGCCTGTTGATATTATGATACAGTTAATGGTTGCACCAGTGTATTCGAGGAGTTTCAAAGCCAGGAGGTGCCATGTTTAGGGCTCAAATAAGGTGTTTATTCTGAATGTCCGCGTCGTTCCACTCTCTTTGCCAGCGTTCTTCCGAATCTGGATGAGACTCTAGGATGGTGACAGCACGAACCCAGAAGAGGGATCGGGACTAGAGTCGGTAGCTAGGTACATTGCTGAGGTCTTGGTTAATAGGTAGGTTGTTGTTTTAAAGAAAACATAAATACCCTTTTACTATAGTGTGCAAATCTCCGTGGATATTTGGTGGCAAAAAGTTCACCAGAAGGACGAGCCAAGAGATTGGTGTTGGTTTCAGAATTACAGTGATGATACCCATTGCGGTAGATAATTATACATCTAGCAGTTTTGTGTATGAGCTCCCGGACGAGGCTGGAGTGCAATATCTGCACCTGAGTAGATCAGTAACAGGGCGGCACTTCACAGCTATTTTCTGGTGCCTGGCGTCATTCCTGAAAGTTTCTGTAGCAAGACGATGTTTGAATTTGTCTTTTCACAGATCTGTTTTCTACTGTATGGGGCTCAAAGGTCAGGTGTCTATCCATGATAACCCCGAGATATCTTGGAGTTGGATCATAGTACACTGGGTTACCACAAAAGGACATATCAAGGGTCGCATCTGCTGAACAATTACTCAGATGGAGTCCGCTTTTGGTGGCTTAGTAAGGATTCGGTCAGTCTCTAACAATGGAAATATGCCTCCAGTAAAATAATATCAGCTGTTAGAGTATTAAAAATGGTCTCAAAAGTTGTGCCCTGTGCGGCAAGGTTACCTACGTGACTTTACCGAAACAACCAAAGAGTATAAAAAAAAAGTTTAGTTTAAAGTTGATGTCATGTGTTTATATAAACTTGTGAGAAGATGTACATGTATCAGGTTACATGTGTTACATAGTGGCATTGCTAGCACCAAGCCTTGAGGAACGCCATTGTTCATAACTCTCGTGGCTGTGTTCACCAGTGAGGCGTATCCTCAAAGTACATTTGCCGACCATCGCCTCAATTAGGTGTACAGTTAAAAGGCATTCGATTTTGGCTGTCAACGGTATCATAGGCTGCAGAGGTCAATCATTGCTGTATTGATTTTCTGTTCACGATGAATGCCAGCTTCTGTTCACAACAGCTACGGCCACTTCGAAATCCGGCTTGTTCGAGAGGCAGTTAAGGGTCAATAATGGGGGAAAATCAGGCAAGCATGCACGTTCCATCAGCTTGGAAGTGGAGGACACGAGAGATATTGGACTGGAGCTGGAGAGCGAGTCTTGCAGATTTTTGGGTCTCAGAATGGCGACAACTGGAATGATTCCATTATATCCGAATATTACCTGTCTTGTTTATGATGGTCCATATTTTCCCAGGTTCTTTAGGAACTCAGGACAAAGGCCATCACATCCTTATGCCTTGTTAAGACTTCGTGGCCCTGAGGGCCCCTTCCACGTCAGTGAGTGTACGCTCACTAGATTACTGCTTCCGGTAGTTGACTCAAAGTGATGGCGAGTTGTTTCCGGACACCTTGTTTGGTGCGATTGTCCATTGGTTTCTTTGAGCAGGATAGTGTGTGGGAAGCCAAAGTATTTGCTTTAGGGTTTTGTAGTCTGTGCTCTGTTGATTGAGTCACCTAGGTTCCCAAGGAGTTACCAGGCTTCATGGCTGCAGTGAGGTATTTCCACCGTTCTTTTCAGCAAAGTTCTGGAACACTAGCAGTGCATTTCCCTTATCTTTTTCACCTTGTCTGATTAAGTCTTTGACAAGATGTTCCATTTTTAATTACCAACAGGGCATTATCTTTTCCGATTCCCCCCCAGGATGTAATTTATTGTGGCAGATGTCAAGATTTTTATTAATTTATTGAAGATCACAGGCTTTGGCTCCAGGTTATTCAGTTGCGCTTTGGTTTCTTTTTCATAGCTAGGCCAGTTGGCCTTATGAACTTTCCAACGAGGATGTAGTTTTAAGGTTATGACTGGTATCGGTAGCCCAGTGTACGTGACTGTCAGTCTGTTTTGGGTCTGCAAATGTACCTATAATTTTTCATGACGCAATTAGTGGCTGTCCATTCTTGTTCTTTGAGATGAAGCGTAAGTTCTGGGTCATGGTCCGTTTTCCATCGGCTGAGTGAAATATGCCCCGGATTTTTGTGGTCGTATAAGGAATGTATCCTCTGCCGACAACCATTCCACAAGTTTCTCTCCAGTGTTGTCATTTTCTGAGTAGCACCATGGGGTGTGTGTGGGAGCTATTGATGCCACCGATAGTATAGTAATTTAGGCCTTGCCTGATACTGGCGAGGCCATGTTTAGGGTAGTAGATTGCAGCAACAAGATCTCCTTTAATGAGGCGTTGTTAACGTTATACAGGTATCCCTCAATATACGAACGTTCGATTTACGAACTGTCATGTGAGCGCAATTGACGAATTATGGAAAATTTCTATGAACAAAATCGAATTTCCGTGTTAAGGGAATTTCAAACGGCATACAAGCAGCACCCGGAAGGCTGCGTCACCCATACGCAAACAGTGTCACGCTATCCCCACAATACCGTGACACTGTTTTCCAGTCATTCAAACATGTGTATTTTTCTACAAGTTCCCTGAAAAGGTTGTTTTTCTTTTAAATTATTCAATAGTTTCAATATTTACGTTCATTTCATTATATTTGTACTGTGCAAAGTCATATAGGTGTATATTTTTATGTAAGTAGTATTCAATTAATGTGAAAAGCCATATCGATTTACAACATTTTGTTTTACGTGTTGTTTTGAAAAACACATCCCTTTTGTAAATCGAGGGATACCGACCTGTAGTCCTTTAGGTTTCTGGCCAGAAAGTCACATTTAGGTCTTGAGTCAATATCTTTTTTGTGAAACTGGAAGACCACGACCAATCGGTTTAAGGATTTTTTGGCATTCATCTCAACTGATCCTATCTGGATTCAAATTTACGCTATCCAATTCACCTAGATGAGGATATAAGTTGTGTTGAAGGGAACACAAAAAACACATAACAGGTGGGCCACGTGAAGACTACCATCTCCCACTCATTATTGGAGAAAGCTTGTAACAGGTTTATTTTAAGTGAACTACAGTTTTTGACATTGGAAGTACCGCTCAGTAATATTTATTCATACTGATAGTATAGTAAAGCTAAAAAAAACAATGCCAAATACAAAAGGAAACTAATATCGCGTTGTCACATGAATATTAAGATATAAATGAGGATTGTGGTGGCGTTTGCGAAGTTTTTTCTGCACACCACTAATAATCATCAGCCATATCCATTCCACTGCTGGATGCTGACCTCCCCACTGCTAATGAATCCTTTATTTATTTATTTTATTCCACGAAGAATGTTTGTCAATATTTGATAATAAAAAAACCCGATTTCATCGTTTTGCGAACATTTTATTCAGATTTCTGTATTACGTGCACGATTCGATGCCTGTATCATGAACATAAGCATTTACGTTAATTAATAAATCGGAGCGTGCATGTTAGGTGTATTTTTGTCACTTTCTGACCTGCCCCTACTGGACATCTGTGAAAAAGAGCTTCATAGCTCATCAGATTTCTCCAGTAGAAATAAAGATTCTGACGTGTATCTTTAAATGATTATAAACTTTGACTGCTCGATTGTATGTTGATGTGATGACAACAGGTTTCTGTGCAATACTACAGTTCAACGACATCCAAATGGTACCACTCTTGTAGTGGAACCCTCATCGCCCCACAGTGGGTTCTCACAAGTGGCAGCTGTGCCAAGTAAGTTTTTCATTTTCATTCAAGTTTTTTGATATTAATAATCACAAACCTGCTATTGTGTTATGTATACAGATATACGTTGTAGATTTTGTATTATATGTAGCCATGCTTTTGTTTCTAAGGATGAATGGTACTTTGTTATTCATTAAAAAATTAGAAGCCCTTAAATGGAATTAAAGCTGTTTGAGTTGCGTTGTTTATGTGATATCCACAGGTGGACGTATTATCTACGAGTAGTGCTTGGCAAGCACAATATATACCAGCAGGAGGCTGGGGCAAATGCTGCAGAAATCTACCTAACTGCTTACCATTCCGGATTTAATGATACCAGCTTTGAGTAAGTATTATACATTTACTTCTGTGTCTATATCTGTCCCACAAAAAATGTTAACATGATTTGGTGATAAATGATCATCGGATGACCACCCATACGATGCATGAGGAAAACGTTTTTTCTGGCTGGCATGCCATGCGCCGCCCACATTCGCAGAGGGGGAGGGGGCATGCGGGTGGACAGCAGTGAGTGGGGGCGTGCAGTGGGGGAGGCGGGGCCGCTCGTGGGAAGGGGTGCGCGAGGAGGGTGACACGAGTTGAGGGGGGGGGGGCGACTGGGGGCGCATGCGGGTAGGAGGGGGGGCCTGAGGGTTGTCACGTGCAAGAGGTAGGGGGGTGCTGGTGACGTGGGGGGTGGGGAGGAACCTGGTTCAACACAGATACTTTTATATTTTACTTTATTATTATTAAAAGTTTTGCGGGTTGGGTGGTTGGAGGTACGGATAGTCACATCCAAAGGACGTGCAGGTTGCTAATTTAATGTGTCATTCGACCCATCAAAATAAATGCAGTGGCTTCAATCTTTTCTGAGTAAACCCATTTTGTGTGGTTGCTATTGAAGTCACCCACATATATAGCCAGGTGAGTGACTGCTGGCAGTGGTGGTAATGTCAGTGGTGGTAATGTATACATCGATGACCATCACATGACTGTGACATTTATCGTCGACAATCTTTACTACCCGGCTTCGCCCAAGACTTGGATTCTTGTCTTGGATTAATTTAACATTCCCTTATATTTCACTGGAAACCCCTGAAAAAAATTGATGCTAGCAAGAAAAAAAATCCGAAACAAATCAATTTAAGTAAATCGGATGTTTTTCACTCAAGGAAATTAAACCTTAACCAGGCAACTCGGGAAGGGAATGACGTGACGAGCTGGAAATTGTCGCGTTCCCTTAGAAATTCCAGACAGCATAAGCTGTGCATATTTCATTACGTCAGAGGTCAGCGTTCGAGAGTTTTTGCTGCTTCACACAAACAGATGTATTTTCTGCTTTATATTTAAGAGCGAGCTGAAAATAGTCGCGTTGACTTAGAAACTCGAGACAGCGATGCGGGATACACGGCCTACGCGGAGGGTTGGGGGGTAATGCTTTACGTCAGCAGGCACTCTGCATAATGCTGCCGCATGCGGGTGACATCACAGATGTGACGTCACCGCTCACGTGCCGTGCAAAATATATCCATTATTGCGCCCGCCCCCCAAAATAGAAAAGTCTATTTTTATACTTTTTGCATTGTGTACAGTCTGGAAGCTACCCACATGCCAAATTTCAAGTTTGTTGCATGTCTGGAAGTATGCTAAATATTTTGAACACACATAATCACAAATTTCCATTTTATTTATATATAGATATCCATTATTGCGCCCCCCCCAAAAAAATGTAAACGTCTATTTTTATACGTTGTGCATTGTGTACAGTCTGGAAACTACCCACATGCCAAATTTCAAGTTTGTTGCATGTCGGGAAGTATGCTAAACATTTCGAACAGACACACATTCACAAATTTCCCTTTTATATATATAGATGTGCCGTCACTTGTGGTATACTTGAGGGGGTATACCTTTAAGCCTTGCCAATGCAAGGTGGCAAGGATATTACGGTGGTATATGGCATCAGCAAGGGTGTAACCATTTATTTGGTAGTTTGCCATCTACATCCTGTCCTCAATGTGCGTCTCCTACAAGGCAAAAATGTCAATGTTGTTTCCCCTATGGTTTCTGGCCAGGAAGTCACATTTAGGTATTGATAGTTATTCAATTTATTCTATTTAGCGAATGTGTGGGGGCGCGATGTCCACCCCCTCCATTCTCCCCTCCTCCTCTTCGGCCGCCTCTCGCCGGGCCCCCGCCGATCGAGTGATCGCCCCCCCCCCCCCCCCCCGTGCCAGTGCCCTCTCTGAGGGACATATCTGAACGGCTGGCTTTGCCACCACCGAGGTTAGACTATGGGGCATGCCTCACCGTTAACGCTATTTCTACTGTGTAAATGTGCTGCGTAAAGCACGCTGTGTAAACACACACGCGAGCGCAAGCAGGCGCAAACGATGGCGGCCGTATGTGCTGCAGTACACGCGCCTCACGCACACGCTCAAATCACTCACACCACCCCACGCTGCAGCCCTGCGCTCACTCTCACGCCGGGCACACCGTCTCTCCACGCAGACACGCCACACACAGATCACTTACGCTACGGCGAGGTTCTGCCCACACACACAGAAATCACACTACACCGATATCCTGTACTAGAGTTTATTAATGGCGCCAATACGCATTACCCGGAGGAGGAATATTTCGCGAGGAGAGCCTAACGTAACTCTGCCTATAAACCCAGCTACTCAAACGTCCTACCACATACCTTGAAACTGGACTCGCGGCGTCCCACGGACGCTGAGAGAGTCAGAGGGAGAAGGACGAGAGAAGACTTGCCCAATCACTGTTTCGCAGCAGCACTCGCTGGAATCACACGGATGCTGTGAGCGGCTTGAAGAGGCAGGACGGCAGGCAGGGAGTGGGTCGTGACGGCCCGGAGGTTGTAGACAACAGCTCCAATCCTCCCGGGGCTCCCACCTTTATACTCTCGCTGCCGCTCCGCGCACCCATTGTTCTCCTGTGCCCAGTAGTTCGCGTCTTAGGGTCTGCTCTTTATGCCTAATATTCCACCCCCTGTCCTCCCCCCAATGTTGTGTGTAACTCATTGTGGTTGGCCCAGGGAACCTTTTCTTTTTGCACCAATACAATTTTAAGCCAATTTAGGGGCACCTTAATGTCACCTGTCCTGTGGGGGTCGGCCAATCTCCTGGCACCGGGAAACCGTGGGACTCTCCCCCTAGGGGCCTTTTGGATTAAAACCCGATGTGCCAGGCAACCCCCCACCAGGACACTACGTGGGTGTGCAGCGTGTGGGTGTGTGTTTAGTGCGGGGGCCGGGAGGTAGTCACGGCGCTTGCGGAGTTGTTCCGCGGTCGTGGCACCACATAGCCACCTGAGGTGTTCGTCCACGTCCCGGGTTGACTGGAGCACCTCGTCTGGGCCACTTCAACCAGGTAGCGCCACGGATTCCGTGGGAATCGCACGGCCCTCGTTGCCGGTTTCGTGGGTGGTGGCTCCGCTGTCCGAGCCTCCGGCGGTGGTCTCCGTCTTCATTCCAGAGGCTCCTCCCGTCTTCCGGCGTCCGCTGGCTGGGGAACGAACTTTAGGGGCGGAGGGGTTTAAGTGCCGCCGCACCCGCCGCCTCCTTGCCAGGCTGGCGCCCGCTGGGAGCTGGGGCCCAGCGGGCCCCATGTACGGCGTGAAGCCGTCGGGTACGGGGGGTGTGGGGATTTCGGGGTTTCAGGGCACTCGAGGAGTGGGTGTCTCCCCCGCCGGGACCGCCCTCCACGGTTTCAGTCGGTGGACATTGACTACTGTCTCTCGGCCCCTCTCCGCGCCCTGTATCAGTACCATCCAGGGGGAGATCTGCCGCACCACGGTCCAGGGCCCGCGCAAGTAGGTGGTCAGCTTCCCCCCCTGTCCAGCCCCTATGTGTGGGGTATGCAGCCATACCTTAGAGCCCGCCGAGTAGAGGGGGGGCTCCACACGGGGGTGGGTGCCCTGCTCTTGCCGCTGATGTGCGGCCTCCCCCTGTTAGTAGGCCCAGCCACGGGCCCCTCTCAGGGTCCTCATCAGGTGCTGGCTCCGGTTGTGGTGGGGGAACGCCGAACAACAGATTTGCCGATAGGCGCGACTCACGACCAAACATCATTAGGAAGGGGGTCTGCCCGGTGGAGGTGTGCACCGTGGTGGTGTAGGCGAACAGAGTGTAGGGGTGGTGTTCGTCCCAGTCCTGCTGATTGGTGGCCATCATGCGTTTGAGCTTCCCCCCTAAGGTTTGGTTCATGCGCTCCGTCATACCATTTGCCTGGGGGTGGTATGTCGTGGTTCGGTCCTTCCAGGCCCGGGAATGCACAACCGACGTCCTCTTGGATCCAACCAGGCAGGGCCGAGCGGCCCGTCGGGCCCCTGGGGGCGGGCTCTGTGGCCCCCGGGCGGCCCACCGGGCCACCGGCTCCTTCCAAAGGGACCTCTGTGGCACACACGGCACTCTCTCCCAATGGAGGGGGGTTTAGTCTCAGGGCATTTCAGGGGGGCCGTCGCCTGTCGGCAGCGTCCCCCCGTGAAGCACGGGCAGGCCTCCTGAGTCCGTGTCTCAGAGCGCACCGCGGATCGCCTTGACAATGCGTCCGCGTTTGTGTGCGTCCGTCCAGCCCTGTACTCGATCTGCAGGTTATACTCCTGCAGCTGCATTAGGCACTAGGCCATCTGCACCCGCGGTTCTTTGAATGTGAGGAGGAACTGCAGAGCATAATGATCAGTGCACACGCGACATTCCCTGCCATACAAATACGGCTGGAACTGCTTACACACAAAAATCACGGCATACAGTTCCTGATGGGTCACGCAATAATTAAGTTCAGCCCCCTCTCAGAGTCCGGCTGATATATGCGATGACTCGCTCCGTCCCATCCTTTACCTGGGACAACACAGCGCTTAGCCCACTGCTGCAGGCGTCGGTGTCCAAAATAAAATCTGTGGAAAAGTCAGGGAAAGCCAGGGTGGGGGTATGGGTGAGGTGGTCCTTGAGGGTGGTGAAGGTCGTCTGGTAGGCCTCCATCCACTGATAGGAGTTCTTAGGGGAAATGAGTTGGGTGAGGGGGCCTGCAATCTCGCTGAATCCCTTCACAAATCGACGATAATAAGTGGCTTGCCCCAAGAGTGACCTGATCTCCGTCAGGTTCCTCAGCCGTGGCCATTCCACTACGGCGCGTACCTTTGCCGGGTCGGTGCGCACCCCTGCCTCGCTAACGTGGTATCTGAGGTACCCAACTTCGCGCTGCGCAATATAACACTTACACAGCTTGAGCTTGAGATGAGCTGCTCGCAGTGCTCAGACAGGGACCTACTGAACACTATCACGTTATCCAGGTAAATTAGGCACTGATTCCCATCGCAAGCCCTGCATCACCAACTCCATAAACCGCTGGAACATCGCAGGCACGTTAGTGAGTCCGAACGGAAGCACTCGGAACTCGAACAGTCCTATCGGGGTGGTAAATGCGGTCTTTGGCTGATCCTTCTCCACCATCTCCACCTGCCAATACCCGGACGCTAGATCGAGGGTGGAAAAATACCGAGCCCTTGCGAGAGGCTGTCAAAGGTGTCATCGATGCGGGGGATGGGGAAGGCGTCGCCGAGTGTAACTGTGTTCAACTTTCGATAATCAACGCAAAACCAGGTCGACCCATCCTTTTTTGTCACCAGTACAACTGGGGCAGACCAGGGGCTCGCTGAGGGTTGGATTATGTTATCGTGGAGCATATCCGCGACTGCCTCTTTAATCTGGGCCCGTTTGGGTACGCCCACTTGATATGCGGGGAGTTTAATGGGTCGGGCTGCACCTGTGTCAATTTGGTGCTTAAAGAGGTCTGTCCGGCCCACATCCGAATCGTGCTCACTAAACACGTCGGCGTACTCCCACAGTAACCCTCGCAGCTGATCAGCCTCCCCTTTGGTAAGATCTGCCCAGGGTACCTGTAGCGCATCAAGCAGGGAGACAACCACTGCTCTGGGAGTCGGTCCGACTCGCCAGGCCAGGCCGTGGTTGTCCTCGGGCGGCAGGGGTCCTCAGCCCAGAGGGCAAACACTGAGCTGTTCGAGTGGCGTGCGTGCAGGGAATACACTGTGTCTACCGTGGTGCGCTAACGCAGCGTTGCTGGGGTACTGTGGGGGTTAAATACCTGCATAAACAGTCGGCCCCCGTACGCGTTTCCTGATAGCGTGGCTGACCCCACAACCTTGTACCATGCCGTCAACTCCGGGTGAGGAGTCAGCATTACCTCACCCAATGGTCGGTGTGCGGGGTCGGTGGAGGGTGTTTCCACCGGCACCAGCATCTCCGCGGGAGGCCCGATGGTGACGGCCATCACCAGGGTAGCGGCCACGGGTGTGTAGCGGAGGCGATCCGGCTCTTGCTCCAGAAACGGAATCCGTTCCCCGCTGCCTTCCACGGTGGTACATCGCTGGCGAGGCTGTACATTGAGCCCCAACATAGAATTCTTGGTCACACACCTGGTGTCCGAGACGGACCTCCAGGGTGACCCTCCCCAGCATTCCCATCCCAGCTCCACTCGCAGTGGGCAGCGCGCGATCCGGGGCCTGTAGGTGGCTCACATCAACCCCGACCACGTTGCAGTGTGCTGCGCTCACGAGCGAGTCTACTGCCCCCATGTCCAACAGAATCCGGGTACGCCGCCCGTTTACCTGCCCTTCCACCAGTGACGTGGCCCCCGTGATCCCCGCCACCAGCTCCCGCAGCCAGTCGCCCACAGTCGCCGCATCTTTGAGTGTTGTTTTCGGTATCTGCGTGGGGGTAACTCGGTCAACATTATTATTACCGTCTATTTGTGCTGGGACCTTGTCGATTGCACCCCTAGTTGGTCTACTCTCTAGGGACCGTTGGCGTGTAACCCTGGCGCGTGTCTAGGGTGGGCGATCTGGGGACAGTCTCGCACAAGATGTCCCCGACGGTCGCATAGATAACACACCCTGGGAAGGGCAGTGGCTCCATAGGAGGCCCCTTGCCCACTCCCCCTACTGATACGCATATGCCCAAACTGTGCCTCTAATTGGGACACCCGCCCGGTAAGTCCCCCTACCATGGAGCGTAGCCCCACCACCTCGGCCTGGACTACTTCCACTGTGGACTGCAATTTGTTCATATTTTGAGTCACCTCCCCGCGTACTTGGGTCACCTCCCCACATACTTGGGTCACCTCCTCACTGGCTTGGGTCACCTGCTCGCTTACGGGGGGTTATCTCCCTGCGTAAATGGGTCACATGGCCGGCTATATCCCCTATGCCAGTCTGTAGCCCTGCCAACCATCCTGGGGCTGCATCCCTGGGTCCCGGAGACTCCCTCGCCCGCCCCCTCACCATCCTGGCGAGCTCCTCCTCTTCCTCCTCTGGAAGAAGGCTCGTGATGGCGCGCTCCCGTCCCAGCCCTCGGAACTGCACACGCTCATTACCTAGTCTCTCGCATGCACGTGCACGCACAAGGGCATTAAATGGGAGGCACGCGCAGCTCACATCTGGCTGCCACCACGAGGTGCCAGTCAAATGTCGTTGGACCTTCTCAGTGGCGAGGTTCTCAATGATTTCTGCAGCGAACCCCGGGCGTGCGCTCTGCGTTAGCGCACGTCGTCGGCGTAGTTGCGGAGGTCCTCGCCAGGCTGGCGGTGGCGTGCATCTAATGCTGCCTTCGCCTCCTCCTCATTGAGCGCGCCGAAGCATTGGTCGAGTCGGTGTATTACTTCCCCCCACTGAGCTTGCGCGCTTGCAGGTAGCGCTTCTACAAAGTCGGCTGCCCACCCATCCAAAATGCATATTTAGCTTGTGCGTCTATCCAGCCATTAATGTCTTTAGCGTACGTGAGGTTCCGGGCAAATGATTTCCATGACGGAATCCCTTGCCCGGGGGAATACGTATCTTACCTTTGCTTGGGGTGGGGCGCCTCTCTCCCTTGGAGGTGTGGGGGGTCGTACCACCTCTGACACCATTATGTGGGGGCCGACGTCCACCTCCCCGCTCCCCGTGAGCGGGTGGGGCGCAACGTCCACCCCCTCCACTCCTCCCTCCTCCTCTTCGGCTGCCTCTCGCCGGGCCCCTGCCGATCGGGTGATCGGCCCCCCCGCGCCAGCACCCTCTCTGAGGGACATCGCTCACTGGCTGGCTCTCTACCACCCGGGGTTATCTCGCACACTCCTGTGTACACCGCCTCCAAAAATGGCAGCGAGCACGGCTGGTTTTCCACCGCCGAAGCTATCCCGCACGCGCCGAGTGCTAATCAACATAAACGGCGGTTGGTATGAATGTGCACCCCCCCCCCCCCCCCCCCCCGTGGATAAGCCTTAATCCGCTGTGCAAGCAGAGGCTAATGCCAGTGGAAAAGGAACGACGGGGATAGGACTATGGGGCACGCCACACCGTTAACGCTATTTCTACTGTGTAAACGCACTGCGTAAAGCACGCTGTGTAAACACGCACGCGAGCGCAAGCACACGCAAACAAAGGCGGCCGTATGGTGCTGCAATAGACGCGCCTCACGCACACGCTCAAATCACGCACACTACCCCCATGCTGCAGCCCTGTGCTCGCGCTCATGCCGGGTACACCGTCTCTCCATGCAGATGTGCCATACACAGATCACAGATGCTACGCCTAGGTTCTGCCCAAACACACACAAATCACACTACACCGATATTCTGTCCCAGAGTTTATTAATGGCGCCAATACGCATTACCCAGAGGAGGAATATTTCACGAGGAGAGCCGAGCATAACTCTGCCTATGAATCCAGCTACTCAAACGTCCTACCACGTACCTTGAAACTGGACTCGCGGCATCCCACGGACGCTGAGAGAGTCAGAGGGAGAAGGATGAGAGAAGATTTGCCCAATCACTGTCTCGCAGCAGCACTCGCTGGCATCACACGGATGCTGTGAGCGGCTTGAAGAGACAGTACGGCAGGCAGGGAGTGGGTCGTGACAGCCCGGAGGTTGTAGACAACAGCTTCAATTGTCCCGGGGCTCCCACCTTTATACTCTCGCTGCCGCTCCGCCCACCCATTGTTCTCCTGTGCCCAGTAGTTCGTGTCTTAGGGTCTGCTCTTTATGCCTAATATTCCACCCTCCGTCCTCCCCCAAATGTTGTGTGTAACTCATTGCAGTTGGCCCAGGGAACCTTTTGCACCCATTCAATTTTAAGCCAATTTAGGGGCACCGCAATGTAACCTTTCCTGTGCGGGTTGGCCAATCTCCTGGCACTGGGAAACCGTGGGACTCTCCCCCTAGGGGCCTTTCGGATTAAAACCCGATGTGCCAGGACAATACGTGGGTGCGCTATGTGCAGGTGTGTGTTTAGTGCAGGGGCCGGGAGGTAGTCGCGGCGCTTGCGGAGTCGCTCCGCAGTCGTGACACCACAAATGCAAAGTCCCTAAGCTAAGCGGTTGCTTTCCGGTCCTGCTGAGTTAAGGGTGAGTAGACCTCCGCTGAGTTTGTAGATTGGGCCAATGTGGGTTTCTTGCAGGCAGGTGTTCGGCAGCATGGACTTAAATGAGACTGTGTTGGCTGCTGACATGCCTTCGACATTAAGTTGGATTCGTAGGGCTGGTCCGACTGAAATGTGATCTTGGTGCTGTTCTCGGCTTTGGGACTTTGACTGTAATTCTTTGAGGCTCTTCTCACGAAGCTTCTCTTCAATTTAGTCTGCTTGTAGGATCATTCATTTTCCCAGGCAGACTCGGATACTGACGGGGGCGTGACGTGAACGTTGATCCATTGTTCCCCAGTTATTCGTTATTAACTGTTTTGTTGGTACACTCAATCGGTTGTTCACGTTTACAAGGGTCATTATTGGAATGTAGCTCTGCTGATATCTGGATTTAAAATAATGACATCATATTCACCTAGATGACGGTAGTAATTCTGTTTAAGGTGACACGAAAACCCGAGGCTACCATTTCCCACCCTACATTTTTGATAAGAAACAAAATTGAGTGTGTAGGTTTAACAAAACATTATGTTTTTACATACCTTTAGGAGCCAATCCACCATAATGTGTACACGTTTTATATCTTGATGGTTATCTCAGATCTTCTCATTCTCAATATAAACGATTTCATTGTGTTTAGAAATGACATTGGATTGATTAAGCTGACAGCACCGGTGACGCCGGACACTGGAATACAGTTTGCCTGCCTTCCCAGTGACAACGAGCAACTGTCATCGACAAGCACATGCTACGCCATCGGCTGGGGCTCCAGAATAAGTAGGTCGCAACAACAAGGATGACCACACATACATTAGGTAGTCACAAAACAAATATGGAATACAGGATTATAATGTGCAATGAGTACCATATATAATCAATGTAGTAATAGTCATGATAATCTTGATTTGAAGCGTTCGTGACTGCAGGCATCCATACTCTTTGGTTCTTTCGGTAAAGTCACGTAGGTAGAAATAAAATAAAATAAATCATGACGTTTCGATCGCTACACTAGAATCCTTCATCAGGTGGAACCGCAGCAAGAAAACATGCTGAAGTAGGCGAGAGAGCTGCCGTGGCAAGAGGTTGTATAGGTAAGAAAGGGGGGGAGTGTTTTATATATATAGGCCTTTTTCCAAAATTTATATTAAGAATAATTCTGCCAATATTTATTTTGATTAATCAATCGCGGTGTAATTGGGGGCAAAAGGGGGTGAGGTGAACCCCCCTCCCCTCACTGCAGCAGCCCTTCTCACTCGGAATGGCAACCATAAACGATAATAAAACCCAAAACAAAGAAGGGGGGAGGGCATTACTAATGAGATTCGGAGGGAAATATACATGGCTTCAAAAGCCCCCTTATTAAGAGTACAGATAACCGGATCGCCAGCTTCCCAGGCGACGAAAACCGGATAGACAAGTTTATTTTGGTTATTGTAGTTTACCGGAAAAGTCCAAAACTTAGCAACACGATTAAGTGGACATTATAGACTGCCAACACACTCACTCCGATTGAAAACCAGGCTACAGTCTACATCAGTGGGTCATTAACTCTCATATATGAGTTTAATACTAAAGTTATTCACCTTAAATATTATTTTTATATTCTAACACATGGCAATGACAATACTAAATCACGAATATTGGAAAACATAAACCAAATAATAATTATGAAGTATTAAACCGAGGGTCATCCAGAAGAAATGAGGCGAAATAGGTCAAACACATAAGACAAGATAAAATGTATTCCATAGAGAAAGAGAGTCTCCCAACCGCCTTTGTCTTCCAGCAGCACGTGATAGAATTGCATACGCATGCAGAGGGCACCTCCCCCTAAAAATAAAACACCATGATGGAAGCACTCGAAACACTGCTACAAACATACCTTGAGTCACTTACAGAATCATAACTACAAAGTTGTACGGTATCAAGCTATAAGAGGTAAAATACATTTTAACTTCCAAACCGTACAACAGAACACGACTTCAAAAGCCGCAACACCCCCGTTGTGAGAGACAAAATAACGTCACACCGGGAGGGAAGAGAAGAGGGGGGAGAACGCGACCGGACAGGGGGAAGCCCCCTCCTTCCAGATTAATTATTGCAAAAGGTTGGGAGAAGGACGCACTCGGGGGCAATCTGGAGCATCTGTTTCCTTTTGATGGCGGGATGGCTTGAGGAAGGTGGCAGGAACCAGGCCTTGATGAAACTTATATTACTTCAATAAATTAGAACACACACACACAGGCCGGACAAACAGCTGTTCCCACAGCACAGAGCGAAATCAAAGGAAGTTCTGGCCCTTTGTGAGAAGGCGAGCCGAAAGGAGAGAATCTTAAGATATAAACAGCAACACGACACACACAGTTGAGCTCTGCAAGGGGCCCGTCCCTGGCTTTTGCGGCAGCGGCGAGATGTCTTCACCTTGGTCCCCAGCAACACGAACTGCTCTCCGCTCTCACGGCCGTCTTTATATCCCCTCTCCAATTAACCAACTCCACCCTGGTGTCTCTTTAGGGCCAGACTGGCTGGTGCCTGTCAAGCCATCAATCACCCCTTATCGCCCGTTTCCCTGGCAACACCTCTGGTGTCAGCGTGCAACCCCGGGCCGACCAGTAAATAAAAATGTAGCCATCCCAGCTGTTAATATACATCGTGACCAACCCTTAACAACAACGCTATCCTGACCAGTGACCGACCACTAACAACAACACAATCGTTAGCGGTGACCCTGAACAAGAACAAGGGAATAGAAATCAACTAAAAACGACGCGTTGCGAACGAGTGTGTGCAGCAGGGTTGTCCCCGCGGGTAGAGACGAGTCCGCTCGGGTGTGATTAGCGGTCCGCTGTATGAGTCCGCAATGCTCCGTCCGTGGCCATTTGGTTCTCCGGTCCTGTAGGCCGTACAGAACAATCCTCCTCATGGCCCGTTACCTCAGGCGTGGCGGTTGGCGCACCGGACACATCAGACACCGGCCACCAGGGATGTGGGGATGAATCGACCGGACCGAACGGAACGTATGTTTTTAACCGCGAAGGATGCACAAACCAGTACCACCGGCCCCACCGAATACTCATGCACTGCGGTCGCCGAACCTCAATGACCTCGACAGGTCCTTGACAGGAACGGTACAGTTTTGGGGACGTACCCACAGGCACTTGGGGGCAATGTAACCAAGCCTTGTCCCACACTTGCCAAGGTATTCCTGGCCCTCCCTGACCCCTTAGCTGCTCGTTACCAGCATGTCTGCGGGCCGAGTTGCGCCTAGCGGCCTCGCCGGCCAACCGCAGCTGCTCAAGTGTTTTCAACATCGGGTCAGGCACTGTCGATCCTTTCCGCGGGGGGTGCAATCCAACTGAACTTCCACAGGGGGTTTAGGCTCCCTCCCATACATTAAATAAAATGGTGAGAATCCCGTCGAGGCATGAGGCACAAGTCTGTCAGCAGCAAGGACCCCTGGAATGTGCAGATCCCAATCCGACTGGCCCTCAGTCACTTGCTGGCATAGCATGGCGGTGAGGGTTCTATGCAACTGCTCAACCATCTCGTCAGTCTGCGGATGATACGGTGAGGTGCATATTTTTTCCGCGTGCCCAAGGACTCGCACACCTCCTGGAGCAATTTGGAGGAGAAATTCCTGCCCTGATCCGTGAGCAGTTGCTCCGGGGCCCCCTTATCCAGGACATAGCCGTTCACAAAGGCGTCGGCTATAGACGCAGGCAACTGGTCAACCAAGGGCCAGGCCATAGTCCAACGAGTCAGATATTCGACCCCCACGAGGAGGTACTTGTGCCCTTTCTGGGAGACCGAAGATTACCAAAGCGCACAATCGGTAGAACCTTTAATCAGGAGGAGGCCATCACTCTCCATGCCGGGCCAGTAAAAGTCCTTTTTCAACGTTGCCAACGTTTTATGCACATCCAAATGCATTAACTTCTCATGTACAGCTTTCACAAGCACAATGGTTGGGCGACCCGCGGGCCCCGGTCCCCGAGAAGCATGATGGCGCAACGTCAATAGTGAGGCGTCATCAACTGCAGCTTAGCCCACGTCTCAGATTCAGAATAGAATCACGTGGTGACTGAGCGCCTGCATCCCGCCTTGTCCCGGCTGCCGCGAGCACCATGGTCGCCTCCCCTTGCGAGGGCTTACATCTCGATGCGCCCAAGGCACACGTGCATGCGACAATGGAGTAGCAATTGGGACAAGGCATCAGTGTTGACGTGCCGGGTGCCTTTCATGTGCACCACTGTAAATGAGAATCCCTGGAGAATCTCGAGCCATCGGGACAACTGCCCGGATGGAGTACTGGAGGGCCGCATGGTCTGTGCGGACGACAAAGTCCCATCCATACAAATAAGACGATAGAGCTGAATGAAATGAATTATGGCCAGTAACTCCCTGCGCGTGATACAATAGCGCTGTTCAGCAGGAGCCAGGACTCGACTGCCATAAGCAACCACTCTACGTGCCCTCGATAAGCTGGGAAAGGACTTCCCGTTGGAAAGGACTGCCCCAATGCCCGTATCGCTGGCGTCTGTGTCCAAAATGAAGGGCTGAGCGAAATCGGGGTACACGAGCGGGGGGACATCGGCAAGGGCGGCACGGAGAGCGGGAAGGAATCCTCTTCAGCCTTATCCCACCGAAATCTCTGGCTCTTGGCCGTGAGGGCATGCAGTGGTTTAACAATGGTGGCGAAATCTTTCACGAACCGCTGCTAGTAAGAAGTGAATCCAATGAAACTGCGGACGTCTGCTACCGACTTAGGCGCCTGCCACGTGCGCACACACGAAGTCTTTTCTGGATCCGTGGCAACACCAGCCGCGCTAACTATATGGCCCAAGTACTTAACCGATGTCTGAAGCAAATGGCATTTCTGTGGCTTGAATTTCAATTTGGCCGCACGCACTCTCTCTAAAACCGAGCATAATCACTGCAAATGTTAATCAATGGTTTTGCTAAAGACGATGACGTCATGTAAATATATAAGGCAAGAATCCCATTGCAATCCTGCTAGGACCAATTCCATTAACCGCTGAAAGGTGACCGGCGCCGAATTCAATCCCATCGGAAGGCAATTGAAGTGATAAAGGCCTTGGGGTATACAAACAGCAGTTTTTGGTTTCGACTCGTCATCGAGGGGCAATTGCCAGAATCTGGACAATAAATCGAGTGTCGAAAATAATTGCGTGCCCGACAATGCATCGAGCGAGTCGTCCATACGAGGAAGGGGGTATGCATCCGCCACCGATATCTTATTTAATTTGCAATAATCAACGCAATATCTCAAATCTTCATCACGCTTCTTCACTAGGACTATGGGCGCTCTCCACAGGCTGTTTGATGGAGCAATAATATCTGCTGCAAGCATCTCATTGACAGCCAGGCGTACCTGTTCCTTCTCATCGGGGCTAAGTCTATGCGAATTAATCCGAATTGGGGGTGAATCGCCCGCATGGATGTGATGATGGAGGAGAGAAGTGCGCCGAATATCAAATTTGCTAGTGCTAAATACTAGATTTGAAGCTTTCGTGACTGCAAGAATTCATACTCTTTGGTTTTATTCGGTAAAGTCATGTAGATAAATTAAAACAAAATAAAAGAAAATCACGACGTTTCGGAGGCAACACAAGCTTCCGTCTTCGGGTGGAAAAGTCAACGCAGAATATGTGTGTCAGGAGCACAGTTCAGAGACCAGGATTATATACAGGTTAAGGGAGAGAGGAGGAGTAAGTAAGGGGGCGTGGGTGGGTGGGAGGCCTGGGCTAAGCAGCCTTTTGATAGAATACTGCGGGTAACACCCACGTCTCAAAGCTCACATCAAAGGGTCCCCCGATGCGAGCTCACATCAAAGGGCTCTCATCAAAAGTCACCTTTGATGTGAGGGGAGCCCTTTGATGTGAGCTCACATCGAGGGGCCCTTTGATGTGAGCCCTTTGATGTGAGCTCGCATCGGGGGACCCTTTGATGTGAGCTTTGAGAAGTGGGTGTTACCCGCAGCATTCTATCAAAAGGCTGCTTAGCCCAGCCCTCCCACCCACCCATGCCCCCTTACTGCCTCCTCCTCCCTCCCTTAACCTGTATATAATCCCGGTCTCTGAACTGTGCTCCTGACACAGATATTCTGCGTTGACTTTTCCACCCGAAGACGGAAGCTTGAATTGCCTCCGAAACGTAGTGATTTTTTTTTATTTATCTACGTGACTTTACCGAATAAAAACAAATAGTGCTAAATACATCCGAAAAATCGTTCAAAAGCCGGTGCAGCTGATCTCGCTGAACTACCATAAGTGCAGGGTTCTCGGAGCACAGAAATTCCAAGCATGCGGAATCCAGCTCATCCCGCAACCAAATGAGCCGGCTCCGCATCATCAAGACAATGGGCCGCTGAAGCGTATGCCTGGACAGTACCCGCCAGAATCACAACCAGTGCGTGTCCTGCATTTAACACTTGCAGAAACGGTGTCTGTTCGGTGAACACAACCATCATAGCCCCCACTAACGAAGGGGATCGCGACACGTTAGAAGGGGTTAGCAGGATCCCCTCCTCCGGCCTCAGTGAAGGCAACTCTTTGCGCAATTGCAGCGGCACGAGCATTTGAGACCCCGCAGGCACTTTAATGGTTTGGCTAGCCATCGTATGAATGACAGCGTTCTGCGATGGCTGTCAACCAGGGGAATGTAGGAACTGCAACTGCTGTACCGACGGTAATTCAATGCACCCCTGGTTGATTAGAATTTCCAAGGGCATCCTGCTCAGAAAATCGGTGTCCAACAAACAGGGTACGGCAAACGTTCGTGACACCAAAATTTTACCCTCCAAAATTAGTTCCTCAATTTGAACGGAGGCCGACATTTGCCCCAGTATACCCAGGCTCCCCCTGTTAGCCGCAACACAAGAGTTCTCCATGGGAGCAAGAGGATCGGATGACGAAGGCAACGTACGGAACACGGCCTCGGAAACCATAGTTGCAACGGCTCCCGTATCAACCATCAACTGAACCCGGATCCCCAGAATCAGCCTCTCAATTGTTGAAGAACCCGCCGCGGCGCCCACAACATGATGAACTAACGCGTCCCACTGATCGGTGCTGCTTGGCCAACACATAACCGAACACACACCTGGTGTACAACTCACGGCGGGATGAGATGTCACAGGCTGATGCCGCACACAACCTATGCTAAATGGGTGATGGGACAAAAACAGCCGCACCTTTAACAGGTATGGAAGGGGCGCCCCAGCAGCTGGCTCAGCCTGGGGCACCATCCACGCACTGGCAGGCGCCGCAGAGCACCCCTCTCCTCCAACCCGCGGTTGAAGGAGGCACCTATCTGCTCGTCCGCGGCCAGCTCCAATGCACTAGCCGCCACCACCGGCCGGTCGTTGAGGTCGAAGTGTGTTTGGATGCGGCGGCCCACCTGCAGGGAGGTTAAGTCGTCGTCCTCCATCACTGCAAGGGTGACCCCCAACTCCTGAACCAAGGAGAGAAGTCTTTCCAGGGCGAGAGAGTCCAGAGCTAATCTGTCCATTTGTGGAAAAGCCGCGTGCCCCAGAGCGAGGAGAGCACTGCGGAACGCCAGCGGCATCTCTTTCTTGCCCCTTTGTTGCAGACAAAAAAATATTCGTACATTAGACGGGGGGTCATAAATGGTGGCCATCTAAGTGTAGGCGCTCTATTCGCCTCGGGGATGTCGAAGAAAGCGGTCAGCAAGTTGTCGTCGAGGGCCGTGGGAAGAGCTCGGAGAGCTTTGCAGGGCGTATATCCCACCGAGATGTAGGAAGCCTCGAACCGGCGATGAACTGGCGCACCGGCCGCAGTCGTCGAAGCCTGGAGGCTTCCTCCAGCTTGGAAGTCGGCGGCTGCTGCTACGGCGTGGGTCAATCGCGCGAAATGGCGGACGCGCGGAGCCCAGCTACAGCGTCCGAAATGGCGAACGGGTCCAGCGCTCCCGACGCCTCGGACCCGACAGCGGCGGGAAGCGCGCTCTAGTGACTGGTGGTCGACGCAGCCGTCATCCGCTCGAACAGATGAGCGGCGGCTGACAACGGCCTCCCCAGATGACCAGCGATGTCCAGCCAGCTCTGCGGAGGAGGCAGCAGGGTTGGACTTGCCACGGTCTCCTGCGCCGACTGCAGCACGTCGTCGGAGCGGGCACTCGAAGCCCCGGCAACTGGAGCTGCTGGAGGGACGACGTCCTGCTCCGCCTCATCGTTCAACGACGCAGCAGGTGGATTTCTTCGTTTCGTCGCCGACTTGGACATGACGGCGAAGGTTCATTGGTACTTCTAACACCAAATGTAGTGTCTTGTAAAACCACTCAGTCGGAAACGTTGTAACAGGTTACTTGCTTATACTTTATTAGTCTATTCTTGCACCAGTTGTAGGCATTCCTATCACTATCGATAAGGTCACTTCTGTTAACTAAATTCCCCTATCTACGTTATACCTCGCTAACCTGCCTACGGCAGCTCTTGCTTTCAACAGCTCCACACTCACGGTTCCGCACACAGCAGCTCTTGCTCTCAGCAACTCTGCGCTCGAGGCTCTGCACACAGCAGCTTTCGCTCTTAGTAGCTCTGCACTCGAGGCTTCGCACTCAGCGGCACTCACACAGAGTTTGCACCCAGCAGCGCTCACACAGAGGCTTGCACCCAGCAGTGCTCATGTTGTGTTCCAAATGACGACACGAAGGCAGACGTTGTCGGGGCTGACGCCAACAGTTTATTAAGGGCTGTCGCCTAGCTTTTGGGGAAGGGCTAACACAGGACATGGATAAGCTTAATCTCCCCAGGGGAAAGGTACTGGGAACCCCTACGCCCCCCCAGGCTAACGGGCTCTTCCCACAGCGCTGACCAACTCGGCCAGCCGGGTAAAGTAGCCCCCCCCTAGCCTGGTCCTATTTATCCCCTATCCTGGGTCCCCACTTCCCTACCGCTCACGAACCCGGCTCCTGGCGAAGACCCCGAACACGTCACGGGTCCCCTCTCAAATACCCCGACGGGACATGACGTCACTCCTCCCGAGGCGAGTGTGACATTCTGTCATCCCTCTACTCCTCAACACTCACAACAGAGCTTGCACACAGCAGCGCTCACACAGAGGCTTACACACAGCCGCGCTCACACAGATCTTGCACGCAGCCACGCTCACATAGAGCTTGCACACAGCAGCGCTCACACAGAGCTTGCACACAGCGCCGCTGCCCTCGCCTACGTTTCCTCAACCCACTCACTCATCCAAATCCGGGCGTGGGTAACAACCATCACCCGCCCGGCGACTCGTGAGGGTTGAGGTCCGTCCCTGGCTTGAGCGGCAGTGGCGAGATGTCTTCACCTTGGTCCCCAGCAACACAAACTCTTCTACGCTCTCATGGCCGTATTTATGTCCCTCTCCAATTAACCAACTCCACCCTGGTATCTCTTGAGGGCCACACCGGCTGGCGCCTGTCAGACCATCAATCACCCCTTATCGCCCGTTTCCCTGGCAACACCTCTGGTGTCAGCGTGCAACCCCGGACCGACCTTGTTTGCACCGGCTTCCCCCCTTAATGAGTTGGTGGTTCGCCCGTGCAGCCTCATGTTGCATACACGCACGTGTTTGTCCCTCGGACCACAGTGTGTGCCGCGTATTTAAGCACGCTACACAAGTAATAAACTGCGGTTGGCAAATCCGCGGTTGGCGAGGGATTTCTCTATTACTTTGTAGAAATTATTGTGGTAACACCGTCCAAAAAACGGCCTCGTTAACATTACTATCATCTTTCCACGGTTAATTACATTAGTATCAGGAGGGAGGGCAAACTATCAAGAGAGGCACTGAAGTGGACACCCAAAGGTGGGTGACCAAGGTGTGGTCTCTGGAGGTCAACTGGTAACTGTACAAGAGTTGCAGGATCTGACAACATAACCAAGGACCAGGCATTGAGGGGTCACCTGCATTAATCTGTTGTGTTGACATTTGTGGACACTGCTGCAGATTTCTGAAACCCTGCAGCTGTGTGCACCTTTGAGGACATTCGTAACTTTGCACAATGCTGTTATGAGATTTCACCACATCATGTTAGAATTCCCTTGCGCCTCCCTTAACTTAGAATACGTTACCGTGTTTGGTGCAGCTTCTCGTGGAATGCTGCCTTTTTTAAAAAAGGAAAACGTCTTGCGACTCGACTGCATACTGTACAATATATCTATAAATGAGATATTGTAAGACTGACTTTTATTTGTCATTTTCTCGATATATTTCAGTCGATGGTTTACTTACCAGCACGCTCCAGCAAGCCAACCTACCAGTGATTGACGACAACACATGCAAAACAAATGGATATTGGGGTTCTACATTACCTGCAAACACAACATGTGCTGGTGGTAGATCAAGAGGTGCATGCAATGTAAGAACATTTCTTTTTTGATTCACAATTTGTAAACAATTTACTGATTTGTTGTGAAAGTGTTTTAGGAATAATGTGCCCAAGTTGTACAGTGCATGGATTACTCTGCTCAAAGTGCATCAAAAGTTTTCACAGTACAGTATTTGACAGTCTGACAGATGTAAGACTTTTGTCTACTCATAACTTGAGTTGTGGCTAAGGATAATGGTTTAACAATGACAATGACTTTTCCGTTCGTTCAAAGGCTGATGGGGGTGGACCGCTACTATGTCGGAAGAGTGACAATTCATGGGTTGTGCATGGCGTTTCTTCATTTATATCAAAATGGAGTTGTCAAAATGACTATAAGCCTTCAGTCTTTACTCGTACATCTGCCTACATTACCTGGATTCAAAATGTAAGCTGCACATTCAAACTGCTAATGTTATGCGCAAGCTCGTATACTATGTTCATCGGTTATACATATTTTAAAACAGTACTGTATTTGTACACTCTGCAAATTCAAATATTTCATCGAATATCTCTTATCATTTGTTCAACATGGTGGCATATATTTACAATGCAGTACTTTCGATGTGAGGCTGGTGGCTCATACAGACTACATCCAGAACTAAAACTGGGTGCTGTGAGCTGACCATAAGATGGCAGTACAGCAAATGGATGCATGTGTAGAGGATGTCTCGTACAACCTCACACATTCGCACTAAACAAACAGCACGCATGCCTTCCGCACTCAACATCACACACGCCGCACATGTCAATCACGCAAACGGGGGATACACCAAGGAAGGGTCGGAGGTCAGGGGTCACTGATGTCACGCACACACAGCTCACTCAGGCAAGGAATAGAGATCGGCGGTGATAGCACTGATGTGCACGACACGCAATCAGATTGGTGAGTGGATGACACTGATCGAATAGGTGAGGAGAAACGGATTGCAAAAGAGCGGGAAATTGCAGAAGGGTGACTGGTGAAGAAGGGCAGAGTGGAGGTTTAAAATGGACTGTGAATCGAGGAAACGAAGTTGGTTTGAACGAGTATTGCTGTGGTGCACGAGCAGTGACAACGAAATAAAGAAGTTGAAGTACACCAACCAAAGTCTCCTCTTCACATGTCCCTCTGTATAATTTATCAAGTAGCTCCTCAAGCTAGGGTTCCCACTTGTTCAGGTTTGATCTGGGTTTCACACAGGCAGTTCATCAATTGTAATTTTTGTTCAGGTGGCAGGAAATGATTCATATCTAGAATGGTTAGTGTTGTTTAAATTATATTACACTGATAATAGGTTTTTCCCCTTTTTTCAGGCAACAAAACAGGTGTTAAGATGTTAAAACACCAAACTGAAACCTTTTACAAGGAATCATTTCTGCATTAACCACAATGCTTGTGGTCAGAATGCAAACAAAAATAAGTTTCAAGGACAATGCATATATTTTCAGAGTATACTCTTTGGTTCTTTCGGTAATGTCACGTAGGTATAAAATAAAATAAATTAAATCACGTTTCGGGCGCAACACAAGCGTCCGTCATCAGGTGGGACAATCACAGCAGGAAACAATTGCTGAAGTGGGCAAAAGGGCTGCTGTAACAAGAGGTTATATAGGTTAGAGAGGGGAAGGAGCCAGGGAGGAGAGATAGAGAGGGGTTGTGGGGTAGGGAGAGTAGAGCGCTGCCAAGTGAAGTGCTGCTAGAAGGGATTAAAGGGCGAGCACGGCAAAATGCCGGGGGGGGGGGGGGTGGAAGTGAGCGGGGCTGAGAGTGGGAGGCTGAAGAAGACTGGAGATGTGGATATGAAGGCAACACCATAAAGCAGTTAAGGTTTTACCTGGTTAACAACATGCTTCCAATGATTGCTCAATTTGTATCCATCTTCTCGGTTGAAGTTATGTCTATGTTTATATGTCTGGATGGCTTCATGAACAAACCTTTGATAGTAGCCCGAAGGTTTGCAGAGTACCTTGGTCTCGGAAAAAACAATATCATGAGAGCCCACAGCGTTTTAGCAATGGTCAGCCACGGCGGAGGTATTAGGTCTGCCGTGTTTCATGTCTGACTTGTGCTTGCGAACACGGTCCGGGATATGTCGTTTCGTTTCCCCAATGTAACACCCACCACAGGTGCAACTTAGTTTGTCGACTCCAGGATATTGCATGTCAGGAATGACATCCTTCACAGATGGGATTAGATCACGGATTTTGTGTACTGTACTGAATCGGAGCTGGATCTTGTGTTTGTTTAAGATTTTGGAAATCTTTTTGGTAACGCCTGCTATGTATGGTAACGTGATGGTTTTGCCCACTTCAGCAATTGTTTCTTGCGGTGGTTGTCCCACCTGATGACGGACGCTTGTGTTGCGCCCGAAACGTCGTGATTTAATTTATTTTATACCTACGTGACTTTACTGAAAGAACCAAAAAGTATGGATCCCTGCAGTCACAAAAACTTCAAATCTAGATTATCAGAGTATGTTTTTGTTTGCATTCTGACCACAAGCATTGTGGTTAATGCAGACATGATTCCTTGTAAAAGGTTTCTGTTTGGTGTTTTAACATCTTAACACCTGTGTTATTGCCAGAAAAAAGGGCAAAAACCTATTATCACATTTTGGTACTGGCAAAGGAGGTCCCAGATGTGCATCCCGAGCTCTCATTACTCTGATAGTGCATTGTCTTTGTGCTGTACGCCTTTTGGCGTCCTCTGGTCTACCACCGTTTGAGACGAGGCTCAAAAGAAAGCTGTCTCTGGTGTGGCCCAATCAGTTTCAAAGACAATGCATATATTATCAGAGTATGTTTTTTGTTTGAATTCTGACCACAAACATTGTGGTTAATGCAGACATGATGCCTTGTTAAAGGTTTCTGTTTGGTGTTTAACATCTTAATACCTAAATTTTGATTTAAAGCTTTCATGACTGCAGTAATTCATATTCTTAGTTCTTTTGGTAAAGTCACGTTGAAGGGAAACAACAAAATAATAAAATATATATAAAACAATAAAAATTCTCACTACGTTTCGACCATAACACAAACGGTCGTCTTCAGGTGTGTTGGTTTGCATAAATTTATTTTAAAACGGTGTGTTTATTTATTTATTAAAAAACGTTGGCGCCATGCGCAGTAATTTCACTGTTTATTTACGACTAGTCCATCTATATTCTGAAAAGAGGAGGGGGGAGACGATTTTTTTTTAATGTATGCTGTCTGTAGGGTAAAGTGATGGTTTTGAAAGGCTCCTCAAGAGGGTCCTTCTTCATGGGTTGAGTGATAGCTTTGTGGATTGTATAGTCGGAGTAACCATTAGCCTTAAGAGCTTGGTATACGTGCTTGAGTTCACTGCCTATGTGTTCCTGGTCGGATATGCATTGGGCTCTATGATACAGAGTCTTGATGAGAGAATTCTTCTGTGATGGATGGTGGTGGGAATCCGGTTTAAGATAAGCATCCGTATGGGTAGCTTTCCTGTAGACAGAGTGGCTCATTGAACCATCAGGTCTCTTTTTAATTAGGACATCCAAAAAAGGTAGCTTGCCATCTATGTCGACTTCCATGGTAAATCTGAAGGCTGGGTGTATGGAATTGATGTGGTCGAAGAATTGGTCTAGAGCAGGCCGGCCATGTGGCCAGATGACAAAAGTGTCATCCACGTACCTCTTCCATAAGGTTGGGCGCAGAGTGGCAGTCTGGATGGCGTCAGTCTCAAATTTCTCCATGAAAATGTTAGCTATAACCGGAGATACGGGGGAGCCCATTGGGGTGCCCTCAGTTTGTTTGTAGAAATGTCCATTCCAAGTGAAGTATGTATTGGTTAAACAGTGTCTCACCAGGGGGGGTACCTCAGTGTTTAGTCCTTGATGAACCAAGTCTTCAACGATTGCAATGGTGTCAGGTACAGGAACCTTGGTGAATAAGGAAACTACATCAAAACTGACAAGCAGGTCGTCTGGGGACAGGGAAATACCCTTGATTGTCGATACCAGGTGAGTAGAATTTTGTACCGCAGCAAAGATGAGCGTTTTGAATTATATAAATTAAAAAAGAGGGATGATATTGCAGTCCTCTCAGCTGACAAGGGCAATGCTACTGTCATCATGGATAAAATAGAATACAACAACAAAATTAAAGAATTACTCGACGATGGTAGTTATACAAAAATAAAAAGAGATCCCACCAACAGCCTCGTCACACAAACCAACAAAATAATTTCTGATTCAACTGCATTAATTGATCAATCTAAACAGTTTTCGTTGAAACCTTCTGCTGCCAGGCTACCAAGATTATACGGCTTACCAAAAATACATAAAGTAGATACACCCCTTTGTCCCATCGTTTCTACTATCAACTCCCCCACCTACAAACTAGCTCGTTTTTTGTCTGAAATCCTGCGTCCATTCACTGGAAAAACCACCTCTGCGGTACAAAATTCTACTCACCTGGTATCGACAATCAAGGGTATTTCCCTGTCCCCAGACGACCTGCTTGTCAGTTTTGATGTAGTTTCCTTATTCACCAAGGTTCCTGTACCTGACACCATTGCAATCATTGAAGACTTGGTTCATCAAGGACTAAACACTGAGGTACCCCCCCTGGTGAGACACTGTTTAACCAACACATACTTCACTTGGAATGGAACTTTCTACAAACAAACTGAGGGCACCCCAATGGGCTCCCCCCTATCTCCGGTTATAGCTAACATTTTCATGGAGAAATTTGAGACTGACGCCATCCAGACTGCCACTCTGCGCCCAACCTTATGGAAGAGGTACGTGGATGACACTTTTGTCATCTGGCCACATGGCCGGCCTGCTCTAGACCAATTCTTCGACCACATCAATTGCATACACCCAGCCATCAGATTTACCATGGAAGTCGAAATAGATGGCAAGTTACCTTTTTTGGATGTCCTAATTAAAAAGAGACCTGATGGTTCAATGAGCCACTCTGTCTACAGGAAAGCTACCCATACGGATGCTTATCTGAAACCGGATTCCCACCACCATCCATCACAGAAGAATTCTCTCATCAAGACTCTGTATCATAGAGCCCAATGCATATCCGACCAGGAACACATAGGCAGTGAACTCAAGCACGTACACCAAGCTCTTAAGGCTAATGGTTACTCCGACTATACAATCCGCAAAGCTATCACTCAAACCATGAAGAAGGACCCTCTTGAGGAGCCTTTCAAAACCATCACTTTACCCTACATTGCGGGGATCACAAAAAAGATTTCCAAAATCTTGAATAAACACAAGATCCAGGTCCGTTTCAACACATTACATAAAATCCGTGATCTGGTTCCGTCTGTAAAAGATGTGATTCCGGACATACAATACCCTGGTGTCTACAAACTAAGTTGCCTCTGTGGTAGTAGTTACATTGGAGAAACCAAACGCCATGTCTCGGACCGCATTCGTGAACGCAAAGCAGACCTTAAACACGGTAGGACCAACACCTCGGCCGTGGCAGATCATTGTTATAATTCAGTAGGCTCACATGACATTGACTTTTCCAAGACAGAGGTTCTTTGTAAGCCATCTGGCTACCATGAGAGATTCGTTCATTAGGCTATCCACATATACAAGCACAGAGACAATTTCAACCGAGAAGATGGATTCTATCTTAGCAATCATTGGAAAGATTTGATAAACCATTTCAGGTCTTAATTGATTGTTCACGCTTACAGTGGCTTTCAGACAGCATACATTAAGAAAAAATTCGTCTCCCCCCTCCTCTTTTCAGAATATAGATGGACTAGTCCTAAATAAACTGCCAAATCACTGCGCGTGGCGCTAACGTTTTATAAATAAATAAATACACCGTTTAAAAATAAATGTATGCAAACCAACACACCTGAAGACGACCGTTTGTGTTATGGTCGAAACGTCGTGAGAATTTTTATTGTTTTATATATATTTTATTATTTTGTTGTTTCGCTTCAACGTGACTTTACCGAAAGAACTAAGACTTAATACCTGTTTTTACAAATGACCATTACTGTGTTGTAATATTGGTTGTCAGTAATATTTCAAAAGATAATATTGTATTTTATGTGAATTTCCAATGTGCAGGTGATGGCCCGTTATTAAACTCGGAAGGACATTCTTGTGGGCGATGAACTGTACCATCAAGATTGTCATCGCCGTCTTAACACATACTGGTTCATTGATATTTACATCATAATGGTTCTTGAAATATTAACACAAGCTTGTTTAATCTAATCTGAATCAACCTTTTTAGAAGAGTATTTTGATCAAGGCAACAGAAAGCTGGTAGCAATGTATATTCTTGTTTAAAACACTCTGAACGTTATGTAACCACATTATGGCGAAATAACCGTGAAAGAATTGTGCATGCTACATCTAACATGTGAAAACGACATATTTTATGTGGACAGAACACGAATTTATACAGTGGCGGTGTTGTTAACCACAAACTGATTATTTTATCATGTAAGTACGACTAACAAAATTTGGTGGGGCGAAATGAAGTAGGCTGGACATGACGTCAGAAATATAATCATAGCAATAGGTAAAACATCATTTTTTACAGTTAAAATAGTTGCACACTGCTATATACATCGATTTGTATGCCATTAATTGTATCCCATAGGTTTTATACGCTTCATGGATTTACTCATTTTGCTTCATGAAATAATTTACAAACCAGTGCATGTACCTAAAACAGCTTATATATGCAGTTTCTGGATGTAGTATTTGAATGAAAATTTCTAAACAATGGGTGTTGTGTGGTGTATTGTAGACGAAGATACCTGTACCAAAGAGTTCCTCTGACTCGTATGAATTGTAATTGGTCCTCTCTGCACACATTAAAAGTCTTGGTAGAATAATAAACGACTTCCACGACGATCTTGACTGGCGTCTTTTATTGATATAATTCTTGCACAGCTCACTCCCGCTCTCCCCGTATGTTTCCCTGCTCTCTCTTTGGCCGGGGACGAGCCGTTCTCTCTGTTCGCCTCTCTCCCGCTCCCCGATCTTGCCGCTGGCTGGCGCCGTGCCTGAAGGAGAGGCGAGCCTCGCTGGTTTCCGCCGTTGAGGTCCGCCTCTTTCTCACTCCCCGATCCTGCCGCTGGCTGGCGCTGTGCCAGGAGGAGAGACGAGCCTAGCTGGGTTCTGCCACGTGGTCGATGATGGGGAGAGGCTTGTGCAGCGACACACCGACCCTGAGTCCTCCGCTGTCCCTGCTTCTATCTCTCTCGGCGGAGCTGAGCACCGCCTCTAGCCACGCCCCCTCGTGGAACCTTCCTGATGGTTCCCGGACGTTCCCCTTTGACTCCGGCCATTACCTTTGGCCCAGATATATCCTCGCTTGGGATTGGATACCCGCTACCCGGTGGTGGCCATGCGGTTACCCCTTTCCGCCCATTAGATGACGCTCTCTCATTACACATATTCCAGAGGTCCAAAATGTATGTATTTCCCATTTTTCACCGGTACGTAAAAATTACGTGGTTTTCGTGTTTTTACCAGCCACCCGACTATAAAGGGGGGGGGGGGGCAGAATTGGACAGGGCCCCCAATTTTATCCCTTGCACCAAGACCTATACCAACCACGAGGCGGTGACATTGCCGAATGGAAGTGCACCCGACGCTTTTTACTAAGGTTCAAGCTTCAAATCCAGCAGCCTCGCTGATTAATAGTGGGTTAAAAAAAAACTTTAAAAATATTACGTGCCGTCTGCTTTCACAGTGGACGTTGAAGGACCCATAACGCCTTTCACGCTAATAATGCATTGTGTGCCGGCGTCATGGTCCAAATTTGCCAAACCAACGGAATTATTTTGGCAGACCGCATAGCTTGGGTAATTGTTAGCACCGGTTCTGGCTCTCTTCTGGCTTGTATGTGGTTTCCCATGCCTCCGTTTTAAAACGGCACGTTTTACAAATTGTACAGCGTTGTGGGATGCAATTTTTACAAAATAAGCTTTCAAAATTACATGTGACTTTTTTACATTAACCATGCTATGCATGTGGTTGTTAAGTTCAAGTTCATTTTGTTTAGCCAGGTGAGGACAGATAAGCTCATTTGAATGACCCTGGTGCATCAGTCTGCGAGTCGGAGGTGATAATCTCTCTATATAATCCCAATTGAGAAATTTACGGGCAATTTTCCAGTGTGGCAAATTTGGACCCTGACTACGGCACGCAATGACCTACTCTTTCTAATTACGTCAGGAGATCTTTAATGTCTACGATAAAGCAAATGGAACATTATAGTTATTACACTCGCAGTAATAATTAGGACGGCTACTGGATTCGAACCATGTAACTCGACAAAAGCAGTGAATGCGCTACCACTAGGCAATGGCATTGCCCTACCTATCATGCCCTGTCATGAACAGTTGTCTCACAGCTAAAAAAATGAGTTATCATTATCGGGAATGGCCCACAATGGACCGCAAACAGATTTTGCTATAGTTTGAAACAGGATTTTGCCCATATTTTAACATATTTGTTGCCACTTAGAAAAACAATCTTTGCAACCAAAAATATGTTTATAGCTTGGGGACTTACCAGGCTTCTAAGAATCATTTTAATTTTGGGGAAACAGGCACACATCAAGGCAAAATGTCGATTCTTCAAGGGAGCCCATGGAGACGATTCAAGGTATACCAAATATGGGTTGTCTCAAGCTTCTCGGAACTAAACATTGTAACCCAACTGTGGTTTGTGGGACATCGATATAAATAAAATGCATGCATCTTGGATGTAAATGAAATGCATGCGAGCATATTTACCAGCAGTTGTTTGTGTACACCACTCTGACTTTCCAAAGAGACTCCTCTTGGATCTGTGCCACGAAAGAGATTGTAAGACATGGACCATTAGTGGCCATCTCACATTACCACATTTATTTAAAAACGCTGCATGTATAGCACCATGCATTGTCATACTCTCTTCGGCACGATGTTGTCCCCCCAGGTACTCTCATTCACTGTCATGCAAAAACACTCGTTAGTTTGAAAGTGGCCAAAATCCCAAGTGAGCCTGAGACTTTTCTGGACAAAGGATTTAACTCCAAAGAAGTCCATCTAAATGTTGCATCACCAGCATGCTTGCAGATAACCATCAGCATGTCATACAGCATGATGACTTTGCACAACCCTTACATGCAGTTCTAACATACCTATGATATAATGTCATAATTTTCAATAGGGTACGTTACATTCCCATTTATACGATTCACAGCACAATTCAATATTGACTAACAATAAAATAATTCTTTGGTAGGTTCTTTTATATGCTTAGTTCTTTCGGTAAAGTCACGTAGAAGGGAAACAATAAAATAATAAAAATATAAAACAATACAATTCTCACGACGTTTCGACTGCAATACAAGCAATCATCATCAGGTGTGAAAACCACAGCAAGAACATTTTTTAAAAGTGGCGTTTTTTTAACGTTAGCACCACAGAGAGCGATTTGACAGTTTGTTCAGATGGACGAGTCCATCTATGTTCGGAAAAGAGCAGGGGGAGACGAAAATAATGGATGCGGTCTGAAAGCCACCGTAAGCGTGAACAATCAATTAAGACCCGAAAATGGTTTATCAAATCCTTCCAATGATTGCTAAGCCAGAATCCATCTTCTCGGTTGAAATTGTCTCTGTGTTTGTATATGTGTATAGCCTCATGAACGAATCTCTCATGTAGCCAGATGGCTTGCAAAGAACCTCTGTCTTGGAGAAGTCAATGTCATGTGAGCCTACTGAATTATAACAGTGATCTGCCACGGCCGAGGTGTTAGTCCTACCGTGTTTTAGGTCTGCTTTGTGTACACGAATGCTGTCTGAGACATGTCGTTTGGTTTCTCCAATGTAACTACTACCACAGAGGCAACTTAGTTTGTAGACGCCAGGGTAATGTATGTCCAACCATGAAGAAGGACCCTCTTGAGGAACCTTTCAAAACAATCACTTTACCCTATATTTCGGGGATCACAAATAAGATCTCCAAAATATTGAATAAACACAAGATCCAAGTCCGATTCAACACATTACATAAAATCCGTGATCTGGTTCCATCTGTAAAAGATGTGATTCCGGACATACAGTACCCTGGCGTCTACAAACAAAGTGGTGGTTTTCACACCTGATGATGATTGCTTGTGTTGCAGTCGAAACGTCGTGAGAATTTTATTGTTTTATATTTTTATTATTTTATTGTTTCCCTTCTACGTGACTTTACCGAAGGAACAAAGAATAGGAATCCCTGCAGTCACGAAAGCTTTAAATCAAAATTTAGGTTATTTTAGTCATGAACAAATGAGCACTTAAAATTATAAGGTAGAAAACACGAGAAACGTATTAGAATCAAAGCATGAATAATAAGTGTAATATAAAGAGGACTTGAATTTATATGAACTTGCTAACATTTTATTATACGGTTATGTAAAAAGTTCAATTTTTAATATCATCGTCCTTGGTTCTTTCGGTAAAGTCACATATAATGAGAATAAAATAATAAAATAAAACAAGACAATAAAATTCTCACGACGTTTCGGCCACAACACAAGTAGCCTTCTTCAGGTGAAAGAACAGAACTGTCGGGACGACAGACCTTCAATTAACGCTGCTAAGATTCGCAGCGTCTTTTTTAAGCTCGGTGAGAGGCGTGAAGAGCCTTGACAAAGGAGTTAACATATCAAAGCAGCAGAATTTAGCATTGAAAAAGCTGAAGGATTAGCTTGTGACAGAAATAGCTGTGTTAAAGTCAAAGTTTACATATCAACAGAGGCAATTAGTATATGCACGCTAAAGGCCTCCAACTATCAACTATCATAAAGTAAACCATAGCGTATTTTAAGCTCGGTGAGAGGCGTGAAGAGCCTTAACAAAGGGGTTTACATATCAGAGCAGGAGAATTTAGCATTGAAATAGCAGAGGGATTAGCTTGTGACAGAAATAGCTGTGTTAAAGTAAAAGTTTACATATCAACAGAGGCATTTAGTATATGGACGCTAAAGGTCTACAACTAACCAACTATCATAAAGTAAACTGATGTGAAAAAATTAAGTCTATATCACATCAATATAATAAATGTACTTAATATATTCTTCAATAAGCTGAGCTATTAATGATACAGCAACTGGGTATACATTACACTATGTAATGAATACCATATAGTAAACCAATAAAAAACTAAAATATAAGCTCCTCAAAGTTATCAATAAACTCCATATACTCTCCAGTCAGCTGAGCAACTAACAATAAGTCGTTAAATATCACAATGTTATATGGTGAAAAATGGCGGGTTTTCCTTCCCCTCAACACCAGAACCACGGACAGCGACATTCAGGCGGACGAGTTAATCCATGCTCGGAAGGGAGGAGGGGGGAGAGAGCAACAGTCACCATGCCAGCGAAAGAGCTGCGGTCTGATGGTCACTGTAAAATACAATTAATTAAGAACCGAAATGGTTTAAAACATCTTTCCAATGGTTACTAAGCCAGAATCCATCTTCTCAGTTGAAATTGTCTCTGTGCTTGTATAAGTGGATGGCCTCGTGAACGAATCTCTCATGGTAGCCGGTTGGCTTGCAAAGAACCTCCGTCTTGGAGAAGTCAAACTCATGTGAACCCACTGAATTATAACAGTGATCTGCCACGGCAGAAGAGTTCGTCCTACCGTGTTTCAAGTTTGCTTTATGTTCGCGGATGCGGTCCGAGATATGTCGTTTGGTTTCACCAATGTAGTTGCTACCACAGAGGCACTTTAGTTTGTAAATGCCCGGATACTGTATGTCTGGAACAGCATCTTTTACAGATGGAACCAGATCACGGATTTTATGTATTGTGTTGAATCGGACCTGGATCTTGTGTTTATTCAGGATTTTGGAGATCTTTTTAGTGACCCCTGCAATGTAGGGTAAGGTGATGGTTTTTAGTGGCTCCTCAAGAGTATCCTTCTTCATGACTGGAGTGATGGCTTTGCGGATTGTGTAGTTGGAGTAACCATTAGCCCTGAGAGCCTGGTGTACGTGTTTGAGTTCACTGGCAATGTGTTCCTGGTCTGAGATGCATTGGGCTCTATGGTATAGAGTCTTGATGAGGGAGTTCTTCTGGGATGGATGGTGGTGGGAATCTGGTCTCAAGTAAGCATCTGTATGGGTAGTTTTTTTTCTGTAGACAGAGTGGCTCATTGAACCATCAGGTCTCCTTTTAATTAAGACATCCAAAAAGGGTAGCTTGCCATCTTTTTCGACTTCCATGGTAAATCTGATGGATGGGTGCATGAAATTGATGTGGTCGAAAAATTGGTCTAGAGCAGGCTGGCCATGTGGCCAGATGACAAAAGTGTCATCCACGTTCCTCTTCCATAAGGTTGGGCATAGAGTGGCAGTCTGGATGGCGTCAGTCTCAAATTTCTCCATGAAAATGTTGACTACAACCGGAGACAAGGGGGAGCCCATTTGGGTGCCCTCAGTCTGTTTGTAGAAAGTTCCATTCCAGGTGAAGTATGTGTTGGTTAAGCAATGTCTCACCAGAGGGGGTACATCAGTATGCAGTCCTTGATGAACCAAGTCTTCAATGATTGCGATGGTGTCAGGTACCAGAACTTTGGTGAATAAGGACACCACATCAAAACTGACAAGCAGGTCGTCTGGGGACAGGGAAATGCCTTTGATTGTCGATACCAGGTGAGTAGAATTTAGTACCGCAGAGGTGGTTTTTCCAGTGAAAGGTCGCAGTATATCAGCCAGAAAACGTGCCAGTTTATAGGTGGGGGAGTTGATAGTTGAGACGATGGGACGAAGAAGTGTATCTTCTTTGTGTATCTTTGGGAGGCCATATAATCTTGGTGGTCTGGCAGCAGAGGGTTTCAACGAGAACTGTTTGGTCTGATCAGTTGATGCTGTTGAATCAGAGATGATTTTGTTCGTTTTGGTAACCAAGCTGTTGGTGGGATCTCTTTTTATTTTTGTATAGCTGCCATCGTTGAGTAGTTCTTGAATTTTGTTGTTATATTCTGTTTTGTCCATGATGACAGTGGCATTGCCCTTGTCGGCTGAGAGGACGACAATATAATCTCTATTTAAAGCTTTCATGACTGCAATGATTCATCTTCTTTGGTTCTTTCGATAAAGTCACGTGACTTTACCGAAAGAACCAAAGAAGATGAATATAATCTCTCCTTTTTAATTGAGATAATTCAAAGCGTTCTTCTTTGCTGATGTTGCTAGGTGGCATCTTAGCGTTTTTTAAGGGTTGCAGCGATTTCAGATGTTGCTACGTCTGCAGCAATGTGACTCAAGCCCTTGAGTGCAACGTCAACATGGGCAATGATATCATTAACTGGTATGTGTCTCGGTGTGACAGCAAAGTTTAGCCCTTTAGCTAAAACGGATTTCAGGCCATCAGAAATGGAACTGTTACTGCGATTAATTACTACTTTGTTAACGTCTATCTTTTCGGTATGTGGAATTTATTTTTTGTTGGAGCGGCGATTACATTTGGAAATCAAATTGTCCCTACATTTGGTCGACATAGTGGCAGCCGAAGAGGTAGTCATATTGTCTACATGTTCCCAATCCGATGTAGACATCGTTGCTGTCAATGTTGAGTGTGATTTGTAGAGTATCTTGTCTAACTGATCTAGTTCGGTGCGTGTAAGTCTGATTTTTTTGGAGATAAGAGCTAAGCTAGATCTAGCTAGAATTCGTCTTGCATTAAAAGAAGTTGCAGCAGCAGAGGTTAGTGTAAATGCGGTTGGTATTACCTTAGAGTCGCGGCATCTCTTCAGAAAGGTGAGAGACTCGATTAGTTGAGCCATCTTATCCCGGACTCTGTTGAATGATCTTAAGGATGTGTGGAATTCCTCCCCGTAGAGGCGATTAAATTTCGATTTAAAGCTTTCATGACTGCAAGGATTCATCTTCTTTGGTTCTTTCGGTAAAGTCACGTAGAATGAGAATAAAATAATAAAATAAAATAAGACAATAAAATTCTCACGATGTTTCGGCCACAACACAAGTAGCCTTCTTCAGGTGAAAGAACAGAACTGTCGGGACGACAGAGCTTCAATTAACACTGCTAAGGTTCACATGACATTGACTTCTCCAAGACGGAGATTCTTTGCAAGCCAATCAGCTACCATGAGAGATTCGTTCATGAGGCCATCCACATATACAAGCACAGAGACAATTTCTACCGAGAAGATGGATTCTGGCTTAGTAACCATTGGAAAGATGTTTTAAACCATTTCAGTTCTTAATTCATTGTATTTTACGGTGACAGTCAGACCGCAGCTCTTTCGCTGGCATGGTGACTGTTTCTCTCTCCCCCCTCCTCCCTTCCGAGCATGGATTGACTCGTCCGCCTGAATGTCGCTGTCCGTGGGTCTGGTGTTGAGGGGAAGGAAAAACCGCCATTTTTCACCATATAACATTGTGATATATAACGACTTATTGTTAGTTGCTCAGCTGACTGGAGAGTATATAGAGTTTATTGATAACATTGAGGAGCTTATATTTTAGTTTTTTATTGGTTTACTATATGGTATTCATTATATAGTGTAATGTATACCCAGTTGCTGTATGATTAACAGCTCAGCTTATTGAAGAATATATTAAGCACATTTATTATATTGATGTGATATAGACTTAATTTTTTCACATCAGTTTACTCTATGATAGTTGGTTAGTTGTAGACCTTTAGCGTCCATATACTAAATGCCTCTGTTGATATGTAAACTTTGACTTTAACTCAGCTATTTCTGTCACAAGCTAATCCCTCTGCGATTTCAATGCTAAATTATCCTGCTCTGATATGTAAACCCCTTTGTCAAGGCTCTTCACGCCTCTCACCGAGCTTAAAAGACGCTATGGTTTACTTTATGATAGTTGATAGTTGGAGGTCTTTAGCGTGCATATACTAATTGCCTCTGTTGATATGTAAACTTTGACTTTAACACAGCTATTTCTGTCACAAGCTAATCCTTCAGCTTTTTCAATGCTAAATTCTGCTGCTTTGATATGTTAACTCCTTTGTCAAGGCTCTTCACGCCTCTCACCGAGCTTAAAAAAGACGCTGCGAATCTTAGCAGCGTTAATTGAAGCTCTGTCGTCCCGACAGTTCTGTTCTTTCACCTGAAGAAGGCTACTTGTGTTGTGGCCGAAACGTCGTGAGAATTTTATTGTCTTATTTTATTGTCTTATTTTATTCTCATTATATGTGACTTTACCGAAAGAACCAAAGAAGATTAATCCTTGCAGTCACAAAAGCTTTAAATCGAAATTTTCATAACATATTTTCAGAATGCCGCAGAAGACAGCCCCATTACAAAATCTGTTGTTTCTTCACTCAGAGCTGATGGTGCATATTGACCCATAATCATATTGCAATAAACTTCAATTTATAAAAAATATTGGTTAAATTATCCTGTATCTTGTCAATATATAATGAAAATCATAAAAATGCAAAATGCATACTAGCATTTAATTCATGAATAGGTCAGATTTTGTCATAAAATGTATTTCGTATTTAATTTCATCGTTCTTAATGTTATTGCTGCAATCATTTCACATCTGCGTCATCATGTATGATATTGGGAAAACGCTAATTAAATGGATATATAAGGAGGTTCTCAGATGAGTGGCTCATTTCTTCAGACTCCCTTCGCAGGATCATCGCCGATCACCTCCAAAAGCAATCACCATGCCTATCGTCGACTCTGGAAGTGTTGCGCCTCTCAGGATGTCCACACCGGAGGTCTCATACGTCAATCATGAGACCTCCGGTGTGGACATCCTCGTGAAGGCAATCTTTTATTATGAGCAGTGAACACGTAGAAACACCTTCATTTCGTAAAATTGTATTAACATAGTAATCGTGTTAATTCTTAACCATAATACTTAAGTAGGATAAGTGGAATTTTTAAAAATATATTTTGTCATTACCATTATCCTGATGCATTGGATCTTCTACTGGAAAAATAAAATTATGCATATGGTCAACTATTTGGCCCAATTGACAAATAAATTTTAATCACAGAATGATCATTCCTTCAAAACAGGTTCTTCACCAGCACCCCCGCTTTTCAGGAATTCTTCCCCAAGTTCAAGGGGATGACTTCGGCTGATCAGCTCAAGAAATCCGCGGACGTGCGCTGGCACGCCGAGAGGATCATCAACGCCGTCAACGATGCCATGACGTCCATGGATGACACCGAGAAGATGAGCATGAAGCTAAGGGATCGAGTGGCAAGCATGCCATAAGCTTCCAGGTGGACCCCCAGTACTCCAAGGTAACGCATGCAGTGAACATAAAGTTCAATCACTACTGGTTGGCTCTTGGGTGATTGCTGCCTACAGCTGTTAGCAAGATTGGTACAGAGTTTACTAATGAAGATACATCTCAATCCCTCTCACATAGTGCCTTTGTATCCACCTAAAACTTGATATAGAGTAGTTACGTAAATATGTATTCTACTCAATTGGTCTGTAAGGATCCCCCACTCTCCCCTATTTTATTTATTTTCACGATTCAGTCTGCAATTCTATTCAACAATACGTTTTATGGCCTCGTGGCAGCCGGGATCATGAATAGCCATTTTGCACAAAGTACAGAAGTTAAAAAAAAAAAGTTTTACATTCACTATTAGATGCTTGTGTAATGAAAGATAACCTATTTTAATAGCCAAATCGAATTTTCTCTGATGTCTTTCCAGGTCCTGGCCGCGGTCATTGCTGACACCGTTGCCGCAGGCGATGCCGGCTTCGAGAAGCTCATGAGCATGATTTGCATTCTGCTCAGGTCTGCCTACTAAACCAACGTGCACGGCCACTCCTGCAAGACTGCTACGCAACTGCCATTGCCACATGATTTGCACCAGTTTATGTTGACAGAGATAACGAATGTCTTGGAGAATGAAGCATCTTTCCGAGATGTTTTTGTCAATGACAATAAATTAAATGTAACTTTCCAATGAAAATCAATAAAAGTTCCATGCATACAGGTTTTGGAATGTGTGCAATTTAAAGAATGAATGAAATGTGTGACCTGCGTTGTGGATGCTGCTATGGTGTAGTGGTTGACAGATCGCTCAGTGGCAGTGTCAAAGGAGCAACGTTTGAGTGCCACTTTACCAGAAATGTCAACGGTGGCTTGGCTGTTGAGTGTTCAGGCAGTGCAACTAACCTGGGGCCCATTGTCTGGAATAATTGAGGCACCAGGCTACGAAGTAGGCATGGCGGGAAATTGGACAAGGGGCACCTAGGCCTAGGCTAGGCATACTATTCAAATTCATCCCACTCATGACAAAATTCACCCCATGAAATATTTTGGATATATTTTTTGTCAACCCCAAAAATGTGGAAAGAATGAGTGATGGAATGTTACCACCTCTGTCTCGAGGCTCAATACCCGGTAGGGTATTAGCAGGAAGACGACCAGTATAATACAGGTTTTTTGGGTTAGATCGCATAAATCTATAAATGTGTTGTTAAACTCGCCACCATTCGACACAGCCAATTATTAAGGTTTGTCACGTAAACAGAACATCCCAATGTGTTACTAGTACAGCACACCGGTGTGTTGGAAAGCAAAGCCACAATATTTACAATCTGAGTACGACGTTTCGCCAGTAATTACAACTAGCTTCATCAGGCGACAAATCTGGCTATCGCCTGATCAATGTATTACATGCATGGTTCAATGTCTGTGTCATGAGCATTAGCATTTACCTTTATTAATACCTTAGTACATGCCTGTTAGGTGAAATGTATTTTGAAATGCATATGTTAACTACTCGATTGTATGCTGCTGTCTTCACAACAGGTGTCTGTGCAATTCTACCACGACTTGACATTCATGGTACCAATACTGCACGGGAACCCTCATCAGCCCACAATGGGTTCTCACATCTGGCTTGTGTGCCAATTATGTTCTTCATTTGTATTTGGATTATTTTTAGATATTTGTAATCATAAACCTGCTAGGTATTCTTTCGGGTTGACATATATGTTGTGGATACGAGTATGTGTAGCTATAAAGACGGTTACTGCATCGCGCGCTTTCAGATGCGCTTCTGCATTGAAAACTAATTTCTTTAGAACTGCTTTTTGTGTTTAGCTTGTCCTTCCCCCCGCACCTCCGATTTGCACGATTGGCTACATACGGTGTGACAGAAGTTCAACATACATATGCTTTTCTTTCTTAGGATCAATTATACAGGGTTTTTTCAACTTGGAAGCTCTTCGTAGAAAAAAAAACTGCATGAATGGTGTTGTGCTTATGTGATATCTGCAGTTTTATTGCCTATATCCGTGTAGTGCTTGGCAAGCACGATATATACCAAGAGGAGGCTGGTGCAAATGCTTCAGAAGTCTACCTGTCGATTTACCATTCACAATATACCCCTCTAGCCTTCAGTAAGTTTTACGCATTTCATGTGTCACTAGTCCCATCAAAACAAACGCAGTGAACACATGCTTACATAATGTTAACAAGATGTACGTAACTTTTTCACAAACACGTTTTTGTTTAAATGGTAGACCAGCAGAAGTATTCGTCATTGAACATTGTGTGTCCACGTCAACCATGGTCTTCTCTTGAGGTTGTCTCCAGTCCTGCGGTAGTGCCGCCATTGAGAATGGGCGCAGGCCTCTGGTGCGATCTGCCGAGGCGTCCGCAGGGCAGCTTTCCCGAACAGGCGAAGTCTCCCGAGCCTGACCATCTCAGTCACCACCGGAGATGCTGTTTGAAGACACCACCGGTGGAATGCATTCTGTCAGCAGTACACATCTCTGTGTGGTGCCACAGCAATGGAGCAACTCCGTCGGCGCTGCCATCCCCTCGCACCCCTCCACATGAACGCACGCACACCCCCACTAAACACACACACGCACCCACGTAGGGTCTCGTGGGGGGGTCACCTGGTACCATGGGTTTTTACCGAGGGGCCCCAAGTGGGGATGTCCCATGGTTTCCCGATGCCAGGAGATTGGCCGCCCCCCCCAGGCCAAATTGCATTGCGGCCCCCGTGAATTAGCTGAAAATTATATGGGCACGACGGAGCTCACTGAGCTAACCATAATGAGACACTCACTGTACAGGTAAGGGGCCAGGGGGGAGTAAATGTTACGCGGGCAGCGCAGACGAGGAGGTGGGAGGGAAATTCCTGGACTGACTGCAGCTGCGAAAGCCGCGGGACGTTGTGGGAGGACGGGGGCGTAGACAATGGATCGAGGCGTAATGGGAAGCAACGCTTCATGTAAGGGGCGGGGGGCATCAGTTTAAAATCGAAAGATAGGCGCCCGATTGGCCGCGCAGGATAACACCACGTGACCCTGGATCTTTGGATTCCGTGGCATAAAAGGGAGGGAAAAAAAGGTTGAGCAGTTCTCCTACAGCCAGTCCGACTCCCAGCCGCGCAGCGTCCGAGCGACGCTGGCGAGTTCGGCTACAACTCGACCCCAGGCAGAGACCTCTCGTACCCTCGTTCCTCCGACTCCCACCGCGTAAGTATGACCCCGTGAGCACGTACGCGCGGTAAGAAGTAGAGAGAGGGTACACTCAGGGATTGAATAGGGATAGGCTAGGCGCTGCTCGTTGAGTATTTACTCCGAGCCGCACAGGGCTTGCTATAGACGAGCTATTAATAAACTTTAGCACAGAGCACCGGCGCCGCGCGATTTCTGTGTGTGTGGGAGAGTGTCGGTGTGGTGCGTAATTCGAGCGTGTGTGTGGGAGGCACGCGGGCAGTAATTTATTAACGGCTCCTGCGTCCGTGCAGGCAGGGCACAATTAATGGGGCGAGGGAGGGGTGAGTTAAAACCCGTTCGCGTGCGTGTTTACACAGCGCGTTTTACGCAGTGTGTTTATGTAGCGACAATAGCATTTAGCGGTGGGACGCGCGTGCATTACTAAATTTATGGCCGTCATTGTTTACGCGTGCTCACACTCCCATGCGTGTTTGCAGCAGTGGATTAAGGCCGACCCACAGGAGGGGGGAGGGGGGCGTGCATATTGATACGGTTATTTTTAGCGCGAGCCGTGGTGAGTGACGTGCGCCTACGCGTGCACGCAGCCACCTCCGGATTAGTGGTGGTGTACGTGGGGAGTGTGTGTGGGATAACTCCGGGCGGTGAGGATCCAGCTACTTAGCCATGTACCTCAGAGAAGGCACTCGTGCGGGGGGGCCGATCACCCGATCAGCGGGGGCCCGGCAAGAAGTGGCTGAGGAGGAGGGGGGAGAGGAGGAGGTGGGCGTCAGCCTGTTCTATATGCCCGGTATGAAAATTTGATGAAAATAATAAAAATTAAATGAAATTTGTGAAAATTAGTAATAATCCGAATTTATGCTAATTTGTGTAATTATGCGCACATATTATGCTAATTCAAGAGATAATCGTATTCATTTAAGCGAATGTATGTGATTATGCTAATTGATGCAGTTATGATAATTAGGATAAACCTCGTTTTTGAGGGTAGTATTATCAATCGGGATTGTACAATTAATCATGTGAAGTTATGCAGGTGTGCTATAAGTATGCCAGATTAAACTCGGCTTCGTTGACCAAGGTTAGTATTATTGATCGGTATAATACAATTATTCTCGCTTTAACATTTACTGATTATGTATTAGTGTGTTATGTCAGGTCTCCAAATTCAAATCTCACTGCAGGATACAGTTCTTATTATTAAGATTATCACGCATGAACTCAGGAAAGAAACACTCAAACACTTCTGTGTTAAGCAATTTTAATTTCTAAACAAAACCTTAACACTATAATATGCGAACTCTCATGCTTGGAATTACCCCCGGTACGATCGGGGAATTTTCCCTCAGGGAGCAGTACATTTAACCATCAATGATTGCGTTGTTTCACTTTGGCAACCGCACATATGATTAATTCCACCGCGTAACACGAGCTTAGTTGGTGATAGGGAGAGTCTTTAAAACAGGCATGCCAAGATGTTCTAAACAAATACCTTAAAGCGAATTATTATACCCCAAAAGCAAAAGTATACGTCAATAGATTAATCGGCAAGATTATGCAATTAAAAAGAAAAGAAAAAAACGAACGACTAAGATATTTCTAAATGACCGTATCCACTTAACTCAATGGGCAGCAATGTTCTTCACGATCAGTTGATATTGAATGCACCTCATCGGAATGGCAACCCTTCTTGATTTGTCCCTATATGCGTGTTGTGTGTCTTCGTAAAGCACATGCCGGGTGATGCGTCGTGAGGGTGTGAGTGTGGGGGAGGGTCATACAAACTGCTTCGTTCTCGCTCTTGCTCGGGGCGTCGGCTTAGCTGCCCGTCCGCTGGCAGATACAGACTCTTTCCACTGCTGGAGGGGCTGCGCCGCATGCCCCTCTCCTTGAAGATGCTCGATTGCGCTCACTGCTGGTTCGCTGACACTCTTGCTCACGGGCAGCTGGTCAGGCTCTTTCTCCTGCTGGATGAGCCGAGTCGGCACAACGCTTGTTCGCTGGCAGCTGGCACCCTTGCTTGGTGGAGCTGGTTGCGCTGGTTGCGCTGGTTGCGCACTCTCTCCTGCTGCGAGCTCTGGGGCCAGGGAATTGGCCAACTTCCCCCAGGTTGAATTACACTGCGGAGCCGTGAATTGACGTGCAATTGCATGGTCACGACGAGGCGACTCAGTCACCGCAGTTAGGACACACACAGCACGGCAGGTAGGAGGGGAAGGGGCCACGAACGATGGGCTAAGAACACACAGGAGGCAGGATCAGCCGGGTATGTGTCTGATTGGCTGGCAGGTTAGGGTCCTGAAGGTCCACACGAGCACCAGGGGAAGCATCTGATTGGCCGGAAAAGTATGCTTGCACACCGTGGCCAATGGCAACGGCCCAGCGGCGGCCTCTGTTGATGGGTAGAGAGGGAAACGGACGTCGGTGAAGTTCAAGTTTCAAGTTTCATTTATTGTGTATAGCCCTGTGAGCCATGCGGCTCTTAAGTCGGGTGCAACCGCAACAAACAAAATATGAACACAGAACATCCCAAAGCGACGACGCGCAACAGAAACATCCTGGAATTCAACCAGCAAATATTCCATAAAAAAACGTATTAAAACGCTGTGTGCAAAAATCACAATGTGGTGCAAGCCAACATCAACAACAACAACCATAAGACAATTTAGATTAACCATATGTTTTCGAATTACCAAAATAAAGCTACAAAAATAATGTAATAACAGTAATCATAGGAACTGTGATTTTAAATTTAACAATAAACGATATACATAACACGTACGACAAAACCTGCAGCCATAGCTGGCAGGACGACACTCCCAGTGTATGATGTGTGAGTGAGTCAGCAGCAGCGTGAGTGAGTGTATGATGTGCGAGTCAGCGTATGATAAGTGAGTCAGTAGTAGCTTGAGTGAGTGTATGATGTGTTAGTCAGCGCATGATGAGTGAGTATGAAGTGCGAGTCAGCCAGCACACGATAAGTTAACCAGTGTATGATGAGTGAATGGGTCAGTGGTTGTGCGAGTGTATGATGTGTGAGTGAGTAAGTGCATGATAAGCGAGTCAGTGCATGGTGTGTGAGTGAGTCAGTGCATGGTGTGAGTGAGTCAGTGTATGATGTGTGAGTGAGTCAGTGCATGGTGTGTGAGAAAGTCAATGTCGGCTCCCTCTGCTCGCGCCGTTGCCCCCCCCCAACTCCGTCGGCCCCCCCTGGCTCTGTCGCCCCCCCCCAGCTCCGTCGGCCCCCCCCAGCTCCGTCGGACCCCCCCCCTGCTTCGTCGCCCCCCCCCCCGGCTTCATCGACCCTCCCCGGCTCCGTCGCCTCCCCCCGGCTCCGTCGGCCCCCCCTTGGCTCCGTCGGCCCCCCCCGGCTCCGTTGCCCCCCCCGGCTCCGTCGCCCCCCCCCCCGGCTCCGTCGGCCCCCCTGGCTCTGTAGCCCCCCCCCCGGCTCCGTCGGCCCCCCCCCCGGCCCTGTGAGCCCCCCCCCGGCTCCGTCGGCCCCCCCCCCGGCTCCGTCGCCCCTCCCCCTCGGCTCCGTCACCCCCCCCGGCTCCGTCGGCCCCCTCTGGCTCCGTCGGCCCCCCCCGGCCCTGTGAGCCCCCCCCCGGCTCCATCGGCCCCCCCCGGCTCCGTCGGCCCCCCTGGCTCTCTCGCCCCCCCCGGCTCCGTCGGCCCCCCCCCGGCCCTGTGAGCCCCCCTCCCGGCTCCGTCGGCCCCCCCCGGCTCCGTCGCTCCCCCCTCGGCTCCGTCGCCCCCCCCCCCGGCTCCGTCGGCCCCCCCTGGCTCCGTCGGCCCCCCCCGGCCCCGTCGGCTCCCCCGGCTCCGTCGGCCCCCTCGGCTCCGTCGGCTCCCTCCGTCGGCTCCTTCGGCCCCCTCACAAACGGCCCCGCCAGCCGCTGCTGGGAGCGCGGCCCGGGAGCGCCCCGGGAGCGCGTGCACCTGGTCCGCGTGCGCGAACCGATGCGGGCGCACCAATGGCGGTGAGGAATCGCGGGTTGGCCAGGCAGTTCTTTGGTGTAGAGAAGGATAAAATGGGAGCAGTGAGCGACGGTGGACTCGCCCGGGTACACGTGGAATTATTCATACAGCCCTTTAAATCATCTCCGAGACACCCCCTCCAATCGGCGTGTATGAGTGACGTCACTGCCATTTGACCCCTGCCCCCCCGTCCCGCGCGTGCAATTGGTGCGCGGCGCCGGGAGAGTAGCGGCGTCGGATTTTGGGTGGCTGCGTGTCCGTGAGTGTGCACAGAGAGCGTGTGAATTGACCCAGGTGGCTAAGCACCAGCCGCGAGTCATGCCCCATACAGAGGACGTGGAGTCGGCGAGGCTGTGGACTCGAGGGGCCGCGGCGAGAGGAGGGGAGTCGGGGAGCAGCAACCCTCCCCAGGAAGAGGAAGAGGGGAGCAGCGGATCCCACACGAGTGAGGAGCCGGGAGTCAGCCTCCCCCACAACCACATGCTACACCATTGGATGGGGTTCCAAAATAAGTACGTTGCAGCAACAACAATAATGGCCACACATACATTCTGTTGTAACACAAAAATGGAATATAGTAATATGGTATGCGTAGACTCAAAACAACTGCATTTAGTAACATCTATCAATGTAATCATAATTAAAATAGATTGTACTCCAAATACCTAGCCAATTATTAATACTTTTAGAAAAGTCCTCTCTTGCAATGCTTCACAACCGGTGTTCTGCAGCAAAGTCCCAAGTGTGCCGCGGTATTTTCGAATTGATCAACAGGCACACAGACAACGAAATAAAGTAATTAATACTAACACAGACATCAACGTAAAATAACGAAATAGACATTGAATTTACACGGTTAAATTAAATCATTAACAAACGCACACAGTGACACACAAAACACACAATTCTCCCCGCCTGAGCCAGGTGCCCCCCCACCCCAGGTGAATGATTATACCCGGGCCTCACACGTCTGCAGTTCTCATCGAGTTCTGACGAGGCCCGGAGAAGACACGGCGATTGAGGGGAAAGCTACACACGTGATTGTGGAAATTTCACATTTCCATAATGGCACAGGAAATCCATCTATCGTCCACCTATCACTTGAGAAAGATGTGTGCACACGTCACACATCATCAACAGCCATGATCAATCCACTAATGGACGAAGGGCCCACAGTGATGTTCAGTGTGCCATTAAGATCGAGCAAGTTTGAAAAGTGTGCCGTGGAATGAAACGTTGAGAAGCACTGCTCTATTGGAATGTTTCACCAGTTTCATAAAGTATTATTTGGTACGTGTTGGATTTCAATATTGACATAGTGACGGCCTTTTTGGGGGAGAATATTCTGCGATTTCGAAGCCACAAAGTTACATCATATCTAATAGTGGAGCACTTTCTCCTGCGTCTCAGTCTGCATTGCGGAATGGGTCAAAGTGGGTGGGCCTCAGGCAGAGCTAAAATTAAGTCATACATAATGTAGAATTTCTCAGCAATTCAGGAGCCATGATTCCGCATAAAAAAATCATATGGCGACATATTCCATGACATTAAAGTGGAACTCCAGTACATGCATTCTGTAGAAACATGCACGAAACTGCTGACAACCCAACAAATGTGGAAAGAATGAGTGATGGAATGTTACCACCTCTGTCTCGAGGCCCAATACCTGGTGGGGTATTAGCAGAAAGGCCACCATTGTTTAGAACGCAAATACAGATTCGGTCACATTTTTCAAATTCAAAATAAATGACATGTCTATGCAAACTTGTGAAAGAATGTTTCATATGAAATACGATTCACACTTCCTTACAGGCTGCCTCAAGGTTATTTGAAAGTGGGTTTCAAGACACCAAGCAATAATCATAATAATATTCTTAGCTCTTTTGGTAAAGTCACGTTGAAGGGAAACAATAAAATAATAAAATATATATAAAACACCTGGTGATGACCGTTTGTGTTATGGTCGAAACGTCGTGAGAATTTTATTGTTTTATATATTTTATTATTTTATTGTTTTCCTTCAACGTGACTTTACCGAAAGAGCTAAGAATATGAATTACTGCAGTCACGAAAGCTTTAAATTAAAAAAAATAATCATAATTCTTATTATATTTTATCGTAACACAGTAGTAACTGAGTTTTATTTGAAATTTCCCCTAGATATTACCAGCACACTCCAGCAAACCATCCTACCAGTGATAGACTACGACACGTACAAAACAAATGCATTTTCGGGTTCTACATTACCCGACAACACAATATGTGCCGGTGATGATTCAAGTGGTGTATGTGATGTAAGAATATTTCTTGTTTGAGTCACAATTTGCGACAATTTGTCTAGATTTGGTCTATGGAAAATATGGCAACCCTACGTGAATCCCAGTGAGGGTCCTTATTCAATTTACATTTGAGATTCAGTAAGGCTTTCTTAGATAAATAAAGTTAATTGCCAGTCATATGATGATCTTTAAAAAAATCAAGTCTCCCTAATGTGCAATTCCAATTTATAATGCAAAACAGTAATTGATCAAATGGACAAAGAACCTTAACATATTGTTGTAAATTTACATTATGAGACCTCCTTTGCCAGAAACAAGATATAGGAATAGGTTTTACCCTTTTTAACTGGCACAAAAACTGACACCTTTATTCAAGGCATCATGTTTGCAATAACCATAACACAAGCAGTCAAAATGCAAACAAAAAAGACAACTCTGATAATAATATGCACTGTCCTTGAATTTGATTGGTCCACACCCGAGACAGCTTTTCTTAGAGCCTAGTCTCCATTGGTGTTGGACCAGAAGACGCCAAAAGGCGTACAACTCAGTTAAAAAGGGTAAAACCTATTCCTATATTGTTGTAAACTATACAACTTTTAAAGGGTAAATGCATCTAAATTATATTAAAAAATTCAATGAGTTCTCCATTGACCTCATGTCCCCAGCTTTTAATAAGAATTTACAGGGCTAAAACTACACTACGAAGTGTATGCAAGGACAATTTTTTTTTAAACCCAAATATTTATACGAGAAAAGCTAAATGCATAATTGTGTCAATATTGGGCCATTGGATGTATAGACTGGTTTCAAACATGTCTTTAACATTACAATTACGTTCATAATCGATTTAAAAATAAATTACCAGTACTGTGTTTTCATATTGGGGTTGTCAGTAATATTTAATAAGATAATACTGTATTTTATGTGAATTTCCAATGTGCAGGTGATGGCGTGTTTTTAACTCGGAAGGATATTCTTGTGGCCGATGAATAGTACCATCAAGATGGTCATTGCCCTCTTAACACATACTGGATAATTGATTCTAGATTTGAAGCTTTCGTGACTGCAAGGATCCATACTCTTTGGTTCTATTCGGTAAAGTCACGTAGGTAAAAATAAAATAACAAAAATCACGACGTTTCGGCCACAACACAAGTGGCCTTCATCAGGTGAAGGGACCGGACTGTCCAGAGGACAGAGTTAGAGTGAAGACAGCCAAGCCCAGGTCGCGTCCTTTAAGCTGTGTGGGAGGAAACAAAAAACGCCTTGACAAAGGAATTAGCATAAAATGATGTACTGGATCGGCACGGTGGGGGGAGGGGGGGAGTTTACATAATGTTGGTGATGATTCCTTAATTGAAACCATCCTCTCAGTTGAAATTGTGTCTGTGTTAGTAAATCTGAATTGCCTCGTGGACAAATCTCTGATAAAAACCCGTGGGTTTGCAGAGAACCTTGGTATTGGAGAAAACTATATCGTGATCACCCACAGCGTTGTAACAGTGATCATTGGGGCATTCTGTCTACAGGAAACCCACCCACACAGATTCCTACTTGAAACCTGATTCCCACCACTACCCAGCTTAAAATAATTCTCTCATCAAAACTTTATACCATAGGGCTCATTGCATTTCGGACCAACACCACCTGACCAGTGAATTAAAACATGTACACCTGGCCCTCAAGAGAAACGGATACTCTGACCATACCATCCGCCAAGCTGTTTCTCCCACCATACAGAAACAACCACTTGATACTCCAGTCAAAACCATCACACTACCATATATAGCAGGCGTTACTAAAAAGATCTCCAAAATTCTAAACAAACACAAGATCCTGGTCCGGTTCAATACAGTACACAAAATCCGTGACCTGATCCCATCCGTGAAGGATGTCGTTCCTGACTTACAGTACCCCGGGGTTTACAAATTGAGCTGCACCTGTGGTGACTGCTATATCGGGGAGACGAAACGACATGTCTCTGACCGAATTCGCGAGCACAAATCAGATTTGAAACACGGCAGAACGAATTATTCTGCCGTAGCTGATCACTGTTACAACGCTGTGGGTGATCACGATATAATTTTATCCGATACCAAGGTTCTCTGCAAACCCACGGGTTTTTATCAGAGACTTGTCCACAAGGCAATTCAGATTTACAAACACAGACACAATTTCAACTGAGAGGATGGTTTCAAATGAAGCAATCATTGGAAAGATGTTCTAAATCAAACCAAACATTAAACTAATTTTCAATGGTACAGTATATTTTTTCAAGTAGTGGTATCCCAAACTTTCACAGCAGCTCATTTCACTTCACATCAACATTATGTAAACTCCCCCCCCCCCCCCCCACCGTGCCGGTCCAGTACATCATTTTATGCTAATTCCTTTGTCAAGGCGTTTTTTGTTTCCTCCCACACAGCTTAAAGAACGCGACCTGGGCTTGGCTGTCTTCACTCTAACGCTGTCCTCTGGACAGGCCGGTCCCTTCAACTGATGAAGGTCACTTGTGTTGTGGCCGAAACGTCGTGATTTTTGTTATTTTATTTTTACCTACGTGACTTTACCGAATAGAACCAAAGAGTATGGATCATTGATATTTAAATAATGTTTCTTGAAATATGAACACAAGCTTGTTTAGTATAACATGAATCAATCTTTCCCTTTCAGTCTTTTTAACTTCTCAATGCTTGTCATGTAATTCCTGTACCTTTTTCCCTTTCTCCTCTCAAGTAATAATTCTGAACTCTAAGATGTACTCCCAATTTGTTTCAGTAATTCTACTGTTAAAAGCACATATAAAACACAGGTTTTGTTTTTTCTATTGCACCTTTAATGAGTTCTTTCTAGGAACCTTTATATGTTATACTCGTGGTTGCCTTATTAAAATGTTATTTCATAAATAAAAAATGTGATTCCAAATAGATGGACATTCACTCCTTTTGTACAACAAATACAATGTAAGCAGAATTAAATTAAATCACAGCTATATTGCACACAACCTTCAGCACCACAGAACCTTAATACATGCAGTGTGATGCATGGGATGTTACTTTCCCGTGCGTGGCTGAAATTGGATTGTGCAACATGGTCAACTTTATAGAATTCAATGTTGATTTGAAGCCATATTTCCTGATGATGACTGCTTGTGTTGCAGTCGAAACGTCGTGATTTTATTATTCTTTTTTCTACCTACGTGACTTTACCGAAAGAACCAAAGAGTATAGTTTCATAGAATTCCTTTTTAAATTCCCCAATGGTGACTGAAGGAAAATTTCATCCAGGAATGGATAAACCATGGCCGATGATGAACGTGGTCAACAACAGCAAGTTACTCGCAATCCAAGGTTTCACTGTACTCGCCAATCAATAATAGTAAAGATGTAAAAAAAGGGTTGGATTTGTGAACATTGATAGAAAATGACAGTCACACCGTGCAATATTACCGCACTGGGTGTAGTATAATTGGTCAAGGCGGATGTCACCTATCATCATTTAAAAGTGATTGAGCATACAATTGTACATACAGTTATTGAATACACTTTGGACATAATTCAAATCTTTGCTAAGCCACTGAGCAAAAACACCGAATTCTGTGTTTGGCAATAGCCGAGACCATTCATGGCCCCTTCCCACGTATTCCCATTAGGGAATCACGTGCGGGTGTGAACCAAGTACGCGCGTGCTGGTCACGCAATTTTGTTGGGGGCCGACACCCTTGCATATAATTTAGGGTCGTTAAATGACACGAGGTAATCCATTAACCGTTTTTAGAATCGATTACCAGTCGGAAATGTCGGGAACGGTGCCGTTTACAGTGGAATATTCGCGATTGCATTTATAGGTAAGTGGAAACATTCAATCTGCACAGCGGCCTAAGTAGATCATTTCTCAGTTAAAAGTGCAGTCCTGAAATTATTTATTTGCTCACTTCACCGCTGGCGAAATAGCCGTAATTACACGCAGTTCTATTGCGTATTGTCTCCTCTTCCACGCTGACCAAATATTGGACGAGGTGAACGTACCCACACTTTATCCCACCCACATACAACCTTGCCAAACGATTGTGGTGTAACTGTGGTGTCACAGCAGCGAAGCCGCTCCGTCGGAGCCATGCCTGCAACTGTGATGCCGAAACAGCGAAGCCGTCCTGCCGACGCCGTGGCCGCGATGCCGCCACTTCCGAGCGACGGGGCCGACGCTGCTGTTCCTTCACCACCCCCACATGAACACACACACACCCCCACATAGAGCCCCGAAGGGAGGTCACCTGGCTGACAGGTTTTCACCCAGAAGCCCTCTCACGGGACCAATCTTCACAATTTCCTGCGACCAGGGAATTGGGCGACCTCCCCCGAGGCTAACTCGCACCGTGGCGCCGTGACTTGGGTTGTAATTACATGGTCACGACGGGGCTGCTCAGCCACCGCAGGTAGAAAACACACACAACACACACGGGTCAGCAGGCAGGTAGGGGGGCGGAGTCACGAACGGCGGGAAAACAGGGCCGGTCCTCTGATTGGTAGGACAGATGCGCTTGTGTAGAGGGTAAAATGCGGATGTCTGAGAGAGCACCGGCCCGGGGAGAGTGGCGGGAAATCCGAGCCACCTGATTGGCCGGGAAGGCCAGCGGATCAGCGCCAAATTATCTTTGATGTAGGGAACAATAAAAAGCGAGAGAAGGTAGGGATAGGAGAGTCACCTTCTTCTCAAGTCAGGGATCGTGGTAGTCACCTTGCCGGCCACTGGATCGTCAGTGAGACGAGTCACAGCGCAGCCCGGCCCCGCTCCCAACGAGAACGTCGAGCAGCCTCGCCTCTCCTTGGCTTCCCGCACATCCAAGGCAAAACGTGAGTACGAAATAAAGAGTTGGGATTTAGGGTAAGATCCTAGGGAGTTTAATTCTAATGGGACGAGGTAGATCGGATTAGACCATCAGGAGATAGGTTAGACCTGCCCTGCTGACTCAGACTGATTTGGGTGATAGTAGCTCGCAGACACGCCAGGAATAAATCGTCAGTGATCAATAAACCTTGTCGTGTGGTTTCTGCGAGTGTGGAACGGGCGCATGGTGGTGTGAGTCCGCTCGTCGTGGTATGGGGATTTGCGCGTGGGTAACTCTGTTGAGGCGGCCATTGTGTGCGCACCCGACCAGGGTTCCTGCGTCGTTGTACCCTGTGTTTGCGCACGAGTGTGTAATTACCCACGTGTTTGTGCTCGCCCATACGTGTAGCTCGTGGTTAGCGTGTGTGGTGAGCAACGGTGGATTCGCCAGGGTACACGTGAGATTATTCATACAGCCCTTTAAATAATCTCCGAGACACCCCCTCCAATCGGCAACGTGTGTGCGAAGGACGTCATTACCCTCTGACCCCTGACCCCCGTTCAGCACATGTGAGTGGTGCGCGGGGTTGTGTGAGCAGAGACGTCGCGTTTGAGTGGCTGAGAAGTGACGGATTGATTTAAGGCAGCCATGCGCCAGCCCTGAGCTATGCCCCACAAACAGGGCCCGCGGACCCGAGGGGCTGTGCTGCAAGGAGAGGAGACGGAGGGCGGTAGCACTCCCCCCACGAGCGAAGAGTCAAATAACGGCGGCTCTCACACGAGCGAGAGGTCCGGAGCCCGCAGCCCTACCGAGATCAGCCTTCCCCCGGAGGGGGAGCCGGGGGCCCGCGTCCCCCACATAACCATTTATACTATATCGCGGTCAGCAACAGTGGAGCTTTAAGAAACGGCAATTGAAATGGGGAAGACATTTTCCCATTGCAACTGTCGTGGTGTGTGGGTGACATGCTCCGTTGTCACACCACGGAAGCTCCCTTCATTCATCAGTGAAAACGTTAATGTTTATTGCTAGATATGTCTCTACAGTATGTGCAAAAACACGTCTTACCCGTTTTTTATTCGGTTATTGTACCGGTAATGCAACAAAAAACAGATTTCAAAAACCCTCGTATGATGGTTCCCAATAATTCAGACGTTCCAAGCCGAGCAATCAGCAGTAGCCCGCAATACAACGCTCCCTATGGGAGGCGCTACATTTGTGCTGCATCTAAAGCAGTGGTCCCCAACCTTTTTGGCACCAGGGACCGGTTTCGTGGAAGACATTTTTTTCACGGATCGGGGTGGGGGGGTCATCATTTGGGTCTTTCCCCCTTTTCAAAGAAGCTCCCCAGCGACGTTTGTTTTTTTTACATATTTTGGCTACTAGGGGTTAGCTTGTGGGCGTAAACAAAACTGCGACTGAGACAAGTGCGCAGTGCCGGAAAGAGGCGCAGGTGGAAGTAATAATGGGGGCGGGCCACACACGGACTCACCGCTCTCACCTCCCGCTCTGCGGCCCGGTTCCTAGCAGGCCACGGACCGGGGGTTGGGGCCCCTTGATCTAAAGAATCGGATTTTTTTACGAATCCACTTATTGTGTTTTCCAGAGTATACTGAACTGATAGAGTCAATAGAAAGTGGGCAAGTGTAAATTCTCGTTTCAAATGCTCTGAAAGTATGTAACCATTAAATGTTCTGAAAGTATGTAACCACATTTATGGTGAACGAACCGTAACAGAATTGAGCATGCTACGTCTAATGTGTGAAAAGGAAGCATTTTGTGTGGATATAACACACATTTTGTGGCATTGTTGTTAACCACAGATTAGTTTATCATTTAAGTACGACTAACAATATCAGGAGGGGCGAAATTAAGCAGGCTAGACGTGGTCGTCAGCAGCATACTAATGGTAACAGGTAAAAAAAACTTTTTCACAGATAAAATAGGTGCACACGTCGTAATAGTATTCCATGCATTGTGGTATTTTTATACTTTATAAACTTACTCGTTTTACTTCATGAAATAATTAACAGACTAACGTGTGCATTTACCTAAACGAGCTTATAAATGCAGTGTATGTACATAATGTGGTATTTGAATACATATTTTAAAACAATGGCAATCAATTGAAAGTCACTATTCATGACACAATGCGCTCGTGAATTGTTTGTATATTTTCTGTCACAACTCAAAAAAATACGCAAGAATTTTTTAAGTAGTGATGGAACTTTACTACCTACGACTCGTAGACTCGTGACACCATGCCCGCAGAACATTTATCATCGCAAAATTTTTGCATAAAATACATTTCACTTCCTTGTATGTCCCTGGATATATAGAGGCTGCGCGTCGGTCATTTGACAGTGTGTTGAAAACCCCAATCAATAAATCATGGTCACTCTCCTGATCTTCACTTTCCTGCTGAATCAAGGTATTCACATATGTATTGCTCACAGTAAGATTAGTTCACATTCTAGTTTTTTTTCATGTAACTACTAAATTATTTCACCAGGAGTGTTTGTTACTCACATGCTTTTCTTTCCACAGCATTTGTCTCGGCTCAGACTTGTGGTTTTTCTGCGACTCCACAAAACCGCATTGAGGGTGGTAATGAGGCCACTCCTCACAGCTGGCCTTGGCAGGTATGAGATCAATTCAAAATTTCAGGATTGTGACAGTATAATGAGTTTCTTAGATGTGAAGTTCTGCATTCACACCCGGGATGTAGACAAACAATAGTGTTCTTAGGCTACTTTTTTCAAACTTCAGCACGCTGATCCCTGTGTATTGGTGAAGGTGGAGAACATAGACATTCGAACATAGAAACAGTACAGTGGGTTACAATTGGCTCTTTACAGCTCTCTCCGATTATAAACAACACGGTACAATTAATTGACACATTATGGAAATTTGCCAGCCAGTTTATACTCACAGCTGAATATTGATTTGCATGATTTACGTTCTTATTTGACCTTGAGACTGTTGTATATGTGGGTGTGTGAAAATTGATGAAAAGTAATGAAAATTAAATGAAATTCGAAATTTGCATAATTAATCCAAAATTATGTTCATTCGTGTAATTATGCGTATAACTATGCTAATTAGAGACGTAATCGTATTAATTTATACGAGTGGGTGTGGTTGTGTTAATTATAGCCTTTATGATAATCAGGCCCCGCCTCGTTGACGAGGTGGGGTTATCAATCAGGATAACGCAATCAATCGTGTGCTGTTACGCTAGTGTCAATTCGGCCTCGTTGTCTAACTTCGTATTATTGATCAGCATAATACAATGATTCTCGCTTTAACACTCCCCGAGTGTTCATATTTTAGGTCCCAAGTTCATATCATTCGCTTTAGTTTAATGAGTGTGGATTGGTGTGTTTATAGTTTAGGTTCCCGAGTTCATATCTCATCGCAGGATACAGATCTTATGCAAAAATTTCAGGAAAGAATCACACGACCACTTCTGTATTAATCAATTTATTTTCTAATTAAACCTTAACTATAATATGTATGTGAACTCTCAATCTCAGAACTTCAACACGGTATCCACACGGTATCAAGACAGTCTCATCCACGACTGTACAATTTCACTTTGATAACACATGGACCCCGCATAAAGCGATTGCTGTTCGTGAGAGAGAGAGTTAGAACATGCCAATGCTATGCTACACAAAAGCTTATACATTATAATATGAACGATCATTATGCTTGAAATGGTCAGCACATTATCACAGGCGATTGATTAACCTGCAACGGTATTCATATAAAAAGACAATCAAACAGTTATTATTTCCAAAGGCATAAATGTAACAACAGATCCACCGGACAGACTATAAGATTACCGAAATGGCTTATGTGTGAGGGTGTGTGGCGGAACGTGTTATCTCACGGGAGATTAATTAATTCGTGAATAAGATTGTATGATCAGAAAATCGGTTTCGCACGATTCCTCCCCGGGAGCGTAGCTCCGTGGCGAAGGTGCCAAGGATTAATTCGTATTGATGGATCGGTTGGTAACTTATGCGATTAGAAGTACAGTCCAAAACAAAATATTAAAGAGGGAAATTACGAATATACTTATAAACGACGGACTGTTATCACACGATCGATGCTTCCACGGCCAGATGGTTCACGGACTTGAGTGTGTTTGTGTGTGATGAATTGTGTGGAGTAGTCATTGTTTGGAGTTGAGTCTTTAGGTCCAGCGAACGTCAGATTGGTCGTGTAGTGGGGCATAGCGCATCATCGTATCGTGGAGTTCTCTTCATAGGGTAATGTGAGTGTGGTTGGTCTTCTCGCGTTAACATACGTCGACGTGTCCCTTGTATGAAAGGGATACTCGCTCCCTTTAGAGCGGTCAGGGTGAGTGGGGGTTGTGCATCATACGTATCGGCGTTCCCTTCTCCACACAGCAGCCAGCCTCTGTCCACGGGAGAGAGTTGCTTGATCGCTCTCAGTGCTGCTCAGTGGACACCTCTCTCCACTGCTGGATGAGCTGCGCGATCACGCTCGTGTTGGTTCGCTGACAACAGTTTCTCTCCGCTGTTGGATGAGCTGCATCGGCACGCTCCCTCTCTCTGGGTGGAGAACTCGAACGTGCTCGTTGCTGGTTTGCTGAAAGCAGGTTTTTCTCCACTGCTGGATGACTCAAGTCGCACGTGCTCTTGCTCTGGTTTGCAGAAGCTCTTGCTTGGTGCGTCGGTTGCTCTGCAGCTGGACTCAATGTAGAATAAACTTCCAGCAATACTCTGTCTTTCAGCTCTTGGAAATCACACTAGGTGACGCCTCACTACCCTGCGAGTCTTGCCAACGTCAGTGGGTAGCGACGGGCCACTTTGGCCTCTGCTCGCCGCCCCCTGCTCTGCAGCTCGCCGGCTGGCGACCTGTTGCTCTCGTTCCCGATTTGAACTGCTCCTGAGCTGACTCACTGGTCGAACTCCCCGCGTTCCGACCCCTCCGAGTCGAACTCCCCGAGTTCCGACCCCCCTGGTCGAACTCCCCGAGTTCCGACCCCCCTGGTCGAACTCTCGAGTTGAACTCCGAGTCGAACTCCCCGAGTTCCGACCCCCTGGTCGAACTCCCCGAGTTCCGACCTCTTCCGAGTCGAACTGTCTCCCGAGAGTCGACCCCCCGGTCGAACTCTGGTGAGCCGACCCCCCCCCCCCCCCCCCCCCGGTCGAACTGAGGTTTCAATGCTCAGGATCCTCTTTTTATGCCCAAAAATCCTTTCACTCGGATCCTGCCCACAAGGCGGGGTTTCTTTCTATTTTTGCTGTGTCAGGACTTGTCCGTATGTATCTGCGTCCGTGTGTGTCCGTACATGTGTCAGTGTGTGTCATTGTGTGCATCACCCACGGTATATTCCGTTGTCATACTCCTACCATAAAACCCACAAGTAAAACAATCAAATGTTATAAATTGTCTCGAAGGCGCCTCTCTGTCTGGGTGCACAACCTGGAGGGAGGGGCGATATTCCCTCCGACTTTCACCGACGCACAAAGAAATGGTTAAAAAGTTTTAAGTTAACATTTCATTTCATCAGAGTTCCACAGTTATGATTCTGTATTAATCCAAGGTCTGGGTCAGCTTCCCGTTGTGGTGTTTGACTCGTGTTTCCCCGAGCGTATACACACTCCTACTCCGCGCTGCGGGGATATAAAGACGGCCGGGATCTTCCTTTCTCTCCGACCCTGGGTTTAACATCGCCCTTTGCTTACGTTGCAGTTTTGCTGTGCGCTTGCATTTCTTTTCCTCTCTACTCTTACTTTAACCCGGCTTATTATTTGCGTATGGGTGGATTAGAGCATTCATGTTGACTTAGGAAAACCTGATTGTTAGGCTTTGGGTCAAGTCGTATAGAAATTATTAAAATATGTAAATACATTTCATATTAAATTAATAGACGGGTGATGGTTACATTGACGTAGCTTGTGGCAGGGTTCAATTAAAGTGGGTGTGAAGATCAATAACTTTAGCCTACCCTGTCGTTAAATTCCGACTTTAAGTTACTTTAATAGTAATGCAGAACCAATTAGCTTTTTTGACTTAACTAGATCTAGGCTAACGCAATCTCCCAGTGACCCTGGCTTTGTGTTTACGTCAGCCCCTTGCAATCCGCTGTGCTCTGCTCTCTATCTGCTCCCTCTGACCCTGGGAGGGCTCTGAACGTCAAAATCGTGTTAGTGGGTCAACGTAAATATGACCTCCACATGCCATGCTGAGGCCTGGTTTGGTGTTTTTATTCATTATTAAAATTAAAAGAAACAATAGAAATATGTATCTATATGCATTGAAAAATTACTTGTTAATATTAAGATGGAAAGGGGGGCATATACAACAAGACAACACAACATCTTAACTCGAATCAACTCAGTCAGCCCGAGTTGACCTAATTTTTCTCAAGTTTAAAAACAACACATCTATGATGAATTCTAAGCGATATTAATAAGGACTTGTAACATGGATCACTAAAAGAACACAGGGCGATTTGTGTTCATTCGGTTCTGACCTGACCTCTGCCTCCATTAAGCATCTCCTCCCGCCATACTTTTCTTAACTTTCTTTTTCCATTTTATTTCATGCTATTCTTCTAATTTCCTGTCCATTTAGTGCTTCCTAGATCACAGCTGGAGATCAATGTAATTATTTTCACACAGTCACTTTGAGGATGTGTTCTTCTCCAAGTCGTGTGTCTCTACATTGGTACTCTTTGGTTCTATTCGGTAAAGTCACGTAGGTAAAAAACAAAACAACAAAAATCACGACGTTTCGGCCACAACACAAGCGGCCTTCATCAGGTGAAGGGATCAGGCTGTCTCGAGGACAGCGCTGGAGTGAAACACAGCCACGCTCAGACCGCGACCTTTAAGCTGTGTGCAAGGAAATAAGGTGCCTTGACAAAGGAATTAGCATAAAAATTAGCATTTGATTGGCCGACTTTGCATAGAGGTAGTGTACATGCGGGTGCACATGCCGGTTGGTGCGGGGGAGGGGGAGTTTACCTATTGATGGTGTGAAAAGGGAATTTAAGAGCTGCGAAAGTTTGGGGTACCACTATTTGAAAAATATACTGTACCATTGAAAATGTGTTTAATGTTTGGTTCGATTTAGAACATCTTTCCAATGGTTGCTTAATTTGAAACCATCTTCTCGGTTGAAATTGTGTCTGTGTTTGTAGATCTGAATTGCCTCGTGAACAAATCTCTGATAAAAACCCGTGGGTTTGCAAAGAACCTTGGTATCGGAGAAAATTATATCGTGATCACCCACAGCGTTGTAACAATGATCAGCTACGGCAGAAGAATTCGTTTTGCCGTGTTTCAAATCTGATTTGTGCTCGCGAATTCAGTCAGAGACATGTCGCTTTGTCGCCCGGATATAGCAATCACCGCAGGTACAACTCAATTTGTAAACCCCGGGGTACTGTAAGTCAGGAATAACATCCTTCACGGATGGGATCAGATCACAAATTTTGTGTACTGTATTGAACCGGACCTGGATCTTGTGTTTGTTTAGAATTTTGGAAATCTTTTTAGTAACGCCTGCTATATATGGTAGTGTGATGGTTTTGACCGGAGTATCAAGTGGTTGTTTCTGTATGGAGGGGGAAACAGCTTGGCGGATGGTACGGTCAGAGTATCCATTCCTTTTGAGGGCCAGGTGCACATGTTTTAATTCACTGGTCAGGTGGTGTTGGTCCGAAATGCAATGAGCCCTATGGTATAAAGTTTTAATGAGATAATTATTTTGAGCTGAGTGGTGGTGGGAATCAGGTTTCAAGTAGGAATCTGTGTGGGTGGGTTTCCTGTAGACAGAATACCCCAATGAGCCATCAGGTCTCCTCTCAAACAGAACATCTAAGAATGGTAGCTTGCCATCTTTCTCCACTTCCATGGTGAATTTGATAGCAGGCATTACTAAAAAGATTTCCAAAATTCTTAACAAACACTAGATCCAGGTCCGGTTCAATACAGTACACAAAATTCGTGATCTGATCCCATCCGTGAAGGATGTTATTCCTGACTTACAGTACTCCGGGGTTTACAAATTGAGTTGTACCTGCGGTGATTGCTATATCGGGGAGACAAAGCGACATGTCTCTGACCGAATTCGCGAGCACAAATCAGATTTGAAACACGGCAAAACGAATTTTTCTGCCGTAGCTGATCATTGTTACAACGCTGTGGGTGATCACGATATAATTTTCTCCGATACCAAGGTTCTTTGCAAACCCACGGGTTTTTATCAGAGATTTGTTCACGAGGCAATTCAGATCTACAAACACAGACACAATTTTAACCGAGAAGATGGTTTCAAATTAAGCAACTATTGGAAAGATGTTCTAAATCGAACCAAACATTAAACTAATTTTCAATGGTACAGTATATTTTTCAAGTAGTGGTACCCCAAACTTTTGCAGCTCTTAAATTCCCTTTTCACACCATCAATAGGTAAACTCCCCTCCCCCCCGCGCCAACCGGCATGTGCACCCGCATGTACACCACCTCCATGCTAAGTCGGCCAATCAAATGCTAATTTTTATGCTAATTCCTTTGTCAAGGCACCTTGTTTCCTCGCACACAGCTTAAAGGTCGCGGTCTGAGCGTGGCTGTGTTTCACTCCAGCGCTGTCCTCGTGACAGCCTGATCCCTTCACTTGATGAAGGCCGCTTGTGTTGTGGCCGAAACGTCGTGATTTTTGTTGTTTTGTTTTTTACCTACGTGACTTTACCGACTAGAACCAAAGAGTATGGATCCTTGCAGTCACGAAAGCTTTAAATCTAGAATCTCTACATTGGTGTTCAAAAATAAATCAGTATATTTACAGATGAGACGATACATTTTTACTATGGTTGCGGTGACATGGAAATACTATGATATATCATGATCATTGTATCATCTATTTGTAAAATATTATTCCATGATTATTGCCGATTGAAGTTTTTACAAATATTTAATATCTTGACTTCTTCGTCGTGTCACCTGTCCAACCTGCACGGTCTTTTCCCAATATTCTGCACAGGCCACCGCTTCTGGTGTTGGCATTGCCAAATCTTGAAAAGTGCATTGTGGTGCTGGAGGGCATCTCAGGAGTAGATCCATGGTTTGCTCCTCCTGACAAGCACAATGTTCGCTTATGCAGAAGCGCCATGATTTAATAAGAGAGTTGTATCTGCCGAAACCCACTCTCAGTATGTTTAGGCTCCGGCATGTGAGCTATTTGGAATTGGAACCATATGCGAGCTCCTCACTGGGGATGATTCTTCACCGATTCCATTCAGCAGTTTTGTCACTTGATTTTTCCCATTCTGTTTGCCAGAAGGAAGTTCTAGCAGATTCCGGTGATGTGGTCAGTGGCACAGTGGAGCACAAGAAGCTGTTTCTCGATGACAGACAGTGTGCTGGCTGATGGCCATGTAGCGGATGACGAACGTGTCACTCTGACTTGCCGGTCGTGGTCACCTGCTCCTCACGTCCTGATGTTAGGGGGGCGCTATGTCAGATAGCGCATATAGGTAGCGGACAGGTGGCTCTCAGGCACCCTGTTAGGATTCTGCACGTGTCATTTAGGGCAGTGTCGACATGTTTGCTGTGGGTTGAGCATCCCCAGGTACAACATGGATATTCAGCCACATAGAAACAAACTGATAAGGCGGTGGTGCATAGAGTGGACAGATGTGCACCCCACTTTGAATTTGCGAACTTTTGCAGAATACTGTTTCGTGTGTTGACCTTGGCTTTGGTATTTAAAGTGTGTTTTTTCGTAGCTGAGTATGCGATCCAGTGTTACCCCGAGGTGCACTGGGTAACTCTGGTGCACTAGGCTCTGGTCTCCCCAAGTGACATTCAGGCGTCGCTCTGCATCCCAGTTTCATAGGTGGAAGGCACAGATTTGGGTTTTACTTGGGTTGGGTTTGAGTTGATTATTTAGGTAGTATTTTGACATCTTGTCCAGTCCCCTCTCCAGGATCTTCTCTGTGTTCTCGAAATTCCTCAGTAGTGTGGTAATACAGAGGTCGTCAGCATAGACGAACCGCTGAAATTCAGCAGGAAGTGGCTGATCATTGTAGATATTGAATAAAAGCGGGGCGAGCACACTGCCTTGTGGTAAGCCATTCTTTCTGGAACCCCATCTACTTTTCTGACCATAGATGCGTCTGTTCTCTAGGAGGCTACGAATGGTCTGGCTAAGGTCTAGGTCGCCATTTATGAGGTACAGTTTGTGGCTCAAGATACGGTGTTGAACAGTGTCATATGCAGCAGACGTATCAACAAACGCTGCACCAGTGATCATCTTCTGTTGGTAACCATCTTCGATGTGCTATGTGAGGTTTTGTAGTTTGCCTGCACAGGATCGACCAGGTCTAAATATAACATGTACAGAGTACAATCATTACAGATCAGAAATAAATCACGATTACCAATTAAATGAGCACTTTACAAAATATTTTTTGGTTTAATTTATCACTTGGCAGTTATGTGGCATAAATAATTGGGCTCCTTTAATTGCTGATATATGTTGTGCAACTGACAGTACAACAATGACTGTAGATGTTTTACTTGCATATGGCAATATGTTCTTGAGCTGCATGCTAATGTCGAGGTCTGCTAGCCATGAGAGGGCTTCAAGAGGGAGTTTGTGTAGTGTTGCATGGTTACAATCGCACTTTGGCTTGTCTTTGATATTCCATTCATGGAGATGTGTCCATCGGCCTGTTGATATTATGATACAGTTAATGGTTGCACCAGTGTCTCCGAGGAGTTTCAAAGCCAAGAGGTGCCATGTTTAAGTCTCAAATAAGGTGTTTCTTCTGGATGTCCGCACCGTTCCACGCTTTGCCAGCGTTCTTCCGAATCTGGATGAGACTCTAGGATGGTGACAGCACGACCCAGAAGAGGGATCGGGACTAGAGTCGGTAGCTAGGTACATTGTTGAGGTCTTGGTCAATAGGTAGGTTGTTGTTTGAAAGAAAACATGTAAATACCCATTTACTGTAGTGTCCATATCTCCGTGGATATTTGGTGGCAGAATGTTCACCAGAAGAGCGATCCAGGAGATTGGTGTTGGTTTCAGAATTCCAGTGATGATATCAATTGTGGTAGATAATTATACAACGAGCAGTTTTGTGTATGAGCTCCCAGACGAGGCTGGAGTGCAATACTCTGCACCTGAGTAGATTAGTGACAGGGCGGCAGTTCACAGCTATTTTCCGGTGCCTGGGGTCATTCCTGAAAATTTCTGTAGCAATACGATGTTTTAATTTGTCTTTTCACAGATCTTGTTTTATACTGTATGGGGCTCAAAGGTTTGGCGTATATCCATGATAACCCCTAGATATCTTGGAGTGGGATCATAGTACACTGGGTTACCACAAAAGGATGCATCAAGGGTCGCATCTGCTGAACAATTATTCAGGTGGAGTCCGCTTTTGGTGGTTTTGGAAGGATTTGATTAGTCGCCAATAATGAAAATATGCCTGTTAGAGAATTAACAATGGTCTCGAAAGTTGTGCCCTGTGTGGCAAGGTTAAATAAAACAAAGTTTAGTTTAAAGTTTGTCATGTGTATATATGTATATAAACTTGCAAGAAAATGTACATGTCAGGTTACATATGTATTGCATCGTGGCGGTGCTAGCACAGAGCCTTGAGAAAGGCCATTGTTCATAACTCTCGTGGCTGTGTTCACCAGTGAGGCGTATCCTCAAAGTACATTTGCCGACCATCGGGTCAATTAGGTGTACAGTTGAACGGCTTCGATTTTGGCTGCCAACGGTATCATAGGCTGCAGAGGTCAATCATTGCTGTATTGATTTTCTGTTCACGATGAATGCCAGCTTCTGTTCACAACAGCTACGGTCACTTCGAAATCCGGCTTGTTCGAGAGGCAGTTATGAGTCAATAATGGGGGGAAATCAGGCAATCATGCACGTTCCATTAGCTTGGAAGTGGAGGACATGAGAGATATCGGCCTGGAGCTTGAGAGCGAGTCTTGCAGGTTTATGGGTTTCAGAATGGGGACAACTGAAATAATTCCCTTATTTCCGGATATTACCTGTCTTTTGTTTCCTCCTGATGACGATCGCTTGTGTTGTGATCGAAATGTTGTGGGTTTTTTTTATAATTGAACATATCTACGTGATTTTACCGAGAGACCCAAAGAATATGAATTCCTGCAGTCACGAAAACTTTAAGTCAAAAAATTACCTGTCTTGTTTATGATGGTCCATATATTCCCAGGTTCTTTAGGAACTCAGGACAAAGGCCATCACATCCCTATGCCTTGCTAAGAATTTATGGCCCCGAGGGCCCCTTCCACTTCAGTGAGTGTACGTTCACTAGATTATTGCTTCTGGTAGTTGACTCAAAGTGATGGGGAGTTGTTTCTGGACACCCTGTTTGGTGCGATTGTCCATTGGTGTCTTTGAGCAGGATATTGTGTGGGAAGCCAACGTATTTGATTTAGGGTTTGGTAGTCTGTGCTCTGTTGGTTGAGTCACCTAGGTTCCAAAGGAGTTACCAGGCTTCATGGCTTGAGTGAGTAAAGTCCAAATCTGCAGTGAGGTATTTCCAACGTTCTCTTCAGCAGAGTTCAGGGACACTAGCAGTGCGGTGCCCTTGTTTTTTTCACCTTGTTTAATGAACTCTTTGAAGAGATGTTACATTTTTGATTGCCAACATGGCATGTATCTTTACCGATTCCCTCCCAAGAGAGAAATCTCTCGTGGCAAATGTCAGAATTTTTATGAATTTATTGAAGATTACAGGCTTTGGCTCCAGGTTTCTTCATAGCTGGGCCAGTTGGCCTCATGAACTTTCCAACGAGAATGTAGTTTTGAGGTTATGACCGGTATCGGTAGCCCAGTGTGCGTGACTGCCGGTCTGTGTTGGGTCTGCAAATGTACCTATAATTGTTCATGACGCAATTAGTGGCTGTCCATTCTTGTCTTTTGAGATGAAGCATAAGTTCTGGGTTATGCTCATTGGTTTTTTCGGTAAAGTCACGTATGTAGAAATACCATAAAATAATATTAAAATAAATCAATCATGACGTTTCGACCACAACACAAGCGATCTACATCAGGTGTAAAAAACAAATAGCGAGGGAGCATATAGGGCGACACCAACGCAACATATAGAGAGCGCCAAACTGCACGGAGGTAAATACAACAAGAAGATGAGAGACGAGAATTCAACAAACCTAAGAAAAAATTAAGTGATGCAAAACCAGTCAGGCCAACAACACAGTTAGACACTTGCCTGGCAGACCACGAATTTCAGAAGAGTGCTAAATTTCGTGTTCATCCTCTGGATTGAACATACCAGCATAGACAGAGTACAAGTCAGCAGAAATACATATACAGGGACACCAAGAGGCAAGGAGAGGAAAGGCGGACAGGAAAGCAAGGAAAAAGAAAAAGGGCTGCAGGGATGAACAGACAGAGGCCTTAAATAGAAGTAGAGGTGAGGGGGAGGGACCGGGTGGCACGGCAGCAGAGGAGGTGGGAGGGGTAGGAGAAAGCAAGGGGCGCAAAACGTTTAGGACAGAATTGTAAAGGTAACTTCCCCGTAGAAGTGTGTTAATAAAGAATTACAGCTTTCGTGACTGCATAAATTACTCATTGTTTTTTTCGGTAAAGTCACGTATGTAGATATACCATAAAATTATATTAAAATAAATCAATCACGACGTTTGGACCACAACACAAGCGATCGCTTGTGTTGCGGTCGAAACGTCGTCAGACCACGAATTAACAAATTATGGAAAATTTCTATGAACATTATCGAATTTTCGTGTTAAGGAAATTTCACACAGCACACGCCATAAGATCAATAAGCAGCACCCGGAAGGCTGCGTTATCCATCCGAAAACAGTGTCACGGTATCCCTACAATACCGTGACACTTTACCAGTCATTCAAATGCGTGTATTTTTGACAAGTTCCCTTAAAAGGTTGTTTTTCTTTTAAACTATTCAATCGTTTTAATATTTACATTAATTTGATTATTTTTGTACTGGATACCGACCTGTATTCCTTTAGGTTTCAGACCAGAAAGTTACATTTAGGTCTTGAGTAATTCAATATCCAGTTGATAAACTTTAAGACAGCAACCATTCGGTTTATGGACTTTTTTGGCATTTAGCTCAACCAATCCTATCTAAATTCAAATTAACGCTATCCAATTCACCTAGATGACGATATAAGTTGTGTTTAAGGTAATACGAAAACACGTAACAGGTGGCCCACGTGAAGACTACCATCTCCCACTCATTACTGTAGAATGCTTGTAACAGGTTTATTTTGAGTGAACTACAGTTTAAGACATTGGAAGAACCACTCAGTAATATTGATTAATACTGATAGTATAGTAAAGCTAAAAAATAATGCCAAATAGAAAAGGAAACTAATATCGCATTGTCACATGAAAAGTCATCTATAACGTCAGCCTATTAAAATAATTATGTTATGTTTGCTGGCGTTTGCAGAGTTGTGTCTGCACACCACTAATAATCATCAGCCATGTCCAATCCGCTGCTGAAGAATGTTTGATAATAAAAAAAACGATTCCATCTTTTTGCGTACATTTTATTTAGATTACTGTATTTCGTGCATGATTCGATGCCTGTATCATGAGCATAAGTATTTAAGTTAATTAATAAATCGGTGCATGCATGTTAGGTGTAATGTTGTAACGTTCAGATCTGCCCCTATTGGACATCTGTTTAAAGAGCTTCATAGCTCATCAGATTTCTCCAGTAGAAATAAAGATTCTAACGTGCATCTTTGAATGATTATAGACTTTGACTGCTCGATTGTATCTTGATGCGATAACAGGTCTCTGTGCAATACTACAATTCAACGACAAACGCATGGTACCACTCTTGTAGTGGAACCCTCATCGCCCCACAGTGGGTTCTCACAAGTGGCAGCTGTGCCAAGTAAGTTATTCATTTGCATTCAAGTTTTTAGATATTAATAATCACAAACCTGCTATTGTGTTAAGTATAAAGATGTACGTTGTAGATTTGTATTATATATAGCCATACTTTTGTTTCTAAGGATGAATGGTACTTTGTTATTTATTTAAAAATTGGAAGCCCTTAAATGGAATTAAAGCTGTTTGAGTTGCGTTGTTTATGTGAAATCCACAGGCAGACGTATTATCTACGAGTAGTGCTCGGCAAGCACAATATATACCAGCAGGAGGCTGGGGCAAGTGTTGCAGAAGTCTACTTAACTGCTTACCATTCCGGATTTAACTACACCAGCTCTGAGTAAGTATTACACATTTACTTCTGTCTATGTCTGTCCCACAAAAAATGACTGCATGATTTGGTGATAAATGATCATCGGATGACCACCCATACAATGCATTAGGAACAAGTTTTTTTTCTGGCTGGCATGCCATGCGCCGCCCACATTCGCAGAGGGGGAGGGGGCATGCGGGTGGCCAGCAGTGAGTGGGGGCGTGCAGTGGGGGGGCGGGGCCGCTCGTGGGAAGGGGTGCGCGAGGAGGGGGACACGGGTTGAGGGGGGGGGGGCGACTGGGGCGCATGCGGGTAGGAGGGGGGGCCTGAGGGTTGTCACGTGCAAGAGGTAGGGGGGTGCTGGTGACGTTGGGGTTGGGGAGGAACCTGGTTCAACACAGATACTTTTATAGTTTACTTTATTATTAAAAGTTTTGCTGGTTGGGTGGCTGGAGGTACGGATGGTCACATCCAAAGGACGTGCAGGTTGCTAATTTCATGTGTCATGCGACCCATCAAAACAAATGCAGTGGCTTCAATCTTTTATGAGTAAACCCATTTTGTGTGGTTGCTATTGAAGTCACCCACATATATAGCCGGGTGAGTGACTGCTGGCAGTGGTGGTAATGGCAGTGGTGGTAATGTATACATCGATGACCATCACATGACTGTGACATTTATCGTCGACAATCTTTACTACCCGGCTTCGCCCGAGACTTGGATTCTTGTCTTGGATGAATTTAATATTCCCTTATATTTCACTGGAAAACCCTGAAAAAAATGTATGCATGCAAGAACGAAAAAATCCGAAACAAATCAATTTAAGTAAATCGGATGTTTTTCACTCAAGGAAATTAAATCTTAACCAGGCAACTCGGGAAGGGAATGACGTGACGAGCTGAAAATAGTCGCGTTCCCTTAGAAATTCCAGACAGCATAAGCTGTGCAAATTTCATTACGTCAGAGGTCAGCGTTCGAGAGTTTTTGCTACTTCACACAAACAGATGTATCTTCTGCTTTATATTTAAGAACGAGCTGAAAATAGTCGCGTTGACTTAGAAAGTCGAGACAGCGATGCGGGATACACGGCCTACGCGGAGGGTTGGGGGGGGGGGTATTGCATGACGTCAGCAGGCACACTGCGTAACGCTGCCGCATGCGGGTGACATCACAGATGTGACGTCACCGCTCACTTGCCGTGCAAAATATATCCATTATTGCGCCCCCCCGCCCCCCAAAATACAAAAGTCTATTTTTATACTTTTTGCATTGTGTACAGTCTAGAAGCTACCCACATGCCAAATTTCAAGTTTGTTGCATGTCGGGAAGTATGCTAAACATTTCGAACAGACACACATTCACAAACTTCCCTTTTATATATATAGATGTGCCGTCACTTGTGGTATACTTGAGGGGGTGTACCTTTAAGCCTTGCCTAAGCAAGGTGGCAAGGATATTAGGGTGGTAGATGGCATCAGCAAGGGTGTAACCATTTATTTGGTAGTTTGCCATCTACATCCTGTCCTCAATGTGCGTCTCCTACAAGGCAAAAATGTGAATGTTGTTTCCCCTTTGGTTTCTGGCCAGGAAGTCACATTTAGGTCTTGATAGTTATTAAATTTATTCTATTTAACGAATGTGTGGGGGCACGATGTCCACCCCCTCCACTCTCCCCTCCTCCTCTTCGGCCGCCTCTCGCCGGGCCCCCGCCGATCGAGTGATCGGCCCACCCAAGCCAATGCCCTCTCTGAGGGACATACCTGAACGGCTGGCTTTGCCACCACCGAGATTAGACTATGGGGCATGCCTCACCGTTCACGCTATTTATACTGTGTAAACGCGCTGCGTAAAGCGTGCTGTGTAAACAAACATGCGAGCGCAAGCACGCGCAAACGACGGCGGCCGTATGTGCTGCAGTACACGCGCCTCATGCGCACGCTCAAATCACACCACCCCCACGCTGCAGCCCTGCACTCACTCTCACGCTGAGCACACCGTCTCTCGACGCAGACAAGCCACTCACAGATCACAGACGCTACGGCGAGGTTTTGCCCACACACACAGAAATCACACTGCACCAATATCCTGTACTAGAGTTTATTAATGGCGCCAATACGCATTTCGCGAGGAGAGCCTAGCGTAACTCTGCCTATAAACTCAGCTACTCAAACGTCCTACCACGTACCTTGAAACTGGACTCGCGGCGTCCCACGGACGCTGAGAGAGTCAGAGGGAGAAGGACGAGAGAAGACTTGCCCAATCACTGTCTCGCAGCAGCACTCGCTGGCATCACACGGATGCTGTGAGCGGCTTGAAGAGGCAGGACGGCAGGCAGGGAGTGGGTCGTGATGGCCCGGAGGTTGTAGACAACTGCTCCAATCGTCCCGAGGCTCCCACCTTTATACTCTCGCTGCCGCTCCGCCCACCCATTGTTCTCCTGAGCCCAGTAGTTCACGTCTTAGGGTCTGCTCTTCATGCCTAATATTCCACCCTCCGTCCTCCCCTCAATGTTGTGTGTAACTCATTGCGGTTGGCCCAGGGAATCTTTTCTTTTTGCACCAATACAATTTTAAGCCAATTTAGGGGCACCGCAATGTCACCTGTTCTGTGGGGGTCGGCCAATCTCCTGGCACCGGGTAACCATGGGACTCTCCCGCTAGGGGCCCTTCGGAATAAAACCCGATGTGCCAGGCAACCCCCCACCAGGACACTACGTGGGTGCGCTGCGTGCGGGTTTGTGTTTAGTGCGGGGGCCGGGAGGTAGTCGCGGCGCTTGCGGAGTTGTTCCGCGGTCGTGGCACCACATAGCCACCTGAGGTGTTCGTCCCCATCCCGGGTTGACTAGAGCACCTCGCCTAGGCCGCTTCAACCAGGTAGCACCGCGGAGTCCATGGGATTCGCCCGGCCCTCGTTGCCGGTTTCGTGGGTGGTGGCTCCGCTGTCCGAGGCTCATGCGGTGGTCTCCGTCTCCATTCCAGAGGCTCCTCCCGTTTTCCGGCGTCCGCTGGCTGGGGAATGAACTTTAGGGGCGGAGGTGTTTAAGTGCCGCCGCGCCCGCCGCCTCCTTGCCAGGCCGGGGCCCGCTGGGAACTGGGGCCCAGTGGGGCCCATGTACGGCGCGAAGCCGTCGGGTACGGGGGGTGTGGGGATTTCGGGGTTTCAGGGCACCCGAGGAGTGGGTGTCTCCCCCGCCGGGGCCGCCCTCCACGGTTTCAGTTGGAGGACATTGACTACCGTCTCTCGGCCCCTCTCCCCGCCCTGGATCAGTAGCATCCAGAGGGAGATCTGCCGCACCACGGTCCAGGGCCCGTGCCAGTAGGTGATCAGCTTCCCCACCTGTCCAGCCTCTATGCGTGGGGTATGCAGCCATACCTTAGAGCCCGCCGAGTAGAAGGGGTGCTCCACACTGGGATGGGTGCCCTGCTCTTGCCGCTGGTGTGCGGCCACCCCTGTTGGTAGGCCCAGCCATGGGCCCCTCTCTGGGTCCCCATCAGGTGCTCCATGGGCTGGCTCCGGTTGTGGTGGGGGAACGCCGAACAACAGATTTGCCGGTAGGCGCGACTCACGACTAAACATCATTAGGATGGGGGTCTGCCCCGTGGAGGTGTGCACCGTGGTGGTGTAGGCGAACAGAGTCTAGGGGTGGTGTTCATCCCAGTCCTGCTGATTGGTGGCCGCCATGCGTTTGAGCTTCCCCCCTAAGGTCTGGTTCATGCGCTCCACCATACCATTTGCCTGGGGGTGGTATGTCGTGGTTCGGTCCTTCTGGATCCCGAACTCCCGATACAGCGCCTGAAAGAGCTCTGCCTCGAACTCACTACCCTGGTGTGTAATGACTCGTTCGGGGATCCCATGTTTAAGCACGTAATGCTCCAAAAAGGCCCAGGCGACCACAAGGGCCGTCTTGTCGGGGATGGCTACTGCTACTGGATAGCGTGTGAAATACTCTACCGCTACGAGAATGTACTGGTTGCCTCGGTGCGATCGCAGGAATGGCCCCTGTAGGTAGACCCCAACTAGCTGGTTTGCCCGGCTGATGCGGAACGGCTTCAGGGGCACCTGATACTGCGCCGGTTTCTGCCCACATTGTTGACAAGTGCGGCAGCCCTGTACCCAGGCGGCCACGTCTTGCGCTAGTTTGGGTCAGAGATACTGGTGACGCAGGGTCTCCCGAGTGCGCCGTTCCCCATCATGGCCCCCGAGCGGGTGGTCGTGCACCAGCAGTAGCAGCTAGGGCCGCACCTGGGCGGGAACACAGATGCACCCCGGCTGCCCGGCTTCGGTTAGTTCCCGCACCACCTCATCCCTTACACACAACCGGGCGTACAAACCACTCCTGGGTCCCTGTAGGGCGACCTCTTCTTCCTGTAAGGCCGCCTCCACTGCCGCCAGGTCCAGGTCCCACTGCTGGGCCTGTCTCAGCTGCTCGTCATCCAGGCCCGGGAACGCACAACGGACGTCCTCTCGGATCCAACCAGGCGGGGCTGAGCGGCCCGTCGGGCCCCTGGGGACGGGCTCTGTGGCCCTTGGGCGGCCCACCGGGCCCCCGGCTCCGTCCACAGGGACCTCTGTGGCAGACACGGCACTCTCTCCCAATGGAGGGGGGTTAGTCTCAGGGCGTTCAGGGGGGCCGTCGCCTGTCCGCAGCGTCCCCCCGTGAAGCACGGGCAGGCCTCCTCAGTCCGTGTCTCGGAGCGCACCACGGGTCGCCTTGACAATGCGTCCGCGTTTGTGTGCATCCGTCCAGTCCTGTACTCGATCTGCAGGTTATACTCCTGCAGTTGCATCAGGCACCGGGCCATCTGCCCCCGCGGTTCCTTGAATATGAGGAGGAACTGCAGAGCATAATGATCAGTGCGCACGCGACATTTCCTGCCGTACAAATACGTCCGAAACTGCTTACACACGAAAATCACGTCATACAGTTCATGACAGGTCACGCAATAATTCAGTTTGGCCCCCTCTCAGAGTCGGGCTGGTATTACGATGACTCGCTCCATCCCATCCTTTACCTGGGACAACACAGCGCCCAACCCACTGCTGCAGGCATCGGTGTCCAAAATAAAATCTGTGGAAAAGTCAGGGAAAGCCAGGGTGGGGGTATGGGTGAGGTGGTCCTTGAGGGTGGTGAAGGCCGTCTGGTAGGCCTCCATCCACTGATAGGAGTTCTTAGGGGAAATTAGTTGGGTGAGGGGGCCTGCAATCTCGCTGAATCCTTTCACAAATCGATGATAATAAGTGGCTAGCCCCAAGAATGACCTGATCTCCGTCAGGTTCCTCGGCTGTGGCCATTCCACTACGGCGCGTACATTTCCCGGGTTGGTGCGCACCCCTGCCTCACTAATGTGGGGTCTGAGGTACCCAACTTCGCGCTGCGCAATATAACACTTACGCAGCTTGAGCTTGAGATGAGCTGCTCACAGTCGTTGGAACACCTCCCGTAACTTGGACCAGTACTCAGACAGGGACCTACTGAGCACTATCACGTCATCCAGGTAAATTAGGCACTGATTCCCAACGCAAGCCCTGCATCACCAACTCCATCAACTGCTGGAACGTCGCAGGCGCGTTCGTGAGTCCGAACGGAAGCACTCGGAACTCGAACAGTCCCATCGGGGTGGTAAATGCGGTCTTTGGCTGATCCTCCTTCGCCATCTCCACCTGCCAGTACCCGGACGCTAGATCGAGGGGGGAAAAATGCCGAGCGCCTGCCAGGCTGTCAAAGGTGTCATCGATGCGGGGGATGGGGAAGGCGTCGCCGAGTGTAACTGCGTTCAACGTTCGATAATCAACGCCAAACCGGGTTGACCCATCCTTTTTTGTCACCAGTACAACTGGGGCAGATCAGGGGCTCGCTGAGGGTTGGATTATGTTATTGCGGAGCATATCCGCAACCACCTCTTTAATCTGGGCCCGTTCGGGTGTGCCCACTTGGTTGGTGTGCGGGGAGTTTAATGGGTCGGGCTGCACCTGTGTCAATTTGGTGCTTAACGAGGTCTGTCCGGCCCATATCCGAATCGTGCTCACTAAACACGTCGGCGTACTCCCGCAGTAACCCTCGCAGCTGATCAGCCTCCCCCTTGGGTAGATCTGCCCAGGGTACCTGTAGCGCATCAAGCAGGGGGACGACCACTGCTCTGGGAGTCGGTCCGTCTCACCAGGCCAGGCCCTGGTTATCCTCGGGCGGCAGGGGTCCTCAGCCCAGAGGGCAAACACTGAGCTGTTAGAGTGGCGTGCATGCAGGGAATACACTGTGGCTGCCGTGGTGCGCTGACGCAGCGTTGCTGGGGTACTGTGGGGGGTAAATACCTGCATAAACAGTCGGCCCCCGTACGCGTTTCCTGCTAGCGTGGCTGACCCCACAACCTTGTACCATGCCGCCAACTCCGGGTGAGGAGTCAGCATTACCTCACCCAATGGTCGGTGTGCGGGATCGGTGGAGGGTGTTGCCACCGGCACCAGCATCTCCGCAAGAGGCCCGATGGTGACGGCCATCACCAGGGTAGCGGCCACGGGTGTGAAGCAGAGGCGATCCGGCTCTTGCTCCAGAAACGGAATCCGTTCCCCGCTGCCTTCCACGGTGGTACGTCGCTGGCGAGGCTGTACATTGAGCGCCAACATAGAATTATTGGTCACACACCTGGTGTCCGAGACGGACCACCAGGGTGACCCTCCCCAGCAGTCCCATCCCAGCTCCACTCGCAGTGTGCAGCACACGATCCGGGGCCTGTAGGTGGCCCACGTCAACCCACGCGCCGAGCGCTAATCAACAGAAACGGCGGTTGGTATGAATATCCCCCCCCCCCCCCCCCCCCCGTGGAACACGCACGCGAGCGCAGGCACACGCAAACGAAGGCGGCCGTATGGTGCTGCAATAGACGCGCCTCACGCGCACGCTCAAATCACTCACACTACCCCCACGCTGCAGCCCTGTGCTCGCGCTCATGCCGGGCACATCGTCTCTCTACGCAGATGTGCCACACACAGATCACAGATGCTACGCCTAGGTTCTGCCCACACACACAGAAATCACACTACACCAATATTCTGTACCAGAGTTTATTAATGGCACCAATATGCATTACCCGGAGGAGGAATATTTCACGAGGAGAGCCGAGCATAACTCTGCCTATGAATCCAGCTACTCAAACGTCCTACCACGTACCTTGAAACTGGACTCGCGGCGTCCCACGGACGCTGAGAGAGTCAGAGGGAGAAGGACGAGAGAAAACTTGCCCAATCACTGTCTCGCAGCAGCACTCGCTGGCATCACACGGATGCTGTGAGCGGCTTGAAGAGGCAGGACGGCAGGCAGGGAGTGGGTCGTGATGGCCCGGAGGTTGTAGACAACAGCTCCAATCCTCCCGGGGCTCCCACCTTTATACTCTCGCTGCCGCTCCGCCCACCCATTGTTCTCCTGTACCCAGTAGTTCGCGTCTTAGGGTCTGCTCTTTATGCCTAATATTCCACCCTCCGTCCTCCCCCAAATGTTGTGTGTAACTCATTGCAGTTGGCCCAGGGAACCTTTTCCTTTTGCACCAATACAATTTTAAGCCAATTTAGGGGCACCACAATGTAACTTGTCCTGTGGGGGTCGGCCAATCTCCTGGCACCGGGAAACCGTGGAACTCTCCCCCTAGGGGCCCTTCGGATTAAAACCCGATGTGCCAGGACAATACGTGGGTGCGCTATGTGCGGGTGTGCGTTTAGTGCAGGGGCCGGGAGGTAGTCGCGGCGCTTGCGGAGTTGCTCCGCGGTTGTGGCACCACAAATGCAAAGTCATTAAGCTAAGCGGTTGCTTTCTAGTCCTGCTGATTTAAGGGTGAGTAGACCTCCACTGAGTATATGGATTGGGCAAATGTGGTTTTCTTGCAGGCAGGTGTTGGGCAGCAAGGACTTAAATGAGACTGTGCTTGGCTGCTGATATGCCTTCGACATTAAGTTGGAGGATTCGTAGGGCTGGTCTGACTGAAATGTGATCTTGGTGCTGTGTGTTCTCGGCTTTGGGACTTTGACTATAATTCTTTGAGGCTCTTCTCACGAAGCTTCTTTTCGAATTTAGTCTGCTTGTAGGATCATTCATTTTCCCAGGCAGACTCGGATACTGACGGGGCGTGACGTGAACGTTGATCCATTGTTCACCAGTTATTCGTTATTAACTGTTTTATTGGTACACTCAACCGGTTGTTCACCTTTTCAAGGGTCATTATTGGAAGGTAGCTCTGCTGATATCTGGATTTAAATTAATGACATCAAATTCACCTAGATGACGGTATTAATTATGTTTAAGGTGACACGAAAACCCGACGCTACCATTTCCCACCCTACATTTTTGATAATAAACAAAATCGAGTGTGTAGGTTTAACAAATAATACATTATTTGTTTTTTTAGGAGCCAATCCACTATATTGTGTACACGTTTTATATCTTGATTCTTATCTCAGATTTTCTCATTCTCAATATGAACCCTTTAATTGTGTATAGAAAAGACGTTGGATTGATTAAGCTGACAGCACCGGTGCCGCAGGACACTGGAATACGGATTGCCTGCCTTCCCAGTGACAACGAGCAACTGTCATCGACAACCACATGCTACACCATCGGCTGGGGCTCCAGAATAAGTAGGTCGCAACAACAAGGATGGCCACACATACATTAGGTAGTCACAAAACAAATATGGAATACAGGATTATAATGTGCAATGAGTAACATATATAATCAATGTAGTAATCGTCATGATAATCTTGATTTGAAGCTTTCGTGACTGCAGGAATCCATACTCTTTGGTTCTTTCGGTAAAGTCACGTAGGTAGAAATAAAATAAATTAAAATGAAATCAATCATGACGTTTCGATCGCAACACAAGAATCCTTCATCAGGTGGAACAACCCACTCACTCATCCTAATCTGGGCGGGGGTAACAACCATCACCCGCCCGGCGACTCGTGAGGGTTGAGGTCCATCCCTGGCTTGAGCGGCAGTGGCGAGATGTCTTCACCTTGGTCCCCAGCAACACAAACTCCTCTACGCTCTCACGGCCGTATTTATGTCCCCTCTCCAATTAACCAACTCCACCCTGGTGTCTCTTTAGGGCCAGACCGGCTGGCGCCTGTCTGACCATCAATCACCCCTTATCGCCCGTTTCCCTGGCAACACCTCTGGTGTCAGCGTGCAACCCCGGACCGACCTTGTTTGCACCAGCTTCCCCCCCTAATGAGGTGGTTGTTCGCCCGTGCAGCCTCATGTTGCATACACGCACGTGTTTGTCCCTCGGACTACAGTGTGTGCCGCGTATTTAAGCACGCTACACAATAAACTGCGGTTGGCAAATCCGCGGTTGGCGAGGGATTTCTCTATTACTTTGTAGAAATTATTGTCATAACACTGTCCAAAAACTAGCCTCGTTAACATTACTATCATCTTTCCACGGTTAATTACATTAGTAGTATCAGGATGGAGGGCAAACTATCAAGAGAGGCACTGAAGTGGACACCCAAAAGTGGGTGACCAAGGTGTGGTCTCTGGAGGTCAACTGGTAACTGTACAACAGTTGCAGGATCTGACAACATAACCAAGGACCAGGCGTTGAGGGGTCACCTGCATTAATCTGTTTTGTTGACCTTTGTGGACACTGCTGCAGATTTCCGAAACCCTGCAGCTGTGTGCACCTTTGAAGACATTCGTAACTTTGCACAATGCTGTTATGAGATTTCACCACATCATGTTAGAATTCCCTTGCGCCTCCCTTAACTTAGAATGCGTTACCGTGTTTGGTGCAGCTTCTCGTGGAATGCTGCCTTTTTAAAAAAGGAAAACGTCTTGCGACTCGACCACAAACTGTACAATATATTTATGAATGCGATATTGTAAAACTGAGTTTTATTTGTCATTTTCTCTATATATTTCAGTCAATGGTTTATTTAGCAGCACGCTCCAGCAAGCCACCCTACCAGTGATTGACGACAACAAATGCAAAACAGATGCATTTTGGGGTTCTAAATTACCTGCAAACACAACATGTGCTGGTGATGGATCAAGCGGTGCATGCGATGTAAGAACATTTCTTGTTTGAGTCACAATTTGTAAACAATTTACTGATTTGTTGTGAAAGTGTTTTAGAAATAATGTGCCCAAGTTGTACAGTGCATGGATTACTTTGCTCAAAGTGCATCAAAAGTTTTCACACAGTACAGTATTTGACATTCTGACAGATGTAAGACTTTTGTCTACTCATAACTTCAGCTGTGGTTCAGGATAATGGTTTAACAATGACTTTTCCGTTCGTTCAAAGGGTGATTGGGGTGGACCGCTACTATGTCGGAAGAGTGACAATTCATGGGCTGTGCATGGCGTTGTTACATTTATATCAGCAGTGAATTGTAAAAAATTATCTAAGCCTCCAGTCTTCTCTCGTATATCTGCTTACATTCCCTGGATTCAAAACGTAAGCTGCACATTCACACTGCTGTTACGCACAAGCTCGTATACTACGTTCATCGGTTACACATATTTTAAAACAGCATTTGTACACTCAGCAAATTCATATATTTAATCGAATATCTCTTATCATTTGTTGAACAAGGTGGCATACATTTATGATGCAGTACTTTCGATGTGTGGCTGGTGGCTCATACAGACTTAATCCAGAACTAAAACTGGGTGCTGTGAGGTGAACATAAGATGGCAGTACAGCAAATAGATGCATGTGTAGAGGATGTCTCGTACAACCTCACATTCGCACCACACAAACAGCACGCATGCCTTCCGCACTCAACATCACACACGCCGCACATGTCAATCACGCAAACGGGGGATACACCAAGTAAGGATCGGAGGTCAGGGGTCACTGACGTCACGCACACACAGCTCACTCGGGCAAGGAATAGAGATCGGGGGTGTTAGCACTGACGTGAACGACACGCAATCAGATTGGTGAGTGGATGACACTCTGATCGAATTGGTGAAGAGAAACGGATTGTTAAAGAGCGGGAAATTGTAGAAGGGTGACTGGCGAAGAAGGGCAGAGTGGAGGTTTAAAATAGACTGTGAAACGAGGAAACGGGGTTGGTTTGAACGAGTATTGCTGTGGTGTACGAGCGGTGACAACGAAATGAAGAAGTTGAAATACACCAACCAAAGTCTCCTCTTCACACGTCCCTCTGTATAATTTATCAAGAAGCTCCTCAAGCTAGGGTTCCCACTTGTTCAAGTTTGATCTGGGTTTCACACAGGCAGTTCAGCAATTGACATTTTTGTTCGGGTGGCAGGAAATGGTTAATATCTAGAATGGTTAGTATTGTTTAAATTATATTACACTGATAATAGGTTTTTCCCCTTTTTTTCAGGCAACAAAACAGGTGTTAAGATGTTAAAACACCAAACTGAAACCTTTTACAAGGAATCATGTCTGCATTAACCACAATGCTTGTGGTCAGAATGCAAACAAAAATCAGTTTCAAGGACAAAGCATATATTATCAGAGTATACTCTTTGGTTCTTTCGGTAAAGTCACGTAGGTATAAAATAAAGTAAATTAAATCACGACGTTTCGGGTGCAACACAAGTGTCCGTCATCCGGTGGGACAATCACAGCAGGAAACAATTGCTGAAGTGGGCAAAAGGGCTGCTGTAACAAAAGGTTATATAGGTTAGAGAAGGGGGAGGAGCCAGGGAGGAGAGATAGAGAGGGGGTGTTGGGTAGGGGGAGTGGAGCGCTGCCAAGTGAAGCGCTGCTAGAAGGGATTAAAGGGTGAGCACGGCAAAATGCCGGGGGGGGGGGGGGGGGGAGAGTGAGCGGGGCTGAGAGTGGGAGGCTGAAGAAGACTGGAGATGCGGATATGAAGGCAACACCATAAAGCAGTTAAGGTTTTGCCTTGTTAATAACATCCTTCCAATGATTGCTCAATTTGTATCCATCTTCTCGGTTGAAGTTATGTTTATATGTCTGGATGGCTTCATGAACAAACCTGTGATAGTAGCCCGAAGGTTTGCAGAGTACCTTGGTTTCGGAAAAAAACATGAGAGCCCACAGCATTATAGCAATGGTCAGCCACGGCGGAGGTATTAGTTCTGCCGTGTTTCATATCTGACTTGTGCTCGCGAACACGGTCTGAGATATGTTGTTTCGTTTCCCCAATGTAACACCCACCACAGGTGCAACTTAGTTTGTCGACTCCAGGATATTGCATGTCAGGAATGACATACTTCACAGATGGGATTAGATCACGGATTTTGTGTACTGTACTGAATCGGACCTGGATCTTGTGTTTGTTTAAGATTTTGGAAATCTTTTTGGTAACGCCTGCTATGCATGGTAACGTGATGGTTTTGCCCACTTCAGCAATTGTTTCTTGCTGTGGTTGTCCCACCTGATGATGGACGCTTGTGTTGCGCCCGAAACGTCGTGCTTTAATTTATTTTATACCTACGTGACTTTACCGAAAGAACCAAAGAGTATGGATCCCTGCAGTCACGAAAACTTAAAATCTAGTTGATCAGAGTATGTTTTTTTTGCATTCTGACCACAAGCACTGTGGTTAATGCAGACATGATTCCTTGTAAAAGGTTTCTGTTTGGTGTTTTAACATCTTAACACCTGTGTTATTGCCAAAAAAAGGGTAAAAACCTATTATCACATTTTGGTACTGGCAAAGGAGGTCCCAGATGCGCACCCCAAGCTCTCATTACTCTGATAGTGCAATGTTTTTGTGCTGTACGCCTTTTGGCGTCCTCTGATCTACCACCGTTTGAGACGAGGCTCAAAAGAAAGCTGTCTCTGGTGTGGCTCAATCAGTTTAAAAAACAATGCATATATTATCAGAGTATGTTTTTTGTTTGAATTCTGACCACAAACATTGTGGTTAATGCAGACATGATGCCTTGTATAAGGTTTCTGTTTGGTGTTTAACATCTTAATACCTGTTTTTAGAAATGGCCATTACTGTCTTGTAATATTGGTTGTCAGTAATATTTCAAAATATAATATTGTATTTTATGTGAATTTCCAATGTGCAGGTGATGGCCCGTTATTAAACTCGGAAGGACATTCTTGTGGGCGATGAACTGTACCATCAAGATTGTCATCGCCGTCTTAACACATACTGGTTCATTGATATTTACATCATAATGGTTCCTGAAATATTAACACAAGCTTGTTTAATCTAATCTGAATCAACCTTTTTTGAAGAGTATTTTGATCAAGGCAACAGAAAGCTGGTAGCAATGTATATTCTTGTTTAAAACGCTCTGAACGTTATGTAACCACATTATGGCGAATTAACCGTGAAAGAATTGTGCATGCTACATCTAACATGTGAAAACGACATATTTTATGTGGACAGAACACGAATTTATACATTGGCGGTGTTGTTAACCACAAACTGATTATTTTATCATGTAAGTACGACTAACAAAATTTGGTGGGGCGAAATGAAGTAGGCTGGACATGATGTCAGAAATATAATCATAGCAATAGGTAAAACATCATTTTTTACAGTTAAAATAGTTGCACACTGCTATATACATCGATTTGTATTGCATTAATTGTATCCCATAGGTTTTAAACGCTTCATGGATTTACTCATTTTGCTTCATGAAATAATTTACAAACCAGTGCATGTACCTAAAATAGCTTATATATGCAGTTTCTGAATGTAGTATTTGAATGAAAATTTCTAAACAATGGGTGTTGTGTGGTGTATTGTAGACGAAGATACCTGTACCAAAGAGTTCCTCTGACTCGTATGAATTGTAATTGGTCCTCTCTGCACACATTAAAAGTCTTGGTAGAATAATAAACGACTTCCACGACGATCTTGACTGGCGTCTTTTATTGATATAATTCTTGCACAGCTCACTCCCGCTCTCCCCGTATGTTTCCCTGCTCTCTCTTTGGCCGGGGACGAGCCGTTCTCTCTGTTCGCCTCTCTCCCGCTCCCCGATCTTGCCGCTGGCTGGCGCCGTGCCTGAAGGAGAGGCGAGCCTCGCTGGTTTCCGCCGTTGAGGTCCGCCTCTTTCTCACTCCCCGATCCTGCCGCTGCCTGGCGCTGTGCCAGGAGGAGAGACGAGCCTAGCTGGGTTCTGCCACGTGGTCGATGATGGGGAGAGGCTTGTGCAGCGACACACCGACCCTGAGTCCTCCGCTGTCCCTGCTTCTATCTCGCTCGGCGGAGCTGAGCTCCGCCTATAGCCACGCCCCCTCGTGGAACCTTCCTGATGGTTCCCGGACGTTCCCCTTTGACTCCGGCCATTACCTTTGGCCCAGATATATCCTCGCTTGGGATTGGATACCCGCTACCCGGTGGTGGCCATGCGGTTACCCCTTTCCGCCCATTAGATGACGCTCTCTCATTACACATATTCCAGAGGTCCAAAATGTATGTATTTCCCATTTTTCACCGGTACGTAAAAATTACGTGGTTTTCGTGTTTTTACCAGCCACCCGACTATAAAGGGGGGGGGGGGCGGAATTGGACAGGGCCCCCAATTTTATCCCTTGCACCAAGACCTATACCAACCACGAGGCGGTGACATTGCCGAATGGAAGTGCACCCGACGCTTTTTACTAAGGTTCAAGCTTCAAATCCAGCAGCCTCGCTGATTAATAGTGGGTTAAAAAAAAACTTTAAAAATATTACGTGCCGTCTGCTTTCACAGTGGACGTTGAAGGACCCATAACGCCTTTCACGCTAATAATGCATTGTGTGCCGGCGTCATGGTCCAAATTTGCCAAACCAACGGAATTATTTTGGCAGACCGCATAGCTTGGGTAATTGTTAGCACCGGTTCTGGCTCTCTTCTGGCTTGTATGTGGTTTCCCATGCCTCCGTTTGAAAACGGCACGTTTTACAAATTGTACAGCGTTGTGGGATGCAATTTTTACAAAATAAGCTTTCAAAATTACATGTGACTTTTTTACATTAACCATGCTATGCATGTGGTTGTTAAGTTCAAGTTCATTTTGTTTAGCCAGGTGAGGACAGATAAGCTCATTTGAATGACCCTGGTGCATCAGTCTGCGAGTCGGAGGTGATAATCGCTCTATATAATCCCAATTGAGAAATTTACGGGCAATTTTCCAGTGTGGCAAATTTGGACCCTGACTATGGCACGCAATGACCTACTCTTTCTAATTACGTCAGGAGATCTTTAATGTCTACGATAAAGCAAATGGAACATTATAGTTATTACACTCGCAGTAATAATTAGGACGGCTACTGGATTCGAACCATGTAACTCGACAAAAGCAGTGAATGCGCTACCACTAGGCAATGGCATTGCCCTACCTATCATGCCCTGTCATGAACAGTTGTCTCACAGCTAAAAAAATGAGTTATCATTATCGGGAATGGCCCACAATGGACCGCAAACAGATTTTGCTATAGTTTGAAACAGGATTTTGCCCATATTTTAACATATTTGTTGCCACTTAGAAAAACAATCTTTGCAACCAAAAATATGTTTATAGCTTGGGGACTTACCAGGCTTCTAAGAATCATTTTAATTTTGGGGAAACAGGCACACATCAAGGCAAAATGTCGATTCTTCAAGGGAGCCCATGGAGACGATTCAAGGTATACCAAATATGGGTTGTCTCAAGCTTCTCGGAACTAAACATTGTAACCCAACTGTGGTTTGTGGGACATCGATATAAATAAAATGCATGCATCTTGGATGTAAATGAAATGCATGCGAGCATATTTACCAGCAGTTGTTTGTGTACACCACTCTGACTTTCCAAAGAGACTCCTCTTGGATCTGTGCCACGAAAGAGATTGTAAGACATGGACCATTAGTGGCCATCTCACATTACCACATTTATTTAAAAACGCTGCATGTATAGCACCATGCATTGTCATACTCTCTTCGGCACGATGTTGTCCCCCCAGGTACTCTCATTCACTGTCATGCAAAAACACTCGTTAGTTTGAAAGTGGCCAAAATCCCAAGTGAGCCTGAGACTTTTCTGGACAAAGGATTTAACTCCAAAGAAGTCCATCTAAATGTTGCATCACCAGCATGCTTGCAGATAACCATCAGCATGTCATACAGCATGATGACTTTGCACAACCCTTACATGCAGTTCTAACATACCTATGATATAATGTCATAATTTTCAATAGGGTACGTTACATTCCCATTTATACGATTCACAGCGCAATTCAATATTGACTAACAATAAAATAATTCTTTGGTAGGTTCTTTTATATGCTTAGTTCTTTCGGTAAAGTCACGTAGAAGGGAAACAATAAAATAATAAAAATATAAAACAATACAATTCTCACGACGTTTCGACTGCAATACAAGCAATCATCATCAGGTGTGAAAACCACAGCAAGAACATTTTTTAAAAGTGGCGTTTTTTTAACGTTAGCACCACAGAGAGCGATTTGACAGTTTGTTCAGATGGACGAGTCCATCTATGTTCGGAAAAGAGCAGGGGGAGACGAAAATAATGGATGCGGTCTGAAAGCCACCGTAAGCGTGAACAATCAATTAAGACCCGAAAATGGTTTATCAAATCCTTCCAATGATTGCTAAGCCAGAATCCATCTTCTCGGTTGAAATTGTCTCTGTGTTTGTATATGTGTATAGCCTCATGAACGAATCTCTCATGTAGCCAGATGGCTTGCAAAGAACCTCTGTCTTGGAGAAGTCAATGTCATGTGAGCCTACTGAATTATAACAGTGATCTGCCACGGCCGAGGTGTTAGTCCTACCGTGTTTTAGGTCTGCTTTGTGTACACGAATGCTGTCTGAGACATGTCGTTTGGTTTCTCCAATGTAACTACTACCACAGAGGCAACTTAGTTTGTAGACGCCAGGGTAATGTATGTCCAACCATGAAGAAGGACCCTCTTGAGGAACCTTTCAAAACAATCACTTTACCCTACATTTCGGGGATCACAAATAAGATCTCCAAAATATTGAATAAACACAAGATCCAAGTCCGATTCAACACATTACATAAAATCCGTGATCTGGTTCCATCTGTAAAAGATGTGATTCCGGACATACAGTACCCTGGCGTCTACAAACAAAGTGGTGGTTTTCACACCTGATGATGATTGCTTGTGTTGCAGTCGAAACGTCGTGAGAATTTTATTGTTTTATATTTTTATTATTTTATTGTTTCCCTTCTACGTGACTTTACCGAAGGAACAAAGAATAGGAATCCCTGCAGTCACGAAAGCTTTAAATCAAAATTTAGGTTATTTTAGTCATGAACAAATGAGCACTTAAAATTATAAGGTAGAAAACACGAGAAACGTATTAGAATCAAAGCATGAATAATAAGTGTAATATAAAGAGGACTTGAATTTATATGAACTTGCTAACATTTTATTATACGGTTATGTATCAAAATTGTACTTAGTAAAATTTGTAAAAAAAAAAGTTCAATTTTTAATATCATCGTCCTTGGTTCTTTCGGTAAAGTCACATATAATGAGAATAAAATAATAAAATAAAACAAGACAATAAAATTCTCACGACGTTTCGGCCACAACACAAGTAGCCTTCTTCAGGTGAAAGAACAGAACTGTCGGGACGACAGACCTTCAATTAACGCTGCTAAGATTCGCAGCGTCTTTTTTAAGCTCGGTGAGAGGCGTGAAGAGCCTTGACAAAGGAGTTAACATATCAAAGCAGCAGAATTTAGCATTGAAAAAGCTGAAGGATTAGCTTGTGACAGAAATAGCTGTGTTAAAGTCAAAGTTTACATATCAACAGAGGCAATTAGTATATGCACGCTAAAGGCCTCCAACTATCAACTATCATAAAGTAAACCATAGCGTCTTTTAAGCTCGGTGAGAGGCGTGAAGAGCCTTAACAAAGGGGTTTACATATCAGAGCAGGAGAATTTAGCATTGAAATAGCAGAGGGATTAGCTTGTGACAGAAATAGCTGTGTTAAAGTAAAAGTTTACATATCAACAGAGGCATTTAGTATATGGACGCTAAAGGTCTACAACTAACCAACTATCATAAAGTAAACTGATGTGAAAAAATTAAGTCTATATCACATCAATATAATAAATGTACTTAATATATTCTTCAATAAGCTGAGCTATTAATGATACAGCAACTGGGTATACATTACACTATGTAATGAATACCATATAGTAAACCAATAAAAAACTAAAATATAAGCTCCTCAAAGTTATCAATAAACTCCATATACTCTCCAGTCAGCTGAGCAACTAACAATAAGTCGTTAAATATCACAATGTTATATGGTGAAAAATGGCGGGTTTTCCTTCCCCTCAACACCAGAACCACGGACAGCGACATTCAGGCGGACGAGTTAATCCATGCTCGGAAGGGAGGAGGGGGGAGAGAGCAACAGTCACCATGCCAGCGAAAGAGCTGCGGTCTGATGGTCACTGTAAAATACAATTAATTAAGAACCGAAATGGTTTAAAACATCTTTCCAATGGTTACTAAGCCAGAATCCATCTTCTCAGTTGAAATTGTCTCTGTGCTTGTATAAGTGGATGGCCTCGTGAACGAATCTCTCATGGTAGCCGGTTGGCTTGCAAAGAACCTCCGTCTTGGAGAAGTCAAACTCATGTGAACCCACTGAATTATAACAGTGATCTGCCACGGCAGAAGAGTTCGTCCTACCATGTTTCAAGTTTGCTTTATGTTCGCGGATGCGGTCCGAGATATGTCGTTTGGTTTCACCAATGTAGTTGCTACCACAGAGGCACTTTAGTTTGTAAATGCCCGGATACTGTATGTCTGGAACAGCATCTTTTACAGATGGAACCAGATCACGGATTTTATGTATTGTGTTGAATCGGACCTGGATCTTGTGTTTATTCAGGATTTTGGAGATCTTTTTAGTGACCCCTGCAATGTAGGGTAAGGTGATGGTTTTTAGTGGCTCCTCAAGAGTATCCTTCTTCATGACTGGAGTGATGGCTTTGCGGATTGTGTAGTTGGAGTAACCATTAGCCCTGAGAGCCTGGTGTACGTGTTTGAGTTCACTGGCAATGTGTTCCTGGTCTGAGATGCATTGGGCTCTATGGTATAGAGTCTTGATGAGGGAGTTCTTCTGGGATGGATGGTGGTGGGAATCTGGTCTCAAGTAAGCATCTGTATGGGTAGTTTTTTTTCTGTAGACAGAGGGGCTCATTGAACCATCAGGTCTCCTTTTAATTAAGACATCCAAAAAGGGTAGCTTGCCATCTTTTTCGACTTCCATGGTAAATCTGATGGATGGGTGCATGAAATTGATGTGGTCGAAAAATTGGTCTAGAGCAGGCTGGCCATGTGGCCAGATGACAAAAGTGTCATCCACGTTCCTCTTCCATAAGGTTGGGCATAGAGTGGCAGTCTGGATGGCGTCAGTCTCAAATTTCTCCATGAAAATGTTGACTACAACCGGAGACAAGGGGGAGCCCATTTGGGTGCCCTCAGTCTGTTTGTAGAAAGTTCCATTCCAGGTGAAGTATGTGTTGGTTAAGCAATGTCTCACCAGAGGGGGTACATCAGTATGCAGTCCTTGATGAACCAAGTCTTCAATGATTGCGATGGTGTCAGGTACCAGAACTTTGGTGAATAAGGACACCACATCAAAACTGACAAGCAGGTCGTCTGGGGACAGGGAAATGCCTTTGGTTGTCGATACCAGGTGAGTAGAATTTAGTACCGCAGAGGTGGTTTTTCCAGTGAAAGGTCGCAGTATATCAGCCAGAAAACGTGCCAGTTTATAGGTGGGGGAGTTGATAGTTGAGACGATGGGACGAAGAAGTGTATCTTCTTTGTGTATCTTTGGGAGGCCATATAATCTTGGTGGTCTGGCAGCAGAGGGTTTCAACGAGAACTGTTTGGTCTGATCAGTTGATGCTGTTGAATCAGAGATGATTTTGTTCGTTTTGGTAACCAAGCTGTTGGTGGGATCTCTTTTTATTTTTGTATAGCTGCCATCGTTGAGTAGTTCTTGAATTTTGTTGTTATATTCTGTTTTGTCCATGATGACAGTGGCATTGCCCTTGTCGGCTGAGAGGACGACAATATAATCTCTATTTAAAGCTTTCGTGACTGCAATGATTCATCTTCTTTGGTTCTTTCGATAAAGTCACGTGACTTTACCGAAAGAACCAAAGAAGATGAATATAATCTCTCCTTTTTAATTGAGATAATTCAAAGCGTTCTTCTTTGCTGATGTTGCTAGGTGGCATCTTAGCGTTTTTTAAGGGTTGCAGCGATTTCAGATGTTGCTACGTCTGCAGCAATGTGACTCAAGCCCTTGAGTGCAACGTCAACATGGGCAATGATATCATTAACTGGTATGTGTCTCGGTGTGACAGCAAAGTTTAGCCCTTTAGCTAAAACGGATTTCAGGCCATCAGAAATGGAACTGTTACTGCGATTAATTACTACTTTGTTAACGTCTATCTTTTCGGTATGTGGAATTTATTTTTTGTTGGAGCGGCGATTACATTTGGAAATCAAATTGTCCCTACATTTGGTCGACATAGTGGCAGCCGAAGAGGTAGTCATATTGTCTACATGTTCCCAATCCGATGTAGACATCGTTGCTGTCAATGTTGAGTGTGATTTGTAGAGTATCTTGTCTAACTGATCTAGTTCGGTGCGTGTAAGTCTGATTTTTTTGGAGATAAGAGCTAAGCTAGATCTAGCTAGAATTCGTCTTGCATTAAAAGAAGTTGCAGCAGCAGAGGTTAGTGTAAATGCGGTTGGTATTACCTTAGAGTCGCGGCATCTCTTCAGAAAGGTGAGAGACTCGATTAGTTGAGCCATCTTATCCCGGACTCTGTTGAATGATCTTAAGGATGTGTGGAATTCCTCCCCGTAGAGGCGATTAAATTTCGATTTAAAGCTTTCATGACTGCAAGGATTCATCTTCTTTGGTTCTTTCGGTAAAGTCACGTAGAATGAGAATAAAATAATAAAATAAAATAAGACAATAAAATTCTCACGATGTTTCGGCCACAACACAAGTAGCCTTCTTCAGGTGAAAGAACAGAACTGTCGGGACGACAGAGCTTCAATTAACACTGCTAAGGTTCACATGACATTGACTTCTCCAAGACGGAGATTCTTTGCAAGCCAATCAGCTACCATGAGAGATTCGTTCATGAGGCCATCCACATATACAAGCACAGAGACAATTTCTACCGAGAAGATGGATTCTGGCTTAGTAACCATTGGAAAGATGTTTTAAACCATTTCAGTTCTTAATTCATTGTATTTTACGGTGACAGTCAGACCGCAGCTCTTTCACTGGCATGGTGACTGTTTCTCTCTCCCCCCTCCTCCCTTCCGAGCATGGATTGACTCGTCCGCCTGAATGTCGCTGTCCGTGGGTCTGGTGTTGAGGGGAAGGAAAAACCGCCATTTTTCACCATATAACATTGTGATATATAACGACTTATTGTTAGTTGCTCAGCTGACTGGAGAGTATATAGAGTTTATTGATAACATTGAGGAGCTTATATTTTAGTTTTTTATTGGTTTACTATATGGTATTCATTATATAGTGTAATGTATACCCAGTTGCTGTATGATTAACAGCTCAGCTTATTGAAGAATATATTAAGCACATTTATTATATTGATGTGATATAGACTTAATTTTTTCACATCAGTTTACTCTATGATAGTTGGTTAGTTGTAGACCTTTAGCGTCCATATACTAAATGCCTCTGTTGATATGTAAACTTTGACTTTAACTCAGCTATTTCTGTCACAAGCTAATCCCTCTGCGATTTCAATGCTAAATTATCCTGCTCTGATATGTAAACCCCTTTGTCAAGGCTCTTCACGCCTCTCACCGAGCTTAAAAGACGCTATGGTTTACTTTATGATAGTTGATAGTTGGAGGTCTTTAGCGTGCATATACTAATTGCCTCTGTTGATATGTAAACTTTGACTTTAACACAGCTATTTCTGTCACAAGCTAATCCTTCAGCTTTTTCAATGCTAAATTCTGCTGCTTTGATATGTTAACTCCTTTGTCAAGGCTCTTCACGCCTCTCACCGAGCTTAAAAAAGACGCTGCGAATCTTAGCAGCGTTAATTGAAGCTCTGTCGTCCCGACAGTTCTGTTCTTTCACCTGAAGAAGGCTACTTGTGTTGTGGCCGAAACGTCGTGAGAATTTTATTGTCTTATTTTATTGTCTTATTTTATTCTCATTATATGTGACTTTACCGAAAGAACCAAAGAAGATTAATCCTTGCAGTCACAAAAGCTTTAAATCGAAATTTTCATAACATATTTTCAGAATGCCGCAGAAGACAGCCCCATTACAAAATCTGTTGTTTCTTCACTCAGAGCTGATGGTGCATATTGACCCATAATCATATTGCAATAAACTTCAATTTATAAAAAATATTGGTTAAATTATCCTGTATCCTGTCAATATATAATGAAAATCATAAAAATGCAAAATGCATACTAGCATTTAATTCATGAATAGGTCAGATTTTGTCATAAAATGTATTTCGTATTTAATTTCATCGTTCTTAATGTTATTGCTGCAATCATTTCACATCTGCGTCATCATGTATGATATTGGGAAAACGCTAATTAAATGGATATATAAGGAGGTTCTCAGATGAGTGGCTCATTTCTTCAGACTCCCTTCGCAGGATCATCGCCGATCACCTCCAAAAGCAATCACCATGCCTATCGTCGACTCTGGAAGTGTTGCGCCTCTCAGGATGTCCACACCGGAGGTCTCATACGTCAATCATGAGACCTCCGGTGTGGACATCCTCGTGAAGGCAATCTTTTATTATGAGCAGTGAACACGTAGAAACACCTTCATTTCGTAAAATTTTATTAACATAGTAATCGTGTTAATTCTTAACCATAATACTTAAGTAGGATAAGTGGAATTTTTAAAAATATATTTTGTCATTACCATTATCCTGATGCATTGGATCTTCTACTGGAAAAATAAAATTATGCATATGGTCAACTATTTGGCCCAATTGACAAATAAATTTTAATCACAGAATGATCATTCCTTCAAAACAGGTTCTTCACCAGCACCCCTGCTTTTCAGGAATTCTTCCCCAAGTTCAAGGGGATGACTTCGGCTGATCAGCTCAAGAAATCCGCGGACGTGCGCTGGCACGCCGAGAGGATCATCAACGCCGTCAACGATGCCATGACGTCCATGGATGACACCGAGAAGATGAGCATGAAGCTAAGGGATCGAGTGGCAAGCATGCCATAAGCTTCCAGGTGGACCCCCAGTACTCCAAGGTAACGCATGCAGTGAACATAAAGTTCAATCACTACTGGTTGGCTCTTGGGTGATTGCTGCCTACAGCTGTTAGCAAGATTGGTACAGAGTTTACTAATGAAGATACATCTCAATCCCTCTCACATAGTGCCTTTGTATCCACCTAAAACTTGATATAGAGTAGTTACGTAAATATGTATTCTACTCAATTGGTCTGTAAGGATCCCCCACTCTCCCCTATTTTATTTATTTTCACGATTCAGTCTGCAATTCTATTCAACAATACGTTTTATGGCCTCGTGGCAGCCGGGATCATGAATAGCCATTTTGCACAAAGTACAGAAGTTTAAAAAAAAAGTTTTACATTCACTATTAGATGCTTGTGTAATGAAAGATAACCTATTTTAATAGCCAAATCGAATTTTCTCTGATGTCTTTCCAGGTCCTGGCCGCGGTCATTGCTGACACCGTTGCCGCAGGCGATGCCGGCTTCGAGAAGCTCATGAGCATGATTTGCATTCTGCTCAGGTCTGCCTACTAAACCAACGTGCACGGCCACTCCTGCAAGACTGCTACGCAACTGCCATTGCCACATGATTTGCACCAGTTTATGTTGACAGAGATAACGAATGTCTTGGAGAATGAAGCATCTTTCCGAGATGTTTTTGTCAATGACAATAAATTAAATGTAACTTTCCAATGAAAATCAATAAAAGTTCCATGCATACAGGTTTTGGAATGTGTGCAATTTAAAGAATGAATGAAATGTGTGACCTGCGTTGTGGATGCTGCTATGGTGTAGTGGTTGACAGATCGCTCAGTGGCAGTGTCAAAGGAGCAACGTTTGAGTGCCACTTTACCAGAAATGTCAACGGTGGCTTGGCTGTTGAGTGTTCAGGCAGTGCAACTAACCTGGGGCCCATTGTCTGGAATAATTGAGGCACCAGGCTACGAAGTAGGCATGGCGGGAAATTGGACAAGGGGCACCTAGGCCTAGGCTAGGCATACTATTAAAATTCATCCCACTCATGACAAAATTCACCCCATGAAATATTTTGGATATATTTTTTGTCAACCCCAAAAATGTGGAAAGAATGAGTGATGGAATGTTACCACCTCTGTCTCGAGGCTCAATACCCGGTAGGGTATTAGCAGGAAGACGACCAGTATAATACAGGTTTTTTGGGTTAGATCGCATAAATCTATAAATGTGTTGTTAAACTCGCCACCATTCGACACAGCCAATTATTAAGGTTTGTCACGTAAACAGAACATCCCAATGTGTTACTAGTACAGCACACCGGTGTGTTGGAAAGCAAAGCCACAATATTTACAATCTGAGTACGACGTTTCGCCAGTAATTACAACTAGCTTCATCAGGCGACAAATCTGGCTATCGCCTGATCAATGTATTACATGCATGGTTCAATGTCTGTGTCATGAGCATTAGCATTTACCTTTATTAATACCTTAGTACATGCCTGTTAGGTGAAATGTATTTTGAAATGCCTATGTTAACTACTCGATTGTATGCTGCTGTCTTCACAACAGGTGTCTGTGCAATTCTACCACGACTTGACATTCATGGTACCAATACTGCACGGGAACCCTCATCAGCCCACAATGGGTTCTCACATCTGGCTTGTGTGCCAATTATGTTCTTCATTTGTATTTGGATTATTTTTAGATATTTGTAATCATAAACCTGCTAGGTATTCTTTCGGGTTGACATATATGTTGTGGATACGAGTATGTGTAGCTATAAAGACGGTTACTGCATCGCGCGCTTTCAGATGCGCTTCTGCATTGAAAACTAATTTCTTTAGAACTGCTTTTTGTGTTTAGCTTGTCCTTCCCCCCGCACCTCCGATTTGCACGATTGGCTACATACGGTGTGACAGAAGTTCAACATACATATGCTTTTCTTTCTTAGGATCAATTATACAGGGTTTTTTCAACTTGGAAGCTCTTCGTAGAAAAAAAAACTGCATGAATGGTGTTGTGCTTATGTGATATCTGCAGTTTTATTGCCTATATCCGTGTAGTGCTTGGCAAGCACGATATATACCAAGAGGAGGCTGGTGCAAATGCTTCAGAAGTCTACCTGTCGATTTACCATTCACAATATACCCCTCTAGCCTTCAGTAAGTTTTACGCATTTCATGTGTCACTAGTCCCATCAAAACAAACGCAGTGAACACATGCTTACATAATGTTAACAAGATGTACGTAACTTTTTCACAAACACGTTTTTGTTTAAATGGTAGACCAGCAGAAGTATTCGTCATTGAACATTGTGTGTCCACGTCAACCATGGTCTTCTCTTGAGGTTGTCTCCAGTCCTGCGGTAGTGCCGCCATTGAGAATGGGCGCAGGCCTCTGGTGCGATCTGCCGAGGCGTCCGCAGGGCAGCTTTCCCGAACAGGCGAAGTCTCCCGAGCCTGACCATCTCAGTCACCACCGGAGATGCTGTTTGAAGACACCACCGGTGGAATGCATTCAGTCAGCAGTACACATCTCTGTGTGGTGCCACAGCAATGGAGCAACTCCGTCGGCGCTGCCATCCCCTCGCACCCCTCCACATGAACGCACGCACACCCCCACTAAACACACACACGCACCCACGTAGGGTCTCGTGGGGGGGTCACCTGGTACCATGGGTTTTTACCGAGGGGCCCCAAGTGGGGATGTCCCATGGTTTCCCGATGCCAGGAGATTGGCCGCCCCCCCCAGGCCAAATTGCATTGCGGCCCCCGTGAATTAGCTGAAAATTATATGGGCACGACGGAGCTCACTGAGCTAACCATAATGAGACACTCACTGTACAGGTAAGGGGCCAGGGGGGAGTAAATGTTACGCGGGCAGCGCAGACGAGGAGGTGGGAGGGAAATTCCTGGACTGACTGCAGCTGCGAAAGCCGTGGGACGTTGTGGGAGGACGGGGGCGTAGACAATGGATCGAGGCGTAATGGGAAGCAACGCTTCATGTAAGGGGCGGGGGGCATCAGTTTAAAATCGAAAGATAGGCGCCCGATTGGCCGCGCAGGATAACACCACGTGACCCTGGATCTTTGGATTCCGTGGCATAAAAGGGAGGGAAAAAAAGGTTGAGCAGTTCTCCTACAGCCAGTCCGACTCCCAGCCGCGCAGCGTCCGAGCGACGCTGGCGAGTTCGGCTACAACTCGACCCCAGGCAGAGACCTCTCGTACCCTCGTTCCTCCGACTCCCACCGCGTCCGTATGACCCCGTGAGTATGTACGCGCGGTAAGAAGTAGAGAGAGGGTACACTCAGGGATTGAATAGGGATAGGCTAGGCGCTGCTCGTTGAGTATTTACTCCGAGCCGCACAGGGCTTGCTATAGACGAGCTATTAATAAACTTTAGCACAGAGCACCGGCGCCGCGCGATTTCTGTGTGTGTGGGAGAGTGTCGGTGTGGTGCGTAATTCGAGCGTGTGTGTGGGAGGCACGCGGGCAGTAATTTATTAACGGCTCCTGCGTCCGTGCAGGCAGGGCACAATTAATGGGGCGAGGGAGGGGTGAGTTAAAACCCGTTCGAGTGCGTGTTTACACAGCGCGTTTTACGCAGTGTGTTTATGTAGCGACAATAGCATTTAGCGGTGGGACGCGCGTGCATTACTAAATTTATGGCCGTCATTGTTTACGCGTGCTCACACTCCCATGCGTGTTTGCAGCAGTGGATTAAGGCCGACCCACAGGAGGGGGGAGGGGGGCGTGCATATTGATACGGTTATTTTTAGCGCGAGCCGTGGTGAGTGACGTGCGCCTACGCGTGCACGCAGCCACCTCCGGATTAGTGGTGGTGTACGTGGGGAGTGTGTGTGGGATAACTCCGGGCGGTGAGGATCCAGCTACTTAGCCATGTACCTCAGAGAAGGCACTGGTGCGGGGGGGCCGATCACCCGATCAGCGGGGGCCCGGCAAGAAGTGGCTGAGGAGGAGGGGGGAGAGGAGGAGGTGGGCGTCAGCCTGTTCTATATGCCCGGTATGAAAATTTGATGAAAATAATAAAAATTAAATGAAATTTGTGAAAATTAGTAATAATCCGAATTTATGCTAATTTGTGTAATTATGCGCACATATTATGCTAATTCAAGAGATAATCGTATTCATTTAAGCGAATGTATGTGATTATGCTAATTGATGCAGTTATGATAATTAGGATAAACCTCGTTTTTGAGGGTAGTATTATCCATCGGGATTGTACAATTAATCATGTGAAGTTATGCAGGTGTGCTATAAGTATGCCAGATTAAACTCGGCTTCGTTGACCAAGGTTAGTATTATTGATCGGTATAATACAATTATTCTCGCTTTAACATTTACTGATTATGTATTAGTGTGTTATGTCAGGTCTCCAAATTCAAATCTCACTGCAGGATACAGTTCTTATTATTAAGATTATCACGCATGAACTCAGGAAAGAAACACTCAAACACTTCTGTGTTAAGCAATTTTAATTTCTAAACAAAACCTTAACACTATAATATGCGAACTCTCATGCTTGGAATTACCCCCGGTACGATCGGGGAATTTTCCCTCAGGGAGCAGTACATTTAACCATCAATGATTGCGTTGTTTCACTTTGGCAACCGCACATATGATTAATTCCACCGCGTAACACGAGCTTAGTTGGTGATAGAGAGAGTCTTTAAAACAGGCATGCCAAGATGTTCTAAACAAATACCTTAAAGCGAATTATTATACCCCAAAAGCAAAAGTATACGTCAATAGATTAATCGGCAAGATTATGCAATTAAAAAGAAAAGAAAAAAACGAACGACTAAGATATTTCTAAATGACCGTATCCACTTAACTCAATGGGCAGCAATGTTCTTCACGATCAGTTGATATTGAATGCACCTCATCGGAATGGCAACCCTTCTTGATTTGTCCCTATATGCGTGTTGTGTGTCTTCGTAAAGCACATGCCGGGTGATGCGTCGTGAGGGTGTGAGTGTGGGGGAGGGTCATACAAACTGCTTCGTTCTCGCTCTTGCTCGGGGCGTCGGCTTAGCTGCCCGTCCGCTGGCAGATACAGACTCTTTCCACTGCTGGAGGGGCTGCGCCGCATGCCCCTCTCCTTGAAGATGCTCGATTGCGCTCACCGCTGGTTCGCTGACACTCTTGCTCACGGGCAGCTGGTCAGGCTCTTTCTCCTGCTGGATGAGCCGAGTCGGCACAACGCTTGTTCGCTGGCAGCTGGCACCCTTGCTTGGTGGAGCTGGTTGCGCTGGTTGCGCTGGTTGCGCACTCTCTCCTGCTGCGAGCTCTGGGGCCAGGGAATTGGCCAACTTCCCCCAGGTTGAATTACACTGCGGAGCCGTGAATTGACGTGCAATTGCATGGTCACGACGAGGCGACTCAGTCACCGCAGTTAGGACACACACAGCACGGCAGGTAGGAGGGGAAGGGGCCACGAACGATGGGCTAAGAACACACAGGAGGCAGGATCAGCCGGGTATGTGTCTGATTGGCTGGCAGGTTAGGGTCCTGAAGGTCCACACGAGCACCAGGGGAAGCATCTGATTGGCCGGAAAAGTATGCTTGCACACCGTGGCCAATGGCAACGGCCCAGCGGCGGCCTCTGTTGATGGGTAGAGAGGGAAACGGACGTCGGTGAAGTTCAAGTTTCAAGTTTCATTTATTGTGTATAGCCCTGTGAGCCATGCGGCTCTTAAGTTGGGTGCAACCGCAACAAACAAAATATGAACACAGAACATCCCAAAGCGACGACGCGCAACAGAAACATCCTGGAATTCAACCAGCAAATATTCCATAAAAAAACGTATTAAAACGCTGTGTGCAAAAATCACAATGTGGTGCAAGCCAACATCAACAACAACAACCATAAGACAATTTAGATTAACCATATGTTTTCGAATTACCAAAATAAAGCTACAAAAATAATGTAATAACAGTAATCATAGGAACTGTGATTTTAAATTTAACAATAAACGATATACATAACTCGTACGACAAAACCTGCAGCCATAGCTGGCAGGACGACACTCCCAGTGTATGATGTGTGAGTGAGTCAGCAGCAGCGTGAGTGAGTGTATGATGTGCGAGTCAGCGTATGATAAGTGAGTCAGTAGTAGCTTGAGTGAGTGTATGATGTGTTAGTCAGCGCATGATGAGTGAGTATGAAGTGCGAGTCAGCCAGCACACGATGAGTTAACCAGTGTATGATGAGTGAATGGGTCAGTGGTTGTGCGAGTGTATGATGTGTGAGTGAGTAAGTGCATGATAAGCGAGTCAGTGCATGGTGTGTGAGTGAGTCAGTGCATGGTGTGAGTGAGTCAGTGTATGATGTGTGAGAAAGTCAGTGCATGGTGTGTGAGAAAGTCAATGTCGGCTCCCTCTGCTCGCGCCGTTGCCCCCCCCCCCAACTCCGTCGGCCCCCCCTGGCTCTGTCGCCCCCCCCCCAGCTCCGTCGGCCCCCCCCAGCTCCGTCGGACCCCCCCCCTGCTTCGTCGCCCCCCCCCCCGGCTTCATCGACCCTCCCCGGCTCCGTCGCCTCCCCCCGGCTCCGTCGGCCCCCCCTTGGCTCCGTCGGCCCCCCCCGGCTCCGTTGCCCCCCCCGGCTCCGTCGCCTCCCCCCCCGGCTCCGTCGGCCCCCCTGGCTCTGTAGCCCCCCCCCGGCTCCGTCGGCCCCCCCCCCGGCCCTGTGAGCCCCCCCCCCGGCTCCGTCGGCCCCCCCCCGGCTCCGTCGCCCCTCCCCCTCGGCTCCGTCACCCCCCCCGGCTCCGTCGGCCCCCTCTGGCTCCGTCGGCCCCCCCCGGCCCTGTGAGCCCCCCCCCGGCTCCATCGGCCCCCCCCGGCTCCGTCGGCCCCCCTGGCTCTCTCGGCCCCCCCCGGCTCCGTCGGCCCCCCCCGGCCCTGTGAGCCCCCCTCCCGGCTCCGTCGCCCCCCCCCGGCTCCGTCGCTCCCCCCTCGGCTCCGTCGCCCCCCCCCCCCGGCTCCGTCGGCCCCCCCTGGCTCCGTCGGCCCCCCCCGGCCCCGTCGGCTCCCCCGGCTCCGTCGGCCCCCTCGGCTCCGTCGGCTCCCTCCGTCGGCTCCTTCGGCCCCCTCACAAACGGCCCCGCCAGCCGCTGCTGGGAGCGCGGCCCGGGAGCGCCCCGGGAGCGCGTGCACCTGGTCCGCGTGCGCGAACCGATGCGGGCGCACCAATGGCGGTGAGGAATCGCGGGTTGGCCAGGCAGTTCTTTGGTGTAGAGAAGGATAAAATGGGAGCAGTGAGCGACGGTGGACTCGCCCGGGTACACGTGGAATTATTCATACAGCCCTTTAAATCATCTCCGAGACACCCCCTCCAATCGGCGTGTATGAGTGACGTCACTGCCATTTGACCCCTGCCCCCCCGTCCCGCGCGTGCAATTGGTGCGCGGCGCCGGGAGAGTAGCGGCGTCGGATTTTGGGTGGCTGCGTGTCCGTGAGTGTGCACAGAGAGCGTGTGAATTGACCCAGGTGGCTAAGCACCAGCCGCGAGTCATGCCCCATACAGAGGACGTGGAGTCGGCGAGGCTGTGGACTCGAGGGGCCGCGGCGAGAGGAGGGGAGTCGGGGAGCAGCAACCCTCCCCAGGAAGAGGAAGAGGGGAGCAGCGGATCCCACACGAGTGAGGAGCCGGGAGTCAGCCTCCCCCACAACCACATGCTACACCATTGGATGGGGTTCCAAAATAAGTACGTTGCAGCAACAACAATAATGGCCACACATACATTCTGTTGTAACACAAAAATGGAATATAAAAATATATGGTATGCGTAGACTCAAAACAACTGCATTTAGTAACATCTATCAATGTAATCATAATTAAAATAGATTGTACTCCAAATACCTAGCCAATTATTAATACTTTTAGAAAAGTCCTCTCTTGCAATGCTTCACAACCGGTGTTCTGCAGCAAAGTCCCAAGTGTGCCGCGGTATTTTCGAATTGATCAACAGGCACACAGACAACGAAATAAAGTAATTAATACTAACACAGACATCAACGTAAAATAACGAAATAGACATTGAATTTACACGGTTAAATTAAATCATTAACAGACGCACACAGTGACACACAAAACACACAATTCTCCCCGCCTGAGCCAGGTGCCCCCCCACCCCAGGTGAATGATTATACCCGGGCCTCACACGTCTGCAGTTCTCATCGAGTTCTGACGAGGCCCGGAGAAGACACGGCGATTGAGGGGAAAGCTACACACGTGATTGTGGAAATTTCACATTTCCATAATGGCACAGGAAATCCATCTATCGTCCACCTATCACTTGAGAAAGATGTGTGCACACGTCACACATCATCAACAGCCATGATCAATCCACTAATGGACGAAGGGCCCACAGTGATGTTCAGTGTGCCATTAAGATCGAGCAAGTTTGAAAAGTGTGCCGTGGAATGAAACGTTGAGAAGCACTGCTCTATTGGAATGTTTCACCAGTTTCATAAAGTATTATTTGGTACGTGTTGGATTTCAATATTGACATAGTGACGGCCTTTTTGGGGGAGAATATTCTGCGATTTCGAAGCCACAAAGTTACATCATATCTAATAGTGGAGCACTTTCTCCTGCGTCTCAGTCTGCATTGCGGAATGGGTCAAAGTGGGTGGGCCTCAGGCAGAGCTAAAATTAAGTCATACATAATGTAGAATTTCTCAGCAATTCAGGAGCCATGATTCCGCATAAAAAAATCATATGGCGACATATTCCATGACATTAAAGTGGAACTCCAGTACATGCATTCTGTAGAAACATGCACGAAACTGCTGACAACCCAACAAATGTGGAAAGAATGAGTGATGGAATGTTACCACCTCTGTCTCGAGGCCCAATACCTGGTGGGGTATTAGCAGAAAGGCCACCATTGTTTAGAACGCAAATACAGATTCGGTCACATTTTTCAAATTCAAAATAAATGACATGTCTATGCAAACTTGTGAAAGAATGTTTCATATGAAATACGATTCACACTTCCTTACAGGCTGCCTCAAGGTTATTTGAAAGTGGGTTTCAAGACACCAAGCAATAATCATAATAATATTCTTAGCTCTTTTGGTAAAGTCACGTTGAAGGGAAACAATAAAATAATAAAATATATATAAAACACCTGGTGATGACCGTTTGTGTTATGGTCGAAACGTCGTGAGAATTTTATTGTTTTATATATTTTATTATTTTATTGTTTTTCCTTCAACGTGACTTTACCGAAAGAGCTAAGAATATGAATTACTGCAGTCACGAAAGCTTTAAATTAAAAAAAATAATCATAATTCTTATTATATTTTATCGTAACACAGTAGTAACTGAGTTTTATTTGAAATTTCCCCTAGATATTACCAGCACACTCCAGCAAACCATCCTACCAGTGATAGACTACGACACGTACAAAACAAATGCATTTTCGGGTTCTACATTACCCGACAACACAATATGTGCCGGTGATGATTCAAGTGGTGTATGTGATGTAAGAATATTTCTTGTTTGAGTCACAATTTGCGACAATTTGTCTAGATTTGGTCTATGGAAAATATGGCAACCCTACGTGAATCCCAGTGAGGGTCCTTATTCAATTTACATTTGAGATTCAGTAAGGCTTTCTTAGATAAATAAAGTTAATTGCCAGTCATATGATGATCTTTAAAAAAATCAAGTCTCCCTAATGTGCAATTCCAATTTATAATGCAAAACAGTAATTGATCAAATGGACAAAGAACCTTAACATATTGTTGTAAATTTACATTATGAGACCTCCTTTGCCAGAAACAAGATATAGGAATAGGTTTTACCCTTTTTAACTGGCACAAAAACTGACACCTTTATTCAAGGCATCATGTTTGCAATAACCACAACACAAGCAGTCAAAATGCAAACAAAAAAACAACTCTGATAATAATATGCACTGTCCTTGAATTTGATTGGTCCACACCCGAGACAGCTTTTCTTAGAGCCTAGTCTCCATTGGTGTTGGACCAGAAGACGCCAAAAGGCGTACAACTCAGTTAAAAAGGGTAAAACCTATTCCTATATTGTTGTAAACTATACAACTTTTAAAGGGTAAATGCATCTAAATTATATTAAAAAATTCAATGAGTTCTCCATTGACCTCATGTCCCCAGCTTTTAATAAGAATTTACAGGGCTAAAACTACACTACGAAGTGTATGCAAGGACAATTTTTTTTTTAAACCCAAATATTTATACGAGAAAAGCTAAATGCATAATTGTGTCAATATTGGGCCATTGGATGTATAGACTGGTTTCAAACATGTCTTTAACATTACAATTACGTTCATAATCGATTTAAAAATAAATTACCAGTACTGTGTTTTCATATTGGGGTTGTCAGTAATATTTAATAAGATAATACTGTATTTTATGTGAATTTCCAATGTGTAGGTGATGGCGTGTTTTTAACTCGGAAGGATATTCTTGTGGCCGATGAATAGTACCATCAAGATGGTCATTGCCCTCTTAACACATACTGGATAATTGATTCTAGATTTGAAGCTTTCGTGACTGCAAGGATCCATACTCTTTGGTTCTATTCGGTAAAGTCACGTAGGTAAAAATAAAATAACAAAAATCACGACGTTTCGGCCACAACACAAGTGGCCTTCATCAGGTGAAGGGACCGGACTGTCCAGAGGACAGAGTTAGAGTGAAAACAGCCAAGCCCAGGTCGCGTCCTTTAAGCTGTGTGGGAGGAAACAAAAAACGCCTTGACAAAGGAATTAGCATAAAATGATGTACTGGATCGGCACGGTGGGGGGAGAGGGGGAGTTTACATAATGTTGGTGATGATTGCTTAATTGAAACCATCCTCTCAGTTGAAATTGTGTCTGTGTTAGTAAATCTGAATTGCCTCGTGGACAAATCTCTGATAAAAACCCGTGGGTTTGCAGAGAACCTTGGTATTGGAGAAAACTATATCGTGATCACCCACAGCGTTGTAACAGTGATCATTGGGGCATTCTGTCTACAGGAAACCCACCCACACAGATTCCTACTTGAAACCTGATTCCCACCACTACCCAGCTTAAAATAATTCTCTCATCAAAACTTTATACCATAGGGCTCATTGCATTTCGGACCAACACCACCTGACCAGTGAATTAAAACATGTACACCTGGCCCTCAAGAGAAACGGATACTCTGACCATACCATCCGCCAAGCTGTTTCTCCCACCATACAGAAACAACCACTTGATACTCCAGTCAAAACCATCACACTACCATATATAGCAGGCGTTACTAAAAAGATCTCCAAAATTCTAAACAAACACAAGATCCTGGTCCGGTTCAATACAGTACACAAAATCCGTGACCTGATCCCATCCGTGAAGGATGTCGTTCCTGACTTACAGTACCCCGGGGTTTACAAATTGAGCTGCACCTGTGGTGACTGCTATATCGGGGAGACGAAACGACATGTCTCTGACCGAATTCGCGAGCACAAATCAGATTTGAAACACGGCAGAACGAATTATTCTGCCGTAGCTGATCACTGTTACAACGCTGTGGGTGATCACGATATAATTTTATCCGATACCAAGGTTCTCTGCAAACCCACGGGTTTTTATCAGAGACTTGTCCACAAGGCAATTCAGATTTACAAACACAGACACAATTTCAACTGAGAGGATGGTTTCAAATGAAGCAATCATTGGAAAGATGTTCTAAATCAAACCAAACATTAAACTAATTTTCAATGGTACAGTATATTTTTTCAAGTAGTGGTATCCCAAACTTTCACAGTAGCTCATTTCACTTCACATCAACATTATGTAAACTCCCCCCCCCCCCCCCCCCCCCACCGTGCCGGTCCAGTACATCATTTTATGCTAATTCCTTTGTCAAGGCGTTTTTTGTTTCCTCCCACACAGCTTAAAGAACGCGACCTGGGCTTGGCTGTCTTCACTCTAACGCTGTCCTCTGGACAGTCCGGTCCCTTCAACTGATGAAGGTCACTTGTGTTGTGGCCGAAACGTCGTGATTTTTGTTATTTTATTTTTACCTACGTGACTTTACCGAATAGAACCAAAGAGTATGGATCATTGATATTTAAATAATGTTTCTTGAAATATGAACACAAGCTTGTTTAGTATAACATGAATCAATCTTTCCCTTTCAGTCTTTTTAACTTCTCAATGCTTGTCATGTAATTCCTGTACCTTTTTCCCTTTCTCCTCTCAAGTAATAATTCTGAACTCTAAGATGTACTCCCAATTTGTTTCAGTAATTCTACTGTTAAAAGCACATATAAAACACAGGTTTTGTTTTTTCTATTGCACCTTTAATGAGTTCTTTCTAGGAACCTTTATATGTTATACTCGTGGTTGCCTTATTAAAATGTTATTTCATAAATAAAAAATGTGATTCCAAATAGATGGACATTCACTCCTTTTGTACAACAAATACAATGTAAGCAGAATTAAATTAAATCACAGCTATATTGCACACAACCTTCAGCACCACATAACCTTAATACATGCAGTGTGATGCATGGGATGTTACTTTCCCGTGCGTGGCTGAAATTGGATTGTGCAACATGGTCAACTTTATAGAATTCAATGTTGATTTGAAGCCATATTTCCTGATGATGACTGCTTGTGTTGCAGTCGAAACGTCGTGATTTTATTATTCTTTTTTCTACCTACGTGACTTTACCGAAAGAACCAAAGAGTATAGTTTCATAGAATTCCTTTTTAAATTCCCCAATGGTGACTGAAGGAAAATTTCATCCAGGAATGGATAAACCATGGCCGATGATGAACGTGGTCAACAACAGCAAGTTACTCGCAATCCAAGGTTTCACTGTACTCGCCAATCAATAATAGTAAAGATGTAAAAAAAGGGTTGGATTTGTGAACATTGATAGAAAATGACAGTCACACCGTGCAATATTACCGCACTGGGTGTAGTATAATTGGTCAAGGCGGATGTCACCTATCATCATTTAAAAGTGATTGAGCATACAATTGTACATACAGTTATTGAATACACTTTGGACATAATTCAAATCTTTGCTAAGCCACTGAGCAAAAACACCGAATTCTGTGTTTGGCAATAGCCGAGACCATTCATGGCCCCTTCCCACGTATTCCCATTAGGGAATCACGTGCGGGTGTGAACCAAGTACGCGCGTGCTGGTCACGCAATTTTGTTGGGGGCCGACACCCTTGCATATAATTTAGGGTCGTTAAATGACACGAGGTAATCCATTAACCGTTTTTAGAATCGATTACCAGTCGGAAATGTCGGGAACGGTGCCGTTTACAGTGGAATATTCGCGATTGCATTTATAGGTAAGTGGAAACATTCAATCTGCACAGCGGCCTAAGTAGATCATTTCTCAGTTAAAAGTGCAGTCCTGAAATTATTTATTTGCTCACTTCACCGCTGGCGAAATAGCCGTAATTACACGCAGTTCTATTGCGTATTGTCTCCTCTTCCACGCTGACCAAATATTGGACGAGGTGAACGTACCCACACTTTATCCCACCCACATACAACCTTGCCAAACGATTGTGGTGTAACTGTGGTGTCACAGCAGCGAAGCCGCTCCGTCGGAGCCATGCCTGCAACTGTGATGCCGAAACAGCGAAGCCGTCCTGCCGACGCCGTGGCCGCGATGCCGCCACTTCCGAGCGACGGGGCCGACGCTGCTGTTCCTTCACCACCCCCACATGAACACACACACACCCCCACATAGAGCCCCGAAGGGAGGTCACCTGGCTGACAGGTTTTCACCCAGAAGCCCTCTCACGGGACCAATCTTCACAATTTCCTGCGACCAGGGAATTGGGCGACCTCCCCCGAGGCTAACTCACACCGCGGCGCCGTGACTTGGGTTGTAATTACATGGTCACGACGGGGCTGCTCAGCCACCGCAGGTAGAAAACACACACAACACACACGGGTCAGCAGGCAGGTAGGGGGGCGGAGTCACGAACGGCGGGAAAACAGGGCCGGTCCTCTGATTGGTAGGACAGATGCGCTTGTGTAGAGGGTAAAATGCGGATGTCTGAGAGAGCACCGGCCCGGGGAGAGTGGCGGGAAATCCGAGCCACCTGATTGGCCGGGAAGGCCAGCGGATCAGCGCCAAATTATCTTTGATGTAGGGAACAATAAAAAGCGAGAGAAGGTAGGGATAGGAGAGTCACCTTCTTCTCAAGTCAGGGATCGTGGTAGTCACCTTGCCGGCCACTGGATCGTCAGTGAGACGAGTCACAGCGCAGCCCGGCCCCGCTCCCAACGAGAACGTCGAGCAGCCTCGCCTCTCCTTGGCTTCCCGCACATCCAAGGCAAAACGTGAGTACGAAATAAAGAGTTGGGATTTAGGGTAAGATCCTAGGGAGTTTAATTCTAATGGGACGAGGTAGATCGGATTAGACCATCAGGAGATAGGTTAGACCTGCCCTGCTGACTCAGACTGATTTGGGTGATAGTAGCTCGCAGACACGCCAGGAATAAATCGTCAGTGATCAATAAACCTTGTCGTGTGGTTTCTGCGAGTGTGGAACGGGCGCATGGTGGTGTGAGTCCGCTCGTCGTGGTATGGGGATTTGCGCGTGGGTAACTCTGTTGAGGCGGCCATTGTGTGCGCACCCGACCAGGGTTCCTGCGTCGTTGTACCCTGTGTTTGCGCACGAGTGTGTAATTACCCACGTGTTTGTGCTCGCCCATACGTGTAGCTCGTGGTTAGCGTGTGTGGTGAGCAACGGTGGATTCGCCAGGGTACACGTGAGATTATTCATACAGCCCTTTAAATAATCTCCGAGACACCCCCTCCAATCGGCAACGTGTGTGCGAAGGACGTCATTACCCTCTGACCCCTGACCCCCGTTCAGCACATGTGAGTGGTGCGCGGGGTTGTGTGAGCAGAGACGTCGCGTTTGAGTGGCTGAGAAGTGACGGATTGATTTAAGGCAGCCATGCGCCAGCCCTGAGCTATGCCCCACAAACAGGGCCCGCGGACCCGAGGGGCTGTGCTGCAAGGAGAGGAGACGGAGGGCGGTAGCACTCCCCCCACGAGCGAAGAGTCAAATAACGGCGGCTCTCACACGAGCGAGAGGTGCGGAGCCCGCAGCCCTACCGAGATCAGCCTTCCCCCGGAGGGGGAGCCGGGGGCCCGCGTCCCCCACATAACCATTTATACTATATCGCGGTCATCAACAGTGGAGCTTTAAGAAACGGCAATTGAAATGGGGAAGACATTTTCCCATTGCAACTGTCGTGGTGTGTGGGTGACATGCTCCGTTGTCACACCACGGATGCTCCCTTCATTCATCAGTGAAAACGTTAATGTTTATTGCTAGATATGTCTCTACAGTATGTGCAAAAACACGTCTTACCCGTTTTTTATTCGGTTATTGTACCGGTAATGCAACAAAAAACAGATTTCAAAAACCCTCGTATGATGGTTCCCAATAATTCAGACGTTCCAAGCCGAGCAATCAGCAGTAGCCCGCAATACAACGCTCCCTATGGGAGGCGCTACATTTGTGCTGCATCTAAAGCAGTGGTCCCCAACCTTTTTGGCACCAGGGACCGGTTTCGTGGAAGACATTTTTTTCACGGACCGGGGTGGGGGGGGGGGGGGGTCATCATTTGGGTCTTTCCCCCTTTTCAAAGAAGCTCCCCAGCGACGTTTGTTTTTTTTTACATATTTTGGCTACTAGGGGTTAGCTTGTGGGCGTAAACAAAACTGCGACTGAGACAAGTGCGCAGTGCCGGAAAGAGGCGCAGGTGGAAGTAATAATGGGGGCGGGCCACACGCGGACTCACCGCTCTCACCTCCCGCTCTGCGGCCCGGTTCCTAGCAGGCCACGGACCGGGGGTTGGGGCCCCTTGATCTAAAGAATCGGATTTTTTTACGAATCCACTTATTGTGTTTTCCAGAGTATACTGAACTGATAGAGTCAATAGAAAGTGGGCAAGTGTAAATTCTCGTTTCAAATGCTCTGAAAGTATGTAACCATTAAATGTTCTGAAAGTATGTAACCACATTTATGGTGAACGAACCGTAACAGAATTGAGCATGCTACGTCTAATGTGTGAAAAGGAAGCATTTTGTGTGGATATAACACACATTTTGTGGCATTGTTGTTAACCACAGATTAGTTTATCATTTAAGTACGACTAACAATATCAGGAGGGGCGAAATTAAGCAGGCTAGACGTGGTCGTCAGCAGCATACTAATGGTAACAGGTAAAAAAAACTTTTTCACAGATAAAATAGGTGCACACGTCGTAATAGTATTCCATGCATTGTGGTATTTTTATACTTTATAAACTTACTCGTTTTACTTCATGAAATAATTAACAGACTAACGTGTGCATTTACCTAAACGAGCTTATAAATGCAGTGTATGTACATAATGTGGTATTTGAATACATATTTTAAAACAATGGCAATCAATTGAAAGTCACTATTCATGACACAATGCGCTCGTGAATTGTTTGTATATTTTCTGTCACAACTCAAAAAAATACGCAAGAATTTTTTAAGTAGTGATGGAACTTTACTACCTACGACTCGTAGACTCGTGACACCATGCCCGCAGAACATTTATCATCGCAAAATTTTTGCATAAAATACATTTCACTTCCTTGTATGTCCCTGGATATATAGAGGCTGCGCGTCGGTCATTTGACAGTGTGTTGAAAACCCCAATCAATAAATCATGGTCACTCTCCTGATCTTCACTTTCCTGCTGAATCAAGGTATTCACATATGTATTGCTCACAGTAAGATTAGTTCGCATTCTAGTTTTTTTTCATGTAACTACTAAATTATTTCACCAGGAGTGTTTGTTACTCACATGCTTTTCTTTCCACAGCATTTGTCTCGGCTCAGACTTGTGGTTTTTCTGCGACTCCACAAAACCGCATTGAGGGTGGTAATGAGGCCACTCCTCACAGCTGGCCTTGGCAGGTATGAGATCAATTCAAAATTTCAGGATTGTGACAGTATAATTAGTTTCTTAGATGTGAAGTTCTGCATTCACACCCGGGATGTAGACAAACAATAGTGTTCTTAGGCTACTTTTTTCAAACTTCAGCACGCTGATCCCTGCGTATTGGTGAAGGTGGAGAACATAGACATTCGAACATAGAAACAGTACAGTGGGTTACAATTGGCTCTTTACAGCTCTCTCCGATTATAAACAACACGGTACAATTAATTGACACATTATGGAAATTTGCCAGCCAGTTTATACTCACAGCTGAATATTGATTTGCATGATTTACGTTCTTATTTGACCTTGAGACTGTTGTATATGTGGGTGTGTGAAAATTGATGAAAAGTAATGAAAATTAAATGAAATTCGAAATTTGCATAATTAATCCAAAATTATGTTCATTCGTGTAATTATGCGTATAACTATGCTAATTAGAGACGTAATCGTATTAATTTATACGAGTGGGTGTGGTTGTGTTAATTATAGCCTTTATGATAATCAGGCCCCGCCTCGTTGACGAGGTGGGGTTATCAATCAGGATAACGCAATCAATCGTGTGCTGTTACGCTAGTGTCAATTCGGCCTCGTTGTCTAACTTCGTATTATTGATCAGCATAATACAATGATTCTCGCTTTAACACTCCCCGAGTGTTCATATTTTAGGTCCCAAGTTCATATCATTCGCTTTAGTTTAATGAGTGTGGATTGGTGTGTTTATAGTTTAGGTTCCCGAGTTCATATCTCATCGCAGGATACAGATCTTATGCAAAAATTTCAGGAAAGAATCACACGACCACTTCTGTATTAATCAATTTATTTTCTAATTAAACCTTAACTATAATATGTATGTGAACTCTCAATCTCAGAACTTCAACACGGTATCCACACGGTATCAAGACAGTCTCATCCACGACTGTACGATTTCACTTTGATAACACATGGACCCCGCATAAAGCGATTGCTGTTCGTGAGAGAGAGAGTTAGAACATGCCAATGCTATGCTACACAAAAGCTTATACATTATAATATGAACGATCATTATGCTTGAAATGGTCAGCACATTATCACAGGCGATTGATTAACCTGCAACGGTATTCATATAAAAAGACAATCAAACAGTTATTATTTCCAAAGGCATAAATGTAACAACAGATCCACCGGACAGACTATAAGATTACCGAAATGGCTTATGTGTGAGGGTGTGTGGCGGAACGTGTTATCTCACGGGAGATTAATTAATTCGTGAATAAGATTGTATGATCAGAAAATCGGTTTCGCACGATTCCTCCCCGGGAGCGTAGCTCCGTGGCGAAGGTGCCAAGGATTAATTCGTATTGATGGATCGGTTGGTAACTTATGCGATTAGAAGTACAGTCCAAAACAAAATATTAAAGAGGGAAATTACGAATATACTTATAAACGACGGACTGTTATCACACGATCGATGCTTCCACGGCCAGATGGTTCACGGACTTGAGTGTGTTTGTGTGTGATGAATTGTGTGGAGTAGTCATTGTTTGGAGTTGAGTCTTTAGGTCCAGCGAACGTCAGATTGGTCGTGTAGTGGGGCATAGCGCATCATCGTATCGTGGAGTTCTCTTCATAGGGTAATGTGAGTGTGGTTGGTCTTCTCGCGTTAACATACGTCGACGTGTCCCTTGTATGAAAGGGATACTCGCTCCCTTTAGAGCGGTCAGGGTGAGTGGGGGTTGTGCATCATACGTATCGGCGTTCCCTTCTCCACACAGCAGCCAGCCTCTGTCCACGGGAGAGAGTTGCTTGATCGCTCTCAGTGCTGCTCAGTGGACACCTCTCTCCACTGCTGGATGAGCTGCGCGATCACGCTCGTGTTGGTTCGCTGACAACAGTTTCTCTCCGCTGCTGGATGAGCTGCATCGGCACGCTCCCTCTCTCTGGGTGGAGAACTCGAACGTGCTCGTTGCTGGTTTGCTGAAAGCAGGTTTTTCTCCACTGCTGGATGACTCAAGTCGCACGTGCTCTTGCTCTGGTTTGCAGAAGCTCTTGCTTGGTGCGTCGGTTGCTCTGCAGCTGGACTCAATGTAGAATAAACTTCCAGCAATACTCTGTCTTTCAGCTCTTGGAAATCACACTAGGTGACGCCTCACTACCCTGCGAGTCTTGCCAACGTCAGTGGGTAGCGACGGGCCACTTTGGCCTCTGCTCGCCGCCCCCTGCTCTGCAGCTCGCCGGCTGGCGACCTGTTGCTCTCGTTCCCGATTTGAACTGCTCCTGAGCTGACTCACTGGTCGAACTCCCCGCGTTCCGACCCCTCCGAGTCGAACTCCCCGAGTTCCGACCCCCCTGGTCGAACTCCCCGAGTTCCGACCCCCCTGGTCGAACTCTCGAGTTGAACTCCGAGTCGAACTCCCCGAGTTCCGACCCCCTGGTCGAACTCCCCGAGTTCCGACCTCTTCCGAGTCGAACTGTCTCCCGAGAGTCGACCCCCCGGTCGAACTCTGGTGAGCCGACCCCCCCCCCCCCCCCCCCCCGGTCGAACTGAGGTTTCAATGCTCAGGATCCTCTTTTTATGCCCAAAAATCCTTTCACTCGGATCCTGCCCACAAGGCGGGGTTTCTTTCTATTTTTGCTGTGTCAGGACTTGTCCGTATGTATCTGCGTCCGTGTGTGTCCGTACATGTGTCAGTGTGTGTCATTGTGTGCATCACCCACGGTATATTCCGTTGTCATACTCCTACCATAAAACCCACAAGTAAAACAATCAAATGTTATAAATTGTCTCGAAGGCGCCTCTCTGTCTGGGTGCACAACCTGGAGGGAGGGGCGATATTCCCTCCGACTTTCACCGACGCACAAAGAAATGGTTAAAAAGTTTTAAGTTAACATTTCATTTCATCAGAGTTCCACAGTTATGATTCTGTATTAATCCAAGGTCTGGGTCAGCTTCCCGTTGTGGTGTTTGACTCGTGTTTCCCCGAGCGTATACACACTCCTACTCCGCGCTGCGGGGATATAAAGACGGCCGGGATCTTCCTTTCTCTCCGACCCTGGGTTTAACATCGCCCTTTGCTTACGTTGCAGTTTTGCTGTGCGCTTGCATTTCTTTTCCTCTCTACTCTTACTTTAACCCGGCTTATTATTTGCGTATGGGTGGATTAGAGCATTCATGTTGACTTAGGAAAACCTGATTGTTAGGCTTCGGGTCAAGTCGTATAGAAATTATTAAAATATGTAAATACATTTCATATTAAATTAATAGACGGGTGATGGTTACATTGACGTAGCTTGTGGCAGGGTTCAATTAAAGTGGGTGTGAAGATCAATAACTTTAGCCTACCCTGTCATTAAATTCCGACTTTAAGTTACTTTAATAGTAATGCAGAACCAATTAGCTTTTTTGACTTAACTAGATCTAGGCTAACGCAACCTCCCAGTGACCCTGGCTTTGTGTTTACGTCAGCCCCTTGCAATCCGTTGCGCTCTGCTCTCTATCTGCTCCCTCTGACCCTGGGAGGGCTCTGAACGTCAAAATCGTGTTAGTGGGTCAACGTAAATATGACCTCCACATGCCATGCTGAGGCCTGGTTTGGTGTTTTTATTCATTATTAAAATTAAAAGAAACAATAGAAATATGTATCTATATGTATTGAAAAATTACTTGTTAATATTAAGATGGAAAGGGGGGCATATACAACAAGACAACATCTTATTTTCATGGGACAGCTAACTCGAATCAACTCAGTCAGCCCGAGTTGACCTAATTTTTCTCAAGTTTAAAAACAACACATCTATGATGAACTCTAAGCGATATTAATAAAGACCTGTAACATGGATCACTAAAAGAACACAGGGCGATTTGTGTTCATTCGGTTCTGACCTGACCTCTGCCTCCATTAAGCATCTCCTCCCGCCATACTTTTCTTAACTTTCTTTTTCCATTTTATTTCATGCTATTCTTCTAATTTCCTGTCCATTTAGTGCTTCCTGGATCACAGCTGGAGATCAATGTAATTATTTTCACACAGTCACTTTGAGGATGTGTTCTTCTCCAAGTCGTGTGTCTCTACATTGGTACTCTTTGGTTCTATTCGGTAAAGTCACGTAGGTAAAAAACAAAACAACAAAAATCACGACGTTTCGGCCACAACACAAGCGGCCTTCATCAGGTGAAGGGATCAGGCTGTCTCGAGGACAGCGCTGGAGTGAAACAGCAACGCTCAGACCGCGACCTTTAAGCTGTGTGCGAGGAAACAAGGTGCCTTGACAAAGGAATTAGCATAAAAATTAGCATTTGATTGGCCGACTTAGCATAGAGGTGGTGTACATGCGGGTGCACATGCCGGTTGGCGCGGGGGGGAGTTTACCTATTGATGGTGTGAAAAGGGAATTTAAGAGCTGCGAAAGTTTGGGGTACCACTACTTGAAAAATATACTGTACCATTGAAAATTAGTTTAATGTTTGGTTCGATTTAGAACATCTTTCCAATGGTTGCTTAATTTGAAACCATCTTCTCGGTTGAAATTGTGTCTGTGTTTGTAGATCGGAGTTGCCTCGTGAACAAATCTCTGATAAAAACCCGTGGGTTTGCAAAGAACCTTGGTATCGGAGAAAATTATATCGTGATCACCCACAGCGTTGTAACAAAGATCAGTTATGGCAGAAGAATTCGTTTTGCCGTGTTTCAAATCTCATTTGTGCTCGCGAATTCGGTCAGAGACATGTCGTTTTGTCTCTCCGATATAGCAATCACCACAGGTACAACTCAATTTGTAAACCCCGGGGTACTGTAAGTCAGGAATAACATCCTTCACGGATGGGATCAGATCACGAATTTTGTGTACTGTATTGAACCGGACCTGGATCTTGTGTTTGTATAGAATTTTGGAAGTCTCGAAAGTTGTGCCCTGTGTGGCAAGGTTAAATAAAACAAAGTTTAGTTTAAAGTTTATGTCATGTGTATATATGTATATAAACTTGCAAGAAGATGTACATGTCAGGTTACATATGTATTACATCGTGGCGGTGCTAGCACCAAGCCTTGAGAAAGGCCATTGTTCATAACTCTCGTGGCTGTGTTCACCAGTGAGGCATATCCTCAAAGTACATTTGCCGACCATCGCGTCAATTAGGTGTACAGTTGAACGGCTTCGATTTTGGCTGCCAACGGTATCATAGGCTGCAGAGGTCAATCATTGCTGTATTGATTTTCTGTTGACGATGAATGCCAGCTTCTGTTCACAACAGCTACGGCCACTTCGAAATCCGGCTTGTTCGAGAGGCAGTTATGGGTCAATAATGGGGGGAAATCAGGCAAGCATGCACGTTCCATTAGCTTGGAAGTGGAGGACATGAGAGATATCGGCCTGGAGCTTGAGAGTGAGTCTTGCAGGTTTATGGGTTTCAGAATGGGGACAACTGAAATAATTACATTATTTCCGGATATTACCTGTCTTTTGTTTCCTCCTGATGACGATCGCTTGTGTTGTGATCGAAATGTTGTGGTTTTTTTTATAATTGAACATATCTACGTGACTTTACCGAGAGACCCAAAGAATATGAATTCCTGCAGTCACGAAAACTTTAAGTCAATAAATTACCTGTCTTGTTTATGATGGTCCATATATTCCCAGGTTCTTTAGGAACTCAGGACAATGGCCATCACATCCCTATGCCTTGCTAAGACTTTATGGCCCCGAGGGCCCCTTCCACTTCAGTGAGTGTACGTTCACTAGATTATTGCTTCTGGTAGTTGACTCAAAGTGATGGGGAGTTGTTTCTGGACACCTTGTTTGGTGCGATTGTCCATTGGTGTCTTTGAGCAGCATATTGTGTGGGAAGCCAACGTATTTGATTTAGGGTTTGGTAGTCTGTGCTCTGTTGGTTGAGTCACCTAGGTTCCAGAGGAGTTACCAGGCTTTATGGCTTGAGTGAGTAAAGTCCAAATCTGCAGTGAGGTATTTCCAACGTTCTCTTCAGCAGAGTTCAGGGACACTAGCAGTGCGGTGCCCTTGTTTTTTTCACCTTGTTTAATGAACTCTTTGAAGAGATGTTACATTTTTGATTGCCAACATGGCATGTATCTTTACTGATTCCCTCCCAAGAGAGAAATCTCTCGTGGCAAATGTCAGAATTTTTATGAATTTATTGAAGATTACAGGCTTTGGCTCCAGGTTTCTTCATAGCTGGGCCAGTTGGCCTCATGAACTTTCCAACGAGAATGTAGTTTTGAGGTTATGACCGGTATCGGTAGCCCAGTGTGCGTGACTGCTGGTCTGTGTTGGGTCTGCAAATGTACCTATAATTGTTCATGACACAATTAGTGGCTGTCCATTCTTGTCTTTTGAAATGAAGCGTAAGTTCTGGGTTATGCTCATTGGTTTTTTCGTAAAGTCACGTATGTATAAATACCATAAAATACGATTAAATAAATCAATCACGACGTTTCGACCACAACACAAGCGATCTACATCAGGTGTAAAAAACAAATAGCGAGGGAGCATAGAGGGCGACACCAACGCAACATATAGAGAGCGCCAAACTGCACGGAGGTAAATACAACAAGAAGATGAGAGACGAGAATTCAACAAACCTAAGAAAAAATTAAGTGATGCAAAACCAGTCAGGCCAACAACATAGTTAGACACTTGCCTGGCAGACCACGAATTTCAGAAGAGTGCTAAATTTCGTGTTCATCCTCTGGATTGAACATACCAGCATAGACAGAGTACAAGTCAGCAGAAATACATATACAGGGACACCAAGAGGCAAGGAGAGGAAAGGCGGACAGGAAAGCAAGGAAAAAGAAAAAGGGCCGCAGGGATGAACAGACAGAGGCCTTAAATAGAAGTAGAGGTGGGGGGGAGGGGGAGGGACCGGGTGGCACGGCAGCAGAGGAGGGGTAGGAGAAAGCAAGGGGCGCAATACGTTTAGGACAGAATTGTAAAGGTAACTTCCCCGTAGAAGTGTGTTAATAAAGAATTACAGCTTTCGTGACTGCATAAATTACTCATTGTTTTTTTCGGTAAAGTCACGTATGTAGATATACCATAAAATTATATTAAAATAAATCAATCACGACGTTTGGACCACAACACAAGCGATCGCTTGTGTTGCGGTCGAAACATCGTCAGACCACGAATTAACAAATTATGGAAAATTTCTATGAACATCGAATTTCCGTGTTAAGGAAATTTCACACAGCACACGCCATAAGATCAATAAGCAGCACCCGGAAGGCTGCGTTATCCATCCGAAAACAGTGTCACGGTATCCCTACAATACCGTGACACTTTACCAGTCATTCAAATGCGTGTATTTTTGACAAGTTCCCTTAAAAGGTTGTTTTTCTTTTAAACTATTCAATCGTTTTAATATTTACATTAATTTGATTATTTTTGTACTGGATACCGACCTGTATTCCTTCAGGTTTCAGACCAGAAAGTTACATTTAGGTCTTGAGTAATTCAATATCCAGTTGATAAACTTTAAGACAGCAACCAATCGGTTTATGGACTTTTTTGGCATTTAGCTCAACCAATCCTATCTAAATTCAAATTAACGCTATCCAATTCACCTAGATGACGATATAAGTTGTGTTTAAGGTAATACGAAAACACGTAACAGGTGGCACACGTGAAGACAACCATCTCCCACTCATTACTGTAGAATGCTTGTAACAGGTTTATTTTGAGTGAACTACAGTTTAACACATTGGAAGAACCACTCAATAATATTGATTAATACTGATAGTATAGTAAAGCTAAAAAATAATGCCAAATAGAAAAGGAAACTAATATCGCATTGTCACATGAAAAGTCATCTATAACGTCAGCCTATTAAAAATAATTATGTTATGAAGTTACGTTAATGAGGATTTTGCTGGCGTTTGCAGAGTTGTGTCTGCACACCACTAATAATCATCAGCCATGTCCAATCCGCTGCTGAAGAATGTTTGATAATAAAAAAAAACGATTCCATCTTTTTGCGTACATTTTATTTAGATTACTGTATTTCGTGCATGATTCGATGCCAGTATCATGAGCATAAGTATTTAAGTTAATTAATAAATCGGTGCATGCATGTTAGGTGTAATGTTGTAACGTTCAGATCTGCCCCTATTGGACATCTGTTTAAAGAGCTTCATAGCTCATCAGATTTCTCCAGTATAAATAAATATTCTAACGTGCATCTTTGAATGATTATAGACTTTGACTGCTCGATTGTATCTTGATGCGATAACAGGTCTCTGTGCAATACTACAATTCAACGACAAACGCATGGTACCACTTTTGTAGTGGAACCCTCATCGCCCCACAGTGGGTTCTCACAAGTGGCAGCTGTGCCAAGTAAGTTATTCATTTGCATTCAAGTTTTTAGATATTAATCATCACAAACCTGCTATTGTGTTATGTATAAAGATATACGTTGTAGATATTTTATTATATGTAGCCATGCTTTTGTTTCTTAGGATCAATGGTACTTTTTGTTATTTATTTAAAAATTGGAAGCCCTTAAATGGAATTAAAGCTGTTTGAGTTGCGTTGTTTATGTGAAATCCACAGGCAGACGTATTATCTACGAGTAGTGCTTGGCAAGCACAATATATACCAGCAGGAGGCTGGGGCAAATGTTGCAGAAGCCTACCTAACTGCTTACCATTCCGGATTTAACTACACCAGCCTCGAGTATGTATTACACATCTACTTTTATATAGTGTCAGTTTCTGTGTATCTGTGTCCGTCCCACAAAAAAATGTTTGCATGCTTTTATGGCAAATGATCATTGGATGACCACCCATACTATATTATGAAGAAGTTTTGCTGGCTGGCTTGAAATGCGCCGCCCACGTGCGCAGAGGGGAGGGGGCATGCGGGTGGCCAGCAGTGAGTGGGGATATGCAGTGGGGGGGCGGGGCCGCTTGTGGGAAGGGGTGCGCGAGGAGGGGGACACGGGTTGTGGGGGCGACTGGGGGCGCATGCGGGTAGGAGGAGGGCCTGAGGGTTGTCACGTGCAAGAGGTAGGGGGGTGCTGGTGACGTTGGGGGTGGGGAGAAATCTGGTTCAACACAGGTACTTTTATATTTTACTGTATTATTATTAAAAGTTTTGCTGGTTGGGTGGCTGGAGGTACGAATGGTCACCATCCAAAGTCGTGCAGGCTGCTAATTTCATGTGTCACTCGTCCCATAAAAACAAATGCAGTGGCTACAATATTTTCTGAGTAAACCCATTTTGTGTGGTTGCAATTGAAGTCACCCACATATATAATTTCGCTCTCAGAGACACCGTCTTGTCCAGTTATATGCATATTTATTGTGAATAAAGTCCACCGACTCACTGATAACTTAACGAGTAACTGCAAGTGACTATTTTCACCTGGGTAACTTCTGTGACTCTACGTGACGCTCCCTGTGTAGTTGGCTGGCTACACCGGATTGGACGCGTAGTAGTAACGGAGACAATATAACTCTAGGCTTCCAAGACTACAAGGTGCCCAATCCCGGATGATGAAGACGACCCGCTCCAAGATGACGACGGCGACAACAGTCCCTTTGTTCCCCCACAACAGCAGCCCAGAGCCCTGTTCCACGTCGGCTTTTATCCCACTCACGACCTGGCCATGCCCCTTTTCCTGAACACTCTCTCACCGCATCTGGCCCTGTCTGTCTCTGTCTCAATTACTATTTACGACCACTTAGGTCCCGTGCTATCCTTACGTGACCCTGTCAGTGCCCGTCGCATCAATTATTAGTAATGACCACTTAGGTCCCATATTACCCTTACATGACCCTGTCTGTTCCCATCGTATCAATTAGTAACCACGGCCATGGGGAGCCATACTGTCCTTACACCGCCCCCCCCCCCTCTCTTAAAAACATAGCCGTCCCAGCTAACACAATTCCAATATAACTGCTCTTAGGCAGAACCATCCGCATAAGACAATAACCAACGAACACACAATGTGTTAGGACCGAAGAGCAGGAAGAGAAAAAAAATAATCCTACTCATCAAAAGAACAAGGAGAACAACAACCCACCAATAAACCCAACAATATAAATATATTTGCATAATGCATGCAACGAGAACACACCCGATCGTCACAACAACCAGTGGACATTTCGATCAAGTGATCGTCATTTAACACACAACCAAAAACATTTTTTTTTACTAATGATTCATCACCGAAATGTCAAACCTCTCGACCGAGTTATTGATGCTGGTCCTTCTCCCTGGGCGGGTTTTTGTCCTTCTTAGGACAACAAGGGCTTGCACTCAAGCTCTTAGGTCATTGGAAGGTTTCGCGGGAAAAGGTGACAGGTCCTCTGCCGGTGGCCCCTTGTATGTGGTGGGCCGTCGGGGTTTCCCCAATGTCAGGGATTTGGGAATTGCGGGTGGCACAACACATTTTCCTCGGTGTCCGATTACTTCTGCCAACCGCCCCAGCTCGTCAGACACATCAGACCCCGACCACACGGACACTGGGGATTAATTATCCATTCGGGGATGCACATACGCTTCTAAGCGTGACTGGTGGACAAACCAGTGGCGACGTCCCACCTGCACTCGCACGCACTGTGGCCATCGAACGTCTATGAATTCCACAGGCCCTTGCCATGGCCGGTGCAATTTGGGTGACGTATGCAAGGGCACTTGTGGGCAGTGTAGCCATGCTCTATCCCCTACTACCCATGGCTTGCACCCTTGCAGTGTTTTCCTTAGCTGCCTCGCGTGCCTCCGCTACTCGATCCAGCGTGACCTGCAGGGTTACTGGGAGAGAAGGCCTCTTCCTTCCAGAGGCCAGGCCCAATTGGACATCAATAGGGGGTTCACTCTCTCGGCAATACATAAAAAACGGGGAAAATCCCGTGGAGACATGAGGGGCCATCCTATATGCCACCAGGACCCCAGGGATGTGTAGGTCCCAATTTGTCTGCGCCTCATCGACTGCTTGGCAAAGCATCGATGTCAGGGTTTTGTGGAGGCGTTCAACCATTCCATCTGTCTGAGGATGGTAAGGCAATGACCGAATAATTTTCGTGCCTAACACGTCACATACCTCGCGTAACAACTTAGATGAGAAGTTCCTGCCCTGGTCCGTAAGGAGCTGCTCAGGAGCCCCCTTATCCAACACATAACCATGCAATAACGCATCGGCTATAGACGCCACTGTCTGGTCGGGTAGGGGCCAAGCCATTGGCCACCGGGAGAAATACTCTACCCTCACCAGAAGGAATTTATTACCTTTCTGTGTACTGGGGAAGGGTCCCAGAATGTCAAGCGCGAACAGTTCATTGACATGGTGATGGACTGCAAGGGCGGCTGAGACTTTCTGGCTGGTGGTTTCTGGCGTGCACAATCGGTGCAGCCCTTAACGAGGTGGTACACATCTTCTGACATACCAGGCCAGTAAAAGTCATTTTGCAGAGTTAGCAACGTTTTCCAAATCCCAAGGTGTAACAATTTATCTTCGTGTACCACCCGAGTCAATGCACCTCGCAGAACTGTGGGAACCACCATGCCATAACGTTGCAACCCCTCGTCCCACCTCATGAGCAGTCCTTCCTTAAAAACTATTCTCGAGACCTTCGCAGGACTAGAGCTTTTGTTCCTGCTACGCACGCCGCCGCAAGTGTAACAAGGACGTATCATCAATTTGTAGCCACCCCCACTCGGCATGCGTGAGGCCCAACATTTTGTCTTCTAGTGCGATCTCCCCAACAGATGCTGGGCCATCCACCGTTGCCACAACATCGGGCCGTTTGGCTCCTGGTGGCCTACACCGCCCCGTACCCGTTGAATAAGCACAACATTCCCCTCAAGGCAATCAGGATAGCACGTACGCATTACTGTGGCGTAACCCTTTCCGGTAATTCACCCAGAACGAGTACTCCTGCAATATTTCCAGCCGATGTGAGAGCTGGCCGGTGGGTTGATCCACCCGCAAGGAGTACTGGAGGGCCGCATGATCCGTACGGACCACAAAATCCCTCCCGTAAAGGTAGGACCTATATCGTTGAACAAAGTGCACCATAGCCAAGAGTTCCCTCCTGGTCATGCAGTAACGTTGTTCTGCAGTTGACTGTACATGACTCCCGTATGCCACCACCCTTTGATACCGTTTTGAACCTGTGACAGGACAGCCCCTATGCCCGTGTCATTGGCATGTGTCTAAAATGAACGTTGGGAAGGCTCTCGCGCAGCGCAAAAAAGGCGCCTTCCTCCCCCTCTCCTCATCTAAACTTTTGGCCCGTTGCCGTCAAAGCATGGAGCAGTTTGGTAATTGTCGTGAATTGCGGAAAGAATCTTCGGTAATAGGACGTGAACCTGACAAAACTGCACACTTCTCCCACCGTCTTGGGAGTTGGCCAGTCGCGCACAAACGCCATTTTGTCTGGGTCCGTCGCTATCCCGGAATCGTACACGATATGGCCCAAGTACCACATGGAGGTTTGCAACAGGTGACACTTTGCAGGCTTCAACTTGAGATTGGCCGACCGCACCTTAGACAACACCGAGCACAACTGTTGCACGTGCTCCTCAAAGGTGTGTTCAAACACAATAATATCGTCACGGTAAATGAGACATGAGTCCCATTGCAACCCTGCTAGGACTAATTCCATTCATCTTTAAAAGGTGGACTGGGCAGAATTTAAGCCCATCGGAAGGCAGTTAAAATGGTACAACCCTTGGGGTGTCCGGAAGGCTGTCTTCGGCTTGGATGACTCATCCAGGGGAAGTTGCCAAAACCCCGACAAAAGATCCAAGGTCGAAAAAAATCGAGCGCCCGACAGCGCGTCCAGGGAGTCATCCATTCGCGGGAGTGGGTAAGCATCCACGACTGAAACTTTATTTAACTTTCGGAAATCAACAATAACCGCAGCGTGCCATCGGACTTCTTTAACAATACAACAGGAGCACCCCAAGGCCTAGTGGAAGGAGAAATTATGTCTGCTGCCAACAAACTATACGGATTCTGTCAAATAAGAGCTGCCGTGCCCATGTTAATATGGTTCTACACCAAGGAGGTGCGACCAATGTCAAATTTCTCCTTACTGAAAACCTCAGAAAATTTGCGTAACAGGGATCGCAACTCAGCCCGTTGTGCTCGGGACAACTTAGGGTTCGCCTCACACAACTTATCCATCCATGCTTCGTCAGCTTCCACAGCATGTACCATCCCACCTACCACCGTCTGCACGGTGGAACCGAATGCATTGCTCCCCGCTGCCGTCGCATCGGCTAGCACCGTTCCCGCCTGAACCACTGCTGGTTTCACACCCACTTAAGTCCTTGCAAGAACTGTTCCTGATTTCCTCTCAACAGTGTTAGCACACCGACCAGTGTAAGCCCCCGGGTTACTGTCTTAGACGGGGTAAGGAGGACCCCTGCCTCCGGATCTGCTAGGTCCAACTGTCGGCCGTAACACAACGGGACCAATGCCTGCGTGCCAGGCGGAATCTCCAGAGATTCCCTGACCAGATCCTGAACTGAAATATTCTGCCCTGCACGCCGATGCAGGGAGTCCAAAAAAACATTAGTTGCCCCGACGGCACAATCCTTGTCGGTAAAAATTTGCAGGAGCATCCTGCTAAAAAAATCCGTGCCCAAGGGGCAGGGCACAGCCAGCATCTTTGAAATCAACACTGGCCCGGATATCTCAATCTCTGCCCAATCTGATGCAGGCTTCCATCTGCCCTACAATCCCAAAACTCCCCCCGTTTTCCGCCACGCACGCATTCACCACAAGCATAACACAATTCTTGTTCGCCAGTTATTTGTTTCGTTGGTACACTCTATCCATTGTTCACATTTATAAGGGTCATTATTGGAATGTAGCTCTGCTGATATCTGGATTTAAATTAATGACGTCAAATTCACCTAGATGACGATATTAGTTCTGTTTAAGGTGACATGAAAACGCGAGGCTACCATTTCCTGCCCTACATTATGGATAATAAACAAAATCGAGTGTGTAGGTTTAACAATTAATACATTATTTGTTTTACATACCTTTAGGATCCAACCCACCATAATGTGTACTAGTTTTATATCTTGATGCTTATCTCAGATCTTCTCATGCTCAATATCACCCCTTTAATTGTGTATAGAAAAGACATTGGATTGATTAAGCTGAAAGCACCGGTGACGTCGGACATTGGAATACAGTTCGCCTGCCTTCCCAGTGACAATGAGCGACTGTCATCGGCAAGCAGATGCTACGTCATCGGCTGGGGCTCCAAAACAAGTAGGTCGCAACAACAAGGATGACCACATACATTAGGCAGTCACAAAACAAATATGCAATACAGGATTATGATGTACAATGAGTAACATCTATCATCAATGTAATAATAGTCGTAATAATTAGAATGTATTTTTCTCAAAAATATCTTGCCAATTATGAATACTTTTAGAAGAGTCCTCTATTGCAATGCTTGACAACCGGCGTGCTGCGGCACACTGGCGGTTCTGTGGCAAAGTCCGAGGTGTGCCGCGGTATTTTCAAATTGATAAACACGCAACGCACTAAAAATAATGAACACAAATATCACCGTAAATAGACGATGACATTGGACATTTAAAAAAAATGTCTCACACACATACTTAAACACACAACTCCCCCCTTCTTAGTTGATTGGCTTAGTCAGGTGCTCCCCGGATGAATAATTAAACCCCAGCCTGACGTGTCTGCAGTTCCAATTGAGTTGCAACGAGCCCAGGGGAACACACAGTGAACAATGAGACAGCGACACACGTGACTGTGAATATTCCACATGTCCATGATGGCACCAAGTCCACCACTGTGGCCTCTCACTTGAAAAATGATGTTTGCACACACACATCATCATGAGATATGATCAATCAACGAATGGATGAAGGGCCCACAGTGATGTTTTGGTTCAGTGTGACATTAAGATTGAGCAAGCTCAAAAGTGTGCTGTGGAATAAAAAAAAGGTTGAGAAGTACTGCTCTATTGGAATGTTTCTACGACATTTTATTTTATCAGGTAAGGCCTACTGAGCAATATAGCTCTTTTTTAGAAGCGACCTAGTGACAAAAGATAACTCAATGAAATGGTTTATCGCGTGGAAATGTATCGCATCCCAATACTCTAAACGCATGTCGATTCTAAATGTGGAGTGAAAAACTGGAGGACCTGAAGAAAAATCCACGCGATCACGGGGAGAACATGCAAACTCGAAATATGCAGGCATCAGGGTTGGGAGTGAACCCATGACTTCCTGCTTACCAGGCAAGGCAGTTAACATCTCGCCACCAGTTCCATCAATAAAATTAGTACAGCAATGCCTCGCCAACTGCGGAGGTTAGATTCCTGGTAAATGCCACGGGAGGGAAATCCACAGTTGTTAAAGTTCAGGGCCTATGGGAAATAGGGGGTTTAGGGGTACCACGCCCACAGTCAGACTCGTCATAGCTTCACTAAGTTGCCTGTTTATGAACAAAAACACCGAATAAAATATTGTAAATTACACAACATAAATTAACATTACATTTACTTTACATACCTTTATTATGCACTAGTGGGAAGTACCTGGCGTTGCCCGGGCGAAAAAGACAGACACACACATCGACCTACACACACTTACAAGCATTGACCCACACACACAAAGACATCGACTTACACACACACACATATGGACTCACATACACAGACATCGACTTTCGATACATACACATTGAGTTACACACACACATGGACAACAACAACCGCCAATAGCCACTAAGTGGCGGTGATGTCACCACGACGCTTGTGCCAGGCCACGTGAAGTGTCGAACGCCCGCTGGCAGGAGGTCACGGAGCAAACCCAGGTGCCACGGGTCGACTGACTGAGATGACTGGCTGATGGACCACCTGTGCCCCCTACTGTGCCAACTTGCTGTGCTTTAGCCACCCGGTGCTCCGCTCGTTGTTGTGAGCATCACTCCTCCACCCGCCGTTGTTGTTGGAGGGCGACTGCCTTCAACTGCCCAGCAGCGTCTTTCACGAGCCTCCTCCACAGAGGCCGGTCTTGACACCGCTGGTACCAGTAGTCCACTCAGCACCACATCCTCCTGTACCACATCATTCCATCTATTCTCTAGCCCATGCCGCGCCCATTTAGCCCCCTCTATCCGGCCGAACAAAAGCTGTTTAGGCATGCGGTGACTGGGCATGCGGGTTACATGACCCAGCCAATGCAGCCTTGTCTGCCGGAGGAGCTCACTGATGGGACTTTGCCCAGATCTTTCAAGGATTTCTGAGCTCCTCACACAATCCAGCCTGGTTAAACCCAGGATGGATTGTAAGCAGGCCAGCCTAAATGTTTCCAATCGTCGAAGATGCTCCGTTAGGGGGGTCCACGTTTCGCAAGTGTAGAGAAGGGAGGGAATGATCGTAGCCGAAAAAACTTGAAGCTTCGTGTGGAGCAACAGACCAGGTAGCTTCCACACAGCGTTATGCAACCAATAAAAATATAATGCCGCTCGAACTGATTCTGAGTGAGACCTCTGCTGTCAAACCGAAGCCGGTCATGAGCACACTGTCCAGGTATGGGAAACTCTCCACTCTCTCCACAACTGCCCCATCACTCTTAGTGGCATGCTCCAGTTTCAGCAGCAGCGCCTCCAACTCCTCCTCTGAGTAAGCGGCAATTACTAGATCATCGGCATACATAACGTGGCTGGCTAATAGGGAGCCACCCCATGACCGCATCCGGGCATTGATCAGCCTCCCATTGTATCTGTACCAGATGGAAATTCCTCTGGTACAGCCATCAAAGACTTCACGAACTACGTGGTCAAAAAATATGTTAAATAATGTGGGAGCCAGAGGACATCCCTGTCGCACCCCAAGGTGAACAGGGAATGGCTCCGACTCTCGGCCACGTAGTTTTACCCAGGCCCGCTCACCATCATGAAGGTCCTTAATGATCGTGAGAAGAGGGTCAGGGACTCCGAAAGCACGAAGAACCCAGAACCCAGGCCTACTGATGTATCATAGGCCTTGACCAGGTCAATAAAGCAGAGATTAGGTCTTGTTGGAATTCCCTACACCTCTGCTGTATCAAACAGACAGAAAATATGACATCTGTGCAGGACCGCCCTTTCCTGAAACCACATTGAGGCTCCGCAAGCCTCTCCTCAGCGTGCCTAGCAAGGCGATGTTGAATAATCCTTTCCAGGACCTTTCCCGGCACACTGAGGAGTGAGATGCCCCTGTAGTTTTTACAGCCTGTGCGGTCCCCCTTCTTAAAAAGGGGGACCACAAGGGCATCCTTCCAATCCTGCAGAACCCGTCCAGTGGTCCAGACTGTTGTTATGATGTCATGTAGGGCAGTCTGTGCACAAACGCCACCCTCCCTCAGCATTTCACTTGGGAGATCATCTCTGCCCGGTGCATTTCCTGGTTTCAGACTCTGGATTGCCTTTAGTACTTCCTCAACAGATGGCACCTCAACCAGCCACTCACAGGGGGTGACTTCTTCCAATATTTGAGGCACACATGGACTAACACACACATGTGTAGTGTTCTGTATTCAGGAGACGTTGGAGTCTGTTCTTGGAGGCAACACTTTATTAAACCACCTCGCTCGGCAGTACAGTCCCAGTACACTCAGGGTTACTGTCCTCCTACAGCTACTGTCTGGGGCGGGTACTGCCTCCGGGCTAATGTGCCCTAACACAGGACTACACTCAGGGTCCTCCTTCACCTACTGCTTGGGGAGGTACTGCCTCCGGGATATCGTGCCCTAACACAGGGCTACACTCAGGGTCCTCCAGCTATGGGTGCCTAGGGGGAGGCTATTCTAACTCGCCCTCGCCAGGGTGCAAGTTCTAATCACTGACCCACTGGACCCGGCCCTTACAAGGACGTCGGGCCAGGGGTTCCCGGGGTCTCACCACTGAGCCGCATAGAGTCCCAGCCCTGATAAGGACAGCGGGGCTAGGGGTCTCAGGGTCCTATCTAGCTGGTCTTCGGCTTCAGTCTTCAACTGGTCCAGATCGGCTGGGGAGGTCCCCTTTTATGTCCCTTGCCCATTGAGGGGTGGGCCTGCGTGGGATCCCAGAGCCCCCAGCAGCCCCTCCTCTCTTGGGCTGGCACTGCAGCCCCTCCCCTGAGGGTACGAGGTACCGTTCCATCTATGGCGCTACATTACCCTCCTCTTCGTAGCATCCAGCTGACCCGGATGGCAACAATACAACAATAACCCAGAGGATGAACCAACGAAGTGTATGTGTGCCTTATTGTGCGAACGTAAGTAACAAAAATAACCGCACGCGAACCCTTAGAAATACCCCAGCCCACCTGTACAAGGGAATACCAGAACATATATACATGAAGACCCCTGCCCCACCCGCCTCTTCGGAACAAAAGAGCAAAAACAAGCGACCGACGGTTGTCAACACGGTGCAAGGTGATTGGGTGGCATGGAGGAAAGGTTCGTGGTGGTTCAAGAAAATCTCCGGGACTTAGAACGAGATCCAAAGGCCGGCCCATCCAGAGCAGAAGGGGCCTGTGGAGGCGGGACGCACAGGATGGCCGGTGACCCACCGACCCCCGAATCCGCCGGCACAGGCGGCTAGGATGGCTTAACTCCCGTGGCTCCTGAGGATGGAACGACATTACTGGGCTGAGGGTTAGACTCCCCTGGCACCTCACCTGACTTGTCGGACACAAGACGTTCTTGGCCCATGTGTGGTGGCATGGAGGTGTGAGGAGGAGTGAAAGGTTTGAGGCGCGAGGGGTGCACATACCACGAGCGTTTTCCAAACATAATTCTAACACACTGGGGTCGGAGCATGCGGACAATTTCGACGGGAACCTTCCAGAGTTTAAGCAACTTAGAAGACGTTGCCAGGGACACGTGAGGGCAATGAAGCCAAGCCCGGTCTCCTTCAACCCATGTGTGGCGAGACGTATGGAGTCCCCGCAGGCGTTCGTTAGCCTGTTGGTGCCACTGAGTTAGATTTAATGGCCTCCTGGGCCTCCATCAAGCGGCGAGCGTTGGCGCGGACATGATCGGCCATCTTAGACTTGGCAGATGGCTGTTTGACGTGCAACTGTACATCTACCGGGGGGCAGACTTCTCTGCCATACATGAGGTAGAATGGTGAAAACCCGTAGCCGCATGGGGCACCATCCTATATGCGGCTAGCACACCAGGGATGTGAAGGTCCCAATCAACCTGTGACTCGCACACCTGGTGGCTCAACATAGAGGTAAGTGTTCAGTGGAGGCGCTCAACCATACCATCCGTTTGAGGATGATATGGTGAAGTGCGAATCTTATGTGTGCCCAGCAGGTTGCACACATCTCACAACAAAGTGGATTAATTTTTTTTTTACCTTGAGCGGTCAGCAGCCGTTCAGGAGCACCCTTATCTAAGACGTAGCCGTGGAAAAAGGCGTCCGTGATGGCCGCTGCCGATTGGTTGGGGAGAGGCCAGGCCATGGCCCAGTGGGTGAAATACTCTACCCCAACCAACAGGTACTTATTACCTCGCGGGGTAGCTGGAAATGGACCCAAAATATCCAACGCGACAATTTCATTCACTCGGGAGACGCGAATGGATTGTAAGGGTGGGCAAGATGGTCTCACAGGCAGCTTACGGCGAGCACATTCAGTGCAACCTTGCAGGAGGTCGGCCACATCCCTGGCCATGCCTGGGCAAAAAAACTCGAGTTGGAGAGTAGCCAGCGTCTTGTGGACTCCCAAAAGAAGCAAGCGCGCATGGGTGCCCCAAACAATTTTACCCCGCAGGGACGTGGGGAGAACAAGTTTGAATGTGTGCGAGCCGCCATAACACATCATGAGGACACGGGGCCCCCCCGGCCGCCCCCCTCGAGCGATTCCCTTGCATGGTGGCGTAAGCCGAGGAGGAATAAGTCTTCCAATGGAAGACGTCCCCATTCGTCAGAACTTAGGCCCAACAGCGTGTCTTGTGCGATAGGCGCATGGGACGCCACCTGGCCGTCAATGACCGGACTGGCTGTGGCGGCAAGGGACAGATGCGACGCTGGGTCAGGAGGCTTACAACGGCCCGAACCCAAGGAACAAGCACATTTTCCGACAAGGGGCAACCGTGACAAGCCGTCAGCATTACCATGCCGAATACCCTTCCGGTAGACCACCGTAAACGCATAGTCTTGAAAGATCTCCAGCCATCGTGAGAATTGGCCCGACGGCTGATCGACCTTCAAAGCATACTGAAGCGCTGCGTGGTCCGAACGTACTGTAAAGTGTCTACTATACAGATATGGCCGGTAATGCTGGATGAAGAAAACAATGGAGAGTAGTTCATGACGGGTCACGCAATCACGCTGTTCGGCGGGGGACAGCACACGGCTGCCATAGGCTACGACGCATTCCACACCATTGAGCACCTGCAACAATACTCCACCAATGCCAGTATCACTGGCGTCTGTGTCCAAAATGAAAGGCTCAGCGAAGTCGGGGTATCGCAAGGGAGGAGCATCAATCAAGCCCTTTCGGATGGCATCAAAGGAGGCCTGCTCTGCATCTCCCCAGTGGAATTTCGTGCCTTTGGCTGTCAACGCATGGAGGGGTTTGGCCATGGACGCGAATCCAGTGACAAACCGGCGATAATAGGAGGCAAAACCCACAAAGCTGTGCACATCCCCCACAGAGGTGGGAACAGGCCAAGAGCGCACGCAGTCGGTCTTTTCGGGGTCTGTGGCGATACAGGAGCGACTGACGATGTGACCCGGGTAATGAACGGACTCGTGCATGAGGAAGCATTTTTGTGGCTTAAATTTCAGATTTGCTGTCCGCATTTTGAGGAAGACTGCCCTCAAACGTTCGAGATGGTCATCGAAAGTTAGACTAAAAACAATGACATCATCGAGGTAAATCAGGCAGAAGTCCCACTGGAGTCCAGCAAGGACCAGTTCCATCAGGCGTTGGAACGTCGCTGGAGCCGAGTGCAATCCCATGGGAAGCCGATTAAACTCAAAGAGGTCCTGAGGAGTGCGGAAGGCCATCTTTGGTTTTGAAGCGTCATCAAGAGGCAACTGCCAAAAGCCAGGCAACAGGTCTAAAGTCGAAAAGTATCGTGCGCCTGCTAGGGCATCCAGGGACTCATCCATTAGGGGGAGTGGATAAGCGTCCGCAATCGAGACTTTATTTAGTTTCTGGAAATCCACGCAGAAGCGAAGGGTACCATCATGTTTCTTGACCAAAACAATGGGCGCTCCCCAAGGACTGGTGGATTGCGAAATTACATCGGCCGCCAACATGTCATTAACGGCTATCCGCACATGTTCTTTTCACCCGGGCTTAACCGAAATGTATTTTGTCTGATAGGCGCAGTGTCACCCATGTCAATGTGGTCATTGAGTAGCTTAGTACAGCCGATGTCAAATTTACCCATGCTAAAGACATTGGTGAAGTCCCGTAAGAGAGCACGCAATTGAAGGCGCTTTGACAATGACAAATGCGTTCCTCCCGAACAAAGCGCGTCAGTCCATTCAGTATCCGGACATAAATGCGGAGTAGGATGGCCCACATTCCCAACGTGACCCACCAACGAGTCTCCCACAAGGGCCGGTGAAGCATGGGCAAGCACCGTGCCTTGGGGAATAACTGTGGTCCTTGACCCCGCATTCAAAATCTGAATGAATGGTTCCCTGTCAGCTGACACGAGCGTCTGCGCACCGATAAGATCTAACTCGCGCATCGCCGTGTTGGACGGACCTAGCAGCACACCTTTAGCAAGCGCGTCCGATGTAAGAAGTTTCCGAAACCGAAGAGGGACGAGCATTTGACAGCCGGTCGGAACATGAATCGTACGAGACGCCATCGCCTGGACCATGGCAAACGCAGCGTACAATCGAGTGGGTAAGGGCAAGAAAGCAATGCGTCGGCCGGAGGGGAGCTCGATGCACCCCTGGTCGATGGGAATTTTAATGGGCATTCTCACCAGAAAGTCCGTGCCCAAGAGGCATGGAACAGCGAGGGTTGACGAAACCAAAACAGGCCCTTGCAATTGAACATCCCCGATGCGGATCTGGGCGTCAATCCTGGCAATTATCCCTAACGAACTCCCATTAGCGGCAAAACATGGCACATCAACAGTCCGCATGGGACGACACTTGTCGGGCAAGATGTTATAAATGAGGTCCGAGATGATGGTCGCCGACGCTCCCGTGTCGACCAACATCTGGACGTCAACCCCCTCAATGGAACCTATGATGGCAGATGAACCTGCGGCCGCAGCGACGACCCTATGGGCCAACTCGGACCACTGACCCGGTCCGAGCGCCCTGTCGTTCACACCCCCCCCCCCCCCCGGATCCCCTCCACCCGACGCATGGCAACCCTGTGTGGTGCGAGTGCGTGACAAGAGTAGGGGCCGAGAATGTGAGGTGTCGCGACTTGCCTGGAACCGGCGCGGAGTCGAAGGTGAGCGAGGCGCCGGAGGTTGCCCGGGGTTGCTGCGTTGGGGAACCCGGCAGCCCGATGCCACATGTCCCCGCAAGCCGCAGTTGTAGCACGTGATGGTTGCACCGTCCTGACGCGGGGCCGGTCGGTCGCGTTGTCGGCGATCCCGCAGGGGCCGACGATCAGCCGGTCTCCGGTCCTCCCCCGCCGAGGCAGAGAAGGCCCGGTCGTAGATCCCGTCATCGTCGCGGTCCAGGCCCACCGATAAAGCGGCGCAGGCAGTGACGGTCGGCGCCCCCTGCTGTCGCAGGTGTGCCTGGACACTCCGTGCAGCTCGCAAGGAGTTAAAGTCGTCATCGTCAGCCGCTGGCATGACGATTCTAAGCTCCCGAGCCAGGACGACAAGCTTCTGGAGGACGAGTGAGTCGATCGCTTCTTGGTCCATGCGGAGGTAGGCGGCTTTAGCCAGCGCCAGCAGCGCGGTACGGTATGCCAGCGCAGACTCGGCCTCCCCCCTCCTCTGGGTATCAAAGCGGTGGCGGGAGTCGGAGGGCATGCCATAAATTGCCTGTATCTGGTGAAGGGTGTCATGCGTGGAGCGATTCTCCCGAGTGACCGTGATGAAGTAGGCGAGGGCGTCATCGTCCAGTGTAGCCGGGAGGGCGCGTAGCGCGTCATCCTCCGACCAGCCGGCCATCTCCAAGTGGGAGAGGAACCGGTGCTGGAAGGCCGCCCAGTCACCTCCCACCGCTGAAAACGTCGTTAACGTCGGCAGGCGTTGCTGGATGTTGGCGGTATGACCCTCGGCCAGCGATGAAGATGCGGCTGTCGCGGGTCCAGGAGCTCCCATCCCCACTAAGATGTCGCTCACTGGGAGCGGTCGCAGCCCTGATGACGCGGCGCCACCTGGTTGGACACCCTCAGTCCCGGAAGTCACGTGGCCCCCAGCGGCCACCACGCGCCCAGTGGAAGTTCCTCCCGTTATGGCGGGAATCACGCTGGCGGCATGCTCCGTCTCCCCCAGCGACGCAGGCGATTCCGCCTGATGGATGCTGCCCAGGATGGCGGCTGCGGCTTGGAGCAGCTCCGCGAGGCGGAGATGCGCCTCCTGCAGCGGGGTCTGTGATGGCAGGGAAGCGGTGGGTGGCGAGGTGGGTGGCTGCTCGGCCGGCAGTGCGATGGCGGCCCCGGACAGGGTCGCCACCCCCGGCCCTGCACGATCGCCGCCGTCCCCGTCCGGGCTGCAGGTACGTGCTGTCCGACGTGTCTCCATTTTTCACTCCCGACACCAGTTGTAGTGTTGTGGATTCAGGAGACATTGGAGTCGGTTCTTGGAGGCAACACTATTTATTAAACCACCTCGCTCGGCAGTACAGTCCCAGTACACTCTGGGTTACTGTCCTCCTACAGCTACTGTCTGGGGAGGTGCTGCCTCCGGGCTAACATGCCCTAACACAGGACTACACTCAGGGTCCTCCGGCTATGGGTGCCTAGGGGGAGGCTATTCTAACTCGCCCTAGCCAGGGTGCGAGTTCCGACCACTGACCCACTGAATCCGGCCCTTACAAGGACATCAGGGCCAGGGGTTCCCAGGGTCTCACCTGAAAAGGACAGCGCGGCTAGGGGTCTCAGGGTCCTATCTAGCTGGTCTTCGGCTTTGGTCTTCAACTGGTCCAGATCGGCTGGGGAGGTCCCCTTTTATGCCCCTTGCCCATTGAGGGGTGGGGCTGCGTGGGATCCCAGAACCCCCGCAGCCCAATCCCCCCGTTGGGGGCGCCGAGGGGCTTAGCTGTCTGGGGATCCTGAGCCCCTAGCAGCCCCTCCTCTCTTGGGCTGGCACTGCAGCCCCTCCCCTGACGGTACGAGGTACCATTCCATCTATGGCGCTACAGATGCACCTACACACACAAAGAAATGGACTTACACACTCACATGGTGCCACACACACACACATCGACTGCCACACACACACATCGACTCTCACACACACACATGGACCCTCACACACACACATCGACTCACGCACACACACATAGACTCTCAGCCACACATCGACTCACACACACACATCGACTGACACACACAGACACATCTACTAACACACATGCACGTACACACACACAAATAAATGGACTAAGACGCTCACATGGAGCCACACACACACATCGACTCACACACAGACACATCGACTCACACGCACACATGTACTTAGACAGACATAAACATTAATGAATGTACTATTTTAATTGTAAAAATCTTAGTTGTCTACGCACACTCAAAACACGCACACACATTGACTAACACACACATCGACTGACACACACATATCGACTCACGCACACAGACACGTCGACTCACACACACACATGGACGCAGACACACACAATAATTTTAAATTGAAGTAACCTAATTGTTAAATATTAGTTGTGTACACACACCACGCACATACATTGACTAACACACACACAGCGACTGACACACAGAGATAGCAACTCATGCACACACATCGAGTCGCACACACATCGACTGATACACACACGGACGTAGACACACACATGGTGGCAGACGCACATGGACTCACTAGTACACAAGGTCTTAGACACAATAAAACATATATTAATATTGATCAATAATTTTTTTTTTGTTGTCAGCACACGAACATTATGAATGTGTAGAGTAGTAAAAAATGACGTTACGTCACGCTCACCCACCGGTGCAGTGACGTCATGGAGTGACGTAATGTACGGTGGGCGGGACGGTGACGTCATGTACCCCTGGGGTATTTAGGTTGGGACCCGTGACGTGGTCCAGGTCGTCTGGAGAGATGGGATCGTGTGAGGTTCGAAGTTGTGACCCGTGGTAGGGTGAAATTTGCGCCAGGCTAGAGCAGCCTGTGTAAGTGCTAGAAATTCCCAGTACCCTTCCCCTGGCTTGTAGAGGGTGGCAAAGTAGAGATGGGAACGTGTGCCTGCTGTGGGAAAAGCCCAGCCGCCGCCGAAGGAAGGCTAGAGGGGTAGAGCCTCACCTCGTCGCCTGGCGGTGATGGGCGAGCCCCCGCCCGGGGCAGACGAGGGGAGCCGTGCCGGTGCGTAGAATAATGGGAGATAGTTCCACGTGCAGGTCAGAGTTCTGACGCGCACCATTACGGGTGTAGGCGTCGTGTGTAGAGTGTGCAGTACACAGAGTCGTGTGTGAAGAAGAGTGTTTAATAAACAACTGGCGCAAGCCCTTACAAGAAGCTCCGTCTCCGTGTGGATCTACAAGTCTCCAGTGGTGTCAAGATTAACCACACAACAAATGCAATGCTGTATTTTCAAGTTGATTCTTTAAAGTTCAGGTTTCTGTCAACGTTAGTTAACACAATAATATTATTAATGACCAAGGTATTGAAAGAATATTAGTTGTGAGCACACAAAAATCAATGTTTTTATATTTTGAAGATTATTAAAATAACAGGATTATATGTACGTGAGTTTAGTGAAAGAAGCAAGGAAGAGAAAGATGAGTTGTTATTAATGTAATATTATCAAGGTGGTTATTGAGTAAAGTTTTCTATAAAGGTGAGTTGACAAATAATAAATATCATTACAAAGTGATTGTTAAAAGATTAGTTGTGACCAGGCAAACAAAAATAGTCTGCACACAGTTAATGTAATATTAGCAAGGTGATTATTCAAAAACTTGGTTTCTATCAAGGTGAGGTTAGGGAAAGAAGCAAGGAAATGGTACTTAACATTGTCGTGGTGAGGCCTAGTCCCGTGCAGAGCCCTTGTCCTCGCCGAGAGTGCGCAGCCGGCCGAGTGTCACCTTGGCAGGCTGGGGGCTGGGCCGCTCCCCCCAGCCGCGCTACAATAATACTATCTAAGCGCTATAAGAATATCTCGGGGCTCTATAGTAGTAACAGGACGTATTGCGTTGGGGTGGGGTGATGAGGACATAACACTGTGAAGAAATAACCTCAGCGTTTTGTATTTTAGTTGCATGTTTAACTCGAATGAAAATGTGTGCCGATCGTGTGTGCGTTGCTAGGGGCAACCCCTGTCAGCAGTGCAAAGTGTAATTTTATAAATGCTTATAATACTAATGTGTGCAACTTACCTTGTAGAGCAGGGGTCGGGAACCTATGGCTCGCGAGCCAGATGTGGCTCTTTTGATGATTGCATATGGCTCGCAGATAAAACAAAATATTCTCACTTGTTTTAATCCATCCATCGATTTTTCACTGCGCATGTCCTGTTCAGGGCTGCAGGAGCAATTGTCCATTATTTTAATTGGATGATACTGGCCTACGTTTGCCGTTGCTGGGTAAAACAGGTAAACGCCCCCTTTTGAATCAGTCTGAGACTGCGTCTGCTCGGTCATTAGCTCAAAGCTAACCCTTCGACGAAGAAGATGGCGAAAAGAAAAAAAGACGACGAGTATCGTACATTTCAGGACGAATGGACCGAAGAATTCGCCTTTGTGGAGAGAGCGGGTTCTGCGGTGTGTCTAATTTGCAATGACAAAATTACATCGTTGAAACGGTCGAATGTAAAGCGGCACTTCGACACGCGCCACGCTACCTTTGCATCAAAATACCCTGCGGGAGACAGCAGAAAGAAAGCGTGCCAAGAGCTGAGCAGGGTGCAAGCTAGCCAGCAGCAACTCCGCGTATGGACCCGGCAAGGTGACTATAATTCGGCTAGCTTTGCTGGTTCTTTAGCAATAGTGAGGAACGGAAAACCATTCACAGATGGCGAGTATGCTAAAACGTTCATGCTGGATGTAGCCAATGAACTTTTTGATGATCTTCCGAACAAAGACAAGATAATCAAACGGATACAAGACATGCCTCTGTCGGCAAGAACTGTTCATGATCGTACCATCGTGATGGCAAACAAAGTGGAGGAAACGCAAGTGAAGGACATAAATGCAGCGCCGTTCTTTTCTCTGGCTTTGGATGAGTCAACAGACGTGAGCCATTTGTCGCAGTTCAGCGTGATTGCAAGATATGCTGTTGGTGACACACTGCGCGAAGAAAGTCTTGCTGTTCTGCCATTAAAAGGGTCCACAAGAGGTGAGGATTTATTCAAGTCTTTCATGGAGTTTGCTCAAGAAAAAAGTCTACCTATGGATAAACTTCTCTCAGTGTGTACTGATGGTGCTCCGTGTATGGTGGGGAAAAACAAAGCATTTGTGGCGCTTCTCCGTGAACATGAAAATAGACCCATCCTAAGTTTCCATTGCATTATACACCAGGAGGCACTTTGTGCTCAGATGTGTGACAGGCAGTTTGGCGAAGTGATGTCGCTGGTCATTCGTGTGATCAACTTTATTGTTGCCCGAGCCTTAAATGATCGCCAGTTTAAAACACTGCTGGATGAAGTTGTAAATAACTATCCTGGTCTGCTTTTGCACAGCAATGTGCGTTGGTTGTCAAGAGGGAAGGTGCTTAGCCGTTTTGCGGCTTGCCTGAACGAAATCCGGACTTTCCTTGAAATGAAAGGCGTCGGGCATCCTGAGCTAGCCGACACCGAGTGGCTCCTCAAGTTTTACTATCTCGTAGATCTGACTGAACATCTGAACCAGCTCAACGTGAAAATGCAAGGCATTGGAAATACAGTGTTATCCCTTCAACAAGCTGTATTTGCTTTTGAAAACAAGCTGGAGCTTTTCATCACGGATCTTGAAACAGGTCGTTTACTACATTTTGAAAAACTGAGCCAATTTAAAGATGCATGCACAGCAAGTGAGCCCATTCAAAACCTTGATCTCCACCAGCTAGCTGACTGCACATCCAGTCTCTTACAGTCCTTCAAAGCACGCTTTGGAGAATTTCGTGAGCACACTCGTCTTTTTAAGTTCATCACCCATCCAAACGAGTGTTCACTGAACACAGCCGACCTGAATTACATCCCTGGTGTCTCCGTCAGAGATTTTGAAGCAGAAGTGGCTGACCTGAAGGCCTCAGACATGTGGGTGAATAAGTTCAAGTCACTGAATGAAGATTTGGAAAGAATCACACGACAGAAAGCGGAGTTGGCGAGCAAGCACATGTGGACAGAAATGAAAAAACTCCAACCCGAAGACCAGCTGATTCTCAAAACTTGGAACGCGCTTCCTGTCACATACCACACACTGCAGCGTGTGAGTATTGCTGTATTGACCATGTTTGGATCTACGTATGCATGTGAGCAGTCATTCTCACATCTTAAAAACATCAAGTCCAACCTACGATCACGTTTAACGGATGAAAGCCTCAACGCTTGCATGAAGCTTAACCTCACCAAGTACCAACCCGACTACAAAGACATCAGCAAATCCATGCAGCACCAGAAGTCGCATTAATGGTGAGTGTTATAACAACATTATTTAAAAGAATAAATTCAGAGGCTTATTATACTGACATTTAGTTGAATTCACTTTTAAAATATATTATATGGCTCTCACTGAAATAAATTTCCAAATTTTTTGCTTTCATGGCTCTCTTAGTCAAAAAGGTTCCCGACCCCTGTTGTAGAGTGTGCAGGCGAATAAAAAAGGCCACACACCTCCGGCGATGGCGCGTGTGGGTTGCTAGGGGCTAACCGTGATGAGCACTGTGCGCATGTGCAGCCTGCTGCGTTGTCCTGCCCTGAGCGGTGAAGGAAAATAAATACATAATAGTGAAAATAAATAAATAGATAAATCGTAAAAAAATGCTATTTAAACTAATTTAAAGGTGATGGACGGGAAAAGGAAAGAGCGCTTGCCCACCGTGGGGCTTACAGCATGGTACCTGGCTAATTTTATTTTTACGTAAACCCCACCGTTTGGGAGCCAAATCCCTCGCAAACGCGCGTGCGCAGACGGACAAAAAATGAATTTTATAGGTAAGATGATTATGACAATGGGATGATGGGGGAGGGGCTAGTTAGGAGGAGGGGCTCGGTCCACCCTCTTCCTCCGGGCCACAGAAGACCATGGCCCTGCAATTCTGTAACAATGATGTCACGAAATACAATCTCATGCAACAATGCAATGATGTAATTCCGACGTAATTTGACTTGCTGAACACCGTGCTTACCCATGGATACTAAAATGTCCAGACCGCAGTTGGTAAATGGTATACAAGTGTAGTGACGTTAAGGGTGTCACTATGGTGTTAGCGCCAGGCACTGTTATAAGAGTGCTACTGTGCGTCTGGAACCCCTCTCTGGGGCCAGAGTGAGTACGGCATGCGGACGGGCCCTAAGGGGCATAGTCTTGGTAACGGCCTGAGAGAGGGCAAGTCAGGACATGGTAGTCTGGGAGAACCCAAGAGGGCACGTGACCGGGACAGGGTAGTGAGGGGGGCCCGAGGGGGGCTTGAGGGACACGTGATGCTCAGTCGAGATGCTTCGGGAAAGGTCTCAAAGTGGGCGTGGCCGAAGGCGGAGCAAGGCCACGCTCATGAGCATAAAGGGGCAGTCCCGAGAGTGTTCTGGGCTGTTCTTTGGAATCAACCCTCGGCGCTACAGCTCTTCGATCTTCGCTCGGCAACGTGGGTCAGCCAGCATCTTACTGACTGACCCGGTTATGTAGTTACCCTGTTAAGCTTAGCTGTTGTTACCCTGTTGGGGTCTAGTTAGTGTGTGTACGTTGATGTAGTTAGCCGTGTTGGGGCTGTGTAATAAACGTGTTGCCTCCAAGTCAAAGTGTGTGCCTCCGTGTTCAACACTACACAAGTAATACACCGTGGTTGGCAAATCCGTGGTTGCCATTGGATTCCTCTATTTGTAGAAATTATTGTGGTAACACCGTCTAAAAACTGGCCTCATTAACATCACGATCGTCCTTCCACTGTTCATTACATTAGTACCAGGATGGGGGGCAGACTATCAACAGAGGTACTGAAGTGGACACCGAAAAGTGGGTGACCAAGGTGTGGTCTCTGGAGGTCAGCTGGTAACTCTACAACAGTTGCAGGATCTGACAACATAACCAACGGCCAGGCGTTGAGGGATCACTTGCATTAATGTTGTGTTGACCTTTGTGGACACTGCTGCTGATTTCCCAAACCCTGCAGCGGTGTGCACCTTTGAGGACATTCGTAACTTTGCACAATGCTGTTACAGATGAGATTTCACCACATCATGGTAGAATTCCCTTGCGCCTCCCTTAACTTAGAATGTGTTGCCGTGTTTGGTGCAGCTTCTCGTGGAATGCTGCCTTTTTGAAAAAGGAAACGTCTTGCGACTTGACTGCAATCTGTACAATATATCTATAAATGAGATTTTGATATTGTAAGAGGATTGTGACTGAGTTTTATTTTTCATTTTCCCGATATTTTTTAGAAAATGGTTTACTTACCAGCACGCTCCAGCAAGCCAACCTACCAGTGATTGACGACAACACATGCAACACATTTTGGGGTTTTCAATTACCTGCAAACACAACATGTGCTGGTGATGGATCAAGCGGTGCATGCGATGTAAGAAAATGTCTTGTCTGAGTCACAATTTGTAAACAATTTACTCATTTGTTGTGAAAGTGTTTTTAGGAATAATGTGCCCAAGTTGTACAGTGCATGGATTACTCTGCTCAAAGTGCATCAAGATATTTCACACAGTACAGTATTTGACAGTCTGACAGATGTAAGAATTTTGTCTACTCAACTTCAGTTGTGGTTAAGGATAATGGTTTAACAATGACTTTTCCGTTCGTTCAAAGGGTGATTGGGGTGGACCGCTACTATGTCTGAAGAGTGACAATTCATGGGTTCTGCATGGCGTTGTTACATTTATATCAAAACGGAGTTGTAAAGATTACTATGTGCCTACAGTCTTCACTCGTATATCTGCCTACATTCCCTGGATTCAAAACGTAAGCTGGACATCTAAACAGCTAATGTTATGCACAAGCTCGTATACTATGTTCATCCGTTATACATATTTTGAAACAGTATTTGTACACTCTGCAAATTCATATATTTAATGGAATATGTCTATCATTTGTTGAACATGGTGGCATACACTTATGATGCAGTGCTTTAGATGTGAGGCTGGTGGCTCATCCAGACTTCATCAGACAAAACTTGGACTGAGCTGACCATAAGATGGCAGTACAGCAAATTGATGCATGTGTAGAGGATGTCTCGTCCATCCTCACATTCGCACCACACAAACAGCACGCATGCTTTCCGCACTCGACATCACACACGCCGCACATGTCAATCACGCAAACGGGGGATACACCAAGTAAGGGTCGGAGGTCAGGGGTCACTGACGTCACGCACACACAGCTCACTCGGGCAAGGAATAGAGATCGGGGGTGTGAGCACTGACGTGCACGACACGCAATCAGATTGGTGAGTGGATGACACTGGTCGAAGAGAAACGGATCGTAAAATAGTGGTAAAGTTTAGAAAGGTGATTGGTGGGGAAGGGCTGAGAGGAGGTTTAAAATGGACTGTAAAACAAGGAAACGGGGTTGGTTTGAACGAGTATTTCTATGGTGTACGAGCGGTGAAAACGAAATAAAGAAGTTGAAGTACACCAACCAAAGTCTCCTTCACACGTCCGTCTGTATAACTTATCAAGTAGCTCATCAAGCTAGGGTTCCCACTTGTTCAGGTTTGATCTGGGTTTCACACAGACAGTTCAGAAATTTACATTTCTGTTCGGGTGGCGGGAAATAATTCATATGGAGAATGGTTAGTTTTGTTTAAATTCTATTATGGTATTATGTGGTATAGTGTTGATAGGTCTATGCTACCTGAGAAAATGTCTAGATTTTGTCTATAGAAAATATGGCAACCGTACGTGAATCCCTATGAGGGCCCTTAATCAATTTACATTTGAGACTCAGGAAGGCTTTCCTAGATAAATTATGTTCATTGCCAGTCATATGAAGATCTTTTTCCAAAAAATCAAGTCTCCCTAATGTAAAAAGTTCCAATTTACACTACAAAACAGTAATTGGTCAAATGGATCAAGAACCTAAACATTGTTGTAAAATATACAGATTTAAAAGGGTAAATCCATCTAAATTATATTAAAATATTCAATGAGTTCTCCATTGACCCCATGTCCGCAGCTTTTAATAACAATTTACAGGGCTGAAGCTACACTATGAAGTGTATGCAAGAAATTATTTTTTTAATACCCAGATATTTAGACCAGAAAATAAAAATTATTAATTTTGTGTCATAATATTTCACCTGTGAAATTGTGTTATTGGATGTACAGTGGTTTCAAGCATTCAATTGGCTTTAAGATTTCAATTACATTTAGAAACGATTAAAAAACAAATAACCATTACTGTGTTGTAATATTGTCAGTAATTTTTCATGAGATAAAACTGTATTTTATGTGAATTTCCAATGTGCAGGTGATGGCGCGTTATTAAACTCGGAAGGACATTCTTGTGGCCGATGAACTGTACCATCAAGATGGTCATCGCCGTCTTAACACATACCGGTTCATTGATATTTACATCATGTTTCTTGAAATATTAACACAAGCTTGTTTAATCTAATCTGAATCAAAAAATGTTGTTTACATATATAAAGGAAACAGCTGGTAACAATGTATATTCTTGTTTTAAACACTGAAAGTTACGTAACCACATGGCGAATTAACCGTGAAAGAATTGTGCATGATACATCTAACATGTGAAAACGACATATTTGATGTGAGTTTAACACGTATAGCAAATCTGTACATGGAAAACTTTGAAATAAGAGCACTTGCCTCGAGCACATTAAAACCATCTTTTTGGTTTAGATATGTGGATGACACTTTGGTTGTCTGGCCACATGGTAATGATACACTTAATTATTTTCTAAATCATCTCAATACACAAAACCCGGCCATCTAGTTCACCATGGAAATGGAGGTGAATAACACACTCCCGTTCCTAGATATTTTGCTTGGACATGGCATTAACGGGAAAATAACAGCGTTGACAGAGAGCAAACGCACACTGATACCTATCTGAATGCAGATTCGCATCATCATCCAGCTCAGAAAGCCTCTCTTATCAAGACGCTCATACATCGGGCTAAAACAGTGTCAGATGGTGAAAGTCTAGTGAGAGAGATCAAACTCGTTAAAGAAGCATTACGACAGAATGGCTACAATAATACTCAAATTAACAGAGCACTGAATGCCAAATCACGATCGCAAAGCAACACTGCTGAAAACGATCAGATTCTTAAAACAATTAAAATTCCATATATCTCAGGAGTAACTGACAAATTAGCAATGTTTTGCAAAAGCAAAACATTACAGTAAGATTTGGTACAGTACACAAAATTCAAAAACTAGTATCTTGCACGAAAAACGAATTACCTAAATTATCAACAGAAGGTGTATATCGGATTAATTGTTTATGTGGCAGATGCTATATTGGACAGACGGGACGTAACATCAGCATAAGACTAAAAGAACACCAAAGAAATATTAAATTATCTCAAACACAACTGTCGGCAGTGGCAGAACATGCTTGTCAACAAGGACACTCAATTGATTTTGATAACGTTGAAGTGTTGTGTAAAACTAATTATTACTGGCAAAGACTAATTAGAGAATCCATTGAAATTGAGAGAAACAGAAATAACTTTAATCGTTCTAATAGCTTTAGGCTTAGTGCGGCTTGGAAGCGTAATATTAAATAATACATATTACAATTCCTTATAGGGGAAACATTAATTAACGGATTACTAATGTAGCATATAATCACAATAACACACATTACAACTAAATACTAATCTACAACTCATTACTAATCATAACCATTGACTGATTACAAATCGATTATATAATTACAATACCCCCCCCTCGGCCTCAAATCACTGCACCTGAAATGAGTTAAATGATGACGTCACCCTGCTGCGCTATTTAAGACCGAGAGCAAGTGAGGGCTTTACCATTCTGGCGAATTGCCCGATGATGCTGGATGTAATTACCAGCGAAACGTCGCATTCAAACTGTCAATGTTGTGGATTCACTCTTCAACACACCGGTGGGCTAAAGTAGTGAACTAATTGTAGTTTGTCAACGTGACACTTTATTTTGCTAATTGGCCGTGTCGGGTGGTGGAGGGTTACGACACATTTATAAATAATGCGATCTAACCCAAAAACCTTTATTATGAATATTTGATGTGGACAGAACACGAATTTATACAGTGGCGGTGTTGTAAGCCACAAACGGATTAATTATTTTATCATGTAAGTACTACTAACAAAATCAGGAGGGGCGAAATTAAGTAGGCTAGACATGGTGATATCAGCAATATAATCATGGCAAAAGGTAAAACATGTTTTATGGCTAAAATAGTTGCACACTGCTATATACAGCGATTTGTATACCGTGAATGGGATCCCATAGGTGTTGTATACTTCATGGATTTACTCATTTTGCTTCATGAAATCATTTACAAACCAGTGCATGTACCTAAAATAGCTTATAAATGAAGTTTCTGGACGTAATGTAGTATTTGAATAAAGATTTCTAAACAATGGGTGTTGTGTGGTGTGTAGACAAAGATACCTGTACCAAAGAGCTCCTCTGAGTCGTATGAATTGTAATTGTTCCTCTCTGCACACATTACAAGTCTCGTTAGAGGGTTGTAAAAAAAAAGCTAAATAAACCCTTTGGTACATGTTCCGGAGGTCCAAACTGTATGGCTTTGCCATTTTACACCGGTGCGTAAAAATTTACGTGGTTTAAGTGTTCTTACCAGCTTCCAGACGATAAAGGGGGGGGGGGGGGGGGGCGGCGAAATTGGACAGGGCCCCCTATTTTATCCCTTGCACCAAGACCTATGCCAACCACAAGGGGGTGACATTGCCGAATGGAAGTGCACTCGACCCTTTTTACAAAGGCTCAAGCTTCAAATCCAGCAGCCTCTCTGATTAATACAGTGGGTTAAAAACACAAAAAAATATTACGTGCCGTCTGCTTTCAGAGTGGACGTTGAAGGACCCGTGGCGTCTTTCACGATAATAGTTCATTGTGTGCCCGCGTCATGGTCCAAATTTGCCAAACCAACGGGATTATTTTGGCAGGCCGCATAGCTTGGGTAATTGTTGGCACCGGTTCTGGCTCTCTTCTGGCTTGTATGTGGTTTCCCATGCCTCCGTTTGAAAACGGCACGTTTTACAAATTGTACAGCGTTGTGGGATGCAATTTTCACGAAATAAGCTTTCAAAATTACATGTGACTTTATTACATTAACCATGCTATGCATCTGGTTGTCATGTTCAAGTGTATTTTGTTTAGCTAGGTGAGAACAGATAAGCTAATTTGAATGACCCTGGTGCATCAGTCTGCGAGTCGGAGGGGATAATCTCTCTATATAATCCCAATTGAGCAATTTACGGGCAATTTTCCAGTTTGGCAAATTTGGACCCTGACTATGGCACGCAATGACCTACTCTTTCTTATTACGTCAGGAGATCTTTAATGTCTACTATAAAGCAAATGGCACATTATAGTTATTACACTCGCTGTAATAATTAGGACGGCTACTGGATTCGAACCATGTAACTCAACAAAAAGCAGTGAATGCGCTACCACTAGGCAATGGCATTGCCCTACCTATCATGCCCTGTCATGAACAGTTGTCTCACAGCTGAATAAAATAGTTATAATTTTCGGCAATGGCCCACAATGGACCGCAAACAGATTTTGATATAGTTTGAAACAGGATTTTGCTCATATTTTTACATATTTGTTGCCACTTAGAAAAACTATCTTTGCAACAAAAATTATGTTTATAGCTTGGGGACTTACCAGGCTTCTAAGAATCATTTTAATTTTGGGGAAACAAGCACACAGCAAGGCAAAATGTCGATTCTTCAAGGGAGCCCATGGAGACGATTCAAGGTATACCAAATATGGGTTGTCTCAAGCTTCTCGGAACTAAACATTGTAACCCCACTGTGGCTTGTGGGACATCGATATAAATAAAATGCACGCATCTTGGATGTAAATGAAATGCATGCGAGCATATTTACCAGCAGTTGTTTGTGTACACCACTCTGACTTTCCAAAGAGACTCCTCTTGGATCTGTGCCACGAAAGAGATGGCCATCTCACATTACCATATTTATTTAAAAACACTGCATGTATAGCACCATGCATTGTCATACTCTCTTCGGCACGATGTTGTCCCCCCAGGTACTCTCATTTACTGTCATGCAAAAACACTCGTTAGTTTGAAAGTGGCCAAAATCCCAAGTGAGCCTGAGACTTTTCTGGACAAAGGATATAACTCCAAAGAAGTCCATCTAAATGTTGCATCACCAGCATGCTTGCAGATAACCGTCAGCATGTCATACAGCATGATGACTTTGCACAACCCTAACATGCAGTTCTAACATACCTACGATATAATGTCATACAATTTTCAATAGGGTACATTACATTCCCATTTATACGATTCACAGCACAATGCAATATTGACTAACAATAAAATAATGCTTTGGTAGGTTCTTTTGTATTCTTGGTTCTTTCGGTAAAGTCACGTAGAAGGGAAACAATAAAATAATTGATTGTTCACTCTTACGGTGGCTTTCAGACCGCATCCATTATTTTCGTCTCCCCCTCCTCTTTTCCGAACATAGATGGACTCGTCCATCTGAACAAACTGTCAAATCGCTCTCCGTGGTGCTAACGTTAAAAAACGCCACTTTTAAAAAATGTTCTTGCTGTGGTTTTCACACCTGATGATGATTGCTTGTGTTGCAGTCGAAACGTCGTGAGAATTTTATTGTTTTATATTTTTATTATTTTATTGTTTCCCTTCTACGTGACTTTACCGAAGGAACAAAGAATATGAATCCCTGCAGTCACGAAAGCTTTAAATCTAAATTTAGGTTATTTTAGTCATGAACAAATGAGCACGTAAAATTATAAGGTAGAAAACACGAGAAACGTATTAGAATCAAAGCATAAATAATAAGTGTAATATAAAGAGTACTTGAATTTATATGAACTTGCTAACATTTTATTATACGGTTATGTATCAAAATTGTTCTTAGTAAAATTTGTAAAAAAAAAAGTGCAATTTTTGAGGAGCCACTCAAAACCATCACCTTACCCTACATTGCAGGAGTCACTAAAAAGATCTCCAAAATCCTGAATAAACACAAGATCCAGGTCCGATTCCACACAGTACATAAAATCCGTGATCTGGTTCCATCTGTAAAAGATGCTGTTCCAGACATACAATATCCGGGCATTTACAAACTAAAGTGCCTCTTTGGTAGCAACTACATTGGGGAAACCAAACGACATATCTCGGACCGCATCCGCGAACATAAAGCAGACTTGAAACACGGTAGGACGAACTCTTCTGCCGTGGCAGATCACTGTTTTAATTCAGTGGGTTCACATGGTATTGACTTCTCCAAGACGGAGGTTCTTTGCAAGCCAACCGGCTACTGTGAGAGATTCGTTCATGAGGCCATCCACATATACAAGCACAGAGACAATTTCAACCGAGAATATGGATTCTGGCTTAGTAACCATTGGAAAGATGTTTTAAACCATTTCGGTTCTTAATTAATTGTATTTTACGGTGACCGTCAGACCGCAGCTCTTTCGCTGGCATTGTGACTGTTTCTCTCTCCCCCCTCCTCCCTTCCGAGCATGGATTGACTCGTCCGCCTGAATGTCGCTGTCCGTGTTTCTGGTGTTGAGGGGAAGGAAAAAACGCCATTTTTCACCATATAACATTGTGATATATAACGACTTATTGTTAGTTGCTTTGCTGACTGGAGAGTATATAGAGTTTATTGATAACATTGAGGAGCTTATATTTTAGTTTTTTTTTATTGGTTTACTATATGGTATTCATTTTATAGTGTAATGTATACCCAGGTGCTGTATGATTAATAGCTCAGCTTATTGAAGAATATATTAAGTACATTTATTATATTGATGTGATATAGACTTAATTCTTTTTACATCGGTTTACTTTATGATAGTTGGTTAGTTGGAGACCTTTAGCGTCCATATACTAAATGCCTCTGTTGATATGTAAACTTTGACTTCAACACAGCTATTTCTGTCACAAGCTAATCCCTCTGCTATTTCAATGATAAATTCTCCTGCTCTGATATGTAAACCCCTTTGTCAAGGCTCTTCACGCCTCTCACCGAGCTTAAAAGACGCTATGGTTTACTTTATGATAGTTAATAGTTGGAGGCCTTTTAGCGTGCATATGCTAATTGCCTCTGTTGATATGTAAACTTTGACTTTAACACAGCTATTTCTGTCACAAGCTAATCCTTCAGCTTTTTCAATGCTAAATTATGCTGCTTTGATATGTCAACTCCTTTGTCAAGTCTCTTCACGCCGCTCACCGAGCTTAAAAAAGACGCTGCGAATCTTAGCAGCGTTAATTGAAGCTCTGTCGTCCCGACAGTTCTGTTCTTTCACCTGAAGAATGCTACTTGTGTTGTGGCCGAAACGTCGTGAGAATTTTATTGTCTTATTTTATTTTATTATTTTATTCTCATTCTACGTGACTTTACCGAAAGACCCAAAGAAGATGAATCCTTGCAGTCACAAAATCTTTAAATAGAAATTTTCATACCATGTTTTCAGAATACCGCAGAAAACAGCCCCGTTACAAAATCTATTGTTTCTTCACTCAGAGCTGATGGTGCATATTGGCCCATAATCATATTGCAATAAACTTCAATTTATAAAAAAAAATATTGTTTAAATTATCCTGTTTCCTGTCAATATATAATGAAAATCAAAAAATGCTAAATGCATACTAGCATTTAATTCACGAATAGTTCAGATTTTGTTATAAATGTATTTAGTATTTAATTTCATCGTTCTTAATGTTGTTGCTGCAATCATTTCACATCTGCATCATCATGTATGATATTGGGAAAACGCTGATTAAATGGATATATAACGAGGTTCTCAGATGAGTGGCTCATCACTTCAGACTCCCTTCGCAGGATCATCGCTGATCACCTCCAAAAGCAATCACCATGCCTATCGTCGACTCTAGAAGTGTTGCGCCTCTCAGGATGTCCACACCGGAGGTCTCATACTTCAATTATGCGACCTCCGGTGTGGACATCCTCGTGAAGAAAGGCAATCTTTTGTTATGAGCAGTGAACACGTAGAAACACCTTCATTTCGTAAAATTGTAATAATATAGCAATCGTGTTAATTCTTAACCATAATAAGTAAGTAGGATAAGTGGAATTTTTAAAATATATTTTGTCATTACCATTATCCTGATGTATTGCATCTTCTACTGGAAAAATAAAATTTTGTGTATGGTTAACTATCTGGCCCAATTGACAAATAAATTTAAATCACAGAATGATCCTTCCTTCAAAACAGGTTCTTCACCAGCACCCCCGCTGTTCAGGAATTCTTCCCCAAGTTCAAGGGGATGACTTCGGCTGATCAGCTCAAGAAATCCGCGGACGTGCGCTAGCACGCCGAGAGGATCATCAACGCCGTCAACGATGCCGTGACGTCCATGGATGACACCGAGAAGATTAGCATGAAGCTAAGGGATCTGAGTGGAAAGCATGCCATAAGCTTTTAGGTGGACCCCAGTACTTCAAGGTAACGAATGCAGTGAACATAACGTTCAATTACTACTGGTTGGCTCTTGGGTGATTGCTGCCTACATCTGTTAGCAAGATTGGTACAGGGTTTACTAATGAAGATACATCTCAATCCCTCTCACATAGTGCCTTTGTATCCACCTAAAACTTGATATAGAGTAGTTACGTAAATATTTATTATACTCAATCGGTCTGTAAGGATCCCCCACTCTCCCCTATTTTATTTATTTTCACGATTCAGTCTGCAATTCTATTCAATAATACGTTTTATGGCCTAGTGGCAGCCGGGATCATGAATAGCCATTTTGCACAAAGTACAGAAGTAAAAAAAAAAGTTTTACATTCACTATTAGATGCTTGTGTAATGAAAGATAACCTATTTTAATTGCCAAATCGAATTTTCTCTGATGTCTTTCCAGGTCCTGGCCGCGGTCATTGCTGACACCGTTGCCGCAGGCGATGCCGGCTTTGAGAAGCTCATGAGCATGATTTGCATCCTGCTCAGGTCCGCCTACTAAACCAACGTGCACGGGCACTCCTGCAAGACTGCTACGCAACTGCTTTTGCCACATGATTTGCACCAGTTTATGTTGACAGAGATAACGAATGTCTTGGAGAATGAAACATATTTCCGAGATGTTTTTGTCAATGACAATAAATTGAATGTAACTTTCCAATGAAAATCAATCAAAGTTCCATGCATACAGGTTTTGGAATGTGTGCAATTTAAAGAATGATTGAACCGTGTGACCTGCGTTGTGGATGCTGCTATGGTGTAATGGTTGACAGATCTCTCAGTGGCAGTGTCAAAGGAGCAACGTTTGAGTGCCACTTTACCAGAGATGTCAACGGTGGCTTGGCTGTTGAGTGTACAGGCAGTGCAACTAACCTGGGGCCCATAGTCTGGAATGATTGAGGCAACAGGCTACGAAGTAGGCATGGCGGGAAATTGGACAAGGGGCACCTAGGCCTAGGCTAGGCATACTATGCCTTTGATTGTCATCAGCAGCTGTATTACATCTGAACAAATATAAGCTAACATTTGTTAAAACTGCTCCATTCTTCAGAACAGAAAGCATTGCCAAAAGATTGCGATGTTTGGTAAAATATTATCGGAAAGTTGATGCCCATTTCTTACCAATCTAACGCATTTGTTTTAATTACAAAAATAATGTTTATAGCTTGGGGCCATTCCAGGCGTGAGAATTAAAACATTTTGAGAAAATAACACATTCATGCCTATTTTGAGTAGCTGAGGTGGCACATAAATACCGTCGAGGGCATGCCGAATTTGTCCCATGGTTCTTAATTTGACAGGACGAGAAGTTTTAAGAGTTTTTAAACCATATTCTTAGCTCTTTCGGTAAAGTCACGTTGAAGGGAAACAATAAAATAATAAAATATATATAAAACAATAAAAATTCTCACGACGTTTCGACCATAACACAAACGGTCCTCATCAGGTGTGAAAAACCAACGGCAAGAAACATTTGAAAGAAGTGGCGGATCGCATTTATTCATTTTTAAACGGTGTATTTATTTAAAAAACACGTTAGCACCACGGGCAGCGATTTGGCAGTTTATTTAGAAGGACGAGTCCATCTATGTTCTGAAAAGAGGAGGGGGGAGACGAAAAATTAATGTATACTCTCTGAAAACCACCTTAAGCGTGAACAATCAATTAAGACCTGAAATGGCTTATCAAATCCTTCCAATGATTGCTAAGCCAGAATACATCTTCTCGGTTGAAATTGTCTCTGTGCTAGTATATGTGGATAGAAGAAGGACCCTCTTGAGGAGCCTTTCAAAACCATCACTTTACCCTACATTGCGGGGATCACAAAAAAGATCTCCAAAATCTTGAATAAACACAAGATCCAGGTCCGTTTCAACACATTACGTAAAATCCGTGATCTGGTTCCGTCTGTAAAAGATGTGATTCCGGACATACAGTACCCTGGTGTCAACAAACTAAGTTGCCTCTGTGGTAGTAGTTACATTGGAGAAACCAAACGCCATGTCTCGGACCGCATTCGTGAACACAAAGCAGACCTTAAACACGGTAGGACCAACACCTCGGCCGTGGTAGATCATTGTTCTAATTCAGTAGGCTCACCTGACATTGACTTCTCCAAGACAGAGGTTCTTTGCAAGCCATCTGGCTACCATGAGAGATTCGTTCATGAAGCTATCCACATATACAAGCACAGAGACAATTTCAACCGAGAAGATGGATTCTGGCTTAGCAATCATTGGAAGGATTTGATAAACCATTTCAGGTCTTAATTGATTGTTCACGCTTAAGGTGGCTTTCAGACAGCATACATTAATTTTTCGTCTCCCCCCTCCTCTTTTCAGAACATAGATGGACTCATCCTTCTAAATAAACTGCCAAATCGCTGCCCGTGGTGATAACGTTTATTTTTTATAAATAAATACACCGTTTAAAATAAATAAAGAAATAGATGCAAACCGCCACTTCTTTCAAATGTTTCTTGCCGTTGGTTTTTCGCACCTGATGATGACCGTTTGTGTTATGGTCGAAACGTCGTGAAAATTGTTATTGTTTTATATATATTTTATTATTTTATTGTTTCCTTTCAACCTGACTTTACCGAAAGAGCTAAGAATATGAATTACTGCAGTCATGAAAGCTTTAAATAAAAGTTTTTTAACTGTTGCTAGGTTTGCGATTGGACAGTAATTAACAGGATAATTTCACTTGGAAACTATTTTCTTGAGCAGTGAGGTCACATGGCCTAGTTTCAGAAAAGTAGGAAACATGCTGCATGGGGAAAGAGACAATAATGCCAGACAAAGCAGATGCAACATAAATTAAACAGATGAGTGTTGACGTTCAGGAATGATGAAAAAAGCAATTAAAAGGCAATCGCAACAAAACTCGAGGAAGCAGCGGGGCAGGTCATGTGACTCCTATGAAAAAGGACTGAATAGTTTGTGCGAAAATAACCCCTAAAGCCTTGTAAATACAGTAATTTCACATCAGTGACCACATCATCTGTGCTAGGTATTATACATCAACAAATTGTGTACAGGAATTCTGAAACGATCGAGCCAGGGGTAGTTGCACACACCTGCGATCCGTAAACTTTTGGGAGGTGAGGATTGGTGGAACACCCAGATGTGTAAAACTCTGAACCGTATGGATCTGAAAACTAAAATGTCCCTGTACAAGAGTAGAGTAAACTGTATGAGTTGACATGGTATTTATTATAATGTAAGACGGTTCAGCACTGCAATTTGCTTTGCTCGTGCCATTTCTGGCCTCACGAGGGATATTTTTGGCCTTTTCTTTCACGCTCGCCCAAGACGTCTTGGAAGAAGTTGGAGTCAAAGCCATGAAGTCATAGTGATTGTTTTTGTCCTGCTCAAATGAGCATTGAGGCGGTGGCTCTATATTTACAGCACTGAGCCTGTGGTGACAATTAGTTCAAACATCCATAATAAAAGTTTTTTGGGATTAGATCGCATAAATATAAATACGTCGTTAAACTTGCCACCACCCGACACAGCTTTTATGAAAAGGCAAGAAAAAACAAGTTTAAACGGGTAAAGAGTGCACCCCTTTATAATCATCGCTGGCAGAAAGGCCTCCACCAGAGGAAGTTCTGGACAGGCCCCTGTGATGCCACGACAGCGAAGCCGCTCCGCCGAGGGCGGGGCCGCCGCCGTGCTGCTGCAGTAGAGAAGCCACCCGGCTTCCGTCACAGCTCTTCCCCCACCATTCCCCACATGAACACACACATACACTCACGTAGGGCCTTGTGGGGGGTCACCTGCCCCTGAGTTTTTACCCGAGAGACCCCCTCGTGGGGGTGCTCCACGGTTTCTCAGGGCCAGGGAATTGGCAGAACCCCTCCCAGGCCGGATGACACTGCGGCGCCGTGGATTAAGTTAAAATTGTATGGCCACGGCGAACTCACTGAGAACCGCAATGAGGAAATGCCCAAGGCACACGCAACGGCAGGCAGGCGGGGGGCGGGGCGGCGCAGATTGACCTTTAAGGTCTGTAAACGATGTGTGCGATCACCACAAACTGGCACACATCGTTTAAACAATGGGGGCGGGGCGTCGGAGAGGGGGGATAATCCGATTGGCCAGGGGCGGGAAATCCGAGGCTGCCGATTGGATAAGGGGCCAGCGGGTCGGTGGCACGTAGGCTTTGAAGTTGGAGCATAAAAAGGGATGGATTTGGGAAGCTCAGTCTCTTTGCGCCGGGGGTCAACTGGAGAAAGGGATCGAGGAGTCGTCATCCCCACTGCTACTCGAACGTCCGTGAGACGGGTCAGAGAGCAGCCGGGTCCAGTTTCCCAGCCAAAGCCACGTGCGGCCTCGCCTTTCCGCGGCTTCCTACACCTCGAGGTCGGAGCGTAAGTATAGAGTGGAGAGGTAAGTCCGAGGAAAAAATCCCGTAGAGGGGTGAGTAGGGAGAGACTAGGCAAATTGAGCCCTAAACAGCTGGAAGATAGGACAGACCTGCCCTGCTGACCCGCACTAACACGAGTAGAATCATTCTAGTTAAATAGAGAATAAACCACCAGTAGACATATAACCGTGTCGTGTTGTCTCTGTGAGTACGGGGAGGGAGGGGGGTGCGTGGTGTGGTGAGCCTGTGCGTTGTGTGGTGTCTTGTGTTTGCGCACGTGCGTATATTTTGCCCGCGCGTGCGCGGTCGCCGTGCACGTTAACTGTGAGCCTGTGCGTTGTGGTGCCCCGTGTGTTCTGTACGCGTGGGCACTCTCGCCGTTGCGCAGCTCGTGGTCAGCGTGTACGAGAAGGGCACCGCGGTGTATCTGCGAGTTGGTTAGTGCAGCTAGTTCAATCATGCCCCGAGGAGCAGCAGCGAAGGGGGGAGAGCAGGAGGACGGTGGGTCACAGGAGAACGGGGAGACGGGGGGCAGTCTCCCTAACACCCCCTCCAGAGTGTGTTTTGGCCTCGTCTTCCACGCTAGCCAGGCATCCTTGAAAGAGGTTGGGAGTAATCCACAATTTAACCCGGCACACACTGCCAACCGTCGTAAAGAATAACTTGATGGGAAGTCCCAGTGGATGCTGTACACCATTATTCCACAACAACACCCGACACTGAGAACGAGGAATTGCAATTGCAGAGCCATTGCTTGTTTGAAGGCTCTCAAACTATACTGTTACAGTGTCAGTAACAGTAGATCCCAGTCATGTTTGTAACAGTACATCCCAGTAGTGTAGTGCTGTCAGTAGATCTCAGTCTATCACAGTTCAACAGTAGATATTTGCATAGTTTTGTCGTGTCAATGGAAGTCAATCCCAGTACATTCTTGGCGTGTCGGTGACAGGAGATCCCATTAGTGTTACAGTGCTGGTGATAGTATATCCCGGTTGTGTTGAGTGTCAATACATCCAGTACAGTATTAAAGAGTCAAGTGACAGATTCAAGCACATTTTTATTACGTCAGTGCAGTAGTTCCTTGCGCAGTGTTCCAGTGACAGGAGGTGTCTAAAAGTAATCTCGGGACAGTGTTACACTGCCATGAGCAGCAGACACCGAGGAGTCAATCCGCAGGGCAACTCAGCCCTGTAACCACTGCCAAAGCCTCAAGTCTACCCGGTCCGTGCCGAGACCTTGAAAAGCTCTGCGAGCTGTCCAACCGCTGCACCTTACTTGGTTTGTGCCGGCACCCGCGAGTCCATGACCTGTGCAGCCCTGCTTCGTCCTGTGTCCACGACCTGTGAGCTTTTTACCTCGACTAAACATGATTCATACGATGCTGTATTATAAAAAAAAGTACTTTTCTGCTGGATTTCTGGATGGCTGACCACTTTTGTTTTGAAACGCATCTACCATATTAAGCGTCAGAAAATTGTGTCATATTCAGTTACTGTATTTTAACTGATGGAAATTATAAGGAATGCTCCAAAGCATTCTGTTCCAGCAGAATCTCAAGGAAAATTGTAGAACAATATTTTGGCTCCAAAGCAAATTGGAAGAAATGCATTAAGACCCAGATGAGAAATTGGAACGTTTAGATTGTAATTCTCCATCCCTGCTCTCATATTCATAACAGTACTGATGTGCGGTAATTAATTAAAATTCATCTCACTCTTTACAAAATGCGCCCCATTAAATTATTTTTTTTATATTTTTTGTCACAACCCAAAAAATGTGGAAAGAATGAGTGATGGAATGTTACCACCTTTGTCTCGAGGCCCAATACCCGGTGGGTTTTAGCAGGAAGGCCACCTGTGTTTAGACCTTAAACACAGGTTCGGTCACATTTTTCGAATAAAAAATAAATGACATGTCTATGCAAATTTGTGAATGAATGTTTCACGTGGAATACGATTCACACTTTCTTACAGGCTGCCTCAAGGTCATTTGAAAGTGGGTTTCAAGACACCAAGCAATAATCATAATTCTTATTTTATTTTATCGTAACACAGCAGTCACTGAGTTTTATTTGTAATTTCCCCTATATATTTCAGATAGAGGCGTATATACCAGCATGTTCCAGCAAGCCATCCTACCAGTGATAGACGACGACACGTACAAAACAAATGCATTTTGGGGTTCTACATTACCCGACAACACAATATGTGCTGGTGATGGTTCAAGTGGTGTATGCGATGTAAGAATATTTCTTGAGTGACAATTTGTGACTCAAACAAGAAATGTCTAGATTTGGTCTATGGAAAATATGGCAACCCTACGTGAATCCCAGTGAATGCCCTTATTCAATTTACATTTGAGACTCAGTAAGGCTTTCTGATATAAATAAAGTTAATTGCCAGTCATATGATGATCTTTATACAAATAATCAAGTCTCCCTAATATACAACAATTCCAATTTAGAATATAAAACAGTAACTGATCAAATGGATAAAGAACCTAAACATATTGCAGTAAACTATACCACTTTTAAAGGGTAAATGCATCTAAATTATATTAAATTATTCAATGAGTTCTCCATTGACCCCATGTCCCCAGCTTTTAATATCAATTTACAGGGCTGAAACTACGCTATAAAATGTATCCATTGACAATAAAAAGCCCGATATTTAGACGAGAAAAGCAAAATGCATAATTTTGTGTCATAATATTGGGCCTGCGAAATTGTGTCATTGGATGTATAGAGTGGTTTCAACCATTGTATTGGCCTTTAACATTACAATTACGTTCCTAGTCGATTTTAAAACAAATAACTGTGTTGTAATATTGCTTGTCAGTAATATTTCATGAGATTAAACTGTATTTTATGTGAATTTCCAATGTGCAGGTGATGGCGCGTTATTAAACTTGGAAGGACATTCTTGTGGCCAATCAACGGTACTATCAAGATGGTCATCGCCGTCTTAACACATACTGCATCTTTTGATTTAAAGCTTTCGTGACTGCAGGGATTCATATTCTTGGTTGTTTCGGTAAAGTCACATAGAAGGGAAACAATAAAATAATAAAAATATAAAACAATAAAATTATCACGACGCTTCGACTGCAACACAAGCAATCATCATCAGGTGTGAAAACCACAACAACACCTGATGATGATTGCTTGTGTTGCAGTCGAAACGTGAAAATTGTATTGTTTAATATTTTTATCATTTTATTGTTTCCCTTCTACGTGACTTTACCGAAAGAACCAAGAATACACATACTGGATCACTGATATTTACATCGTAATGTCTCTTGAAATATTACCACAAGCTTGTTTAATACAACATGAATCAATGTTTCCGTTTCAGCCGTTTTAACTTCTCAATGCTTGCCATGTAATTCCTGTACCTTTTCCCCTTTCTCCTCTCAAGTAATAATTATGAACTCTGTAACGTACTCCCAATTTGTTTAAGCAATTATACTGTTAAAAGCACATAAAACACAGGAGTTTTTTTTTTCTATCGCACCTTAAATTAGTTTTTTTTTTCTCTAGAAACCTTTATATGCTATACTCGTGGTTGCATGATTAAAATGTTATTTCATAAATGAATTCCAAATAGATGGACATTCACCCATTTTTATACAACAATTACAATGTAAGCAAAATTAAATTCAATCACAGATACATTGCACACCATCAGCACTACAGAACCATGATGCATGCAATGTGGTGCGTGATATGTTACTCTTCCGTGCGTGGCTGGAATTGGGTTGTGCAACATGGTCAACTTTATAGAATTACTACAAATTATTAGCATAATTAATAGAAAAACTATATATGCAACAAACTATTATTATAAAGAAAACTCAGTGCGTTCACATACTCGCCAATCAAGAATAGTAAAGACGTAAAAAAAGGGTTTGATTTGTGAACATTGATAGAAAATGACAGTCACACCGTGCAATATTACCGCACTGGGTGTAATATAATTGATCAAGGTGGATGTCACCGATTGTCATTTAAAAGTGATTGAGCATACAATTGTGGATACATTGGACATGATTCAAATATTTGCTAAGCCACTGAACAAAAACGCCTAATTCTGTGTTTGGAAATAGCCGAAACCATTCATGGCCCCTTCCCACGTATTCCGATTAAGCAAATTACGTGTGAACCAAGTACGCGCGCCCGTCACGCAATTTCGTTGGGGGTCGACACCCTTGCATATAATTTAGGGTCGTAAAATGACACGAGGTAATCCATTAACCGTTTTAGAATCGATTACCAGTCAGAAAAGTAGGGAACGGTGCCGTTTACAGTGGAATGTTCGCGATTGCATTTATTGGTACGCGGAAACGAGCAATCTGCACAGCGGTCTAAGTACATTTGGCCTCATTTCTCAGTTAAAAGTGCAATCCTGAAATTAATTATTTTCTTGCTCACTCCACCGCTGGCGAAATAGCCTTAATTACACGCAGTTCTATTGCGTATTTGGTCTCCTCTTCCACGCTGACCAAACATTGGAAGAGGTGGACGTATCCACACTTTATCCCACCCACATACAACCTTGTCAAACGATTGTGGTGTAACCATTTAAGAAACAGAAATTGAAATGGGGAAGACATTTTCCCATTGCAACTGTCGTGGTGTATGTGACATGCTCGTTTTCACACCATGGCAGCTCCCTTCATTCATCAGTGAAAACGTTAATGTTTATTGCTCGATATTTCTCTACAGTATGTGCAAAAACACGTGTTTTACCCGTGTTTTTATTCGGTTATTGTACCGGTAATGCAACAACAACAAAAACAGATTTTAAAAAACACCCTCATATGATCGTTCACAAGAATTCAGAAGTTCCAAACCGAGCAATCAGCATTAGCCCGCAATACAACGCTCCCTACTTGAGGCGCTACGCTTGTGCTGCATATAAAGAATCGGATTTTATTATTATTTAATTTACTTATTGTTTCTTCAGAGTATCCTGTACTGATAAAGCCAATAGAAAGCGAGCAAGTGTATATTCTCGTTTTTAATGCTCTGAGAGTATGTAACTATTAAATGCTCTGAAAGTATGTTACCACATTTATGGTAAATGAACCGTAACAGAATTGTGCATGCTACGTCTAATGTGTGAAAACGAAGCTTTTGGTGTGGCTATAACACGCATTTTGTGGCATTGGTGTTAATCACAAATGAGTTCATCATTTAAGTATGACTAACAAAATCAGGAGGGGAAGAAATTAAGTAGGCTAGACGTGGTTGTCAGCAGCATAATGGCAACAGGTAAGAAACTATTTTTTTACAGATAAAATAGGTGCACACTGCTATATACGTCGTAATTGTATTCCGTGAATTGTATCCCATGGGTTTTTATCGAATAGTTTGACTTCATGAAGTAATTTACAGACTTAACTCGTGCATTTACATAAACTAGCTTAGAAATGCAGTGTATGTACATTATGTGGCATTTAAATAAAGATTTAAAATAATGGCAATCAATTGAAAGTCACTGATCATGACACAATGCGCTCGTCAATTGTTTGTATACTTCCTGTCGCAACTCAAAAAAACACGCAGGAATTTTTAAGTAGTGATGGAATTTTACCACCTACGACTCGTAGACTCGTGACACCATGCCCGCAGAACATTTATCTATGCAAAATGTTTTGCATGAAATACATTTCACTTCCTAGTATGTCCACGTATATATAGAGGCTGCGTGTCGGTCATTTGACTGTGTTGAAAACCCCAATCAATAAATCATGGTCACTCTCCTGATCTTCACTTTCCTGCTGAATCAAGGTATTCACATATATATTACTCACAGTAAGATTGGTTTTGCATTATAAGTTTTTTTTTCATGTAACTGCTAAATTATTTCACCAGGAGTGTTTGTTACTCGCATGTTTTTCTTTCCACAGCATTTGTCTCGGCTCAGACTTGTGGTTCTTCTGCGATTCCTCATAACCGCATTGAGGGTGGTAATGAGGCCACTCCTCACAGCTGGCCTTGGCAGGTATGAGATCAATTCAAAATTTCAGGATTGTGACAGTATAATGAGTTTCTTAGATGTGAAGTTCTGCATTCACACCCGGGATGTAGACAAACAATAGTGTTCTTGGGCTACTTTTTTCAAACATCATCACGCTGATCCCTGCGTATTGGTGAAGGTGGAGTACATAGACATTCGAACATAGAAACAGTACAGTGGGTTACAATTGTCTCTTTACAGCTCTCTCCGATTATAAACAACACGGTACAATTGACACATTATGGAAATTTGCCAGCCAGTTTATACTCACAGTTGAATATTGATTTACGTTCTTATTTGACCTTGAGACAACACAACATCTTATTTTCATGGGACAGCTAACTCGAATCAACTCAGTCAACCCGAGTTGACCTAATTTTTCTCAAGTTTAAAAACAACACATCTATGATGAACTCTAATCGATATTAATAAGGACCTGTAGCATGGATCACCAAAAGAACACAGGGAGATTTGTGTTCATTCGGTTCTGACCTGACCTCTGCCTCCATTAATCATCTCCTCCCGCCATACTTTTCTTAACTTTCTTTTTCCATTTTATTTCATGCTATTCTAATTTGCTGTCCATTTAGTGCTTCCTAGATCACAGCTGGAGATCAATGTAATTATTTTCATACAGTCACTTTGAGGATGTGTTCTTCTCCATGTCGTGTGTCTCTACATTAGTGTTAAAAAATAAATCAGTATATTTACAGATGATACGATACATTGTGACAATGGTTGCTGTGACATGGAGATACTATGATATATCATGATCATTGTATCATCTATTTGAAAAATATTATTCCATGATTATTGCCGTTTGGGGTTTTTTTTAACAAATATTTCATATCTTGACTTCTTCGTCGTGTCACCTGTCCAACCTGCACGGTCTTTTCCCAATATTTTGCACAGGCCACCGCGTCTGGTGTTGGCATTGCAAAATCTTGAAGAGTGCATTGTGGTGCTGCAGGGCATCCCAGGAGTAGATCCATGGTTTGCTTCTCCTGACAAGCACATTGTTCGCTTATGCAGAAGCGCCATGATTTCATACGAGAGTTGCATCTACCGAAACCCACTCTCAGTATGTTTAGGCTCCGGCATGTGAGCTATTTGGAATTGGAACCATATGCGAGCTCCTCACTGGGGATGATTCCTCACCGGCTCCATCCAGCAGTTTTGTCACTTGATTTTTCCCATTCTTTTTGCCAGAGGGAAGTGCTAGCAGATTATGGTGATGTGGTCAGTGGCACAGTGGAGCACAAGAAGCTGTTTCTCGATGACAGTGTGCTGGCTGATGGCCATGTAGCGGGTGACGAACGTGTCACTCTGACTTGCCGGTCGTGGTCACCTGCTCCTCACCTCCTGATGTTAGGGAGGCGCTATGCCAGATAGTGCATATATGTAGGGGACAGGTGGCTCTCAGGCACCCTGTTACGATTCTGCACGTGTCATTTAGGGCAGTGTCGACATGTTTGCTGTGGGTTGAGCGTCCCCCAGGTACAACATGGATATTCAGCCACATAGAAACAAACTGATAAGGCGGTGGTGCATAGAGTGGACAGATGTGCTCTCCACTTTGAATTTGCAAGCTTTTGCAGAATGCTGATTCGTGTGTTGACCTTGGCTTTGGTATTTAAAGTGTGTTTTTTTGTAGCTGAGTACGCGATCCAGTGTTACCCCGAGGTGCACTGGGTGACTCTGGTGCACTAGGCTCTGGTCTCCCCAAGTGACATTCAGGCGTCGCTCTGCATCCCAGTTTCATAGGTGGTAGGCACAGATTTGGGTTTTACTTTGGTTGGGTTTGAGATTATTATTTAGGGAGTATCTTGACATCTTGTCCAGTCCCCTCTCCAGGATCTTCTCTGTGTTCTTGAAATTCCTCTGTTGTGTGGTAATACAGAGGTCAGCATAGACGAACCGCTGAAATTCAGTAGGAAGTGGTTGATCATTGTAGGTATTGAATACAAGCGGAGCGAGCACACTGCCTTGTGGTAAGCCATTCTTTCGGGAACCCCATCTACTTTTCTGACCATAGAAGCGTCTGTTCTCTAGGAGGCTACGAATGGTCTGGCTAAGGTCTAGTTCGACATTTATGAGGTACAGTTTGTGGATCAAGATACGGTGTTTAACAGTGTCATATGCAGCAGATGGATCAACAAACGCTGCACCAGTGATCATCTTCTGTTGGTAAGCATCTTCGATGTGCTGTGTGAGGTTTTGTAGTTGGCCTGCACAGCATCGGCCGGGTCTGAATGTAACATGTACATAGTACAATAATTACAGATCAGAAATAAATCACGATTACCAATTAAATTAGCACTTTATAAAATCACTTTTGGATTAATTTATCACTTGGCAGTTATGTGGCATAAATCATTGGGATCCTTTAATTGAAGTATCGTGAAACTGACGGTACAATGATTATTGTAGATGCTTTACTTGCATATTGCAATATGTTCTTGTGTATTGTTGCATGTGTAGTGTTTATAAAGACGAATAAACTTGTTAGGAGGCACACTCTGTTTATTGTAATTATTTCCTTATACAGTCCTTAACACACACACAGAGGGGTATCCGGTCCCTTCACCCGATACCCTAAGGAGGTACAGCCTCCGGACTTGGCGGGACTTACACGTCTACCGCTATCCTAGCCTAAGGAGGTACAGCCTCCAGACTTGGCGGGACTTACACATCTACCGCTATCCTAGCCTAAGGAGGTACAGCCTCCTATCTTGGCGGGACTTACACGTCTACCGCCATTCTAGATTCCTCCAGCTGGGACCTAGGGGAGGCTATCTGACCCACCGCTGGCCCGGTGGGTCCTGGCCACCGGGTATGCCGAGCCTTAGCCCTCAGAAGGGCTGGAAGGCTGGTCCAGGGTCCTAGCTAGTCTTCAGCCCGGGCTTCGGTCTTCGGGTAGGGAGAGAACTCCCCGAGCTCTGTTGGGTCCCCCTTCTTATACTCGTTCGTGGCCAGGTATAACCAATCACACATTCCCACGTGGAACTGGCTGATTGGTTCTTACCAAAACGTGGCTACAATCAACTTCACCTCGTCTGACCCCAACCGTTATCACCCGATACCCTAAGGAGGTACAGCTTACGGACTTGGCGGGGCTTACACGTCTACCGCTATCCTAGCCTAAGGAGGTACAGCCTCCGGACTTGGCGGGACTTACACATCCACCGCTATCCGAGCCTAAGGAGGTACCGCCTCCTATCTTGGCGGGACTTACGCGTCTACCGCCATTCTAGAGTCCTCCAGCTGGGACCTAGGGGAAGCTATCTGACCCACCGCTGGCCCGGTGGGTCCTGACCAGTGGGTATGCCGAGCCTTAGCCCTCAGAAGGGCTGGAAGGCTGGTCCAGGGTCCTAGCTAGTCTTCAGCCCGGGCTTCGGTCTTCGTGTAGGGAGAGAACTCCCCGAGCTCTGTTGGGTCCCCCTTCTTATACTCGTTCGTGGCCAGGTATAACCAATCACACATTCCCACGTGGAACTGGCTGATTGGTTCTTACCAAATCGTGGCTACAATCAACTTCACCTCGTCTGACCCCAACCGTTATGCACCCAGAGGTAACGCTGCACTGCCCCTTTTATACCTGGTGGCAATGCAGGTTATCGAACAGTGCGTAGTTAACACCTCTACATCACCCCCTCCTTCGGAAGTTCCAGCCGTCCCGGCTGCAACAATGTGAAATTCCGAAATTATCAACGTTGGAAGAATTGTGAGTGTACCTCACGAACAACAAGAACATGAACAATAAAAACCCATATAAATACCCCCCTAACAACATAAGGTCTATACAAGGCAATAGAGCAGGAAAGAGAACATCATAACAAATGGCGAGATTTCGCGCGCGTGTGTTTCGCGGGGCCATCGTAGAGGATGGTAGGATTCGTCGGCGGCACAAGAGGAGGAGGAGGATGGACAAGAGCATCCGGTGGGTCTTGAGGCATCACCCCGGGGACACCTGATGCTCCATGGCCCATCAAGGCCGAACGTGGCCTGCACGGAGCCATCACTCCCGTGTCATCTGCAGGAGGAATGACACGCCTGCGCTGTGGGTTAGGCACCAACGGCGCAACATCTGGCTCGTCGGACGCATCGCACACTCGGCCCCTGTGTTGTGTGTATTGAGGAGGGATGCGCGGCGTGACGAAGGGTTTTAACCGAGAGGGGTGAACGAACCAGCGACGCCGTCCCCAGCGAATTTTAATACATTGGGGACGCAGGACCTCAACCACCTCTACCGGACCCCACCATGGCCTGAGGAGTTTTGCTGACGTGGACACCGGCACCTGGGGGCAGTGAAGCCACTCTCTGCCTCCTGGTGTCCACCGATGCGTGGACGTCCGAGGGTCATGCAGTCTCAAATTCGCTCGTTGGCGGGAAGCCGAATTCTCAATGGCAGCCTCCCGTGCCTTGGCCAACTTACGGAGGTTGAATCACAAGTGGCCAACGAGCTTGGACTTCTGCAGTGGCTGTTCGATCTCCAGCCAAACGTCGGCGGGAGGAAAAGCATCCCTGCCGTACATGAAAAAGAACGGGGAAAATCCCGTCGCCGCGTGAGATGCCATGCGGTACGCGGCGAGGACCCCCGGAAGCTGCAAGTCCCAATCGAGATGGGATTCATCGACCTGATGGCATAACATAGCGGTGAGAGTCCTATGCAAGCGCTCCACCATGCCATCGGTTTGGGGATGCTAGCGCGAAGTGAGCACTTTCTTTGTGCCCAACAGGCGGCACACATCATTCAGCAGGACTCCTGAAAAATTTCTTCCCTGGTCGGTCAGCAACCGTTCTGGTGCGCCCTTGTCCAAGACGTAGCCCTGAACAAAGGCATCCACGACGGCCGCTGCCGACTGGTTGGGGAGGGCCCAGGCCATAGGCCACCACGTAAAATACTCTACCCCAACCAGAAGGTACTTATTACCCCGTGGCGTAGTAGGAAAAGGGCCCAAGATATCGAGAGCCACCAACTCGTTTATACGAGACACGGAAATGGGTTGCAGGGGTGGACATGCCGGTTTAGCCGGTGGTTTACGTTGCGCACAGTGGGTGCACCCCAGCAGAATGTCAGTTACGTCGCGCAGCATGCCTGGCCAGAAAAATTGCTAACCGTAACAACCCAATGGTTTTATGAACACCCAGGTGTAATAAATGCTCGTGCGCTGCCCATACGGCTTTACATCGCAAGGCGGAGGGCACGACGATATTATGACGCGGAGCCGCCGTATTCGCGTGATGACGCAACCGCAACAACGACATGTCAATCGCTCTGGTGCCGACCCAATTCATCCAAAGTCAGCCCCAGCAAGTCGTCACTGGCCGTTGGATCCGCGTGATCTGACATCGGCGCTGAGGCGACGGGAAGCGCGGCGGACACCGTTTCGAGAGGCGCGACCTGCGCAGGCAGTGGTGGCTTACAACGGCCCGAGCCCAAAAAGCACGCGCATTTTTGAGCTGGCGGAAGGCGAAACAACGCATCGGCATTTGTGTGTTGTGCACCCTTATGCTAAGAAACATTTAAATCGTAGTCCTGAAGGACTTCGAGCCACTGAGAAAGCTGGCCGGACGGTTGGTCAACCCGTAGAGCGGACTGCAATGCCGAATGATCAGAACGCACAGTGAAATGCTGACTATACAGGTATGGCCTGGATTGCTCAATTAAAAAGACAATGGCCAGCAGCTCGTGTCAGGGAACACAGTACCTCTGTTCAGCAGGGGACAAGACTCTGCTACCATAGGCAACGACCCTTTCAATGCCATTGATCTTTTGAGACAGAACACCCCCAATCCCCGTGATGCTAGCATCAGTGTCCAACACGAATGGTACAGAAAAATCGGGGTATGCTAGGGACGGTGCTGTCACGAGTGCTTTCTGCAAGGAGTCGAATGCGGCCTGTTCCGCGTCCCCCCAATGAAACGCCACCCCTTTGGACGTAAGGGCATGAAGCGGTTTGGCAATCGTCGCGAAGCCAGCAACAAAACGGCGGTAGTACGACGCAAAACCAATAAACTGCGAACATCGCCCGCAGATGTAGGGGTCGGCCATTGGCGATCGCATTTGGTTTTTTCAGGGTTGGTAGAGATTTTATACCTGGTGGCAATGCAGGTTATCGAACAGTACGTAGTTAACACCTCTACACATGGTTACAATTGCACTATGGCTTGTCTTTAATATTCCATTCATGAAGGAGATGTGTGCTTCCGCCTGTCGATATTGTGATAGAGTTCATGGTTGCACCAGTGTCTTCGAGGAGTTTCAAAGCCAGAAGGTGCCATGTTTAGGTCTCAAATAAGGTGTTTATTCTGAATGTCTGCGTCGTTCCACTCTCTTTGCCAGCGTTCTTCCGAATCTGGATGAGGCTCTAGAATGGTGACAGCACGAACCCAGAAGAGGGATCGGGACTAGAGTCGGTAGCTAGGTGCATTGTTGAGGTCTTGGTTAATAGGTAGGTTGTTGTTTGAAAGAAAACATAGAAATACCCTTTTACTGTAGTGTGCATATCTCCGTGGATATTTAGTGGCAGAATGTTCACCAGAAGGACGAGCCAAGAGATTGGTGTTGGTTTCAGAATTACAGTGATGATACCCATTGCGGTAGATAATTGTACATCTAGCAGTTTCGTGTACGAGCTCCCGGACGAGGCTAGAGTGCAATACTCTGCACCTGAGTAGATCAGTGACAGGGCGGCACTTCACAGCTATTTTTGGGTGCCAGGGGTCATTCCTGAAAGTTTCTGTAGCAAGACGATGTTTGAATTCGTCTTTTCACAGATCTGTTTTCTACTGTATGGGGCTCAAAGGTCAGGTGTCTATCCATGATAACCCCAAGATATCTTGGAGTGGGATCATAGTACACTGGGTTACCACAAAAGGACGCATCAAGGGTCGCATCTGCTGAACAATTATTCAGGTGGAGTCCGCTTTTGGTGGCTTTGTAAGGATTCGTTCAGTCTCTAACAATGGAAATATGCCTCCAGTAAAATAATATCGGCTGTTAGAGTATTGACAATGGTCTCGAAAGTTGTGCCCTGTGCGGCAAGGTTACCTACGTAACTTTACCGAAAGAACCAAAGAGTTTAGTTTAAAGTTGATGTCATGTGTACATATAAACTTGTGAGAAGATGTACATTTATCAGGTTACATGTGTTACATAGTGGCAGTGCTAGCACCAAGCCTTGAGGAAGGCCACTGTTCATAACTTTCGTGGCTGTAATTTTGATTTAAAGCTTTCGTGACTGCAGTGATTCATATTCTTGGTTCTTTCGGTAAAGTCACGTTAAAGAGAAACAATAAAATAACAAAATATATATTGTTTTTTATATTTATTATATTTTATTGTTTCCCTTCAACGTGACTTTACCGAAAGAACCAAGAATATATATTTCGTGGCTGTGTTCACCAGTGAGGCGTATCCTCAAAGTACATTTGCCGACCATCGCGTCAATTAGGTGTACAGTTGAACGGCTTCGATTTTGGCTGCCAACGGTATCATAGGCTGCAGAGGTCAATCATTGCTGTATTGATTTTCTGTTGACGATGAATGCCAGCTTCTGTTCACAACAGCTACGGCCACTTCGAAATTCGGCTTGTTCAAGAGGCAGTTAAGGGTCAATATTGGGGGAAAATCAGGCAAGCATGTACGTTCCATCAGCTTGGAAGTGGAGGACACGAGAGATATTGGACTGGAGCTGGGGAGCGAGTCTTGCAGGTTTATGGGTCTCAGAATGGCGACAACTGGAATGATTCCATTACATCCGGATATTACCTGTCTTCTTCTTGGTGCTTTCGGTAAAGTCACGTAGAATGGGAATAAAATATGAAAATAAAACAATACAATTATCACGACGTTTCGGCCACAACACAAGTGGCCTTCTTCAGGTGAAGAGACAGGTCTGTTCGGAAGACAGAGCTTGAATGAACGCTGTCAAGTATGGACCGCGTCTATTAAGCTGTGTGGGCGGAGTTAAAATATGAATTTGCATGTTACCTGCATCACCTCCGGAGAGGAGGAGGGAGGGGGCTGGGAACACAGGCAGAGAGGAAAAGGAAAAGGGCAAGTGCAACAGCCAAGGTGCGCTGTTGTGTCCTGAGTTGCCTTATGACTATGCTGTAAACTGGACTACTATATAATACAATATTATACCTTCCAATCTAAACTACATGGTATAACATCATATCATAGACAAATTCCACCTTTGAATTATACAATTCGTTACTTTACACTACCCTATACTTTAGACTATAAACTATTAGATTTGAGACATTACACTGTCTTTTTCTATGAACCCAACTATATGCCACACTGCTGTGTATTCACTATGTAATTACGATGCTATATATTCCCTTATGAGTTACAGTGAGGGAAAAAAGTATTCGATCCCCTTCTGATTATGTACGTTTGCCCACTGACAAAGAAATGATCAGTCTTTAATTTTAATAGTAGGTTTATTTGAACAGTGAGAGACAGAATAACAATAACAAATTCCAGAAAAACGCATGTCAAAAATGTTATAAATTGATTTGCATATGTGGATGGCCTCATGAACGAATCTCTCATGGTAGCTGGTTGGCTTGCAAAGAACCTCCTTCTTGGAGAACTCAATGTCATGTGAACCCACTGAAATATAACAGTGATCTGCCACGGTAGAGGAGTTCGTCCTACCGTGTTTCAAGTCTGCTTTATGTTCGCGGATGCGGTCCGAGATCTGTCGTTTGGTTTCTCCAATGTAGCTGCTACCACAGAGGCACTTTAGTTTGTAAACGCCTGGGAACTGTATGTCTGGAACCGCATCTTTTACAGATGGAACCAGATTACGGATTTTATGTACTGTTGAATCGGACCTGGATCTTGTGTTTATTCAGGATTTTGGAGATCTTTTTTGTGACCCCCGCAATGTAGGGTAAGGTGATGGTTTTGAATGGCGCCTCAAGAGGATCCTTCTTCATGACTGGATTGTGTAGTCGGAGTAACCATTAGCCTTGAGAGCTTGGTGTACGTGTTTGAGTTCACTAGCAATGTGATCCTGGTCAGAAATGCATTAGGCTCTATGGTATAGAGTCTTGATGAGGGAGTTCTTCTGGGATGGATGGTGGTGGGAATCCAGTTTTAAGTGAGCATCCGTATGGGTAGCTTTCCTGTAGACAGAGTGGCTCATTGAACCATCAGGTCTCCTTTTAATTAAGACATCCAAAAAGGGTAGCTTGCCTTCTTTTTCGACCTCCATGGTAAATCTGATGGCTGGGTGTATGGAATTGATGTGGTCGAGAAATTGGTCTAGAACAGGTCGGCCATGTGGCCAGATGACAAAGGTGTCATCCACGTACCTCTTCCATAAGGTCGGGCGAAGAGTGGCAGTCTGGATGGCATCAGTTTAAAATTTTTCCATGAACACCTTGGCTACAACTGTAGATAGGGGGGAGCCCATTGGGGTGCCATCAGTCTGTTTGTAGAAAGTTCCATTCCAGGTGAAGTATGTGTCGGTTAAGCAATGTCTCACAAGGGGGGGTACCTCAGTATGCAGTTCTTGATGAACCAAGTATTCAATCATTGCGATGGTGTCAGGTACCGGAACTTTGGTGAATAAGGACACCACATCAAAACTGACAAGCAGGTCGTCTGGGGACAGGGAAATGCCCTTGATTGTCGATACCAGGTGAGCAGAGTTTTTGTACCGCAGAGGTGGTTTTTCTAGTGAAAGGTCGCAGGATATCAGACAGAAAACGCGCCAGTTTGTAGGTGGGGGAGTTGATATTGGAGACGATGGTACGAAGGGGTGTATCTTCTTTGTGTATCTTTGGAAGGCCATATAATCTTGGTGGTCTGGCCGCAGAAGGTTGATACAGCTAATTTTGCTGTGTCAGTTCCACCTGAAGACGGTGTTGGACCAGATGATGCCAAAAGGCGCACTATGTGAGACTAGGCTCTAAGGAAAGCTGTCTCGGGTGTGGACCAATCAATTTTAAGGACAGTACATACATTATCAGAGTTATGTTTTTTGTTTGCATTCCGATCGTAGGTATTGTGGTCAATGCAAACATGACTCCTTGTAGAAAAGGTGTCAGTTTGTTGCCAGATGACAGGGTAAAAAAAACAATTATTATATTTTGCTACTGGCAAAGGAGGTTCCAATGAAGTAAGGTGTGTTTAAGGTAACGCGAAAACACGTAACAGGTGGGCCACATGAAACAGAGGAATCAAGTTAAGTAAAACCGTTGAAAAACATTCAGTTTGGAAGTAACGGTAATGAGGATTGTGGTGGCGTTTGTGGAGTTGTGCCTGCACACCGCTAATAATCATCAGCCATGTCCAATCCACTGCTGGATGAAGACCTCCCCACTGCTAACAAAAATTAATCCTTTCTTTTTTTTTTATTCCACGATGAATGTTTGTCAATATTTAATTCAAAAAAAGATTCCTCTTTTTGCGTACATTTTATGTAGATGACTGTACTTTAGTGCATGATTCGATGCCTGTGTAATGTAGCTCTCAAAGACGCCGTCTTCTCTTCCATATATTTATTATGAATAAAGTTCAATGACAACTTCAACAAAACATCGCGAGTGACTGCATACTCTTGGGTGACGAGACAACTCTATCTGAGACACACAGCTTCCTAGCTCAAGACAACTCGCAGGCGGTGAAGAGACGACCCGATCCCGGGCGACGTCGATGGCGGTTCCCCACACCAAAACAGCCCCTTGCCTTCACTCACGCTGCTCTTTATCCTTGCCCAGTCCGGCCACACCCAAAGCCTCAATCCTCCTCACCGCACCTGTCCCTGCCGCTGATGTCCTTCTTCCCCATTGGCTCCCGTCTCATGAATCCTCTTTAACTCGTCCCTTATTAACTCTCTCTCGCCATTGGCTCCCGGCTCATGAATCCTCTTTAACTTGTCCCTTATTTACTCTCTCTCGCCATTGGCTCCCGGCTCATGAATTCTCATTAATATCCCGTCCCTTAGTAACCATTAACCATGGTCCCGGGGAGCCACACTGTATCTCTCTGCACTGTCATTACATCACCACCCCCCCCTCTTAAAAAATTTTAGCCGTCCTCGGCTATCACAATTTCAGGATTTCCCTTTTAGGCCGAATCAACCATGCAACACAACCACCTAACAACTGGTTAGGGTTTGAAAGAGCAACCAACACATCAGAACTGCAATGCAGACCACCTCAAATGAACACATAATAAAACTATAATGCCCAATCCGACAACTCATGTCCGCAAACCCTTTGATCATCTCGTCGATCCGCGGACAATGTGAACATACGGATGCCCATAACAACACCGCAACAAGTTAGGACGACCCGTTAACGGAATGTCACCCCCTTGACCGAGTCCTTGATGTTGGTTCGTCACCCCGGGTGGAATTATGGTTGCCTTCGGGCAACGATGGCACAGCCAACAGGACGGAGGGGTGAGGGTCCTCGGTGGCTGGCCCAGGAGAGGTAGGCAGGTCCTCCGCCGGTGGTTTCTTGTGTGTGGAGGGCTCTCGAGATTCACCCGACGTCACAGGCTTGGACACTGTGGGCGGAACAACACCGTTCCTCCAGCATCCGATTACTTTGGCCAACCGCCCCGGCCCGTCTGACACACCAGACCTCGACCGCATATACTCTGGGGATGAATTTTCAAATCGGGGACGCACGTATGGCTTTAAGCGTGACGGGTGAACAAACCAGCGGCGGTGCCCTATTTGCACATGCACACATTGCGGCCGCCAAACCTCGACGATTTCCACCGGTCCTTGCCACGGTCGGTGCAATTTGGGGGACTTGTGCAATGGCACCTGCGAGCAGTGCAGCCATGCTTTATCCCCCACCACCCATGGCAACACATTCTCACAACTGCACAGGTTCTTTTTGTAAGCGGTCTGCGCCCTGGCAGTGTTTTCCTTAGCTGCCTCGCGTGCGCTAGAAATACGGTCCAGCATGACCTGCAAGAACGCCCGCAGAGACTGCTTCTTTCTCCTGGGGGACAGACTCAATTGGACGTCAATGGCGGGCTCACTCACGTGGCCGTGGAGGCATGCGGCGCCATCCTATAAGCTGCCAGGACCCCAGGGGCGTGCAGATCCCAATCCGTCTGCGCCCCGTCGACAGTTTGGCAGAGCATTGACGTCAGGGTTTTGTGCAGGCGTTCTACCATGCCATCCATCTGAGGGTGGTAAGGCGATGTCCGGATTTTTTTTTCTGCCCAGCACACTCCTCGCGTAACAATTTCGATGCAAAATTCTTACCCTGGTCCATAAGGAGCTGTTCTGGGGCCCACTTATCCAACACGTACCCGTGCAAAAAGGCATCCGCTATAGACGCCGCTGTCTGGTCGAGTAGGGGCCAAGCTACTGGCCACTGGAAGAAGTACTCCACCCCGACCAGAAGGAACTTATTACCCCTTTGCGTAGGAGGGAAGGGCCCCAAAATGTCGAATGCAAACAGCTCGTTAATACGCGACACCATGATGGACTGCAAGGGGGGCTGACACTTTCTGGCTGGCGGTTTCCGATGCGCGCAGGCGGTGCAGCCGTTAACAAGATGGTATACATCGTCCGACATACTCGGCCAGAAAAAATCCCTTTGCAGCGTTAGTAACGTTTTATGAATGCCCAGGTGTAACAACTTGGTTTCATGTACCATCCAAGTCAATGCACCCCGCAGAGCCGTGGGAACCACCAGACCATATGGTGGCAACCCCTCATCCCATCTCATGAACAGCCTGTCCCTCAGCACGACCTTCGAGACCTTCGCTGGGCTAGGCTTAATCCGTTCACATTTTGCACGCCGCCGAACGTGTAACAAGGACATGTCCTCCATTTGGAACCGACCCCATTCAGCAAGCGTGAGGCCCAACGTTCCATCTACTGGCACAATGTCACCCATCTGCGCCTCGTTCTTCACCGATGCCACCACCCCTGGTGGCTTCTCGTCCCGTGGCCTACACTGCCCCGCACCCGTCGAGTAAGCGCAACGCTCCCCCTGTGGCAGCCGGGATAGTGCATTCGCATTATTGTTCCGTAATTCCTTCCAGTAAACTACCTTGAACGATCTTCTTTGGTTCTTTCGGTAAAGTCACGTAGAATGAGAATAAAATAATAAATTGATAAAATAAAATAACACAATAATATTCTCACGACGTTTCGGCCACAACACAAGCGGCCTTCATCAGGTGAAGGGACGAGACTGTCTGGTAGGACAGCGCTGGAGTGAAAGAGCCACGTTCAGATCACGGCCTTTAAGCTGTGTGAGAGGAACAAAGCGCCTTGACAAAGGAATTAGCATATAATTTAGCATTGAAATGGCTGAATGATTAGCTTGTGACTGGTCACAGAAATAGTTATGTTAAAAGTTAAAGCATACACATCCGCAGAGGCACCCCTTGACAATGGAATTAGCATAGAATTTAGCATTGAAATAGCTAAGTTAAAGCATACACATCTGCAGAGGCACCCCTTGACAATGGAATTAGCATAGAATTTAGCATTGAAATAGCTGAGTGATTAGCTTGTAACTGCTCACAGAAATAGCTACGTTAAAGTCAGACCATACACATTCACCGAGGCACTTAGTACAAATTAAACAGGAGAATTTAGCATTGAAATAACTAGGCGAATTTAGCATTGAAATAACTGAGTGATTAGCTAGTGACTGGTCACAGAAATGACTATGTTGAAGTCAAGGCCTACACATCTGAGCTATTCACAGTACTATATAGTGAACCAATAAAAACTAAAATATAAATTACCTTAATGTTATCAATAAACTCTATATTCTCCAATCAGCTAAGCTACCAACAATAACTCGTTATATATCACAATGCTATATGGCGAAAAAATGGGTGGATTCTTACCCTCAACTTTAGCACCACGGATAGCTACGGGCCCCGTTCAGACGGACGAGTTCGTCCATGGTCGGAACAGAGGAGGGGGAGAGAGACAGCTGCGAGGCCCTAGTATACTCCATGTTGTAAAACCATACCATTAACCGTGGTGTGAGAGGTATTAAGAGGCAATGCTGGCGAAAGAGCTGCGGTCTGAAGGTCATCGTAAAAATACAATTAATTAAGAACAGAAATGATTTAAAACATCTTTCCAGTGGTTACTAAGCCAGAATCCATCTTCTCGGTTGAAATTGTCTCTGTGCTTGTATATGTGAATGGCCTCATGAACGAATCTCTCATGGTAGCCGGTTGGTTTGCAAAGAACCTCCGTCTTGGAGAAGTCAATGTCATGTGAGCCCACTGAATTATAACAGTGATCTGCCACGGCAGAGGAGTTCATCCTACCGTGTTTCAAGTCTGCTTTATGTTCGCGGATGCGGTCCGAGATATGTCGAACGAATATTCCTGTAGTATTTCTAACCAACGTGAAAGTTGGCCCAAGGGTTGATCCACTCGTAAGAAGTATTGGAGAGCCACGTGGTCTGTATGGACCACAAAGTCCCTCCCATACAGGTAGGGTCTGTATTGTTGCACAAAGTGCACCATGGCCAAGAGTTCCCTCCTAGTCACGCAGTAATGCTGTTCCGCGGCGGACAGGATGCGGCTCCCCTATGCTACCACTCTTTCAATGCCATTCTTAACCTGCGACAGGACAGCCCCTATGCCCGTGTCACTGGTATCCGTATCCAAGATGAATGGTAGGGAAAAATCTGGATACCCCAGGGGAGGCGCGTTGACAAGGCTCTCGAGTAGTGTGACAAAAGCGGTCTCCTCCTCCTCTCCCCACCTAAACTTCTGGCCTTTAGCCGTCAAAGCATGGAGAGGTTAAGCGATCATCACGAACTGCGGAATGAACCTTCAGTAATAGGACCCAAAACCGACAGTCGCGCACACACGCCGTTTTGTCAGGGTCCGTCGCTATCCCGGAATCGCTCACTATGTGGCCCAAATATTGCACAGAAGTTTGCAACAGGTGGCACTTCACCAGTTTTAATTTAAGATTGGCCGACCATATCCTCACTATCATGGAGCGCAACCATTGCAAGTGTTCCTCAAAGGTGCGGCCGAACACAATCATATCATCAAAGTAAATGAAACATGAGTCCCACTGCAACCCCGCCAGGACTATTTCCATCAATCTCTGGAAGATGGCTGGGGCCGAGTGTAAGACCATGGGAAGGCAGTAAAAATGGTATAGCCCTTGGGGTGTTCTGAATGCAGTTTTCGTTTTGGATGACTCATCCAGGAGAAGTTGCCAAATCCCCACAAAAGGTCCAAGGTGGAGAAAAATCGGGCACCCAACAGCGCATCCGTCGTCCATACATGGAAGCGTGTACGCGTCTGCGACAGACACCTTATTTAACTTGTGAAAGTCTACACAGAACCGCAACGTGCTATCCGTTTTTTTCACCAATACCACGGGGGCACCCCAAGGACTGGTGGAAGGGGAAATAATGTCTGCCGCCAACATTTCCTCCACCGCCCCTAGCATGCTTTCCTTTTGCCTCGGGCTTAACCTATAAGGATTTTTATTCTTAGTTATTTCGGTAAAGTCAACGTGACTTTACCGAAAGAACTAAGAATATGAATTACTGCAGTCACGAAAGCTTTAAATCAAAATCTATAAGGATTTTGTCGAATAGGGGCGGCCGTGCCTGTGTTAATGTGGTGTTGCAGAAGGGAAGTGCGCCCAATATCGAACTTGCCCTTACTGAACACATCCGAATATTCCCGTAAAAGGGATCGCAACTCAGCTCGCTGCCCCACGGACAACTTATGGTTTTCTCCGCACAGCTTGTCCATCCATGCTTCATTAGCTTCCGCTGCCTGCACCACACCACCTAACACTGTCCCCCCAGCGGCACGGAGCAAGTCGCTCCCTCTCAAAACTGCATGGGCTAGCACCGTTCCCGCCTGAACCACCACTGGTTCCACCCCAACATTTAGGACCTGCAAGAACAGGTCTTGACCGCCTCGCAACAGCGTCAGCGCACCCACCAATGTAAGCCCCTTGGTCACTGACTTAGTCGGGGTAAGGAGGACACCTGCCTCCAGGTGTCCTAGGTCCAACCGTTTACGGTAATGCAGCGGGACCAAAATTTCCGTACTAGGCAGAATCTCTAGCTTTTCTTTGACCCGAGCCTGGACCGACGACTCCTGCTTCGCGCGCTGATGCGGGAAATTCAGATGCCATCCCGACGGCATCTGAACGCACCCCTGGCCGGTCATCCTACTAAAAAAATCCATACCCAAAAGGTAGGGCACAGCCAATGTCCTCGAAATTAACACAGACCCGGGTACCTCAATTTCTCCCAGCCTGATGCGGGCTTCTATTTGACGAATAATCCCCATACTGCCCCTGTGAGCCGCCACACACCCATTAAACACCGGCGTTACACGACGATTCTTAAAGGGCAGGGTTTAAAAAATGACCTTTGATATGATCATAGCCGCGGCACCCGTGTTGACTAAAATGCTGACTTACACTCCTCTTATACGACCGACGATCACCGACGAGCCCACCGCCGCTGCTACCACTCAGCGTGCCAGCTTTCGCCATTGCGTGTTCGAATTTGGCCACCCCCGCGCAGCCTCCCGTGCCGGCTCCGAAATGGCGGTCAACGGTCGTTCTGCATCCCGCGAAATGGTGGCCACCAACCGCGTGGTCTCCAGCACCGGAACCCTGACCGCGGGCAGCCGCTCCGTGCTCCCCGCACATGCGAGCAACTCGTCTACGGCCACCTCCGTCCTCGATGTTGCCGCGACCCACCGATGCCACCAAATGCGCGACTGTTGAGCTGAGCCTGGCCACCTCCGCCTTCAGCTCCTGCCATCCCTCCATCGGACCGGGCTGGGAAGAACCGGCCCTCGCCTCTCCCCTCGGCATCGGTGATTGCAACTCCTCCGGAGCCTGTGGCAGGGGCGACACACAGCTTCCTAGCTCAAGACAGCTCGCAGGCGGTGAAGAGACGACCCGTTCCTAGGTGATAACGACTGTGGTTCCCCACACCAAAACAGCCCCTTGCCTTCACTCTTTATCCTCGCCCGGTCTGGCCGCACCCAAAATCTCAATTCTTTTTACCGCAGCTGTCCCTGCCGCTCACGTCCTTCTTCCCCATTGGCTCCCGTCTTGTGAATCCTCATTAACTCGTTGTTGTATACGGCCCTTTTTCCACAATTAATATCCATAAGAATATTTACGGATGCATACACCTAGATTTCTTTTTACTTTCTCTCATGACAAACAATATATATTTTTTTTAATGAATCAAACCCGTAAGCCAGAAACACGAAAAACCAGATGTCGGTCATAAACAGGCCATATAGAGAGATAAAGAAATAATAAAACTCTCAAGGCGAGGATGTAACAGCTATCGGCGAAAATCTCCAGATGAACAAGAGTTTGATGGGCCCCTTAGGAAAGGTCCCTCCGAGGTCAGAACACCAAGAGAGCAGACACCAGACGCCAACAGGGTAAATCGAATACATATTCTTTTCCTTATTTTCCAGTAAAACAACAAAAAAATTAAAAGGCAACAACAAGAATAAGATAAAAGTAGCGATCCTAACGCTCACTCCAATTAAGAACAGGCTACCAGACACATCAGTGAATTATTATCCAATGATTAATTCGCTATCAAATGATTTTCACCTTTAATACTTTTACTGTTAAAACAAAGCTTGGATACAAAATACCGAGTCACATCAAAGGTTATCGAGAAGGAATGAGACAACGAGCAAACTTGCGAAAGAGTTTAAACAATATTCCAAGCAACCCCGACCACCTTTGTCTCTCCCGAAGAGCGCGAGAGAGGAATTTCACGCCAAGACAACCAGAACGTTATCGCGGGGACCATCTGCCACACACGGAACTTAGTAATAGCCCCCACCCCACCCTGCACACGGGCAGCAAAAGAGCGAGCGAGCTTTAAGTTAAACTGTCACACATTTATAAACGCACAAAGTGACGAAAATTAATAAACTAAGTAAGAGCCAAGGTAACGGGGTGGATTAGGCTGGTAGAATGTGGAGTCGAAATGATATTTGCAAAGTATAGAGAGATGGGAAGATCCCGGCCACCTTTGTCTTTCCCTGCAGCACGTGATAAAATGCATACGCTCGGAAGAGCATCTTCACTTGGAAATAAATCAAATACTATGAATCACAAGCAGGATCATAACTGTGTATGATAAGATACCAACTGTGATGTGAAATGTTAAACTTAAAAAAAATCTTAACCATTTCTTTGTGCGTCGGAACGCGTACGGAAAAGGGGGGGGGGGGGGAACCCGCCCCTCTCTCTGGGTGGAGGGATTAGACAACCAGACGCCACCAAGATGAATCGAGGTGTCTGTTGTCTTGATGTTTATGGCTTGAGGAAAGACCCGAACAGGACCGTGTCATAAATGACACACACAAACATACACACTGACACACGAACCCCCCCACCACCGACACACGAACCCCCCCCCCACCGACATACGATCAGATCAAAGATAGCTCCGCCTCGTGAGGGGGAGCCGAGAAGGAGAGAGATTTTTGGCATAAAAAGGAGCCGTTTCAGCATTGAAATCAGCTCATCAGCCCTCGGGGCCAACTCATCAGCCCTCGGGGGCAGCTCAACAGAAGAAGACTCATCTCAACTCAGCTCAACAGAAGAAGACTCATCTCAACTCAGCTCAACAGAAGAAGACTCATCTCTACTCATCTCAGCAGAAGACCCGCTCAACTCATCTCAGCAGAAGAACAGCCATCACCGACGCCGGAGACGTCTCTACAACTCGCCGAATTGGCGAGTGTCGCCGATTGGCGACCCGCTGCCGCTGTTAGCGGCCAGCGCCACCACGAGCGAATCGTGAGCCTGCAATCTACAACCGCCGACGACGGAGCACCAGCGCGCCGCTGCGGGCGTGCTTCTAACGCCGTCTACCAGACGGTCATCTCAGCTACAACAACGCATCTACTCGTTCACCAACGTCCGTCGAGTCCGAACCAACTACTGAAAGAAGAATCAACTGATACGTATGATACACTGCCCCCCACTACACGACAAACCAGACGTCTGCTTGACGCAAAGAATCGATTCCGAACATTGGCCTACTCTTTCACCACTCATACCATTCAACACACACACACACGGGTCATTAACAAAGCCTAAAAACCTCAAGCCATTGAACCATCCGTGATTGTGGAAACATCGCAACGACCGAGTGAATAATCCATCGTTTTTAAGAGTGTTCATAATTTTTCTCTGTAATATTGTGCTGGGGCTGTACTTCTAACCGCATAAATTACCAACTGACCCATTAACAAGGATTAATTCTTGACTCCTCACCACGGAGCGCCGCTCGCGGGGATAGAGAGCGTGTTCAACCGGTTCCCTGTCAGGGGTCTGGCCACAATTAATTAAAAGATTGGCCCGAGATAAGGATCTCAAAAGGAAACATCGCCACCCATTGAGTCGCGTTGAGAAGTTGATTAGAAATACTTGAGTCGTTCGTTAATATTTGTCTTTCTGCATAATCTTGCTGGTATCCACGAATGAAATAACGAATTGAAACGCATATTTGTGCCTCCAAGAATAATACGGGTTGGAGTGCCCTGTCAACGAGTAGCGTTGCATAATAATCAGTCATCCTATTGTTAACAACGTGACAATAATTGCATTAAGGGCCGCGCATGATCAATGACCGAATGCTGTGTTGTGTGACAATTCAAGTAACGAAGCATTGCGGCCATCGAGTGGTGTTGATAAGGCAATTAGAAGTGTTTCAGTCGAACGCTTTAAATTCATAATCGTTATGAATCAATGAACGAACATCAACGTGGTCCTGTGCTGACGATTTCAAGCATAATAACTTCGCATATCAGAATGTATTAAGGATTGGATACGAATCAAAGACCAAGTGCCGTGTTGTGTAACAATTCAAGCATACGAGTTTGCATATTATAAAGTTAAGGTTTGATAGAATAGTTCGCATGTTTTTAATCTCTCTCTCAACAACCGATCGATTGCGTTACGCGTCGGGAATTAACCACAGGTGCCGCTATCGAGGTGAAACAACGCAATCGTGATGGTATCATGTTAACGCTGTGTTGAAATTCCAAAATCCCGAGATTGAGTTTTCATATTATCCAAAAATTTAAGTTAGCTAGAAATAAAATTGATTAAAGCAGAAGGTTTGTGTGTGATTCTTCCTGAAATTCTGCATAATATTGTTCTGCGTATGAGATCTGAATCCTGGGGACCTATCATAAGCACACTATCACCACACATAATCCATAACACGCATAATTCGTAATGTTCAATCGAGAGTAATCGTATCCTTATCGATAATACGGAATTAAAGAGCAGAGTCGAATCGACTCTCTCTCATTCACGCTCACAACGCCTGCGTCACTGCATACGATTAATTGCGTTATTCCAATTCATAACACAATCCTCGTCACCGAGGCTCGACCTGATAATCCATAACGACCTGCATTATCATAACCACGCCCACTCGCATAAATTAATACGATTATCTCTCGAATCAGCATAATTTATGCGCATAATTACACTGATTAACATAATTTCGGATAAATTATGCAAATTTTAAATTTCATTTAATTTTCATTATTTTCATCAATTTTCATAACACCTATATATACAACATCGTCCCTTATTAACTCTCTCTCTCGCCATTGGCTCCCGGCTCATAAATCCTCATTCCTCATTCCTTATGAACACTTTCCCGCCTTTGGCTCCCGGCTCATGAATCCTCACTAATATCCCGTCCCTTAGTAACCAGTAACCATGGTCCCGGGCAGCGACACTGTATATCTCCGCACTGTCATTGCACCTGTATCATGAGCAGAAGCATTTATGTGCATGTATGTTATGTGTATTGTTGTCACTTTCTGACCTGCCCACACTGGACATCTTTCGAAAGAACTTCATAGCTCATCAGATTTCTCCAGTCGAAATTAAGATTCTGAAGAGTATCTTTAAATGATTATGAACTTTGACTTCTCAATTGTATGTTGATGTGATGACAACAGGTATCCGTGCAAATCTACAATTTCACGACAAACGCATGGAACCACTTTTATAGTGGAACCCTCATTGCCCCACAGTGGGTTCTCACAACTGCCACCTGTGCCAAGTAAGTTTTTCATTTGCATTCAAGTTTTTAGATATTAATCACAAACCTGCTATTGTGCTGGGTATACAGATATACGTTGTAGATATTGTATTATATGTAGCCATGCTTTTGTTTCTTAGGATGAATGGTACTTAGATATTTATTTAAAAATTGGAAGCCCTTAAATGGAATAAAAGCGTTTGAGTTGCGTTGTTTATGTGATATCCGCAGCAAGCAATATTATATGCGAGTTGTGCTTGGCAAGCACAATATATACCAGCAGGAGGCTGGGGCAAATGTTGCAGAAGTCTACCTAACTGCTTACCATTCCGGATTTAACTACACCAGCACTGAGTAAGTATTACACATCTACTTTTATATAGCGTCAGTTTCTGTGTCTGTGTCCGTCCCACAAAAAAGTATTTGGCGTGATTTTGTGAAAAATTATCATCGGATGACCACCCATACTTTATTAGAAAAAAGTTTTGCTGGCTGGCTTGAAATGCGCCGCCCACGTGCGCAGAGGGGAGTGGGACACGGGTTGGGGGGGGGGCGGCTGGGGGCGCATGCGGGTAGGAGGGGGGGCTGAGGGTTGTTAGGTGCAAGAGGTAGGGGGGTGCTGGTGACGTTGGGGGTGGGGAGGAACCTACTTCAACACAGATACTTTTATATTTTACTGTATTATTAAAAGTTTTGCTGGTTGGGTGGCTGAAGGGAGAGATGGCCACATCCAAAGGCCGTGCAGGCTGTTAATTTCATGTGTCACTCGTCCCATCAAAATAAATGCAGTGGCTTCAATATTTTTTGAGTAACCCCATTCTGTGTGGTTACTATTCAAGTCACCCACATATTTCGCGGGGTGAGTGACTGCTGGCAGTGGTGGTAATGGCCATTCCTTATTAAGGGGCTTGTATACATTGATGACCATCACATGACTAACTGTGACAGTAATTGTCGATGTGCCGCCATTTGTTGTGGTATACTTGAGGGCGTATGTATACCTTTAAGCCTTGCCTAAGCAAGGTGGCGAGAATATTAGGGTGGTAGATGGAGTCAACAAGGGTGTAACCATTAATTTGGTAGCTTGCCATCAATGTGCGTCTCCTATAAGGCAAAATGTCAATGTTGTTTACCCTTCGGTTTCTGGCCAGGAAGTCACATTTAGGTCTTGATAGTTATTCAATGTATTATATTTAGCGAATGCAAAGTCCCTAAGCCAAGCAGTTGCATTCCGGTCCTGCTGAGTTGAGGGGAGTAGACCTCCTCTGAGTTTGTGGATTGGGCCAATGTGAATGTCTTGCAGGCAGGTGAAATTAGCAGTGTTGGGCAGCAAGGACTTAAATGAGGCTGAGCTTAAATTTTGATTTAAAGCTTTCGTGACTGCAGGGATTCATATTCTTGGTTCTTTCGGTAAAGTCACGTAGAAGGGAAACAATAGAATAATACAAATATAAAACAATAAAATTCTCACGAAGTTTCGACTGCAACACAAGCAATCATCATCAGGTGTGAAAACCACAACAAGAAAATTTGAAAAAAGTGGCGCTTGGCTACCGACACGCCTTCGACATTGAGTTGGAGGATTCGTAGGGCTGGTCCGACTGAAATGTAATCTTAGTGCTGTGTGTTCTCGACTTTGGGACTTTGACCAGAATTATCTGAGGCTCTTACGAAGCTTCTCTTCGAATTTAGCCTGCTTGTAGGATCATTCGTTTCCCCAGGCGGACCCGGATACTGATGGGGGCGCGACGTGACCGTTGATCCATTTTGTCCCAGTTTTTCGTTATTCACAGTTTGGTTGTACACTCGATCGGTTGATCACCTTTTACAAGGGTCATTATTGGAATGGAGCTCTGCTGATATCTTGATTTGAATTGATGACATCAAATTCACCTAGATGACGGTATTAGTTCTGTTTAAGGTGACACGAAAACGCAATGCTACCGTTTCCCGCCCTACATTTTTGATAAGAAACAAAATCGAGTGTGTAGGTTTAACAATACATTATTTGTTTTCACATACCTTTAGCAGCCAATCCACCATAATGTGTACACGTTTTATATCTTGATGCTTATCTCAGATCTTCTCATTCTCAATATAAACGATTTCATTGTGTATAGAAATAACATTGGATTGATTAAGCTGACAGCACCGGTGACGCCGGACACTGGAATACGGATTGCCTGCCTTCCCAGTGACAACGAGCAACTGTCATCGGCAAGCACATGCTACGCCATCGGCTGGGGCGCCAGAATAAGTAGGTCGCAACAACAAGGATGACCACATATACATTAGGTAGTCACAAAACAAATATGGAATGCAGGAGTATAATGTGCACTGAATAACATCTATCATCAATGTAATAATAGGCATAATAATTATAATGTATTTTACTCACAAATAACTTGCCAATTATGAATACTTCAAGAAGAGTCCCGATTGCAATGCTTTACAACTGGCGTGCTGCGGCACACTGGCGGTTCTAGGTGTGCCGCGGTATTTTTGAATTGATCAACACGCAACGCAATAAAAGTAATTAACACACACATCACCGTAAATAGATAATGAAATTGGACACAGATAAATTAAACAAATTGTCACCTTCATACTTAAACACACAAGTCCCCCCTTCTTAGATGATTGGCTGAGCCGGGTGTTCCCCGGATGAATAAACCCCAGCCTCACGTGTCTGCAGTTCCAATTGAGTTGCAACGAGGCCAGGGGAACACGTGGTGAACAAGGAGACAGCGACACACGTGACTGAAAATTCCACATTTCCATGATGGCACTAATTCCACCACTGTGGCCTATCACTTGAGGAAGAGATGCGTGCACACACACACACATCATCATGAGCTATGATCAATCAATGAATGGATGAAAGACCCACAGTGATGTTTTGGTTTAGTGTGCCATTAAGATTTAGCCAGCTCAAAAGTGTGCCGTGGGAAAAAAAAGGTTGAGAAGCACTGCTCTATTGGAATGTTTCTATGACTATTTGTATTCTCTCAGGTAAGGCCCACTGAGCAATACAGCTCTTTTTCAGAAGCGACCTAGCGACAAATGATAGCTCAATTAAACGGTTTATCGCGTGGAAATTTAGAGCAGCCCAATACTTAAACGCATGTCGATTCTAAATGTGGAGTGAAAAACTGGAGGACCTGAAGAAAAATCCACACGATGACGGGGAGAACAAGCAAACTCGAAATATACAGGCATCAGGGTTGGGACTGAACCCACGACTTCCTGCTTACCAGGCGAGGCAGTTAACATCTCGTCACCAGTTCCATCAAACGTTGTTTGACATGCGTTGTATTTAGTTTTGACAGTGATCGCCTTTGTTGTTAAGTTTTTCGCAATTTTAAAGTAACAAAGATATTTGATCCAACACTGAAACACTTTTTGTCGTCTCACGGCACATGGACCTTGGCGGCACTGTGGTAAGAGCGAACAAATAGAAATTATGTTACTTCAACTCCCAGTCTGAAGTCAACTTCGCTAAACATCCCTGTAGTATCAAAAAAATTAGTACAGAAATGCCTCACCAACTGCGGAGGTTAGGTTCCTGGTAAATGCCACGAGAGAGAAATCCGCGGTTGGTAAAGTTCAGGGCTCATCTTCTTTGGTTCTTTCGGTAAAGTCACGTAGAATGAGAATAAAACAATACATTTATAAAATAAAATAACGCAATAATATTCTCACGACGTTTCGGCCACAACACAAGCGGCCTTCATCAGGTGAAGGGACGAGACTGTCTGAAGGACAGCGCTGGAGTGAAAAAGCCACGCTCAGATCGCGACCTTTAAGCTGTGTGAGAAGAAACACAGCGCCTTGACAAAGGAATCACATCTCTGCAGACGTAGCAAGATCTGAAATCGCTGCAACCCTCAAAAACGCTAAGTTGCCACCAAGCAACATCAGCAAAGACGAACGTTTTGAATTATCTCAATTAAAAAAGAGAGATGATATTGTCGCCCTCTCAGCCGACAAGGGCAATGCCACTGTCATCATGGACAAAACAGAATATAACAACAAAATTCAAGAACTACTCAACGATGGCAGCTATACAAAAATAAAAAAGAGATCCCACCAACAGCCTGGTTACCAAAACGAACAAAATAATCTCTGATTCAACAGCATTAATTGATGAGACCAAACAGTTCTCGTTGAAACCCTCTGCTGCCAGACCACCAAGATTATATGGCCTTCCAAAGATAAACAAAGAAGATACACCCCTTCGTCCCATCGTCTCTACTATCAACTCCCCCACCTATAAACTGGCACGTTTTCTTGCTGATATACTGCGACCTTTCACTGGAAAAACCACCTCTGCGGTACAAAATTCTACTCACCTGGTATCGACAATCAAAGGCATTTCCCTGTCCCCAGACGACCTGCTTGTCAGTTTTGATGTGGTGTCCTTGTTCACCAAAGTCCCGGTACCTGACACCATCGCTATCATTGAAGACCTGGTTCATCAAGGACTGCATACTGATGTACCTCCCCTGGTGAGACATTGCTTAACCAACACATACTTCACCTGGAATGGAACTTTCTACAAACAAACTGAGGGCACCCCAATGGGCTCCCCCCTATTTCCGAGCTATTTCAATGCTACATTCTATGCTAATTCCTTTGTCAAGGGGTGCCTCTGCGGATGTGTATGCTTTAACTTAGCTATTTCAATGCTAAATTCTATGCTAATTCCTTTGTCAAGGGGTGCCTCCGCAGAAGTGTATGCTTTAACTTTAACATAGCCATTTCTGTGACCAGTCACAAGCTAATCACTCAGCCATTTCAATGCTAAATTCAATGCTAATTCCTTTGTCAAGGCGCTTTGTTTCTTCTCACACAGCTTAAAGGTCGCGATCTGAGCGTGGCTTTTTCACTCCAGCGCTGTCCTCCAGACAGTCTCGTCCCTTCACCTGATGAAGGCCGCTTGTGTTGTGGCCGAAATGTCGTGAGAATATTATTGTGTTATTTTATTTTATCAATTTATTGTTTTATTCTCATTCTACGTGACTTTACCGAAAGAACCAAAGAAGATGAATCCTTGCAGTCACGAAAGCTTTAAATCGAAAAAGTTCAGGGCCTTTGGGAAATAGGGGGTTAGGGGTACCACGCCCACGGTCAGACTCGTCATAGCTTCACTAAGTTGCCTGCTTATGAACTAAACACCGAATAAAATATAGTAAATTACACAACTTAATAAAACATAAATAAACATTACATTAACTTTACATACCTTTATTATTCATGATAATTATGACAATGGGATGATGGGGGAAGGGCTGGTTAGGAGGAGGGGCTCGGCCCACCCTCCCCCTTCTTCCTCCGGGCCTGTAATTTTGTAACAATGATGTCACGCAATACAATGTCATGCTATAATACAATGATGTAATACCTACGTCATGTGACTTGCTGAACACCGTGCTTACCCATGGATACTAAAATATCCAGACCGTCGTTGGTAAAATTATATACAAATAATAAACCGCAGTTGGCGAGGGATTCCTCTCTTACTTTGTAGAAATTATCGTGGTAACACAGTCCAAAAACCTGCCTCGTTAACAATACTATCATCCTACGGTTAATTATGTAGTGACATCAAGGATATCACTGTATGGTGCCGGCCTGGGAGGGCCGTGGCGTGCGATGTTCCTATGTCGCGGAGAGCACCGGGTGGGTTGCTGTGTGATGCCAGCTTTAGCATAGCATGGCATGCGATGCACCGTCATCGCATACACCCCGTAGATGGGTGTAGTACCAGTCCTAGCGGGGCTTGGTGAGCACTGGGATAGCGCGGGCACCACGCACAGCGTGTAGTGCGGGCTCCCACAAAGGGGAGCGGAAGAGTGTCAGCCCAGGGGCAGGGTTGCCCCGGGCAATGGCACTCCAGTTGACCCAACAGACACGTGATCTGGAGTGTCCACAGAGAAGGCCCCAGGTGGAGGGAGCTCGGGGGTGATCACGTGTCCAGGGAGAACTCTCGAGGGAGATAAGAGAGGGAGCTAGAACACTCGAGAAGGCAGGCGGGGCCGAGGGCAGAGCCGGCCCCGACCCGGGAGGATATAAGATGGGTCCATGAGAGGGACCGGGGTCGCTTCATTCTCCAAGCTGGAAGCTCTACGTCTACAAGCTGAAAGCCCTACGTCCTATGAGGCATCAACACGTGGCCGGGGACCCGAGTGAGGGTCCGACTCTTTGTGGCTGTAACTCGTACGTATAGTGTAGTTAGCTGGGTGGTCACCACCCGAGGCTGTATCTGGTAAAGGGGCAGTTACCCCTTTGTATATACGTGTTACAGTAAATGTGTTGCCTCTGAAGAATAACGTCTGCGACTCAGTTGGACTCGCTACAATTACATTAGTAGTACCAGGATGGAGGGCAGACTATCAAGAGAGGCACTGAAGTGGACACCCAAAGGTGAGTGACCAAGGTGTTGTCTCTGGAGGTCAGCTGTTAACTCTACAACAGTGGCAGGATCTGACAACATTATCAACGGCCAGGCGTTGAGGGATCACCTGCATTAATCTGTTTTGTTGACCTTTGTGGACACTGCTGCAGATTTCCGAAACTCTGCAGCGGTGTGCACCTTTAAGGACATTCGTAACTTTGCACAATGCTGTTACAGATGAGATTTCGCCACATCATGGTAGAATTCCCTTGCGCCTCCCTTAACTTAGAATGCGTTGCCGTGTTTGGTGCAGCTTCTCGTGGAATTCTGCCTTTTTGAAAAAGGAAAAGTTTTGCGACTCGACTGTATACTGTACAATATATCTAAAAATGAGATTATTATATTGTAAGAGGGTTGTGACTGACTTTTATTTGTTATTTTCCCGATATATTTCAGTCGATGGTTTATTTTCCAGCACGCTCCAGCAAGCCAACCTACCAGTGATTGATTACAACAAGTGCAAAACAAATGAATTTTGGGGTTCTAAATTACCTCCAAACACAATATGTGCTGGTGATGGATCAAGCGGTGCATGCAATGTAAGAATATTTCTTTTTTGAGGCACAATTTGTCAACATTTGAAAGTGTTTTAAAGAATAATGTGCCCAAGTTGTACAGTGCATGGATTACAGTATTTGACAGTCTGACAGATGTAAGAATTGTGTCTACTCATAACTCTTCAGTTGTGGTTAAGGATAATGATTTAACAATGACTTTTCCGTTCGTTCAAAGGGTGATTTCGGTGGACCACTACTATGTCGGAATAGTGACAATTCATGGGCTGTGCATGGCGTTGTTTCATTTGTATGGGCATTGAATTGTAAAGATGAATATGCGCCTACAGTCTTCACTCGTATATCTGCCTACATTCCCTGGATTCAAAACGTAAGCTGCACATTCAAACTGCTAATGTTATGCACAAGTTCGTATACTATTTTAATCGGTTATACATATTTTAAAACAGTATACACTCTACAAATTCACATATTTAAACGAATATGTCTATCATTTGTTGAACATGGTGGCATACATTTATGATACAGTATTTTCGATGTGAGGCCGGTGGCTCATACAGACTTCATCTAGAACTAAAACTTTGCCTGTAAGCTGACCATAAGATGGCAGTACATTAAATTGATGCATGTTTTGTGTTGTATATACGACACGAAGAGCAGTTGTTGTCGGGGCTGACACCAAACGGTTTATTACAGGCTTTCGCCTAGTTTTGGGGAAGGGGTAATACAAGACTTGGGCTAAGCTAAATCTCCCAAGGGGAAAGGGTACTGGGAATCCCTACGCCTCCCAGGCTAACAGGCTCTTCCCACAGCGCTGACCGATGGTTCAACCAACTCGGCCAGCCGGGTAAAGTAGCCCTCCCTAGCCTGGTGCTATTTCTCCCCTACCCTGGGTCCCCACTTCCCTACCGCTCACGAACCCGGCTCCTGGCGAAGACCCCGTCCACGTCACCAGTCCCCCCTCAAATACTCCGAGGGGACATGACGTCACTCCTCCCGAGACGAGTGTGACATGCCATCACCACTCTACTCCTCAACATCACCACCTCCCCCCCCTCCCCCCCGTAAAAAAAACTCAGCCGACCCGGCTGCAACTACTCCGTCATCGTGGGAAGCCACAATGACACAACACACGCAACCTCCCGAACATTGAAGCTTGACCGGCTGCTAGAAACAGAACATTAGGGCAAGCCGGCACAAGACAAAGTCTGGGCATAGATGCCACCCGGAACGGCAAGTGGCGACAAGGGCAGGATGGAAGAGGATGGCTTCGTCGTCTGTCAGCATATGCGCCTGCCCCGCGAGCGTGTGCCCGCCTCCGGGCTCACTCCCACGCGCGCATCAGTCGCCGGAGCCGGCGTTGCACTGTCCCGCTATGGCCCAGATGGTCCCTGGTCTGTACAAGGCGCCGTAGGCGACTCCGCCGGCACAGCTGGCATCTCCAACGTCGGGCCACTGCCCCCTGCGGCGTCCGTTTCCGTAACCGGCGGTGCGCCGGACGGAGGCTGGGCCTCCCCGAGGGCCGTCCCCGGCAGGCTCGCCGACGGCGGTATCAACGGCGGTAGCTCTGAGGACACACAGGAGGGCAAGGCGACAGTAATATCCCCCCTGCCCCCAGGACCCGGCCCATCGGACGCATCCACTGCCTGCCGTCCTGGAATTGGGGATGAATCAGGGAAGGCGGGCGGCGCCACCCGCTTGAGCCGCGATGGGTGCACAGTCCAGCGGCGCCGGCCCAACTGGATGCGGACACACTAAGACTGACGGACCCCCACTACCTTTACAGGGCCCCGCCATTGTCAATGTAATTTAGGGGACGTGCCCACCGGCACCTGAGGGCAGTACAGCCACGCCAACTGGCCCTTTTCCCATGGCAACCCAACAGCCTGATGTTTAGGCAAGCACTCAGCGGCCACCTGCCGACTGGCCAAATTTTCTAGAGCTGCTTGCCGCGCTTCGCACAGCCGATCCAGCCCGATTTTCATCTCAAGGGGAACGGATGACCCCTTATTGACTGTGCCGAGGTCCAGTTGAACGAGCACCGGGGGCTCGGGCTCCCTCGCGTACATAAGAAAAAAGGGGGAGAACCCCATCGAGGCATGAGGAGCTAGACTGTACGCGGCCAGCACCCCCGGGATGAACAGGTCCCAGTCCGATTGGGACGAGCTCACGTGATGGCACAACATGGACGTGAGTGTGCGGTTCAATCGTTCTACCATCCCGTCGGACTGGGGATGGTAGGGCGATGTGCGGACTTTCTTCGTGCCAAGAAGGTCACAGACCTCCTTGAGTAAACGGGAAGAAAAATTCCACCCCTGATCAGTTAAGAGCTGTTTTGGCGCCCCCTTATCGAGAACATACCCTTGTACAAACGCCTCCGTGATGGACGAGGCCGATTGGTCCACCAGGGGCCACGCCATGGGCCAACGTGTGAGGTATTCCACCCCCACCAAGAGGTATTTGTGTCCCCGTTGGGATGCAGGGAATGGTCCCAAAATATAGAGTGCCACGAGCTCATTTACACGAGAAAGCCGGATGGACTGCAGCAGGGCCCGATCCTGACCCACTGGGGTCTTCCTCCACGCACAGTCTTGGCAACCCTTCAAAATCAGCACCACATGATCCTCCACGCCTGGCCAATAGTAGTCCCCTTTAAGTATCAAGAGGGTCTTGTGGTAGCCGAGGTGCATACGTTTCTCGTGAATGGCTCGGGTCAACTTACCTCGCAAGCCAATGGGCACCACCACGCAATATTGTTCCAACTGAGCATCCCAACGCATAAGGAGGCCGTCATGCATGGCGACCACCGGGGCAGCCGACGGAGCCGAGCTTCGGGCCTTAGACGCAATACGGCATCGCAGCCTCAGCAGAGAGGAATCCTCCATCTGCACCTGGGACCATACCTCCCGGGGGAGTCCGAGACCAAAATCCCCAGGCAACGCCACACCCGGAGAGGTTGCCGCACCGGCTGATGCAACCAACTGGGCTGTGGTATCCACTGGGGCCTTACAGCGGCTGGAACCCAGGGCGCAGGCGCATTCGCCCTCCGGGGGCCGCCTGGAAAGGCCGTCCGCATTCCCATGCAGAGTCCCCTTCCTGTGGATGACATCGAAGGGGTACTCCTGGAGAACCTCGAGCCAGCGTGACAGCTGACCCGAGGGCTGGTCAATTCGGAGGGAATATTGTAGGGCTGCATGGTCGGTCCGGACGGTAAACCGGTGACCATACAGATATGGCCTGCACAATTGGACAAAGAAAACAATGGCCAGCAGCTCCCTCCTGGTCACACAGTACCGCTGCTCAGTGGGGGACAAAACGCGGCTACCATAGGCCACCACCCACTCTACCCCGTCGACAACCTGAGCCAGGACGGCTCCAATGCCCGTGTCACTGCCTTCGGTGTCGAGGAGGAACGGCCGGGAGAAATCCGGGTACCCCAAGGACGGCACGTCTGCTAAGGCCGTGCGAAGTGCTGCAAAAGCGGCCTCCTTCCCCCAGATTAATTTCTGTCCTTTGGCAGAGAGTGCATGTAGCGGCTTCGCAATAGTCACAAAATCGCGGATGAACCGGCGATAGTATGATGCGAAGCCTATAAATCTACGCACCTCAGCAACAGATGTAGGAGTCGGCCACGTCCGGACACAAGCAGTCTTCTCCGGATCCGTGGCCACACCTGACGCGCTAACAATGTGGTTGCAGCAGGTGGCATTTCTGAGGTTTGAATTTCAAGCCCGCAGTGCGCACTTTGGCGAACACCGCCTCCAACCGCTGCAAGTGTTCGTCAAACGTACGTCCAAAAACGATAACGTCGTCCAAGTAAATCAAACAAGACTCCCACTGCAGCCCCGTCAAGACCAATTCCATGAGGCGCTGAAAGGTGGCCAGGGCCGAATGAAGACCCATAGGGAGCCAATTGAATTGGAACAGCCCCTGGGGTGTGCAGAACGCGGTCTTGGGCCTGGAGGCCTCATCCAATGGTAACTGCCAAAAGCCTGAAAGCAAATCGAGAGTTGAAAATAACCGCGCACCCAAGAGGGCGTCGAGGGAATCGTCCATGCAAGGCAAGGGATATGCATCAGCCACCGAAATCTTGTTTCATTTACGGAAGTCGACGCAGAAGCGGAGACTCCCGTCCTGTTTCTTGACTAGCACGATGGGGGCTCCCCAAGGGCTAGTGGAAGGAGAAATAATGTCCGCCACCAACATGTCATCAACCGCGGAGCGGACATGATCCTTTTCCGCTGGGCTAATGCGGTGTGAATTCAGTCGAATAGGGGCCGAGTCGCCCGTGTCGATATGATGTTCAAGGAGAGGGGTACGGCCCAAATCGAATTTACCCTGGCTGAACACATCGGCGAACCTGACGATGACATCGAGGAGCCGCTGGCGCTCCTGGGAGGACAACAAGGCGTTGTCGGTGCACAACACATCAATCCATGATGCGTCGGCCCTCCCCACGCGCAGCACTCCCACCACCACCCCTCCCGGCGGCTCAAGGACGCCGGAAGGAGGGCCTGGGGTGGCGTGCGCCAACACAGCACCAACAGGGACAGCGATCGGCGCGGGCCCCGAATTTAGGACCTGCAAAAAAAGTTCCTCGCCCACAGCTACAGCTGTGAAAGCGCCCACCAGCCCGTCGAACCTCGCAACGTCAATGGCCTGCGCAGCCTGAGGGGAAGCAGGATCTGCGACCCGGGTGGGACCGTCACGGATTTTGTGGTCATAGCCCGAACACTAGCGGCCAGGGCAGCTACGACAGAGGGGGACTGCAGGAAATGCAGCCGGTCTCCCGACGGCATCTCCACACACCCCTGGTCGACCAGGATCCGAACGGGCATTCTGGCCAAAAAATCGGTGCCTAATAGACACGGTACGGCCAAAGCCTTAGAGACCAACACGGGTCCCCGCAACGTGATCTCCCCGATCGCCACAGACGCGACGACATGGCCCAAAATACCAAGGCTATTGCTGTTGGCAATAGCCCCGCGAACCGGCCGCAACGGCCCCACATTGTGCTGCAGCGACCGGAAAATGGCCTCGGACACCATGGTGGCGGACGCCCCCGTATCCACCAGGATCCTTACCTCGACCCCCTGCACACGCCCCACCACGGCCGAGGACCCGGCAGCAGCGGCCACCATGCAATGCGCGAGGGCCCGCCACTGTCGAGTCTATCTGGGCCACCCGATCGTCGAGCGCACCCCCGTGTGCCCCGAGCCGGACCCCCCAGAGATGGGCCCATGAAGATGGACCCTAACCCTGTGAGATGCCTGAGGTAGAGAGAGCGGCCGTGCGATGGATGTGTCACGACTTGCCTGCTGTCAGGGAGGCTCCGGCGCTGGAAGGACGCCTGCAGGAAGAGAGGCCTTGAAGAAAGCCCCGGGGGCGTTGTTGCACCCCCTCTCAAAGTGTCCCACCTGGCCACAGCGAGAATAGGTGACCCGCCCCCGGGCCTGTTCACCATCATCAGGTGTAATGATGATTGCTTGTGGTGCAGTCGAAACATCGTGAGCATTTGATTGTTTTATATTTTTATTATTTCATTGTTTTCCTTCTTCGTGACTTTACCGAAAGAACCAAGAATATGAATCCCTGCAGTCACGAAAGCTTTAAATCAAAATTTAACCTAAACATTGTTGTAAACTATATAGATTTAAAAGGGTAAATGCATCTAAATGATATTAAAATATTCAATGAGTTCTCCATTGACCACATGTCCGCAGCTTTTAATAACAATTTACAGGGCTGAAACTACACTACGAAGTGTATGCAAGAACATTTTTTTAATACCCAGATATTTAGACAAGAAAATTTAAAAAAATAATTTTGTGTCATATTGGGCCTGTGAAATTGTGTTATTGGATGTACAGAGTGGTTTCAACCATTGAATTGGCCTTAACATTACAATTACATTTAGAATCGGTTAAAAAAACAAATTACCATTACTGTGTTGTAATATTGTTGTCAGTAATATTTCATGAGATTAAACTGTGTTTTATGTGAATTTCCAATGTGCAGGTGATGGCGCGTTATTAAACTCGGAAGGACATTCTTGTGGCCGATGAACTGTACCATCAAGATGGTCATCGCCGTCTTAACACATACCGGTTTATTGATATTTACATCATAATGTTTCTTGAAATATTAACACAAGCTAGTTAAATCTAATCTGAATCTCTATATTCTTGTTTTAAACGCTCTTAAAGTTACTTAACCACATTATGGCGAATTAACCGTGAAAGAATTGTGCATGCTACATCTAACATGTGAAAACGACATATTTGATGTGGACGGAACACGAATCTATACAGTGGCGGTGTTGTTAGCCACGAACAGATTAATTATTTTATGATGTAAGTACGACTCATGAAATCAGGAGGGGTGAAATGAAATAGGCTAGACATGGTAATGTCAGCAATATAATCATGGCAACAGGTAAAACATAATGTTTTATGGTTAAAATAGTTGCACTGCTATATACAGCGATTTGTATACCATGAATTGTATCCCATAGGTGGTATATACTTTACGGATTTACTCATTTTGCTTCATGAAATCATTTACAAACCAGTGCATGTACGTAAAATAGCTTATAAATGCAGTTTCTGGACATGATGTAGAATTTGAATAAAGATTTTAAACAATGGGTGTTGTGTGGTGTATTGTATACAAAGATGCCTGTACCAAAGGGCTCCTAGAACTAATATGAATTGCAATTGGTCCTCTCTGCACACATTAAAGTCTCGGAACAGGGTTGTAAAAAATATATATACATAAACCCTTTGGTACATGTGTTGAGGCGTAGATGATGACTCGGAGGCAGATCTTCATGTAGGGGCTTGCACCAGTTTTATTGAAGACTTTTCTTCATACACGACTCCGTGTACCGCACGCTCACTGCCTACACTCCACACCCCAGGGGAAGGGTACTGGGGATTCGCTAGCGCACCCCCAGGCTACCCTAGCCTGGTGCTAATTTCCCCCTACCCTGGGTCCCATCGCTCCCCCAGGGGAAGGGTACTGGGGAGGTCCCTAGCACACCCACAGGCTCCCTGAGCCTGGTGCTCATTTCCCCCTACCCTGGGTCCCAACTCCCAATTTCACACGTCCCTGGCTCCTCGCAACGACCTCGAACACCTCACAGGTCCCAACCTGGGATTTTTGCACACAGCGTTGGTGTACGGTGCTATTTCAGGAATATGTTGATGTTTTTTTTCCTGGATTTTCGGTTTTCACGGTCACATGTTCATGTTTTTTGTTTGTTGCGGTTGCAACCAATTCAAGAGCCGAATGGTTAACAGGGCTATACCAAATAAATGGAACTATTAACTATGGAACTATAAACCTAAATATCCCAGGCGGACATGATGTCACCGTCCTGCCTCCATATGCATTATGTCACCATACGTGACGTCATCGTACCAGAGGGCGAGCGTGACATGACGTCACTAACTACTATACACATGTTCCAGAGGTTCAAAATGTATGGCTTTGCCATTTTACACCGGTGCGTAAAAATGCAGTGGTTTAAGTGTTCTTACCAGCCACCAGACTATAAAAGGTGGGGGGGGGGGGGAATTGGACAGGGCCCCCTATTTCATCCCTTGCACAGAAACCTATGCCAACCATGTAGCGGTGACATTGCCGAGTGAAAGTGCACTCACGCTTTTTACAAAGGTTCAAGCTTCAAATCCAGCAGCCTCTCTGATTAATACTGAGTAAAAAATCTATTTTAAAAAATATTACGTGCCGTCTGCTTTCACAGTGGACATTGAAGGACCCGTGCTGCCTTTCACGAGAGTAGTTCATTGTGTGCCGGTGTCATGGTCCAAATTTGGCAAACCAACGGGATTATTTTGGCAGATCGCATAGCTTGGGTAATATTGTTGGCACCGGTTCTGGCTCTCTTTTGACTTGTATGTGGTTTCCCATGCCTCCGTTTGAAAACGGCACATTTTACAAATTGTACAGCGTTGTGTGATGCAATTTTCACGAATTACGCTTTAAAAATGATACGTTACTTTATTACATTAACCATGCTATGCATCTGGTTGTCAAGTTAAAGTTTATTTTGTTTAGCCAGGTGAGAACAGATAAGCTAATTTGAATGACCCTGTTGCATCAGTCTGCAAGTAGGAGGTGATAATCTCTATTTTTAATCCCAATTGAGAAATTTACGGGGAATTTTCCAGTTCGGCAAATTTGGACCCTGACTATGGCACGCAATGACCTACTCTTGTCTCGCAGCTGAACAAATGAGTTGACATTTTCGGCAATGGCCCACAATGGACCGCAAACTAATTTTGACATAGTTGGAAACAGGATTTTGCTCAAATTTAACATATTTATCGTCACTTACAAAAACAATCTTTGTGACAAAAATTATGTGTATAGCTTGGGGACTTAACAGGCTTCTAAGAATCATTTTAAATTTGGGGGAACAAGCACACATCAAGGCAAAATGTCGATTCTTCAAGGGAACCCATGGAGACGATTCAAGGCATACCAAATATGGGTTGTCTCAAGCTTCTCGGAACTAAACATTGTAACCCCACTGTGGCTTGTGGGACATCGATATAAATAAAAAGCACGCATCTTGGATGTAAATGAAATGCACGCGAGCATATTTACCAGTAGTTGTTTGTGTACACCACTCTGACTTTCCAAAGAGACTCCTCTTGGATCTGTGTCACGAAAGAGATTGTCATCTCACATTACCACATTTATTTAAAAACACTGCATTTATAGCACCATGCATTGTCATACTCTCTTCGGCACGATGTTGTCCCCCCATGTACTCTCATTTACCGTCATGCAAAAACACTCGTTAGTTTGAAAGTGGCCAAAATCCCAAGTGAGCCTGAGACTTTTCTGGACAAAGGATGTAACTCCAAAGAAGTCCATCTAAATGTTGCATCACCAGCATGCTTGCAGATAACCATCAGCATGTCATACAGCATGATGACTTTGCACAACCCCTACATGCAGTTCTAACATACCTACGATATAATGTCATATAATTTTCAATAGGGTACATTATATTCCCATTAATACGATTCACAGCACAATTCAATATTGACTAACAATAAAATAATGCTTTGGTAGCTTCTTTTATATTCTTGGTTCTTTCGGTAAAGTCACGTAGAAGGGAAACAATAAAATAATTGATGGTTCACTCTTACGGTGGCTTTCAGACCGCATCCATTATTTTCGTCTCCCCCTCCTCTTTTCCGAACATAGATGGACTCGTCCATCTGAAGAAACTGTCAAATCGCTCTCCGTGGTGCTAACGTTAAAAAAACGCCACTTTTAAAAAATGTTCTTGCTGTGGTTTTCACACCTGATGATAATTGCTTGTGTTGCAGTCGGAACGTCATGAGAATTTTATTGTTTTATATTTTTATTATTTTATTGTTTCCCTTCTACGTGACTTTACCGAAGGAACAAAGAATATGAATCCCTGCAGTCACGAAAGCTTTAAATCTAAATTTAGGTTATTTTAGTCATGAACAAATGAGCACGTAAAATTATAAGGTAGAAAACATGAGAAACGTATTAGAATCAAAGCATAAATAATAAGTGTAATATTAAGAGTACTTGAAATTATATGAACTTGCTAACATTTTATTATACGGTTATGTATCAAAATTGTTCTTAGTAAAATTTGTAAAAAAAAGTTCAATTTTTGAGGAGACACTCAAAACCATCACCTTACCCTACATTGCAGGGGTCACTAAAAAGATCTCCAAAATCCGGAATAAACACAAGAACCAGGTCCGATTCCACACAGTACATAAAATCCGTGATCTGGTTCCATCTGTAAAAGATGCTGTTCCAGACATACAGTATCCGGGCGTTTACAAACTAAAGTCCCTCTTTGGTAGCAACTACATTGGGGAAACCAAACGACATATCTCGGACCGCATCCGCGAACATAAAGCAGACTTGAAACACGGTAGGACGAACTCTTCTGCCGTGGCAGATCACTGTTATAATTCAGTGGGTTCAAATGGCATTGACTTCTCCAAGACGTAGAATATATTAAGTACATTTATTATATTGATGTGATATAGACTTAATTTTTTTACATCGGTTTACTTTATGATAGTTGGTTAGTTGGAGACCTTTAGCGTCCATATACTAAATGCCTCTGTTGATATGTAAACTTTGACTTTAACACAGCTATTTCTGTCACAAGCTAATCCCTCTGCTATTTCAATGCTAAATTCTCCTGCTCTGATATGTAAACCCCTTTGTCAAGGCTCTTCACGCCTCTCACCGAGCTTAAAAGACGCTATGGTTTACTTTATGATAGTTGATAGTTAGAGGCCTTTAGCGTGCATATACTAATTGCCTCTGTTGATATGTAAACTTTGACTTTAACACAGCTATTTCTGTCACAAGCTAATCCTTCAGCTTTTTCAATGCTAAATTATGCTGCTTTGATATGTCAACTCCTTTGTCAAGTCTCTTCACGCCGCTCACCGAGCTTAAAAAAGACGCTGCGAATCTTAGCAGCGTTAATTGAAGCTCTGTCGTCCCGACAGTTCTGTTCTTTCACCTGAAGAATGCTACTTGTGTTGTGGCCGAAACGTCGTGAGAATTTTATTGTCTTATTTTATTTTATTATTTTATTCTCATTCTACGTGACTTTACCAAAAGACCCAAAGAAGATGAATCCTTGCAGTCACAAAAGCTTTAAATAGAAATTTTCATACCATATTTTCAGAATGCCGCAGAAGACAGCCCTGTTACAAAATCTGTTGTTTCTTCACTCAGAGCTGATGGTGCATATTGGCCCATAATCATATTGCAATAAACTTCAATTTATAAAAAAAAATATTGTTTAAATTATCCTGTATCCTGTCAATATATAATGAAAATCATAACAATGCTAAATGCATACTAGCATTTAATTCACGAATAGTTCAGATTTTGTTATAGAATGTATTTCGTATTTAATTTCATCGTTCTTAATTTTGTTGCTGAAATCATTTCACATCTGCATCATCATGTATGATATTGGGAAAACGCTGATTAAATGGATATATAACGAGGTTCTCAGATGAGTGGCTCATCACTTCAGACTCCGTTCGCAGGATCATCGCTGATCACCTCCAAAAGCAATCACCATGCCTATCGTCGACTCTGGAAGTGTTGCGCCTCTCAACATGTCCACACCGGAGGTCTCATACTTCAATTATGCGACCTCCGGTGTGGACATCCTCGTGAAGAAAGGCAATCTTTTATTATGAGCAGTGAACACGTAGAAACACCTTCATTTCGTAAAATTTTAATAACATAGCAATCGTGTTAATTCTTAACCATAATACGTAAGTAGGATAAGTGGAATTTTTAAAATATATTTTGTCATTACCATTATCCTGATGTATTGCATCTTCGGTTAACTATCTGGCCCAATTGACAAATAAATTTAAATCACAGAATGATCCTTCCTTCAAAACAGGTTCTTCACCAGCACCCCCGCTGTTCAGGAATTCTTCCCCAAGTTCAAGGGGATGACTTCGGCTGATCAGCTCAAGAAATCCGCAGACGTGCGCTAGCACGCCGAGAGGATCATCAACGCCGTTAACGATGCCGTGACGTCCATGGATGACACCGAGAAGATTAGCATGAAGCTAAGGGATCTGAGTGGCAAGCATACCATAAGCTTCTAGGTGGACCCCCAGTACTTCAAGGTAACGCATGCAGTGAACATAACATTCAATCGCTACTGGTTGGCTCTTGGGTGATTGCTGCCTACAGCTGTTAGCAAGATTAGTACAGGGTTTACTAATGAAGATACATCTCAATCCCTCTCACATAGTGCCTTTGTATCCACCTAAAACTTGATATAGAGTAGTTACGTAAATATTTATTCTACTCAATCGGTCTGTAAGGATCCCCCACTCTCCCCTATTTTATTTAATTTCACGATTCAGTCTGCAATTCTATTCAATAATATGTTTTATGGCCTAGTGGCAGCCGGGATCATGAATAGCCATTTTGCACAAAGTACAGAAGTTTAAAAAAAAAAGTTTTACATTCACTATTAGATGCTTGTGTAATGAAAGATAACCTATTTTAATTGCCAAATCGAATTTTCTCTGATGTCTTTCCAGGTCCTGGCCGCGGTCATTGCTGACACCGTTGCCGCAGGCGATGCCGGCTTCGAGAAGCTCATGAGCATGATTTGCATCCTGCTCAGGTCCGCCTACTAAACCAACGTGCACGGCCACTCCTGCAAGACTGCTACGCAACTGCCTTTGCCACGTGATTTGCACCAGTTTATGTTGACAGAGATAACGAATGTCTTGGAGAATGAAACATCTTTCCGAGATGTTTTTGTCAATGACAATAAATTGAATGTAACTTTCCAATGAAAATCAATAAAAGTTCCATGCATACAGGTTTTGGAATGTGTGCAATTTAAAGAATGATTGAAACGTGTGACCTGCATTGTGGATGCTGCTATGGTGTAATGGTTGACAGATCTCTCAGTGACAGTGTCAAAGGAGCAACGTTTGAGTGCCACTTTACCAGAGATGTCAACGGTGGCTTGGCTGTTGGGTGTACAGGCAGTGCAACTAACCTGGGGCCCATAGTCTGGAATGATTGAGGCACCAGGCTACGAAGTAGGCATGGCGGGAATTTGGACAAGGGGCACCTAGGCCTAGGCTAAGCATACTATGCCTTTGATTGTCATCAGCAGCTGTATTACATCTGAACAAATATAAGCTAACATTTGTTAAAACTGCTCTATTCTTCAGAACAGAAAGCATTGCCAAAAGATTGCGATGTTTGGTAAAATACTCTCGGAAAGTTGATGCCCATTTCTTACCAATCTAACGCATTTGTTTTAATTACAAAAATAATGTTTATAGCTTGGGGCCATTCCAGGCGTGAGAATTAAAACATTTTGAGAAAATAACACATTCATGCCTATTTTGAGTAGCTGAGGTGGCACATAAATACCGTCGAGGCCATGCCGAATTTGTCCCATGGTCCTTAATTTGACTAGACGAGAAGTTTTAAGAGTTTTTAAACTATATGCTTAGCTCTTTCGGTAAAGTCACGTTGAAGGGAAACAATAAAATAATAAAATATATGAAACAAAAAATTCTCACGACGTTTCGACCATAACACAAACGGTCCTCATCAGGTGTGAAAAACCAACGGCAAGAAACATTTGAAAGAAGTGGCGGTTCGCATTTATTTATTTATTTTTAAGCGGTGTATTTGTTTATAAAAAAACACGTTAGCACCACGGGCAGCGATTTGGCACTTTACTTAGAAGGACGAGTCCATCTATGTTCTGAAATGAGGAGGGGGGAGACGAAAAATTAATGTATACTGTCTGAAAGCCACCTTAAGCGTGAACAATCAATTAAGACCTGAAATGTCTTATCACATCCTTCCAATGATTGCTAAGCCAGAATACATCTTCTCGGTTGAAATTGTCTCTGTGCTAGTATATGTGGATAGAAGAAGGACCCTCTTGAGGAGCCTTTCAAAACCATCACTTTACCCTACATTGCGGGGATCACAAAAAAGATCTCCAAAATCTTGAATAAACACAATATCCAGATCCGTTTCAACACATTATGTAAAATCCGTGATCTGGTTCCGTCTGTAAAAGATGTGATTCCGGACATACAGTACCCTGGTGTCTACAAACTAAGTTGCCTCTGTGGTAGTAGTTACATTGGAGAAACCAAACGCCATGTCTCGGACCGCATTCGTGAACACAAAGCAGACCTTAAACACGGTAGGACCAACACCTCGGCCGTGGCAGATCATTGTTATAATTCAGTAGGCTCACATGCCATTGACTTCTCCAAGACAGAGGTTCTTTGTAAGCCATTTGGCTACCATGAGAGATTCGTTCATGAAGCTATCCACATATACAAGCACAGAGACAATTTCAACCGAGAAGATGGATTTTGGCTTAGCAATCATTGGAAGGATTTGATCAACCATTTCAGGTCTTAATTGATTGTTCACGCTTAAGGTGGCTTTCAGACAGCGTACATTAATTTTTCGTCTCCCCCCTCCTCTTTTTTGGAACATAGATGGACTCGTCCTTCTAAATAAACTGCCAAATCGCTGCCCGTGGTGCTAACGTTTTATTTTTAGAAATAAATACACCGTTTAAAAATAAATAAATAAATAGATAGATGCAAACCGACACTTCTTTCAAATGTTTCTTGCCGTTGGTTTTTCACACCTGATTATGACCGTTTGTGTTATGGTCGAAACGTCGTGAAAATTGTAATTGTTTTATATATTTTTTATTATTTTATTGGTTCCTTTCAATGTGACTTTACCGAAAGAGCTAAGAATATGAATTACTGCAGTCATGAAAGCTTTAAATCAAAGTTTTTAAACTGTTGCTAGGTTTGCGATTGGACAGTAATTAACAGGATAATTTCACTTGGAAACTATTTTCTTGAGCAGTGAGGTCACATGGCCTAGTTTCAGAAAAGTAGGAAACATGCTGCATGGGGAAAAAGACAATAATGCCAGACAAAGCGGATGCAACATAAATTAAACAGATGAGTGTTGACGTTCAGGAATGATGAAAAATGCAATTAAAAGGCAATCGCAACAAAACTCGAGGAAGCAGCGGGGCAGGTCATGTGACTCCTATGAAAAAGGACTGAATAGTTTGTGCGAAAATAACCCCTAAAGCCTTGTAAATACAGTAATTTCACATCAGTGACCACATCATCTGTGCTAGGTATTATACATCAACAAATTGTATACAGGAATTCTGAAACGATCGAGCCAGGGGTAGTAGCACACACCTGCGATCCGTAAACTTTTGGGAGGTGAGGATTGGTGGAACACCCAGATGTGTAAAACTCTGAACCGTATGGATCTGAAAACTAAAATGTCCCTGTACAAGAATAGAGTAAACTGTATGAGTTGACATGGTATGTATAATAATGTAAGACGGGTCAGCACTGCAATTTGCTTTGCTCGTGCCATTTCTGGCCTCACGAGGGATATTTTTGACCTTTTCTTCCACGCTCGCCCAAGACGTCTTGGAAGAAGTTGGAGTCAATGCCATGAAGTCATAGTGATTGTTTTTGTCCTGCTCAAATGAGCATTGAGGCGGTGGCTCTATATTTACAGCACTGAGCCTGTGGTGACAATTAGTTCAAACATCCATAATAAAGGTTTTTTGAGATTATATCGCATAAATATAAATACGTCGTTAAACTTGCCAACACCCGACACAGCTTTTATGAAAAGGCAAGAAAAAACAAGTTTAAACGGGTAAAGAGTGCACCCCTTTATAATCATCGCTGGCAGAAAGGCCTCCACCAGAGGAAGTTCTGGACAGGCCCCTGTGATGCCACGACAGCGAAGCCGCTCCGCCGAGGGCGGGGCCGCCGCCGTGCTGCTGCAGTAGAGAAGCCACCCGGCTTCCGTCACAGCTCTTCCCCCACCATTCCCACATGAACACACACATACACTCACGTAGGGCCTTGTGGGGGGTCACCTGCCCCTGAGTTTTTACCCGAGAGACCCCCTCGTGGGGGTGCTCCACGGTTTCTCAGGGCCATGGAATTGGCAGAACCCCTCCCAGGCCGGATGACACTGCGGCGCCGTGGATTAAGTTAAAATTGTATGGTCACGGCGAACTCACTGAGAACCGCAATGAGGAAATGCCCAAGGCACACGCAATGGCAGGCAGGCGGGGGGCGGGGCGGCGCAGATTGACCTTGACGGTCTGTAAACGATGTGTGCGATCACCACAAACTGGCACACGATCACCACAAACTGGCACACATCGTTTAAACAATGGTGGGCGGGGCGTCGGACAGGGGGGATAATCCGATTGGCCAGGGGCGGGAAATCCGAGGCTAGGACAGACCTGCCCTGCTGACCCGCACTAACACGAGTAGAATCATTCTAGTTAAATAGAGAATAAACCACCAGTAGACATATAACCGTGTCGTGTTGTCTCTGTGAGTACGGGGAGGGAGGGGGTGCGTGGTGTGGTGAGCCTGTGCGTTGTGTGGTGTCTTGTGTTTGCGCACGAGCGTATATTTTGCCCGCACGTGCGCGGTCGCCGTGCACGTTAACTGTGAGCCTGTGCGTTGGGTGCCCCGTGTGTTCTGTACGCGTGGGCACTCTCGCCGTTGCGCAGCTCGTGGTCAGCGTGTACGAGAAGGGCACCGCGGTGTATCTGCGAGTTGGTTAGTGCAGCTAGTTAAATCATGCCCCGAGGAGCAGCAGCGAAGGGGGGGGGGGGGAGCAGGAGGACGGTGGGTCACAGGAGAACGGGGAGACGGGGGGCAGTCTCCCTAACACCCCCTCCAGAGTGTGTTTTGGCCTCGTCTTCCACGCTAGCCAGGCATCCTTGAAAGAGGTTGGGAGTAATCCACAATTTAACCCGGCACACACTGCCAACCGTCGTAAAGAATAACTTGATGGGAAGTCCCAGTGGATGCTGTACACCATTATTCCACAACAACACCCGACACTGAGAACGAGGAATTGCAATTGCAGAGCCATTGCTTGTTTGAAGGCTCTCAAACTATACTGTTACAGTGTCAGTAACAGTAGATCCCAGTCATGTTTGTAACAGTACATCCCAGTAGTGTAGTGCTGTCAGTAGATCTCAGTCTATCACAGTTCAACAGTAGATATTTGCATAGTTTTGTCGTGTCAATGGAAGTCAATCCCAGTACATTCTTGGCGTGTCGGTGACAGGAGATCCCATTAGTGTTACAGTGCTGGTGATAGTATATCCCGGTTGTGTTGAGTGTCAATACATCCAGTACAGTATTAAAGAGTCAAGTGACAGATTCCAGCACATTTTTATTACGTCAGTGCAGTAGTTCCTTGCGCAGTGTTCCCTTGACAGGAGGTGTCTAAAAGTAATCTCGGGACAGTGTTACACTGCCATGAGCAGCAGACACCGAGGAGTCAATCCGCAGGGCAACTCAGCCCTGTAACCACTGCCAAAGCCTCAAGTCTACCCGGTCCGTGCCGAGACCTTGAAAAGCTCTGCGAGCTGTCCAACCGCTGCACCTTACTTGGTTTGTGCCGGCACCCGCGAGTCCATGACCTGTGCAGCCCTGCTTCGTCCTGTGTCCACGACCTGTGAGCTTTTTACCTCGACTAAACATGATTCATACGATGCTGTATTATAAAAAAAGTACTTTTCTGCTGGATTTCTGGATGGCTGACCACTTTTGTTTTGAAACGCATCTACCATATTAAGCGTCAGAAAATTGTGTCATATTCAGTTACTGTATTTTAACTGATGGAAATTATAAGGAATGCTCCAAAGCATTCTGTTCCAGCAGAATCTCAAGGAAAATTGTAGAACAATATTTTGGCTCCAAAGCAAATTGGAAGAAATGCATTAAGACCCAGATGAGAAATTGGAACGTTTAGATTGTAATTTTCCATCCCTGCTCTCATATTCATAACAGTACTGATGTGCGGTAATTAATTAAAATTCATCTCACTCTTTACAAAATGCGCCCCATTAAATTATTTTTTTTATATTTTTTGTCACAACCCAAAAAATGTGGAAAGAATGAGTGATGGAATGTTACCACCTTTGTCTCGAGGCCCAATACCCGGTGGGTTTTAGCAGGAAGGCCACCTGTGTTTAGACCTTAAACACAGGTTCGGTCACATTTTTCGAATAAAAAATAAATGACATGTCTATGCAAATTTGTGAATGAATGTTTCACGTGGAATACGATTCACACTTTCTTACAGGCAGCCTCAAGGTCATTTGAAAGTGGGTTTCAAGACACCAAGCAATAATCATAATTATTTTATTTTATCGTAACACAGCAGTCACTGAGTTTTATTTGTAATTTCCCCTATATATTTCAGATAGAGGCGTATATACCAGCATGTTCCAGCAATCCATCCTACCAGTGATAGACGACGACACGTACAAAACAAATGCATTTTGGGGTTCTACATTACCCGACAACACAATATGTGCTGGTGATGGTTCAAGTGGTGTATGCGATGTAAGAATATTTCTTGAGTGACAATTTGTGACTCAAACAAGAAATGTCTAGATTTGGTCTATGGAAAATATGGCAACCCTACGTGAATCCCAGTGAATGCCCTTATTCAATTTACATTTGAGACTCAGTAAGGCTTTCTGATATAAATAAAGTTAATTGCCAGTCATATGATGATCTTTATACAAATAATCAAGTCTCCCTAATATACAACAATTCCAATTTAGAATATAAAACAGTAACTGATCAAATGGATAAAGAACCTAAACATATTGCAGTAAACTATACCACTTTTAAAGGGTAAATGCATCTAAATTATATTAAATTATTCAATGAGTTCTCCATTGACCCCATGTCCCCAGCTTTTAATATCAATTTACAGGGCTGAAACTACGCTATAAAATGTATCCATTGACAATAAAAAGCCCGATATTTAGACGAGAAAAGCAAAATGCATAATTTTGTGTCATAATATTGGGCCTGCGAAATTGTGTCATTGGATGTATAGAGTGGTTTCAACCATTGTATTGGCCTTTAACATTACAATTACGTTCCTAGTCGATTTTAAAACAAATAACTGTGTTGTAATATTGCTTGTCAGTAATATTTCATGAGATTAAACTGTATTTTATGTGAATTTCCAATGTGCAGGTGATGGCGCGTTATTAAACTTGGAAGGACATTCTTGTGGCCAATCAACGGTACTATCAAGATGGTCATCGCCGTCTTAACACATACTGCATCTTTTGATTTAAAGCTTTCGTGACTGCAGGGATTCATATTCTTGGTTGTTTCGGTAAAGTCACATAGAAGGGAAACAATAAAATAATAAAAATATAAAACAATAAAATTATCACGACGCTTCGACTGCAACACAAGCAATCATCATCAGGTGTGAAAACCACAACAACACCTGATGATGATTGCTTGTGTTGCAGTCGAAACGTGAAAATTGTATTGTTTAATATTTTTATCATTTTATTGTTTCCCTTCTACGTGACTTTACCGAAAGAACCAAGAATACACATACTGGATCACTGATATTTACATCGTAATGTTTCTTGAAATATTACCACAAGCTTGTTTAATACAACATGAATCAATGTTTCCGTTTCAGCCGTTTTAACTTCTCAATGCTTGCCATGTAATTCCTGTACCTTTTCCCCTTTCTCCTCTCAAGTAATAATTATGAACTCTGTAACGTACTCCCAATTTGTTTAAGTAATTATACTGTTAAAAGCACATAAAACACAGGAGTTTTTTTTTCTATCGCACCTTAAATTATTATTTTTTTCTCTAGAAACCTTTATATGCTATACTCGTGGTTGCATGATTAAAATGTTATTTCATAAATGAATTCCAAATAGATGGACATTCACCCATTTTTATACAACAATTACAATGTAAGCAGAATTAAATTCAATCACAGATACATTGCACACCATCAGCACTACAGAACCATGATGCATGCAATGTGGTGCGTGATATGTTACTCTCCCGTGCGTGGCTGGAATTGGGTTGTGCAACATGGTCAACTTTATAGAATTACTACAAATTATTAGCATAATTAATAGAAAAACTATATATGCAACAAACTATTATTATAAAGAAAACTCAGTGCGTTCACATACTCGCCAATCAAGAATAGTAAAGACGTAAAAAAAGGGTTTGATTTGTGAACATTGATAGAAAATGACAGTCACACCGTGCAATATTACCGCACTGGGTGTAATATAATTGATCAAGGCGGATGTCACCGATTGTCATTTAAAAGTGATTGAGCATACAATTGTGGATACATTGGACATGATTCAAATATTTGCTAAGCCACTGAACAAAAACGCCTAATTCTGTGTTTGGAAATAGCCGAAACCATTCATGGCCCCTTCCCACGTATTCCGATTAAGCAAATTACGTGTGAACCAAGTACGCGCGCCCGTCACGCAATTTCGTTGGGGGTCGACACCCTTGCATATAATTTAGGGTCGTAAAATGACACGAGGTAATCCATTAACCGTTTTTAGAATCGATTACCAGTCAGAAAAGTAGGGAACGGTGCCGTTTACAGTGGAATGTTCGCGATTGCATTTATTGGTACGCGGAAACGAGCAATCTGCACAGCGGTCTAAGTACATTTGGCCTCATTTCTCAGTTAAAAGTGCAATCCTGAAATTAATTATTTTCTTGCTCACTCCACCGCTGGCGAAATAGCCTTAATTACACGCAGTTCTATTGCGTATTTGGTCTCCTCTTCCACGCTGACCAAACATTGGAAGAGGTGGACGTATCCACACTTTATCCCACCCACATACAACCTTGTCAAACGATTGTGGTGTAACCATTTAAGAAACGGAAATTGAAATGGGGAAGACATTTTCCCATTGCAACTGTCGTGGTGTATGTGACATGCTCGTTTTCACACCATGGCAGCTCCCTTCATTCATCAGTGAAAACGTTAATGTTTATTGCTCGATATTTCTCTACAGTATGTGCAAAAACACGTGTTTTACCCGTGTTTTTATTCGGTTATTGTACCGGTAATGCAACAACAACAAAAACAGATTTTAAAAAACACCCTCATATGATCGTTCACAAGAATTCAGAAGTTCCAAACCGAGCAATCAGCATTAGCCCGCAATACAACGCTCCCTACTTGAGGCGCTACGCTTGTGCTGCATATAAAGAATCGGATTTTTTTATTATTTAATTTACTTATTGTTTCTTCAGAGTATCCTGTACTGATAAAGCCAATAGAAAGCGAGCAAGTGTATATTCTCGTTTTTAATGCTCTGAGAGTATGTAACTATTAAATTCTCTGAAAGTATGTTACCACATTTATGGTAAATGAACCGTAACAGAATTGTGCATGCTACGTCTAATGTGTGAAAACGAAGCTTTTGGTGTGGCTATAACACGCATTTTGTGGCATTGGTGTTAATCACAAATGAGTTCATCATTTAAGTATGACTAACAAAATCAGGAGGGGAAGAAATTAAGTAGGCTAGACGTGGTTGTCAGCAGCATAATGGCAACAGGTAAGAAACTATTTTTTTACAGATAAAATAGGTGCACACTGCTATATACGTCGTAATTGTATTCCGTGAATTGTATCCCATGGGTTTTATCGAATAGTTTGACTTCATGAAGTAATTTACAGACTTAACTCGTGCATTTACATAAACTAGCTTAGAAATGCAGTGTATGTACATTATGTGGCATTTAAATAAAGATTTAAAATAATGGCAATCAATTGAAAGTCACTGATCATGACACAATGCGCTCGTCAATTGTTTGTATACTTCCTGTCGCAACTCAAAAAAACACGCAGGAATTTTTAAGTAGTGATGGAATTTTACCACCTACGACTCGTAGACTCGTGACACCATGCCCGCAGAACATTTATCTATGCAAAATGTTTTGCATGAAATACATTTCACTTCCTAGTATGTCCACGTATATATAGAGGCTGCGTGTCGGTCATTTGACTGTGTTGAAAACCCCAATCAATAAATCATGGTCACTCTCCTGATCTTCACTTTCCTGCTGAATCAAGGTATTCACATATATATTACTCACAGTAAGATTGGTTTGCATTATAAGTTTTTTTTTCATGTAACTGCTAAATTATTTCACCAGGAGTGTTTGTTACTCGCATGTTTTTCTTTCCACAGCATTTGTCTCGGCTCAGACTTGTGGTTCTTCTGCGATTCCTCATAACCGCATTGAGGGTGGTAATGAGGCCACTCCTCACAGCTGGCCTTGGCAGGTATGAGATCAATTCAAAATTTCAGGATTGTGACAGTATAATGAGTTTCTTAGATGTGAAGTTCTGCATTCACACCCGGGATGTAGACAAACAATAGTGTTCTTGGGCTACTTTTTTCAAACATCATCACGCTGATCCCTGCGTATTGGTGAAGGTGGAGTACATAGACATTCGAACATAGAAACAGTACAGTGGGTTACAATTGTCTCTTTACAGCTCTCTCCGATTATAAACAACACGGTACAATTGACACATTATGGAAATTTGCCAGCCAGTTTATACTCACAGTTGAATATTGATTTACGTTCTTATTTGACCTTGAGACAACACAACATCTTATTTTCATGGGACAGCTAACTCGAATCAACTCAGTCAACCCGAGTTGACCTAATTTTTCTCAAGTTTAAAAACAACACATCTATGATGAACTCTAATCGATATTAATAAGGACCTGTAGCATGGATCACCAAAAGAACACAGGGAGATTTGTGTTCATTCGGTTCTGACCTGACCTCTGCCTCCATTAATCATCTCCTCCCGCCATACTTTTCTTAACTTTCTTTTTCCATTTTATTTCATGCTATTCTAATTTGCTGTCCATTTAGTGCTTCCTAGATCACAGCTGGAGATCAATGTAATTATTTTCATACAGTCACTTTGAGGATGTGTTCTTCTCCATGTCGTGTGTCTCTACATTAGTGTTAAAAAATAAATCAGTATATTTACAGATGATACGATACATTGTGACAATGGTTGCTGTGACATGGAGATACTATGATATATCATGATCATTGTATCATCTATTTGAAAAATATTATTCCATGATTATTGCCGTTTGGGGTTTTTTTAAACAAATATTTCATATCTTGACTTCTTCGTCGTGTCACCTGTCCAACCTGCACGGTCTTTTCCCAATATTTTGCACAGTCCACCGCGTCTGGTGTTGGCATTGCAAAATCTTGAAGAGTGCATTGTGGTGCTGCAGGGCATCTCAGGAGTAGATCCATGGTTTGCTTCTCCTGACAAGCACATTGTTCGCTTATGCAGAAGCGCCATGATTTCATATGAGAGTTGCATCTACCGAAACCCACTCTCAGTATGTTTAGGCTCCGGCATGTGAGCTATTTGGAATTGGAACCATATGCGAGCTCCTCACTGGGGATGATTCCTCACCGGCTCCATCCAGCAGTTTTGTCACTTGATTTTTCCCATTCTTTTTGCCAGAGGGAAGTGCTAGCAGATTATGGTGATGTGGTCAGTGGCACAGTGGAGCACAAGAAGCTGTTTCTCGAAGACAGTGTGCTGGCTGATGGCCATGTAGCGGGTGACGAACGTGTCACTCTGACTTGCCGGTCGTGGTCACCTGCTCCTCACCTCCTGATGTTAGGGAGGCGCTATGCCAGATAGTGCATATATGTAGGGGACAGGTGGCTCTCAGGCACCCTGTTACGATTCTGCACGTGTCATTTAGGGCAGTGTCGACATGTTTGCTGTGGGTTGAGCGTCCCCCAGGTACAACATGGATATTCAGCCACATAGAAACAAACTGATAAGGCGGTGGTGCATAGAGTGGACAGATGTGCTCTCCACTTTGAATTTGCAAGCTTTTGCAGAATGCTGATTCGTGTGTTGACCTTGGCTTTGGTATTTAAAGTGTTTTTTTGTAGCTGAGTACGCGATCCAGTGTTACCCCGAGGTGCACTGGGTGACTCTGGTGCACTAGGCTCTGGTCTCCCCAAGTGACATTCAGGCGTTGCTCTGCATCCCAGTTTCATAGGTGGAAGGCACAGATTTGGGTTTTACTTTGGTTGGGTTTGAGATTATTATTTAGGTAGTATCTTGACATTTGTCCAGTCCCCTCTCCAGGATCTTCTCTGTGTTCTTGAAATTCCTGCTGAAATTCAGCAGGAAATGGCTGATCATTGTAGGTATTGAATAAAAGCGGAGCGAGCACACTGCCTTGTGGTAAGCCATTCTTTCGGGAACCCCATCTACTTTTCTGACCATAGAAGCGTCTGTTCTCTAGGAGGCTACGAATGGTCTGGCTAAGGTCTAGGTCGACATTTATGAGGTACAGTTTGTGGATGAAGATACGGTGTTGAACAGTGTCATATGCAGCAGACGGATCAACAAACGCTGCACCAGTGATCATCTTCTGTTGGTAAGCATCTTCGATGTGCTGTGTGAGGTTTTGTAGTTGGCCTGCACAGCATCGTCCGGGTCTGAATGTAACATGTACATAGTACAATAATTACAGATCAGAAATAAATCACGATTACCAATTAAATTAGCACTTTATAAAATCACTTTTGGATTATTTTTTCACTTGGCAGTTATGTGGCATAAATCATTGGGATCCTTTAATTGAAGTATCGTGAAACTGACGGTACAATGATTATTGTAGATGCTTTACTTGCATATTGCAATATGTTATTGTGTATTGTTGCATGTGTAGTATTTATAAAGACGAATAAACTTCTTAGGAGGCACACTCTGTTCATTGTAATTATTTCCTTATACAGTCCTTTACACACACAGAGGGGGTATCCGGTCCCCTCACCCGATACCCTAAGGAGGTACAGCCTCCGGACTTGGCAGGACTTACACGTCTACCACTATCTTAGCCTAAGGAGTTACAGCCTCCGGACTTGGCGGGACTTACACGTCTACCGCTATCCTAGCCTAAGAAGGTACAGCCTCCTATCTTGGCGGGACTTACACGTCTACCGCTATTCTAGAGTCCTCCGGCTGGGACCTAGGGGAGGCTATCTGACCCACCGCTGGCCCGGTGGGTCCTGACCACTGGGTATCCGAGCCTTAGCCCTCAGAAGGGCTAGAAGGCTGGTCCAGGGTCCTAGCTAGTCTTCAGCCCGGGCTTCGGTCTTCGTGTAGGGAGAGAACTCCCCGAGCTCTGTTGGGTCACCCTTCTTATACTCGTTCGTGACCCGGTATAACCAATCACACATTCCCACGTGGAACTGGCTGATTGGTTCTTACCAAACCGTGGCTACGATCCACTTCACCTCGTCTGACCCCAACCGTTATGCACCCAGAGGTAACGCTGCACTGCCCCTTTTATACCTGGTGGCAATGCAGGTTATCGAACAGTGCGCAGTTAACACCTCTACACATGGTTACAATTGCACTATGGCATGTCTTTAATATTCCATTCATGAAGGAGATATGTGCTTCTGCCTGTTGATATTATGATACAGTTCATGGTTGCACCAGTGTCTTCGAGGAGTTTCAAAGCCAGAAGGTGCCATGTTTAGGTCTCAAATAAGGTGTTTATTCTGAATGTCTGCGTCGTTCCACTCTCTTTGCCAGCGTTCTTCCGAATCTGGATGAGGCTCTAGGATGGTGACAGCACGAACCCAGAAGAGGGATCGGGACTAGAGTCGGTAGCTATGTACATTGTTGAGGTCTTGGTTAATAGGTAGGTTGTTGTTTGAAAGAAAACATAGAAATACCCTTTTACTGTAGTGTGCATATCTCCGTGGATATTTGGTGGCAGAATGTTCACCAGAAGGACGAGCCAAGAGATTGGTGTTGGTTTCAGAATTACAGTGCTGATACCCATAGCGGTAGATAATTGTACATCTAGCAGTTTCGTGTATGAGCTCCCGGACGAGGCTGAAGTGCAATATCTGCACCTGAGTAGATCAGTAACAGGGCGGCACTTCACAGCTTGAAAGTTTCTGTAGCAAGACGATGTTTGAATTTGTCTTTTCAGATCTGTTTTCTACTGTATGGGGCTCAAAGGTCAGGTGTCTATCCATGATAACCCCTAGATAGCTTGGAGTCGGATCATAGTACACTGGGTTACCACAAAATGACACATCAAGGGTCGCATCTGCTGAACAATTATTCAGGTGGAGTCCGCTTTTGGTGGCTTTGTAAGGATTGTGTCAGTCTCTAACAATGGAAATATGCCTCCAGTAAAATAATATCAGCTGTTAAGAGTATTGACAATGGTCTCGAAATTTGTGCCCTGTGCGGCAAGGTTACCTACGTGACTTTACCGAAAGAACCAAAGAGTTTAGTTTAAAGTTGATGTCATGTGTATATATAAACTTGTGAGAAGATGTACATTTATCAGGTTACATGTGTTACATAGTGGCAGTGCTAGCACCAAGCCTTGAGGAAGGCCATTGTTCATAACTCTGGTGGCTGTGTTCACCAGTGAGGCGTATCCTCAAAGTACATTTGCCGACCATCACGTCAATTAGGTGTACAGTTGAACGGCTTCGATTTTTGCTGCCAACGGTATCATAGGCTGCAGAGGTCAATCATTGCTGTATTGATTTTCTGTTCACGATGAATGCTACCTTCTGTTCACAACAGCTACGGCCACTTCGAAATCCGGCTTGTTCGAGAGGCAGTTAAGGGTCGTTCCATTAGCTTGGAAGTGGAGGACACGAGGATATTGGACTGGAGCTGGAGAGCGAGTCTTGCAGGTTTATGTGTCTCAGAATGGCGATAACTGAAATGATTCCATTATATCCGGATATTACCTGTCTTGTTTATGATGGTCCATATTTTCCCAGGTTCTTTAGGAACTCAGGACAAAGGCCATCAAACCCCTATGCCTTGCTAAGACTGTATGGCCCCGAGGGCCCCTTCCACTTCAGTGAGTGTACGCTCACTAAATTATTGCTTCCGGTAGTTGACTCAAAATGATGGCGAGTTGTTTCCGGACACCTTGTTTGGTGCGATTGTCCATTGGTTTCTTTGAGCAGGATAGTGTGTGGGAAGCCAAAGTATTTGCTTTAGGGTTTGGTAGTCTGTGCTCTGTTGGTTGAGTCACCTAGGTTCCAAAGGAGTTACCAGGCTTCATGGCTTGAGTGAGTAAAGGCTAAATCTGCAGTGAGGTATTTCCACCGTTCTTTTCAGCAGAGTTCAGGAACACTAGCAGTGCATTTCCCTTATCTTTTTCACCTTGTCTGATTAACTCTTTAAAGAGATGTTCCATTTTTGATTACCAACAGGGCATTATCTTTTCCGATTCCCCCCCAGGATGTAATTTGTTGTGGCAAATGTCAAGATTTTTATTAATTTATTGAAGATAACAGGCCTTGGCTCCAGGTTATTCAGTTGCGCTTTGGTTTCTTTTTCATATCTGGGCCAGTTGGCCTTATGAACTTTCCAACGAGGATGTAGTTTTAAGGTTATGACTGGTATCGGTAGCCCAGTGTACGTGACTGCCGGTCTGGTTTAGGTCTGTAAGTCTTAAATATAAAAGTCTCCGCGTGCTCGCGTTTGCGGGGGATTTGGCTGGGGTTCAAGTCCAAAAAAAATTGCCGGGTGGCACGCCCCGAGCCCCCTGCTTGGTATAGGCTATTCCGTTTTCCCAGCCGTCAACTTTAAATTAGTTTAATTAGCGATTTAGTGCCACTCTTATTTTAATTATTTACTTACTGCACGAGCTCGACCGCACCAACTGACGCCAATTGCGTGGGGGGGACGGACCCTGCCAAGTGATGCGCGTTCAGTCGAGCTCACGGCCACACCACGGCACTCTGTCACGTGAGTACTTTGTGCTATAGAGTCACTAAATATACTGATATACAGTCAGCATGTACTCCTGTAGAGTCTATATATACTGCTATAGAGTCAGCATGTACTACTGTAGAGTCCTTAAATACTGCTATAGAGTCAGCCTGTACTACTGTACAGTCCATAAATACTGCTATACAGTCAGCATCTACTACTGTACCGTCGATTAATACTGCTATAGAGTCAGCATGTACTACTGTAGAGTCGATATATACTGCTATAGAGTCAGCATGTACTACTGTAGAGTCCATAAATACTGCTATGGAGTCACCATGTACTACTGTACAGTCCATAAATACTGCTATACAGTAAGCATGTACTACTATACAGTCGATATATACTGCTATAGAGTCAGTATGTACTACTCTACTCATAGCAGGTACCACCACTGTCGCTTGCCCTGCTGTAATCATAGCTTACACCACAGTATACATGCACTGCTGCAGGGAAAGCAGGTACCACCACTGTATGCACTGTTGTAATCATACCAGCTACCACAACAGTATGCATGCACTGCTGCAGGGAAAGCAGGTACCACCACAATATGCACTGCTGTAATCATACCAGGTACCAGCACATTCAGTATGTACTGCTGTTGTTAAACCATGTACCACCACAGTATGCGCTGCTGTTATCATAGCAGCTACCACCACAGTTAGTATGCACTGCCTTTGTAATAGCCGCTACCACCACTGTCAGTATGCACTGCATTTGTGATAGCAGGTTCCACCACAGTCACTAGGCACATGCTTACTGTATGCCAGCAGGTGTGCGACACTTCACGTGGCCTCAAGGTGCACATGGCCTGCCACAAGCATTGTGGTTACGTCACTGCCACTTAGTGGCGAATGGCGGTTGTTGTTGTTCAGTCTATGTATGTATGTGTGAGTCGATATGTGTAACTCTGTGTGTTTGAGTCGATTTGTGTGTGTAACTATATGTGTCTCTCAAGTCGATGTCTGTGTGTGTGAGTCCATATGTGTTTGCGTGCGTGTAAGTCAGTGGGTTTCAATGTGTATGGGTCCATGTCTGTTTGTAAGTCCATGTGTGTGTCTGCCTTTTTCGTCCGGGCAACGCCGGGTACTGACCGCTAGTTTACCTATAATGGTTCATGACGCATTTAGTGGCTGTTCATTCTTGTCCTTTGAGATGAAGCGTAAGTTCTGGGTCATGGTCCGTTTTCCATCGGCTGAGTGAAATATGCCCCGGATTTTTGTGGTCGTATAAGGAATGTATCCTCTGCCGACAACCATTCCACAAGTTTCCCTCCAGTGTTGTCATTTTCTGAGTAGCACCATGGGGTGTGTGTGGGAGCTATTGATGCCACCGATAGTATAGTCATTTAGGCCTTGCCTGATACTGGCGAGGCCATGTTTAGGGTAGTAGATTGCAGCAACAAGATCTCCTTTAATGAGGCGTTGTTAACGTTATACAGGTATCCCTCAATATACGAACGTTCGATTTACGAACTGTCATGTGAACGCAATTGACGAATTATGGAAAATTTCTATGAACAAAATCGAATTTCCGTGTTAAGGAAATTTCAAACGGCATACAAGCAGCACCCGGAAGGCTGCGTCACCCATACGCAAACAGTGTCACGTTATCCCCACAATACCGTGACACTTTTTTCCAGTCATTTAAACATGTGTATTTTTTTACAAGTTCCCTGAAAAGGTTGTTTTTCTTTTAAATTATGCAATAGTTTCAATATTTACGTTCATTTTACTATATTTGTACTGTGCAAAGTCATATAGGTGTATATTGTTAGGTAAGTAGTATTCAATTCATGTGAAAAGCCATATCGATTTACAACATTTTGTTTTACGTGTTGTTTTGAAAAACGCATCCCTTTTGTAAATCGAGGGATACCGACCTGTAGTCCTTTAGGTTTCTGGCCAGAAAGTCACATTTAGGTCTTGAGTCAATATCTTTTTTGTGAAACTGGAAGACCACGACCAATCGGTTTAAATACTTTTTTGGCATTCATCTCAACTGATCCTATCTGGATTCAAATTTACGCTATCCAATTCACCTAGATGAGGATATAAGTTGTGTTGAAGGGAACAATAAAAAACACAACAGGTGGGCCACATGAAGACTACCATCTCCCACTCATTATTGGAGAAAGCTTGTAACAGGTTTATTTTAAGTGAACTACAGTTTAAGACATTGGAAGTACCGCTCAGTAATATTTATTAATACTGATAGTATATTAAAGCTAAAAAAACAATTCCAAATACAAAAGGAAACTAATATCGCGTTGTCACGTGAAAATTAATATATAAACGTCAGCCTATTTAAAAAGATGTTGTTATGAAGTAACGTTAATGAGGATTGTGGTGGCGTTTGCGAAGTTGTTTCTGCACACCACTAATCATCATCAGCCATGTCCAATCCACTGCTGGATGATGACCTCTCCGCTGCTAATGAATCATTTATTTCTTTTATTCCACAAAGAATGTTTGTCAATATTTGATAATAAAAAAACCCGATTCCATCGTTTTGCAAATATTTTATTCAGATTACTGTATTACGTGCACGATTCCATGCCTGTATCATGAGCATAAGCATTTACGTTAATTAATAAATCGGTGCGTGCATGTTAGGTGTATTGTTGTCACTTTCTGACCTGCCCCTACTGGACATCTGTGAAAAAGAGCTTCATAGCTCATCAGATTTCTCCAGTATAAATAAAGATTCTGACGTGTATCTTTAAATGATTATGAACTTTGACTGCTCGATTGTATCTTGATGCGATAACAGGTCTCTGTGCAATACTACAATTCAACGAAAAGCGCATGGTACCACTCTTGTAGTGGAACCCTCATCGCCCCACAGTGGGTTCTCACAAGTGGCAGCTGTGCCAAGTAAGTTATTCATTTGCATTCAAGTTTTTAGATATTAATAATCACAAACCTGCTATTGTGTTAAGTATAAAGATGTACGTTGTAGATTTGTATTATATATAGCCATACTTTTGTTTCTAAGGATGAATGGTACTTTGTTATTTATTTAAAAATTGGAAGCCCTTAAATGGAATTAAAGCTGTTTGAGTTGCGTTGTTTATGTGATATCCACAGGCAGACGTATTATCTACGGGTAGTGCTTGGCAAGCACAATATATACCAGCAGGAGGCTGGGGCAAATGTTGCAGAAGTCTACCTAACTGCTTACCATTCCGCATTTAACTACACCAGCTCTGAGTAAGTATTACACATTTACTTCTGTCTATGTCTGTCCCACAAAAAATGACTGCATGATTTGGTGATAAATGATCATCGGATGACCACCCATACAATGCATTAGGAACAAGTTTTTTTCTGGCTGGCATGCCATGCGCTGCCCACATTCGCAGAGGGGGAGGGGGCATGCGGGTGGCCAGCAGTGAGTGGGGGCGTGCAGTGGGGGGGCGGGGCCGCTCGTGGGAAGGGGTGCGCGAGGAGGGGGACACGGGTTGAGGGGGGGGCGACTGGGGGTGCATGCGGGTAGGAGGGGGGGCCTGAGGGTTGTCACGTGCAAGAGGTAGGGGGGTGCTGGTGACGTTGGGGTTGGGGAGGAACCTGGTTCAACACAGATACTTTTATAGTTTACTTTATTATTATTACAAGTTTTGCTGGTTGGGTGGCTGGAGGTACGGATGGTCACATCCAAAGGACGTGCAGGTTGCTAATTTCATGTGTCATTCGACCCATCAAAACAAATGCAGTGGCTTCAATCTTTTCTGAGTAAACCCATTTTGTGTGGTTGCTATTGAAGTCACCCACATATATAGCCGGGTGAGTGACTGCTGGCAGTGGTGGTAATGGCAGTGGTGGTAATGTATACATCGATGACCATCACATGACTGTGATATTTATTGTCGACAATCTTTACTACCCGGCTTCGCCCGAGACTTGGATTCTTGTCTTGGATTAATTTAATATTCCCTTATATTTCACTGGAAAACCCTGAAGAAAATTTATGCTTGCAAGAAAAAATCCGAAACAAATCAATTTAAGTAAATCGGTTGTTTTTCACTCAAGGAAATTAAACCTTAACCAGGCAACTCGGGAAGGGAATGACGTGACGAGCTGGAAATTGTCGCGTTCCCTTAGAAATTCCAGACAGCATAAGCTGTGCAAATTTCATTACGTCAGAGGTCAGCGTTCGAGAGTTTTTGCTGCTTCACACAAACAGATGTATTTTCTGCTTTATATTTAAGAACGAGCTGAAAATAGTTGCGTTGACTTAGAAAGTCGAGACAGCGATGCGGGATACACGGCCTACGCGGAGGGTTGGGGGGGGGGGGGTAATGCGTGACGTCAGCAGGCACACTGCGTAACGCTGCCGCATGCGGGTGACATCACAGATGTGACGTCACTGCTCACTTGCCGTGCAAAATATATCCATTATTGCGCCCCCCCCGCCCCCCAAAATACAAAAGTCTATTTTTATACTGTTTGCATTGTGTACAGTCTAGAAGCTACCCACATGCCAAATTTCAATTTTGTTGCATGTCGGGAAGTATGCTAAACATTTCGAACAGACACACATTCACAAACTTCCCTTTTATATATATAGATGTGCCGTCACTTGTGGTATACTTGAGGGGGTGTACCTTTAAGCCTTGCCTAAGCAAGGTGGCAAGGATATTAGGGTGGTAGATGGCATCAGCAAGGGTGTAACCATTTATTTGGTAGTTTGCCATCTACATCCTGTCCTCAATGTGCGTCTCTACAAGGCAAAAATGTGAATGTTGTTTCCCCTTTGGTTTCTGGCCAGGAAGTCACATTTAGGTCTTGATAGTTATTACATTTATTCTATTTAGCGAATGTGTGGGGGCACGATGTCCACCTCCTCCACTCTCCACTCCTCCTCTTCGGCCGCCTCTCGCCGAGCCCCCGCCGATCGAGTGATCGGCCCACCCAAGCCAGTGCCCTCTCTGAGGGACATACCTGAACGGCTGGCTTTGCCACCACCGAGATTAGACTATGGGGCATGCCTCACCGTTCACGCTATTTCTACTGTGTAAACGCGCTGCGTAAAGCTTGCTGTGTAAACAAACATGCGAGCGCAAGCACGCGCAAACGACGGCGGCCGTATGTGCTGCAGTACACGCGCCTCATGCGCACGCTCAAATCATACCACCCCCACGCTGCAGCCCTGCACTCACTCTCACGCTGAGCACACCGTCTCTCCACGCAGACAAGCCACTCACAGATCACAGACGCTACGGCGAGGTTTTGCCCACACACACAGAAATCACACTACACCGATATCCTGTACTAGAGTTTATTAATGGTGCCAATACGCATTTCGCGAGGAGAGCCTAGCGTAACTCTGCCTATAAACCCAGCTACTCAATCGTCCTACCACGTACCTTGAAACTGGACTCGCGGCGTCCCACGGACGCTGAGAGAGTCAGAGGGAGAAGGACGAGAGAAGACTTGCCCAATCACTGTCTCGCAGCAGCACTCGCTGGCATCACACGGATGCTGTGAGCGGCTTGAAGAGGCAGGACAGCAGGCAGGGAGTGGGTCGTGATGGCCCGGAGGTTGTAGACAACAGCTCCAATCGTCCCGAGGCTCCCACCTTTATACTCTCGCTGCCGCTCCGCCCACCCATTGTTCTCCTGTGCCCAGTAGTTCACGTCTTAGGGTCTGCTCTTCATGCCTAATATTCCACCCTCCGTCCTCCCCTCAATGTTGTGTGTAACTCATTGCGGTTGGCCCAGGGAATCTTTTCTTTTTGCACCAATACAATTTTAAGCCAATTTAGGGGCACCGCAATGTCACCTGTCCTGTGGGGGTCGGCCAATCTCCTGGCACCGGGAAACCGTGGAACTCTCCCCCTAGGGGCCCTTCGGATTAAAACCCGATGTGCCAGGACAATACGTGGGTGCGCTATGTGCGGGTGTGCGTCTAGTGCAGGGGCCGGGAGGTAGTCGCGGCGCTTGCGGAGTTGCTCCGCGGTCGTGGCACCACAAATGCAAAGTCATAAAGCTAAGCGGTTGCTTTCTAGTCCTGCTGAGTTAAGGGTGAGTAGACCTCCACTGAGTATATGGATTGGGCAAATGTGGTTTTCTTGCAGGCATGTGTTGGGCATCAAGGACTTAAATGAGACTGTGCTTGGCTGCTGATATGCCTTCGACATTAAGTTGGAGGATTCGTAGGGCTGGTCTGACTGAAATGTGATCTTGGTGCTGTGTGTTCTCGGCTTTGGGACTTTGACTATAATTCTTTGAGGCTCTTCTCACGAAGCTTCTTTTCGAATTTAGTCTGCTTGTAGGATCATTCATTTTCCCAGGCAGACTCGGATACTGACGGGGCGTGACGTGAACGTTGATCCATCGTTCCCCAGTTATTCGTTATTAACTGTTTTATTGGTACACTCAATCGGTTGTTCACCTTTTCAAGGGTCATTATTGGAAGGTAGCTCTGCTGATATCTGGATTTAAATTAATGACATCAAATTCACCTAGATGACGGTATTAATTATGTTTAAGGTGACACGAAAACCCGAGGCTACCATTTTACACCCTACATTTTTGATAATAAACAAAATCGAGTGTGTAGGTTTAACAAATATTACATTATTTGTTTTTTTAGGCGCCAATCCACTATATTGTGTACACGTTTTATATCTTGATGCTTATCTCAGATCTTATCATTCTCAATATGAACCCTTTAATTGTGTATAGAAAAGACGTTGGATTGATTAAGCTGACAGCACCGGTGCCGCAGGACAATGGAATACGGATTGCCTGCCTTCCCAGTGACAACGAGCAACTGTCATCGAAAACCACATGCTACACCATCGGCTGGGGCTCCAGAATAAGTAGGTCGCAACAACAAGGATGGCCACACATACATTAGGTAGTCACAAAACAAATATGGAATACAGGATTATAATGTGCAATGAGTAACATATATAATCAATGTAGTAATCGTCATGATAATCTTGATTTGAAGCTTTCGTGACTGCAGGAATCCATACTCTTTGGTCCTTTCGGTAAAGTCACGTAGGTAGAAATAAAATAAATTAAAATGAAATAAATCATGACGTTTCGATCGCAACACAAGAATCCTTCATCAGGTGGAACAACCCACTCACTCATCCTAATCTGGGCGGGGGTAACAACCATCACCCGCCCGGCGACTCGTGAGGGTTGAGGTCCATCCCTGGCTTGAGCGGCAGTGGCGAGATGTCTTCACCTTGGTCCCCAGCAACACAAACTCCTCTACGCTCTCACGGCCGTATTTATGTCCCCTCTCCAATTAACCAACTCCACCCTGGTGTCTCTTTAGGGCCAGACCGGCTGGCGCCTGTCTGACCATCAATCACCCCTTATCGCCCGTTTCCCTGGCAACACCTCTGGTGTCAGCGTGCAACCCCGGACCGACCTTGTTTGCACCAGCTTCCCCCCTTAATGAGGTGGTTGTTCGCCCGTGCAGCCTCATGTTGCATACACGCACGTGTTTGTCCCTCGGACTACAGTGTGTGCCGCGTATTTAAGCACACTACACAAGTAATAAACTGCGGTTGGCAAATCCGCGGTTGGCGAGGGATTTCTCTGTTACTTTGTAGAAATGATTGTCGTAACACTGTCCAAAAACTGGCCTCGTTAACATTACTATCATCTTTCCATGGTTAATTACATTAGTAGTATCAGGATGGAGGGCAAACTATCAAGAGAGGCACTGAAGTAGACACCCAAAAGTGGGTGACCAAGGTGTGGTCTCTGGAGGTCAACTGGTAACTGTACAACAGTTGCAGGATCTGACAACATAACCAAGGACCAGGCGTTGAGGGGTCACCTGCATTAATCTGTTTTGTTGACCTTTGTGGACACTGCTGCAGATTTCCGAAACCCTGCAGCTGTGTGCACCTTTGAGGACATTCGTAACTTTGCACAATGCTGTTATGAGATTTCACCACATCATGTTAGAATTCCCTTGCGCCTCCCTTAACTTAGAATGCGTTACCGTGTTTGGTGCAGCTTCTCGTGGAATGCTGCCTTTTTAAAAAAGGAAAACGTCTTGCGACTCGACCACAAACTACAATATATCTATAAATGAGATATTGTAAAACTGAGTTTTATTTGTCATTTTCTCTATATATTTCAGTCAATGGTTTATTTAGCAGCACGCTCCAGCAAGCCACCCTACCAGTGATTGATGACAACACATGCAAAACAGATGAATATTGGGGTTCTAAATTACCTGCAAACACAACATGTGCTGGTGATGGATCAAGCGGTCCATGCAATGTAAGAACATTTCTTGTTTGAGTCACAATTTGTAAACAATTTACTGATTTGTTGTGAAAGTGTTTTAGGAATAATGTGCCCAAGTTGTACAGTGCATGGATTACTTTGCTCAAAGTGCATCAAAAGTTTTCACACAGTACAGTATTTGATATTCTGACAGATGTAAGACTTTTGTCTACTCATAACTTCAGCTGTGGTTCAGGATAATGGTTTAACAATGACTTTTCCGTTCGTTCAAAGGGTGATTGGGGTGGACCGCTACTATGTCGGAAGAGTGACAATTCATGGGTTGTGCATGGCGTTGTTACATTTATATCAGCAGTGAATTGTAAAAATTTATCTAAGCCTCCAGTCTTCTCTCGTATATCTGCCTACATTCCCTGGATTCAAAACGTAAGCTGCACATTCAAACTGCTGTTACGCACAAGCTCGTATACTACGTTCGTCGGTTACACATATTTTAAAACAGCATTTGTACACTCAGCAAATTCATATATTTAATCGAATATCTCTTATCATTTGTTGAACAAGGTGGCATACATTTATGATGCAGTACTCTCGATGTGTGGCTGGTGGCTCATACAGACTTAATCCAGAACTAAAACTGGGTGCTGTGAGCTGACCATAAGATGGCAGTACAGCAAATGGATGCATGTGTAGAGGATGTCTCGTACAACCTCACATTCGCACCACACAAACAGCACGCATGCCTTCCTCACTCGACATCACACACGCCGCACATGTCAATCACGCAAACGGGGGATAGACCAAGTAAGGATCGGAGGTCAGGGGTCACTGACGTCACGCACACACAACTCACTCGAGCAAGGAATAGAGATCGGGGGTGTTAGCACTGACGTGCACGACACGCAATCAGATTGGTGAGTGGATGACACTCTGATCGAATTGGTGAAGAGAAACGGATTGTAAAAGAGCGGGAAATTGTAGAAGGGTGACTGGCGAAGAAGGGCATAGTGGAGGTTTAAAATGGACTGTGAAACGAGGAAACGGGGTTGGTTTGAACGAGTATTGCTGTGGTGTACGAGCGGTGACAACGAAATGAATAAGTTGAAGTACACCAACCAAAGTCTCCTCTTCACACGTCCCTCTGTATAATTTATCAAGTAGCTCCTCAAGCTAGGGTTCCCACTTGTTCAGGTTTGATCTGGATTGCACACAGGCAGTTCAGCAATTGATATTTTTGTTCGGGTGGCAGGAAATGGTTAATATCTAGAATGGTTAGTATTGTTTAAATTATATTACACTGATAATAGGTTTTTCCCCTTTTTTCAGGCAACAAAACAGGTGTTAAGATGTTAAAACACCAAATTGAAACCTTTTACAAGGAATCATGTCTGCATTAACCACAATGCTTGTGGTCAGAATGCAAACAAAAATCAGTTTCAAGGACAAAGCATATATTATCAGAGTATACTCTTTGGTTCTTTCGGTAAAGTCACGTAGGTATAAAATAAAGTAAATTAAATTACGACGTTCCGGGCGCAACACAAGCGTCCGTCATCAGGTGGGACAACCACAGCAGGAAACAATTGCTGAAGTGGGCAAAAGGGCTGCTGTAACAAGAGGTTATATAGGTTACAGAGGGGGGAGGAGCCAGGGAGGAGAGATAGAGAGGGGGTGTGGGGTAGGGGGAGTGGAGCACTGCCAAGTGAAGCGCTGCTAGAAGGGATTAAAGGTGAGCACGGCAAAATGCCGGGGGGGGGGGGGAGTGAGCGGGGCTGAGAGTGGGAGGCTAAAGAAGACTGGAGATGCGGATATGAAGGCAACACCATAAAGCAGTTAAGGTTTTACCTTGTTAATAACATCCTTCCAATGATTGCTCAATTTGTATCCATCTTCTCGGTTGAAGTTAGTTATGTTTATATGTCTGGATGGCTTCATGAACAAACCTGTGATAGTAGCCCGAAGGTTTGCAGAGTACCTTGGTCTCGGAAAAAAACATGAGAGCCCACAGCGTTATAGCAATGGTCAGCCACGGCGGAGGTATTAGTTCTGCCGTGTTTCATATCTGACTTGTGCTCGCGAACACGGTCCGAGATATGTTGTTTCGTTTCCCCAATGTAACACCCACCACAGGTGCAACTTAGTTTGTCGACTCCAGGATATTGCATGTCAGGAATGACATACTTCACAGATGGGATTAGATCACGGATTTTGTGTACTGTACTGAATCGGACCTGGATCTTGTTTTTGTTTAAGATTTTGGAAATCTTTTTGGTAACGCCTGCTATGCATGGTAACGTGATGGTTTTGCCCACTTCAACAATTGTTTCTTGCTGTGGTTGTCCCACCTGATGACGGACGCTTGTGTTGCGCCCGAAACGTCGTGATTTAATTTATTTTATTTTATACCTACGTGACTTTACCGAAAGAACCAAAGAGTATGGATCCCTGCAGTCATGAAAACTTAAAATCTAGTTGATCAGAGTATGTTTTTTTTTTGCATTCTGACCACAAGCATTATGGTTAATGCAGACATGATTCCTTGTAAAAGGTTTCTGTTTGGTGTTTTAACATCTTAACACCTGTCTTATTGCCAAAAAAAGGGTAAAAACCTATTATCACATTTTGGTACTGGCAAAGGAGGTCCCAGATGCGCACCCCAAGCTCTCATTACTCTGATAGTGCAATGTTTTTGTGCTGTACGCCTTTTGGCGTCCTCTGATCTACCATCGTTTGAGACGAGGCTCAAAAGAAAGATGTCTCTGGTGTGGCCCAATCAGTTTAAAAAACAATGCATATATTTTCTTAGTTTTTTCGGTAAAGTCACGTTGAAGAGAAACAACAGAATAACAAAATATATATAAAACAATAAAAAATTCTCACGACGTTTCGACCATAACTCAAACGGTCATCATCAGGTGAGTTATGGTCGAAACGTCGTGAGAATTTTTTATTGTTTTATATATATTTTGTTATTCTGTTGTTTCTCTTCAACGTGACTTTACCGAAAAAACTAAGAATATGAATTACTGCAGTCACGAAAGCTTTAAATCAAAATTTAATGCATATATTATCAGAGTATGTTTTTGTTTGAATTCTGACCACAAACATTGTGGTTAATGCAGACATGATGCCTTGTATAAGGTTTCTGTTTGGTGTTTAACATCTTAATACCTGTTTTTAGAAATGACCATTACTGTGTTGTAATATTGGTTGTCAGTAATATTTCAAAAGATAATATTGTATTTTATGTGAATTTCCAATGTGCAGGTGATGGCCCGTTATTAAACTCGGAAGGACATTCTTGTGGGCGATGAACTGTACCATCAAGATTGTCATCGCCGTCTTAACACATACTGGTTCATTGATATTTACATCATAATGGTTCTTGAAATATTAACACAAGCTTGTTTAATCTAATCTGAATCAACCTTTTTAGAAGAGTATTTTGATCAAGGCAACAGAAAGCTGGTAGCAATGTATATTCTTTGCTTAAAACGCTCTGAACGTTATGTAACCACATTATGGCGAATTAACCGTGAAAGAATTGTGCATGCTACATCTAACATGTGAAAACGACATATTTTATGTGGACAGAACACGAATTTATACAGTGGCGGTGTTGTTAACCACAAACTGATTATTTTATCATGTAAGTACGACTAACAAAATTTGGTGGGGCGAAATGAAGTAGGCTGGACATGTCAGAAATATAATCATAGCAATAGGTAAAACATCATTTTTTACAGTTAAAATAGTTGCACACTGCTATATACATCGATTTGTATGCCATTAATTGTATCCCATAGGTTTTATACGCTTCATGGATTTACTCATTTTGCTTCATGAAATAATTTACAAACCAGGGCATGTACCTAAAATAGCTTATATATGTAGTTTCTGGATGTAGTATTTGAATGAAAATTTCTAAACAATGGGTGTTGTGTGGTGTATTGTAGACGAAGAGACCTGTACCAAAGAGCTCCTCTGACTCGTATGAATTGTATTTGGTCCTCTCTGCACACATTAAAAGTCTTGGTAGAATAATAAACGACTTCCACGACGATCTTGACTGGCGTCTTTTATTGATATAATTCTTGCACAGCTCACTCCCGCTCTCCCCGTATGTTTCCCTGCTCTCTCTTTGGCCGGGGACGAGCCGTTCTCTCTGTTCGCCTCTCTCCCGCTCCCCGATCTTGCCGCTGGCTGGCGCCGTGCCCTGAAGGAGAGGCGAGCCTCGCTGGTTTCCGCCGTTGAGGTCCGCCTCTTTCTCACTCCCCGATCCTGCCGCTGCCTGGCGCTGTGCCAGGAGGAGAGACGAGCCTAGCTGGGTTCTGCCACGTGGTCGATGATGGGGAGAGGCTTGTGCAGCGACACACCGACCCTGAGTCCTCCGCTGTCCCTGCTTCTATCTCTCTCGGCGGAGCTGAGCTCCGCCTATAGCCACGCCCCCTCGTGGAACCTTCCTGATGGTTCCTGGACGTTCCCCTTTGACTCCGGCCATTACCTTTGGCCCAGATATATCCTCGCTTGGGATTGGATACCCGCTACCCGGTGGTGGCCATGCGGTTACCCCTTTCCGCCCATTAGATGACGCTCTCTCATTACACATATTCCAGAGGTCCAAAATGTATGTATTTCCCATTTTTCACCGGTACGTAAAAATTACGTGGTTTTCGTGTTTTTACCAGCCACCCGACTATAAAGGGGGGGGGGGCGGAATTGGACAGGGCCCCCAATTTTATCCCTTGCACCAAGACCTATACCAACCACGAGGCGGTGACATTGCCGAATGGAAGTGCACCCGACGCTTTTTACTAAGGTTCAAGCTTCAAATCCAGCAGCCTCGCTGATTAATAGTGGGTTAAAAAAAACTTTAAAAATATTACGTGCCGTCTGCTTTCACAGTGGACGTTGAAGGACCCATAACGCCTTTCACGCTAATAATGCATTGTGTGCCGGCGTCATGGTCCAAATTTGCCAAACCAACGGAATTATTTTGGCAGACCGCATAGCTTGGGTAATTGTTAGCACCGGTTCTGGCTCTCTTCTGGCTTGTATGTGGTTTCCCATGCCTCCGTTTGAAAACGGCACGTTTTACAAATTGTACAGCGTTGTGGGATGCAATTTTTACAAAATAAGCTTTCAAAATTACATGTGACTTTTTTACATTAACCATGCTATGCATGTGGTTGTTAAGTTCAAGTTCATTTTGTTTAGCCAGGTGAGGACAGATAAGCTCATTTGAATGACCCTGGTGCATCAGTCTGCGAGTCGGAGGTGATAATCTCTCTATATAATCCCAATTGAGAAATTTACGGGCAATTTTCCAGTGTGGCAAATTTGGACCCTGACTATGGCACGCAATGACCTACTCTTTCTAATTACGTCAGGAGATCTTTAATGTCTACGATAAAGCAAATGGAACATTATAGTTATTACACTCGCAGTAATAATTAGGACGGCTACTGGATTCGAACCATGTAACTCGACAAAAGCAGTGAATGCGCTACCACTAGGCAATGGCATTGCCCTACCTATCATGCCCTGTCATGAACAGTTGTCTCACAGCTAAAAAAATTAGTTATCATTATCGGGAATGGCCCACAATGGACCGCAAACAGATTTTGCTATAGTTTGAAACAGGATTTTGCCCATATTTTAACATATTTGTTGCCACTTAGAAAAACAATCTTTGCAACCAAAAATATGTTTATAGCTTGGGGACTTACCAGGCTTCTAAGAATCATTTTAATTTTGGGGAAACAGGCACACATCAAGGCAAAATGTCGATTCTTCAAGGGAGCCCATGGAGACGATTCAAGGTATACCAAATATGGGTTGTCTCAAGCTTCTCGGAACTAAACATTGTAACCCAACTGTGGTTTGTGGGACATCGATATAAATAAAATGCATGCATCTTGGATGTAAATGAAATGCATGCGAGCATATTTACCAGCAGTTGTTTGTGTACACCACTCTGACTTTCCAAAGAGACTCCTCTTGGATCTGTGCCACGAAAGAGATTGTAAGACATGGACCATTAGTGGCCATCTCACATTACCACATTTATTTAAAAACGCTGCATGTATAGCACCATGCATTGTCATACTCTCTTCGGCACGATGTTGTCCCCCCAGGTACTCTCATTCACTGTCATGCAAAAACACTCGTTAGTTTGAAAGTGGCCAAAATCCCAAGTGAGCCTGAGACTTTTCTGGACAAAGGATTTAACTCCAAAGAAGTCCATCTAAATGTTGCATCACCAGCATGCTTGCAGATAACCATCAGCATGTCATACAGCATGATGACTTTGCACAACCCTTACATGCAGTTCTAACATACCTATGATATAATGTCATAATTTTCAATAGGGTACGTTACATTCCCATTTATACGATTCACAGCACAATTCAATATTGACTAACAATAAAATAATTCTTTGGTAGGTTCTTTTATATGCTTAGTTCTTTCGGTAAAGTCACGTAGAAGGGAAACAATAAAATAATAAAAATATAAAACAATACAATTCTCACGACGTTTCGACTGCAATACAAGCAATCATCATCAGGTGTGAAAACCACAGCAAGAACATTTTTTAAAAGTGGCGTTTTTTTAACGTTAGCACCACAGAGAGCGATTTGACAGTTTGTTCAGATGGACGAGTCCATCTATGTTCGGAAAAGAGCAGGGGGAGACGAAAATAATGGATGCGGTCTGAAAGCCACCGTAAGCGTGAACAATCAATTAAGACCCGAAAATGGTTTATCAAATCCTTCCAATGATTGCTAAGCCAGAATCCATCTTCTCGGTTGAAATTGTCTCTGTGTTTGTATATGTGTATAGCCTCATGAACGAATCTCTCATGTAGCCAGATGGCTTGCAAAGAACCTCTGTCTTGGAGAAGTCAATGTCATGTGAGCCTACTGAATTATAACAGTGATCTGCCACGGCCGAGGTGTTAGTCCTACCGTGTTTTAGGTCTGCTTTGTGTACACGAATGCTGTCTGAGACATGTCGTTTGGTTTCTCCAATGTAACTACTACCACAGAGGCAACTTAGTTTGTAGACGCCAGGGTAATGTATGTCCAACCATGAAGAAGGACCCTCTTGAGGAACCTTTCAAAACAATCACTTTACCCTACATTTCGGGGATCACAAATAAGATCTCCAAAATATTGAATAAACACAAGATCCAAGTCCGATTCAACACATTACATAAAATCCGTGATCTGGTTCTATCTGTAAAAGATGTGATTCCGGACATACAGTACCCTGGCGTCTACAAACAAAGTGGTGGTTTTCACACCTGATGATGATTGCTTGTGTTGCAGTCGAAACGTCGTGAGAATTTTATTGTTTTATATTTTTATTATTTTATTGTTTCCCTTCTACGTGACTTTACCGAAGGAACAAAGAATAGGAATCCCTGCAGTCACGAAAGCTTTAAATCAAAATTTAGGTTATTTTAGTCATGAACAAATGAGCACTTAAAATTATAAGGTAGAAAACACGAGAAACGTATTAGAATCAAAGCATGAATAATAAGTGTAATATAAAGAGGACTTGAATTTATATGAACTTGCTAACATTTTATTATACGGTTATGTATCAAAATTGTACTTAGTAAAATTTGTAAAAAAAAAAGTTCAATTTTTAATATCATCGTCCTTGGTTCTTTCGGTAAAGTCACATATAATGAGAATAAAATAATAAAATAAAACAAGACAATAAAATTCTCACGACGTTTCGGCCACAACACAAGTAGCCTTCTTCAGGTGAAAGAACAGAACTGTCGGGACGACAGACCTTCAATTAACGCTGCTAAGATTCGCAGCGTCTTTTTTAAGCTCGGTGAGAGGCGTGAAGAGCCTTGACAAAGGAGTTAACATATCAAAGCAGCAGAATTTAGCATTGAAAAAGCTGAAGGATTAGCTTGTGACAGAAATAGCTGTGTTAAAGTCAAAGTTTACATATCAACAGAGGCAATTAGTATATGCACGCTAAAGGCCTCCAACTATCAACTATCATAAAGTAAACCATAGCGTCTTTTAAGCTCGGTGAGAGGCGTGAAGAGCCTTAACAAAGGGGTTTACATATCAGAGCAGGAGAATTTAGCATTGAAATAGCAGAGGGATTAGCTTGTGACAGAAATAGCTGTGTTAAAGTAAAAGTTTACATATCAACAGAGGCATTTAGTATATGGACGCTAAAGGTCTACAACTAACCAACTATCATAAAGTAAACTGATGTGAAAAAATTAAGTCTATATCACATCAATATAATAAATGTACTTAATATATTCTTCAATAAGCTGAGCTATTAATGATACAGCAACTGGGTATACATTACACTATGTAATGAATACCATATAGTAAACCAATAAAAAACTAAAATATAAGCTCCTCAAAGTTATCAATAAACTCCATATACTCTCCAGTCAGCTGAGCAACTAACAATAAGTCGTTAAATATCACAATGTTATATGGTGAAAAATGGCGGGTTTTCCTTCCCCTCAACACCAGAACCACGGACAGCGACATTCAGGCGGACGAGTTAATCCATGCTCGGAAGGGAGGAGGGGGGAGAGAGCAACAGTCACCATGCCAGCGAAAGAGCTGCGGTCTGATGGTCACTGTAAAATACAATTAATTAAGAACCGAAATGGTTTAAAACATCTTTCCAATGGTTACTAAGCCAGAATCCATCTTCTCAGTTGAAATTGTCTCTGTGCTTGTATAAGTGGATGGCCTCGTGAACGAATCTCTCATGGTAGCCGGTTGGCTTGCAAAGAACCTCCGTCTTGGAGAAGTCAAACTCATGTGAACCCACTGAATTATAACAGTGATCTGCCACGGCAGAAGAGTTCGTCCTACCGTGTTTCAAGTTTGCTTTATGTTCGCGGATGCGGTCCGAGATATGTCGTTTGGTTTCACCAATGTAGTTGCTACCACAGAGGCACTTTAGTTTGTAAATGCCCGGATACTGTATGTCTGGAACAGCATCTTTTACAGATGGAACCAGATCACGGATTTTATGTATTGTGTTGAATCGGACCTGGATCTTGTGTTTATTCAGGATTTTGGAGATCTTTTTAGTGACCCCTGCAATGTAGGGTAAGGTGATGGTTTTTAGTGGCTCCTCAAGAGTATCCTTCTTCATGACTGGAGTGATGGCTTTGCGGATTGTGTAGTTGGAGTAACCATTAGCCCTGAGAGCCTGGTGTACGTGTTTGAGTTCACTGGCAATGTGTTCCTGGTCTGAGATGCATTGGGCTCTATGGTATAGAGTCTTGATGAGGGAGTTCTTCTGGGATGGATGGTGGTGGGAATCTGGTCTCAAGTAAGCATCTGTATGGGTAGTTTTTTTTCTGTAGACAGAGTGGCTCATTGAACCATCAGGTCTCCTTTTAATTAAGACATCCAAAAAGGGTAGCTTGCCATCTTTTTCGACTTCCATGGTAAATCTGATGGATGGGTGCATGAAATTGATGTGGTCGAAAAATTGGTCTAGAGCAGGCTGGCCATGTGGCCAGATGACAAAAGTGTCATCCACGTTCCTCTTCCATAAGGTTGGGCATAGAGTGGCAGTCTGGATGGCGTCAGTCTCAAATTTCTCCATGAAAATGTTGACTACAACCGGAGACAAGGGGGAGCCCATTTGGGTGCCCTCAGTCTGTTTGTAGAAAGTTCCATTCCAGGTGAAGTATGTGTTGGTTAAGCAATGTCTCACCAGAGGGGGTACATCAGTATGCAGTCCTTGATGAACCAAGTCTTCAATGATTGCGATGGTGTCAGGTACCAGAACTTTGGTGAATAAGGACACCACATCAAAACTGACAAGCAGGTCGTCTGGGGACAGGAAAATGCCTTTGATTGTCGATACCAGGTGAGTAAAATTTAGTACCGCAGAGGTGGTTTTTCCAGTGAAAGGTCGCAGTATATCAGCCAGAAAACGTGCCAGTTTATAGGTGGGGGAGTTGATAGTTGAGACGATGGGACGAAGAAGTGTATCTTCTTTGTGTATCTTTGGGAGGCCATATAATCTTGGTGGTCTGGCAGCAGAGGGTTTCAACGAGAACTGTTTGGTCTGATCAGTTGATGCTGTTGAATCAGAGATGATTTTGTTCGTTTTGGTAACCAAGCTGTTGGTGGGATCTCTTTTTATTTTTGTATAGCTGCCATCGTTGAGTAGTTCTTGAATTTTGTTGTTATATTCTATTTTGTCCATGATGACAGTGGCATTGCCCTTGTCGGCTGAGAGGACGACAATATAATCTCTATTTAAAGCTTTCGTGACTGCAATGATTCATCTTCTTTGGTTCTTTCGATAAAGTCACGTGACTTTACCGAAAGAACCAAAGAAGATGAATATAATCTCTCCTTTTTAATTGAGATAATTCAAAGCGTTCTTCTTTGCTGATGTTGCTAGGTGGCATCTTAGCGTTTTTTAAGGGTTGCAGCGATTTCAGATGTTGCTACGTCTGCAGCAATGTGACTCAAGCCCTTGAGTGCAACGTCAACATGGGCAATGATATCATTAACTGGTATGTGTCTCGGTGTGACAGCAAAGTTTAGCCCTTTAGCTAAAACGGATTTCAGGCCATCAGAAATGGAACTGTTACTGCGATTAATTACTACTTTGTTAACGTCTATCTTTTCGGTATGTGGAATTTATTTTTTGTTGGAGCGGCGATTACATTTGGAAATCAAATTGTCCCTACATTTGGTCGACATAGTGGCAGCCGAAGAGGTAGTCATATTGTCTACATGTTCCCAATCCGATGTAGACATCGTTGCTGTCAATGTTGAGTGTGATTTGTAGAGTATCTTGTCTAACTGATCTAGTTCGGTGCGTGTAAGTCTGATTTTTTTGGAGATAAGAGCTAAGCTAGATCTAGCTAGAATTCGTCTTGCATTAAAAGAAGTTGCAGCAGCAGAGGTTAGTGTAAATGCGGTTGGTATTACCTTAGAGTCGCGGCATCTCTTCAGAAAGGTGAGAGACTCGATTAGTTGAGCCATCTTATCCCGGACTCTGTTGAATGATCTTAAGGATGTGTGGAATTCCTCCCCGTAGAGGCGATTAAATTTCGATTTAAAGCTTTCATGACTGCAAGGATTCATCTTCTTTGGTTCTTTCGGTAAAGTCACGTAGAATGAGAATAAAATAATAAAATAAAATAAGAAAATAAAATTCTCACGATGTTTCGGCCACAACACAAGTAGCCTTCTTCAGGTGAAAGAACAGAACTGTCGGGACGACAGAGCTTCAATTAACACTGCTAAGGTTCACATGACATTGACTTCTCCAAGACGGAGATTCTTTGCAAGCCAATCAGCTACCATGAGAGATTCGTTCATGAGGCCATCCACATATACAAGCACAGAGACAATTTCTACCGAGAAGATGGATTCTGGCTTAGTAACCATTGGAAAGATGTTTTAAACCATTTCAGTTCTTAATTCATTGTATTTTACGGTGACAGTCAGACCGCAGCTCTTTCGCTGGCATGGTGACTGTTTCTCTCTCCCCCCTCCTCCCTTCCGAGCATGGATTGACTCGTCCGCCTGAATGTCGCTGTCCGTGGGTCTGGTGTTGAGGGGAAGGAAAAACCGCCATTTTTTACCATATAACATTGTGATATATAACGACTTATTGTTAGTTGCTCAGCTGACTGGAGAGTATATAGAGTTTATTGATAACATTGAGGAGCTTATATTTTAGTTTTTTATTGGTTTACTATATGGTATTCATTATATAGTGTAATGTATACCCAGTTGCTGTATGATTAACAGCTCAGCTTATTGAAGAATATATTAAGCACATTTATTATATTGATGTGATATAGACTTAATTTTTTCACATCAGTTTACTCTATGATAGTTGGTTAGTTGTAGACCTTTAGCGTCCATATACTAAATGCCTCTGTTGATATGTAAACTTTGACTTTAACTCAGCTATTTCTGTCACAAGCTAATCCCTCTGCGATTTCAATGCTAAATTATCCTGCTCTGATATGTAAACCCCTTTGTCAAGGCTCTTCACGCCTCTCACCGAGCTTAAAAGACGCTATGGTTTACTTTATGATAGTTGATAGTTGGAGGTCTTTAGCGTGCATATACTAATTGCCTCTGTTGATATGTAAACTTTGACTTTAACACAGCTATTTCTGTCACAAGCTAATCCTTCAGCTTTTTCAATGCTAAATTCTGCTGCTTTGATATGTTAACTCCTTTGTCAAGGCTCTTCACGCCTCTCACCGAGCTTAAAAAAGACGCTGCGAATCTTAGCAGCGTTAATTGAAGCTCTGTCGTCCCGACAGTTCTGTTCTTTCACCTGAAGAAGGCTACTTGTGTTGTGGCCGAAACGTCGTGAGAATTTTATTGTGTTATTTTATTGTCTTATTTTATTCTCATTATATGTGACTTTACCGAAAGAACCAAAGAAGATTAATCCTTGCAGTCACAAAAGCTTTAAATCGAAATTTTCATAACATATTTTCAGAATGCCGCAGAAGACAGCCCCATTACAAAATCTGTTGTTTCTTCACTCAGAGCTGATGGTGCATATTGACCCATAATCATATTGCAATAAACTTCAATTTATAAAAAATATTGGTTAAATTATCCTGTATCCTGTCAATATATAATGAAAATCATAAAAATGCAAAATGCATACTAGCATTTAATTCATGAATAGGTCAGATTTTGTCATAAAATGTATTTCGTATTTAATTTCATCGTTCTTAATGTTATTGCTGCAATCATTTCACATCTGCGTCATCATGTATGATATTGGGAAAACGCTAATTAAATGGATATATAAGGAGGTTCTCAGATGAGTGGCTCATTTCTTCAGACTCCCTTCGCAGGATCATCGCCGATCACCTCCAAAAGCAATCACCATGCCTATCGTCGACTCTGGAAGTGTTGCGCCTCTCAGGATGTCCACACCGGAGGTCTCATACGTCAATCATGAGACCTCCGGTGTGGACATCCTCGTGAAGGCAATCTTTTATTATGAGCAGTGAACACGTAGAAACACCTTCATTTCGTAAAATTTTATTAACATAGTAATCGTGTTAATTCTTAACCATAATACTTAAGTAGGATAAGTGGAATTTTTAAAAATATATTTTGTCATTACCATTATCCTGATGCATTGGATCTTCTACTGGAAAAATAAAATTATGCATATGGTCAACTATTTGGCCCAATTGACAAATAAATTTTAATCACAGAATGATCATTCCTTCAAAACAGGTTCTTCACCAGCACCCCCGCTTTTCAGGAATTCTTCCCCAAGTTCAAGGGGATGACTTCGGCTGATCAGCTCAAGAAATCCGCGGACGTGCGCTGGCACGCCGAGAGGATCATCAACGCCGTCAACGATGCCATGACGTCCATGGATGACACCGAGAAGATGAGCATGAAGCTAAGGGATCGAGTGGCAAGCATGCCATAAGCTTCCAGGTGGACCCCCAGTACTCCAAGGTAACGCATGCAGTGAACATAAAGTTCAATCACTACTGGTTGGCTCTTGGGTGATTGCTGCCTACAGCTGTTAGCAAGATTGGTACAGAGTTTACTAATGAAGATACATCTCAATCCCTCTCACATAGTGCCTTTGTATCCACCTAAAACTTGATATAGAGTAGTTACGTAAATATGTATTCTACTCAATTGGTCTGTAAGGATCCCCCACTCTCCCCTATTTTATTTATTTTCACGATTCAGTCTGCAATTCTATTCAACAATACGTTTTATGGCCTCGTGGCAGCCGGGATCATGAATAGCCATTTTGCACAAAGTACAGAAGTTTAAAAAAAAAAGTTTTACATTCACTATTAGATGCTTGTGTAATGAAAGATAACCTATTTTAATAGCCAAATCGAATTTTCTCTGATGTCTTTCCAGGTCCTGGCCGCGGTCATTGCTGACACCGTTGCCGCAGGCGATGCCGGCTTCGAGAAGCTCATGAGCATGATTTGCATTCTGCTCAGGTCTGCCTACTAAACCAACGTGCACGGCCACTCCTGCAAGACTGCTACGCAACTGCCATTGCCACATGATTTGCACCAGTTTATGTTGACAGAGATAACGAATGTCTTGGAGAATGAAGCATCTTTCCGAGATGTTTTTGTCAATGACAATAAATTAAATGTAACTTTCCAATGAAAATCAATAAAAGTTCCATGCATACAGGTTTTGGAATGTGTGCAATTTAAAGAATGAATGAAATGTGTGACCTGCGTTGTGGATGCTGCTATGGTGTAGTGGTTGACAGATCGCTCAGTGGCAGTGTCAAAGGAGCAACGTTTGAGTGCCACTTTACCAGAAATGTCAACGGTGGCTTGGCTGTTGAGTGTTCAGGCAGTGCAACTAACCTGGGGCCCATTGTCTGGAATAATTGAGGCACCAGGCTACGAAGTAGGCGTGGCGGGAAATTGGACAAGGGGCACCTAGGCCTAGGCTAGGCATACTATTAAAATTCATCCCACTCATGACAAGATTCACCCCATGAAATATTTTGGATATATTTTTTGTCAACCCCAAAAATGTGGAAAGAATGAGTGATGGAATGTTACCACCTCTGTCTCGAGGCTCAATACCCGGTAGGGTATTAGCAGGAAGACGACCAGTATAATACAGGTTTTTTGGGTTAGATCGCATAAATCTATAAATGTGTTGTTAAACTCGCCACCATTCGACACAGCCAATTATTAAGGTTTGTCACGTAAACAGAACATCCCAATGTGTTACTAGTACAGCACACCGGTGTGTTGGAAAGCAAAGCCACAATATTTACAATCTGAGTACGACGTTTCGCCAGTAATTACAACTAGCTTCATCAGGCGACAAATCTGGCTATCGCCTGATCAATGTATTACATGCATGGTTCAATGTCTGTGTCATGAGCATTAGCATTTACCTTTATTAATACCTTAGTACATGCCTGTTAGGTGAAATGTATTTTGAAATGCCTATGTTAACTACTCGATTGTATGCTGCTGTCTTCACAACAGGTGTCTGTGCAATTCTACCACGACTTGACATTCATGGTACCAATACTGCACGGGAACCCTCATCAGCCCACAATGGGTTCTCACATCTGGCTTGTGTGCCAATTATGTTCTTCATTTGTATTTGGATTATTTTTAGATATTTGTAATCATAAACCTGCTAGGTATTCTTTCGGGTTGACATATATGTTGTGGATACGAGTATGTGTAGCTATAAAGACGGTTACTGCATCGCGCGCTTTCAGATGCGCTTCTGCATTGAAAACTAATTTCTTTAGAACTGCTTTTTGTGTTTAGCTTGTCCTTCCCCCCGCACCTCCGATTTGCACGATTGGCTACATACGGTGTGACAGAAGTTCAACATACATATGCTTTTCTTTCTTAGGATCAATTATACAGGGTTTTTTCAACTTGGAAGCTCTTCGTAGAAAAAAAAACTGCATGAATGGTGTTGTGCTTATGTGATATCTGCAGTTTTATTGCCTATATCCGTGTAGTGCTTGGCAAGCACGATATATACCAAGAGGAGGCTGGTGCAAATGCTTCAGAAGTCTACCTGTCGATTTACCATTCACAATATACCCCTCTAGCCTTCAGTAAGTTTTACGCATTTCATGTGTCACTAGTCCCATCAAAACAAACGCAGTGAACACATGCTTACATAATGTTAACAAGATGTACGTAACTTTTTCACAAACACGTTTTTGTTTAAATGGTAGACCAGCAGAAGTATTCGTCATTGAACATTGTGTGTCCACGTCAACCATGGTCTTCTCTTGAGGTTGTCTCCAGTCCTGCGGTAGTGCCGCCATTGAGAATGGGCGCAGGCCTCTGGTGCGATCTGCCGAGGCGTCCGCAGGGCAGCTTTCCCGAACAGGCGAAGTCTCCCGAGCCTGACCATCTCAGTCACCACCGGAGATGCTGTTTGAAGACACCACCGGTGGAATGCATTCAGTCAGCAGTACACATCTCTGTGTGGTGCCACAGCAATGGAGCAACTCCGTCGGCGCTGCCATCCCCTCGCACCCCTCCACATGAACGCACGCACACCCCCACTAAACACACACACGCACCCACGTAGGGTCTCGTGGGGGGGTCACCTGGTACCATGGGTTTTTACCGAGGGGCCCCAAGTGGGGATGTCCCATGGTTTCCCGATGCCAGGAGATTGGCCGCCCCCCCCAGGCCAAATTGCATTGCGGCCCCCGTGAATTAGCTGAAAATTATATGGGCACGACGGAGCTCACTGAGCTAACCATAATGAGACACTCACTGTACAGGTAAGGGGCCAGGGGGGAGTAAATGTTACGCGGGCAGCGCAGACGAGGAGGTGGGAGGGAAATTCCTGGACTGACTGCAGCTGCGAAAGCCGCGGGACGTTGTGGGAGGACGGGGGCGTAGACAATGGATCGAGGCGTAATGGGAAGCAACGCTTCATGTAAGGGGCGGGGGGCATCAGTTTAAAATCGAAAGATAGGCGCCCGATTGGCCGCGCAGGATAACACCACGTGACCCTGGATCTTTGGATTCCGTGGCATAAAAGGGAGGGAAAAAAAGGTTGAGCAGTTCTCCTACAGCCAGTCCGACTCCCAGCCGCGCAGCGTCCGAGCGACGCTGGCGAGTTCGGCTACAACTCGACCCCAGGCAGAGACCTCTCGTACCCTCGTTCCTCCGACTCCCACCGCGTAAGTATGACCCCGTGAGTACGTACGCGCGGTAAGAAGTAGAGAGAGGGTACACTCAGGGATTGAATAGGGATAGGCTAGGCGCTGCTCGTTGAGTATTTACTCCGAGCCGCACAGGGCTTGCTATAGACGAGCTATTAATAAACTTTAGCACAGAGCACCGGCGCCGCGCGATTTCTGTGTGTGTGGGAGAGTGTCGGTGTGGTGCGTAATTCGAGCGTGTGTGTGGGAGGCACGCGGGCAGTAATTTATTAACGGCTCCTGCGTCCGTGCAGGCAGGGCACAATTAATGGGGCGAGGGAGGGGTGAGTTAAAACCCGTTCGCGTGCGTGTTTACACAGCGCGTTTTACGCAGTGTGTTTATGTAGCGACAATAGCATTTAGCGGTGGGACGCGCGTGCATTACTAAATTTATGGCCGTCATTGTTTACGCGTGCTCACACTCCCATGCGTGTTTGCAGCAGTGGATTAAGGCCGACCCACAGGAGGGGGGAGGGGGGCGTGCATATTGATACGGTTATTTTTAGCGCGAGCCGTGGTGAGTGACGTGCGCCTACGCGTGCACGCAGCCACCTCCGGATTAGTGGTGGTGTACGTGGGGAGTGTGTGTGGGATAATTCCGGGCGGTGAGGATCCAGCTACTTAGCCATGTACCTCAGAGAAGGCACTGGTGCGGGGGGGCCGATCACCCGATCAGCGGGGGCCCGGCAAGAAGTGGCTGAGGAGGAGGGGGGAGAGGAGGAGGTGGGCGTCAGCCTGTTCTATATGCCCGGTATGAAAATTTGATGAAAATAATAAAAATTAAATGAAATTTGTGAAAATTAGTAATAATCCGAATTTATGCTAATTTGTGTAATTATGCGCACATATTATGCTAATTCAAGAGATAATCGTATTCATTTAAGCGAATGTATGTGATTATGCTAATTGATGCAGTTATGATAATTAGGATAAACCTCGTTTTTGAGGGTAGTATTATCCATCGGGATTGTACAATTAATCTTGTGAAGTTATGCAGGTGTGCTATAAGTATGCCAGATTAAACTCGGCTTCGTTGACCAAGGTTAGTATTATTGATCGGTATAATACAATTATTCTCGCTTTAACATTTACTGATTATGTATTAGTGTGTTATGTCAGGTCTCCAAATTCAAATCTCACTGCAGGATACAGTTCTTATTATTAAGATTATCACGCATGAACTCAGGAAAGAAACACTCAAACACTTCTGTGTTAAGCAATTTTAATTTCTAAACAAAACCTTAACACTATAATATGCGAACTCTCATGCTTGGAATTACCCCCGGTACGATCGGGGAATTTTCCCTCAGGGAGCAGTACATTTAACCATCAATGATTGCGTTGTTTCACTTTGGCAACCGCACATATGATTAATTCCACCGCGTAACACGAGCTTAGTTGGTGATAGGGAGAGTCTTTAAAACAGGCATGCCAAGATGTTCTAAACAAATACCTTAAAGCGAATTATTATACCCCAAAAGCAAAAGTATACGTCAATAGATTAATCGGCAAGATTATGCAATTAAAAAGAAAAGAAAAAAACGAACGACTAAGATATTTCTAAATGACCGTATCCACTTAACTCAATGGGCAGCAATGTTCTTCACGATCAGTTGATATTGAATGCACCTCATCGGAATGGCAACCCTTCTTGATTTGTCCCTATATGCGTGTTGTGTGTCTTCGTAAAGCACATGCCGGGTGATGCGTCGTGAGGGTGTGAGTGTGGGGGAGGGTCATACAAACTGCTTCGTTCTCGCTCTTGCTCGGGGCGTCGGCTTAGCTGCCCGTCCGCTGGCAGATACAGACTCTTTCCACTGCTGGAGGGGCTGCGCCGCATGCCCCTCTCCTTGAAGATGCTCGATTGCGCTCACCGCTGGTTCGCTGACACTCTTGCTCACGGGCAGCTGGTCAGGCTCTTTCTCCTGCTGGATGAGCCGAGTCGGCACAACGCTTGTTCGCTGGCAGCTGGCACCCTTGCTTGGTGTAGCTGGTTGCGCTGGTTGCGCTGGTTGCGCACTCTCTCCTGCTGCGAGCTCTGGGGCCAGGGAATTGGCCAACTTCCCCCAGGTTGAATTACACTGCGGAGCCGTGAATTGACGTGCAATTGCATGGTCACGACGAGGCGACTCAGTCACCGCAGTTAGGACACACACAGCACGGCAGGTAGGAGGGGAAGGGGCCACGAACGATGGGCTAAGAACACACAGGAGGCAGGATCAGCCGGGTATGTGTCTGATTGGCTGGCAGGTTAGGGTCCTGAAGGTCCACACGAGCACCAGGGGAAGCATCTGATTGGCCGGAAAAGTATGCTTGCACACCGTGGCCAATGGCAACGGCCCAGCGGCGGCCTCTGTTGATGGGTAGAGAGGGAAACGGACGTCGGTGAAGTTCAAGTTTCAAGTTTCATTTATTGTGTATAGCCCTGTGAGCCATGCGGCTCTTAAGTCGGGTGCAACCGCAACAAACAAAATATGAACACAGAACATCCCAAAGCGACGACGCGCAACAGAAACATCCTGGAATTCAACCAGCAAATATTCCATAAAAAAACGTATTAAAACGCTGTGTGCAAAAATCACAATGTGGTGCAAGCCAACATCAACAACAACAACCATAAGACAATTTAGATTAACCATATGTTTTCGAATTACCAAAATAAAGCTACAAAAATAATGTAATAACAGTAATCATAGGAACTGTGATTTTAAATTTAACAATAAACGATATACATAACACGTACGACAAAACCTGCAGCCATAGCTGGCAGGACGACACTCCCAGTGTATGATGTGTGAGTGAGTCAGCAGCAGCGTGAGTGAGTGTATGATGTGCGAGTCAGCGTATGATAAGTGAGTCAGTAGTAGCTTGAGTGAGTGTATGATGTGTTAGTCAGCGCATGATGAGTGAGTATGAAGTGCGAGTCAGCCAGCACACGATAAGTTAACCAGTGTATGATGAGTGAATGGGTCAGTGGTTGTGCGAGTGTATGATGTGTGAGTGAGTAAGTGCATGATAAGCGAGTCAGTGCATGGTGTGTGAGTGAGTCAGTGCATGGTGTGAGTGAGTCAGTGTATGATGTGTGAGTGAGTCAGTGCATGGTGTGTGAGAAAGTCAATGTCGGCTCCCTCTGCTCGCGCCGTTGCCCCCCCCAACTCCGTCGGCCCCCCCTGGCTCTGTCGCCCCCCCCCAGCTCCGTCGGCCCCCCCCAGCTCCGTCGGACCCCCCCCCTGCTTCGTCGCCCCCCCCCCCCCCCCGGCTTCATCGACCCTCCCCGGCTCCGTCGCCTCCCCCCGGCTCCGTCGGCCCCCCCTTGGCTCCGTCGGCCCCCCCCGGCTCCGTTGCCCCCCCCGGCTCCGTCGCCCCCCCCCCCGGCTCCGTCGGCCCCCCTGGCTCTGTAGCCCCCCCCCCGGCTCCGTCGGCCCCCCCCCCGGCCCTGTGAGCCCCCCCCCGGCTCCGTCAGCCCCCCCCCCGGCTCCGTCGCCCCTCCCCCTCGGCTCCGTCACCCCCCCCGGCTCCGTCGGCCCCCTCTGGCTCCGTCGGCCCCCCCCGGCCCTGTGAGCCCCCCCCCGGCTCCATCGGCCCCCCCCGGCTCCATCGGCCCCCCTGGCTCTCTCGGCCCCCCCCGGCTCCGTCGGCCCCCCCCCGGCCCTGTGAGCCCCCCTCCCGGCTCCGTCGGCCCCCCCCGGCTCCGTCGCTCCCCCCTCGGCTCCGTCGCCCCCCCCCCCGGCTCCGTCGGCCCCCCCTGGCTCCGTCGGCCCCCCCCGGCCCCGTCGGCTCCCCCGGCTCCGTCGGCCCCCTCGGCTCCGTCGGCTCCCTCCGTCGGCTCCTTCGGCCCCCTCACAAACGGCCCCGCCAGCCGCTGCTGGGAGCGCGGCCCGGGAGCGCCCCGGGAGCGCGTGCACCTGGTCCGCGTGCGCGAACCGATGCGGGCGCACCAATGGCGGTGAGGAATCGCGGGTTGGCCAGGCAGTTCTTTGGTGTAGAGAAGGATAAAATGGGAGCAGTGAGCGACGGTGGACTCGCCCGGGTACACGTGGAATTATTCATACAGCCCTTTAAATCATCTCCGAGACACCCCCTCCAATCGGCGTGTATGAGTGACGTCACTGCCATTTGACCCCTGCCCCCCCGTCCCGCGCGTGCAATTGGTGCGCGGCGCCGGGAGAGTAGCGGCGTCGGATTTTGGGTGGCTGCGTGTCCGTGAGTGTGCACAGAGAGCGTGTGAATTGACCCAGGTGGCTAAGCACCAGCCGCGAGTCATGCCCCATACAGAGGACGTGGAGTCGGCGAGGCTGTGGACTCGAGGGGCCGCGGCGAGAGGAGGGGAGTCGGGGAGCAGCAACCCTCCCCAGGAAGAGGAAGAGGGGAGCAGCGGATCCCACACGAGTGAGGAGCCGGGAGTCAGCCTCCCCCACAACCACATGCTACACCATTGGATGGGGTTCCAAAATAAGTACGTTGCAGCAACAACAATAATGGCCACACATACATTCTGTTGTAACACAAAAATGGAATATAGTAATATGGTATGCGTAGACTCAAAACAACTGCATTTAGTAACATCTATCAATGTAATCATAATTAAAATAGATTGTACTCCAAATACCTAGCCAATTATTAATACTTTTAGAAAAGTCCTCTCTTGCAATGCTTCACAACCGGTGTTCTGCAGCAAAGTCCCAAGTGTGCCGCGGTATTTTCGAATTGATCAACAGGCACACAGACAACGAAATAAAGTAATTAATACTAACACAGACATCAACGTAAAATAACGAAATAGACATTGAATTTACACGGTTAAATTAAATCATTAACAGACGCACACAGTGACACACAAAACACACAATTCTCCCCGCCTGAGCCAGGTGCCCCCCCACCCCAGGTGAATGATTATACCCGGGCCTCACACGTCTGCAGTTCTCATCGAGTTCTGACGAGGCCCGGAGAAGACACGGCGATTGAGGGGAAAGCTACACACGTGATTGTGGAAATTTCACATTTCCATAATGGCACAGGAAATCCATCTATCGTCCACCTATCACTTGAGAAAGATGTGTGCACACGTCACACATCATCAACAGCCATGATCAATCCACTAATGGACGAAGGGCCCACAGTGATGTTCAGTGTGCCATTAAGATCGAGCAAGTTTGAAAAGTGTGCCGTGGAATGAAACGTTGAGAAGCACTGCTCTATTGGAATGTTTCACCAGTTTCATAAAGTATTATTTGGTACGTGTTGGATTTCAATATTGACATAGTGACGGCCTTTTTGGGGGAGAATATTCTGCGATTTCGAAGCCACAAAGTTACATCATATCTAATAGTGGAGCACTTTCTCCTGCGTCTCAGTCTGCATTGCGGAATGGGTCAAAGTGGGTGGGCCTCAGGCAGAGCTAAAATTAAGTCATACATAATGTAGAATTTCTCAGCAATTCAGGAGCCATGATTCCGCATAAAAAAATCATATGGCGACATATTCCATGACATTAAAGTGGAACTCCAGTACATGCATTCTGTAGAAACATGCACGAAACTGCTGACAACCCAACAAATGTGGAAAGAATGAGTGATGGAATGTTACCACCTCTGTCTCGAGGCCCAATACCTGGTGGGGTATTAGCAGAAAGGCCACCATTGTTTAGAACGCAAATACAGATTCGGTCACATTTTTCAAATTCAAAATAAATGACATGTCTATGCAAACTTGTGAAAGAATGTTTCATATGAAATACGATTCACACTTCCTTACAGGCTGCCTCAAGGTTATTTGAAAGTGGGTTTCAAGACACCGAGCAATAATCATAATAATATTCTTAGCTCTTTTGGTAAAGTCACGTTGAAGGGAAACAATAAAATAATAAAATATATATAAAACACCTGGTGATGACCGTTTGTGTTATGGTCGAAACGTCGTGAGAATTTTATTGTTTTATATATTTTATTATTTTATTGTTTTTCCTTCAACGTGACTTTACCGAAAGAGCTAAGAATATGAATTACTGCAGTCACGAAAGCTTTAAATTAAAAAAAATAATCATAATTCTTATTATATTTTATCGTAACACAGTAGTAACTGAGTTTTATTTGAAATTTCCCCTAGATATTACCAGCACACTCCAGCAAACCATCCTACCAGTGATAGACTACGACACGTACAAAACAAATGCATTTTCGGGTTCTACATTACCCGACAACACAATATGTGCCGGTGATGATTCAAGTGGTGTATGTGATGTAAGAATATTTCTTGTTTGAGTCACAATTTGCGACAATTTGTCTAGATTTGGTCTATGGAAAATATGGCAACCCTACGTGAATCCCAGTGAGGGTCCTTATTCAATTTACATTTGAGATTCAGTAAGGCTTTCTTAGATAAATAAAGTTAATTGCCAGTCATATGATGATCTTTAAAAAAATCAAGTCTCCCTAATGTGCAATTCCAATTTATAATGCAAAACAGTAATTGATCAAATGGACAAAGAACCTTAACATATTGTTGTAAATTTACATTATGAGACCTCCTTTGCCAGAAACAAGATATAGGAATAGGTTTTACCCTTTTTAACTGGCACAAAAACTGACACCTTTATTCAAGGCATCATGTTTGCAATAACCACAACACAAGCAGTCAAAATGCAAACAAAAAAACAACTCTGATAATAATATGCACTGTCCTTGAATTTGATTGGTCCACACCCGAGACAGCTTTTCTTAGAGCCTAGTCTCCATTGGTGTTGGACCAGAAGACGCCAAAAGGCGTACAACTCAGTTAAAAAGGGTAAAACCTATTCCTATATTGTTGTAAACTATACAACTTTTAAAGGGTAAATGCATCTAAATTATATTAAAAAATTCAATGAGTTCTCCATTGACCTCATGTCCCCAGCTTTTAATAAGAATTTACAGGGCTAAAACTACACTACGAAGTGTATGCAAGGACAATTTTTTTTTTAAACCCAAATATTTATACGAGAAAAGCTAAATGCATAATTGTGTCAATATTGGGCCATTGGATGTATAGACTGGTTTCAAACATGTCTTTAACATTACAATTACGTTCATAATCGATTTAAAAATAAATTACCAGTACTGTGTTTTCATATTGGGGTTGTCAGTAATATTTAATAAGATAATACTGTATTTTATGTGAATTTCCAATGTGTAGGTGATGGCGTGTTTTTAACTCGGAAGGATATTCTTGTGGCCGATGAATAGTACCATCAAGATGGTCATTGCCCTCTTAACACATACTGGATAATTGATTCTAGATTTGAAGCTTTCGTGACTGCAAGGATCCATACTCTTTGGTTCTATTCGGTAAAGTCACGTAGGTAAAAATAAAATAACAAAAATCACGACGTTTCGGCCACAACACAAGTGGCCTTCATCAGGTGAAGGGACCGGACTGTCCAGAGGACAGAGTTAGAGTGAAGACAGCCAAGCCCAGGTCGCGTCCTTTAAGCTGTGTGGGAGGAAACAAAAAACGCCTTGACAAAGGAATTAGCATAAAATGATGTACTGGATCGGCACGGTGGGGGGAGAGGGGGAGTTTACATAATGTTGGTGATGATTGCTTAATTGAAACCATCCTCTCAGTTGAAATTGTGTCTGTGTTAGTAAATCTGAATTGCCTCGTGGACAAATCTCTGATAAAAACCCGTGGGTTTGCAGAGAACCTTGGTATTGGAGAAAACTATATCGTGATCACCCACAGCGTTGTAACAGTGATCATTGGGGCATTCTGTCTACAGGAAACCCACCCACACAGATTCCTACTTGAAACCTGATTCCCACCACTACCCAGCTTAAAATAATTCTCTCATCAAAACTTTATACCATAGGGCTCATTGCATTTCGGACCAACACCACCTGACCAGTGAATTAAAACATGTACACCTGGCCCTCAAGAGAAACGGATACTCTGACCATACCATCCGCCAAGCTGTTTCTCCCACCATACAGAAACAACCACTTGATACTCCAGTCAAAACCATCACACTACCATATATAGCAGGCGTTACTAAAAAGATCTCCAAAATTCTAAACAAACACAAGATCCTGGTCCGGTTCAATACAGTACACAAAATCCGTGACCTGATCCCATCCGTGAAGGATGTCGTTCCTGACTTACAGTACCCCGGGGTTTACAAATTGAGCTGCACCTGTGGTGACTGCTATATCGGGGAGACGAAACGACATGTCTCTGACCGAATTCGCGAGCACAAATCAGATTTGAAACACGGCAGAACGAATTATTCTGCCGTAGCTGATCACTGTTACAACGCTGTGGGTGATCACGATATAATTTTATCCGATACCAAGGTTCTCTGCAAACCCACGGGTTTTTATCAGAGACTTGTCCACAAGGCAATTCAGATTTACAAACACAGACACAATTTCAACTGAGAGGATGGTTTCAAATGAAGCAATCATTGGAAAGATGTTCTAAATCAAACCAAACATTAAACTAATTTTCAATGGTACAGTATATTTTTTCAAGTAGTGGTATCCCAAACTTTCACAGTAGCTCATTTCACTTCACATCAACATTATGTAAACTCCCCCCCCCCCCCCCCCCCCACCGTGCCAGTCCAGTACATCATTTTATGCTAATTCCTTTGTCAAGGCGTTTTTTGTTTCCTCCCACACAGCTTAAAGAACGCGACCTGGGCTTGGCTGTCTTCACTCTAACGCTGTCCTCTGGACAGTCCGGTCCCTTCAACTGATGAAGGTCACTTGTGTTGTGGCCGAAACGTCGTGATTTTTGTTATTTTATTTTTACCTACGTGACTTTACCGAATAGAACCAAAGAGTATGGATCATTGTTATTTAAATAATGTTTCTTGAAATATGAACACAAGCTTGTTTAGTATAACATGAATCAATCTTTCCCTTTCAGTCTTTTTAACTTCTCAATGCTTGTCATGTAATTCCTGTACCTTTTTCCCTTTCTCCTCTCAAGTAATAATTCTGAACTCTAAGATGTACTCCCAATTTGTTTCAGTAATTCTACTGTTAAAAGCACATATAAAACACAGGTTTTGTTTTTTCTATTGCACCTTTAATGAGTTCTTTCTAGGAACCTTTATATGTTATACTCGTGGTTGCCTTATTAAAATGTTATTTCATAAATAAAAAATGTGATTCCAAATAGATGGACATTCACTCCTTTTGTACAACAAATACAATGTAAGCAGAATTAAATTAAATCACAGCTATATTGCACACAACCTTCAGCACCACAGAACCTTAATACATGCAGTGTGATGCATGGGATGTTACTTTCCCGTGCGTGGCTGAAATTGGATTGTGCAACATGGTCAACTTTATAGAATTCAATGTTGATTTGAAGCCATATTTCCTGATGATGACTGCTTGTGTTGCAGTCGAAACGTCGTGATTTTATTATTCTTTTTTCTACCTACGTGACTTTACCGAAAGAACCAAAGAGTATAGTTTCATAGAATTCCTTTTTAAATTCCCCAATGGTGACTGAAGGAAAATTTCATCCAGGAATGGATAAACCATGGCCGATGATGAACGTGGTCAACAACAGCAAGTTACTCGCAATCCAAGGTTTCACTGTACTCGCCAATCAATAATAGTAAAGATGTAAAAAAAGGGTTGGATTTGTGAACATTGATAGAAAATGACAGTCACACCGTGCAATATTACCGCACTGGGTGTAGTATAATTGGTCAAGGCGGATGTCACCTATCATCATTTAAAAGTGATTGAGCATACAATTGTACATACAGTTATTGAATACACTTTGGACATAATTCAAATCTTTGCTAAGCCACTGAGCAAAAACACCGAATTCTGTGTTTGGCAATAGCCGAGACCATTCATGGCCCCTTCCCACGTATTCCCATTAGGGAATCACGTGCGGGTGTGAACCAAGTACGCGCGTGCTGGTCACGCAATTTTGTTGGGGGCCGACACCCTTGCATATAATTTAGGGTCGTTAAATGACACGAGGTAATCCATTAACCGTTTTTAGAATCGATTACCAGTCGGAAATGTCGGGAACGGTGCCGTTTACAGTGGAATATTCGCGATTGCATTTATAGGTAAGTGGAAACATTCAATCTGCACAGCGGCCTAAGTAGATCATTTCTCAGTTAAAAGTGCAGTCCTGAAATTATTTATTTGCTCACTTCACCGCTGGCGAAATAGCCGTAATTACACGCAGTTCTATTGCGTATTGTCTCCTCTTCCACGCTGACCAAATATTGGACGAGGTGAACGTACCCACACTTTATCCCACCCACATACAACCTTGCCAAACGATTGTGGTGTAACTGTGGTGTCACAGCAGCGAAGCCGCTCCGTCGGAGCCATGCCTGCAACTGTGATGCCGAAACAGCGAAGCCGTCCTGCCGACGCCGTGGCCGCGATGCCGCCACTTCCGAGCGACGGGGCCGACGCTGCTGTTCCTTCACCACCCCCACATGAACACACACACACCCCCACATAGAGCCCCGAAGGGAGGTCACCTGGCTGACAGGTTTTCACCCAGAAGCCCTCTCACGGGACCAATCTTCACAATTTCCTGCGACCAGGGAATTGGGCGACCTCCCCCGAGGCTAACTCACACCGCGGCGCCGTAACTTGGGTTGTAATTACATGGTCACGACGGGGCTGCTCAGCCACCGCAGGTAGAAAACACACACAACACACACGGGTCAGCAGGCAGGTAGGGGGGCGGAGTCACGAACGGCGGGAAAACAGGGCCGGTCCTCTGATTGGTAGGACAGATGCGCTTGTGTAGAGGGTAAAATGCGGATGTCTGAGAGAGCACCGGCCCGGGGAGAGTGGCGGGAAATCCGAGCCACCTGATTGGCCGGGAAGGCCAGCGGATCAGCGCCAAATTATCTTTGATGTAGGGAACAATAAAAAGCGAGAGAAGGTAGGGATAGGAGAGTCACCTTCTTCTCAAGTCAGGGATCGTGGTAGTCACCTTGCCGGCCACTGGATCGTCAGTGAGACGAGTCACAGCGCAGCCCGGCCCCGCTCCCAACGAGAACGTCGAGCAGCCTCGCCTCTCCTTGGCTTCCCGCACATCCAAGGCAAAACGTGAGTACGAAATAAAGAGTTGGGATTTAGGGTAAGATCCTAGGGAGTTTAATTCTAATGGGACGAGGTAGATCGGATTAGACCATCAGGAGATAGGTTAGACCTGCCCTGCTGACTCAGACTGATTTTGGTGATAGTAGCTCGCAGACACGCCAGGAATAAATCGTCAGTGATCAATAAACCTTGTCGTGTGGTTTCTGCGAGTGTGGAACGGGCGCATGGTGGTGTGAGTCCGCTCGTCGTGGTATGGGGATTTGCGCGTGGGTAACTCTGTTGAGGCGGCCATTGTGTGCGCACCCGACCAGGGTTCCTGCGTCGTTGTACCCTGTGTTTGCGCACGAGTGTGTAATTACCCACGTGTTTGTGCTCGCCCATACGTGTAGCTCGTGGTTAGCGTGTGTGGTGAGCAACGGTGGATTCGCCAGGGTACACGTGAGATTATTCATACAGCCCTTTAAATAATCTCCGAGACACCCCCTCCAATCGGCAACGTGTGTGCGAAGGACGTCATTACCCTCTGACCCCTGACCCCCGTTCAGCACATGTGAGTGGTGCGCGGGGTTGTGTGAGCAGAGACGTCGCGTTTGAGTGGCTGAGAAGTGACGGATTGATTTAAGGCAGCCATGCGCCAGCCCTGAGCTATGCCCCACAAACAGGGCCCGCGGACCCGAGGGGCTGTGCTGCAAGGAGAGGAGACGGAGGGCGGTAGCACTCCCCCCACGAGCGAAGAGTCAAATAACGGCGGCTCTCACACGAGCGAGAGGTGCGGAGCCCGCAGCCCTACCGAGATCAGCCTTCCCCCGGAGGGGGAGCCGGGGGCCCGCGTCCCCCACATAACCATTTATACTATATCGCGGTCATCAACAGTGGAGCTTTAAGAAACGGCAATTGAAATGGGGAAGACATTTTCCCATTGCAACTGTCGTGGTGTGTGGGTGACATGCTCCGTTGTCACACCACGGATGCTCCCTTCATTCATCAGTGAAAACGTTAATGTTTATTGCTAGATATGTCTCTACAGTATGTGCAAAAACACGTCTTACCCGTTTTTTATTCGGTTATTGTACCGGTAATGCAACAAAAAACAGATTTCAAAAACCCTCGTATGATGGTTCCCAATAATTCAGACGTTCCAAGCCGAGCAATCAGCAGTAGCCCGCAATACAACGCTCCCTATGGGAGGCGCTACATTTGTGCTGCATCTAAAGCAGTGGTCCCCAACCTTTTTGGCACCAGGGACCGGTTTCGTGGAAGACATTTTTTTCACGGACCGGGGTGGGGGGGGGGGGGTCATCATTTGGGTCTTTCCCCCTTTTCAAAGAAGCTCCCCAGCGACGTTTGTTTTTTTTTACATATTTTGGCTACTAGGGGTTAGCTTGTGGGCGTAAACAAAACTGCGACTGAGACAAGTGCGCAGTGCCGGAAAGAGGCGCAGGTGGAAGTAATAATGGGGGCGGGCCACACGCGGACTCACCGCTCTCACCTCCCGCTCTGCGGCCCGGTTCCTAGCAGGCCACGGACCGGGGGTTGGGGCCCCTTGATCTAAAGAATCGGATTTTTTTACGAATCCACTTATTGTGTTTTCCAGAGTATACTGAACTGATAGAGTCAATAGAAAGTGGGCAAGTGTAAATTCTCGTTTCAAATGCTCTGAAAGTATGTAACCATTAAATGTTCTGAAAGTATGTAACCACATTTATGGTGAACGAACCGTAACAGAATTGAGCATGCTACGTCTAATGTGTGAAAAGGAAGCATTTTGTGTGGATATAACACACATTTTGTGGCATTGTTGTTAACCACAGATTAGTTTATCATTTAAGTACGACTAACAATATCAGGAGGGGCGAAATTAAGCAGGCTAGACGTGGTCGTCAGCAGCATACTAATGGTAACAGGTAAAAAAAACTTTTTCACAGATAAAATAGGTGCACACGTCGTAATAGTATTCCATGCATTGTGGTATTTTTATACTTTATAAACTTACTCGTTTTACTTCATGAAATAATTAACAGACTAACGTGTGCATTTACCTAAACGAGCTTATAAATGCAGTATATGTACATAATGTGGTATTTGAATACATATTTTAAAACAATGGCAATCAATTGAAAGTCACTATTCATGACACAATGCGCTCGTGAATTGTTTGTATATTTTCTGTCACAACTCAAAAAAATACGCAAGAATTTTTTAAGTAGTGATGGAACTTTACTACCTACGACTCGTAGACTCGTGACACCATGCCCGCAGAACATTTATCATCGCAAAATTTTTGCATAAAATACATTTCACTTCCTTGTATGTCCCTGGATATATAGAGGCTGCGCGTCGGTCATTTGACAGTGTGTTGAAAACCCCAATCAATAAATCATGGTCACTCTCCTGATCTTCACTTTCCTGCTGAATCAAGGTATTCACATATGTATTGCTCACAGTAAGATTAGTTCGCATTCTAGTTTTTTTTCATGTAACTACTAAATTATTTCACCAGGAGTGTTTGTTACTCACATGCTTTTCTTTCCACAGCATTTGTCTCGGCTCAGACTTGTGGTTTTTCTGCGACTCCACAAAACCGCATTGAGGGTGGTAATGAGGCCACTCCTCACAGCTGGCCTTGGCAGGTATGAGATCAATTCAAAATTTCAGGATTGTGACAGTATAATTAGTTTCTTAGATGTGAAGTTCTGCATTCACACCCGGGATGTAGACAAACAATAGTGTTCTTAGGCTACTTTTTTCAAACTTCAGCACGCTGATCCCTGCGTATTGGTGAAGGTGGAGAACATAGACATTCGAACATAGAAACAGTACAGTGGGTTACAATTGGCTCTTTACAGCTCTCTCCGATTATAAACAACACGGTACAATTAATTGACACATTATGGAAATTTGCCAGCCAGTTTATACTCACAGCTGAATATTGATTTGCATGATTTACGTTCTTATTTGACCTTGAGACTGTTGTATATGTGGGTGTGTGAAAATTGATGAAAAGTAATGAAAATTAAATGAAATTCGAAATTTGCATAATTAATCCAAAATTATGTTCATTCGTGTAATTATGCGTATAACTATGCTAATTAGAGACGTAATCGTATTAATTTATACGAGTGGGTGTGGTTGTGTTAATTATAGCCTTTATGATAATCAGGCCCCGCCTCGTTGACGAGGTGGGGTTATCAATCAGGATAACGCAATCAATCGTGTGCTGTTACGCTAGTGTCAATTCGGCCTCGTTGTCTAACTTCGTATTATTGATCAGCATAATACAATGATTCTCGCTTTAACACTCCCCGAGTGTTCATATTTTAGGTCCCAAGTTCATATCATTCGCTTTAGTTTAATGAGTGTGGATTGGTGTGTTTATAGTTTAGGTTCCCGAGTTCATATCTCATCGCAGGATACAGATCTTATGCAAAAATTTCAGGAAAGAATCACACGACCACTTCTGTATTAATCAATTTATTTTCTAATTAAACCTTAACTATAATATGTATGTGAACTCTCAATCTCAGAACTTCAACACGGTATCCACACGGTATCAAGACAGTCTCATCCACGACTGTACGATTTCACTTTGATAACACATGGACCCCGCATAAAGCGATTGCTGTTCGTGAGAGAGAGAGTTAGAACATGCCAATGCTATGCTACACAAAAGCTTATACATTATAATATGAACGATCATTATGCTTGAAATGGTCAGCACATTATCACAGGCGATTGATTAACCTGCAACGGTATTCATATAAAAAGACAATCAAACAGTTATTATTTCCAAAGGCATAAATGTAACAACAGATCCACCGGACAGACTATAAGATTACCGAAATGGCTTATGTGTGAGGGTGTGTGGCGGAACGTGTTATCTCACGGGAGATTAATTAATTCGTGAATAAGATTGTATGATCAGAAAATCGGTTTCGCACGATTCCTCCCCGGGAGCGTAGCTCCGTGGCGAAGGTGCCAAGGATTAATTCGTATTGATGGATCGGTTGGTAACTTATGCGATTAGAAGTACAGTCCAAAACAAAATATTAAAGAGGGAAATTACGAATATACTTATAAACGACGGACTGTTATCACACGATCGATGCTTCCACGGCCAGATGGTTCACGGACTTGAGTGTGTTTGTGTGTGATGAATTGTGTGGAGTAGTCATTGTTTGGAGTTGAGTCTTTAGGTCCAGCGAACGTCAGATTGGTCGTGTAGTGGGGCATAGCGCATCATCGTATCGTGGAGTTCTCTTCATAGGGTAATGTGAGTGTGGTTGGTCTTCTCGCGTTAACATACGTCGACGTGTCCCTTGTATGAAAGGGATACTCGCTCCCTTTAGAGCGGTCAGGGTGAGTGGGGGTTGTGCATCATACGTATCGGCGTTCCCTTCTCCACACAGCAGCCAGCCTCTGTCCACGGGAGAGAGTTGCTTGATCGCTCTCAGTGCTGCTCAGTGGACACCTCTCTCCACTGCTGGATGAGCTGCGCGATCACGCTCGTGTTGGTTCGCTGACAACAGTTTCTCTCCGCTGCTGGATGAGCTGCATCGGCACGCTCCCTCTCTCTGGGTGGAGAACTCGAACGTGCTCGTTGCTGGTTTGCTGAAAGCAGGTTTTTCTCCACTGCTGGATGACTCAAGTCGCACGTGCTCTTGCTCTGGTTTGCAGAAGCTCTTGCTTGGTGCGTCGGTTGCTCTGCAGCTGGACTCAATGTAGAATAAACTTCCAGCAATACTCTGTCTTTCAGCTCTTGGAAATCACACTAGGTGACGCCTCACTACCCTGCGAGTCTTGCCAACGTCAGTGGGTAGCGACGGGCCACTTTGGCCTCTGCTCGCCGCCCCCTGCTCTGCAGCTCGCCGGCTGGCGACCTGTTGCTCTCGTTCCCGATTTGAACTGCTCCTGAGCTGACTCACTGGTCGAACTCCCCGCGTTCCGACCCCTCCGAGTCGAACTCCCCGAGTTCCGACCCCCCTGGTCGAACTCCCCGAGTTCCGACCCCCCTGGTCGAACTCTCGAGTTGAACTCCGAGTCGAACTCCCCGAGTTCCGACCCCCTGGTCGAACTCCCCGAGTTCCGACCTCTTCCGAGTCGAACTGTCTCCCGAGAGTCGACCCCCCGGTCGAACTCTGGTGAGCCGACCCCCCCCCCCCCCCCCCCCCCCGGTCGAACTGAGGTTTCAATGCTCAGGATCCTCTTTTTATGCCCAAAAATCCTTTCACTCGGATCCTGCCCACAAGGCGGGGTTTCTTTCTATTTTTGCTGTGTCAGGACTTGTCCGTATGTATCTGCGTCCGTGTGTGTCCGTACATGTGTCAGTGTGTGTCATTGTGTGCATCACCCACGGTATATTCCGTTGTCATACTCCTACCATAAAACCCACAAGTAAAACAATCAAATGTTATAAATTGTCTCGAAGGCGCCTCTCTGTCTGGGTGCACAACCTGGAGGGAGGGGCGATATTCCCTCCGACTTTCACCGACGCACAAAGAAATGGTTAAAAAGTTTTAAGTTAACATTTCATTTCATCAGAGTTCCACAGTTATGATTCTGTATTAATCCAAGGTCTGGGTCAGCTTCCCGTTGTGGTGTTTGACTCGTGTTTCCCCGAGCGTATACACACTCCTACTCCGCGCTGCGGGGATATAAAGACGGCCGGGATCTTCCTTTCTCTCCGACCCTGGGTTTAACATCGCCCTTTGCTTACGTTGCAGTTTTGCTGTGCGCTTGCATTTCTTTTCCTCTCTACTCTTACTTTAACCCGGCTTATTATTTGCGTATGGGTGGATTAGAGCATTCATGTTGACTTAGGAAAACCTGATTGTTAGGCTTCGGGTCAAGTCGTATAGAAATTATTAAAATATGTAAATACATTTCATATTAAATTAATAGACGGGTGATGGTTACATTGACGTAGCTTGTGGCAGGGTTCAATTAAAGTGAGTGTGAAGATCAATAACTTTAGCCTACCCTGTCGTTAAATTCCGACTTTAAGTTACTTTAATAGTAATGCAGAACCAATTAGCTTTTTGACTTAACTAGATCTAGGCTAACGCAACCTCCCAGTGACCCTGGCTTTGTGTTTACGTCAGCCCCTTGCAATCCGCTGCGCTCTGCTCTCTATCTGCTCCCTCTGACCCTGGGAGGGCTCTGAACGTCAAAATCGTGTTAGTGGGTCAACGTAAATATGACCTCCACATGCCATGCTGAGGCCTGGTTTGGTGTTTTTATTCATTATTAAAATTAAAAGAAACAATAGAAATATGTATCTATATGCATTGAAAAATTACTTGTTAATATTAAGATGGAAAGGGGGGCATATACAACAAGACAACACAACATCTTAACTCGAATCAACTCAGTCAGCCCGAGTTGACCTAATTTTTCTCAAGTTTAAAAACAACACATCTATGATGAATTCTAAGCGATATTAATAAGGACTTGTAACATGGATCACTAAAAGAACACAGGGCGATTTGTGTTCATTCGGTTCTGACCTGACCTCTGCCTCCATTAAGCATCTCCTCCCGCCATACTTTTCTTAACTTTCTTTTTCCATTTTATTTCATGCTATTCTTCTAATTTCCTGTCCATTTAGTGCTTCCTAGATCACAGCTGGAGATCAATGTAATTATTTTCACACAGTCACTTTGAGGATGTGTTCTTCTCCAAGTCGTGTGTCTCTACATTGGTACTCTTTGGTTCTATTCGGTAAAGTCACGTAGGTAAAAAACAAAACAACAAAAATCACGACGTTTCGGCCACAACACAAGCGGCCTTCATCAGGTGAAGGGATCAGGCTGTCTCGAGGACAGCGCTGGAGTGAAACACAGCCACGCTCAGACCGCGACCTTTAAGCTGTGTGCAAGGAAATAAGGTGCCTTGACAAAGGAATTAGCATAAAAATTAGCATTTGATTGGCCGACTTTGCATAGAGGTAGTGTACATGCGGGTGCACATGCCGGTTGGCGCGGGGGAGGGGGAGTTTACCTATTGATGGTGTGAAAAGGGAATTTAAGAGCTGCGAAAGTTTGGGGTACCACTATTTGAAAAATATACTGTACCATTGAAAATTTGTTTAATGTTTGGTTCGATTTAGAACATCTTTCCAATGGTTGCTTAATTTGAAACCATCTTCTCGGTTGAAATTGTGTCTGTGTTTGTAGATCTGAATTGCCTCGTGAACAAATCTCTGATAAAAACCCGTGGGTTTGCAAAGAACCTTGGTATCGGAGAAAATTATATCGTGATCACCCACAGCGTTGTAACAATGATCAGCTACGGCAGAAGAATTCGTTTTGCCGTGTTTCAAATCTGATTTGTGCTCGCGAATTCAGTCAGAGACATGTCGCTTTGTCGCCCGGATATAGCAATCACCGCAGGTACAACTCAATTTGTAAACCCCAGGGTACTGTAAGTCAGGAATAACATCCTTCACGGATGGGATCAGATCACGAATTTTGTGTACTGTATTGAACCGGACCTGGATCTTGTGTTTGTTTAGAATTTTGGAAATCTTTTTAGTAACGCCTGCTATATATGGTAGTGTGATGGTTTTGACCGGAGTATCAAGTGGTTGTTTCTGTATGGAGGGGGAAACAGCTTGGCGGATGGTACGGTCAGAGTATCCATTCCTTTTGAGGGCCAGGTGCACATGTTTTAATTCACTGGTCAGGTGGTGTTGGTCCGAAATGCAATGAGCCCTATGGTATAAAGTTTTAATGAGATAATTATTTTGAGCTGAGTGGTGGTGGGAATCAGGTTTCAAGTAGGAATCTGTGTGGGTGGGTTTCCTGTAGACAGAATACCCCAATGAGCCATCAGGTCTCCTCTCAAACAGAACATCTAAGAATGGTAGCTTGCCATCTTTCTCCACTTCCATGGTGAATTTGATAGCAGGCATTACTAAAAAGATTTCCAAAATTCTTAACAAACACTAGATCCAGGTCCGGTTCAATACAGTACACAAAATTCGTGATCTGATCCCATCCGTGAAGGATGTTATTCCTGACTTACAGTACTCCGGGGTTTACAAATTGAGTTGTACCTGCGGTGAATGCTATATCGGGGAGACAAAGCGACATGTCTCTGACCGAATTCGCGAGCACAAATCAGATTTGAAACACGGCAAAACGAATTCTTCTGCCGTAGCTGATCATTGTTACAACGCTGTGGGTGATCACGATATAATTTTCTCCGATACCAAGGTTCTTTGCAAACCCACGGGTTTTTATCAGAGATTTGTTCACGAGGCAATTCAGATCTACAAACACAGACACAATTTCAACCGAGAAGATGGTTTCAAATTAAGCAACCATTGGAAAGATGTTCTAAATCGAACCAAACATTAAACTAATTTTCAATGGCACAGTATATTTTTCAAGTAGTGGTACCCCAAACTTTTGCAGCTCTTAAATTCCCTTTTCACACCATCAATAGGTAAACTCCCCTCCCCCCCGCGCCAACCGGCATGTGCACCCGCATGTACACCACCTCCATGCTAAGTCGGCCAATCAAATGCTAATTTTTATGCTAATTCCTTTGTCAAGGCACCTTGTTTCCTCGCACACAGCTTAAAGGTCGCGGTCTGAGCGTGGCTGTGTTTCACTCCAGCGCTGTCCTCGTGACAGCCTGATCCCTTCACTTGATGAAGGCCGCTTGTGTTGTGGCCGAAACGTCGTGATTTTTGTTGTTTTGTTTTTTACCTACGTGACTTTACCGACTAGAACCAAAGAGTATGGATCCTTGCAGTCACGAAAGCTTTAAATCTAGAATCTCTACATTGGTGTTCAAAAATAAATCAGTATATTTACAGATGAGACGATACATTTTTACTATGGTTGCGGTGACATGGAAATACTATGATATATCATGATCATTGTATCATCTATTTGTAAAATATTATTCCATGATTATTGCCGATTGAAGTTTTTACAAATATTTAATATCTTGACTTCTTCGTCGTGTCACCTGTCCAACCTGCACGGTCTTTTCCCAATATTCTGCACAGGCCACCGCTTCTGGTGTTGGCATTGCCAAATCTTGAAAAGTGCATTGTGGTGCTGGAGGGCATCTCAGGAGTAGATCCATGGTTTGCTCCTTCTGACAAGCACAATGTTCGCTTATGCAGAAGCGCCATGATTTAATAAGAGAGTTGTATCTGCTGAAACCCACTCTCAGTATGTTTAGGCTCCGGCATGTGAGCTATTTGGAATTGGAACCATATGCGAGCTCCTCACTGGGGATGATTCTTCACCGATTCCATTCAGCAGTTTTGTCACTTGATTTTTCCCATTCTGTTTGCCAGAAGGAAGTTCTAGCAGATTCCGGTGATGTGGTCAGTGGCACAGTGGAGCACAAGAAGCTGTTTCTCGATGACAGACAGTGTGCTGGCTGATGGCCATGTAGCGGATGACGAACGTGTCACTCTGACTTGCCGGTCGTGGTCACCTGCTCCTCACGTCCTGATGTTAGGGGGGCGCTATGCCAGATAGCGCATATAGGTAGCGGACAGGTGGCTCTCAGGCACCCTGTTAGGATTCTGCACGTGTCATTTAGGGCAGTGTCGACATGTTTGCTGTGGGTTGAGCATCCCCAGGTACAACATGGATATTCAGCCACATAGAAACAAACTGATAAGGCGGTGGTGCATAGAGTGGACAGATGTGCACCCCACTTTGAATTTGCGAACTTTTGCAGAATACTGTTTCGTGTGTTGACCTTGGCTTTGGTATTTAAAGTGTGTTTTTTCGTAGCTGAGTATGCGATCCAGTGTTACCCCGAGGTGCACTGGGTAACTCTGGTGCACTAGGCTCTGGTCTCCCCAAGTGACATTCAGGCGTCGCTCTGCATCCCAGTTTCATAGGTGGAAGGCACAGATTTGGGTTTTACTTGGGTTGGGTTTGAGTTGATTATTTAGGTAGTATTTTGACATCTTGTCCAGTCCCCTCTCCAGGATCTTCTCTGTGTTCTCGAAATTCCTCAGTAGTGTGGTAATACAGAGGTCGTCAGCATAGACGAACCGCTGAAATTCAGCAGGAAGTGGCTGATCATTGTAGATATTGAATAAAAGCGGGGCGAGCACACTGCCTTGTGGTAAGCCATTCTTTCTGGAACCCCATCTACTTTTCTGACCATAGATGCGTCTGTTCTCTAGGAGGCTACGAATGGTCTGGCTAAGGTCTAGGTCGCCATTTATGAGGTACAGTTTGTGGCTCAAGATACGGTGTTGAACAGTGTCATATGCAGCAGACGTATCAACAAACGCTGCACCAGTGATCATCTTCTGTTGGTAACCATCTTCGATGTGCTATGTGAGGTTTTGTAGTTTGCCTGCACAGGATCGACCAGGTCTAAATATAACATGTACAGAGTACAATCATTACAGATCAGAAATAAATCACGATTACCAATTAAATGAGCACTTTACAAAATATTTTTTGGTTTAATTTATCACTTGGCAGTTATGTGGCATAAATAATTGGGCTCCTTTAATTGCTGATATATGTTGTGCAACTGACAGTACAACAATGACTGTAGATGTTTTACTTGCATATGGCAATATGTTCTTGAGCTGCATGCTAATGTCGAGGTCTGCTAGCCATGAGAGGGCTTCAAGAGGGAGTTTGTGTAGTGTTGCATGGTTACAATCGCACTTTGGCTTGTCTTTGATATTCCATTCATGGAGATGTGTCCATCGGCCTGTTGATATTATGATACAGTTAATGGTTGCACCAGTGTCTCCGAGGAGTTTCAAAGCCAAGAGGTGCCATGTTTAAGTCTCAAATAAGGTGTTTCTTCTGGATGTCCGCACCGTTCCACGCTTTGCCAGCGTTCTTCCGAATCTGGATGAGACTCTAGGATGGTGACAGCACGACCCAGAAGAGGGATCGGGACTAGAGTCGGTAGCTAGGTACATTGTTGAGGTCTTGGTTAATAGGTAGGTTGTTGTTTGAAAGAAAACATGTAAATACCCATTTACTGTAGTGTCCATATCTCCGTGGATATTTGGTGGCAGAATGTTCACCAGAAGAGCGATCCAGGAGATTGGTGTTGGTTTCAGAATTCCAGTGATGATATCAATTGTGGTAGATAATTATACAACGAGCAGTTTTGTGTATGAGCTCCCAGACGAGGCTGGAGTGCAATACTCTGCACCTGAGTAGATCAGTGACAGGGCGGCAGTTCACAGCTATTTTCCGGTGCCTGGGGTCATTCCTGAAAATTTCTGTAGCAATACGATGTTTTAATTTGTCTTTTCACAGATCTTGTTTTATACTGTATGGGGCTCAAAGGTTTGGCGTATATCCATGATAACCCCTAGATATCTTGGAGTGGGATCATAGTACACTGGGTTACCACAAAAGGATGCATCAAGGGTCGCATCTGCTGAACAATTATTCAGGTGGAGTCCGCTTTTGGTGGTTTTGGAAGGATTTGATTAGTCGCCAACAATGAAAATATGCCTGTTAGAGAATTAACAATGGTCTCGAAAGTTGTGCCCTGTGTGGCAAGGTTAAATAAAACAAAGTTTAGTTTAAAGTTTGTCATGTGTATATATGTATATAAACTTGCAAGAAAATGTACATGTCAGGTTACATATGTATTGCATCGTGGCGGTGCTAGCACAGAGCCTTGAGAAAGGCCATTGTTCATAACTCTCGTGGCTGTGTTCACCAGTGAGGCGTATCCTCAAAGTACATTTGCCGACCATCGGGTCAATTAGGTGTACAGTTGAACGGCTTCGATTTTGGCTGCCAACGGTATCATAGGCTGCAGAGGTCAATCATTGCTGTATTGATTTTCTGTTCACGATGAATGCCAGCTTCTGTTCACAACAGCTACGGTCACTTCGAAATCCGGCTTGTTCGAGAGGCAGTTATGAGTCAATAATGGGGGGAAATCAGGCAATCATGCACGTTCCATTAGCTTGGAAGTGGAGGACATGAGAGATATCGGCCTGGAGCTTGAGAGCGAGTCTTGCAGGTTTATGGGTTTCAGAATGGGGACAACTGAAATAATTCCCTTATTTCCGGATATTACCTGTCTTTTGTTTCCTCCTGATGACGATCGCTTGTGTTGTGATCGAAATGTTGTGGGGTTTTTTTATAATTGAACATATCTACGTGATTTTACCGAGAGACCCAAAGAATATGAATTCCTGCAGTCACGAAAACTTTAAGTCAATAAATTACCTGTCTTGTTTATGATGGTCCATATATTCCCAGGTTCTTTAGGAACTCAGGACAAAGGCCATCACATCCCTATGCCTTGCTAAGAATTTATGGCCCCGAGGGCCCCTTCCACTTCAGTGAGTGTACGTTCACTAGATTATTGCTTCTGGTAGTTGACTCAAAGTGATGGGGAGTTGTTTCTGGACACCCTGTTTGGTGCGATTGTCCATTGGTGTCTTTGAGCAGGATATTGTGTGGGAAGCCAACGTATTTGATTTAGGGTTTGGTAGTCTGTGCTCTGTTGGTTGAGTCACCTAGGTTCCAAAGGAGTTACCAGGCTTCATGGCTTGAGTGAGTAAAGTCCAAATCTGCAGTGAGGTATTTCCAACGTTCTCTTCAGCAGAGTTCAGGGACACTAGCAGTGCGGTGCCCTTGTTTTTTTCACCTTGTTTAATGAACTCTTTGAAGAGATGTTACATTTTTGATTGCCAACATGGCATGTATCTTTACCGATTCCCTCCCAAGAGAGAAATCTCTCGTGGCAAATGTCAGAATTTTTATGAATTTATTGAAGATTACAGGCTTTGGCTCCAGGTTTCTTCATAGCTGGGCCAGTTGGCCTCATGAACTTTCCAACGAGAATGTAGTTTTGAGGTTATGACCGGTATCGGTAGCCCAGTGTGCGTGACTGCCGATCTGTGTTGGGTCTGCAAATGTACCTATAATTGTTCATGACGCAATTAGTGGCTGTCCATTCTGGTCTTTTGAGATGAAGCATAAGTTCTGGGTTATGCTCATTGGTTTTTTCGGTAAAGTCACGTATGTAGAAATACCATAAAATAATATTAAAATAAATCAATCATGACGTTTCGACCACAACACAAGCGATCTACATCAGGTGTAAAAAACAAATAGCGAGGGAGCATATAGGGCGACACCAACGCAACATATAGAGAGCGCCAAACTGCACGGAGGTAAATACAACAAGAAGATGAGAGACGAGAATTCAACAAACCTAAGAAAAAATTAAGTGATGCAAAACCAGTCAGGCCAACAACACAGTTAGTCACTTGCCTGGCAGACCACGAATTTCAGAAGAGTGCTAAATTTCGTGTTCATCCTCTGGATTGAACATACCAGCATAGACAGAGTACAAGTCAGCAGAAATACATATACAGGGACACCAAGAGGCAAGGAGAGGAAAGGCGGACAGGAAAGCAAGGAAAAAGAAAAAGGGCCGCAGGGATGAACAGACAGAGGCCTTAAATAGAAGTAGAGGTGAGGGGGAGGGACCGGGTGGCACGGCAGCAGAGGAGGTGGGAGGGGTAGGAGAAAGCAAGGGGCGCAAAACGTTTAGGACAGAATTGTAAAGGTAACTTCCCCGTAGAAGTGTGTTAATAAAGAATTACAGCTTTCGTGACTGCATAAATTACTCATTGTTTTTTTCGGTAAAGTCACGTATGTAGATATACCATAAAATTATATTAAAATAAATCAATCACGACGTTTGGACCACAACACAAGCGATCGCTTGTGTTGCGGTCGAAACGTCGTCAGACCACGAATTAACAAATTATGGAAAATTTCTATGAACATTATCGAATTTCCGTGTTAAGGAAATTTCACACAGCACACGCCATAAGATCAATAAGCAGCACCCGGAAGGCTGCGTTATCCATCCGAAAACAGTGTCACGGTATCCCTACAATACCGTGACACTTTACCAGTCATTCAAATGCGTGTATTTTTGACAAGTTCCCTTAAAAGGTTGTTTTTCTTTTAAACTATTCAATCGTTTTAATATTTACATTAATTTGATTATTTTTGTACTGGATACCGACCTGTATTCCTTTAGGTTTCAGACCAGAAAGTTACATTTAGGTCTTGAGTAATTCAATATCCAGTTGATAAACTTTAAGACAGCAACCAATCGGTTTATGGACTTTTTTGGCATTTAGCTCAACCAATCCTATCTAAATTCAAATTAACGCTATCCAATTCACCTAGATGACGATATAAGTTGTGTTTAAGGTAATACGAAAACACGTAACAGGTGGCCCACGTGAAGACTACCATCTCCCACTCATTACTGTAGAATGCTTGTAACAGGTTTATTTTGAGTGAACTACAGTTTAAGACATTGGAAGAACCACTCAGTAATATTGATTAATACTGATAGTATATTAAAGCTAAAAAATAATGCCAAATAGAAAAGGAAACTAATATCGCATTGTCACATGAAAAGTCATCTATAACGTCAGCCTATTAAAATAATTATGTTATGTTTGCTGGCGTTTGCAGAGTTGTGTCTGCACACCACTAATAATCATCAGCCATGTCCAATCCGCTGCTGAAGAATGTTTGATAATAAAAAAAACTATTCCATCTTTTTGCGTACATTTTATTTAGATTACTGTATTTCGTGCATGATTCGATGCCTGTATCATGAGCATAAGTATTTAAGTTAATTAATAAATCGGTGCATGCATGTTAGGTGTAATGTTGTAACGTTCAGATCTGCCCCTATTGGACATCTGTTTAAAGAGCTTCATAGCTCATCAGATTTCTCCAGTAGAAATAAAGATTCTAACGTGCATCTTTGAATGATTATAGACTTTGACTGCTCGATTGTATCTTGATGCGATAACAGGTCTCTGTGCAATACTACAATTCAACGACAAACGCATGGTACCACTCTTGTAGTGGAACCCTCATCGCCCCACAGTGGGTTCTCACAATTGCCACCTGTGCCAAGTAAGTTTCTCATTTGCATTCAAGTTTTAAGATATTAATCATCACAAACCTGCTATTGTGTTATGTATAAAGATATACGTTGTAGATATTTTATTATTTGTAGCCATGCTTTTGTTTCTTAGGATCAATGGTACTTTGTTATTTATTTAAAAATTGGAAGCCCTTAAATGGAATTAAAGCTGTTTGAGTTGCGTTGTTTATGTGAAATCCACAGGCAGACGTATTATCTACGAGTAGTGCTCGGCAAGCACAATATATACCAGCAGGAGGCTGGGGCAAGTGTTGCAGAAGTCTACTTAACTGCTTACCATTCCGGATTTAACTACACCAGCTCTGAGTAAGTATTACACATTTACTTCTGTCTATGTCTGTCCCACAAAAAATGACTGCATGATTTGGTGATAAATGATCATCGGATGACCACCCATACAATGCATTAGGAACAAGTTTTTTTTCTGGCTGGCATGCCATGCGCCGCCCACATTCGCAGAGGGGGAGGGGGCATGCGGGTGGCCAGCAGTGAGTGGGGGCGTGCAGTGGGGGGGCGGGGCCGCTCGTGGGAAGGGGTGCGCGAGGAGGGGGACACGGGTTGAGGGGGGGGCGACTGGGGCGCATGCGGGTAGGAGGGGGGGCCTGAGGGTTGTCACGTGCAAGAGGTAGGGGGGTGCTGGTGACGTTGGGGTTGGGGAGGAACCTGGTTCAACACAGATACTTTTATAGTTTACTTTATTATTAAAAGTTTTGCTGGTTGGGTGGCTGGAGGTACGGATGGTCACATCCAAAGGACGTGCAGGTTGCTAATTTCATGTGTCATTCGACCATCAAAACAAATGCAGTGGCTTCAATCTTTTCTGAGTAAACCCATTTTGTGTGGTTGCTATTGAAGTCACCCACATATATAGCCGGGTGAGTGACTGCTGGCAGTGGTGGTAATGGCAGTGGTGGTAATATATACATCGATGACCATCACATGACTGTGATATTTATTGTCGACAATCTTTACTACCCGGCTTCACCCGAGACTTGGATTCTTGTCTTGGATTAATTTAACATTCCCTTATATTTCACTGGAAAACCCTGAAGAAAATTTATGCTTGCAAGAAAAAAAAAATCCGAAACAAATCAATTTAAGTAAATCGGATGTTTTTCACTCAAGGAAATTAAACCTTAACCAGGCAACTCGGGAAGGGAATGACGTGACGAGCTGGAAATTGTCGCGTTCCCTTAGAAATTCCAGACAGCATAAGCCGTGCAAATTTCATTACGTCAGAGGTCAGCGTTCGAGAGTTTTTGCTGCTTCACACAAACAGATGTATTTTCTGCTTTATATTTAAGAACGAGCTGAAAATAGTCGCGTTGACTTAGAAAGTCGAGACAGCGATGCGGGATACACGGCCTACGCGGAGGGTTGGGGGGGGGGGTAATGCGTGACGTCAGCAGGCACACTGCGTAACGCTGCCGCATGCGGGTGACATCACAGATGTGACGTCACCGCTCACTTGCCGTGCAAAATATATCCATTATTGCGCCCCCCCCGCCCCCAAAAATACAAAAGTCTATTTTTATACTTTTTGCATTGTGTACAGTCTAGAAGCTACCCACATGCCAAATTTCATGTTTGTTGCATGTCGGGACGTATGCTAAACATTTCGAACAGACACACATTCACAAACTTCCCTTTTATATATATAGATGTGCCATCACTTGTGGTATACTTGAGGGGGTGTACCTTTAAGCCTTGCCTAAGCAAGGTGGCAAGGATATTAGGGTGGTAGATGGCATCAGCAAGGGTGTAACTATTTATTTGGTAGTTTGCCATCTACATCCTGTCCTCAATGTGCGTCTTCTACAAGGCAAAAATGTGAATGTTGTTTCCCCTTTGGTTTCTGGCCAGGAAGTCACATTTAGATCTTGATAGTTATTACATTTATTCTATTTAGCGAATGTGTGGGGGTGTCCACCCCCTCCACTCTCCCCTCCTCCTCTTCGGCCGCCTCTCGCCGGGCCTCCGCCGATCGAGTGATCGGCCCACCAAAGCCAGTGCCCTCTCTGAGGGACATACCTGAACGGCTGGCTTTGCCACCACCGAGATTAGACTATGGGGCATGCCTCACCGTTCACGCTATTTCTACTGTGTAAACGCGCTGCGTAAAGCGTGCTGTGTAAACAAACATGCGAGCGCAAGCACGCGCAAACGACGGCGGCCGTATGTGCTGCAGTACACGCGCCTCATGCGCACGCTCAAAGCACACCACCCCCACGCTGCAGCCCTGCACTCACTCTCACGCTGAGCACACCGTCTCTCCACGCAGACAAGCCACTCACAGATCACAGACGCTACGGCGAGGTTTTGCCCACACACACAGAAATCACACTACACCGATATCCTGTACTAGAGTTTATTAATGGCGCCAATACGCATTTCGCGAGGAGAGCCTAGCGTAACTCTGCCTATAAACCCAGCTACTCAAACGTCCTACCACGTACCTTGAAACTGGACTCGCGGGAGGGAGGATGAGAGAAGACTTGCCTAATAACTGTCTCGCAGCAGCACTCGCTGGCATCACACGGATGCTGTGAGCGGCTTGAAGAGGCAGGACGGCAGGCAGGGAGTGGGTCGTGACGGCCCGGAGGTTGTAGACAACAGCTCCAATCCTCCCGGGGCTCCCACCTTTATACTCGCGCAGCCGCTCCGCCCACCCATTGTTCTCCTGTGCCCAATAGTTCGCGTCTTAGGGTCTGCTCTTTATGCCTAATATTCCACCCTCCGTCCTCCCCCAAATGTTGTGTGTAACTCATTGCAGTTGGCCCAGGGAACCTTTTCCTTTTGCACCCATACAATTTTAAGCCAATTTAGGGGCACCACAATGTAACCTGTCCTGTGGGGGTCGGCCAATCTCCTGGCACCGGGAAACCGTGGAACTCTCCCCCTAGGGGCCCTTCGGATTAAAACCCGATGTGCCAGGACAATACGTGGGTGCGCTATGTGCGGGTGTGCGTCTAGTGCAGGGGCCGGGAGGTAGTCGCGGCGCTTGCGGAGTTGCTCCGCGGTCGTGGCACCACAAATGCAAAGTCATAAAGCTAAGCGGTTGCTTTCTAGTCCTGCTGAGTTAAGGGTGAGTAGACCTCCACTGAGTATATGGATTGGGCAAATGTGGTTTTCTTGCAGGCAGGTGTTGGGCAGCAAGGACTTAAATGAGACTGTGCTTGGCTGCTGATATGCCTTCGACATTAAGTTGGAGGATTCGTAGGGCTGGTCTGACTGAAATGTGATCTTGGTGCTGTGTGTTCTCGGTTTTGGGACTTTGACTATAATTCTTTGAGGCTCTTCTCACGAAGCTTCTTTTCGAATTTAGTCTGCGTGTAGGATCATTCATTTTCCCAGGCAGACTCGGATACTGACGGGGCGTAACGTGAACGTTGATCCATTATTCCCCAGTTATTCGTTATTAACTGTTTTATTGGTACACTCAATCGGTTGTTCACCTTTTCAAGGGTCATTATTGGAAGGTAGCTCTGCTATCTGGATTTAAATTAATGACATCAAATTCACCTAGATGACGGTATTAATTATGTTTAAGGTGACACGAAAACCCGAGGCTACCATTTCCCACCCTACATTTTTGATAATAAACAAAATCGAGTGTGTAGGTTTAACAAATAATACATTATTTGTTTTTTTAGGAGCCAATCCACTATATTGTGTACACGTTTTATATCTTGATGCTTATCTCAGATCTTCTCATTCTCAATATGAACCCTTTAATTGTGTATAGAAAAGACGTTGGATTGATTAAGCTGACAGCACCGGTGACGCAGGACACTGGAATACGGATTGCCTGCCTTCCCAGTGACAACGAGCAACTGTCATCGACAAGCACATGCTACACCATCGGCTGGGGCTCCAGAATAAGTAGGTCGCAACAACAAGGATGGCCACACATACATTAGGTAGACACAAAACAAATATGGAATACAGGATAATAATGTGCAATGAGTAACATATATAATCAATGTAGTAATCGTCATGATAATCTTGATTTGAAGCTTTCGTGACTGCAGGAATCCATACTCTTTGGTTTTTTCGGTAAAATCACGTAGGTAGAAATAAAATAAATTAAAATGAAATAAATCATGACGTTTCGATCGTAACACAAGAATCCTTCATCAGGTGGAACAACCCACTCACTAATCCTAATCTGGGCGGGGGTAACAACCATCACCCACCCGGCGACTCGTGAGGGTTGAGGTCCATCCCTGGCTTGAGCGGCAGTGGCGAGATGTCTTCACCTTGGTCCCCAGCAACACAAACTCCTCTACACTCTCACGGCCGTATTTATGTCCCCTCTCCAATTAACCAACTCCACCCTGGTGTCTCTTTAGGGCCAGACCGGCTGGCGCCTGTCTGACCATCAATCACCCCTTATCGCCCGTTTCCCTGGCAACACCTCTGGTTTAACATGTAGGCTTTCGCGACCAATATTATTCACTGCACCTGATATGAGTTAAGTGATGACGTCACCCTGCTGCTCTATATAAAACCGGGAGCGAGGGCTTTACCATTCTGGCGAATTTCCCGATGATGCTGGATGTATTTACCAGCGAAACGTCGTACTCAAACTGTAAATGTGGATTCACTCTTCAACACACCGGTGGGCTAAAGTAGTGAATTATTTGTCTTTTTTGTCAACGTGACACCTTTTTTTTGCTGATTGGCCATGTTGGGTGGTGGAGGGTTACGACACATTTATAAATAAACGCGATCTAACCCAAAAACCTTTATTATGAACACCTCTGGTGTCAGCGTGCAACCCCGTACCGACCTTGTTTGCACCAGCTTCCCCCCTTAATGAGGTGGTTGTTCGCCCGTGCAGCCTCATGTTGCATACACGCACGTGATTGTCCCTCGGACTACAGTGTGTGCCGCGTATTTAAGCACGTTACACAAGTAATAAACTGCGGTTGGCAAATCCGCGGTTGGCGAGGGATTTCTCTATTACTTTGTAGAAATTATTGCGGTAACACTGTCCAAAAACTGGCCTCGTTAACATTACTATCATCTTTCCACGGTTAATTACATTAGTAGTATCAGGATTGAGGGCAAACTATCAAGAGAGGCACTGAAGTGGACACCCAAAAGTGGGTGACCAAGGTGTGGTCTCTGGAGGTCAACTGGTAACTGTACAACAGTTGCAGGATCTGACAACATAACCAAGGACCAGGCGTTAAGGGGTCACCTGCATTAATCTGTTTTGTTGACCTTTGTGGACACTGCTGCAGATTTCCGAAACCCTGCAGCTGTTGCACCTTTGAGGACATTCGTAACTTTGCACAATGCTGTTATGAGATTTCACCACATCATGTTAGAATTCCCTTGCGCCTCCCTTAACTTAGAATGCGTTACCGTGTTTGGTGCAGCTTCTCGTGGAATGCTGCCTTTTTAAAAAAGGAAAACGTCTTGTGACTCGACCACAAACTGTACAATATATTTATAAATGAGATATTGTAAAACTGACTTTTATTTGTCATTTTCTCTATATATTTCAGTCAATGGTTTATTTAGCAGCACGCTCCAGCAAGCCACCCTACCAGTGATTGATGACAACACATGCAAAACAGATGCATTTTGGGGTTCTAAATTACCTGCAAACACAACATGTGCTGGTGATGGATCAAGCGGTGCATGCGATGTAAGAACATTTCTTGTTTGAGTCACAATTTGTAAACAATTTACTGATTTGTTGTGAAAGTGTTTTAGAAATAATGTGCCCAAGTTGTACAGTGCATGGATTACTTTGCTCAAAGTGCATCAAAAGTTTTCACACAGTACAGTATTTGACATTCTGACAGATGTAAGACTTTTGTCTACTCATAACTTCAGCTGTGGTTCAGGATAATGGTTTAACAATGACTTTTCCGTTCGTTCAAAGGGTGATTGGGGTGGACCGCTACTATGTCGGAAGAGTGACAATTCATGGGCTGTGCATGGCGTTGTTACATTTATATCAGCAGTGAATTGTAAAAATTACTATAAGCCTCCAGTCTTCTCTCGTATATCTGCCTACATTCCCTGGATTCAAAACGTAAGCTGCACATTCACACTGCTGTTACGCACAAGCTCATATACTACATTCGTCGGTTACACATTTTAATACAGCATTTGTATACTCAGCAAATTCATATATTTAATCGAATATCTCTTATCATTTGTTGAACAAGGTGGCATACATTTATGATGCAGTACTTTCGATGTGTGGCTGGTGGCTCATACAGACTTAATCCAGAACTAAAACTGGGTGCTGTGAGCTGACCATAAGATGGCAGTACAGCAAATGGATGCATGTGTAGAGGATGTCTCGTCCATCCTCACATTCGCACCACACAAACAGCACGCATGCCTTTCGCACTCGACATCACACACGCCGCACATGTCAATCACGCAAACGGGGGATACACCAAGTAAGGATCGGAGGTCAGGGGTTATTGACGTCACGCACACACAGCTCACTCGGGCAAGGAATAGAGATCGGGGGTGTTAGCACTGACGTGCACGACACGCAATCAGATTGGTGAGTGGATGACACTCTGATCGAATTGGTGAAGAGAAACGGATTGTTAAAGAGCGGGAAATTGTAGAAGGGTGACTGGCGAAGAAGGGCAGAGTGGAGGTTTAAAATGGACTGTGAAACGAGGAAACGGGGTTGGTTTGAACGAGTATTGCTGTGGTGTACGAGCGGTGACAACGAAATAAAGAAGTTGAAGTACACCAACCAAAGTCTCCTCTTCACACGTCCCTCTGTATAATTTATCAAGTAGCTCCTCAAGCTAGGGTTCCCACTTGTTCAGGTTTGATCTGGGTTTCACACAGGCAGTCCAGCAATTGACATTTTTGTTCGGGTGGCAGGAAATGGTTAATATCTAGAATGGTTAGTATTGTTTAAATTATATTTCAGGCAACAAAACAGGTGTTAAGATGTTAAAACACCAAACTGAAACCTTTTACAAGGAATCATGTCTGCATTAACCACAATGCTTGTGGTCAGAATGCAAACAAAAATCAGTTTCAAGGACAAAGCATATATTATCAGAGTATACTCTTTGGTTCTTTCGGTAAAGTCACGTAGGTATAAAATAAAGTAAGTTAAATCACGACGTTTCGGGCGCAACACAAGCGTCCGTCATCAGGTGGGACAATCACAGCAGGAAACAATTGCTGAAGTGGGCAAAACCATCACGTTACCATGCATAGCAGGCGTTACCAAAAAGATTTCCAAAATCTGTTTGGTGTTTAACATCTTAATACCTGTTTTTAGAAATGACCATTACTGTGTTGTAATATTGGTTGTCAGTAATATTTCAAAAGATAATATTGTATTTTATGTGAATTTCCAATGTGCAGGTGATGGCCCGTTATTAAACTCGGAAGGACATTCTCGTGGGCGATGAACTGTACCATCAAGATTGTCATCGCCGTCTTAAAACATACTGGTTCATTGATATTTACATCATAATGGTTCTTGAAATATTAACACAAGCTTGTTTAATCTAATCTGAATCAACCTTTTTAGAAGAGTATTGTGATCAAGGCAACAGAAAGCTGGTAGCAATGTATATTCTTGTTTAAAACGCTCTGAACGTTATGTAACCACATTATGGCGACTTAACCGTGAAAGAATTGTGCATGCTACATCTAACATGTGAAAACGACATTTTATGTGGACAGAACACGAATTTATACAGTGGCGGTGTTGTTAACCACAAACTGATTATTTTATCATGTAAGTACGACTAACAAAATTTGGTGGGGCGAAATGAAGTAGGCTGGACATGTCAGAAATATAATCATAGCAATAGGTAAAACATAATTTTTTACAGTTAAAATAGTTGCACACTGCTATATACATCGATTTGTATGCCATTAATTGTATCCCATAGGTTTTATACGCTTCATGAATTTACTCATTTTGCTTCATGAAATAATTTACAAACCAGTGTATGTACCTAAAATAGCTTATATATGCAGTTTCTGGATGTAGTATTTGAATGAAATTTTCTAAACAATGGGTGTTGTGTGGTGTATTGTAGACGAAGATACCTGTACCAAAGAGCTCCTCTGACTCGTATGAATTGTATTTGGTCCTCTCTGCACACATTAAAAGTCTTGGTAGAATAATAAACGACTTCCACGACGATCTTGACTGGCGTCTTTTATTGATATAATTCTTGCACAGCTCACTCCCGCTCTCCCCGTATGTTTCCCTGCTCTCTCTTTGGCCGGGGACGAGCCGTTCTCTCTGTTCGCCTCTCTCCCGCTCCCCGATCTTGCCGCTGGCTGGCGCCGTGCCTGAAGGAGAGGCGAGCCTCGCTGGTTTCCGCCGTTGAGGTCCGCCTCTTTCTCACTCCCCGATCCTGCCGCTGCCTGGCGCTGTGCCAGGAGGAGAGACGAGCCTAGCTGGGTTCTGCCACGTGGTCGATGATGGGGAGAGGCTTGTGCAGCGACACACCGACCCTGAGTCCTCCGCTGTCCCTGCTTCTATCTCTCTCGGCGGAGCTGAGCTCCGCCTATAGCCACGCCCCCTCGTGGAACCTTCCTGATGGTTCCCGGACGTTCCCCTTTGACTCCGGCCATTACCTTTGGCCCAGATATATCCTCGCTTGGGATTGGATACCCGCTACCCGGTGGTGGCCATGCGGTTACCCCTTTCCGCCCATTAGATGACGCTCTCTCATTACACATATTCCAGAGGTCCAAAATGTATGTATTTCCCATTTTTCACCGGTACGTAAAAATTACGTGGTTTTCGTGTTTTTACCAGCCACCCGACTATAAAGGGGGGGGGGGCGGAATTGGACAGGGCCCCCAATTTTATCCCTTGCACCAAGACCTATACCAACCACGAGGCGGTGACATTGCCGAATGGAAGTGCACCCGACGCTTTTTACTAAGGTTCAAGCTTCAAATCCAGCAGCCTCGCTGATTAATAGTGGGTTAAAAAAAACTTTAAAAATATTACGTGCCGTCTGCTTTCACAGTGGACGTTGAAGGACCCATAACGCCTTTCACGCTAATAATGCATTGTGTGCCGGCGTCATGGTCCAAATTTGCCAAACCAACGGAATTATTTTGGCAGACCGCATAGCTTGGGTAATTGTTAGCACCGGTTCTGGCTCTCTTCTGGCTTGTATGTGGTTTCCCATGCCTCCGTTTGAAAACGGCACGTTTTACAAATTGTACAGCGTTGTGGGATGCAATTTTTACAAAATAAGCTTTCAAAATTACATGTGACTTTTTTACATTAACCATGCTATGCATGTGGTTGTTAAGTTCAAGTTCATTTTGTTTAGCCAGGTGAGGACAGATAAGCTCATTTGAATGACCCTGGTGCATCAGTCTGCGAGTCGGAGGTGATAATCTCTCTATATAATCCCAATTGAGAAATTTACGGGCAATTTTCCAGTGTGGCAAATTTGGACCCTGACTATGGCACGCAATGACCTACTCTTTCTAATTACGTCAGGAGATCTTTAATGTCTACGATAAAGCAAATGGAACATTATAGTTATTACACTCACAGTAATAATTAGGACGGCTACTGGATTCGAACCATGTAACTCGACAAAAGCAGTGAATGCGCTACCACTAGGCAATGGCATTGCCCTACCTATCATGCCCTGTCATGAACAGTTGTCTCACAGCTAAAAAAATGAGTTATCATTATCGGGAATGGCCCACAATGGACCGCAAACAGATTTTGCTATAGTTTGAAACAGGATTTTGCCCATATTTTAACATATTTGTTGCCACTTAGAAAAACAATCTTTGCAACCAAAAATATGTTTATAGCTTGGGGACTTACCAGGCTTCTAAGAATCATTTTAATTTTGGGGAAACAGGCACACATCAAGGCAAAATGTCGATTCTTCAAGGGAGCCCATGGAGACGATTCAAGGTATACCAAATATGGGTTGTCTCAAGCTTCTCGGAACTAAACATTGTAACCCAACTGTGGTTTGTGGGACATCGATATAAATAAAATGCATGCATCTTGGATGTAAATGAAATGCATGCGAGCATATTTACCAGCAGTTGTTTGTGTACACCACTCTGACTTTCCAAAGAGACTCCTCTTGGATCTGTGCCACGAAAGAGATTGTAAGACATGGACCATTAGTGGCCATCTCACATTACCACATTTATTTAAAAACGCTGCATGTATAGCACCATGCATTGTCATACTCTCTTCGGCACGATGTTGTCCCCCCAGGTACTCTCATTCACTGTCATGCAAAAACACTCGTTAGTTTGAAAGTGGCCAAAATCCCAAGTGAGCCTGAGACTTTTCTGGACAAAGGATTTAACTCCAAAGAAGTCCATCTAAATGTTGCATCACCAGCATGCTTGCAGATAACCATCAGCATGTCATACAGCATGATGACTTTGCACAACCCTTACATGCAGTTCTAACATACCTATGATATAATGTCATAATTTTCAATAGGGTACGTTACATTCCCATTTATACGATTCACAGCACAATTCAATATTGACTAACAATAAAATAATTCTTTGGTAGGTTCTTTTATATGCTTAGTTCTTTCGGTAAAGTCACGTAGAAGGGAAACAATAAAATAATAAAAATATAAAACAATACAATTCTCACGACGTTTCGACTGCAATACAAGCAATCATCATCAGGTGTGAAAACCACAGCAAGAACATTTTTTAAAAGTGGCGTTTTTTTAACGTTAGCACCACAGAGAGCGATTTGACAGTTTGTTCAGATGGACGAGTCCATCTATGTTCGGAAAAGAGCAGGGGGAGACGAAAATAATGGATGCGGTCTGAAAGCCACCGTAAGCGTGAACAATCAATTAAGACCCGAAAATGGTTTATCAAATCCTTCCAATGATTGCTAAGCCAGAATCCATCTTCTCGGTTGAAATTGTCTCTGTGTTTGTATATGTGTATAGCCTCATGAACGAATCTCTCATGTAGCCAGATGGCTTGCAAAGAACCTCTGTCTTGGAGAAGTCAATGTCATGTGAGCCTACTGAATTATAACAGTGATCTGCCACGGCCGAGGTGTTAGTCCTACCGTGTTTTAGGTCTGCTTTGTGTACACGAATGCTGTCTGAGACATGTCGTTTGGTTTCTCCAATGTAACTACTACCACAGAGGCAACTTAGTTTGTAGACGCCAGGGTAATGTATGTCCAACCATGAAGAAGGACCCTCTTGAGGAACCTTTCAAAACAATCACTTTACCCTACATTTCGGGGATCACAAATAAGATCTCCAAAATATTGAATAAACACAAGATCCAAGTCCGATTCAACACATTACATAAAATCCGTGATCTGGTTCCATCTGTAAAAGATGTGATTCCGGACATACAGTACCGTGGCGTCTACAAACAAAGTGGTGGTTTTCACACCTGATGATGATTGTTTGTGTTGCACTCGAAACGTCGTGAGAATTTTATTGTTTTATATTTTTATTATTTTATTGTTTCCCTTCTACGTGACTTTACCGAAGGAACAAAGAATAGGAATCCCTGCAGTCACGAAAGCTTTAAATCAAAATTTAGGTTATTTTAGTCATGAACAAATGAGCACTTAAAATTATAAGGTAGAAAACACGAGAAACGTATTAGAATCAAAGCATGAATAATAAGTGTAATATAAAGAGGACTTGAATTTATATGAACTTGCTAACATTTTATCATACGGTTATGTATCAAAATTGTACTTAGTAAAATTTGTAAAAAAAAAAGTTCAATTTTTAATATCATCGTCCTTGGTTCTTTCGGTAAAGTCACATATAATGAGAATAAAATAATAAAATAAAACAAGACAATAAAATTCTCACGACGTTTCGGCCACAACACAAGTAGCCTTCTTCAGGTGAAAGAACAGAACTGTCGGGACGACAGACCTTCAATTAACGCTGCTAAGATTCGCAGCGTCTTTTTTAAGCTCGGTGAGAGGCGTGAAGAGCCTTGACAAAGGAGTTAACATATCAAAGCAGCAGAATTTAGCATTGAAAAAGCTGAAGGATTAGCTTGTGACAGAAATAGCTGTGTTAAAGTCAAAGTTTACATATCAACAGAGGCAATTAGTATATGCACGCTAAAGGCCTCCAACTATCAACTATCATAAAGTAAACCATAGCGTCTTTTAAGCTCGGTGAGAGGCGTGAAGAGCCTTAACAAAGGGGTTTACATATCAGAGCAGGAGAATTTAGCATTGAAATAGCAGAGGGATTAGCTTGTGACAGAAATAGCTGTGTTAAAGTAAAAGTTTACATATCAACAGAGGCATTTAGTATATGGACGCTAAAGGTCTACAACTAACCAACTATCATAAAGTAAACTGATGTGAAAAAATTAAGTCTATATCACATCAATATAATAAATGTACTTAATATATTCTTCAATAAGCTGAGCTATTAATGATACAGCAACTGGGTATACATTACACTATGTAATGAATACCATATAGTAAACCAATAAAAAACTAAAATATAAGCTCCTCAAAGTTATCAATAAACTCCATATACTCTCCAGTCAGCTGAGCAACTAACAATAAGTCGTTAAATATCACAATGTTATATGGTGGAAAATGGCGGGTTTTCCTTCCCCTCAACACCAGAACCACGGACAGCGACATTCAGGCGGACGAGTTAATCCATGCTCGGAAGGGAGGAGGGGGGAGAGAGCAACAGTCACCATGCCAGCGAAAGAGCTGCGGTCTGATGGTCACTGTAAAATACAATTAATTAAGAACCGAAATGGTTTAAAACATCTTTCCAATGGTTACTAAGCCAGAATCCATCTTCTCAGTTGAAATTGTCTCTGTGCTTGTATAAGTGGATGGCCTCGTGAACGAATCTCTCATGGTAGCCGGTTGGCTTGCAAAGAACCTCCGTCTTGGAGAAGTCAAACTCATGTGAACCCACTGAATTATAACAGTGATCTGCCACGGCAGAAGAGTTCGTCCTACCGTGTTTCAAGTTTGCTTTATGTTCACGGATGCGGTCCGAGATATGTCGTTTGGTTTCACCAATGTAGTTGCTACCACAGAGGCACTTTAGTTTGTAAATGCCCGGATACTGTATGTCTGGAACAGCATCTTTTACAGATGGAACCAGATCACGGATTTTATGTATTGTGTTGAATCGGACCTGGATCTTGTGTTTATTCAGGATTTTGGAGATCTTTTTAGTGACCCCTGCAATGTAGGGTAAGGTGATGGTTTTTAGTGGCTCCTCAAGAGTATCCTTCTTCATGACTGGAGTGATGGCTTTGCGGATTGTGTAGTTGGAGTAACCATTAGCCCTGAGAGCCTGGTGTACGTGTTTGAGTTCACTGGCAATGTGTTCCTGGTCTGAGATGCATTGGGCTCTATGGTATAGAGTCTTGATGAGGGAGTTCTTCTGGGATGGATGGTGGTGGGAATCTGGTCTCAAGTAAGCATCTGTATGGGTAGTTTTTTTTCTGTAGACAGAGTGGCTCATTGAACCATCAGGTCTCCTTTTAATTAAGACATCCAAAAAGGGTAGCTTGCCATCTTTTTCGACTTCCATGGTAAATCTGATGGATGGGTGCATGAAATTGATGTGGTCGAAAAATTGGTCTAGAGCAGGCTGGCCATGTGGCCAGATGACAAAAGTGTCATCCACGTTCCTCTTCCATAAGGTTGGGCATAGAGTGGCAGTCTGGATGGCGTCAGTCTCAAATTTCTCCATGAAAATGTTGACTACAACCGGAGACAAGGGGGAGCCCATTTGGGTGCCCTCAGTCTGTTTGTAGAAAGTTCCATTCCAGGTGAAGTATGTGTTGGTTAAGCAATGTCTCACCAGAGGGGGTACATCAGTATGCAGTCCTTGATGAACCAAGTCTTCAATGATTGCGATGGTGTCAGGTACCAGAACTTTGGTGAATAAGGACACCACATCAAAACTGACAAGCAGGTCGTCTGGGGACAGGGAAATGCCTTTGATTGTCGATACCAGGTGAGTAGAATTTAGTATCGCAGAGGTGGTTTTTCCAGTGAAAGGTCGCAGTATATCAGCCAGAAAACGTGCCAGTTTATAGGTGGGGGAGTTGATAGTTGAGACGATGGGACGAAGAAGTGTATCTTCTTTGTGTATCTTTGGGAGGCCATATAATCTTGGTGGTCTGGCAGCAGAGGGTTTCAACGAGAACTGTTTGGTCTGATCAGTTGATGCTGTTGAATCAGAGATGATTTTGTTCGTTTTGGTAACCAAGCTGTTGGTGGGATCTCTTTTTATTTTTGTATAGCTGCCATCGTTGAGTAGTTCTTGAATTTTGTTGTTATATTCTGTTTTGTCCATGATGACAGTGGCATTGCCCTTGTCGGCTGAGAGGACGACAATATAATCTCTATTTAAAGCTTTCGTGACTGCAATGATTCATCTTCTTTGGTTCTTTCGATAAAGTCACGTGACTTTACCGAAAGAACCAAAGAAGATGAATATAATCTCTCCTTTTTAATTGAGATAATTCAAAGCGTTCTTCTTTGCTGATGTTGCTAGGTGGCATCTTAGCGTTTTTTAAGGGTTGCAGCGATTTCAGATGTTGCTACGTCTGCAGCAATGTGACTCAAGCCCTTGAGTGCAACGTCAACATGGGCAATGATATCATTAACTGGTATGTGTCTCGGTGTGACAGCAAAGTTTAGCCCTTTAGCTAAAACGGATTTCAGGCCATCAGAAATGGAACTGTTACTGCGATTAATTACTACTTTGTTAACATCTATCTTTTCGGTATGTGGAATTTATTTTTTGTTGGAGCGGCGATTACATTTGGAAATCAAATTGTCCCTACATTTGGTCGACATAGTAGCAGCCGAAGAGGTAGTCATATTGTCTACATGTTCCCAATCCGATGTAGACATCGTTGCTGTCAATGTTGAGTGTGATTTGTAGAGTATCTTGTCTAACTGATCTAGTTCGGTGCGTGTAAGTCTGATTTTTTTGGAGATAAGAGCTAAGCTAGATCTAGCTAGAATTCGTCTTGCATTAAAAGAAGTTGCAGCAGCAGAGGTTAGTGTAAATGCGGTTGGTATTACCTTAGAGTCGCGGCATCTCTTCAGAAAGGTGAGAGACTCGATTAGTTGAGCCATCTTATCCCGGACTCTGTTGAATGATCTTAAGGATGTGTGGAATTCCTCCCCGTAGAGGCGATTAAATTTCGATTTAAAGCTTTCATGACTGCAAGGATTCATCTTCTTTGGTTCTTTCGGTAAAGTCACGTAGAATGAGAATAAAATAATAAAATAAAATAAGACAATAAAATTCTCACGATGTTTCGGCCACAACACAAGTAGCCTTCTTCAGGTGAAAGAACAGAACTGTCGGGACGACAGAGCTTCAATTAACACTGCTAAGGTTCACATGACATTGACTTCTCCAAGACGGAGATTCTTTGCAAGCCAATCAGCTACCATGAGAGATTCGTTCATGAGGCCATCCACATATACAAGCACAGAGACAATTTCTACCGAGAAGATGGATTCTGGCTTAGTAACCATTGGAAAGATGTTTTAAACCATTTCAGTTCTTAATTCATTGTATTTTACGGTGACAGTCAGACCGCAGCTCTTTCGCTGGCATGGTGACTGTTTCTCTCTCCCCCCTCCTCCCTTCCGAGCATGGATTGACTCGTCCGCCTGAATGTCGCTGTCCGTGGGTCTGGTGTTGAGGGGAAGGAAAAACCGCCATTTTTCACCATATAACATTGTGATATATAACGACTTATTGTTAGTTGCTCAGCTGACTGGAGAGTATATAGAGTTTATTGATAACATTGAGGAGCTTATATTTTAGTTTTTTATTGGTTTACTATATGGTATTCATTATATAGTGTAATGTATACCCAGTTGCTGTATGATTAACAGCTCAGCTTATTGAAGAATATATTAAGCACATTTATTATATTGATGTGATATAGACTTAATTTTTTCACATCAGTTTACTCTATGATAGTTGGTTAGTTGTAGACCTTTAGCGTCCATATACTAAATGCCTCTGTTGATATGTAAACTTTGACTTTAACTCAGCTATTTCTGTCACAAGCTAATCCCTCTGCGATTTCAATGCTAAATTATCCTGCTCTGATATGTAAACCCCTTTGTCAAGGCTCTTCACGCCTCTCACCGAGCTTAAAAGACGCTATGGTTTACTTTATGATAGTTGATAGTTGGAGGTCTTTAGCGTGCATATACTAATTGCCTCTGTTGATATGTAAACTTTGACTTTAACACAGCTATTTCTGTCACAAGCTAATCCTTCAGCTTTTTCAATGCTAAATTCTGCTGCTTTGATATGTTAACTCCTTTGTCAAGGCTCTTCACGCCTCTCACCGAGCTTAAAAAAGACGCTGCGAATCTTAGCAGCGTTAATTGAAGCTCTGTCGTCCCGACAGTTCTGTTCTTTCACCTGAAGAAGGCTACTTGTGTTGTGGCCGAAACGTCGTGAGAATTTTATTGTCTTATTTTATTGTCTTATTTTATTCTCATTATATGTGACTTTACCGAAAGAACCAAAGAAGATTAATCCTTGCAGTCACAAAAGCTTTAAATCGAAATTTTCATAACATATTTTCAGAATGCCGCAGAAGACAGCCCCATTACAAAATCTGTTGTTTCTTCACTCAGAGCTGATGGTGCATATTGACCCATAATCATATTGCAATAAACTTCAATTTATAAAAAATATTGGTTAAATTATCCTGTATCCTGTCAATATATAATGAAAATCATAAAAATGCAAAATGCATACTAGCATTTAATTCATGAATAGGTCAGATTTTGTCATAAAATGTATTTCGTATTTAATTTCATCGTTCTTAATGTTATTGCTGCAATCATTTCACATCTGCGTCATCATGTATGATATTGGGAAAACGCTAATTAAATGGATATATAAGGAGGTTCTCAGATGAGTGGCTCATTTCTTCAGACTCCCTTCGCAGGATCATCGCCGATCACCTCCAAAAGCAATCACCATGCCTATCGTCGACTCTGGAAGTGTTGCGCCTCTCAGGATGTCCACACCGGAGGTCTCATACGTCAATCATGAGACCTCCGGTGTGGACATCCTCGTGAAGGCAATCTTTTATTATGAGCAGTGAACACGTAGAAACACCTTCATTTCGTAAAATTTTATTAACATAGTAATCGTGTTAATTCTTAACCATAATACTTAAGTAGGATAAGTGGAATTTTTAAAAATATATTTTGTCATTACCATTATCCTGATGCATTGGATCTTCTACTGGAAAAATAAAATTATGCATATGGTCAACTATTTGGCCCAATTGACAAATAAATTTTAATCACAGAATGATCATTCCTTCAAAACAGGTTCTTCACCAGCACCCCCGCTTTTCAGGAATTCTTCCCCAAGTTCAAGGGGATGACTTCGGCTGATCAGCTCAAGAAATCCGCGGACGTGCGCTGGCACGCCGAGAGGATCATCAACGCCGTCAACGATGCCATGACGTCCATGGATGACACCGAGAAGATGAGCATGAAGCTAAGGGATCGAGTGGCAAGCATGCCATAAGCTTCCAGGTGGACCCCCAGTACTCCAAGGTAACGCATGCAGTGAACATAAAGTTCAATCACTACTGGTTGGCTCTTGGGTGATTGCTGCCTACAGCTGTTAGCAAGATTGGTACAGAGTTTACTAATGAAGATACATCTCAATCCCTCTCACATAGTGCCTTTGTATCCACCTAAAACTTGATATAGAGTAGTTACGTAAATATGTATTCTACTCAATTGGTCTGTAAGGATCCCCCACTCTCCCCTATTTTATTTATTTTCACGATTCAGTCTGCAATTCTATTCAACAATACGTTTTATGGCCTCGTGGCAGCCGGGATCATGAATAGCCATTTTGCACAAAGTACAGAAGTTTAAAAAAAAAAGTTTTACATTCACTATTAGATGCTTGTGTAATGAAAGATAACCTATTTTAATAGCCAAATCGAATTTTCTCTGATGTCTTTCCAGGTCCTGGCCGCGGTCATTGCTGACACCGTTGCCGCAGGCGATGCCGGCTTCGAGAAGCTCATGAGCATGATTTGCATTCTGCTCAGGTCTGCCTACTAAACCAACGTGCACGGCCACTCCTGCAAGACTGCTACGCAACTGCCATTGCCACATGATTTGCACCAGTTTATGTTGACAGAGATAACGAATGTCTTGGAGAATGAAGCATCTTTCCGAGATGTTTTTGTCAATGACAATAAATTAAATGTAACTTTCCAATGAAAATCAATAAAAGTTCCATGCATACAGGTTTTGGAATGTGTGCAATTTAAAGAATGAATGAAATGTGTGACCTGCGTTGTGGATGCTGCTATGGTGTAGTGGTTGACAGATCGCTCAGTGGCAGTGTCAAAGGAGCAACGTTTGAGTGCCACTTTACCAGAAATGTCAACGGTGGCTTGGCTGTTGAGTGTTCAGGCAGTGCAACTAACCTGGGGCCCATTGTCTGGAATAATTGAGGCACCAGGCTACGAAGTAGGCATGGCGGGAAATTGGACAAGGGGCACCTAGGCCTAGGCTAGGCATACTATTAAAATTCATCCCACTCATGACAAAATTCACCCCATGAAATATTTTGGATATATTTTTTGTCAACCCCAAAAATGTGGAAAGAATGAGTGATGGAATGTTACCACCTCTGTCTCGAGGCTCAATACCCGGTAGGGTATTAGCAGGAAGACGACCAGTATAATACAGGTTTTTTGGGTTAGATCGCATAAATCTATAAATGTGTTGTTAAACTCGCCACCATTCGACACAGCCAATTATTAAGGTTTGTCACGTAAACAGAACATCCCAATGTGTTACTAGTACAGCACACCGGTGTGTTGGAAAGCAAAGCCACAATATTTACAATCTGAGTACGACGTTTCGCCAGTAATTACAACTAGCTTCATCAGGCGACAAATCTGGCTATCGCCTGATCAATGTATTACATGCATGGTTCAATGTCTGTGTCATGAGCATTAGCATTTACCTTTATTAATACCTTAGTACATGCCTGTTAGGTGAAATGTATTTTGAAATGCCTATGTTAACTACTCGATTGTATGCTGCTGTCTTCACAACAGGTGTCTGTGCAATTCTACCACGACTTGACATTCATGGTACCAATACTGCACGGGAACCCTCATCAGCCCACAATGGGTTCTCACATCTGGCTTGTGTGCCAATTATGTTCTTCATTTGTATTTGGATTATTTTTAGATATTTGTAATCATAAACCTGCTAGGTATTCTTTCGGGTTGACATATATGTTGTGGATACGAGTATGTGTAGCTATAAAGACGGTTACTGCATCGCGCGCTTTCAGATGCGCTTCTGCATTGAAAACTAATTTCTTTAGAACTGCTTTTTGTGTTTAGCTTGTCCTTCCCCCCGCACCTCCGATTTGCACGATTGGCTACATACGGTGTGACAGAAGTTCAACATACATATGCTTTTCTTTCTTAGGATCAATTATACAGGGTTTTTTCAACTTGGAAGCTCTTCGTAGAAAAAAAAACTGCATGAATGGTGTTGTGCTTATGTGATATCTGCAGTTTTATTGCCTATATCCGTGTAGTGCTTGGCAAGCACGATATATACCAAGAGGAGGCTGGTGCAAATGCTTCAGAAGTCTACCTGTCGATTTACCATTCACAATATACCCCTCTAGCCTTCAGTAAGTTTTACGCATTTCATGTGTCACTAGTCCCATCAAAACAAACGCAGTGAACACATGCTTACATAATGTTAACAAGATGTACGTAACTTTTTCACAAACACGTTTTTGTTTAAATGGTAGACCAGCAGAAGTATTCGTCATTGAACATTGTGTGTCCACGTCAACCATGGTCTTCTCTTGAGGTTGTCTCCAGTCCTGCGGTAGTGCCGCCATTGAGAATGGGCGCAGGCCTCTGGTGCGATCTGCCGAGGCGTCCGCAGGGCAGCTTTCCCGAACAGGCGAAGTCTCCCGAGCCTGACCATCTCAGTCACCACCGGAGATGCTGTTTGAAGACACCACCGGTGGAATGCATTCAGTCAGCAGTACACATCTCTGTGTGGTGCCACAGCAATGGAGCAACTCCGTCGGCGCTGCCATCCCCTCGCACCCCTCCACATGAACGCACGCACACCCCCACTAAACACACACACGCACCCACGTAGGGTCTCGTGGGGGGGTCACCTGGTACCATGGGTTTTTACCGAGGGGCCCCAAGTGGGGATGTCCCATGGTTTCCCGATGCCAGGAGATTGGCCGCCCCCCCCAGGCCAAATTGCATTGCGGCCCCCGTGAATTAGCTGAAAATTATATGGGCACGACGGAGCTCACTGAGCTAACCATAATGAGACACTCACTGTACAGGTAAGGGGCCAGGGGGGAGTAAATGTTACGCGGGCAGCGCAGACGAGGAGGTGGGAGGGAAATTCCTGGACTGACTGCAGCTGCGAAAGCCGCGGGACGTTGTGGGAGGACGAGGGCGTAGACAATGGATCGAGGCGTAATGGGAAACAACGCTTCATGTAAGGGGCGGGGGGCATCAGTTTAAAATCGAAAGATAGGCGCCCGATTGGCCGCGCAGGATAACACCACGTGACCCTGGATCTTTGGATTCCGTGGCATAAAAGGGAGGGAAAAAAAGGTTGAGCAGTTCTCCTACAGCCAGTCCGACTCCCAGCCGCGCAGCGTCCGAGCGACGCTGGCGAGTTCGGCTACAACTCGACCCCAGGCAGAGACCTCTCGTACCCTCGTTCCTCCGACTCCCACCGCGTAAGTATGACCCCGTGAGTACGTACGCGCGGTAAGAAGTAGAGAGAGGGTACACTCAGGGATTGAATAGGGATAGGCTAGGCGCTGCTCGTTGAGTATTTACTCCGAGCCGCACAGGGCTTGCTATAGACGAGCTATTAATAAACTTTAGCACAGAGCACCGGCGCCGCGCGATTTCTGTGTGTGTGGGAGAGTGTCGGTGTGGTGCGTAATTCGAGCGTGTGTGTGGGAGGCACGCGGGCAGTAATTTATTAACGGCTCCTGCGTCCGTGCAGGCAGGGCACAATTAATGGGGCGAGGGAGGGGTGAGTTAAAACCCGTTCGCGTGCGTGTTTACACAGCGCGTTTTACGCAGTGTGTTTATGTAGCGACAATAGCATTTAGCGGTGGGACGCGCGTGCATTACTAAATTTATGGCCGTCATTGTTTACGCGTGCTCACACTCCCATGCGTGTTTGCAGCAGTGGATTAAGGCCGACCCACAGGAGGGGGGAGGGGGGCGTGCATATTGATACGGTTATTTTTAGCGCGAGCCGTGGTGAGTGACGTGCGCCTACGCGTGCACGCAGCCACCTCCGGATTAGTGGTGGTGTACGTGGGGAGTGTGTGTGGGATAACTCCGGGCGGTGAGGATCCAGCTACTTAGCCATGTACCTCAGAGAAGGCACTGGTGCGGGGGGGCCGATCACCCGATCAGCGGGGGCCCGGCAAGAAGTGGCTGAGGAGGAGGGGGGAGAGGAGGAGGTGGGCGTCAGCCTGTTCTATATGCCCGGTATGAAAATTTGATGAAAATAATAAAAATTAAATGAAATTTGTGAAAATTAGTAATAATCCGAATTTATGCTAATTTGTGTAATTATGCGCACATATTATGCTAATTCAAGAGATAATCGTATTCATTTAAGCGAATGTATGTGATTATGCTAATTGATGCAGTTATGATAATTAGGATAAACCTCGTTTTTGAGGGTAGTATTATCCATCGGGATTGTACAATTAATCATGTGAAGTTATGCAGGTGTGCTATAAGTATGCCAGATTAAACTCGGCTTCGTTGACCAAGGTTAGTATTATTGATCGGTATAATACAATTATTCTCGCTTTAACATTTACTGATTATGTATTAGTGTGTTATGTCAGGTCTCCAAATTCAAATCTCACTGCAGGATACAGTTCTTATTATTAAGATTATCACGCATGAACTCAGGAAAGAAACACTCAAACACTTCTGTGTTAAGCAATTTTAATTTCTAAACAAAACCTTAACACTATAATATGCGAACTCTCATGCTTGGAATTACCCCCGGTACGATCGGGGAATTTTCCCTCAGGGAGCAGTACATTTAACCATCAATGATTGCGTTGTTTCACTTTGGCAACCGCACATATGATTAATTCCACCGCGTAACACGAGCTTAGTTGGTGATAGGGAGAGTCTTTAAAACAGGCATGCCAAGATGTTCTAAACAAATACCTTAAAGCGAATTATTATACCCCAAAAGCAAAAGTATACGTCAATAGATTAATCGGCAAGATTATGCAATTAAAAAGAAAAGAAAAAAACGAACGACTAAGATATTTCTAAATGACCGTATCCACTTAACTCAATGGGCAGCAATGTTCTTCACGATCAGTTGATATTGAATGCACCTCATCGGAATGGCAACCCTTCTTGATTTGTCCCTATATGCGTGTTGTGTGTCTTCGTAAAGCACATGCCGGGTGATGCGTCGTGAGGGTGTGAGTGTGGGGGAGGGTCATACAAACTGCTTCGTTCTCGCTCTTGCTCGGGGCGTTGGCTTAGCTGCCCGTCCGCTGGCAGATACAGACTCTTTCCACTGCTGGAGGGGCTGCGCCGCATGCCCCTCTCCTTGAAGATGCTCGATTGCGCTCACCGCTGGTTCGCTGACACTCTTGCTCACGGGCAGCTGGTCAGGCTCTTTCTCCTGCTGGATGAGCCGAGTCGGCACAACGCTTGTTCGCTGGCAGATGGCACCCTTGCTTGGTGGAGCTGGTTGCGCTGGTTGCGCTGGTTGCGCACTCTCTCCTGCTGCGAGCTCTGGGGCCAGGGAATTGGCCAACTTCCCCCAGGTTGAATTACACTGCGGAGCCGTGAATTGACGTGCAATTGCATGGTCACGACGAGGCGACTCAGTCACCGCAGTTAGGACACACACAGCACGGCAGGTAGGAGGGGAAGGGGCCACGAACGATGGGCTAAGAACACACAGGAGGCAGGATCAGCCGGGTATGTGTCTGATTGGCTGGCAGGTTAGGGTCCTGAAGGTCCACACGAGCACCAGGGGAAGCATCTGATTGGCCGGAAAAGTATGCTTGCACACCGTGGCCAATGGCAACGGCCCAGCGGCGGCCTCTGTTGATGGGTAGAGAGGGAAACGGACGTCGGTGAAGTTCAAGTTTCAAGTTTCATTTATTGTGTATAGCCCTGTGAGCCATGCGGCTCTTAAGTCGGGTGCAACCGCAACAAACAAAATATGAACACAGAACATCCCAAAGCGACGACGCGCAACAGAAACATCCTGGAATTCAACCAGCAAATATTCCATAAAAAAACGTATTAAAACGCTGTGTGCAAAAATCACAATGTGGTGCAAGCCAACATCAACAACAACAACCATAAGACAATTTAGATTAACCATATGTTTTCGAATTACCAAAATAAAGCTACAAAAATAATGTAATAACAGTAATCATAGGAACTGTGATTTTAAATTTAACAATAAACGATATACATAACACGTACGACAAAACCTGCAGCCATAGCTGGCAGGACGACACTCCCAGTGTATGATGTGTGAGTGAGTCAGCAGCAGCGTGAGTGAGTGTATGATGTGCGAGTCAGCGTATGATAAGTGAGTCAGTAGTAGCTTGAGTGAGTGTATGATGTGTTAGTCAGCGCATGATGAGTGAGTATGAAGTGCGAGTCAGCCAGCACACGATAAGTTAACCAGTGTATGATGAGTGAATGGGTCAGTGGTTGTGCGAGTGTATGATGTGTGAGTGAGTAAGTGCATGATAAGCGAGTCAGTGCATGGTGTGTGAGTGAGTCAGTGCATGGTGTGAGTGAGTCAGTGTATGATGTGTGAGTGAGTCAGTGCATGGTGTGTGAGAAAGTCAATGTCGGCTCCCTCTGCTCGCGCCGTTGCCCCCCCCCAACTCCGTCGGCCCCCCCTGGCTCTGTCGCCCCCCCCCAGCTCCGTCGGCCCCCCCCAGCTCCGTCGGACCCCCCCCCTGCTTCGTCGCCCCCCCCCCCCCGGCTTCATCGACCCTCCCCGGCTCCGTCGCCTCCCCCCGGCTCCGTCGGCCCCCCCTTGGCTCCGTCGGCCCCCCCCGGCTCCGTTGCCCCCCCCGGCTCCGTCGCCCCCCCCCCGGCTCCGTCGGCCCCCCTGGCTCTGTAGCCCCCCCCCCGGCTCCGTCGGCCCCCCCCCCGGCCCTGTGAGCCCCCCCCCGGCTCCGTCGGCCCCCCCCCCGGCTCCGTCGCCCCTCCCCCTCGGCTCCGTCACCCCCCCCCGGCTCCGTCGGCCCCCTCTGGCTCCGTCGGCCCCCCCCGGCCCTGTGAGCCCCCCCCCCGGCTCCATCGGCCCCCCCCGGCTCCGTCGGCCCCCCTGGCTCTCTCGGCCCCCCCCGGCTCCGTCGGCCCCCCCCTGGCCCTGTGAGCCCCCCTCCCGGCTCCGTTGGCCCCCCCCGGCTCCGTCGCTCCCCCCTCGGCTCCGTCGCCCCCCCCCCCGGCTCCGTCGGCCCCCCCTGGCTCCGTCGGCCCCCCCCGGCCCCGTCGGCTCCCCCGGCTCCGTCGGCCCCCTCGGCTCCGTCGGCTCCCTCCGTCGGCTCCTTCGGCCCCCTCACAAACGGCCCCGCCAGCCGCTGCTGGGAGCGCGGCCCGGGAGCGCCCCGGGAGCGCGTGCACCTGGTCCGCGTGCGCGAACCGATGCGGGCGCACCAATGGCGGTGAGGAATCGCGGGTTGGCCAGGCAGTTCTTTGGTGTAGAGAAGGATAAAATGGGAGCAGTGAGCGACGGTGGACTCGCCCGGGTACACGTGGAATTATTCATACAGCCCTTTAAATCATCTCCGAGACACCCCCTCCAATCGGCGTGTATGAGTGACGTCACTGCCATTTGACCCCTGCCCCCCCGTCCCGCGCGTGCAATTGGTGCGCGGCGCCGGGAGAGTAGCGGCGTCGGATTTTGGGTGGCTGCGTGTCCGTGAGTGTGCACAGAGAGCGTGTGAATTGACCCAGGTGGCTAAGCACCAGCCGCGAGTCATGCCCCATACAGAGGACGTGGAGTCGGCGAGGCTGTGGACTCGAGGGGCCGCGGCGAGAGGAGGGGAGTCGGGGAGCAGCAACCCTCCCCAGGAAGAGGAAGAGGGGAGCAGCGGATCCCACACGAGTGAGGAGCCGGGAGTCAGCCTCCCCCACAACCACATGCTACACCATTGGATGGGGTTCCAAAATAAGTACGTTGCAGCAACAACAATAATGGCCACACATACATTCTGTTGTAACACAAAAATGGAATATAGTAATATGGTATGCGTAGACTCAAAACAACTGCATTTAGTAACATCTATCAATGTAATCATAATTAAAATAGATTGTACTCCAAATACCTAGCCAATTATTAATACTTTTAGAAAAGTCCTCTCTTGCAATGCTTCACAACCGGTGTTCTGCAGCAAAGTCCCAAGTGTGCCGCGGTATTTTCGAATTGATCAACAGGCACACAGACAACGAAATAAAGTAATTAATACTAACACAGACATCAAAGTAAAATAACGAAATAGACATTGAATTTACACGGTTAAATTAAATCATTAACAAACGCACACAGTGACACACAAAACACACAATTCTCCCCGCCTGAGCCAGGTGCCCCCCCACCCCAGGTGAATGATTATACCCGGGCCTCACACGTCTGCAGTTCTCATCGAGTTCTGACGAGGCCCGGAGAAGACACGGCGATTGAGGGGAAAGCTACACACGTGATTGTGGAAATTTCACATTTCCATAATGGCACAGGAAATCCATCTATCGTCCACCTATCACTTGAGAAAGATGTGTGCACACGTCACACATCATCAACAGCCATGATCAATCCACTAATGGACGAAGGGCCCACAGTGATGTTCAGTGTGCCATTAAGATCGAGCAAGTTTGAAAAGTGTGCCGTGGAATGAAACGTTGAGAAGCACTGCTCTATTGGAATGTTTCACCAGTTTCATAAAGTATTATTTGGTACGTGTTGGATTTCAATATTGACATAGTGACGGCCTTTTTGGGGGAGAATATTCTGCGATTTCGAAGCCACAAAGTTACATCATATCTAATAGTGGAGCACTTTCTCCTGCGTCTCAGTCTGCATTGCGGAATGGGTCAAAGTGGGTGGGCCTCAGGCAGAGCTAAAATTAAGTCATACATAATGTAGAATTTCTCAGCAATTCAGGAGCCATGATTCCGCATAAAAAAATCATATGGCGACATATTCCATGACATTAAAGTGGAACTCCAGTACATGCATTCTGTAGAAACATGCACGAAACTGCTGACAACCCAACAAATGTGGAAAGAATGAGTGATGGAATGTTACCACCTCTGTCTCGAGGCCCAATACCTGGTGGGGTATTAGCAGAAAGGCCACCATTGTTTAGAACGCAAATACAGATTCGGTCACATTTTTCAAATTCAAAATAAATGACATGTCTATGCAAACTTGTGAAAGAATGTTTCATATGAAATACGATTCACACTTCCTTACAGGCTGCCTCAAGGTTATTTGAAAGTGGGTTTCAAGACACCAAGCAATAATCATAATAATATTCTTAGCTCTTTTGGTAAAGTCACGTTGAAGGGAAACAATAAAATAATAAAATATATATAAAACACCTGGTGATGACCGTTTGTGTTATGGTCGAAACGTCGTGAGAATTTTATTGTTTTATATATTTTATTATTTTATTGTTTTCCTTCAACGTGACTTTACCGAAAGAGCTAAGAATATGAATTACTGCAGTCACGAAAGCTTTAAATTAAAAAAAAATAATCATAATTCCTATTATATTTTATCGTAACACAGTAGTAACTGAGTTTTATTTGAAATTTCCCCTAGATATTACCAGCACACTCCAGCAAACCATCCTACCAGTGATAGACTACGACACGTACAAAACAAATGCATTTTCGGGTTCTACATTACCCGACAACACAATATGTGCCGGTGATGATTCAAGTGGTGTATGTGATGTAAGAATATTTCTTGTTTGAGTCACAATTTGCGACAATTTGTCTAGATTTGGTCTATGGAAAATATGGCAACCCTACGTGAATCCCAGTGAGGGTCCTTATTCAATTTACATTTGAGATTCAGTAAGGCTTTCTTAGATAAATAAAGTTAATTGCCAGTCATATGATGATCTTTAAAAAAATCAAGTCTCCCTAATGTGCAATTCCAATTTATAATGCAAAACAGTAATTGATCAAATGGACAAAGAACCTTAACATATTGTTGTAAATTTACATTATGAGACCTCCTTTGCCAGAAACAAGATATAGGAATAGGTTTTACCCTTTTTAACTGGCACAAAAACTGACACCTTTATTCAAGGCATCATGTTTGCAATAACCATAACACAAGCAGTCAAAATGCAAACAAAAAAGACAACTCTGATAATAATATGCACTGTCCTTGAATTTGATTGGTCCACACCCGAGACAGCTTTTCTTAGAGCCTAGTCTCCATTGGTGTTGGACCAGAAGACGCCAAAAGGCGTACAACTCAGTTAAAAAGGGTAAAACCTATTCCTATATTGTTGTAAACTATACAACTTTTAAAGGGTAAATGCATCTAAATTATATTAAAAAATTCAATGAGTTCTCCATTGACCTCATGTCCCCAGCTTTTAATAAGAATTTACAGGGCTAAAACTACACTACGAAGTGTATGCAAGGACAATTTTTTTTAAACCCAAATATTTATACGAGAAAAGCTAAATGCATAATTGTGTCAATATTGGGCCATTGGATGTATAGACTGGTTTCAAACATGTCTTTAACATTACAATTACGTTCATAATCGATTTAAAAATAAATTACCAGTACTGTGTTTTCATATTGGGGTTGTCAGTAATATTTAATAAGATAATACTGTATTTTATGTGAATTTCCAATGTGCAGGTGATGGCGTGTTTTTAACTCGGAAGGATATTCTTGTGGCCGATGAATAGTACCATCAAGATGGTCATTGCCCTCTTAACACATACTGGATAATTGATTCTAGATTTGAAGCTTTCGTGACTGCAAGGATCCATACTCTTTGGTTCTATTCGGTAAAGTCACGTAGGTAAAAATAAAATAACAAAAATCACGACGTTTCGGCCACAACACAAGTGGCCTTCATCAGGTGAAGGGACCGGACTGTCCAGAGGACAGAGTTAGAGTGAAGACAGCCAAGCCCAGGTCGCGTCCTTTAAGCTGTGTGGGAGGAAACAAAAAACGCCTTGACAAAGGAATTAGCATAAAATGATGTACTGGATCGGCACGGTGGGGTGAGGGGGGGAGTTTACATAATGTTGGTGATGATTGCTTAATTGAAACCATCCTCTCAGTTGAAATTGTGTCTGTGTTAGTAAATCTGAATTGCCTCGTGGACAAATCTCTGATAAAAACCCGTGGGTTTGCAGAGAACCTTGGTATTGGAGAAAACTATATCGTGATCACCCACAGCGTTGTAACAGTGATCATTGGGGCATTCTGTCTACAGGAAACCCACCCACACAGATTCCTACTTGAAACCTGATTCCCACCACTACCCAGCTTAAAAGAATTCTCTCATCAAAACTTTATACCATAGGGCTCATTGCATTTCGGACCAACACCACCTGACCAGTGAATTAAAACATGTACACCTGGCCCTCAAGAGAAACGGATACTCTGACCATACCATCCGCCAAGCTGTTTCTCCCACCATACAGAAACAACCACTTGATACTCCAGTCAAAACCATCACACTACCATATATAGCAGGCGTTACTAAAAAGATCTCCAAAATTCTAAACAAACACAAGATCCTGGTCCGGTTCAATACAGTACACAAAATCCGTGACCTGATCCCATCCGTGAAGGATGTCGTTCCTGACTTACAGTACCCCGGGGTTTACAAATTGAGCTGCACCTGTGGTGACTGCTATATCGGGGAGACGAAACGACATGTCTCTGACCGAATTCGCGAGCACAAATCAGATTTGAAACACGGCAGAACGAATTATTCTGCCGTAGCTGATCACTGTTACAACGCTGTGGGTGATCACGATATAATTTTATCCGATACCAAGGTTCTCTGCAAACCCACGGGTTTTTATCAGAGACTTGTCCACAAGGCAATTCAGATTTACAAACACAGACACAATTTCAACTGAGAGGATGGTTTCAAATGAAGCAATCATTGGAAAGATGTTCTAAATCAAACCAAACATTAAACTAATTTTCAATGGTACAGTATATTTTTTCAAGTAGTGGTATCCCAAACTTTCACAGCAGCTCATTTCACTTCACATCAACATTATGTAAACTCCCCCCCCCCCCCCCCCCCACCGTGCCGGTCCAGTACATCATTTTATGCTAATTCCTTTGTCAAGGCGTTTTTTGTTTCCTCCCACACAGCTTAAAGAACGCGACCTGGGCTTGGCTGTCTTCACTCTAACGCTGTCCTCTGGACAGGCCGGTCCCTTCAACTGATGAAGGTCACTTGTGTTGTGGCCGAAACGTCGTGATTTTTGTTATTTTATTTTTACCTACGTGACTTTACCGAATAGAACCAAAGAGTATGGATCATTGATATTTAAATAATGTTTCTTGAAATATGAACACAAGCTTGTTTAGTATAACATGAATCAATCTTTCCCTTTCAGTCTTTTTAACTTCTCAATGCTTGTCATGTAATTCCTGTACCTTTTTCCCTTTCTCCTCTCAAGTAATAATTCTGAACTCTAAGATGTACTCCCAATTTGTTTCAGTAATTCTACTGTTAAAAGCACATATAAAACACAGGTTTTGTTTTTTCTATTGCACCTTTAATGAGTTCTTTCTAGGAACCTTTATATGTTATACTCGTGGTTGCCTTATTAAAATGTTATTTCATAAATAAAAAATGTGATTCCAAATAGATGGACATTCACTCCTTTTGTACAACAAATACAATGTAAGCAGAATTAAATTAAATCACAGCTATATTGCACACAACCTTCAGCACCACAGAACCTTAATACATGCAGTGTGATGCATGGGATGTTACTTTCCCGTGCGTGGCTGAAATTGGATTGTGCAACATGGTCAACTTTATAGAATTCAATGTTGATTTGAAGCCATATTTCCTGATGATGACTGCTTGTGTTGCAGTCGAAACGTCGTGATTTTATTATTCTTTTTTCTACCTACGTGACTTTACCGAAAGAACCAAAGAGTATAGTTTCATAGAATTCCTTTTTAAATTCCCCAATGGTGACTGAAGGAAAATTTCATCCAGGAATGGATAAACCATGGCCGATGATGAACGTGGTCAACAACAGCAAGTTACTCGCAATCCAAGGTTTCACTGTACTCGCCAATCAATAATAGTAAAGATGTAAAAAAAGGGTTGGATTTGTGAACATTGATAGAAAATGACAGTCACACCGTGCAATATTACCGCACTGGGTGTAGTATAATTGGTCAAGGCGGATGTCACCTATCATCATTTAAAAGTGATTGAGCATACAATTGTACATACAGTTATTGAATACACTTTGGACATAATTCAAATCTTTGCTAAGCCACTGAGCAAAAACACCGAATTCTGTGTTTGGCAATAGCCGAGACCATTCATGGCCCCTTCCCACGTATTCCCATTAGGGAATCACGTGCGGGTGTGAACCAAGTACGCGCGTGCTGGTCACGCAATTTTGTTGGGGGCCGACACCCTTGCATATAATTTAGGGTCGTTAAATGACACGAGGTAATCCATTAACCGTTTTTAGAATCGATTACCAGTCGGAAATGTCGGGAACGGTGCCGTTTACAGTGGAATATTCGCGATTGCATTTATAGGTAAGTGGAAACATTCAATCTGCACAGCGGCCTAAGTAGATCATTTCTCAGTTAAAAGTGCAGTCCTGAAATTATTTATTTGCTCACTTCACCGCTGGCGAAATAGCCGTAATTACACGCAGTTCTATTGCGTATTGTCTCCTCTTCCACGCTGACCAAATATTGGACGAGGTGAACGTACCCACACTTTATCCCACCCACATACAACCTTGCCAAACGATTGTGGTGTAACTGTGGTGTCACAGCAGCGAAGCCGCTCCGTCGGAGCCATGCCTGCAACTGTGATGCCGAAACAGCGAAGCCGTCCTGCCGACGCCGTGGCCGCGATGCCGCCACTTCCGAGCGACGGGGCCGACGCTGCTGTTCCTTCACCACCCCCACATGAACACACACACACCCCCACATAGAGCCCCGAAGGGAGGTCACCTGGCTGACAGGTTTTCACCCAGAAGCCCTCTCACGGGACCAATCTTCACAATTTCCTGCGACCAGGGAATTGGGCGACCTCCCCCGAGGCTAACTCGCACCGCGGCGCCGTGACTTGGGTTGTAATTACATGGTCACGACGGGGCTGCTCAGCCACCGCAGGTAGAAAACACACACAACACACACGGGTCAGCAGGCAGGTAGGGGGGCGGAGTCACGAACGGCGGGAAAACAGGGCCGGTCCTCTGATTGGTAGGACAGATGCGCTTGTGTAGAGGGTAAAATGCGGATGTCTGAGAGAGCACCGGCCCGGGGAGAGTGGCGGGAAATCCGAGCCACCTGATTGGCCGGGAAGGCCAGCGGATCAGCGCCAAATTATCTTTGATGTAGGGAACAATAAAAAGCGAGAGAAGGTAGGGATAGGAGAGTCACCTTCTTCTCAAGTCAGGGATCGTGGTAGTCACCTTGCCGGCCACTGGATCGTCAGTGAGACGAGTCACAGCGCAGCCCGGCCCCGCTCCCAACGAGAACGTCGAGCAGCCTCGCCTCTCCTTGGCTTCCCGCACATCCAAGGCAAAACGTGAGTACGAAATAAAGAGTTGGGATTTAGGGTAAGATCCTAGGGAGTTTAATTCTAATGGGACGAGGTAGATCGGATTAGACCATCAGGAGATAGGTTAGACCTGCCCTGCTGACTCAGACTGATTTGGGTGATAGTAGCTCGCAGACACGCCAGGAATAAATCGTCAGTGATCAATAAACCTTGTCGTGTGGTTTCTGCGAGTATGGAACGGGCGCATGGTGGTGTGAGTCCGCTCGTCGTGGTATGGGGATTTGCGCGTGGGTAACTCTGTTGAGGCGGCCATTGTGTGCGCACCCGACCAGGGTTCCTGCGTCGTTGTACCCTGTGTTTGCGCACGAGTGTGTAATTACCCACGTGTTTGTGCTCGCCCATACGTGTAGCTCGTGGTTAGCGTGTGTGGTGAGCAACGGTGGATTCGCCAGGGTACACGTGAGATTATTCATACAGCCCTTTAAATAATCTCCGAGACACCCCCTCCAATCGGCAACGTGTGTGCGAAGGACGTCATTACCCTCTGACCCCTGACCCCCGTTCAGCACATGTGAGTGGTGCGCGGGGTTGTGTGAGCAGAGACGTCGCGTTTGAGTGGCTGAGAAGTGACGGATTGATTTAAGGCAGCCATGCGCCAGCCCTGAGCTATGCCCCACAAACAGGGCCCGCGGACCCGAGGGGCTGTGCTGCAAGGAGAGGAGACGGAGGGCGGTAGCACTCCCCCCACGAGCGAAGAGTCAAATAACGGCGGCTCTCACACGAGCGAGAGGTCCGGAGCCCGCAGCCCTACCGAGATCAGCCTTCCCCCGGAGGGGGAGCCGGGGGCCCGCGTCCCCCACATAACCATTTATACTATATCGCGGTCAGCAACAGTGGAGCTTTAAGAAACGGCAATTGAAATGGGGAAGACATTTTCCCATTGCAACTGTCGTGGTGTGTGGGTGACATGCTCCGTTGTCACACCACGGAAGCTCCCTTCATTCATCAGTGAAAACGTTAATGTTTATTGCTAGATATGTCTCTACAGTATGTGCAAAAACACGTCTTACCCGTTTTTTATTCGGTTATTGTACCGGTAATGCAACAAAAAACAGATTTCAAAAACCCTCGTATGATGGTTCCCAATAATTCAGACGTTCCAAGCCGAGCAATCAGCAGTAGCCCGCAATACAACGCTCCCTATGGGAGGCGCTACATTTGTGCTGCATCTAAAGCAGTGGTCCCCAACCTTTTTGGCACCAGGGACCGGTTTCGTGGAAGACATTTTTTTCACGGATCGGGGTGGGGGGGGGGGTCATCATTTGGGTCTTTCCCCCTTTTCAAAGAAGCTCCCCAGCGACGTTTGTTTTTTTTACATATTTTGGCTACTAGGGGTTAGCTTGTGGGCGTAAACAAAACTGCGACTGAGACAAGTGCGCAGTGCCGGAAAGAGGCGCAGGTGGAAGTAATAATGGGGGCGGGCCACACGCGGACTCACCGCTCTCACCTCCCGCTCTGCGGCCCGGTTCCTAGCAGGCCACGGACCGGGGGTTGGGGCCCCTTGATCTAAAGAATCGGATTTTTTTACGAATCCACTTATTGTGTTTTCCAGAGTATACTGAACTGATAGAGTCAATAGAAAGTGGGCAAGTGTAAATTCTCGTTTCAAATGCTCTGAAAGTATGTAACCATTAAATGTTCTGAAAGTATGTAACCACATTTATGGTGAACGAACCGTAACAGAATTGAGCATGCTACGTCTAATGTGTGAAAAGGAAGCATTTTGTGTGGATATAACACACATTTTGTGGCATTGTTGTTAACCACAGATTAGTTTATCATTTAAGTACGACTAACAATATCAGGAGGGGCGAAATTAAGCAGGCTAGACGTGGTCGTCAGCAGCATACTAATGGTAACAGGTAAAAAAAACTTTTTCACAGATAAAATAGGTGCACACGTCGTAATAGTATTCCATGCATTGTGGTATTTTTATACTTTATAAACTTACTCGTTTTACTTCATGAAATAATTAACAGACTAACGTGTGCATTTACCTAAACGAGCTTATAAATGCAGTATATGTACATAATGTGGTATTTGAATACATATTTTAAAACAATGGCAATCAATTGAAAGTCACTATTCATGACACAATGCGCTCGTGAATTGTTTGTATATTTTCTGTCACAACTCAAAAAAATACGCAAGAATTTTTTAAGTAGTGATGGAACTTTACTACCTACGACTCGTAGACTCGTGACACCATGCCCGCAGAACATTTATCATCGCAAAATTTTTGCATAAAATACATTTCACTTCCTTGTATGTCCCTGGATATATAGAGGCTGCGCGTCGGTCATTTGACAGTGTGTTGAAAACCCCAATCAATAAATCATGGTCACTCTCCTGATCTTCACTTTCCTGCTGAATCAAGGTATTCACATATGTATTGCTCACAGTAAGATTAGTTCGCATTCTAGTTTTTTTTCATGTAACTACTAAATTATTTCACCAGGAGTGTTTGTTACTCACATGCTTTTCTTTCCACAGCATTTGTCTCGGCTCAGACTTGTGGTTTTTCTGCGACTCCACAAAACCGCATTGAGGGTGGTAATGAGGCCACTCCTCACAGCTGGCCTTGGCAGGTATGAGATCAATTCAAAATTTCAGGATTGTGACAGTATAATGAGTTTCTTAGATGTGAAGTTCTGCATTCACACCCGGGATGTAGACAAACAATAGTGTTCTTAGGCTACTTTTTTCAAACTTCAGCACGCTGATCCCTGCGTATTGGTGAAGGTGGAGAACATAGACATTCGAACATAGAAACAGTACAGTGGGTTACAATTGGCTCTTTACAGCTCTCTCCGATTATAAACAACACGGTACAATTAATTGACACATTATGGAAATTTGCCAGCCAGTTTATACTCACAGCTGAATATTGATTTGCATGATTTACGTTCTTATTTGACCTTGAGACTGTTGTATATGTGGGTGTGTGAAAATTGATGAAAAGTAATGAAAATTAAATGAAATTCGAAATTTGCATAATTAATCCAAAATTATGTTCATTCGTGTAATTATGCGTATAACTATGCTAATTAGAGACGTAATCGTATTAATTTATACGAGTGGGTGTGGTTGTGTTAATTATAGCCTTTATGATAATCAGGCCCCGCCTCGTTGACGAGGTGGGGTTATCAATCAGGATAACGCAATCAATCGTGTGCTGTTACGCTAGTGTCAATTCGGCCTCGTTGTCTAACTTCGTATTATTGATCAGCATAATACAATGATTCTCGCTTTAACACTCCCCGAGTGTTCATATTTTAGGTCCCAAGTTCATATCATTCGCTTTAGTTTAATGAGTGTGGATTGGTGTGTTTATAGTTTAGGTTCCCGAGTTCATATCTCATCGCAGGATACAGATCTTATGCAAAAATTTCAGGAAAGAATCACACGACCACTTCTGTATTAATCAATTTATTTTCTAATTAAACCTTAACTATAATATGTATGTGAACTCTAAATCTCAGAACTTCAACACGGTATCCACACGGTATCAAGACAGTCTCATCCACGACTGTACGATTTCACTTTGATAACACATGGACCCCGCATAAAGCGATTGCTGTTCGTGAGAGAGAGAGTTAGAACATGCCAATGCTATGCTACACAAAAGCTTATACATTATAATATGAACGATCATTATGCTTGAAATGGTCAGCACATTATCACAGGCGATTGATTAACCTGCAACGGTATTCATATAAAAAGACAATCAAACAGTTATTATTTCCAAAGGCATAAATGTAACAACAGATCCACCGGACAGACTATAAGATTACCGAAATGGCTTATGTGTGAGGGTGTGTGGCGGAACGTGTTATCTCACGGGAGATTAATTAATTCGTGAATAAGATTGTATGATCAGAAAATCGGTTTCGCACGATTCCTCCCCGGGAGCGTAGCTCCGTGGCGAAGGTGCCAAGGATTAATTCGTATTGATGGATCGGTTGGTAACTTATGCGATTAGAAGTACAGTCCAAAACAAAATATTAAAGAGGGAAATTACGAATATACTTATAAACGACGGACTGTTATCACACGATCGATGCTTCCACGGCCAGATGGTTCACGGACTTGAGTGTGTTTGTGTGTGATGAATTGTGTGGAGTAGTCATTGTTTGGAGTTGAGTCTTTAGGTCCAGCGAACGTCAGATTGGTCGTGTAGTGGGGCATAGCGCATCATCGTATCGTGGAGTTCTCTTCATAGGGTAATGTGAGTGTGGTTGGTCTTCTCGCGTTAACATACGTCGACGTGTCCCTTGTATGAAAGGGATACTCGCTCCCTTTAGAGCGGTCAGGGTGAGTGGGGGTTGTGCATCATACGTATCGGCGTTCCCTTCTCCACACAGCAGCCAGCCTCTGTCCACGGGAGAGAGTTGCTTGATCGCTCTCAGTGCTGCTCAGTGGACACCTCTCTCCACTGCTGGATGAGCTGCGCGATCACGCTCGTGTTGGTTCGCTGACAACAGTTTCTCTCCGCTGCTGGATGAGCTGCATCGGCACGCTCCCTCTCTCTGGGTGGAGAACTCGAACGTGCTCGTTGCTGGTTTGCTGAAAGCAGGTTTTTCTCCACTGCTGGATGACTCAAGTCGCACGTGCTCTTGCTCTGGTTTGCAGAAGCTCTTGCTTGGTGCGTCGGTTGCTCTGCAGCTGGACTCAATGTAGAATAAACTTCCAGCAATACTCTGTCTTTCAGCTCTTGGAAATCACACTAGGTGACGCCTCACTACCCTGCGAGTCTTGCCAACGTCAGTGGGTAGCGACGGGCCACTTTGGCCTCTGCTCGCCGCCCCCTGCTCTGCAGCTCGCCGGCTGGCGACCTGTTGCTCTCGTTCCCGATTTGAACTGCTCCTGAGCTGACTCACTGGTCGAACTCCCCGCGTTCCGACCCCTCCGAGTCGAACTCCCCGAGTTCCGACCCCCCTGGTCGAACTCCCCGAGTTCCGACCCCCCTGGTCGAACTCTCGAGTTGAACTCCGAGTCGAACTCCCCGAGTTCCGACCCCCTGGTCGAACTCCCCGAGTTCCGACCTCTTCCGAGTCGAACTGTCTCCCGAGAGTCGACCCCCCGGTCGAACTCTGGTGAGCCGACCCCCCCCCCCCCCCCGGTCGAACTGAGGTTTCAATGCTCAGGATCCTCTTTTTATGCCCAAAAATCCTTTCACTCGGATCCTGCCCACAAGGCGGGGTTTCTTTCTATTTTTGCTGTGTCAGGACTTGTCCGTATGTATCTGCGTCCGTGTGTGTCCGTACATGTGTCAGTGTGTGTCATTGTGTGCATCACCCACGGTATATTCCGTTGTCATACTCCTACCATAAAACCCACAAGTAAAACAATCAAATGTTATAAATTGTCTCGAAGGCGCCTCTCTGTCTGGGTGCACAACCTGGAGGGAGGGGCGATATTCCCTCCGACTTTCACCGACGCACAAAGAAATGGTTAAAAAGTTTTAAGTTAACATTTCATTTCATCAGAGTTCCACAGTTATGATTCTGTATTAATCCAAGGTCTGGGTCAGCTTCCCGTTGTGGTGTTTGACTCGTGTTTCCCCGAGCGTATACACACTCCTACTCCGCGCTGCGGGGATATAAAGACGGCCGGGATCTTCCTTTCTCTCCGACCCTGGGTTTAACATCGCCCTTTGCTTACGTTGCAGTTTTGCTGTGCGCTTGCATTTCTTTTCCTCTCTACTCTTACTTTAACCCGGCTTATTATTTGCGTATGGGTGGATTAGAGCATTCATGTTGACTTAGGAAAACCTGATTGTTAGGCTTCGGGTCAAGTCGTATAGAAATTATTAAAATATGTAAATACATTTCATATTAAATTAATAGACGGGTGATGGTTACATTGACGTAGCTTGTGGCAGGGTTCAATTAAAGTGGGTGTGAAGATCAATAACTTTAGCCTACCCTGTCATTAAATTCCGACTTTAAGTTACTTTAATAGTAATGCAGAACCAATTAGCTTTTTTGACTTAACTAGATCTAGGCTAACGCAACCTCCCAGTGACCCTGGCTTTGTGTTTACGTCAGCCCCTTGCAATCCGCTGCGCTCTGCTCTCTATCTGCTCCCTCTGACCCTGGGAGGGCTCTGAACGTCAAAATCGTGTTAGTGGGTCAACGTAAATATGACCTCCACATGCCATGCTGAGGCCTGGTTTGGTGTTTTTATTCATTATTAAAATTAAAAGAAACAATAGAAATATGTATCTATATGCATTGAAAAATTACTTGTTAATATTAAGATGGAAAGGGGGGCATATACAACAAGACAACACAACATCTTAACTCGAATCAACTCAGTCAGCCCGAGTTGACCTAATTTTTCTCAAGTTTAAAAACAACACATCTATGATGAATTCTAAGCGATATTAATAAGGACTTGTAACATGGATCACTAAAAGAACACAGGGCGATTTGTGTTCATTCGGTTCTGACCTGACCTCTGCCTCCATTAAGCATCTCCTCCCGCCATACTTTTCTTAACTTTCTTTTTCCATTTTATTTCATGCTATTCTTCTAATTTCCTGTCCATTTAGTGCTTCCTAGATCACAGCTGGAGATCAATGTAATTATTTTCACACAGTCACTTTGAGGATGTGTTCTTCTCCAAGTCGTGTGTCTCTACATTGGTACTCTTTGGTTCTATTCGGTAAAGTCACGTAGGTAAAAAACAAAACAACAAAAATCACGACGTTTCGGCCACAACACAAGCGGCCTTCATCAGGTGAAGGGATCAGGCTGTCTCGAGGACAGCGCTGGAGTGAAACACAGCCACGCTCAGACCGCGACCTTTAAGCTGTGTGCAAGGAAATAAGGTGCCTTGACAAAGGAATTAGCATAAAAATTAGCATTTGATTGGCCGACTTTGCATAGAGGTAGTGTACATGCGGGTGCACATGCCGGTTGGTGCGGGGGAGGGGGAGTTTACCTATTGATGGTGTGAAAAGGGAATTTAAGAGCTGCGAAAGTTTGGGGTACCACTATTTGAAAAATATACTGTACCATTGAAAATTTGTTTAATGTTTGGTTCGATTTAGAACATCTTTCCAATGGTTGCTTAATTTGAAACCATCTTCTCGGTTGAAATTGTGTCTGTGTTTGTAGATCTGAATTGCCTCGTGAACAAATCTCTGATAAAAACCCGTGGGTTTGCAAAGAACCTTGGTATCGGAGAAAATTATATCGTGATCACCCACAGCGTTGTAACAATGATCAGCTACGGCAGAAGAATTCGTTTTGCCGTGTTTCAAATCTGATTTGTGCTCGCGAATTCAGTCAGAGACATGTCGCTTTGTCGCCCGGATATAGCAATCACCGCAGGTACAACTCAATTTGTAAACCCCGGGGTACTGTAAGTCAGGAATAACATCCTTCACGGATGGGATCAGATCACGAATTTTGTGTACTGTATTGAACCGGACCTGGATCTTGTGTTTGTTTAGAATTTTGGAAATCTTTTTAGTAACGCCTGCTATATATGGTAGTGTGATGGTTTTGACCGGAGTATCAAGTGGTTGTTTCTGTATGGAGGGGGAAACAGCTTGGCGGATGGTACGGTCAGAGTATCCATTCCTTTTGAGGGCCAGGTGCACATGTTTTAATTCACTGGTCAGGTGGTGTTGGTCCGAAATGCAATGAGCCCTATGGTATAAAGTTTTAATGAGATAATTATTTTGAGCTGAGTGGTGGTGGGAATCAGGTTTCAAGTAGGAATCTGTGTGGGTGGGTTTCCTGTAGACAGAATACCCCAATGAGCCATCAGGTCTCCTCTCAAACAGAACATCTAAGAATGGTAGCTTGCCATCTTTCTCCACTTCCATGGTGAATTTGATAGCAGGCATTACTAAAAAGATTTCCAAAATTCTTAACAAACACTAGATCCAGGTCCGGTTCAATACAGTACACAAAATTCGTGATCTGATCCCATCCGTGAAGGATGTTATTCCTGACTTACAGTACTCCGGGGTTTACAAATTGAGTTGTACCTGCGGTGATTGCTATATCGGGGAGACAAAGCGACATGTCTCTGACCGAATTCGCGAGCACAAATCAGATTTGAAACACGGCAAAACGAATTCTTCTGCCGTAGCTGATCATTGTTACAACGCTGTGGGTGATCACGATATAATTTTCTCCGATACCAAGGTTCTTTGCAAACCCACGGGTTTTTATCAGAGATTTGTTCACGAGGCAATTCAGATCTACAAACACAGACACAATTTTAACCGAGAAGATGGTTTCAAATTAAGCAACTATTGGAAAGATGTTCTAAATCGAACCAAACATTAAACTAATTTTCAATGGTACAGTATATTTTTCAAGTAGTGGTACCCCAAACTTTTGCAGCTCTTAAATTCCCTTTTCACACCATCAATAGGTAAACTCCCCTCCCCCCCGCGCCAACCGGCATGTGCACCCGCATGTACACCACCTCCATGCTAAGTCGGCCAATCAAATGCTAATTTTTATGCTAATTCCTTTGTCAAGGCACCTTGTTTCCTCGCACACAGCTTAAAGGTCGCGGTCTGAGCGTGGCTGTGTTTCACTCCAGCGCTGTCCTCGTGACAGCCTGATCCCTTCACTTGATGAAGGCCGCTTGTGTTGTGGCCGAAACGTCGTGATTTTTGTTGTTTTGTTTTTTACCTACGTGACTTTACCGACTAGAACCAAAGAGTATGGATCCTTGCAGTCACGAAAGCTTTAAATCTAGAATCTCTACATTGGTGTTCAAAAATAAATCAGTATATTTACAGATGAGACGATACATTTTTACTATGGTTGCGGTGACATGGAAATACTATGATATATCATGATCATTGTATCATCTATTTGTAAAATATTATTCCATGATTATTGCCGATTGAAGTTTTTACAAATATTTAATATCTTGACTTCTTCGTCGTGTCACCTGTCCAACCTGCACGGTCTTTTCCCAATATTCTGCACAGGCCACCGCTTCTGGTGTTGGCATTGCCAAATCTTGAAAAGTGCATTGTGGTGCTGGAGGGCATCTCAGGAGTAGATCCATGGTTTGCTCCTCCTGACAAGCACAATGTTCGCTTATGCAGAAGCGCCATGATTTAATAAGAGAGTTGTATCTGCCGAAACCCACTCTCAGTATGTTTAGGCTCCGGCATGTGAGCTATTTGGAATTGGAACCATATGCGAGCTCCTCACTGGGGATGATTCTTCACCGATTCCATTCAGCAGTTTTGTCACTTGATTTTTCCCATTCTGTTTGCCAGAAGGAAGTTCTAGCAGATTCCGGTGATGTGGTCAGTGGCACAGTGGAGCACAAGAAGCTGTTTCTCGATGACAGACAGTGTGCTGGCTGATGGCCATGTAGCGGATGACGAACGTGTCACTCTGACTTGCCGGTCGTGGTCACCTGCTCCTCACGTCCTGATGTTAGGGGGGCGCTATGTCAGATAGCGCATATAGGTAGCGGACAGGTGGCTCTCAGGCACCCTGTTAGGATTCTGCACGTGTCATTTAGGGCAGTGTCGACATGTTTGCTGTGGGTTGAGCATCCCCAGGTACAACATGGATATTCAGCCACATAGAAACAAACTGATAAGGCGGTGGTGCATAGAGTGGACAGATGTGCACCCCACTTTGAATTTGCGAACTTTTGCAGAATACTGTTTCGTGTGTTGACCTTGGCTTTGGTATTTAAAGTGTGTTTTTTCGTAGCTGAGTATGCGATCCAGTGTTACCCCGAGGTGCACTGGGTAACTCTGGTGCACTAGGCTCTGGTCTCCCCAAGTGACATTCAGGCGTCGCTCTGCATCCCAGTTTCATAGGTGGAAGGCACAGATTTGGGTTTTACTTGGGTTGGGTTTGAGTTGATTATTTAGGTAGTATTTTGACATCTTGTCCAGTCCCCTCTCCAGGATCTTCTCTGTGTTCTCGAAATTCCTCAGTAGTGTGGTAATACAGAGGTCGTCAGCATAGACGAACCGCTGAAATTCAGCAGGAAGTGGCTGATCATTGTAGATATTGAATAAAAGCGGGGCGAGCACACTGCCTTGTGGTAAGCCATTCTTTCTGGAACCCCATCTACTTTTCTGACCATAGATGCGTCTGTTCTCTAGGAGGCTACGAATGGTCTGGCTAAGGTCTAGGTCGCCATTTATGAGGTACAGTTTGTGGCTCAAGATACGGTGTTGAACAGTGTCATATGCAGCAGACGTATCAACAAACGCTGCACCAGTGATCATCTTCTGTTGGTAACCATCTTCGATGTGCTATGTGAGGTTTTGTAGTTTGCCTGCACAGGATCGACCAGGTCTAAATATAACATGTACAGAGTACAATCATTACAGATCAGAAATAAATCACGATTACCAATTAAATGAGCACTTTACAAAATATTTTTTGGTTTAATTTATCACTTGGCAGTTATGTGGCATAAATAATTGGGCTCCTTTAATTGCTGATATATGTTGTGCAACTGACAGTACAACAATGACTGTAGATGTTTTACTTGCATATGGCAATATGTTCTTGAGCTGCATGCTAATGTCGAGGTCTGCTAGCCATGAGAGGGCTTCAAGAGGGAGTTTGTGTAGTGTTGCATGGTTACAATCGCACTTTGGCTTGTCTTTGATATTCCATTCATGGAGATGTGTCCATCGGCCTGTTGATATTATGATACAGTTAATGGTTGCACCAGTGTCTCCGAGGAGTTTCAAAGCCAAGAGGTGCCATGTTTAAGTCTCAAATAAGGTGTTTCTTCTGGATGTCCGCACCGTTCCACGCTTTGCCAGCGTTCTTCCGAATCTGGATGAGACTCTAGGATGGTGACAGCACGACCCAGAAGAGGGATCGGGACTAGAGTCGGTAGCTAGGTACATTGTTGAGGTCTTGGTTAATAGGTAGGTTGTTGTTTGAAAGAAAACATGTAAATACCCATTTACTGTAGTGTCCATATCTCCGTGGATATTTGGTGGCAGAATGTTCACCAGAAGAGCGATCCAGGAGATTGGTGTTGGTTTCAGAATTCCAGTGATGATATCAATTGTGGTAGATAATTATACAACGAGCAGTTTTGTGTATGAGCTCCCAGACGAGGCTGGAGTGCAATACTCTGCACCTGAGTAGATCAGTGACAGGGCGGCAGTTCACAGCTATTTTCCGGTGCCTGGGGTCATTCCTGAAAATTTCTGTAGCAATACGATGTTTTAATTTGTCTTTTCACAGATCTTGTTTTATACTGTATGGGGCTCAAAGGTTTGGCGTATATCCATGATAACCCCTAGATATCTTGGAGTGGGATCATAGTACACTGGGTTACCACAAAAGGATGCATCAAGGGTCGCATCTGCTGAACAATTATTCAGGTGGAGTCCGCTTTTGGTGGTTTTGGAAGGATTTGATTAGTCGCCAATAATGAAAATATGCCTGTTAGAGAATTAACAATGGTCTCGAAAGTTGTGCCCTGTGTGGCAAGGTTAAATAAAACAAAGTTTAGTTTAAAGTTTGTCATGTGTATATATGTATATAAACTTGCAAGAAAATGTACATGTCAGGTTACATATGTATTGCATCGTGGCGGTGCTAGCACAGAGCCTTGAGAAAGGCCATTGTTCATAACTCTCGTGGCTGTGTTCACCAGTGAGGCGTATCCTCAAAGTACATTTGCCGACCATCGGGTCAATTAGGTGTACAGTTGAACGGCTTCGATTTTGGCTGCCAACGGTATCATAGGCTGCAGAGGTCAATCATTGCTGTATTGATTTTCTGTTCACGATGAATGCCAGCTTCTGTTCACAACAGCTACGGTCACTTCGAAATCCGGCTTGTTCGAGAGGCAGTTATGAGTCAATAATGGGGGGAAATCAGGCAATCATGCACGTTCCATTAGCTTGGAAGTGGAGGACATGAGAGATATCGGCCTGGAGCTTGAGAGCGAGTCTTGCAGGTTTATGGGTTTCAGAATGGGGACAACTGAAATAATTCCCTTATTTCCGGATATTACCTGTCTTTTGTTTCCTCCTGATGACGATCGCTTGTGTTGTGATCGAAATGTTGTGGGTTTTTTTTATAATTGAACATATCTACGTGATTTTACCGAGAGACCCAAAGAATATGAATTCCTGCAGTCACGAAAACTTTAAGTCAATAAATTACCTGTCTTGTTTATGATGGTCCATATATTCCCAGGTTCTTTAGGAACTCAGGACAAAGGCCATCACATCCCTATGCCTTGCTAAGAATTTATGGCCCCGAGGGCCCCTTCCACTTCAGTGAGTGTACGTTCACTAGATTATTGCTTCTGGTAGTTGACTCAAAGTGATGGGGAGTTGTTTCTGGACACCCTGTTTGGTGCGATTGTCCATTGGTGTCTTTGAGCAGGATATTGTGTGGGAAGCCAACGTATTTGATTTAGGGTTTGGTAGTCTGTGCTCTGTTGGTTGAGTCACCTAGGTTCCAAAGGAGTTACCAGGCTTCATGGCTTGAGTGAGTAAAGTCCAAATCTGCAGTGAGGTATTTCCAACGTTCTCTTCAGCAGAGTTCAGGGACACTAGCAGTGCGGTGCCCTTGTTTTTTTCACCTTGTTTAATGAACTCTTTGAAGAGATGTTACATTTTTGATTGCCAACATGGCATGTATCTTTACCGATTCCCTCCCAAGAGAGAAATCTCTCGTGGCAAATGTCAGAATTTTTATGAATTTATTGAAGATTACAGGCTTTGGCTCCAGGTTTCTTCATAGCTGGGCCAGTTGGCCTCATGAACTTTCCAACGAGAATGTAGTTTTGAGGTTATGACCGGTATCGGTAGCCCAGTGTGCGTGACTGCCGGTCTGTGTTGGGTCTGCAAATGTACCTATAATTGTTCATGACGCAATTAGTGGCTGTCCATTCTTGTCTTTTGAGATGAAGCATAAGTTCTGGGTTATGCTCATTGGTTTTTTCGGTAAAGTCACGTATGTAGAAATACCATAAAATAATATTAAAATAAATCAATCATGACGTTTCGACCACAACACAAGCGATCTACATCAGGTGTAAAAAACAAATAGCGAGGGAGCATATAGGGCGACACCAACGCAACATATAGAGAGCGCCAAACTGCACGGAGGTAAATACAACAAGAAGATGAGAGACGAGAATTCAACAAACCTAAGAAAAAATTAAGTGATGCAAAACCAGTCAGGCCAACAACACAGTTAGACACTTGCCTGGCAGACCACGAATTTCAGAAGAGTGCTAAATTTCGTGTTCATCCTCTGGATTGAACATACCAGCATAGACAGAGTACAAGTCAGCAGAAATACATATACAGGGACACCAAGAGGCAAGGAGAGGAAAGGCGGACAGGAAAGCAAGGAAAAAGAAAAAGGGCTGCAGGGATGAACAGACAGAGGCCTTAAATAGAAGTAGAGGTGAGGGGGAGGGACCGGGTGGCACGGCAGCAGAGGAGGTGGGAGGGGTAGGAGAAAGCAAGGGGCGCAAAACGTTTAGGACAGAATTGTAAAGGTAACTTCCCCGTAGAAGTGTGTTAATAAAGAATTACAGCTTTCGTGACTGCATAAATTACTCATTGTTTTTTTCGGTAAAGTCACGTATGTAGATATACCATAAAATTATATTAAAATAAATCAATCACGACGTTTGGACCACAACACAAGCGATCGCTTGTGTTGCGGTCAAAACGTCGTCAGACCACGAATTCACAAATTATGGAAAATTTCTATGAACATTATCGAATTTTCGTGTTAAGGAAATTTCACACAGCACACGCCATAAGATCAATAAGCAGCACCCGGAAGGCTGCGTTATCCATCCGAAAACAGTGTCACGGTATCCCTACAATACCGTGACACTTTACCAGTCATTCAAATGCGTGTATTTTTGACAAGTTCCCTTAAAAGGTTGTTTTTCTTTTAAACTATTCAATCGTTTTAATATTTACATTAATTTGATTATTTTTGTACTGGATACCGACCTGTATTCCTTTAGGTTTCAGACCAGAAAGTTACATTTAGGTCTTGAGTAATTCAATATCCAGTTGATAAACTTTAAGACAGCAACCATTCGGTTTATGGACTTTTTTGGCATTTAGCTCAACCAATCCTATCTAAATTCAAATTAACGCTATCCAATTCACCTAGATGACGATATAAGTTGTGTTTAAGGTAATACGAAAACACGTAACAGGTGGCCCACGTGAAGACTACCATCTCCCACTCATTACTGTAGAATGCTTGTAACAGGTTTATTTTGAGTGAACTACAGTTTAAGACATTGGAAGAACCACTCAGTAATATTGATTAATACTGATAGTATAGTAAAGCTAAAAAATAATGCCAAATAGAAAAGGAAACTAATATCGCATTGTCACATGAAAAGTCATCTATAACGTCAGCCTATTAAAATAATTATGTTATGTTTGCTGGCGTTTGCAGAGTTGTGTCTGCACACCACTAATAATCATCAGCCATGTCCAATCCGCTGCTGAAGAATGTTTGATAATAAAAAAAACGATTCCATCTTTTTGCGTACATTTTATTTAGATTACTGTATTTCGTGCATGATTCGATGCCTGTATCATGAGCATAAGTATTTAAGTTAATTAATAAATCGGTGCATGCATGTTAGGTGTAATGTTGTAACGTTCAGATCTGCCCCTATTGGACATCTGTTTAAAGAGCTTCATAGCTCATCAGATTTCTCCAGTAGAAATAAAGATTCTAACGTGCATCTTTGAATGATTATAGATTTTGACTGCTCGATTGTATCTTGATGCGATAACAGGTCTCTGTGCAATACTACAATTCAACGACAAACGCATGGTACCACTCTTGTAGTGGAACCCTCATCGCCCCACAGTGGGTTCTCACAAGTGGCAGCTGTGCCAAGTAAGTTATTCATTTGCATTCAAGTTTTTAGATATTAATAATCACAAACCTGCTATTGTGTTAAGTATAAAGATGTACGTTGTAGATTTGTATTATATATAGCCATACTTTTGTTTCTAAGGATGAATGGTACTTTGTTATTTATTTAAAAATTGGAAGCCCTTAAATGGAATTAAAGCTGTTTGAGTTGCGTTGTTTATGTGAAATCCACAGGCAGACGTATTATCTACGAGTAGTGCTCGGCAAGCACAATATATACCAGCAGGAGGCTGGGGCAAGTGTTGCAGAAGTCTACTTAACTGCTTACCATTCCGGATTTAACTACACCAGCTCTGAGTAAGTATTACACATTTACTTCTGTCTATGTCTGTCCCACAAAAAATGACTGCATGATTTGGTGATAAATGATCATCGGATGACCACCCATACAATGCATTAGGAACAAGTTTTTTTTCTGGCTGGCATGCCATGCGCCGCCCACATTCGCAGAGGGGGAGGGGGCATGCGGGTGGCCAGCAGTGAGTGGGGGCGTGCAGTGGGGGGGCGGGGCCGCTCGTGGGAAGGGGTGCGCGAGGAGGGGGACACGGGTTGAGGGGGGGGGGCGACTGGGGCGCATGCGGGTAGGAGGGGGGGCCTGAGGGTTGTCACGTGCAAGAGGTAGGGGGGTGCTGGTGACGTTGGGGTTGGGGAGGAACCTGGTTCAACACAGATACTTTTATAGTTTACTTTATTATTAAAAGTTTTGCTGGTTGGGTGGCTGGAGGTACGGATGGTCACATCCAAAGGACGTGCAGGTTGCTAATTTCATGTGTCATGCGACCCATCAAAACAAATGCAGTGGCTTCAATCTTTTATGAGTAAACCCATTTTGTGTGGTTGCTATTGAAGTCACCCACATATATAGCCGGGTGAGTGACTGCTGGCAGTGGTGGTAATGGCAGTGGTGGTAATGTATACATCGATGACCATCACATGACTGTGACATTTATCGTCGACAATCTTTACTACCCGGCTTCGCCCGAGACTTGGATTCTTGTCTTGGATGAATTTAATATTCCCTTATATTTCACTGGAAAACCCTGAAAAAAATGTATGCATGCAAGAACGAAAAAATCCGAAACAAATCAATTTAAGTAAATCGGATGTTTTTCACTCAAGGAAATTAAACCTTAACCAGGCAACTCGGGAAGGGAATGACGTGACGAGCTGAAAATAGTCGCGTTCCCTTAGAAATTCCAGACAGCATAAGCTGTGCAAATTTCATTACGTCAGAGGTCAGCGTTCGAGAGTTTTTGCTACTTCACACAAACAGATGTATCTTCTGCTTTATATTTAAGAACGAGCTGAAAATAGTCGCGTTGACTTAGAAAGTCGAGACAGCGATGCGGGATACACGGCCTACGCGGAGGGTTGGGGGGGGGGTATTGCATGACGTCAGCAGGCACACTGCGTAACGCTGCCGCATGCGGGTGACATCACAGATGTGACGTCACCGCTCACTTGCCGTGCAAAATATATCCATTATTGCGCCCCCCCGCCCCCCAAAATACAAAAGTCTATTTTTATACTTTTTGCATTGTGTACAGTCTAGAAGCTACCCACATGCCAAATTTCAAGTTTGTTGCATGTCGGGAAGTATGCTAAACATTTCGAACAGACACACATTCACAAACTTCCCTTTTATATATATAGATGTGCCGTCACTTGTGGTATACTTGAGGGGGTGTACCTTTAAGCCTTGCCTAAGCAAGGTGGCAAGGATATTAGGGTGGTAGATGGCATCAGCAAGGGTGTAACCATTTATTTGGTAGTTTGCCATCTACATCCTGTCCTCAATGTGCGTCTCCTACAAGGCAAAAATGTGAATGTTGTTTCCCCTTTGGTTTCTGGCCAGGAAGTCACATTTAGGTCTTGATAGTTATTAAATTTATTCTATTTAACGAATGTGTGGGGGCACGATGTCCACCCCCTCCACTCTCCCCTCCTCCTCTTCGGCCGCCTCTCGCCGGGCCCCCGCCGATCGAGTGATCGGCCCACCCAAGCCAATGCCCTCTCTGAGGGACATACCTGAACGGCTGGCTTTGCCACCACCGAGATTAGACTATGGGGCATGCCTCACCGTTCACGCTATTTATACTGTGTAAACGCGCTGCGTAAAGCGTGCTGTGTAAACAAACATGCGAGCGCAAGCACACGCAAACGACGGCGGCCGTATGTGCTGCAGTACACGCGCCTCATGCGCACGCTCAAATCACACCACCCCCACGCTGCAGCCCTGCACTCACTCTCACGCTGAGCACACCGTCTCTCCACGCAGACAAGCCACTCACAGATCACAGATGCTACGGCGAGGTTTTGCCCACACACACAGAAATCACACTGCACCAATATCCTGTACTAGAGTTTATTAATGGCGCCAATACGCATTTCGCGAGGAGAGCCTAGCGTAACTCTGCCTATAAACTCAGCTACTCAAACGTCCTACCACGTACCTTGAAACTGGACTCGCGGCGTCCCACGGACGCTGAGAGAGTCAGAGGGAGAAGGACGAGAGAAGACTTGCCCAATCACTGTCTCGCAGCAGCACTCGCTGGCATCACACGGATGCTGTGAGCGGCTTGAAGAGGCAGGACGGCAGGCAGGGAGTGGGTCGTGATGGCCCGGAGGTTGTAGACAACTGCTCCAATCGTCCCGAGGCTCCCACCTTTATACTCTCGCTGCCGCTCCGCCCACCCATTGTTCTCCTGAGCCCAGTAGTTCACGTCTTAGGGTCTGCTCTTCATGCCTAATATTCCACCCTCCGTCCTCCCCTCAATGTTGTGTGTAACTCATTGCGGTTGGCCCAGGGAATCTTTTCTTTTTGCACCAATACAATTTTAAGCCAATTTAGGGGCACCGCAATGTCACCTGTTCTGTGGGGGTCGGCCAATCTCCTGGCACCGGGTAACCATGGGACTCTCCCGCTAGGGGCCCTTCGGAATAAAACCCGATGTGCCAGGCAACCCCCCACCAGGACACTACGTGGGTGCGCTGCGTGCGGGTTTTGTGTTTAGTGCGGGGGCCGGGAGGTAGTCGCGGCGCTTGCGGAGTTGTTCCGCGGTCGTGGCACCACATAGCCACCTGAGGTGTTCGTCCCCATCCCGGGTTGACTAGAGCACCTCGCCTAGGCCGCTTCAACCAGGTAGCACCGCGGAGTCCATGGGATTCGCCCGGCCCTCGTTGCCGGTTTCGTGGGTGGTGGCTCCGCTGTCCGAGGCTCATGCGGTGGTCTCCGTCTCCATTCCAGAGGCTCCTCCCGTTTTCCGGCGTCCGCTGGCTGGGGAATGAACTTTAGGGGCGGAGGTGTTTAAGTGCCGCCGCGCCCGCCGCCTCCTTGCCAGGCCGGGGCCCGCTGGGAACTGGGGCCCAGTGGGGCCCATGTACGGCGCGAAGCCGTCGGGTACGGGGGGTGTGGGGATTTCGGGGTTTCAGGGCACCCGAGGAGTGGGTGTCTCCCCCGCCGGGGCCGCCCTCCACGGTTTCAGTTGGAGGACATTGACTACCGTCTCTCGGCCCCTCTCCCCGCCCTGGATCAGTAGCATCCAGAGGGAGATCTGCCGCACCACGGTCCAGGGCCCGTGCCAGTAGGTGATCAGCTTCCCCACCTGTCCAGCCTCTATGCGTGGGGTATGCAGCCATACCTTAGAGCCCACCGAGTAGAAGGGGTGCTCCACACTGGGATGGGTGCCCTGCTCTTGCCGCTGGTGTGCGGCCACCCCTGTTGGTAGGCCCAGCCATGGGCCCCTCTCTGGGTCCCCATCAGGTGCTCCATGGGCTGGCTCCGGTTGTGGTGGGGGAACGCCGAACAACAGATTTGCCGGTAGGCGCGACTCACGACTAAACATCATTAGGATGGGGGTCTGCCCCGTGGAGGTGTGCACCGTGGTGGTGTAGGCGAACAGAGTCTAGGGGTGGTGTTCATCCCAGTCCTGCTGATTGGTGGCCGCCATGCGTTTGAGCTTCCCTCCTAAGGTCTGGTTCATGCGCTCCACCATACCATTTGCCTGGGGGTGGTATGTCGTGGTTCGGTCCTTCTGGATCCCGAACTCCCGATACAGCGCCTGAAAGAGCTCTGCCTCGAACTCACTACCCTGGTGTGTAATGACTCGTTCGGGGATCCCATGTTTAAGCACGTAATGCTCCAAAAAGGCCCAGGCGACCACAAGGGCCGTCTTGTCGGGGATGGCTACTGCTACTGGATAGCGTGTGAAATACTCTACCGCTACGAGAATGTACTGGTTGCCTCGGTGCGATCGCAGGAATGGCCCCTGTAGGTAGACCCCAACTAGCTGGTTTGCCCGGCTGATGCGGAACGGCTTCAGGGGCACCTGATACTGCGCCGGTTTCTGCCCACATTGTTGACAAGCGCGGCAGCCCTGTACCCAGGCGGCCACGTCTTGCGCTAGTTTGGGTCAGAGATACTGGTGACGCAGGGTCTCCCGAGTGCGCCGTTCCCCATCATGGCCCCCGAGCGGGTGGTCGTGCACCAGCAGTAGCAGCTAGGGCCGCACCTGGGCGGGAACACAGATGCACCCCGGCTGCCCGGCTTCGGTTAGTTCCCGCACCACCTCATCCCTTACACACAACCGGGCGTACAAACCACTCCTGGGTCCCTGTAGGGCGACCTCTTCTTCCTGTAAGGCCGCCTCCACTGCCGCCAGGTCCAGGTCCCACTGCTGGGCCTGTCTCAGCTGCTCGTCATCCAGGCCCGGGAACGCACAACGGGCGTCCTCTCGGATCCAACCAGGCGGGGCTGAGCGGCCCGTCGGGCCCCTGGGGACGGGCTCTGTGGCCCTTGGGCGGCCCACCGGGCCCCCGGCTCCGTCCACAGGGACCTCTGTGGCAGACACGGCACTCTCTCCCAATGGAGGGGGGTTAGTCTCAGGGCGTTCAGGGGGGCCGTCGCCTGTCCGCAGCGTCCCCCCGTGAAGCACGGGCAGGCCTCCTCAGTCCGTGTCTCGGAGCGCACCACGGGTCGCCTTGACAATGCGTCCGCGTTTGTGTGCATCCGTCCAGTCCTGTACTCGATCTGCAGGTTATACTCCTGCAGTTGCATCAGGCACCGGGCCATCTGCCCCCGCGGTTCCTTGAATATGAGGAGGAACTGCAGAGCATAATGATCAGTGCGCACGCGACATTTCCTGCCGTACAAATACGTCCGAAACTGCTTACACACGAAAATCACGTCATACAGTTCATGACAGGTCACGCAATAATTCAGTTTGGCCCCCTCTCAGAGTCGGGCTGGTATTACGATGACTCGCTCCATCCCATCCTTTACCTGGGACAACACAGCGCCCAACCCACTGCTGCAGGCATCGGTGTCCAAAATAAAATCTGTGGAAAAGTCAGGGAAAGCCAGGGTGGGGGTATGGGTGAGGTGGTCCTTGAGGGTGGTGAAGGCCGTCTGGTAGGCCTCCATCCACTGATAGGAGTTCTTAGGGGAAATTAGTTGGGTGAGGGGGCCTGCAATCTCGCTGAATCCTTTCACAAATCGATGATAATAAGTGGCTAGCCCCAAGAATGACCTGATCTCCGTCAGGTTCCTCGGCTGTGGCCATTCCACTACGGCGCGTACATTTCCCGGGTTGGTGCGCACCCCTGCCTCACTAATGTGGGGTCTGAGGTACCCAACTTCGCGCTGCGCAATATAACACTTACGCAGCTTGAGCTTGAGATGAGCTGCTCACAGTCGTTGGAACACCTCCCGTAACTTGGACCAGTACTCAGACAGGGACCTACTGAGCACTATCACGTCATCCAGGTAAATTAGGCACTGATTCCCAACGCAAGCCCTGCATCACCAACTCCATCAACTGCTGGAACGTCGCAGGCGCGTTCGTGAGTCCGAACGGAAGCACTCGGAACTCGAACAGTCCCATCGGGGTGGTAAATGCGGTCTTTGGCTGATCCTCCTTCGCCATCTCCACCTGCCAGTACCCGGACGCTAGATCGAGGGGGGAAAAATGCCGAGCGCCTGCCAGGCTGTCAAAGGTGTCATCGATGCGGGGGATGGGGAAGGCGTCGCCGAGTGTAACTGCGTTCAACGTTCGATAATCAACGCCAAACCGGGTTGACCCATCCTTTTTTGTCACCAGTACAACTGGGGCAGATCAGGGGCTCGCTGAGGGTTGGATTATGTTATTGCGGAGCATATCCGCAACCACCTCTTTAATCTGGGCCCGTTCGGGTGTGCCCACTTGGTATGCGGGGAGTTTAATGGGTCGGGCTGCACCTGTGTCAATTTGGTGCTTAACGAGGTCTGTCCGGCCCATATCCGAATCGTGCTCACTAAACACGTCGGCGTACTCCCGCAGTAACCCTCGCAGCTGATCAGCCTCCCCCTTGGGTAGATCTGCCCAGGGTACCTGTAGCGCATCAAGCAGGGGGACGACCACTGCTCTGGGAGTCGGTCCGTCTCACCAGGCCAGGCCCTGGTTATCCTCGGGCGGCAGGGGTCCTCAGCCCAGAGGGCAAACACTGAGCTGTTAGAGTGGCGTGCATGCAGGGAATACACTGTGGCTGCCGTGGTGCGCTGACGCAGCGTTGCTGGGGTACTGTGGGGGGTAAATACCTGCATAAACAGTCGGCCCCCGTACGCGTTTCCTGCTAGCGTGGCTGACCCCACAACCTTGTACCATGCCGCCAACTCCGGGTGAGGAGTCAGCATTACCTCACCCAATGGTCGGTGTGCGGGATCGGTGGAGGGTGTTGCCACCGGCACCAGCATCTCCGCAAGAGGCCCGATGGTGACGGCCATCACCAGGGTAGCGGCCACGGGTGTGAAGCAGAGGCGATCCGGCTCTTGCTCCAGAAACGGAATCCGTTCCCCGCTGCCTTCCACGGTGGTACGTCGCTGGCGAGGCTGTACATTGAGCGCCAACATAGAATTATTGGTCACACACCTGGTGTCCGAGACGGACCACCAGGGTGACCCTCCCCAGCAGTCCCATCCCAGCTCCACTCGCAGTGTGCAGCACACGATCCGGGGCCTGTAGGTGGCCCACGTCAACCCACGCGCCGAGCGCTAATCAACAGAAACGGCGGTTGGTATGAATATCCCCCCCCCCCCCCCCCCGTGGAACACGCACGCGAGCGCAGGCACACGCAAACGAAGGCGGCCGTATGGTGCTGCAATAGACGCGCCTCACGCGCACGCTCAAATCACTCACACTACCCCCACGCTGCAGCCCTGTGCTCGCGCTCATGCCGGGCACATCGTCTCTCTACGCAGATGTGCCACACACAGATCACAGATGCTACGCCTAGGTTCTGCCCACACACACAGAAATCACACTACACCAATATTCTGTACCAGAGTTTATTAATGGCACCAATATGCATTACCCGGAGGAGGAATATTTCACGAGGAGAGCCGAGCATAACTCTGCCTATGAATCCAGCTACTCAAACGTCCTACCACGTACCTTGAAACTGGACTCGCGGCGTCCCACGGACGCTGAGAGAGTCAGAGGGAGAAGGACGAGAGAAAACTTGCCCAATCACTGTCTCGCAGCAGCACTCGCTGGCATCACACGGATGCTGTGAGCGGCTTGAAGAGGCAGGACGGCAGGCAGGGAGTGGGTCGTGATGGCCCGGAGGTTGTAGACAACAGCTCCAATCCTCCCGGGGCTCCCACCTTTATACTCTCGCTGCCGCTCCGCCCACCCATTGTTCTCCTGTACCCAGTAGTTCGCGTCTTAGGGTCTGCTCTTTATGCCTAATATTCCACCCTCCGTCCTCCCCCAAATGTTGTGTGTAACTCATTGCAGTTGGCCCAGGGAACCTTTTCCTTTTGCACCAATACAATTTTAAGCCAATTTAGGGGCACCACAATGTAACTTGTCCTGTGGGGGTCGGCCAATCTCCTGGCACCGGGAAACCGTGGAACTCTCCCCCTAGGGGCCCTTCGGATTAAAACCCGATGTGCCAGGACAATACGTGGGTGCGCTATGTGCGGGTGTGCGTTTAGTGCAGGGGCCGGGAGGTAGTCGCGGCGCTTGCGGAGTTGCTCCGCGGTTGTGGCACCACAAATGCAAAGTCATTAAGCTAAGCGGTTGCTTTCTAGTCCTGCTGATTTAAGGGTGAGTAGACCTCCACTGAGTATATGGATTGGGCAAATGTGGTTTTCTTGCAGGCAGGTGTTGGGCAGCAAGGACTTAAATGAGACTGTGCTTGGCTGCTGATATGCCTTCGACATTAAGTTGGAGGATTCGTAGGGCTGGTCTGACTGAAATGTGATCTTGGTGCTGTGTGTTCTCGGCTTTGGGACTTTGACTATAATTCTTTGAGGCTCTTCTCACGAAGCTTCTTTTCGAATTTAGTCTGCTTGTAGGATCATTCATTTTCCCAGGCAGACTCGGATACTGACGGGGCGTGACGTGAACGTTGATCCATTGTTCACCAGTTATTCGTTATTAACTGTTTTATTGGTACACTCAACCGGTTGTTCACCTTTTCAAGGGTCATTATTGGAAGGTAGCTCTGCTGATATCTGGATTTAAATTAATGACATCAAATTCACCTAGATGACGGTATTAATTATGTTTAAGGTGACACGAAAACCCGACGCTACCATTTCCCACCCTACATTTTTGATAATAAACAAAATCGAGTGTGTAGGTTTAACAAATAATACATTATTTGTTTTTTTAGGAGCCAATCCACTATATTGTGTACACGTTTTATATCTTGATTCTTATCTCAGATTTTCTCATTCTCAATATGAACCCTTTAATTGTGTATAGAAAAGACGTTGGATTGATTAAGCTGACAGCACCGGTGCCGCAGGACACTGGAATACGGATTGCCTGCCTTCCCAGTGACAACGAGCAACTGTCATCGACAACCACATGCTACACCATCGGCTGGGGCTCCAGAATAAGTAGGTCGCAACAACAAGGATGGCCACACATACATTAGGTAGTCACAAAACAAATATGGAATACAGGATTATAATGTGCAATGAGTAACATATATAATCAATGTAGTAATCGTCATGATAATCTTGATTTGAAGCTTTCGTGACTGCAGGAATCCATACTCTTTGGTTCTTTCGGTAAAGTCACGTAGGTAGAAATAAAATAAATTAAAATGAAATCAATCATGACGTTTCGATCGCAACACAAGAATCCTTCATCAGGTGGAACAACCCACTCACTCATCCTAATCTGGGCGGGGGTAACAACCATCACCCGCCCGGCGACTCGTGAGGGTTGAGGTCCATCCCTGGCTTGAGCGGCAGTGGCGAGATGTCTTCACCTTGGTCCCCAGCAACACAAACTCCTCTACGCTCTCACGGCCGTATTTATGTCCCCTCTCCAATTAACCAACTCCACCCTGGTGTCTCTTTAGGGCCAGACCGGCTGGCGCCTGTCTGACCATCAATCACCCCTTATCGCTCGTTTCCCTGGCAACACCTCTGGTGTCAGCGTGCAACCCCGGACCGACCTTGTTTGCACCAGCTTCCCCCCCTAATGAGGTGGTTGTTCGCCCGTGCAGCCTCATGTTGCATACACGCACGTGTTTGTCCCTCGGACTACAGTGTGTGCCGCGTATTTAAGCACGCTACACAATAAACTGCGGTTGGCAAATCCGCGGTTGGCGAGGGATTTCTCTATTACTTTGTAGAAATTATTGTCATAACACTGTCCAAAAACTGGCCTCGTTAACATTACTATCATCTTTCCACGGTTAATTACATTAGTAGTATCAGGATGGAGGGCAAACTATCAAGAGAGGCACTGAAGTGGACACCCAAAAGTGGGTGACCAAGGTGTGGTCTCTGGAGGTCAACTGGTAACTGTACAACAGTTGCAGGATCTGACAACATAACCAAGGACCAGGCGTTGAGGGGTCACCTGCATTAATCTGTTTTGTTGACCTTTGTGGACACTGCTGCAGATTTCCGAAACCCTGCAGCTGTGTGCACCTTTGAAGACATTCGTAACTTTGCACAATGCTGTTATGAGATTTCACCACATCATGTTAGAATTCCCTTGCGCCTCCCTTAACTTAGAATGCGTTACCGTGTTTGGTGCAGCTTCTCGTGGAATGCTGCCTTTTTAAAAAAGGAAAACGTCTTGCGACTCGACCACAAACTGTACAATATATTTATGAATGCGATATTGTAAAACTGAGTTTTATTTGTCATTTTCTCTATATATTTCAGTCAATGGTTTATTTAGCAGCACGCTCCAGCAAGCCACCCTACCAGTGATTGACGACAACAAATGCAAAACAGATGCATTTTGGGGTTCTAAATTACCTGCAAACACAACATGTGCTGGTGATGGATCAAGCGGTGCATGCGATGTAAGAACATTTCTTGTTTGAGTCACAATTTGTAAACAATTTACTGATTTGTTGTGAAAGTGTTTTAGAAATAATGTGCCCAAGTTGTACAGTGCATGGATTACTTTGCTCAAAGTGCATCAAAAGTTTTCACACAGTACAGTATTTGACATTCTGACAGATGTAAGACTTTTGTCTACTCATAACTTCAGCTGTGGTTCAGGATAATGGTTTAACAATGACTTTTCCGTTCGTTCAAAGGGTGATTGGGGTGGACCGCTACTATGTCGGAAGAGTGACAATTCATGGGCTGTGCATGGCGTTGTTACATTTATATCAGCAGTGAATTGTAAAAAATTATCTAAGCCTCCAGTCTTCTCTCGTATATCTGCTTACATTCCCTGGATTCAAAACGTAAGCTGCACATTCACACTGCTGTTACGCACAAGCTCGTATACTACGTTCATCGGTTACACATATTTTAAAACAGCATTTGTACACTCAGCAAATTCATATATTTAATCGAATATCTCTTATCATTTGTTGAACAAGGTGGCATACATTTATGATGCAGTACTTTCGATGTGTGGCTGGTGGCTCATACAGACTTAATCCAGAACTAAAACTGGGTGCTGTGAGGTGAACATAAGATGGCAGTACAGCAAATAGATGCATGTGTAGAGGATGTCTCGTACAACCTCACATTCGCACCACACAAACAGCACGCATGCCTTCCGCACTCAACATCACACACGCCGCACATGTCAATCACGCAAACGGGGGATACACCAAGTAAGGATCGGAGGTCAGGGGTCACTGACGTCACGCACACACAGCTCACTCGGGCAAGGAATAGAGATCGGGGGTGTTAGCACTGACGTGAACGACACGCAATCAGATTGGTGAGTGGATGACACTCTGATCGAATTGGTGAAGAGAAACGGATTGTTAAAGAGCGGGAAATTGTAGAAGGGTGACTGGCGAAGAAGGGCAGAGTGGAGGTTTAAAATAGACTGTGAAACGAGGAAACGGGGTTGGTTTGAACGAGTATTGCTGTGGTGTACGAGCGGTGACAACGAAATGAAGAAGTTGAAATACACCAACCAAAGTCTCCTCTTCACACGTCCCTCTGTATAATTTATCAAGAAGCTCCTCAAGCTAGGGTTCCCACTTGTTCAAGTTTGATCTGGGTTTCACACAGGCAGTTCAGCAATTGACATTTTTGTTCGGGTGGCAGGAAATGGTTAATATCTAGAATGGTTAGTATTGTTTAAATTATATTACACTGATAATAGGTTTTTCCCCTTTTTTTCAGGCAACAAAACAGGTGTTAAGATGTTAAAACACCAAACTGAAACCTTTTACAAGGAATCATGTCTGCATTAACCACAATGCTTGTGGTCAGAATGCAAACAAAAATCAGTTTCAAGGACAAAGCATATATTATCAGAGTATACTCTTTGGTTCTTTCGGTAAAGTCACGTAGGTATAAAATAAAGTAAATTAAATCACGACGTTTCGGGTGCAACACAAGTGTCCGTCATCCGGTGGGACAATCACAGCAGGAAACAATTGCTGAAGTGGGCAAAAGGGCTGCTGTAACAAAAGGTTATATAGGTTAGAGAAGGGGGAGGAGCCAGGGAGGAGAGATAGAGAGGGGGTGTTGGGTAGGGGGAGTGGAGCGCTGCCAAGTGAAGCGCTGCTAGAAGGGATTAAAGGGTGAGCACGGCAAAATGCCGGGGGGGGGGGGGGGGAGAGTGAGCGGGGCTGAGAGTGGGAGGCTGAAGAAGACTGGAGATGCGGATATGAAGGCAACACCATAAAGCAGTTAAGGTTTTACCTTGTTAATAACATCCTTCCAATGATTGCTCAATTTGTATCCATCTTCTCGGTTGAAGTTATGTTTATATGTCTGGATGGCTTCATGAACAAACCTGTGATAGTAGCCCGAAGGTTTGCAGAGTACCTTGGTTTCGGAAAAAAACATGAGAGCCCACAGCATTATAGCAATGGTCAGCCACGGCGGAGGTATTAGTTCTGCCGTGTTTCATATCTGACTTGTGCTCGCGAACACGGTCTGAGATATGTTGTTTCGTTTCCCCAATGTAACACCCACCACAGGTGCAACTTAGTTTGTCGACTCCAGGATATTGCATGTCAGGAATGACATACTTCACAGATGGGATTAGATCACGGATTTTGTGTACTGTACTGAATCGGACCTGGATCTTGTGTTTGTTTAAGATTTTGGAAATCTTTTTGGTAACGCCTGCTATGCATGGTAACGTGATGGTTTTGCCCACTTCAGCAATTGTTTCTTGCTGTGGTTGTCCCACCTGATGATGGACGCTTGTGTTGCGCCCGAAACGTCGTGATTTAATTTATTTTATACCTACGTGACTTTACCGAAAGAACCAAAGAGTATGGATCCCTGCAGTCACGAAAACTTAAAATCTAGTTGATCAGAGTATGTTTTTTTTGCATTCTGACCACAAGCACTGTGGTTAATGCAGACATGATTCCTTGTAAAAGGTTTCTGTTTGGTGTTTTAACATCTTAACACCTGTGTTATTGCCAAAAAAAGGGTAAAAACCTATTATCACATTTTGGTACTGGCAAAGGAGGTCCCAGATGCGCACCCCAAGCTCTCATTACTCTGATAGTGCAATGTTTTTGTGCTGTACGCCTTTTGGCGTCCTCTGATCTACCACCGTTTGAGACGAGGCTCAAAAGAAAGCTGTCTCTGGTGTGGCTCAATCAGTTTAAAAAACAATGCATATATTATCAGAGTATGTTTTTTGTTTGAATTCTGACCACAAACATTGTGGTTAATGCAGACATGATGCCTTGTATAAGGTTTCTGTTTGGTGTTTAACATCTTAATACCTGTTTTTAGAAATGGCCATTACTGTCTTGTAATATTGGTTGTCAGTAATATTTCAAAATATAATATTGTATTTTATGTGAATTTCCAATGTGCAGGTGATGGCCCGTTATTAAACTCGGAAGGACATTCTTGTGGGCGATGAACTGTACCATCAAGATTGTCATCGCCGTCTTAACACATACTGGTTCATTGATATTTACATCATAATGGTTCCTGAAATATTAACACAAGCTTGTTTAATCTAATCTGAATCAACCTTTTTTGAAGAGTATTTTGATCAAGGCAACAGAAAGCTGGTAGCAATGTATATTCTTGTTTAAAACGCTCTGAACGTTATGTAACCACATTATGGCGAATTAACCGTGAAAGAATTGTGCATGCTACATCTAACATGTGAAAACGACATATTTTATGTGGACAGAACACGAATTTATACATTGGCGGTGTTGTTAACCACAAACTGATTATTTTATCATGTAAGTACGACTAACAAAATTTGGTGGGGCGAAATGAAGTAGGCTGGACATGATGTCAGAAATATAATCATAGCAATAGGTAAAACATCATTTTTTACAGTTAAAATAGTTGCACACTGCTATATACATCGATTTGTATTGCATTAATTGTATCCCATAGGTTTTAAACGCTTCATGGATTTACTCATTTTGCTTCATGAAATAATTTACAAACCAGTGCATGTACCTAAAATAGCTTATATATGCAGTTTCTGAATGTAGTATTTGAATGAAAATTTCTAAACAATGGGTGTTGTGTGGTGTATTGTAGACGAAGATACCTGTACCAAAGAGTTCCTCTGACTCGTATGAATTGTAATTGGTCCTCTCTGCACACATTAAAAGTCTTGGTAGAATAATAAACGACTTCCACGACGATCTTGACTGGCGTCTTTTATTGATATAATTCTTGCACAGCTCACTCCCGCTCTCCCCGTATGTTTCCCTGCTCTCTCTTTGGCCGGGGACGAGCCGTTCTCTCTGTTCGCCTCTCTCCCGCTCCCCGATCTTGCCGCTGGCTGGCGCCGTGCCTGAAGGAGAGGCGAGCCTCGCTGGTTTCCGCCGTTGAGGTCCGCCTCTTTCTCACTCCCCGATCCTGCCGCTGCCTGGCGCTGTGCCAGGAGAAGAGACGAGCCTAGCTGGGTTCTGCCACGTGGTCGATGATGGGGAGAGGCTTGAGCAGCGACACACCGACCCTGAGTCCTCCGATGTCCCTGCTTCTATCCCTCTCGGCGGAGCTAAGCTCCGCCTCTAGCCACGCCCCCTCGTGGAACCTTCCTGATGGTTCCCGGACGTTCCCCTTTGACTCCGGCCATTACCTTTGGCCCAGATATATCCTCGCTTGGGATTGGTTACCCGCTACCCGGTGGTGGCCATGCGGTTACCCCTTTCCGCCCATTAGATGACGCTCTCTCATTACACATATTCCAGAGGTCCAAAATGTATGTCTTTCCCATTTTTCACCGGTACGTAAAAATTACGTGGTTTTCGTGTTTTTACCAGCCACCCGACTATAAAGGGGGGGGGGGCGGAATTGGACAGGGCCCCCGATTTCATCCCTTGCACCAAGACCTATGCCAACCACGAGGCGGTGACATTGCCGAATGGAAGTGCACTCGACGCTTTTTACTAAGGTTCAAGCTTCAAATCCAGCAGCCTCGCTGATTAATAGTGGGTTAAAAAAAAAAACCTTTAAAAATATTACGTGCCGTCTGCTTTCACAGTGGACATTGAAGGACCCATCACGCCTTTCACGCTAATAGTTCATTGTGTGCCGGCGTCATGGTCCAAATTTGCCAAACCAACGGAATTATTTTGGCAGACCGCATAGCTTGGGCAATTGTTGGCACCGGTTCTGGCTCTCTTCTGGCTTGTATGTGGTTTCCCATGCCTCCGTTTGAAAACGGCACGTTTTACAAATTGTACAGCGTTGTGGGATGCAATTTTCACGAAAGAAGCTTTCAAAATTACATGTGACTTTTTTACATTAGCCATGCTATACATCTGGTTGTTAAGTTCAAGTTTATTTTGTTTAGCCAGGTGAGAACAGATAAGCTCATTTGAATGACCCTGGTGCATCAGTCTGCGAGTCGGAGGTGATAATCTCTCTATATAATCCCAATTGAGCAATTTACGGGCAATTTTCCAGTTTGGCAAATTTGGACCCTGACTATGGCACGCAATGACCTACTCTTTCTTATTACGTCAGGAGATCTTTAATGTCTACTATAAAGCAAATGGCACATTATAGTTATTACACTCGCTGTAATAATTAGGACGGCTACTGGATTCGAACCATGTAACTCGACAAAAAGCAGTGAATGCGCTACCACTAGGCAATGGCATCGCCCTACCTATCATGCCCTGTCATGAACAGTTGTCTCACAGCTGAATAAAATAGTTATAATTTTCGGCAATGGCCCACAATGGACCGCAAACAGATTTTGATATATATTCTTAGTTTTTTCGGTAAAGTCACGTTGAAGAGAAACAACAAAATAACAAAATATATAAAACAATAAAAAATTCTCACGACGTTTCGACCATAACTCAAACGGTCATCATCAGGTGTGTCGGTTTGCATAAATTTATTTTTAAAACGGTACATTTATTTATTTATAAAAAACGTTGGCGTCACGCGCAGCGATTGGCAGTTTGCCCAGGACTAGTCCATCTATTTTTTTGAAAAAAGGAGGGGGGAGACGAATTTTTTTTATAATGTATGCTGTCTGAAAGCCACTGTAAGCATGAACAATCAATCAAGAACTGAAATGATTTATCAAATCTTTCCAATGATTGCTAAGATAGAATCCATCTTCTCGGTTGAAATTGTCTCTGTGCTTGTATATGTGGATAGCCTCATGAACGAATCTCTCATGGAAGCCAGATGGCTTACAAAGAACCTCCGTCTTGGAAAAGTCAATGGCATGTGAGCCTACTGAATTAGAACAATGATCTGCTACGGCCGAGGTGTTGGTCCTACCGTGTTTAAGGTCTGCTTTATGTTCACGAATGCGGTCCGAGACATGGCGTTTGGTTTCTCCAATGTAACTACTACCACAGAGGCAACTTAGTTTGTAGACACCAGGGTATTGTATGTCCGGAATCACATCTTTTACAGACGGAACCAGATCACGGATTTTATGTAATGTGTTGAAACGGACCTGGATCTTGTGTTTATTCAAGATTTTGGAGATCTTTTTTGTGATCCCAGCAATGTAGGGTAAAGTGATGGTTTTGAAAGGCTCCTCAAGAGGGTTCTTCTTCATGGTTTGAGTGATAGCTTTGCGGATTGTATAGTCGGAGTAACCATTAGCCCTAAGAGCTTGGTGTACGTGCTTGAGTTCACTGCTTATGTGTTCCTGGTCGGATATGCATTGGGCTCTATGATACAGAGTCTTGATGAGAGAATTCTTCTGTGATGGATGGTGGTGGGAATCCGGTTTCAGATAAGCATCCGTATGGGTAGCTTTCCTGTAGACAGAGTGGCTTATTGAACCATCAGGTCTCTTTTTAATTAGGACATCCAAAAAAGGTATCTTGCCATCTATTTCGACTTCCATGGTAAATCTGATGGCTGGGTGTATGGAATTGATGTGGTCGAAGAATTGGTCTAGAGCAGGCCGGCCATGTGGCCAGATGACAAAAGTGTCATCCACGTACCTCTTCCATAAGGTTGGGCGCAGAGTGGCAGTCTGGATGGCGTCAGTCTCAAATTTCTCCATGAAAATGTTAGCTATAACTGAAGAAAGGGGGGAGCCCATTGGGGTGCCCTCAGTTTGTTTGTAGAAAGTTCCATTCCAAGTGAAGTATGTATTGGTTAAACAGTGTCTCACCAGGGGGGGTACCTCAGTGTTTAGTCCTTGATGAACCAAGTCTTCAATTATTGCAATGGTGTCAGGTACAGGAACCTTGGTGAATAAGGAAACTACATCAAAACTGACAAGCAGGTCGTCTGGGGACAGGGAAATACCCTTGATTGTTGATACCAGGTGAGTAGAATTTTGTACCGCAGAGGTGGTCTTTCCAGTGAAAGGACGCAGGATTTCAGACAAAAAACGAGCTAGTTTGTAGGTGGGGGAGCTGATAGTAGAGACTATGGGACGAAGAGGTGTATCAACTTTATGTATTTTTGGTAAGCCGTATAATCTTGGTGGCCTGGCAGCAGAAGGTTTCAACGAAAACTGTTTAGATTGATCAATTAATGTGATAAATAAATGTACCGTTTTAAAAATAAATTTATGCAAACCGACACACCTGATGATGACCGTTTGAGTTATGGTCGAAACGTCGTGAGAATTTTTTTATTGTTTTATATATTTTGTTATTTTGTTGTTTCTCTTCAACGTGACTTTACCGAAAAAACTAAGAATATGAATTACTGCAGTCACGAAAGCTTTAAATCAAAATTTAGATTTTGATATAGTTTGAAACAGGATTTTGCTCATATTTTTACATATTTGTTGCCACTTAGAAAAACTATCTTTGCAACAAAAATTATGTTTATAGCTTGGGGACTTACCAGGCTTCTAAGAATCATTTTAATTTTGGGGAAACAAGCACACAGCAAGGCAAAATGTCGATTCTTCAAGGGAGCCCATGGAGACGATTCAAGGTATACCAAATATGGGTTGTCTCAAGCTTCTCGGAACTAAACATTGTAACCCCACTGTGGCTTGTGGGACATCAATATAAATAAAATGCACGCATCTTGGATGTAAATGAAATGCATGCGAGCATATTTACCAGCAGTTGTTTGTGTACACCACTCTGACTTTCCAAAGAGACTCCTCTTGGATCTGTGCCACGAAAGAGATGGCCATCTCACATTACCATATTTATTTAAAAACGCTGCATGTATAGCACCATGCATTGTCATACTCTCTTCGGCACGATGTTGTCCCCCCAGGTACTCTCATTTACTGTCATGCAAAAACACTCGTTAGTTTGAAAGTGGCCAAAATCCCAAGTGAGCCTGAGACTTTTCTGGACAAAGGATATAACTCCAAAGAAGTCCATCTAAATGTTGCATCACCAGCATGCTTGCAGATAACCGTCAGCATGTCATACAGCATGATGACTTTGCACAACCCTAACATGCAGTTCTAACATACCTACGAGAAATGTCATACAATTTTCAATAGGGTACATTACATTCCCATTTATACGATTCACAGCACAATTCAATATTGACTAACAATAAAATAATGCTTTTGTAGGTTCTTTTATATTCTTGGTTCTTTCGGTAAAGTCACGTAGAAGGGAAACAATAAAATAATTGATTGTTCACTCTTACGGTGGCTTTCAGACCGCATCCATTATTTTCGTCTCCCCCTCCTCTTTTCCGAACATAGATGGACTCGTCCATCTGAACAAACTGTCAAATCGCTCTCCGTGGTGCTAACGTTAAAAAACGCCACTTTTAAAAAATGTTCTTGCTGTGGTTTTCACACCTGATGATGATTGCTTGTGTTGCAGTCGAAACGTCGTGAGAATTTTATTGTTTTATATTTTTATTATTTTATTGTTTCCCTTCTACGTGACTTTACCGAAGGAACAAAGAATATGAATCCCTGCAGTCACGAAAGCTTTAAATCAAAATTTAGGTTATTTTAGTCATGAACAAATGAGCACGTAAAATTATAAGGTAGAAAACACGAGAAACGTATTAGAATCAAAGCATAAATAATAAGTGTAATATAAAGAGTACTTGAATTTATATGAACTTGCTAACATTTTATTATACGGTTATGTATCAAAATTGTTCTTAGTAAAATTTGTAAAAAAAAGTGCAATTTTTGAGGAGCCACTCAAAACCATCACCTTACCCTACATTGCAGGAGTCACTAAAAAGATCTCCAAAATCCTGAATAAACACAAGATCCAGGTCCGATTCCACACAGTACATAAAATCCGTGATCTGGTTCCATCTGTAAAAGATGCTCTTCCAGACATACAGTATCCGGGCGTTTACAAACTAAAGTGCCTCTTTGGTAGCAACTACATTGGGGAAACCAAACGACATATCTCGGACCGCATCCGCGAACATAAAGCAGACTTGAAACACGGTAGGACGAACTCTTCTGCCGTGGCAGATCACTGTTTTAATTCAGTGGGTTCACATGGTATTGACTTCTCCAAGACGGAGGTTCTTTGCAAGACAACCGGCTACTGTGAGAGATTCGTTCATGAGGCCATCCACATATACAAGCACAGAGACAATTTCAACCGAGAATATGGATTCTGGCTTAGTAACCATTGGAAAGATCTTCTTTGGTTCTTTCGGTAAAGTCACGTAGAATGAGAATAAAATAATAAATTGATAAAATAAAATAACACAATTTATTATTTTATTCTCATTCTACGTGACTTTACCGAAAGAACCAAAGAAGATGAATCATTGCAGTCACGAAAGCTTTAAATCATTGGAAAGATGTTTTAAACCATTTCGGTTCTTAATTAATTGTATTTTACGGTGACCGTCAGACCGCAGCTCTTTCGCTGGCATTGTGACTGTTTCTCCCTCCTCCCCCCTCCTCCCTTCCGAGCATGGATTGACTCGTCCGCCTGAATGTCGCTGTCCGTGTTTCTGGTGTTGAGGGGAAGGAAAAAACGCCATTTTTCACCATATAACATTGTGATATATAACGACTTATTGTTAGTTGCTTTGCTGACTGGAGAGTATATAGAGTTTACTGATAACATTGAGGAGCTTATATTTTAGTTTTTTTTTATTGGTTTACTATATGGTATTCATTTTATAGTGTAATGTATACCCAGGTGCTGTATGATTAATAGCTCAGCTTATTGAAGAATATATTAAGTACATTTATTATATTGATGTGATATAGACTTAATTCTTTTTACATCGGGTTACTTTATGATAGTTGGTTAGTTGGAGACCTTTAGCGTCCATATACTAAATGCCTCTGTTGATATGTAAACTTTGACTTCAACACAGCTATTTCTGTCACAAGCTAATCCCTCTGCTATTTCAATGATAAATTCTCCTGCTCTGATATGTAAACCCCTTTGTCAAGGCTCTTCACGCCTCTCACCGAGCTTAAAAGACGCTATGGTTTACTTTCTGATAGTTGATAGTTGGAGGCCTTTTAGCGTGCATATGCTAATTGCCTCTGTTGATATGTAAACTTTGACTTTAACACAGCTTTTTCTGTCACAAGCTAATCCTTCAGCTTTTTCAATGCTAAATTATGCTGCTTTGATATGTCAACTCCTTTGTCAAGTCTCTTCACGCCGCTCACCGAGCTTAAAAAAGACGCTGCGAATCTTAGCAGCGTTAATTGAAGCTCTGTCGTCCCGACAGTTCTGTTCTTTCACCTGAAGAATGCTACTTGTGTTGTGGCCGAAACGTCGTGAGAATTTTATTGTCTTATTTTATTTTATTATTTTATTCTCATTCTACGTGACTTTACCGAAAGACCCAAAGAAGATGAATCCTTGCAGTCACAAAAGCTTTAAATATAAATTTTCATACCATGTTTTCAGAATACCGCAGAAAACAGCCCCGTTACAAAATCTATTGTTTCTTCACTCAGAGCTGATGGTGCATATTGGCCCATAATCATATTGCAATAAACTTCAATTTATAAAAAAAAATATTGTTTAAATTATCCTGTTTCCTGTCAATATATAATGAAAATCAAAAAATGCTAAATGCATACTAGCATTTAATTCACGAATAGTTCAGATTTTGTTATAAATGTATTTAGTATTTAATTTCATCGTTCTTAATGTTGTTGCTGCAATCATTTCACATCTGCATCATCATGTATGATATTGGGAAAACGCTGATTAAATGGATATATAACGAGGTTCTCAGATGAGTGGCTCATCACTTCAGACTCCCTTCGCAGGATCATCGCTGATCACCTCCAAAAGCAATCACCATGCCTATCGTCGACTCTGGAAGTGTTGCGCCTCTCAGGATGTCCACACCGGAGGTCTCATACTTCAATTATGCGACCTCCGGTGTGGACATCCTCGTGAAGAAAGGCAATCTTTTATTATGAGCAGTGAACACGTAGAAACACCTTCATTTCGTAAAATTGTAATAATATAGCAATCGTGTTAATTCTTAACCATAATAAGTAAGTAGGATAAGTGGAATTTTTTAAATATATTTTGTCATTACCATTATCCTGATGTATTGCATCTTCTACTGGAAAAATAAAATTTTGTGTATGGTTAACTATCTGGCCCAATTGACAAATAAATTTAAATCACAGAATGATCCTTCCTTCAAAACAGGTTCTTCACCAGCACCCCCGCTGTTCAGGAATTCTTCCCCAAGTTCAAGGGGATGACTTCGGCTGATCAGCTCAAGAAATCCGCGGACGTGCGCTAGCACGCCGAGAGGATCATCAACGCCGTCAACGATGCCGTGACGTCCATGGATGACACCGAGAAGATTAGCATGAAGCTAAGGGATCTGAGTGGAAAGCATGCCATAAGCTTTTAGGTGGACCCCAGTACTTCAAGGTAACGAATGCAGTGAACATAACGTTCAATTACTACTGGTTGGCTCTTGGGTGATTGCTGCCTACATCTGTTAGCAAGATTGGTACAGGGTTTACTAATGAAGATACATCTCAATCCCTCTCACATAGTGCCTTTGTATCCACCTAAAACTTGATATAGAGTAGTTACGTAAATATTTATTATACTCAATCGGTCTGTAAGGATCCCCCACTCTCCCCTATTTTATTTATTTTCACGATTCAGTCTGCAATTCTATTCAATAATACGTTTTATGGCCTAGTGGCAGCCGGGATCATGAATAGCCATTTTGCACAAAGTACAGAAGTTTAAAAAAAAAAGTTTTACATTCACTATTAGATGCTTGTGTAATGAAAGATAATCTATTTTAATTGCCAAATCGAATATTCTCTGATGTCTTTCCAGGTCCTGGCCGCGGTCATTGCTGACACCGTTGCCGCAGGCGATGCCGGCTTCGAGAAGCTCATGAGCATGATTTGCATCCTGCTCAGGTCCGCCTACTAAACCAACGTGCACGGGCACTCCTGCAAGACTGCTACGCAACTGCTTTTGCCACATGATTTGCACCAGTTTATGTTGACAGAGATAACGAATGTCTTGGAGAATGAAACATATTTCCGAGATGTTTTTGTCAATGACAATAAATTGAATGTAACTTTACAATGAAAATCAATCAAAGTTCCATGCATACAGGTTTTGGAATGTGTGCAATTTAAAGAATGATTGAACCGTGTGACCTGCGTTGTGGATGCTGCTATGGTGTAATGGTTGACAGATCTCTCAGTGGCAGTGTCAAAGGAGCAACGTTTGAGTGCCACTTTACCAGAGATGTCAACGGTGGCTTGGCTGTTGAGTGTACAGGCAGTGCAACTAACCTGGGGCCCATAGTCTGGAATGATTGAGGCAACAGGCTACGAAGTAGGCATGGCGGGAAATTGGACAAGGGGCACCTAGGCCTAGGCTAGGCATACTATGCCTTTGATTGTCATCAGCAGCTGTATTACATCTGAACAAATATAAGCTAACATTTGTTAAAACTGCTCCATTCTTCAGAACAGAAAGCATTGCCAAAAGATTGCGATGTTTGGTAAAATATTATCGGAAAGTTGATGCCCATTTCTTACCAATCTAACGCATTTGTTTTAATTACAAAAATAATGTTTATAGCTTGGGGCCATTCCAGGCGTGAGAATTAAAACATTTTGAGAAAATAACACATTCATGCCTATTTTGAGTAGCTGAGGTGGCACATAAATACCGTCGAGGGCATGCCGAATTTGTCCCATGGTTCTTAATTTGACAGGACGAGAAGTTTTAAGAGTTTTTAAACCATATTCTTAGCTCTTTCGGTAAAGTCACGTTGAAGGGAAACAATAAAATAATAAAATATATATAAAACAATAAAAATTCTCACGACGTTTCGACCATAACACAAACGGTCCTCATCAGGTGTGAAAACCCAACGGCAAGAAACATTTGAAAGAAGTGGCGGATCGCATTTATTTATTTTTAAACGGTGTATTTATTTAAAAAACACGTTAGCACCACGGGCAGCGATTTGGCAGTTTATTTAGAAGGACGAGTCCATCTATGTTCTGAAAAGAGGAGGGGGGAGACGAAAAATTAATGTATACTCTCTGAAAGCCACCTTAAGCGTGAACAATCAATTAAGACCTGAAATGGCTTATCAAATCCTTCCAATGATTGCTAAGCCAGAATCCATCTTCTCGGTTGAAATTGTCTCTGTGCTTGTATATGTGGATAGAAGAAGGACCCTCTTGAGGAGCCTTTCAAAACCATCACTTTACCCTACATTGCGGGGATCACAAAAAATATCTCCAAAATCTTGAATAAACACAAGATCCAGGTCCGTTTCAACACATTACGTAAAATCCGTGATCTGGTTCCGTCTGTAAAAGATGTGATTCCGGACATACAGTACCCTGGTGTCTACAAACTAAGTTGCCTCTGTGGTAGTAGTTACATTGGAGAAACCAAACGCCATGTCTCGGACCGCATTCGTGAACACAAAGCAGACCTTAAACACGGTAGGACCAACACCTCGGCCGTGGCAGATCATTGTTCTAAATCAGTAGGCTCACCTGACATTGACTTCTCCAAGACAGAGGTTCTTTGCAAGCCATCTGGCTACCATGAGAGATTCGTTCATGAAGCTATCCACATATACAAGCACAGAGACAATTTCAACCGAGAAGATGGATTCTGGCTTAGCAATCATTGGAAGGATTTGATAAACCATTTCAGGTCTTAATTGATTGTTCACGCTTAAGGTGGCTTTCAGACAGCATACATTAATTTTTCGTCTCCCCCCTCCTCTTTTCAGAACATAGATGGACTCATCCTTCTAAATAAACTGCCAAATCGCTGCCCGTGGTGATAACGTTTATTTTTTATAAATAAATACACCGTTTAAAAATAAAGAAAGAAATAGATGCAAACCGCCACTTCTTTCAAATGTTTCTTGCCGTTGGTTTTTCGCACCTGATGATGACCGTTTGTGTTATGGTCGAAACGTCGTGAAAATTGTAATTGTTTTATATATATTTTATTATTTTATTGTTTCCTTTCAACCTGACTTTACCGAAAGAGCTAAGAATATGAATTACTGCAGTCATGAAAGCTTTAAATAAAAGTTTTTTAACTGTTGCTAGGTTTGCGATTGGACAGTAATTAACAGGATAATTTCACTTTGAAACTATTTTCTTGAGCAGTGAGGTCACATGGCCTAGTTTCAGAAAAGTAGGAAACATGCTGCATGGGGAAAGAGACAATAATGCCAGACAAAGCAGATGCAACATAAATTAAACAGATGAGTGTTGACGTTCAGGAATGATGAAAAAAACAATTAAAAGGCAATCGCAACAAAACTCGAGGAAGCAGCGGGGCAGGTCATGTGACTCCTATGAAAAAGGACTGAATAGTTTGTGCGAAAATAACCCCTAAAGCCTTGTAAATACAGTAATTTCACATCAGTGACCACATCATCTGTGCTAGGTATTATACATCAACAAATTGTGTACAGGAATTCTGAAACGATCGAGCCAGGGGTAGTAGCACACACCTGCGATCCGCAAACTTTTGGGAGGTGAGGATTGGTGGAACACCCAGATGTGTAAAACTCTGAACCGTATAGATCTGAAAACTAAAATGTCCCTGTACAAGAGTAGAGTAAACTGTATGAGTTGACATGGTATTTATTATAATGTAAGACGGTTCAGCACTGCAATTTGCTTTGCTCGTGCCATTTCTGGCCTCACGAGGGATATTTTTGGCCTTTTCTTTCACGCTCGCCCAAGACGTCTTGGAAGAAGTTGGAGTCAAAGCCATGAAGTCATAGTGATTGTTTTTGTCCTGCTCAAATGAGCATTGAGGCGGTGGCTCTATATTTACAGCACTGAGCCTGTGGTGACAATTAGTTCAAACATCCATAATAAAAGTTTTTTGGGATTAGATCGCATAAATATAAATACGTCGTTAAACTTGCCACCACCCGACACAGCTTTTATGAAAAGGCAAGAAAAAACAAGTTTAAACGGGTAAAGAGTGCACCCCTTTATAATCATCGCTGGCAGAAAGGCCTCCACCAGAGGAAGTTCTGGACAGGCCCCTGTGATGCCACGACAGCGAAGCCGCTCCGCCGAGGGCGGGGCCGCCACTGTGCTGCTGCAGCAGAGAAGCCACCCGGCTTCCGTCACAGCTCTTACCCCACCATTCCCACATGAACACACACATACACTCACGTAGGGCCTTGTTGGGGGGTCACCTGCCCCTGAGTTTTTACCCGAGAGACCCCTTCGTGCGGGTGCTCCACGGTTTCTCAGGGCCAGGGAATTGGCAGAACCCCTCCCAGGCCGGATGACACTGCGGCGCCGTGGATTAACTTAAAATTGTATGGCCACGGCGAACTCACTGAGAACCACAATGAGAAAATGCCCAAGGCACACGCAACGGCAGGCAGGCGGGGGGCGGGGCGGCGCAGATTGACCTTGACGGTCTGTAAACGATGTGTGCGATCACCACAAACTGGCACACGATCACCACAAACTGGCACACATGGTTTAAACAATGGGGGCGGGGCGTCGGAGAGGGGGGATAATCCGATTGGCCAGGGGCGGGAAATCCGAGGCTAGGACAGACCTGCCCTGCTGACCCGCACTAACACGAGTAGAATCATTCTAGTTAAATAGAGAATAAACCACCAGTAGACATATAACCGTGTCGTGTTGTCTCTGTGAGTACGGGGAGGGAGGGGGGTGCGTGGTGTGGTGAGCCTGTGCGTTGTGTGGTGTCTTGTGTTTGCGCACGTGCGTATATTTTGCCCGCACATGCGCGGTCGCCGTGCACGTTAACTGTGAGCTCGTGCGTTGTGGTGCCCCGCATGTTCTGTACGCGTGGGCACTCTCGCCGTTGCGCAGCTCGTGGTCAGCGTGTACGAGAAGGGCACCGCGACGTATCTGCGAGTTGGTTAGTGCAGCTAGTTAAATCATGCCCCGAGGAGCAGCAGCGAAGGGGGGAGAGCAGGAGGACGGTGGGTCACAGGAGAACGGGGAGACGGGGGGCAGTCTCCCTAACACCCCCTCCAGAGTGTGTTTTGGCCTCGTCTTCCACGCTAGCCAGGCGTCCTTGAAAGAGGTTGGGAGTAATCCACAATTTAACCCGGCACACACTGCCAACCGTCGTAAAGAATAACTTGATGGGAAGTCCCAGTGGATGTTGTACACCATTATTCCACAACAACACCCGACACTGAGAACGAGGAATTGCAATTGCAGAGCCATTGCTTGTTTGAAGGCTCTCAAACTATACTGTTACAGTGTCAGTAACAGTAGATCCCAGTCATGTTTGTAACAGTACATCCCAGAAGTGTAGTGTTGTCAGTAGATCTCAGTCTATCACAGTTCAACAGTAGATATTTGCATAGATTTGTCGTGTCAATGGAAGTCAATCCCAGTACATTCTTGGCGTGTCGGTGACAGGAGATCCCATTAGTGTTACAGTGCTGGTGATAGTATATCCCGGTTGTGTTAAGTGTCAATGCATCCAGTACAGTATTAAAGAGTCAAGTGACAGATTCAAGCACATTTTTATTACGTCAGTGCAGTAGTTCCTTGCGCAGTGTTCCAGTGAAAGGAGGTGTCTAAAAGTAATCTCGAGACAGTGTTACACTGCCATGAGCAGCAGACACCGAGGAGTCAATCCGCAGGGCAACTCAGCCCTGTAACCACTGCCAAAGCCTCAAGTCTACCCGGTCCGTGCCGAGACCTTGAAAAGCTCTGCGAGCTGTCCAACCGCAGCACCTTACTTGGTTTGTGCCGGCACCCGCGAGTCCATGACCTGTGCAGCCCTGCTTCGTCCTGTGTCCACGACCTGTGAGCTTTTTACCTCGACTAAACATGATTCATACGATGCTGTATTATAAAAAAAGTACTTTTCTGCTGGATTTCTGGATGGCTGACCACTTTTGTTTTGAAACGCATCTACCATATTAAGCGTCAGAAAATTGTGTCATATTCAGTTACTGTATTTTAACTGATGGAAATTATAAGGAATGCTCCAAAGCATTCTGTTCCAGCAGAATCTCAAGGAAAATTGTAGAACAATATTTTGGCTCCAAAGCAAATTGGAAGAAATGCATTAAGACCCAGATGAGAAATTGGAACGTTTAGATTGTAATTCTCCATCCCTGCTCTCATATTCATAACAGTACTGATGTGCGGTAATTAATTAAAATTCATCTCACTCTTTACAAAATGCGCCCCATTAAATTATTTTTTTTATATTTTTTGTCACAACCCAAAAAATGTGGAAAGAATGAGTGATGGAATGTTACCACCTTTGTCTCGAGGCCCAATACCCGGTGGGTTTTAGCAGGAAGGCCACCTGTGTTTAGACCTTAAACACAGGTTCGGTCACATTTTTCGAATAAAAAATAAATGACATGTCTATGCAAATTTGTGAATGAATGTTTCACGTGGAATACGATTCACACTTTCTTACAGGCTGCCTCAAGGTCATTTGAAAGTGGGTTTCAAGACACCAAGCAATAATCATAATTATTTTATTTTATCGTAACACAGCAGTCACTGAGTTTTATTTGTAATTTCCCCTATATATTTCAGATAGAGGCGTATATACCAGCATGTTCCAGCAAGCCATCCTACCAGTGATAGACGACGACACGTACAAAACAAATGCATTTTGGGGTTCTACATTACCCGACAACACAATATGTGCTGGTGATGGTTCAAGTGGTGTATGCGATGTAAGAATATTTCTTGAGTGACAATTTGTGACTCAAACAAGAAATGTCTAGATTTGGTCTATGGAAAATATGGCAACCCTACGTGAATCCCAGTGAATGCCCTTATTCAATTTACATTTGAGACTCAGTAAGGCTTTCTGATATAAATAAAGTTAATTGCCAGTCATATGATGATCTTTATACAAATAATCAAGTCTCCCTAATATACAACAATTCCAATTTAGAATATAAAACAGTAACTGATCAAATGGATAAAGAACCTAAACATATTGCAGTAAACTATACCACTTTTAAAGGGTAAATGCATCTAAATTATATTAAATTATTCAATGAGTTCTCCATTGACCCCATGTCCCCAGCTTTTAATATCAATTTACAGGGCTGAAACTACGCTATAAAATGCGAAATTGTGTCATTGGATGTATAGAGTGGTTTCAACCATTGTATTGGCCTTTAACATTACAATTACGTTCCTAGTCGATTTTAAAACAAATAACTGTGTGTTGTAATATTGCTTGTCAGTAATATTTCATGAGATTAAACTGTATTTTATGTGAATTTCCAATGTGCAGGTGATGGCGCGTTATTAAACTTGGAAGGACATTCTTGTGGCCAATCAACGGTACTATCAAGATGGTCATCGCCGTCTTAACACATACTGCATCTTTTGATTTAAAGCTTTCGTGACTGCAGGGATTCATATTCTTGGTTGTTTCGGTAAAGTCACATAGAAGGGAAACAATAAAATAATAAAAATATAAAACAATAAAATTATCACGACGCTTCGACTGCAACACAAGCAATCATCATCATGTGTGAAAACCACAACAACACCTGATGATGATTGCTTGTGTTGCAGTCGAAACGTGAAAATTGTATTGTTTAATATTTTTATCATTTTATTGTTTCCCTTCTACGTGACTTTACCGAAAGAACCAAGAATACACATACTGGATCACTGATATTTACATCGTAATGTTTCTTGAAATATTACCACAAGCTTGTTTAATACAACATGAATCAATGTTTCCGTTTCAGCCGTTTTAACTTCTCAATGCTTGCCATGTAATTCCTGTACCTTTTCCCCTTTCTCCTCTCAAGTAATAATTATGAACTCTGTAACGTACTCCCAATTTGTTTAAGTAATTATACTGTTAAAAGCACATAAAACACAGGAGTTTTTTTTTCTATCGCACCTTAAATTAGTTTTTTTTTTCTCTAGAAACCTTTATATGCTATACTCGTGGTTGCATGATTAAAATGTTATTTCATAAATGAATTCCAAATAGATGGACATTCACCCATTTTTATACAACAATTACAATGTAAGCAGAATTAAATTCAATCACAGATACATTGCACACCATCAGCACTACAGAACCATGATGCATGCAATGTGGTGCGTGATATGTTACTCTCCCGTGCGTGGCTGGAATTGGGTTGTGCAACATGGTCAACTTTATAGAATTACTACAAATTATTAGCATAATTAATAGAAAAACTATATATGCAACAAACTATTATTATAAAGAAAACTCAGTGCGTTCACATACTCGCCAATCAAGAATAGTAAAGACGTAAAAAAAGGGTTTGATTTGTGAACATTGATAGAAAATGACAGTCACACCGTGCAATATTACCGCACTGGGTGTAATATAATTGATCAAGGCGGATGTCACCGATTGCCATTTAAAAGTGATTGAGCATACAATTGTGGATACATTGGACATGATTCAAATATTTGCTAAGCCACTGAACAAAAACGCCTAATTCTGTGTTTGGAAATAGCCGAAACCATTCATGGCCCCTTCCCACGTATTCCGATTAAGCAAATTACGTGTGAACCAAGTACGCGCGCCCGTCACGCAATTTCGTTGGGGGTCGACACCCTTGCATATAATTTAGGGTCGTAAAATGACACGAGGTAATCCATTAACCGTTTTTAGAATCGATTACCAGTCGGAAAAGTAGGGAACGGTGCCGTTTACAGTGGAATGTTCGCGATTGCATTTATTGGTACGCGGAAACGAGCAATCTGCACAGCGGTCTAAGTACATTTGGCCTCATTTCTCAGTTAAAAGTGCAATCCTGAAATTAATTATTTTCTTGCTCACTCCACCGCTGGCGAAATAGCCTTAATTACACGCAGTTCTATTGCGTATTTGGTCTCCTCTTCCACGCTGACCAAACATTGGAAGAGGTGGACGTATCCACACTTTATCCCACCCACATACAACCTTGTCAAACGATTGTGGTGTAACCATTTAAGAAACGGAAATTGAAATGGGGAAGACATTTTCCCATTGCAACTGTCGTGGTGTATGTGACATGCTCGTTTTCACACCATGGCAGCTCCCTTCATTCATCAGTGAAAACGTTAATGTTTATTGCTCGATATTTCTCTACAGTATGTGCAAAAACACGTGTTTTACCCGTGTTTTTATTCGGTTATTGTACCGGTAATGCAACAACAACAAAAACAGATTTTAAAAAACACCCTCATATGATCGTTCACAAGAATTCAGAAGTTCCAAACCGAGCAATCAGCATTAGCCCGCAATACAACGCTCCCTACTTGAGGCGCTACGCTTGTGCTGCATATAAAGAATCGGATTTTTTATTATTTAATTTACTTATTGTTTCTTCAGAGTATCCTGTACTGATAAAGCCAATAGAAAGCGAGCAAGTGTATATTCTCGTTTTTAATGCTCTGAGAGTATGTAACTATTAAATGCTCTGAAAGTATGTTACCACATTTATGGTAAATGAACCGTAACAGAATTGTGCATGCTACGTCTAATGTGTGAAAACGAAGCTTTTGGTGTGGCTATAACACGCATTTTGTGGCATTGGTGTTAATCACAAATGAGTTCATCATTTAAGTATGACTAACAAAATCAGGAGGGGAAGAAATTAAGTAGGCTAGACGTGGTTGTCAGCAGCATACTGGCAACAGGTAAGAAACTATTTTTTTACAGATAAAATAGGTGCACACTGCTATATACGTCGTAATTGTATTCCGTGAATTGTATCCCATGGGTTTTTATCGAATAGTTTGACTTCATGAAGTAATTTACAGACTTAACTCGTGCATTTACATAAACTAGCTTAGAAATGCAGTGTATGTACATTATGTGGCATTTAAATAAAGATTTAAAATAATGGCAATCAATTGAAAGTCACTGATCATGACACAATGCGCTCGTCAATTGTTTGTATACTTCCTGTCGCAACTCAAAAAAACACGCAGGAATTTTTAAGTAGTGATGGAATTTTACCACCTACGACTCGTAGACTCGTGACACCATGCCCGCAGAACATTTATCTATGCAAAATGTTTTGCATGAAATACATTTCACTTCCTAGTATGTCCACGTATATATAGAGGCTGCGTGTCGGTCATTTGACTGTGTTGAAAACCCCAATCAATAAATCATGGTCACTCTCCTGATCTTCACTTTCCTGCTGAATCAAGGTATTCACATATATATTACTCACAGTAAGATTGGTTTGCATTATAAGTTTTTTTTTCATGTAACTGCTAAATTATTTCACCAGGAGTGTTTGTTACTCGCATGTTTTTCTTTCCACAGCATTTGTCTCGGCTCAGACTTGTGGTTCTTCTGCGATTCCTCATAACCGCATTGAGGGTGGTAATGAGGCCACTCCTCACAGCTGGCCTTGGCAGGTATGAGATCAATTCAAAATTTCAGGATTGTGACAGTATAATGAGTTTCTTAGATGTGAAGTTCTGCATTCACACCCGGGATGTAGACAAACAATAGTGTTCTTGGGCTACTTTTTTCAAACATCATCACGCTGATCCCTGCGTATTGGTGAAGGTGGAGTACATAGACATTCGAACATAGAAACAGTACAGTGGGTTACAATTGTCTCTTTACAGCTCTCTCCGATTATAAACAACACGGTACAATTGACACATTATGGAAATTTGCCAGCCAGTTTATACTCACAGTTGAATATTGATTTACGTTCTTATTTGACCTTGAGACAACACAACATCTTATTTTCATGGGACAGCTAACTCGAATCAACTCAGTCAACCCGAGTTGACCTAATTTTTCTCAAGTTTAAAAACAACACATCTATGATGAACTCTAATCGATATTAATAAGGACCTGTAGCATGGATCACCAAAAGAACACAGGGAGATTTGTGTTCATTCGGTTCTGACCTGACCTCTGCCTCCATTAATCATCTCCTCCCGCCATACTTTTCTTAACTTTCTTTTTCCATTTTATTTCATGCTATTCTAATTTGCTGTCCATTTAGTGCTTCCTAGATCACAGCTGGAGATCAATGTAATTATTTTCATACAGTCACTTTGAGGATGTGTTCTTCTCCATGTCGTGTGTCTCTACATTAGTGTTAAAAAATAAATCAGTATATTTACAGATGATACGATACATTGTGACAATGGTTGCTGTGACATGGAGATACTATGATATATCATGATCATTGTATCATCTATTTGAAAAATATTATTCCATGATTATTGCCGTTTGGGGTTTTTTTAAACAAATATTTCATATCTTGACTTCTTCGTCGTGTCACCTGTCCAACCTGCACGGTCTTTTCCCAATATTTTGCACAGTCCACCGCGTCTGGTGTTGGCATTGCAAAATCTTGAAGAGTGCATTGTGGTGCTGCAGGGCATCTCAGGAGTAGATCCATGGTTTGCTTCTCCTGACAAGCACATTGTTCGCTTATGCAGAAGCGCCATGATTTCATATGAGAGTTGCATCTACCGAAACCCACTCTCAGTATGTTTAGGCTCCGGCATGTGAGCTATTTGGAATTGGAACCATATGCGAGCTCCTCACTGGGGATGATTCCTCACCGGCTCCATCCAGCAGTTTTGTCACTTGATTTTTCCCATTCTTTTTGCCAGAGGGAAGTGCTAGCAGATTATGGTGATGTGGTCAGTGGCACAGTGGAGCACAAGAAGCTGTTTCTCGAAGACAGTGTGCTGGCTGATGGCCATGTAGCGGGTGACGAACGTGTCACTCTGACTTGCCGGTCGTGGTCACCTGCTCCTCACCTCCTGATGTTAGGGAGGCGCTATGCCAGATAGTGCATATATGTAGGGGACAGGTGGCTCTCAGGCACCCTGTTACGATTCTGCACGTGTCATTTAGGGCAGTGTCGACATGTTTGCTGTGGGTTGAGCGTCCCCCAGGTACAACATGGATATTCAGCCACATAGAAACAAACTGATAAGGCGGTGGTGCATAGAGTGGACAGATGTGCTCTCCACTTTGAATTTGCAAGCTTTTGCAGAATGCTGATTCGTGTGTTGACCTTGGCTTTGGTATTTAAAGTGTTTTTTTGTAGCTGAGTACGCGATCCAGTGTTACCCCGAGGTGCACTGGGTGACTCTGGTGCACTAGGCTCTGGTCTCCCCAAGTGACATTCAGGCGTTGCTCTGCATCCCAGTTTCATAGGTGGAAGGCACAGATTTGGGTTTTACTTTGGTTGGGTTTGAGATTATTATTTAGGTAGTATCTTGACATTTGTCCAGTCCCCTCTCCAGGATCTTCTCTGTGTTCTTGAAATTCCTGCTGAAATTCAGCAGGAAATGGCTGATCATTGTAGGTATTGAATAAAAGCGGAGCGAGCACACTGCCTTGTGGTAAGCCATTCTTTCGGGAACCCCATCTACTTTTCTGACCATAGAAGCGTCTGTTCTCTAGGAGGCTACGAATGGTCTGGCTAAGGTCTAGGTCGACATTTATGAGGTACAGTTTGTGGATGAAGATACGGTGTTGAACAGTGTCATATGCAGCAGACGGATCAACAAACGCTGCACCAGTGATCATCTTCTGTTGGTAAGCATCTTCGATGTGCTGTGTGAGGTTTTGTAGTTGGCCTGCACAGCATCGGCCGGGTCTGAATGTAACATGTACATAGTACAATAATTACAGATCAGAAATAAATCACGATTACCAATTAAATTAGCACTTTATAAAATCACTTTTGGATTATTTTTTCACTTGGCAGTTATGTGGCATAAATCATTGGGATCCTTTAATTGAAGTATCGTGAAACTGACGGTACAATGATTATTGTAGATGCTTTACTTGCATATTGCAATATGTTATTGTGTATTGTTGCATGTGTAGTATTTATAAAGACGAATAAACTTCTTAGGAGGCACACTCTGTTCATTGTAATTATTTCCTTATACAGTCCTTTACACACACAGAGGGGGTATCCGGTCCCCTCACCCGATACCCTAAGGAGGTACAGCCTCCGGACTTGGCAGGACTTACACGTCTACCACTATCTTAGCCTAAGGAGTTACAGCCTCCGGACTTGGCGGGACTTACACGTCTACCGCTATCCTAGCCTAAGAAGGTACAGCCTCCTATCTTGGCGGGACTTACACGTCTACCGCTATTCTAGAGTCCTCCGGCTGGGACCTAGGGGAGGCTATCTGACCCACCGCTGGCCCGGTGGGTCCTGACCACTGGGTATCCGAGCCTTAGCCCTCAGAAGGGCTAGAAGGCTGGTCCAGGGTCCTAGCTAGTCTTCAGCCCGGGCTTCGGTCTTCGTGTAGGGAGAGAACTCCCCGAGCTCTGTTGGGTCACCCTTCTTATACTCGTTCGTGACCCGGTATAACCAATCACACATTCCCACGTGGAACTGGCTGATTGGTTCTTACCAAACCGTGGCTACGATCCACTTCACCTCGTCTGACCCCAACCGTTATGCACCCAGAGGTAACGCTGCACTGCCCCTTTTATACCTGGTGGCAATGCAGGTTATCGAACAGTGCGCAGTTAACACCTCTACACATGGTTACAATTGCACTATGGCATGTCTTTAATATTCCATTCATGAAGGAGATATGTGCTTCTGCCTGTTGATATTATGATACAGTTCATGGTTGCACCAGTGTCTTCGAGGAGTTTCAAAGCCAGAAGGTGCCATGTTTAGGTCTCAAATAAGGTGTTTATTCTGAATGTCTGCGTCGTTCCACTCTCTTTGCCAGCGTTCTTCCGAATCTGGATGAGGCTCTAGGATGGTGACAGCACGAACCCAGAAGAGGGATCGGGACTAGAGTCGGTAGCTATGTACATTGTTGAGGTCTTGGTTAATAGGTAGGTTGTTGTTTGAAAGAAAACATAGAAATACCCTTTTACTGTAGTGTGCATATCTCCGTGGATATTTGGTGGCAGAATGTTCACCAGAAGGACGAGCCAAGAGATTGGTGTTGGTTTCAGAATTACAGTGCTGATACCCATAGCGGTAGATAATTGTACATCTAGCAGTTTCGTGTATGAGCTCCCGGACGAGGCTGAAGTGCAATATCTGCACCTGAGTAGATCAGTAACAGGGCGGCACTTCACAGCTTGAAAGTTTCTGTAGCAAGACGATGTTTGAATTTGTCTTTTCAGATCTGTTTTCTACTGTATGGGGCTCAAAGGTCAGGTGTCTATCCATGATAACCCCTAGATAGCTTGGAGTCGGATCATAGTACACTGGGTTACCACAAAATGACACATCAAGGGTCGCATCTGCTGAACAATTATTCAGGTGGAGTCCGCTTTTGGTGGCTTTGTAAGGATTGTGTCAGTCTCTAACAATGGAAATATGCCTCCAGTAAAATAATATCAGCTGTTAAGAGTATTGACAATGGTCTCGAAATTTGTGCCCTGTGCGGCAAGGTTACCTACGTGACTTTACCGAAAGAACCAAAGAGTTTAGTTTAAAGTTGATGTCATGTGTATATATAAACTTGTGAGAAGATGTACATTTATCAGGTTACATGTGTTACATAGTGGCAGTGCTAGCACCAAGCCTTGAGGAAGGCCATTGTTCATAACTCTGGTGGCTGTGTTCACCAGTGAGGCGTATCCTCAAAGTACATTTGCCGACCATCACGTCAATTAGGTGTACAGTTGAACGGCTTCGATTTTTGCTGCCAACGGTATCATAGGCTGCAGAGGTCAATCATTGCTGTATTGATTTTCTGTTCACGATGAATGCTACCTTCTGTTCACAACAGCTACGGCCACTTCGAAATCCGGCTTGTTCGAGAGGCAGTTAAGGGTCGTTCCATTAGCTTGGAAGTGGAGGACACGAGGATATTGGACTGGAGCTGGAGAGCGAGTCTTGCAGGTTTATGTGTCTCAGAATGGCGATAACTGAAATGATTCCATTATATCCGGATATTACCTGTCTTGTTTATGATGGTCCATATTTTCCCAGGTTCTTTAGGAACTCAGGACAAAGGCCATCAAACCCCTATGCCTTGCTAAGACTTTATGGCCCCGAGGGCCCCTTCCACTTCAGTGAGTGTACGCTCACTAAATTATTGCTTCCGGTAGTTGACTCAAAATGATGGCGAGTTGTTTCCGGACACCTTGTTTGGTGCGATTGTCCATTGGTTTCTTTGAGCAGGATAGTGTGTGGGAAGCCAAAGTATTTGCTTTAGGGTTTGGTAGTCTGTGCTCTGTTGGTTGAGTCACCTAGGTTCCAAAGGAGTTACCAGGCTTCATGGCTTGAGTGAGTAAAGGCTAAATCTGCAGTGAGGTATTTCCACCGTTCTTTTCAGCAGAGTTCAGGAACACTAGCAGTGCATTTCCCTTATCTTTTTCACCTTGTCTGATTAACTCTTTAAAGAGATGTTCCATTTTTGATTACCAACAGGGCATTATCTTTTCCGATTCCCCCCCAGGATGTAATTTGTTGTGGCAAATGTCAAGATTTGTATTAATTTATCGAAGATAACAGGCCTTGGCTCCAGGTTATTCAGTTGCGCTTTGGTTTCTTTTTCATATCTGGGCCAGTTGGCCTTATGAACTTTCCAACGAGGATGTAGTTTTAAGGTTATGACTGGTATCGGTAGCCCAGTGTACGTGACTGCCGGTCTGGTTTAGGTCTGCAAGTCTTAAATATAAAAGTCTCCGCGTGCTCGCGTTTGCGGGGGATTTGGCTGGGGTTCAAGTCCAAAAAAAATTGCCGGGTGGCACGCCCCGAGCCCCCTGCTTGGTATAGGCTATTCCGTTTTCCCAGCCGTCAACTTTAAATTAGTTTAATTAGCGATTTAGTGCCACTCTTATTTTAATTATTTACTTACTGCACGAGCTCGACCGTACCAACTGACGCCAATTGCGTGGGGGGGGGGCGGACCCTGCCAAGTGATGCGCGTTCAGTCGAGCTCACGGCCACACCACGGCACTCTGTCACGTGAGTACTTTGTGCTATAGAGTCACTAAATATACTGATATACAGTCAGCATGTACTCCTGTAGAGTCTATATATACTGCTATAGAGTCAGCATGTACTACTGTAGAGTCCTTAAATACTGCTATAGAGTCAGCCTGTACTACTGTACAGTCCATAAATACTGCTATACAGTCAGCATCTACTACTGTACCGTCGATTAATACTGCTATAGAGTCAGCATGTACTACTGTAGAGTCGATATATACTGCTATAGAGTCAGCATGTACTACTGTAGAGTCCATAAATACTGCTATGGAGTCACCATGTACTACTGTACAGTCCATAAATACTGCTATACAGTAAGCATGTACTACTATACAGTCGATATATACTGCTATAGAGTCAGTATGTACTACTCTACTCATAGCAGGTACCACCACTGTCGCTTGCCCTGCTGTAATCATAGCTTACACCACAGTATACATGCACTGCTGCAGGGAAAGCAGGTACCACCACTGTATGCACTGTTGTAATCATACCAGCTACCACAACAGTATGCATGCACTGCTGCAGGGAAAGCAGGTACCACCACAATATGCACTGCTGTAATCATACCAGGTACCAGCACATTCAGTATGTACTGCTGTTGTTAAACCATGTACCACCACAGTATGCACTGCTGTTATCATAGCAGCTACCACCACAGTTAGTATGCACTGCCTTTGTAATAGCCGCTACCACCACTGTCAGTATGCACTGCCTTTGTGATAGCAGGTTCCACCACAGTCACTAGGCACATGCTTACTGTATGCCAGCAGGTGTGCGACACTTCACGTGGCCTCAAGGTGCACATGGCCTGCCACAAGCATTGTGGTTACGTCACTGCCACTTAGTGGCGAATGGCGGTTGTTGTTGTTCAGTCTATGTATGTATGTGTGAGTCGATATGTGTAACTCTGTGTGTTTGAGTCGATTTGTGTGTGTAACTATATGTGTCTCTCAAGTCGATGTCTGTGTGTGTGAGTCCATATGTGTTTGCGTGCGTGTAAGTCAGTGGGTTTCAATGTGTATGGGTCCATGTCTGTTTGTAAGTCCATGTGTGTGTCTGCCTTTTTCGTCCGGGCAACGCCGGGTACTGACCGCTAGTTTACCTATAATGGTTCATGACGCATTTAGTGGCTGTTCATTCTTGTCCTTTGAGATGAAGCGTAAGTTCTGGGTCATGGTCCGTTTTCCATCGGCTGAGTGAAATATGCCCCGGATTTTTGTGGTCGTATAAGGAATGTATCCTCTGCCGACAACCATTCCACAAGTTTCTCTCCAGTGTTGTCATTTTCTGAGTAGCACCATGGGGTGTGTGTGGGAGCTATTGATGCCACCGATAGTATAGTAATTTAGGCCTTGCCTGATACTGGCGAGGCCATGTTTAGGGTAGTAGATTGCAGCAACAAGATCTGCTTTAATGAGGCGTTGTTAACGTTATACAGGTATCCCTCAATATACGAACGTTCGATTTACGAACTGTTATGTGAACGCAATTGACGAATTATGGAAAATTTCTATGAACAAAATCGAATTTCCGTGTTAAGGAAATTTCAAACGGCATACAAGCAGCACCCGGAAGGCTGCGTCACCCATACGCAAACAGTGTCACGTTATCCCCACAATACCGTGACACTGTTTTCCAGTCATTTAAACATGTGTATTTTTTTACAAGTTCCCTGAAAAGGTTGTTTTTCTTTTAAATTATTCAATAGTTTCAATATTTACGTTCATTTTATTATATTTGTACTGTGCAAAGTCATAGGTGTATATTGTTAGGTAAGTAGTATTCAATTCATGTGAAAAGCCATATCGATTTACAACATTTTGTTTTACGTGTTGTTTTGAAAAACACATCCCTTTTGTAAATCGAGGGATACCGACCTGTAGTCCTTTAGGTTTCTGGCCAGAAAGTCACATTTAGGTCTTGAGTCAATATCTTTTTTGTGAAACTGGAAGACCACGACCAATCGGTTTAAAGACTTTTTTGGCATTCATCTCAACTGATCCTATCTAGATTCAAATTTACGCTATCCAATTCACCTAGATGAGGATATAAGTTGTGTTGAAGGGAACAATAAAAAACACAACAGGTGGGCCACGTGAAGACTACCATCTCCCACTCATTATTGGAGAAAGCTTGTAACAGGTTTATTTTAAGTGAACTACAGTTTAAGACATTGGAAGTACCGCTCAGTAATATTTATTAATACTGATAGTATATTAAAGCTAAAAAAAACAATTCCAAATACAAAAGGAAACTAATATCGCGTTGTCACGTGAACATTAATATATAAACGTCAGCCTATTTAAAAAGATGTTATGAAGTAACGTTAATGAGGATTGTGGTGGTGTTTGCGAAGTTGTTTCTGCACACCACTAATCATCATCAGCCATGTCCAATCCACTGCTGGATGATGACCTCTCCGCTGCTAATGAATCATTTATTTCTTTTATTCCACGAAGAATGTTTGTCAATATTTGATAATAAAAAAACCCGATTCCATCGTTTTGCAAACATTTTATTCAGATTACTGTATTACGTGCACGATTCCATGCCTGTATCATGAGCATAAGCATTTACGTTAATTAATAAATCGGTGCGTGCATGTTAGGTGTATTGTTGTCACTTTCTGACCTGCCCCTACTGGACATCTGTGAAAAAGAGCTTCATAGCTCATCAGATTTCTCCAGTAGAAATAAAGATTCTGACGTGTATCTTTAAATGATTATGAACTTTGACTGCTCGATTGTATCTTGATGCGATAACAGGTCTCTGTGCAATACTACAATTCAACGAAAAGCGCATGGTACCACTCTTGTAGTGGAACCCTCATCGACCCACAGTGGGTTCTCACAAGTGGCAGCTGTGCCAAGTAAGTTATTCATTTGCATTCAAGTTTTTAGATATTAATAATCACAAACCTGCTATTGTGTTAAGTATAAAGATGTACGTTGTAGATTTGTATTATATATAGCCATACTTTTGTTTCTAAGGATGAATGGTACTTTGTTATTTATTTAAAAATTGGAAGCCCTTAAATGGAATTAAAGCTGTTTGAGTTGCGTTGTTTATGTGATATCCACAGGCAGACGTATTATCTACGGGTAGTGCTCGGCAAGCACAATATATACCAGCAGGAGGCTGGGGCAAATGTTGCAGAAGTCTACCTAACTGCTTACCATTCCGCATTTAACTACACCAGCTCTGAGTAAGTATTACACATTTACTTCTGTCTATGTCTGTCCCACAAAAAATGACTGCATGATTTGGTGATAAATGATCATCGGATGACCACCCATACATTGCATTAGGAACAAGTTTTTTTCTGGCTGGCATGCCATGCGCCGCCCACATTCGCAGAGGGGGAGGGGGCATGCGGGTGGCCAGCAGTGAGTGGGGACGTGCAGTGGGGGGGCGGGGCCGCTCGTGGGAAGGGGTGCGCGAGGAGGGGGACACGGGTTGAGGGGGGGGCGACTGGGGGCGCATGCGGGTAGGAGGGGGGGCCTGAGGGTTGTCACGTGCAAGAGGTAGGGGGGTGCTCGTGACGTTGGGGTTGGGGAGGAACCTGGTTCAACACAGATACTTTTATAGTTTACTTTATTATTATTACAAGTTTTGCTGGTTGGGTGGCTGGAGGTACGGATGGTCACATCCAAAGGACGTGCAGGTTGCTAATTTCATGTGTCATTCGACCCATCAAAACAAATGCAGTGGCTTCAATCTTTTCTGAGTAAACCCATTTTGTGTGGTTGCTATTGAAGTCACCCACATATATAGCCGGGTGAGTGACTGCTGGCAGTGGTGGTAATGGCAGTGGTGGTAATGTATACATCGATGACCATCACATGACTGTGATATTTATTGTCGACAATCTTTACTACCCGGCTTCGCCCGAGACTTGGATTCTTGTCTTGGATTAATTTAATATTCCCTTATATTTCACTGGAAAAGCCTGAAGAAAATTTATGCTTGCAAGAAAAAAAATCCGAAACAAATCAATTTAAGTAAATCGGTTGTTTTTCACTCAAGGAAATTAAACCTTAACCAGGCAACTCGGGAAGGGAATGACGTGACGAGCTGGAAATTGTCGCGTTCCCTTAGAAATTCCAGACAGCATAAGCTGTGCAAATTTCATTACGTCAGAGGTCAGCGTTCGAGAGTTTTTGCTGCTTCACACAAACAGATGTATTTTCTGCTTTATATTTAAGAACGAGCTGAAAATAGTTGCGTTGACTTAGAAAGTCGAGACAGCGATGCGGGATACACGGCCTACGGGGAGGGTTGGGGGGGGGGTAATGCGTGACGTCAGCAGGCACACTGCGTAACGCTGCCGCATGCGGGTGACATCACAGATGTGACGTCACTGCTCACTTGCCGTGCAAAATATATCCATTATTGCGCCCCCCCCGCCCCCCAAAATACAAAAGTCTATTTTTATACTTTTTGCATTGTGTACAGTCTAGAAGCTACCCACATGCCAAATTTCAATTTTGTTGCATGTCGGGAAGTATGCTAAACATTTCGAACAGACACACATTCACAAACTTCCCTTTTATATATATAGATGTGCCGTCACTTGTGGTATACTTGAGGGGGTGTACCTTTAAGCCTTGCCTAAGCAAGGTGGCAAGGATATTAGGGTGGTAGATGGCATCAGCAAGGGTGTAACCATTTATTTGGTAGTTTGCCATCTACATCCTGTCCTCAATGTGCGTCTCTACAAGGCAAAAATGTGAATGTTGTTTCCCCTTTGGTTTCTGGCCAGGAAGTCACATTTAGGTCTTGATAGTTATTACATTTATTCTATTTAGCGAATGTGTGGGGGCACGATGTCCACCCCCTCCACTCTCCACTCCTCCTCTTCGGCCGCCTCTCGCCGAGCCCCCGCCGATCGAGTGATCGGCCCACCCAAGCCAGTGCCCTCTCTGAGGGACATACCTGAACGGCTGGCTTTGCCACCACCGAGATTAGACTATGGGGCATGCCTCACCGTTCACGCTATTTCTACTGTGTAAACGCGCTGCGTAAAGCTTGCTGTGTAAACAAACATGCGAGCGCAAGCACACGCAAACGACGGCGGCCGTATGTGCTGCAGTACACGCGCCTCATGCGCACGCTCAAATCATACCACCCCCACGCTGCAGCCCTGCACTCACTCTCACGCTGAGCACACCGTCTCTCCACGCAGACAAGCCACTCACAGATCACAGACGCTACGGCGAGGTTTTGCCCACACACACAGAAATCACACTACACCGATATCCTGTACTAGAGTTTATTAATGGTGCCAATACGCATTTCGCGAGGAGAGCCTAGCGTAACTCTGCCTATAAACCCAGCTACTCAATCGTCCTACCACGTACCTTGAAACTGGACTCGCGGCGTCCCACGGACGCTGAGAGAGTCAGAGGGAGAAGGACGAGAGAAGACTTGCCCAATCACTGTCTCGCAGCAGCACTCGCTGGCATCACACGGATGCTGTGAGCGGCTTGAAGAGGCAGGACAGCAGGCAGGGAGTGGGTCGTGATGGCCCGGAGGTTGTAGACAACAGCTCCAATCGTCCCGAGGCTCCCACCTTTATACTCTCGCTGCCGCTCCGCCCACCCATTGTTCTCCTGTGCCCAGTAGTTCACGTCTTAGGGTCTGCTCTTCATGCCTAATATTCCACCCTCCGTCCTCCCCTCAATGTTGTGTGTAACTCATTGCGGTTGGCCCAGGGAATCTTTTCTTTTTGCACCAATACAATTTTAAGCCAATTTAGGGGCACCGCAATGTCACCTGTCCTGTGGGGGTCGGCCAATCTCCTGGCACCGGGAAACCGTGGAACTCTCCCCCTAGGGGCCCTTCGGATTAAAACCCGATGTGCCAGGACAATACGTGGGTGCGCTATGTGCGGGTGTGCGTCTAGTGCAGGGGCCGGGAGGTAGTCGCGGCGCTTGCGGAGTTGCTCCGCGGTCGTGGCACCACAAATGCAAAGTCATAAAGCTAAGCGGTTGCTTTCTAGTCCTGCTGAGTTAAGGGTGAGTAGACCTCCACTGAGTATATGGATTGGGCAAATGTGGTTTTCTTGCAGGCATGTGTTGGGCATCAAGGACTTAAATGAGACTGTGCTTGGCTGCTGATATGCCTTCGACATTAAGTTGGAGGATTCGTAGGGCTGGTCTGACTGAAATGTGATCTTGGTGCTGTGTGTTCTCGGCTTTGGGACTTTGACTATAATTCTTTGAGGCTCTTCTCACGAAGCTTCTTTTCGAATTTAGTCTGCTTGTAGGATCATTCATTTTCCCAGGCAGACTCGGATACTGACGGGGCGTGACGTGAACGTTGATCCATCGTTCCCCAGTTATTCGTTATTAACTGTTTTATTGGTACACTCAATCGGTTGTTCACCTTTTCAAGGGTCATTATTGGAAGGTAGCTCTGCTGATATCTGGATTTAAATTAATGACATCAAATTCACCTAGATGACGGTATTAATTATGTTTAAGGTGACACGAAAACCCGAGGCTACCATTTTCCACCCTACATTTTTGATAATAAACAAAATCGAGTGTGTAGGTTTAACAAATATTACATTATTTGTTTTTTTAGGCGCCAATCCACTATATTGTGTACACGTTTTATATCTTGATGCTTATCTCAGATCTTATCATTCTCAATATGAACCCTTTAATTGTGTATAGAAAAGACGTTGGATTGATTAAGCTGACAGCACCGGTGCCGCAGGACAATGGAATACGGATTGCCTGCCTTCCCAGTGACAACGAGCAACTGTCATCGAAAACCACATGCTACACCATCGGCTGGGGCTCCAGAATAAGTAGGTCGCAACAACAAGGATGGCCACACATACATTAGGTAGTCACAAAACAAATATGGAATACAGGATTATAATGTGCAATGAGTAACATATATAATCAATGTAGTAATCGTCATGATAATCTTGATTTGAAGCTTTCGTGACTGCAGGAATCCATACTCTTTGGTCCTTTCGGTAAAGTCACGTAGGTAGAAATAAAATAAATTAAAATGAAATAAATCATGACGTTTCGATCGCAACACAAGAATCCTTCATCAGGTGGAACAACCCACTCACTCATCCTAATCTGGGCGGGGGTAACAACCATCACCCGCCCGGCGACTCGTGAGGGTTGAGGTCCATCCCTGGCTTGAGCGGCAGTGGCGAGATGTCTTCACCTTGGTCCCCAGCAACACAAACTCCTCTACGCTCTCACGGCCGTATTTATGTCCCCTCTCCAATTAACCAACTCCACCCTGGTGTCTCTTTAGGGCCAGACCGGCTGGCGCCTGTCTGACCATCAATCACCCCTTATCGCCCGTTTCCCTGGCAACACCTCTGGTGTCAGCGTGCAACCCCGGACCGACCTTGTTTGCACCAGCTTCCCCCCTTAATGAGGTGGTTGTTCGCCCGTGCAGCCTCATGTTGCATACACGCACGTGTTTGTCCCTCGGACTACAGTGTGTGCCGCGTATTTAAGCACACTACACAAGTAATAAACTGCGGTTGGCAAATCCGCGGTTGGCGAGGGATTTCTCTGTTACTTTGTAGAAATGATTGTCGTAACACTGTCCAAAAACTGGCCTCGTTAACATTACTATCATCTTTCCATGGTTAATTACATTAGTAGTATCAGGATGGAGGGCAAACTATCAAGAGAGGCACTGAAGTAGACACCCAAAAGTGGGTGACCAAGGTGTGGTCTCTGGAGGTCAACTGGTAACTGTACAACAGTTGCAGGATCTGACAACATAACCAAGGACCAGGCGTTGAGGGGTCACCTGCATTAATCTGTTTTGTTGACCTTTGTGGACACTGCTGCAGATTTCCGAAACCCTGCAGCTGTGTGCACCTTTGAGGACATTCGTAACTTTGCACAATGCTGTTATGAGATTTCACCACATCATGTTAGAATTCCCTTGCGCCTCCCTTAACTTAGAATGCGTTACCGTGTTTGGTGCAGCTTCTCGTGGAATGCTGCCTTTTTAAAAAAGGAAAACGTCTTGCGACTCGACCACAAACTACAATATATCTATAAATGAGATATTGTAAAACTGAGTTTTATTTGTCATTTTCTCTATATATTTCAGTCAATGGTTTATTTAGCAGCACGCTCCAGCAAGCCACCCTACCAGTGATTGATGACAACACATGCAAAACAGATGAATATTGGGGTTCTAAATTACCTGCAAACACAACATGTGCTGGTGATGGATCAAGCGGTCCATGCAATGTAAGAACATTTCTTGTTTGAGTCACAATTTGTAAACAATTTACTGATTTGTTGTGAAAGTGTTTTAGGAATAATGTGCCCAAGTTGTACAGTGCATGGATTACTTTGCTCAAAGTGCATCAAAAGTTTTCACACAGTACAGTATTTGATATTCTGACAGATGTAAGACTTTTGTCTACTCATAACTTCAGCTGTGGTTCAGGATAATGGTTTAACAATGACTTTTCCGTTCGTTCAAAGGGTGATTGGGGTGGACCGCTACTATGTCGGAAGAGTGACAATTCATGGGTTGTGCATGGCGTTGTTACATTTATATCAGCAGTGAATTGTAAAAATTTATCTAAGCCTCCAGTCTTCTCTCGTATATCTGCCTACATTCCCTGGATTCAAAACGTAAGCTGCACATTCAAACTGCTGTTACGCACAAGCTCGTATACTACGTTCGTCGGTTACACATATTTTAAAACAGCATTTGTACACTCAGCAAATTCATATATTTAATCGAATATCTCTTATCATTTGTTGAACAAGGTGGCATACATTTATGATGCAGTACTCTCGATGTGTGGCTGGTGGCTCATACAGACTTAATCCAGAACTAAAACTGGGTGCTGTGAGCTGACCATAAGATGGCAGTACAGCAAATGGATGCATGTGTAGAGGATGTCTCGTACAACCTCACATTCGCACCACACAAACAGCACGCATGCCTTCCTCACTCGACATCACACACGCCGCACATGTCAATCACGCAAACGGGGGATAGACCAAGTAAGGATCGGAGGTCAGGGGTCACTGACGTCACGCACACACAACTCACTCGAGCAAGGAATAGAGATCGGGGGTGTTAGCACTGACGTGCACGACACGCAATCAGATTGGTGAGTGGATGACACTCTGATCGAATTGGTGAAGAGAAACGGATTGTAAAAGAGCGGGAAATTGTAGAAGGGTGACTGGCGAAGAAGGGCATAGTGGAGGTTTAAAATGGACTGTGAAACGAGGAAACGGGGTTGGTTTGAACGAGTATTGCTGTGGTGTACGAGCGGTGACAACGAAATGAATAAGTTGAAGTACACCAACCAAAGTCTCCTCTTCACACGTCCCTCTGTATAATTTATCAAGTAGCTCCTCAAGCTAGGGTTCCCACTTGTTCAGGTTTGATCTGGGTTGCACACAGGCAGTTCAGCAATTGATATTTTTGTTCGGGTGGCAGGAAATGGTTAATATCTAGAATGGTTAGTATTGTTTAAATTATATTACACTGATAATAGGTTTTTCCCCTTTTTTCAGGCAACAAAACAGGTGTTAAGATGTTAAAACACCAAATTGAAACCTTTTACAAGGAATCATGTCTGCATTAACCACAATGCTTGTGGTCAGAATGCAAACAAAAATCAGTTTCAAGGACAAAGCATATATTATCAGAGTATACTCTTTGGTTCTTTCGGTAAAGTCACGTAGGTATAAAATAAAGTAAATTAAATTACGACGTTTCGGGCGCAACACAAGCGTCCGTCATCAGGTGGGACAACCACAGCAGGAAACAATTGCTGAAGTGGGCAAAAGGGCTGCTGTAACAAGAGGTTATATAGGTTACAGAGGGGGGAGGAGCCAGGGAGGAGAGATAGAGAGGGGGTGTGGGGTAGGGGGAGTGGAGCACTGCCAAGTGAAGCGCTGCTAGAAGGGATTAAAGGTGAGCACGGCAAAATGCCGGGGGGGGGGGGGGAGTGAGCGGGGCTGAGAGTGGGAGGCTAAAGAAGACTGGAGATGCGGATATGAAGGCAACACCATAAAGCAGTTAAGGTTTTACCTTGTTAATAACATCCTTCCAATGATTGCTCAATTTGTATCCATCTTCTCGGTTGAAGTTAGTTATGTTTATATGTCTGGATGGCTTCATGAACAAACCTGTGATAGTAGCCCGAAGGTTTGCAGAGTACCTTGGTCTCGGAAAAAAACATGAGAGCCCACAGCGTTATAGCAATGGTCAGCCACGGCGGAGGTATTAGTTCTGCCGTGTTTCATATCTGACTTGTGCTCGCGAACACGGTCCGAGATATGTTGTTTCGTTTCCCCAATGTAACACCCACCACAGGTGCAACTTAGTTTGTCGACTCCAGGATATTGCATGTCAGGAATGACATACTTCACAGATGGGATTAGATCACGGATTTTGTGTACTGTACTGAATCGGACCTGGATCTTGTGTTTGTTTAAGATTTTGGAAATCTTTTTGGTAACGCCTGCTATGCATGGTAACGTGATGGTTTTGCCCACTTCAACAATTGTTTCTTGCTGTGGTTGTCCCACCTGATGACGGACGCTTGTGTTGCGCCCGAAACGTCGTGATTTAATTTATTTTATTTTATACCTACGTGACTTTACCGAAAGAACCAAAGAGTATGGATCCCTGCAGTCATGAAAACTTAAAATCTAGTTGATCAGAGTATGTTTTTTTTTTGCATTCTGACCACAAGCATTATGGTTAATGCAGACATGATTCCTTGTAAAAGGTTTCTGTTTGGTGTTTTAACATCTTAACACCTGTCTTATTGCCAAAAAAAGGGTAAAAACCTATTATCACATTTTGGTACTGGCAAAGGAGGTCCCAGATGCGCACCCCAAGCTCTCATTACTCTGATAGTGCAATGTTTTTGTGCTGTACGCCTTTTGGCGTCCTCTGATCTACCATCGTTTGAGACGAGGCTCAAAAGAAAGATGTCTCTGGTGTGGCCCAATCAGTTTAAAAAACAATGCATATATTTTCTTAGTTTTTTCGGTAAAGTCACGTTGAAGAGAAACAACAGAATAACAAAATATATATAAAACAATAAAAAATTCTCACGACGTTTCGACCATAACTCAAACGGTCATCATCAGGTGAGTTATGGTCGAAACGTCGTGAGAATTTTTTATTGTTTTATATATATTTTGTTATTCTGTTGTTTCTCTTCAACGTGACTTTACCGAAAAAACTAAGAATATGAATTACTGCAGTCACGAAAGCTTTAAATCAAAATTTAATGCATATATTATCAGAGTATGTTTTTGTTTGAATTCTGACCACAAACATTGTGGTTAATGCAGACATGATGCCTTGTATAAGGTTTCTGTTTGGTGTTTAACATCTTAATACCTGTTTTTAGAAATGACCATTACTGTGTTGTAATATTGGTTGTCAGTAATATTTCAAAAGATAATATTGTATTTTATGTGAATTTCCAATGTGCAGGTGATGGCCCGTTATTAAACTCGGAAGGACATTCTTGTGGGCGATGAACTGTACCATCAAGATTGTCATCGCCGTCTTAACACATACTGGTTCATTGATATTTACATCATAATGGTTCTTGAAATATTAACACAAGCTTGTTTAATCTAATCTGAATCAACCTTTTTAGAAGAGTATTTTGATCAAGGCAACAGAAAGCTGGTAGCAATGTATATTCTTTGCTTAAAACGCTCTGAACGTTATGTAACCACATTATGGCGAATTAACCGTGAAAGAATTGTGCATGCTACATCTAACATGTGAAAACGACATATTTTATGTGGACAGAACACGAATTTATACAGTGGCGGTGTTGTTAACCACAAACTGATTATTTTATCATGTAAGTACGACTAACAAAATTTGGTGGGGCGAAATGAAGTAGGCTGGACATGTCAGAAATATAATCATAGCAATAGGTAAAACATCATTTTTTACAGTTAAAATAGTTGCACACTGCTATATACATCGATTTGTATGCCATTAATTGTATCCCATAGGTTTTATACGCTTCATGGATTTACTCATTTTGCTTCATGAAATAATTTACAAACCAGTGCATGTACCTAAAATAGCTTATATATGCAGTTTCTGGATGTAGTATTTGAATGAAAATTTCTAAACAATGGGTGTTGTGTGGTGTATTGTAGACGAAGAGACCTGTACCAAAGAGCTCCTCTGACTCGTATGAATTGTATTTGGTCCTCTCTGCACACATTAAAAGTCTTGGTAGAATAATAAACGACTTCCACGACGATCTTGACTGGCGTCTTTTATTGATATAATTCTTGCACAGCTCACTCCCGCTCTCCCCGTATGTTTCCCTGCTCTCTCTTTGGCCGGGGACGAGCCGTTCTCTCTGTTCGCCTCTCTCCCGCTCCCCGATCTTGCCGCTGGCTGGCGCCGTGCCTGAAGGAGAGGCGAGCCTCGCTGGTTTCCGCCGTTGAGGTCCGCCTCTTTCTCACTCCCCGATCCTGCCGCTGGCTGGCGCTGTGCCAGGAGGAGAGACGAGCCTAGCTGGGTTCTGCCACGTGGTCGATGATGGGGAGAGGCTTGTGCAGCGACACACCGACCCTGAGTCCTCCGATGTCCCTGCTTCTATCCCTCTCGGCGGAGCTGAGCTCTGCCTCTAGCCACGCCCCCTCGTGGAACCTTCCTGATGGTTCCCGGACGTTCCCCTTTGACTCCGGCCATTACCTTTGGCCCAGATATATCCTCGCTTGGGATTGGATACCCGCTACCCGGTGGTGGCCATGCGGTTACCCCTTTCCGCCCATTAGATGACGCTCTCTCATTACACATATTCCAGAGGTCCAAAATGTATGTCTTTCCCATTTTTCACCGGTACGTAAAAATTACGTGGTTTTCGTGTTTTTACCAGCCACCCGACTATAAAGGGGGGGGGGGCGGAATTGGACAGGACCCCCGATTTCATCCCTTGCACCAAGACCTATACCAACCACGAGGCGGTGACATTGCCGAATGGAAGTGCACCCGACGCTTTTTACTAAGGTTCAAGCTTCAAATCCAGCAGCCTCGCTAATTAATAGTGGGTTAAAAAAAAACTTTAAAAATATTACGTGCCGTCTGCTTTCACAGTGGACGTTGAAGGACCCATAACGCCTTTCACGCTAATAATTCATTGTGTGCCGGCGTCATGGTCCAAATTTGCCAAACCAACGGAATTATTTTGGCAGACCGCATAGCTTGGGTAATTGTTAGCACCGGTTCTGGCTCTCTTCTGGCTTGTATGTGCTTTCCCATGCCTCCGTTTGAAAACGGCACGTTTTACAAATTGTACAGCGTTGTGGGATGCAATTTTTACGAAATAAGCTTTCAAAATTACATGTGACTTTTTTACATTAACCATGCTATGCATCTGGTTGTTAAGTTCAAGTTTATTTTGTTTAGCCAGGTGAGAACAGATAAGCTCATTTGAATGACCCTGGTGCATCAGTCTGCGAGTCGGAGGTGATAATCTCTCTATATAATCCCAATTGAGAAATTTACGGGCAATTTTCCATTTTGGCAAATTTGGACCCTGACTATGGCACGCAATGACCTACTCTTTCTAATTACGTCAGGAGATCTTTAATGTCTACGATAAAGCAAATGGCACATTATAGTTATTACACTCGCAGTAATAATTAGGACGGCTACTGGATTCGAACCATGTAACTCGACAAAAAGCAGTGAATGCGCGGCCACTAGGCAATGGCATTGCCCTACCTATCCTGCCCTGTCATGAACAGTTGTCTCGCAGCTGAACAAATGAGTTCACATTTTCGGCAATGGCCCACAATGGACCGCAAACTAATTTTGACATAGTTGGAAACAGGATTTTGCTCAAATTTAACATATTTATCGTCACTTACAAAAACAATCTTTGTGACAAAAATTATGTGTATAGCTTGGGGACTTAACAGGCTTCTAAGAATAATTTTAAATTTGGGGGAACAAGCACACATCAAGGCAAAATGTCGATTCTTCAAGGGAGCCCATGGAGACGATTCAAGGTATACCAAATATGGGTTGTCTCAAGCTTCTCGGAACTAAACATTGTAACCCCACTGTGGCTTGTGGGACATCGATATAAATAAAATGCACGCATCTTGGATGTAAATGAAATGCATGCGAGCATATTTACCAGCAGTTGTTTGTGTACACCACTCTGACTTTCCAAAGAGACTCCTCTTGGATCTGTGCCACGAAAGAGATTGTAAGACATGGACCATTAGTGGCCATCTCACATTACCATATTTATTTAAAAACACTGCATTTATAGCACCATGCATTGTCATACTCTCTTCGGCACGATGTTGTCCCCCCAGGTACTCGCATTTACTGTCATGCAAAAACACTCGTTAGTTTGAAAGTGGCCAAAATCCCAAGTGAGATTTTTCTGGACAAAGGATATAACTTCAAAGAAGGCCATCTAAATGTTGCATCACCAGCATGCTTGCAGATAACCATCAGCATGTCGTACAGCGTGATGACTTTGCACAACTCCTATATGGAGTTCTAACATATCTACGATATAACGTTCTAATTTTCAACAGGGAACATTAAATCATGCTTTGGTAGGTTATTTTAGTCATTAACAAATGAACATATAAAATTATAAGGTAGAAAACACGAGAAACGTATTAGAAACATTAAAGCATGAAATAATAAGTATAATATAAAGAGTACTTGAAGTTATATGAACTTGCTCACATTTTTTTGCATGGTTATGTATCAAAATTGTACTTAGTAAAATTTGTTAAAAAAGATGTTCAATGTTTCATACTATATTTTCAGAATGCCGCAAAAGACAGCCCTATTACAACATCTGTTGTTTCTTCACTCAGAACTGACGGTGCATATTGGCCCATAACCACATCGCAATAAACTTAATTTATTTTAAATATTGTTGAAATTATCCTGTATCCTGTCAATATATGATGAAAATCATAAAAATGTAAAATGCATACTAGCATTTAATTTATGAATAGTTCAGATTTTGTTATGAATAGTATTTCGTATTTCATTTCATCGTTCTTAATGGTGTTGCTGCAATCATTTCACATCTGCATCATCATGTATGATATTGGGAAAACGCTGATAAAATGGATATATAAGGAGGTCCTCAGATGAGTAGCTCATCACTTCAGACTCCCTTCGCAGGATCATCGCCGATCAACTCCAAAAGCAATCGCCATGCCTATCGTTGACTCTGGAAGCGTTGCGCCTCTGAGCGCTGCTGAGAAGACCAAAATCCGCAGCGCGTGGGCCCCCGTGTACTCCAATTATGAGACTTCCGGTGTCGACATCCTGGTGAAGTAAGGCAATCTTTGATTATGAGCAGTGAACACGTAGAAAGACCTTCATTTCGTAAAATTGTATGAACATAGCAATCGTGTTAATTCTCACCCATCCATTTCATCACGGAAACATGACTTGGATGTCAACTGATACGTTGGGGTGGGACGGGCAGGAGGAACACAAAGCACACATGCTTTTTTTAATTTGTACTACTATATGTGGGGTACATTATTTAATAACTTTATATATTTTTTTCACGCATATTTACGTAGGATAAGAGGAAATTATTTGGATTTATTTTGACATTACCATTATCCTGATATATTTCGTCTTCTGCTGGTATGGTCAACTGCCTGGCCCACTTGACAAATCTATTTAAATCACAGAATGTTCCTTCCTTCAAAACAGGTTCTTCACCAGCACCCCCGCTGCTCAGGAATTTTTCCCCAAGTTCAAGGGGATGACTACGGCTGATCAGCTCAAGAAATCCGCGGACGTGCGCTGGCACGCCGAGAGGATCATCAACGCCGTCAATGATGCCGTGACGTCCATGGATGACACCGAGAAGATGAGCATGAAGCTAAGGGATCTGAGTGGCAAACACGCCAAAAGCTTCCAGGTGGACCCCCAGTACTTCAAGGTAATGCATGCAGTGAACACAACGATCAATCACTACTGATTGGCTCTTGGGTGACTGCTGCCTACAGCTGTTAGCTAGATTGGTACAGGGTTTACTAATGAAGATACATCTCAATCCCTCTCAAATAGTCCCTTTGGATCCACCTAAAACTTGATATAGAGTAGATACGTAAACATTTATCCTACTCAGTAGGTCTGTAAGGATCCTCCGCTCTCCCCTATTTGATTCATTATCACGAATCAGTTTGCAATTCCATTCAATGATACGTCTTATAGCCTAGTGGCAGCAGGGATCATGAAGAGTAATTTTGCACAAAGTACAGAAGTTGAAGAAAAACGTTTTACATTCACTATTAGATGCTTGTGTAATGAAAGATAACCTAGTAGTAATAGGTTTTCACCCTTTTATCTGGGACAAAAACTAACACCTTTATACAAGGGATCATGTTCGCAATGACCACAACACAAGCAGTCAAAATGCAAACAAAAAGAGACAACTCTGATAATGATATGCACTGTCCTTGAAATTGATTGGTCCACACCCGAGACGGCTTTACTTAGAGCCTAGTCTCCACTGGTGTTGGACCAGAAGACGCCAAAAGGCGTACAACTCAAAAACAGCGCACTATCAGAGTATTGAGAGCTCGGGGTAAGCATTTACACTATGAGACCCCCTTTGCCAGTAGCAAGATATAGTAATAGGTTTTTACCCTTTTATCTGGCACAAAACTGACACCTTTATACAAGGGATCATGTTTGCAATAACCACAACACAAGCAGTCAAAATGCAAACAAAAAGAGACAACTCTGATAATGATATGCACTGTCCTTGAAATTGATTGGTCCACACCTGAGACAGCTTTTCTTAGAGCCTAGTCTCCACTGGTGTTGGACCAAAGGAGGTCTCATAGTGTAAATGCTTACCCCGAGCTCTCAATACTCTGATAGTGCGCTGTTTTTGAGTTGTACGCCTTTTGGCATCTTCTGGTCCAACACCAGTGGAGACAAGGCTCTAAGAAAAGCTGTCTCAGGTGTGGACCAATCAATTTCAAGGACAGTGCATATTATTATCAGAGTTCTCTTTTTGTTTACATTTTGACTGCTTGTGTTGTGGTTATTGCAAACATGATCCCTTGTATACTGGTGTCAGTTTTTGTGCCAGATAAAAGGGTAAAAACCTATCATTATATCTTGCTACTGGCAAAGGAGGTCTCATAGTGTAAATGCTTAACCCGAGCTCTCAATACTCTGATAGTGCGCTGTTTTTTGAGTTGTACGCCTTTTGGCGTCTTCTGGTGCAACACCAGTGGAGACTAGGCTCTAAGAAAAGCCATCTCGGGTGTGGACCAATCAATTTCAAGGACAGTGCATAGCATTATCAGAGTTGTCTCTTTTTGTTTGCATTTTGACTGCTTGTGTTGTGGTTATTGCAAGCATGATCCCTTGTTTCAAGGTGTCAGTTTTTGTGCCAGATAAAAGGGTAAAAACCTGTTACTATATCTTGCTACTGGCAAAGGAGGTCTCATAGTGAAAGATAACCTATTTTAATTGCCAAATCGAATTTTCTCTGATGTCTTTCCAGGTCCTGGCCGCGGTCATTGCTGACACCGTTGCCGCAGGCGATGCCGGCTTCGAGAAGCTCATGAGCATGATTTGCATCCTGCTCAGGTCCGCCTACTAAACCAACGTGCACGGCCACTGCTGCAAGACTGCTACGCAACTGCCTTTGCCACATGATTTGCACCAGTTTCTGTTGACAGAGATAACAAATGTCTTGGAGAATGAAGCATCTTTCCGAGTTGTTCTTGTCAATGACAATAAAATGAATGTAACTTCCCAATGAAAATCAATAAAACTTCCATGCATCCAGATTTTGGAATGTGTACAATTGTTAAGGAGTCGTTATAATTAATGATATGTGTGGTTTGCGTTGTGTGGATGCTGCTATGGTGTAATGGTTGACGGATCTCTCAGTGGAAGTGTCAAAGGAGCAAAGTTTGATTGACACTTTACCAGAGATGTCAACGGTGGCTTGGCTGTTGAGTGTACAGGCAGTGCAACTCAGCAGGGGCTCGTAGTCTGGAATAATTGAGGCACCAGGCTACGAAGTTGGCATGGGAAGAAATTGGACAAGGGGCACCTAGGTCTCGCCGAGGCATACTATGCCTTTGATTGTCATCAACAGCTGTATTACAGCTGAACAAATATAAGCTAACATTTTTCAAAACTGGTCCGTTAATGCCCATTTGTTACCAATTTTAACGCATTTCTTGTCGTTACAAAAAATGGTTACAGCTTGGTGCCATTCCAGGCATGATGATAATTAATTTTTGTGGAGACAATAACACATTCAGGCCTACTTCGAGTAGCCGAGGTAGCCCATGAAGACCACCGAGGGCATACCGAATGTGTATCATGCCCTTAAGCACTGTATGTCTGGTCATGATACTGTAAGATATTTAACCCCATTGACTTTGCAAAGAACTCCTCTACAAAAACAATTCTGGACTTCGGTTTGTGCCACTGTGGGGCATTACTGGCCATGTGTTATTACCACATTTATTTGGAATAGATACAATTGTAATAACCCGGAAACCACAGCATTCAAATAAGGGGATCAGGGAGATGCAAGGGTAATTAAACAGAACAGCAGTGAATCGGCAGAGATGAAGTTAATGTACAGGTGTAGCGACTTAAAGCTTTCGTGACTGCAAGGATTCATCTTCTTTGGTTCTTTCGGTAAAGTCACGTAGAATGAGAATAAAATAATAAATTGATAAAATAAAATAACACAATAAAATTCTCACGACGTTTTGGCCACAACACAAGCGGCCTTCATCAGGTGAAGGGACGAGACTGTCTGGAGGACAGTGCTGGAGCGAAAAAGCCACGCTCAGATCGCGACCATTAAGCTGTGTGAGAAGAAACAAAGCGCCTTGACAAAGGAATTAGCATAGAATTTAGCATTGAAATAGCTGAGTGATTAGCTTGTGACTGGTCACAGAAATGGCTATGTTAAAGTTAAAGCATACACATCCACAGAGGCACCCCTTGACAAAGGAATTAGCATAGAATTTAGCATTGAAATAGTTGAGTGATAAGCTTGTGACTGGTCACAGAAATAGCTATGTTAAAGTCAGAGCATACATATTCACAGAGGCACCTAATACAAATCAAACAGGAGAATTTAGCATTGAAATAACTAGGAGAATTTAGCATTGAAATGACTCGCAACAGAGGAGGGGGAGAGAGACAGCTGTGAGGCGCTGTTATACTCCATGTTGTAAACCATACCATTAACCGTGGTGTGAGAGGTATTAAGCCTGCTCTAGACCAATTCCGCGACCACATCAATTCCATACACCCAGCCATCAGATTTACCAAGAAGGTCGAAAAAGATAGCAAACTACCCTTTTTGGATGTCTTAATTAAAAGGAGACATGATGGTTCAATGAGCCACTCTGTCTACAGGAAAGCTACCCATACAGATGCTTACTTGAAACCGGATTCCCACCACCATCCATCCCAGAAGAACTCCCTCATCAATACTCTATACCATAGAGCCCAATGCATTTCCGACCAGGAACACATTACCAGTGAACTCAAGCACGTACACCAGGCTCTCAGGGATAATGGTTACTTCGACTACACAATCCGCAAAGCCATCACTTCAGTCATGAAGAAGGATCCTCTTGTGGAGCCACTCAAAACCATCACCTTACCCTACATTGCAGGGGTCACTAAAAAGATCTCCAAAATCCTGAATAAACACAAGATCCAGGTCCGATTCAACACAGTACATAAAATCCGTGATCTAGTTCCATCTGTAAAAGATGCTGTTCCAGACATACAGTACCCGGGCGTTTACAAACTAAAGTGCCTCTGTGGTAGTAGCTACATTGGAGAAACCAAACGACATATCTCGGACCGCATCCGCGAACATAAAGCAGACGTGAAACACGGTAGAACGAACTCCTCTGCCGTGGCAGATCACTGTTATAATTCAGTGGGCTCATATGACATTGACTTTTCCAAGACGGAGGTTCTTTGCAAACCAACCGGCTACCATGAGAGATTCGTTCATGAGGCCATTCACATATACAAGCACAGAGACAATTTCAACCGAGAAGATGGATTCTGGCTTAGTAACCATTGGAAAGATGTTTTAAACCATTTCCGTTCTTAATTAATTGTATTTTATGATGACCTTCAGACCGCAGCTCTTTCGCTGGCATTGACTCTTAATACCTCTCACACCACGGTTAATAGTATGGTTTACAACATGGAGTATAACAGCACCTCGCAGCTGTCTCTATCCCCCTCCTCTGTTCCGAGTTATTTCAATGCTAAATCATCCTAGTTATTTCAATGCTAAATTCTCCTGTTTGATTTGTACTAGGTGCCTCTGTGAATGTGTATGCTCTGACTTTAACATAGCTATTTCTGTGACCAGTCACAAGCTAATCACTCAGCTATTTCAATGCTAAATTCTATGCTAATTCCTTTGTCAAGGGGTTCCTCTGTGGATGCGTATGCTTTAATTTTAACATAGCCATTTCTGTGACCAGTCACAAGCTAATCACTCAGCTATTTCAATGCTAAATTCTATGCTAATTCCTTTGTCAAGGCGCTTTGTTTTTTCTCACACAGCTTAAAGGTCGCGATCTGAGCGTGGCTTTTTCGCTCCAGCGCTGTCCTCCAGACAGTCTCGTCCCTTCACCTGATGAAGGCTGCTTTTGTTGTGGCCGAAACGTCGTGAGAATTTTATTGTGTTATTTTATTTGATCAATTTATTATTTTATTCTCATTCTACGTGACTTTACTGAAAGAACCAAAGAAGATATAGCAACATCGCGGATGCCACTGTGTGGTGCTGGCACTAGAGGGGCACGGCGTGTGATGTACTCACATCGCGGACATCACGTATGTAGCGACATCGCGAATGTCACTGAATAATGCCGGCTCTAGCGAAGCACGGCGTGCGATGCATCGCCATCGCGGACACCCCGTAGGTGGGTGTAGTACCAGCCCTAGAGGGGGCTCGGAAGCGCTGGGATAGTGCAGTGGAACCACGTGTGACATGTAGTGCTGACTCCTACAGGAGGGAGTGGGAGAGTGTCAGCCATGAGATGAGGTTACCCTAGGCCATGGCACTCTGGTTGACCCTGGAAGGCACGTGACCAGTAAGATCTACACCAGGGCCCCAGGTGGGGGCTCGGGGGTGGTCACGTGTCAGGGTGAAATCCTACGGGACGGGTCGAGAAACGACAAGAGGTTTCTCGAAGGTGGTCATGGCCAAGGGCGGGGCCAGCCACAACCCAGCAGCATGTAAACCGGGGTCCCCACAGGGAGCAGGGTTCAGCATTGCTGTCGTCATCTGAAGATCTACGATCTACGTCCTACGTCCAAGAAGAAGTCACCAACACGTGGACGTGGACCCCAGCTAGGGTCCTGTCCGTTGTAGCTACTCCCAGTAACTAGCGTCGTTAGCCTGGTGGTCCACCACCATAGGTTATCCGGTAAAAGGGCAGTAACCCCTTTGTGTTGTGTGTTGGTGTTAATAAATATGTGTTGCCTCCAAGAAGTATGTCTGCGACTCTGTTGAATCCACTACACAGGTGATGAGGTGACATCAAACCAAGGTGGATAAACACCTCTGATTAATACGGATAGCTACGTACGAGAAGTTCAACAGATATACATCGAAGGTAGAATGAGACATGGTATATATGACAGTAATATGAAAAATGTATCAACCATTTATAACGTGCACAATTTTGCGAATGGACAAAGTTTGAGTATGAATAGGGAAAGGGTGATGCAGTCCATAATTTTAGACAGGACGAGACGTTCTAAGAATTTTGAGACTATATTCTTAGTTTTTTCGGTAAAGTCGTGAGAATTTTTATTGTTTTATATATATTTTGTTATTTTGTTGTTTCTCTTCAACGTGACTTTACCGAAAAAACTAAGAATATGAATTACTGCAGTCACGAAAGCTTTAAATCAAAATTTAATTTTGAGACTGTTGATAGTTTTGCAATTGGACAGTAATTAACAGGATCATTTCAGTAGGAAACATTTTTCTTGAGCAGTGGGGTGTTGTATACGGCCCTTTTTCCACAATTAATATCAATAATAATTTTTGCCGATATTTTTTTTTACATTAACCGCAATAATAAATGAAAATACACAAACCAAATTCACAGCAAACAGCAGATGGAGATCGTAAAAAGGTCAATTAAAAATAAATAAATAATAAACTCCGGAGCAAAGGAATGTTTGATGTAACACAAGGCCGGGGTCACCAAGAGGGAAAGGGAAATCCCAGACTCCAAGGACCCCCCCCCCCCCACCTTTCGTCAGGCCACAGACAGAGTGACGCCAACGAGTTAAACAATTTTCCTCGTATTTTTATTAAAACAACGGTTGAAAAGTTCAAAATTCAACAACAAAAATAAGATAACATTATCGATCCTCACACTTACTCCAACTAAAAACCAAGCCACAATCTACATCAGTGAATCATTACCCAATTATTAATTCGATACTAAATGTTATTTTCACCCTTAATACTTTAACAATGTTAAAGCACCAATCTTGGGGAGCATAAGCAAATGGTAATGGTGCAGTGTTGAATCAAGGGTTGTCCAGAGGAAGTGAGGCGAACGGGTCAAGCTTGCGAGGCCAGGATAAACTACGTTCCAGAGACCCCGGCCGCCTTTGTCTTCCCGCAGCGCGGGAGAGCAGGAGTAACACCAGAGCAGGAATTACACCTTATCGCGAGGGCCATCTGTGCAGCGGATGCGCTGGACTTAATGAGAAAACACACGAACACCCCAACCCCACGACACCCTCCGAGATCAAAGAGAGGAAGGGGGCGGGAAGAAATTCCTTAGAGCTGCAGCGTCCGTCGGCGGAACCAGGCGAACAAGTTTTAGTTAAAGAAAAAAATACAATACATAGTATCACACGTAACATTAATACTAACGTTATTCACCTTATACTACGATGCACCTTGCCCGCTACCCTACCTTGCAAACCCCAAGGAATACAAATTCCAATAGTCAAGGAACTTACACGTTAAACTCAGGATATCTAAAAATAATTAATTAATTAATGATACCTCCATCACCACAACGCGAATCTCTGTATACAGACGGGGAAACGAAAATTAATCAATCTGAGGAAGGGTCAGGATGACGGGGTAAATCACAACCTTATTAAACATTAAACCAAATGATATTTGAGCGACGTTAAACCGAGGGCTAGCCAGAGAGAGAGCCTCCTGGCCGTCTTTGTCTTCCCGCAGCACGTGATAAGAATATGCATACGCTCAAGAGAGCATCATCTCCTCGTGAAAATAAAAATCAGATACCTGGAGTCACAGACAGAATCCTAACTGCGAGTGGTACGGTACCAAAAACTATGATGGAATAAATGTTAACTTTTAAAACCTTAACCCTCCCTTTGTCATACAGGGGGGAAACTCGCCCCTCCCTCCAGATTGTATGACGCAGACAGAGGGACGCCTTCGGGACGATTTTGAAGCATCTGGACTCTCTTGATGGCGGGATGTCTTGAGGGAGGTGACGAAACCATGCTTTGATGACTCATATTACACCCATAAATGACACACACATGCACACACAGACACGTACACCCCAACCCCACGACACACGGCTAGATCAAAGGGAGCTCCGCCCCTTGTAAGGAGGAGGAGCCAAGGGGAGAGATTTTGTCATAAAAAACAGGGGCCCACGAGCATTGAATTCAGATCATCGACCAGCGGACCAGCTCATCATCAGCCAGCAGAAGAAGACAACGACCATCAGAAGATCAGCCACCACCGACGCAGAAGAAGTCTCTACAACTCGCCAGAATGGCGAGACTCACTACTTAGCTACATGCAATGCCGTGCGAATTCAACATCATCAGAAGAAGCTGACGAGAATCTCAGCATCAGCCACCAGAGAGCGCCAACAGCGAGCATCGCCAACAGCTGCAACACGAGCTGTGAGCGCCATCTACCGACGGAGAGAGAGTCAACGGCGAACACCATCGCCAACAGCTGCAACACGAGCTGTGCGCGCCATCTACTGACGGAACACCGCGCCTACAGCACCCCGTGCCAACTCATCACCCAGTGTGGGCCGAACTCGACTGCTGTGAAAGAAGAAATCGACTATACGTATGACGCACTCTGCCCCCCACCACACGACAAACCTGATGTCTGCTTGACGCAAAGAATTGATTCCGAACACTGACCAACTCAACCCAATCCATATCACTCAACACATACACAAATCATTAGCAAGAAGCCTGATCATCAAATACGTGAACCATCAGTGCCCGTGAAGGCATCGCGGCAGACCGAGTGAGGACGATCCGTCCGTTTATAAGTACATTAATATTTTTTCTTTCTTCTTAATTCCTTTGTTTGGGTTGTACATCTAATCGCATAAAATACCAATAGATTCATCAATACGAATTAATCCTTAAAGTTGGCCTAAGTTAAGAAGCTCAGGGGAGAGCACGCACACCATCGCACGCCTTTACTCCAAGCCATTTCTTTAATCATATGAATGAGCATGATGAATCTATTGACATATGTTTGTGCCTTTGGGAAAAATAACTGTTTTTGATTGCCTTTTCGTATGAATATCGTCGCATAATTTTTAAGGACCTTTAGTTCATAATCGCCGCACGTGCTCGTGTTATACTGCATAAGAATCAATGACTCTGAGACCCAGTAGCAACGTGATAAGAATTTGCATTGAGGGTTGCATATGGATTCATGAATGAGCGCAGTACTGTGTGGCCAATTTCAAGTATACGAATTTGCATATTACAGGGTTAAGGTTTTTGTGTAGAATAGCATGCATGTTTTAACGACTCTCTCTCTCACAAACTGAGCTCGCGTTACGCGGTGGAATTAATCACATGTGTCGTTACCAAAGTGAAACAACGCAATCGCTGATGGTTACTGTATCGATACTGTGTTGAAAATTCCAAGATTGAGAGTTCGCATATTATATTAGAGTTAAGGTTGCATTTATAATAAATTGCTTAAACACAGAAGTTTGGGTGTGTTTCCTTCCTGTTTCAAGCATAATAATCTTATCTACAGGAACTGTATTCTGCGTTGAGATCTGAATTTGGAGACCTGACATAAACACACTAATACACTCAGTAAATGTTAAAGCGAGAATAATTGTATTGCCGAGTGTTAATATGGACCTAAACAATAAAGCGGAGCTTACTCTGGCATACTCGCATCACACGGGTATAACTTCATACGATTAATTGTATGATCCCGATTGATAACCCGACCCTCGTCAGTGAGGCGGGGCCTAATTATCGTAACGGCTTGCATTAGCATAATCGCACCCACTCGCATTAATTAATACGATTACCCCTCGAATTAGCATAATTTATGCACATAATTACATCAATTAACATAGTTTCGGATCATTACGCAATTTTCCAAATGTCATTTAATTTGTATTATTTTCATCAACATTTTCATAACCAACATATACAACAGAGGTCACACGGCGTAGTTTCAGAAAAGTAGGAAACATGCTGCATGGGGAAGGAGACAGTAATGCCAGACAAAGTGGATGCAAAATAAATTAAACAGATGAGTTTTGACATTCAGGAATGATGGAAAATGCAATAAAAAGGCAATCGCAAGCAACACTTGAGAAAGCAGTGGGGCAGGTCATGTGACTCCTATCAGCAAGAAGTTTGTGCCTTCTAAATAAAGTAATTTCCCATCAGTGACCACATCTGTGCTAGGTATTATACATCACCATATTGTGTACAATAATTCTGAAACGATCGAGTCAGGAGTAGAACCACACACCTGCGATCCGGAAACTTTTGAAGGTGAGGATTGGTGGAACACCCAGATGTGTAAACTCTTGACCTAGCTGAGCTGAGAGGCGGCCAGGAATAACCTGCATACCAAATGGATGCATAAACATATCAGTGTAGACCTTGCGGTGTTATAGTCCATTTGGTCTCATTTAACTCTCATTAATAACTCCTTATTTTGAATTGAACGCCATAGAAAAATTCAATGAGAACAATCTCTATTCTTTCACCAGTTACTCAAATATTCGAAAAAATACTTAAATCACAAATGAACTGCTTCCAAAAAAGTAAATTTCCTTCACAGTAAACAGTCTGGTTTTCGAGAGGATTACTGCACTACGACCACAGCAATGATGGATGTATTACATTTTCTTTTCAGTAACATGGATAAAGGCCACTACTGCTATGCACTATTCCTCAAATTGTGAAAAACATTTCATACTGTTGACCATGATATTTTGCTCACAAGACTTGGTCAACTACCCTTTAAACTGGCACAAAAACTGGCACCTTTATTCAAGGCATTATGTTTGCAATAACCACAACACAAGCAGTCAAAATGCAAACAAAAAAGACAACTCTGATAATAATATGCACTGTCCTTGAATTTGATTGGTCCACACCCGAGACGGCTTTTCTTAGAGCCTAGTCTCCAGACCAGACCATTCTCAAAAGATACGTCGTGAAAACATCTCGTCCACAAATATTACAATCACAAAGGCTATTCTACAAGATTCTGTGCTGGCTCCAATTCTGTACTCATATTTAAACTATCTTGGACTAAACATAAACCACGCACAATTAAATATCTTTGCTGATGACAATGTCATTTTAGTATCTGGCGAAACTCCAAATGAAATACAACAGAATCTCCAACACGATTTCTATTTAATTCAACCGGCAAATGTCATCACTAAAATTGCTCCTGAATTAAAAAAAAACGATGCTCATGGTATTTTCTTCTAACAAAAATCCAGTTTCATTCTCTTCACCAATTATGGATTATGGAAACAACATTATTGAACAAACTGAGTGCTTCAAATACTTGGGTTTACTCATTTATTCAAAACTTACGTTCCAACCCCATATTGATTACATCTTGAAGAAAATAAAAAAATAAATTTTGTTGTGGAAAAAAACATTGTTTTTCCATTTGATTACACCTGCAAATTGTTGAAGCTATCATTCCACCACTGTTTGACTCCGGTGATGCTGCATACATATCAGCTGCTAATGAATCACTAAACAGACTAAACCCGCATCATCATTCTGCTCTTCAATTTGCATTGGATGCATCATACCGGACCCACCATTGTAACCTCTACATAAAATCCAATCTCACATCATCTGATTCAAGAAGAAATCTACATTGGCCCTTTTCATCCATTAATCGCATTCTCAAATGCAAGAAACCTAAGATGTCCACCCAAATGCCTTTTAACTATCACAAGAACCAGAAAAGTGACAAAACCTTTGCAGCACCAACGTTACGGAACATTTTTTTTCCTCCCTTAACATTTGGAGGACGTCACCTGCTCAAGAATATTAATAGGGGGCTGTTCGATGTGGAGTAACGTCACGAGCGTTAAGGACATTCCTGGGTGATTATAGTAGGTATGTATCGAGTTCTAACTTTACTGAGGGGACTGTGTGTTGTCTTGGTGTGGTCTTGGACGGTTTTTGCTGATGTTTTACTGCCTTTACCAAGCTGAGGAATGTACTCATGCAACTTCAACTTCTCTACTTCCCTTTTAAGGGGTGCCACAGTGGTGTGATGGTATATTCCTTGCCTGGTAAGCAGCAGATCAGGGGTTCGATCCCGACCCTGACACCTGCTTATTTGGAGTTTGCATGTTTCCCGAGTGATCGCGTGGATTTTTCTCCGGGTCCCCTAGTTTTTTCCCTCCACATTTAAAAAAGCTGGATTAAGATTAAATTGTTATAAATTTCAATATAAGACATATAGTTGAGCAACCATGTGGCCAGGTCGCTTCTGAAAAAGAGTCAAATAGCTCAGTGGGCTTTACCTGGTAAGAAAGTTTAGTTGTATTTGTATATGTGTAGTGGAGTAACACGCGCATACAGGGGAAAATGGTAAAGATGCGCGAGTGATGGACAGTGGGGTCATGTCGGGCCGGCCAGGTGCGGCGGTGGGGAATGGTGAGGTAATGATGGGCCAATTAAGATGGGGAGCGATGGACGGCTGTGATTGGCTGGGGTTGTTGTCAAGGGCAAGGTGGCGCCGGAATGTCTGGGAATAAAGGAGGCAAAAAGGTGAAAATGGTAAAGACGCGCAAGTGATGGACAGTGGGGAAATGGTGAGGTAATGATGGGCCAATTAAGCTGGGGAGCGATGGACGGCTGTGATTGGCTGGGGTTGTTGTCAAGGGCAAGGTGGCGCCGGAATGTTTGGGAATAGAGGAGGCAGGAAACAGGTGCAGGAGGACGCGGGGCGTCGGGGGCACATGGCTAATTAATTGGTGAGTAATGAAACCGGGGATATAAGGGGGAGACAGAAAGACAGAGGGGAGTTGTGATTAGGCAAGGTGGGAGAGAACGGGGAGAAGACATAGGAGACGGAGCAGCTAGCAGTGGAGAGACAAGCAGAGACACAGAGAACAGAGGGAAGCGGAGCCAGAAAGAGACAGGAAGAGATAGACGGAGCAAGACAGAGAGAGACAAGGACGGCGAGTGAGACAGAGAGAGACAGGGAGATAAGCGGGGTGAGACAGAGAGATGGAGAGAGAGTACAGAGGGAAGCGGAGACAGAGAGAGGCAGGGAGAGATAACCAGAGTGAGACGGAGAGAGAGCCAGAGACAGCGAGTGACGGAGAGAGACAGGAGAGATAACGAGAGTGAGACGTAGAGGGACGGAGACAGCGAGAGACGGGGAGAGAGAGACAGACAGCGAGCGACGGAGGGAGACGGAGAAGGACAGGGGAGGAAGCTGAGCGAGCGAGACGGGCAGAGCGCGGCGAGCAAGCCGTGGCAATCGGAGGAACTGTGGAGTTATCGACGGAATGCGGAGAGTTGTAAATAAAGTGGTGTCGGAGAAAAGAACAAAGTTGTCCGAGTGAAGTCTACCACTACATATGTATCTTTTTATGATTTGTTTACCTTTTCTATACTTTGCACTTCGGTCGTTTTTTTGTATTGTTTGTTGTTACAAAGTTCTGACCTGCCCCTACAGAAGGACTTTATAGCTCATCGGATTCCTCCAGTATAAATAAATCTTATGACTCTCCTGGACAAATATTTTTGCTATTATAACTACAAAGGCGGCCATTTATTGCAACACCAAAATGCTGGCAGACGTTAAAAACCCATTAACATTTTGAGAAGCACAACTTTTGCAAAAACCATATTTGGAACTACCTCCAATGTCTCTTAATAAACATTTTCAAGAACCAATAGGGAACATGAAATTACCATTCGTGCGATTCACAACATATGTCAATGATGACTCCCAATGAATTAACACTGGTGGATTGCTTAGTTACGGACAATATAAAATAAGGGCTTGGATTAATAATGAACCAACTATAAGATAATAGAGCATAAAATATGAAGATTACTTCAACTGGGTTACATTAAACCACTAACATTTGATTACACTGTCATGAAATACTAAATGTGCTTAGGAAATAACTATGTTTAAAAAAGAGAGCCTTTGTATTTTTCCACGTATTTAGCCACGATATATTTGATGGGAATTTCGCAGAAGACAGTCCCGTTACGACATCTCTTGTTTCTTCACTCACAGCTGACAGTGCATATTGGTCCATAAGCATATTGCAATAAAATTTGAAATCATAAAACCTTGTTAATATCATCCTGTAACCTCTCTATATATTGATGAAAATCATAAAAAGGGAAAATGCATTCTAGTATTTAAATAATGAATAGTTCAGATTTTGTTTTAAAATGTATTTGCTATTTCATTTCATAGTTTTGTTGTTGCTGCAATCATTTCAAATTATCTGCATCATCATGTATGATATTGGGAAAACGCTGATAAAATGGATATATAAGGAGGTCCTCAGATGAGTGGCTCATCACTTCAGACTCCCTTCGCAAGATCATCGCCGATCAACTCCAAAAGCAATCGCCATGCCTATCGTTGACACTGGAAGCGTTGCGCCTCTGAGCGCTGCTGAGAAGACCAAAATCCGGAGCGCGTGGGCCCCCGTGTACTCCACTTATGAGACTTCCGGTGTGGACATCCTGGTGAAGTAAGGCAATCTTTCGTTATGTGAAATGAACACCTTCAATCCATGAATTTCATAATATTAAAACAGCAATCGTGTTGCGATGTACAGTGGGAACGAAAAGCACATATGCTGTTGACATTGTGACTACTCTATATAGGGTACATTAATTATTCTAAAAATGAATATCAAAATAAAAATACGTCGAAGTCGTGTAAAAATTACTTGGATTTTTGTCATTACAATTTCCCCCGATAAATTGCGTCTTCTGCTGGAAAAACAATATTTTCACTTAGGTGTACTTTTACATTGATCTATTTTGTTAGTCAACTGTCTGGCCAACTTGAGAATTAATTTAAATCACAGAATGTTGCTTCCTTCAAAACAGGTTCTTCACCAGCACCCCCGCTGCTCAGGAATTCTTCCCCAAGTTCAAGGGGCTGACTACGGCTGATCAGCTCAAGAAATCCGCGGACGTGCGCTGGCACGCCGAGAGGATCATCAACGCCGTCAACGATGCCGTGGCGTCCATGGATGACACCGAGAAGATGAGCATGAAGCTTAGGGATCTGAGTGGCAAGCACGCCAAAAGCTTCCAGGTCGACCCCCAGTACTTCAAGGTAACTCATGCAGTGAGCATAACGATCAATCACTACTGGTTGGCTCTTGGGTGACTGCTGCCTACAGCTGTTAGCTAGATTTGTACAGGGGTTACTAATGAAGATACATCTCAATCCCTCTCATATAGTGCGTTTGGATCTACCAAAAACTTAATAAAGAGTAGTTCCATAAAAATATATTCTACTCAGTCGGTCTGTAAGGAGCCTCCACTCTCCCCTATTTGATTCATTTTCACGATTCAGTTTGCAATTAATTCCATTCAATAAAAAGTTGTATGGCCTAGTGGCAGCAGGGATCATGGATAGCTATTTTGCAAAAAGTACAGAAGTTGAAAATAAAGTTTTACATTCACTATTAGATGCTTGTGTAATGAAAGATAACCTATTTTATTTGCCAAATCGAATTTTCTCTGATGTCTTTCCAGGTCCTGGCCGCGGTCATTGCTGACACCGTTGCCGCAGGCGATGCCGGCTTCGAGAAGCTCATGAGCATGATTTGCATCCTGCTCAGGTCCGCCTACTAAACCAACGTGCACGGCCACTCCTGCAAGACTGCTACACAACTGCCTTTGCCACATGATTTGCACCAGTTTCTGTCGACAGAGATGTCTTGGAGAATGAAGCATCTTTGCAAGTTGTTTTTGTCAATGACAATAAATTGAATGTAACTTTCCAATGAAAATCAATAAAACTTCCATGCATGCAGATTTTGGAATGTGTGAAATTTTTAAGAGTTGTTATAATGAATTAAAATGTGTGACTTGCGTTGTGTGGATGCTGCTATGGTGTAATGGTTGACGGATCTCTCAGTGGAAGTGTCAAAGGAGCAACGTTTGATTGACACTTTACCAGAGATGTCAACGGATGCTTGGCTGTTGACTGTGCAGGCAGTGCAACTCAGCAGGGGCTCATAGTCTGGAACAATTGAGGAACCAGGCTACGAAATGGGCATGGGGGGGAAATTGGACAAGGTGCAACTAGGCCTAGGCTAGGCATACTATGCCTTTGATTGTCATCAACAGCTGTATTACAGCTGAACAAATATAAGCTAACATTTGTCAAAACTGCTCTATTTTTCAGACCATAAAGCATTGCCGAAAAATGTAACGCATTTATTTAATTACAAAAATATTCTTTATAGCTTGGGGGCATGCCAGGCGTGAGAATACATTTTTTAAAGAAAATAACACATTCATGCCTATTTTGAGTAGCTGAGGGGGAACATGAAGACCATCGAGGGCATACCGAATGTCTCATGGTCCTTAACTGGACAGGACGAGAAGTTTTGAGACTCTTGAGAGGTTTGCGATTGGACAGTAATAAACAGGATCCTTTCAGTTGGAAACTTTTCTTGAGCAGTGAGGTCACATGGCCTCGTTTCAGAAAAGAAGGAAACATGCTGCATGGGGAAAGAGATAGTAATGCCAGACAAAGCAAATGCAACATAAATTAAACAGATGAGTTTTGACATTTAGGAATGATGGAAAATGCAATAAAAAAGCAATCGCATGCAACATTTGAGAAAGGAGTGAGGCAGGTCATGTGACTCCTATCAACAAGGACTGAATAGTCTGTGCGTAAAGAATCCCAAAAGATAGCTCGTTATATTATTCTTCGTGATTTTCCTTTAGCCTTGTAAATAAAGTCATTTTCCCATCAATGACCACATCATCTGTGCTAGGTATTATACATCACCAAATTTTGTACAGGAATTCTGAAACGATAGAGTCAGGAGTAGAACCGCACACCTGTGATATGAAAACTTTTGGGAGGTGAGTATTGGTGGAACAACCAGATGTGTAAAACTCTGAACCAAGCTGGGCTGAGCGGTGGCCAGGAGTTACCTGCATACCAAACGGATGCATAAACACGTCAGTGTAGGCCTTGAGGTGTTAAAAGTCCGAATGGTCTCATTTAACTCTCACACGAATAACTCCTTATTTTGAATTGAACACCATAGAAAAATTCAATGAGACCAATCTCTATTCTTTCACCAGTTACTCAAACATTCGAAAAAATACTTAAATCACAAATGAACCGCTTCCGAAAAAGTAAATCTCCTTCGCAGTAAACAGTCTGGTTTTCGAGATTATTTACTGTTACTACACTACCACCACATCAATGATGGATGTATTACATTTTCTTTTCACTAACCTGGAAAAAGGCCACGACTGCTGTGCACGATTCCTCGACTTGTCAAAAGCATTTGATACCGTTGACCATGACATTTTTCTCACAAGACTTGGTCAACTAACATTTTCAGACAGTACAATAAAATTGTTTAAGAGTTACGTCTCAGACCGTTCTCAAAAGGTACATAGTAATAATGTCGTCCACAAACATTAAAATCACAAAAGGGTGTTCTACAAGGTTCTGTGCTGGCTCCAATTCTGTGCCCATTATGTTTAAACAATCTTGGACTAAACTTAAACCACGCAGAATTAAATATCTTTGCTGATGACAATGTCATTTTAGTATCTGGCGAATCTCCAAATGAAGTTCAACAGCATCTCCAACACGATTTCTATTTAATGTAATCGGCAAATGCCATCACTAAAATTGCTCCTGAATCCAGAAAAAAACGATGCTTATGGTATTTTCTTTGAACAAAAGTACAGTTTTATTCTCTTCACTAATTATAGATTATGGAAACAACATTATTGAACAAACTGAGTGCTTCAAATACTTGGGTTTTCTAGTTGATTCAAAACTTACGTTCCAACCCCATATTGATTACATTTTGAATAAAATGAAGAAAAAATATATTTTGTCGCGGAAAAAAATATTTTTCCTCATTTGATTACACCTGCAAATTGTTGAAGCTCTCATTCCACCACTGTTTGACTCCGATGATGCTGCTTACATATCAGCTACTAATGAATCACTAAACAGACTAAACCCGCATTATCATTCTGCTCTAGATTTGAAGCTTTCGTGACTGCAAAGATCCATACTCTTTGGTTCTATTCGGTAAAGTCACGTAAAAAACAACAGAAAAGAAAAATTCACGACGTTTCGGCCACAACACAAGTGGCCTTCATCAGGTGAAGGGACCAGACTGTCTAGAGGACAGCGCTGGTCCCTTCACCTGATGAAGGCCACTTGTGTTGTGGCCGAAACGTCGTGAGTTTTTATTATTTTTTTATTTTTTACGTGACTTTACTTAATAGAACCAAAGAGTATCATTCTGCTCTTCAATTTGCACTGGATGTATCATGCAGGACCCAGCTTTGTAACCTCTACGTATAATCCAATCTCACATCACCTGATGCAAGAAGAAATCTACATTGGGCCCTGTTCATCCAATAATCGCATTCTCAAATCCAAGAAACCTAAGATGTCCATCCAAATGCCTTTTAACTATCACAAGAACCAGAAAAGTGACAAAGCCTTTGCAGCACCAATGTTACGGAACATTTTTTTTCCTCCCTTAACATTTGGAGGACGTCACCTGCTCAAGAATATTAATTAGGGGGCTGTTCGATGTGGAGTGACGTCACGAGCGTTAAGGACATTCCTGGGTGATTATAGTAGGTATGTATCGAGTTCTAACTTTACTGAGGGGACTGTGTGTTGTCTTGGTGTGGTCTTGGACGGTTTTTGCTAATGTTTTACTGCCTTTCCCAAGCTGAGGAATGTACTCATGCAACTTCAACTTCTCTACTTCCCTTTTAAGGGGTGCCACAGTGGTGTGATGGTATATTCCTTGCCTGGTAAGCAGCAGATCAGGGGTTCGATCCCGACCCTGACACCTGCTTATTTGGAGTTTGCATGTTCCCTGAGTGATCGCGTGGATTTTTCTCCGGGTCCCCTAGTTTTTCCCTCCACATTTAAAAAGCTGGATTAAGATTAAATTGTTATACATTTCAATATAAGACATATAGTTGAGCAACCATGTGGCCAGGTCGCTTCTGAAAAAGAGTCAAATAGCTCAGTGGGCTTTACCTGGTAAGAAGTTTAGTTGTGTTTGTATATGTGTAGTGGAGTAACACGTGCATACAGGGGAAAATGGTAAAGATGCGCGAGTGATGGACAGTGGGGTCATGTCGGGCCGGCCAGGTGCGGCGGTGGGGAATGGTGAGGTAATGATGGGCCAATTAAGCTGGGGAGCGATGGACGGCTGTGATTGGCTGGGGTTGTTGTCAAGGGCAAGGTGGCGCCGGAATGTCTGGGAATAAAGGAGGCAAAAAGGTGAAAATGGTAAAGACGCGCAAGTGATGGACAGTGGGGGAATGGTGAGGTAATGATGGGCCAATTAAGCTGGGGAGCGATGGACGGCTGTGATTGGCTGGGGTTGTTGTCAAGGGCAAGGTGGCGCCGGAATGTTTGGGAATAGAGGAGGCAGGAAACAGGTGCAGGAGGACGCGGGGCGTCGGGGGCACATGGCTAATTAATTGGTGAGTAATGAAACCGGGGATATAAGGGGGAGACAGAAAGACAGAGGGGAGTTGTGAATAGGGCTGGAACGACGAAGGTGGGAGAGAACGGGGAGAAGACATAGGAGACTGAGCAGCTAGCAGTGGAGACAAGCAGAGACGGAGAGAGATAACCAGAGTGAGACGTAGAGAGACATAGAGAGACGGAGAGAGACGGAGAGAGACAGCAAGTGACGGAGAGAGAGCCAGAGACAGCGAGTGACGGAGAGAGACAGGAGAGATAACCAGAGTGAGACGTAGAGAGACGGAGAGGGACGTAGAGAGACGGAGAGAGACAGAGAGAGAGACAGAGAGAGACGGAGAGACAGAGACAGTGAGAGACGGAGAGAGACAGAGACAGCGAGTGACGGAGAGAGAGCCAGAGACAGCGAGTGACGGAGAGATAACAGGAGAGATAACCAGAGTGAGACGTAGAGAGACGGAGAGGGACGGAGACAGCGAGTGACGGAGAGAGAGAGGGACAGAGACGGCGAGTGACGGAGGGAGACAGAGAAAGACAGGGGAGGAAGTGGAGCGAGCGAGACGGGCAGAGCGCGGCGAACGAGCCGTGGCAATCAGAGGAACTGTGGAGTTATCGACGGAATGCGGAGAGTTGTAAATAAAGTGGTGTCGGAGAAAAGAACAAAGTTGTCCGAGTGAAGTCTACCACTACATTTGGTGTCAGAAGTGACTACGGAACCACGTCGACATGTCGAAGAAATTGGCTAAGAGAAAGGACGTGCCAACGGACAATGTAGATACTGGGGCAACCCTGAAGTGCGACTTCTTTGCCCAGTACATGGGTCGACCCTGAAGTGTGACTTCTCGACCTGGGATGTAGGGAGACGTCCGGAATGTTAAGTGGTGTGCGTAGGTGGGTGTTAAGACTTTCAGTCGTCGCCTTATTGCCACCTGTGGGGTGGAATGGTAGCACAGCGGTGTGAGACCCTGCCATCTATGGGGTGGTTGTGTGATTTTGGGTTGATTACCGGTGTTTGTTGTGCATCCAATGCGTCGGAATCTATGTATATTTGGTTTCTTTCTTCCGCCGGGCAGAATACGATCATCTCCACTTCCCTGGGCCGGGTGGCTGTCGTGTCCGACGAGCTGAGGCGTGGGCTTGTGGTGCTATGCCTCAGGAGGTGGTTTCTCTCGTCACAGGATTCCTGCACCTGACGCCCTGGAGTTTCCGGTCGTGCTGACCGGATGTGCACTTGAAGGGGGGAGTGGAGCACCCGTATGTCACTTCTGCTCATCCTGTTGCCCAACTCCTGGGGAGGGGCCATGCCCTTTTTGGGTCTTTTGCAAATTCTCCCAGGACCTCCAGGGAGAGCATGCTCGCCTCCCCTGGGGGCTCGGCCACGCGAACTCGTTGAAGACTGGCCGCTGTCCATGACTCTCACACCTTGTGATTGCCTACACCGTTGTCAAACAGTCACATTCACATGTCGGTGCGTGCATACAAATTTACACGGATGGGCTGTGCTGAGGGATAAGTGGGTTGACCAGTTCTTTTGGTGTACATTGTTGCTCACCACTGTTCGGATGTCGGATTGTTGTTGTAGCCGGGACGGCTAATTATTTCATGGGAGGGGGGGGTAGTGATGTAGTGGAGTAACACGCGCATACAGGTGAAAATGGTAAAGACGCGCGAGTGATGGACAGTGGGGGAATGGTGAGGTAATGATGGGCCAATTAAGCTGGGGAGCGATGGACGGCTGTGATTGGCTGGGGTTGTTGTCAAGGGCAAGGTGGCGCCGGAATGTTTGGGAATAGAGGAGGCAGGAAACAGGTGCAGGAGGACGCGGGGCGTCGGGGGTACATGGCTAATTAATTGGTTAATAATGAAACCGGGGATATAAGGGGGAGACAGAAAGACAGAGGGGAGTTGTGATTAGGCAAGGTGGGAGAGAACGGGGAGAAGACATAGGAGACGGAGCAGCTAGCAGTGGAGAGACAAGCGGAGACAAGCAGAGACACAGAGAACAGAGGGAAGCGGAGACAGAAAGAGACAGGGAGAGATAGACGGAGCAAGACAGAGAGAGACAAGGACGGCGAGTTAGACAGAGAGAAGACAGGGAGATAAGCGGTGAGACAGAGAGACGGAGAGAGAGTACAGAGGGAAGCGGAGACAGGGAGAGATAACCAGAGTGAGACGGAGAGAGAGCCAGAGACAGCGAGTGACGGAGAGAGACAGGAGAGATAACGAGAGTGAGACGAAGAGGGACGGAGACAGCGAGAGACGGAGAGAGAGAGACAGAGACAGCGAGTGACGGAGAGAGACAGGAGAGATAACGAGAGTGAGACGTAGAGGGACGGAGACAGCGAGAGACGGAGAGAGACGGAGACAGCGAGCGACGGAGGGAGACAGAGAAGGACAGGGGAGGAAGCGGAGCGAGCGAGACGGGCAGAGCGCGGCGAGCAAGCCGTGGCAATCGGAGGAACTGTGGAGTTATCGACGGAATGCGGAGAGTTGTAAATAAAGTGGTGTCGGAGAAACGAACAAAGTTGTCCGAGTGAAGTCTACCACTACATATGTATCTTTTTATGATTTGTTTACCTTTTCTATACTTTGCACTTCGGTCGTTTTTTTGTATTGTTTGTTGTTGCAAAGTTCTGACCTGCCCCTACAGAAGGACTTTATAGCTCATCGGATTCCTCCAGTATAAATACATCTTATGACTCTCCTGGACAAATATTTTTGCTATTATAACTACAAAGGCGGCCATTTATTGCAACACCAAAATGCTGGCAGACGTTAAAAACCCATTAACATTTTGAAAAGCACAACTTTGCAAAAAACATATTTGGAACTACCTCCAATGTCTCTTAATAAACATTTTCAAGAACCAATAAGGAACATGAAATTACCATTCGTGCGATTCACAACATATGTCAATGATGACTCACAATGAATTAACACTGGTGGATTGCTTAGTTACGGACAATATAAAATAAGGGCTTGGATTAATAATGAACCAACTATAAGATAATAGAGCATAAAATATGAAGATTACTTCAACTGGGTTACATTAACCCACTAACATTTCATTACACTGTCATGAAATACTAAATGTGCTTAGGAAATAACTATGTTTAAAAAAGAGAGCCTTTGTATTTTTCCACGTATTTAGCCACGATATATTTGATGGGAATTTCGCAGAAGACAGTCCCGTTACGACATCTCTTGTTTCTTCACTCACAGCTGACAGTGCATATTGGTCCATAAGCATATTGCAATAAAATTTGAAATCATAAAACCTTGTTAATATCATCCTGTAACCTCTCTATATATTGATGAAAATCATAAAAAGGGAAAATGCATTCTAGTATTTAAGTAATTAATAGTTCAGATTTTGTTTTAAAATGTATTTGCTATTTCATTTCATAGTTTTGTTGTTGCTGCAATCATTTCAAATTATCTGCATCATCATGTATGATATTGGGAAAACGCTGATAAAATGGATATATAAGGAGGTCCTCAGATGAGTAGCTCATCACTTCAGACTCCCTTCGCAAGATCATCGCCGATCAACTCCAAAAGCAATCGCCATGCCTATCGTTGACACTGGAAGCGTTGCGCCTCTGAGCGCTGCTGAGAAGACCAAAATCCGGAGCGCGTGGGCCCCCGTGTACTCCACTTATGAGACTTCCGGTGTGGACATCCTGGTGAAGTAAGGCAATCTTTCGTTATGTGAAATGAACACCTTCAATTCATGAATTTCATAATATTAAAACAGCAATCGTGTTGCGATGTACAGTGGGAACGAAAAGCACATATGCTGTTGACATTGTGACTACTCTATATAGGGTACATTAATTATTCTAAAAATGAATATCAAAATAAAAATACGTCGAAGTCGTGTAAAAATTACTTAGATTTTTGTCATTACAATTTCCCCCGATATATTGCGTCTTCTGCTGGAAAAACAATATTTTCACTTAGGTGTACTTTTACATTGATCTATTTTGTTAGTCAACTGTTTGGCCAACTTGAGAATTAATTTAAATCACAGAATGTTGCTTCCTTCAAAACAGGTTCTTCACCAGCACCCCCGCTGCTCAGGAATTCTTCCCCAAGTTCAAGGGGCTGACTACGGCTGATCAGCTCAAGAAATCCGCGGACGTGCGCTGGCACGCCGAGAGGATCATCAACGCCGTCAACGATGCCGTGGCGTCCATGGATGACACCGAGAAGATGAGCATGAAGCTTAGGGATCTGAGTGGCAAGCACGCCAAAAGCTTCCAGGTCGACCCCCAGTACTTCAAGGTAACTCATGCAGTGAGCATAACGATCAATCACTACTGGTTGGCTCTTGGGTGACTGCTGCCTACAGCTGTTAGCTAGATTTGTACAGGGGTTACTAATGAAGATACATCTCAATCCCTCTCATATAGTGCGTTTGGATCTACCAAAAACTTAATAAAGAGTAGTTCCATAAAAATATATTCTACTCAGTCGGTCTGTAAGGAGCCTCCACTCTCCCCTATTTGATTCATTTTCACGATTCAGTTTGCAATTAATTCCATTCAATAAAAAGTTGTATGGCCTAGTGGCAGCAGGGATCATGGATAGCTATTTTGCAAAAAGTACAGAAGTTGAAAATAAAGCTTTACATTCACTATTAGATGCTTGTGTAATGAAAGATAACCTATTTAATTTGCCAAATCGAATTTTCTCTGATGTCTTTCCAGGTCCTGGCCGCGGTCATTGCTGACACCGTTGCCGCAGGCGATGCCGGCTTCGAGAAGCTCATGAGCATGATTTGCATCCTGCTCAGGTCCGCCTACTAAACCAACGTGCACGGCCACTCCTGCAAGACTGCTACACAACTGCCTTTGCCACATGATTTGCACCAGTTTCTGTCGACAGAGATGTCTTGGAGAATGAAGCATCTTTGCAAGTTGTTTTTGTCAATGACAATAAATTGAATGTAACTTTCCAATGAAAATCAATAAAACTTCCATGCATGCAGATTTTGGAATGTGTGAAATTTTTAAGAGTTGTTATAATGAATAAAATGTGTGACTTGCGTTGTGTGGATGCTGCTATGGTGTAATGGTTGACGGATCTCTCAGTGGAAGTGTCAAAGGAGCAACGTTTGATTGACACTTTACCAGAGATGTCAACGGATGCTTGGCTGTTGACTGTGCAGGCAGTGCAACTCAGCAGGGGCACATAGTCTGGAACAATTGAGGAACCAGGCTACGAAATGGGCATGGGGGGGAAATTGGACAAGGTGCAACTAGGCCTAGGCTAGGCATACTATGCCTTTGATTGTCATCAACAGCTGTATTACAGCTGAACAAATATAAGCTAACATTTGTCAAAACTGCTCTATTTTTCAGACCATAAAGCATTGCCGAAAAATGTAACGCATTTATTTAATTACAAAAATATTCTTTATAGCTTGGGGGCATGCCAGGCGTGAGAATACATTTTTTAAAGAAAATAACACATTCATGCCTATTTTGAGTAGCTGAGGGGGAACATGAAGACCATCGAGGGCATACCGAATGTCTCATGGTCCTTAACTGGACAGGACGAGAAGTTTTGAGACTCTTGAGAGGTTTGCGATTGGACAGTAATAAACAGGATCCTTTCAGTTGGAAACTTTTCTTGAGCAGTGAGGTCACATGGCCTCGTTTCAGAAAAGAAGGAAACATGCTGCATGGGGAAAGAGATAGTAATGCCAGACAAAGCAAATGCAACATAAATTAAACAGATGAGTTTTGACATTTAGGAATGATGGAAAATGCAATAAAAAAGCAATCGCAAGCAACATTTGAGAAAGCAGTGGGGCAGGTCATGTGACTCCTATCAACAGGGACTGAATAGTCTGTGCGTAAAGAATCCCAAAAGATAGCTCGTTTATATTATTCTTCGTGATTTTCCTTTAGCCTTGTAAATAAAGTCATTTTCCCATCAGTGACCACATCATCTGTGCTAGGTATTATACATCACCATATTGTGTACAGGAATTCTGAAACGATAGAGTCAGGAGCAGAACCGCACACCTGTGATATGAAAACTTTTGGGAGGTGAGTATTGGTGGAACAACCAGATGTGTAAAACTCTGAACCAAGCTGGGCTGAGCGGTGGCCAGGAGTTACCTGCATAGCAAACGGATGCATAAACACGTCAGTGTAGGCCTTGAGGTGTTAAAAGTCCGAATGGTCTCATTTAACTCTCACACGAATAACTGCTTATTATGAATTGAACAACATAGAAAAATTCAATGAGACCAATCTCTATTCTTTCACCAGTTACTCAAATATTCGAAAAAATACTTAAATCACAAATGAATCGCTTCCGAAAAAGTAAATCTCCTTCACAGTAAACAGTCTGGTTTTCGAGATGATTTACTGTTACTACACTACCACCACAGCAATGATGGATGTATTACATTTCCTTTTCACTAACCTGGAAAAAGGCCACGACTGCTGTGCACGATTCCTCAACTTGTCAAAAGCATTTGATACCGTTGACCATGACATTTTTCTCACAAGAATTGATCAACTAACATTTTCAGACAGTACAATAAAATTGTTTAAGAGTTACGTCTCAGACCGTTCTCAAAAGGTACATAGTAATAATGTCGTCCACAAATATTAAAATCACAAAGGGTGTTCTACAAGGTTCTGTGCTGGCTCCAATTCTGTGCCCATTATGTTTAAACAATCTTGGACTAAACTTAAACCACGCAGAATTAAATATCTTTGTTGATGACAATGTCATTTTAGTATCTTTCGAAACTCCAAATGAAGTACAACAGCATCTCCAACACGATTTCTATTTAATGTAATCGGCAAATGCCATCACTAAAATTGCTCCTGAATCCAGAAAAAAACGATGCTCATGGTATTTTCTTCTAACAAAAGTCCAGTTTTATTCTCTTCACCAATTATAGATTATGGAAACAACATTATTGAACAAACTGAGTGCTTCAAATACTTGGGTTTACTAGTTGATTCAAAACTTACGTTCCAACCCCATATTGATTACATCTTGAATAAAATGAAGAAAAAAAATATTTTGTCGCGGAAAAAAATATTGTTTTCCCATTTGATTACACCTGCAAATTGTTGAAGCTCTTATTCCACCACTGTTTGACTCCGATGATGATGCTTACATATTAGCTACTAATGAATCACTAAACAGACTAAACCCGCATCATCATTCTGCTCTAGATTTGAAGCTTTCGTGACTGCAAGGATCCATACTCTTTGGTTCTATTCGGTAAAATCACGTAAAAAACAACAAAAAATAAAAAACTCACGACGTTTCGGCCGCAACACAAGTGGCCTTTATCAGGTGAAGGGACCAGCGCTGTCCTCTAGACATCATGACTCTGCACCATAGAGCCCAATGCATATCCGACCAGGAACACATAGCCAGTGAACTCAAGCAGGTACACCAAGCTCTTAAGGCTAATGGTTACTCCGACTACACAAACTGCAAAGCTATCACTCCAACCATGAAGAAGGACCCTCTTGAGGAGCCTTTCAATACCATCACTTTACCCTACATTGCGGGGATCACAAAAAATATCTCCAAAATCTTGAATAAACACAAGATCCAGGTCCGATTCAACACATTGCATAAAATCCGTGATCTGGTTCCGTCTGTAAAATATGTGATTCCGGACATACAGTACCCTGGCGTCTACAAACTAAGATGCCTCTGTGGTAGTAGTTACATTGGAGAAACCAAACGATATGTCTCGGACCACATTCGTGAACACAAAGCAGACCTAAAATACGGTAGGACCAACACCTCGGCCGTGGCAGATCACTGTTATAATTCAGTAGGCTCACATGACATTGACTTCTCCAAGACAGAGGTTCTTTGAAAGCCATCTGGTTACCATGAGAGATCGTTCATGAGGCTATCCACATATACAAACACAGACAATTTCAACCGAGAAGATGGATTCTGGCTTAGCAATCATTGGAAGGATTTGATAAACCATTTCGGGTCTTAATTGATTGTTCACGCTTACGGTGGCTTTCAGACCGCATCCATTATTTTCGTCTCCCCCCTCCTCTTTTCTGAACATAGATAGACTCGTCCATCTGAACAAACTGTCAAATCGCTCGCCATGATGCTAACGTTAAAAATAACCGCCACTTTTTTCAAAATTTAATGCTGTGGTTTTCACACCTGATGATGATTGCTTGTGTTGCAGTCGAAACGTCGTAAGAATTTTATTGTTTTACATTTTTATTATTTTATTGTTTCCCTTCTACGTGACTTCACCGAAAGAACCAAGAATATAATTATAATATATTAAGATGCATTAGAGCATAAAATATGAAGATTACTTCAACTGGGTTACATTAACCCACTAACATTTGATTACACTATCATGAAATTCTAAATGTACTTAGGAAATAACAATGTTTAAAAAAGAGAGCCTTTGTATTTTTCCACGTATTTAGCCACGATATATTTGATGGGAATTTCGCAGAAGACAGTCCTGTTACGACATCTCTTGTTTCTTCACTCACAGCTGACAGTGCATATTGGTCCATAAGCATATTGCAATAAAATGTGAAATCATAAAACCTTGTTAAAATCATCCTGTAACCTCTCTATATATTGATGAAAATCATAAAAGGGGAAAATGCATTCTAGTATTTAAATCATGAATAGTTCAGATTTTGTTATAAAATGTATTTGGTATTTCATTTCATAGTTTGTTTTGTTGTTGCTGCAATCATTTCAAATTATCTGCTTCATCATGTATGATATTGGGAGAACGCTGATAAAATGGATATATAAGGAGGTCCTCAGATGAGTGGCTCATCACTTCAGACTCCCTTCGCAGGATCATCGCCGATCAACTCCAAAAGCAATCGCCATGCCTATCGTCGACTCTGGAAGTGTTGCGCCTCTGAGCGCTGCTGAGAAGACCAAAATCCGCAGTGCGTGGGCCCCCGTCTACTCCAATTATGAGACCACTGGTGTGGACATCCTGGTGAAGTAAGGCAATCTTTCGTTATGTGAAATGAACACCTTCAATCCATGAATTTCATAATATTAAAACAGCAATCGTGTTGCGATGTACAGTGGGAACGAAAAGTATATGCTGTTTACATTGTGACTACTCTATATAGGGTACATTAATTCTAAAAATAAATATCAAAGTAAAAATACATCGAAGTCGTGTAAAAATTTCTTGGATTTTTGTCATTACCATTTCCCCCAATATATTGCGTCTTCTGCTGGAAAAACAATATTTTCACTTAGATGTGCTTTTACATTGATCTATTTTGTTCATGTTTAACTGTCTGGCTCACTTGACAAATCTATTAAAATCACAATGTTCCTTCTTTCAAAACAGGTTCTTCACCAGCACCCCCGCTGCTCAGGAATTCTTCCCCAAGTTCAAGGGGCTGACTACGGCTGATCAGCTCAAGAAATCCGCGGACGTGCGCTGGCACGCCGAGAGGATCATCAACGCCGTCAACGATGCCGTGGTGTCCATGGATGACACCGAGAAAATGAGCATGAAGCTTGGGGATCTGAGTGGCAAGCACGCCAAAAGCTTCCAGGTCGACCCCCAGTACTTCAAGGTAACGCATGCAGTGAACATAACGATCAATCACTACTGATTGGCTCTTGGGTGACTGCTGCCTACAGCTGTTAGCTAGATTGGTACAGGGTCACTAATGAAGATACATCTCAATCCCTCTCACATAGTGCGTTTGGATCCACCAACAACTTAATAAAGAGTAGTTCCATAAAAATGTATTCTACTCAGTCGGTCTGTAAGGAGCCTCCACTCTCCCCTATTTGATTCACTTTCACGATTCAGTTTGCAATTAATTCCATTCAATAAAAAGTTGTATGGCCTAGTGGCAGCAGGGATCATGGATAGCTATTTTGCAAAAAGTACAGAAGTTGAAAATAAAGTTTTACATTCACTATTAGATGCTTGTGTAATGAAAGATAACCTATTTTATTTGCCAAATCGATTTTTCCCTGATGTCTTTCCAGGTCCTGGCCGCGGTCATTGCTGACACCGTTGCCGCAGGCGATGCCGGCTTCGAGAAGCTCATGAGCATGATTTGCATCCTGCTCAGGTCTGCCTACTAAACCAACGTGCACGGCCACTCCTGCAAGACTGCTACGCAACTGCCTTTGCCACATGATTTGCACCAGTTTCTGTCGACAGAGATGTCTTGGAGAATGAAGCATCTTTGCGAGTTGTTTTTGTCAATGACAATAAATTAAATGAAACTTTCCAGTGAAAATCAATAAAACTTCCATGCATGCAGATTTTGGAATGTGTGAAATTTTTAAGAGTTGTTATGATGAATGAAATGTGTGACTTGCGTTGTGTGGATGCTGCTATGGTGTAATGGTTGACGGATCTCTCAGTGGAAGTGTCAAAGGAGCAACGTTTGATTGACACTTTACCAGAGATGTCAACGGATGCTTGGCTGTTGAGTGTGCAGGCAGTGCAACTCAGCAGGGGCTCATAGTCTGGAACAATTGAGGCACCAGGCTACGAAGTGGGCATGGGGGGGAAATTGGACAAGGGGCAACTCGGCCTAGGCTTGGCATACTATGCCTTTGATTGTTATAAACAGCTGTATTACAGCTGAACAAATATAAGCTAACATTTTTCAATACTGCTCTATTTTTCAGACCAGAAAGCATTGCCGAAAGATTGCGATGTTTGGAAAAAATACTCTCGGAAAGTTGATGCCCATTTTTTAACCAATTTAACGCGTTTTTTAAATTACAAAAATAATGTTTATAGCTTGGGGCCATGCCAGGCGTGAGAATACATTTTTTTGAGAAAATAACACATTCATGCCTATTTTGAGTAGCTGAGGGGGGACATGAAGCCCATCGAGGGGATACCGAATGTCTTATGGTCCTTAACTGGACAGGATGAGAAGTTTTGAGACTCTTGATAGGTTTGCGATTGGACAGTAATAAACAGGATCCTTTCAGTTGGAAACTATTTTCTTGAGCAGTGAGGTCACATGGCCTCGTTTCAGAAAAGTAGGAAACATGCTGCATGGGGAAAGAGACAGTAATGCCAGACAAAGCAAATGCAACATAAATTAAACAGATGAGTTTTGACATTTAGGAATGATAGAAAATGCAATAAAAAACAATCACATGCAACATTTGAGAAAGCAGTGGGGCAGGTCATGTGACTCCTATCAACAAGGACTGAATAGTCTGTGCGTAAAGAATCCCAAATGATAGCTCGTTTATATTATTCTTCGTGATTTTCCTTTAGCCTTGTAAAAAAGTCATTTTCCCATCAGTGACCACATCTGTGCTAGGTATTATACATCACCATATTGTGTACAGGAATCCTGAAACGATAGAGTCAGGAGTAGAACCACACACCTGCGATCTGAAAACTTTTGGGAGGTGAGTATTGGTGGAACAACCAGATGTGTAAAACTCTGAACCTAGCTGGGCTGAGCGGTGGCCAGGAGTTACCTGCATACCAAACGGATGCATACACACATCAGTGTGGGCCTTGAGGTGTTAAAAGTCCGAATGGTCTCATTTAACTCTCACACGAATAACTGCTTATTTTGAATTGAACACCATAGAAAAATTTAATGAGACCAATCTCAATTCTTTCACCAGTTACTCAAACATTCGAAAAAATACTTAAATCACAAATGAACCGCTTCCGAAAAAGTAAATCTCCTTCACAGTAAACAGTCTGGTTTTCGAGATGATTTACTGTTACTACACTACCACCACAGCAATGATGGATGTATTACATTTTCTTTTCACTAACCTGGAAAAAGGCCACTACTGCAGTGCACGATTCCTCGACTTGTCAAAAGCATTTGATACCGTTGACCATGACATTTTTCTCACAAGACTTGGTCAACTAACATTTTCAGACAGTACAATAAAATTGTTTAAGAGTTACGTCTCAGACCGTTCTCAAAAGGTACATAGTAATAATGTCGTCCACAAACATTAAAATCACAAAAGGGTGTTCTACAAGGTTCTTTGCTGGCTCCAATTCTGTGCCCATTATGTTTAAACAATCTTGGACTAAACTTAAACCACGCAGAATTAAATATCTTTGCTGATGACAATGTCATTTTAGTATCTTTCGAAACTCCAAATGAAGTACAACAGCATCTCCAACACGATTTCTATTTAATGTAATCGGCAAATGCCATCACTAAAATTGCTCCTGAATCCAGAAAAAAAAAACGATGCTCATGGTAGTTTCTTCTAACAAAAGTCCAGTTTTATTCTCTTCACTAATTATAGATTATGGAAACAACATTATTGAACAAATTGAGTGCCTCAAATACTTGGGTTTACTCGTTGATTCAAAACTTACGTTCCAACCCCATATTGATTACATTTTGAATAAAATGAAGAAAAAATATATTTTGTCGCGGAAAAAAATATTTTTTCCCATTTGATTACACCTGCAAATTGTTGAAGCTCTCATTCCACCACTGTTTGACTCCGATGATGCTGCTTACATATCAGCTACTAATGAATCAGTAAACAGACTAAACCCGCATCATCATTCTGCTCTAGATTTGAAGCTTTCGTGACTGCAAGGATCCATACTCTTTGGTTCTATTCGGTAAAGTCACGTAAAAAACAACAAAAAATTTACGACGTTTCGGCCACAACACAAGTGGCCTTCATCAGGTGAAGGGACCAGACTGTCTAGAGCAGGGGTCGGGAACCTATGGCTCGCGAGCCAGATGTGGCTCTTTTGATGATTGCATATGGCTCGCAGATAAAACAAAATATTCTCACTTGTTTTAATCCATCCATCGATTTTTCACTGCGCATGTCCTGTTCAGGGCTGCAGGAGCAATTGTCCATTATTTTAATTGGATGATACTGGCCTACGTTTGCCGTTGCTGGGTAAAACAGGTAAACGCCCCCTTTTGAATCAGTCTGAGACTGCGTCTGCTCGGTCATTAGCTCAAAGCTAACCCTTCGACGAAGAAGATGGCGAAAAGAAAAAAAGACGACGAGTATCGTACATTTCAGGACGAATGGACCGAAGAATTCGCCTTTGTGGAGAGAGCGGGTTCTGCGGTGTGTCTAATTTGCAATGACAAAATTACATCGTTGAAACGGCCGAATGTAAAGCGGCACTTCGACACGCGCCACGCTACCTTTGCATCAAAATACCCTGCGGGAGACAGCAGAAAGAAAGCGTGCCAAGAGCTTCTGAGCAGGGTGCAAGCTAGCCAGCAGCAACTCCGCGTATGGACCCGGCAAGGTGACTATAATTCGGCTAGCTTTGCTGGTTCTTTAGCAATAGTGAGGAACGGAAAACCATTCACAGATGGCGAGTATGCTAAAACGTTCATGCTGGATGTAGCCAATGAACTTTTTGATGATCTTCCGAACAAAGACAAGATAATCAAACGGATACAAGACATGCCTCTGTCGGCAAGAACTGTTCATGATCGTACCATCGTGATGGCAAACAAAGTGGAGGAAACGCAAGTGAAGGACATAAATGCAGCGCCGTTCTTTTCTCTGGCTTTGGATGAGTCAACAGACGTGAGCCATTTGTCGCAGTTCAGCGTGATTGCAAGATATGCTGTTGGTGACACACTGCGCGAAGAAAGTCTTGCTGTTCTGCCATTAAAAGGGTCCACAAGAGGTGAGGATTTATTCAAGTCTTTCATGAAGTTTGCTCAATAAAAAAGTCTACCTATGGATAAACTTCTCTCAGTGTGTACTGATGGTGCTCCGTGTATGGTGGGGAAAAACAAAGGATTTGTGGCGCTTCTCCGTGAACATGAAAATAGACCCATCCTAAGTTTCCATTGCATTATACACCAGGAGGCACTTTGTGCTCAGATGTGTGACAGGCAGTTTGGCGAAGTGATGTCGCTGGTCATTCGTGTGATCAACTTTATTGTTGCCCGAGCCTTAAATGATCGCCAGTTTAAAACACTGCTGGATGAAGTTGTAAATAACTATCCTGGTCTGCTTTTGCACAGCAATGTGCGTTGGTTGTCAAGAGGGAAGGTGCTTAGCCGTTTTGCGGCTTGCCTGAACGAAATCCGAACTTTCCTTGAAATGAAAGGCGTCGGGCATCCTGAGCTAGCCGACACCGAGTGGCTCCTCAAGTTTTACTATCTCGTAGATCTGACTGAACATCTGAACCAGCTCAACGTGAAAATGCAAGGCATTGGAAATACAGTGTTATCCCTTCAACAAGCTGTATTTGCTTTTGAAAACAAGCTGGAGCTTTTCATCACGGATCTTGAAACAGGTCGTTTACTACATTTTGAAAAACTGAGCCAATTTAAAGATGCATGCACAGCAAGTGAGCCCATTCAAAACCTTGATCTCCACCAGCTAGCTGGCTGCACATCCAGTCTCCTACAGTCCTTCAAAGCACGCTTTGGAGAATTTCGTGAGCACACTCGTCTTTTTAAGTTCATCACCCATCCAAACGAGTGTTCACTGAACACAGCCGACCTGAATTACATCCCTGGTGTCTCCGTCAGAGATTTTGAAGCAGAAGTGGCTGACCTGAAGGCCTCAGACATGTGGGTGAATAAGTTCAAGTCACTGAATGAAGATTTGGAAAGAATCACACGACAGAAAGCGGAGTTGGCGAGCAAGCACATGTGGACAGAAATGAAAAAACTCCAACCCGAAGACCAGCTGATTCTCAAAACTTGGAACGCGCTTCCTGTCACATACCACACACTGCAGCGTGTGAGTATTGCTGTATTGACCATGTTTGGATCTACGTATGCATGTGAGCAGTCATTCTCACATCTTAAAAACATCAAGTCCAACCTACGATCACGTTTAACGGATGAAAGCCTCAACGCCTGCATGAAGCTTAACCTCACCAAGTACCAACCCGACTACAAAGACATCAGCAAATCCATGCAGCACCAGAAGTCGCATTAATGGTGAGTGTTATAACAACATTATTTAAAAGAATAAATTCAGAGGCTTATTATACTGACATTTAGTTGAATTCACTTTTAAAATATATTATATGGCTCTCACTGAAATAAATTTCCAAATTTTTTGCTTTCATGGCTCTCTTAGTCAAAAAGGTTCCCGACCCCTGGTCTAGAGGACAGCGCTGATCCCTTCACCTGATGAAGGCCACTTGTGTTGTGGCCGAAAAGTCGTGAGTTTATTTTACGTGACTTTACCGAATAGAACCAAAGAGTATCATTCTGCTCTTCAATTTGCACTAGATGTATCATGCAGGACCCAGGTTTGTAACCTCTACGTACAATCCAATCTCACATCACCTGATGCAAGAAGAAATCTACATTGGGCCCTGTTCATCCAATAATCGCATTCTCAAATCCAAGAAAACTAAGATGTCCATCCAATTACCTTTTAACTATCACAAGAACCAGAAAAGTGACAAAGCCTTTGCAGCACCAACGTTATGGAACCTTTTTTTCCTCCCTTAACATCAATCTTCCTTCAACAAATATTCTGAGACATATTAGTGATGGATACAGCCAAATAAGCCAATGTGATATGTAAATTTGATTCTTAACAATGTAGCGAGTTCTATTATATTGAGGGGACTGTGTTGGCTTTGTGTGGTCTGCAACTGTTTTTGTTGTTGTTATACTTCCTTTCCAAAGCTTGGGAATTTTTGTACTGATGAAATTTGAACTTATAAACTTAATTTAATTTTAAAAGGGCGTCACGGTGGTGTGACGTTATATTCTTCACCTGGAATGCAGAAAGTTGACGGTCAAGGGTTCGGCCCCGACCCTGACACCTGCATATTTGGAGTTTACATGGTCTTCTCATGGTCGTGTGGATTTTTTTTTCTCTGGGTCCTCCAGTTTTTCCCTGCACATTTAGAAACGTGATTCTACATTATTTAGATTACATTGCTGCTATAAATGTCCACATAAGCCACTTCGTTGGGCTGTTATCTGTGGCCAAGTAGTTTATGGAAAAAAGCTAATAGCTCATTGGGCTTCACCTGGTAGAATAGAAATTGTTTAGTATAATTTCTATACATATATACAGTATGATGATTTATATTCTTAGTTTTTTCGGTAAAGTCACGTTGAAGAGAAACAACAAAATAATAAAATATATATAAAACAATAAAAAAAATTCTCACGACGTTTCGACCATAACTCAAACGGTCATCTTCAGGTGTGTTGGTTTGCGTAAATTTATTTTTAAACGGCGCATTTATTTATTTATAAAAAACGTTAGCGTCACACGCAGCGATTTGGCAGTTTACCCTGGACTAGTCCATCTATATTTTGAAAAGAGGAGGGGGGAGACGAAATTTTTTATAATGTATGCTGTCTGAAAGCCAATGTAAGCGTGAACAATCAATTAAGAACTGAAATGGTTTATCAAATCTTTCCAATGATTGCTAAGATAGAATCCATCTTCTCGGTTGAAATTGTCTCTGTGCTTGTATATGTGGATAGCCTCATGAACGAATCTCTCATGGAAGCCAGATGGCTTACAAATAACCTATGTCTTGGAAAAGTCAATGGCATGTGAGCCTACTGAATTAGAACAATGATCTGCTACGGCCGAGGTGTTGGTCCTACCGTGTTTAAGGTCTGCTTTGTGTTCACGAATGTGGTCCGAGACATGGCGTTTGGTTTCTCCAATGTAACTACTACCACAGAGGCAACTTAGTTTGTAGACACCAGGGTATTGTATGTCCGGAATCACATCTTTTACAGACGGAACCAGATCACGGATTTTATGTAATGTGTTGAAACGGACCTGGATCTTGTGTTTATTCAAGATTTTGGAGATCTTTTTTGTGATCCCAGCAATGTAGGGTAAAGTGATGGTTTTGAAAGGCTCCTCAAGAGGGTTCTTCTTCATGGTTTGAGTGATAGCTTTGCGGATTGTATAGTCGGAGTAACCATTAGCCCTAAGAGCTTGGTGTACGTGCTTGAGTTCACTGCTTATGTGTTCCTGGTCGGATATGCATTGGGCTCTATGATACAGAGTTTTGATGAGAGAATTATTCTGTGATGGATGGTGGTGGGAATCCGGTTTCAGATAAGCATCCGTATGGGTAGCTTTCCTGTAGACAGAGTGGCTCATTGAACCATCAGGTCTCTTTTTAATTAGGACATCCAAAAAAGGTATCTTGCCATCTATTTCGACTTCCATGGTAAATCTGATGGCTGGGTGTATGGAATTGATGTGGTCGAAGAATTGGTCTAGAGCAGGCCGGCCATGTGGCCAGATGACAAAAGTGTCATCCACGTGCCTCTTCCATAAGGTTGGGAGCAGAGTGGCAGTCTGGATGGCGTCAGTCTCAAATTTCTCCATGAAAATGTTAGCTATAACTGGAGAAAGGGGGGAGCTCGTTTTTTGTCTGAAATCCTGCGTCCTTTCACTGGAAAGACCACCTCTGCGGTACAAAATTCTACTCACCTGGTATCGACAATCAAGGGTATTTCCCTGTCCCCAGACGACCTGCTTGTCAGTTTTGATGTAGTTTCCTTATTCACAAAGGTTCCTGTACCTGACACCATTGCAATCATTGAAGACTTGGTTCATCAAGGACTAAACACTGAGGTACCCCCCATGGTGAGACACTGTTTAACCAATACATACTTCACTTGGAATGGAACTTTCTACAAACAAACTGAGGGCACCCCAATGGGCTCCCCCCTTTCTCCAGTTATAGCTAACATTTTCATGGAGAAATTTGAGACTGACGCCATCCAGACTGCCAATCTATTCTTCGACCACATCAATTCCATACACCCAGCCATCAGATTTACCATGGAAGTCGAAATAGATGGCAAGATACCTTTTTTGGATGTCCTAATTAAAAAGAGACCTGATGGTTCAATGAGCCACTCTGTCTACAGGAAAGCTACCCATACGGATGCTTATCTGAAACCGGATTCCCACCACCATCCATCACAGAAGAATTCTCTCATCAAGACTCTGTATCATAGAGCCCAATGCATATCCGACCAGGAACACATAAGCAGTGAACTCAAGCACGTACACCAAGCTCTTAGGGCTAATGGTTACTCCGACTATACAATCCGCAAAGCTATCACTCAAACCATGAAGAAGAACCCTCTTGAGGAGCCTTTCAAAACCATCACTTTACCCTACATTGCTGGGATCACAAAAAAGATCTCCAAAATCTTGAATAAACACAAGATCCAGGTCCGTTTCAACACATTACATAAAATCCGTGATCTGGTTCCGTCTGTAAAAGATGTGATTCCGGACATACAATACCCTGGTGTCTACAAACTAAGTTGCCTCTGTGGTAGTAGTTACATTGGAGAAACCAAACGCCATGTCTCGGACCGCATTCGTGAACACAAAGCAGACCTTAAACACGGTAGGACCAACACCTCGGCCGTAGCAGATCATTGTTCTAATTCAGTAGGCTCACATGCCATTGACTTTTCCAAGACAGAGGTTCTTTGTAAGCCATCTGGCTTCCATGAGAGATTCGTTCATGAGGCTATCCACATATACAAGCACAGAGACAATTTCAACCGAGAAGATGGATTCTATCTTAGCAATCATTGGAAAGATTTGATAAACCATTTCTGTTCTTAATTGATTGTTCACGCTTACATTGGCTTTCAGACAGCATACATTATAAAAAATTTCGTCTCCCCCCTCCTCTTTTCAAAATATAGATGGACTAGTCCAGGGTAAACTGCCAAATCGCTGCGCGTGACGCTAACGTTTTTTATAAATAAATAAATGCGCCGTTTAAAAATAAATTTACGCAAACCAACACACCCGAAGATGACCGTTTGAGTTATGGTCGAAACGTAGTGAGAATTTTTTATTGTTTTATATATATTTTATTATTTTGTTGTTTCTCTTCAACGTGACTTTACCGAAAAACTAAGAATATGAATTACTGCAGTCACGAAAGCTTTAAATCAAAATTTAGTATGATGATTTGTTTACCTTTCCTAAACTTTGCACTCTGATCGTGTTTTTGTATTGTTTGTTGTTGCAAAGTTCTGACCTGCTCCTCCTGGACATTTCTGAGAAAAAACTGTATTGATAATCGGATTCCTCCAGTATAAATAGATATTTTGATTCTGACTCTCCTGCACAAATACTTTAGCCATGATTATAATCACAAAGAAGGACTTTGATGCAACACCAAGATGCTGGAAAATGTTGAATATCATCAACATTTTGACAGCACAATCGCTTTGCACAAACCATGTATGAAACTGCCTCCAATATAACTTAATACACGTTTTAAAGAACCAATAGGGAACATGAAACTCTCATTGATATGATTCACAACATATGTCAATGATGACTCACAGTAAATTAACACTGGTGATATTTTAGTTATAGACAAAATAAAATAACGGTTTTGGTTAAATATGAATTCTTTGACCACATCAATTCCATACACCCAGCCATCAGATTTACTATGGAAGTCGAAAAAGATGGCAAGCTACCTTTTTTGGATGTCCTAATAAAAAAGAGAACTGATGGTTCAATGTGCCACTCTATCTATAAGGAAAGCTACCCATACGGATGCTTACCTGAAACCGGATTCCCACCACCATCCATCCCAGAAGAATTCCCTCATCAAGACTCTGCACCATAGAGCCCAATGCATATCCGACCAGGAACACATAGCCAGTGAACTCAAGCAGGTACACCAAGCTCTTAAGGCTAATGGTTACTCCGACTACACAAACTGCAAAGCTATCACTCCAACCATGAAGAAGGACCCTCTTGAGGAGCCTTTCAAAACCATCACTTTACCCTACATTGCGGGGATCACAAAAAATATCTCCAAAATCTTGAATAAACACAAGATCCAGGTCTGATTCAACACATTGCATAAAATCCGTGATCTGGTTCCGTCTGTAAAATATGTGATTCCGGACATACAGTACCCTGGCGTCTACAAACTAAGATGCCTCTGTGGTAGTAGTTACATTGGAGAAACCAAACGATATGTCTCGGACCGCATTCGTGAACACAAAGCAGGCCTAATTTACGGTAGGACCAACACCTCGGCCGTGGCAGATCACTGTTATAATTCAGTAGGTTCACATGACATTGACTACTCCAAGACAGAGGTTCTTTGAAAGCCATCTGGCTACCATGAGAGATTCGTTCATGAGGCTATCCACATATACAAACACAGAGACAATTTCAACCGAGAAGATGGATTCTGGCTTAGCAATCATTGGAAGGATTTGATAAACCACTTCGGGTCTTAATTGATTGTTCACGCTTACGGTGGCTTTCAGACCGCATCCATTATTTTCGTCTCCCCCCTCCTCTTTTCCGAACATAGATGGACTCGTCCATCTGATCAAACTGTCAAATCGCTCGCCGTGGCGCTAACGTTTTTTTTCAAAATTGCTTGCTGTGGTTTTAACACCTGATGATGATTGCTTGTGTTACAGTCGAAACGTCGTGATAATTTTATTGTATTATATTTTTGTTATTTTATTGTTTCCCTTCTACGTGACTTTACCGAAAGAACCAAGAATACAATTATAATATATTAAGATGCATTAGAGCATAACATATGAAGATTACTTCAACTGGGTTACATTAACCCACTAACATTTGATTACACTCTCATAAAATTCTAAATGTACTTAGGAAATAACAATGTTTAAAAAAGAGAGCCTTTGTATTTTTCCACGTATTTAGCCACGATATATTTGATGGAAATTTCGCCGAAGACAGTCCCGTTACGACATCTCCTGTTTCTTCACTCACAGCTGACAGTGCATATTGGTCCATAAGCATATTGCAATAAAATGAGAAATCATAAAAGCTTGTTAAAATTATCCTGTAATCTCTCTATATATTTTGATGAAAATCATTAAAAGGGAAAATGCATGCTAGTATTTAAATCATGAATAGTTTAGATTTTGTTATAAAATGTATTTGGTATTTCATTTCATAGTTTGTTTTGTTTTTGCTGCAATCATTTCAAATTATCTGCATCATCATGTATGATAATGGGAAAACGCTGATAAAATGGATATATAAGGAGGTCCTCAAATGAGTGGCTCATCACTTCAGACTCCCTTCGCAGGATCATCGCCGATCAACTCCAAAAGCAATCACCATGCCTATCGTTGACTCTGGAAGCGTTGCGCCTCTGAGCGCTGCTGAGAAGACCAAAATCCGGAGCGCGTGGGCCCCCGTGTACTCCACGTATGAGACTTCCGGTGTGGACATCCTGGTGAAGTAAGGCAATCTTTCGTTACTTGAAATTAACACCTTCAATTCATGAATTTCATAATATTAAAACAGCAATCGTGTTGCGATGTACAGTGGGAACGAAAAGCATATGCTGTTAACATTGTGACTACTCTATATAGGGTACATTAATTATTCTAAAAACAAATATCAAAATAAAAATACATCGAAGTCGTGTAAAAATTACTTGGATTTTTGTCATTACTATTTCCCCCGATGAATTGCGTCTTCTGCTGGAAAAACAATATTTTCACGTAGGTGTACTTTTACATTGATCTATTTTGTTCATGGTTAACTGTCTGGCTCACTTGACAAATCTTTTTAAATCACAGAATTATTCTTCTTTCAAAACAGGTTCTTCACCAGCAACCCCGCTGCTCAGGAATTCTTCCCCAAGTTCAAGGGGCTGACTACGGCTGATCAGCTCAAGAAATCCGCGGACGTGCGCTGGCACGCCGAGAGGATCATCAACGCCGTCAACGATGCCGTGGCGTCCATGGATGACACCGAGAAGATGAGCATGAAGCTAAGGGATCTGAGTGGCAAGCACGCCAAAAGCTTCCAGGTCGACCCCCAGTACTTCAAGGTAACGCATGCAGTGAACATAACGATCAATCACTACTGGTTGGCTCTTGAGTGACTGCTGCCTACAGCTGTTAGCTAGATTGGTACAGGGTTTACAAATGAAGATGCATCTCAATCCCTCTCACATAGTGCCTTTGGATCCACCTAAAACTTGATATAGAGTAGTTACGTAAACATTTATTCTACTCAGTAGGTCTGTAAGGATCCTCCGCTCTCCCCTATTTGATTCATTATCACGAATCAGTTTGCAATTCCATTCAATAATACGTTTTATAGCCTAGTGGCAGCAGGGATCATGAAGAGCCATTTTGCACAAAGTACAGAAGTTGAAAAAAAAACTTTTACATTCACTATTAGATGCTTGTGTAATGAAAGATAACCTATTTTAATTGCCAAATCGAATTTTCTCTGATGTCTTTCCAGGTCCTGGCCGCGGTCATTGCTGACACCGTTGCCGCAGGCGATGCCGGCTTCGAGAAGCTCATGAGCATGATTTGCATCCTGCTCAGGTCCGCCTACTAAACCAACGTGCACGGCCACTCCTGCAAGACTGCTACGCAACTGCCTTTGCCACATGATTTGCACCAGTTTCTGTTGACAGAGATAACAAATGTCTTGGAGAATGAAGCATCTTTCCGAGTTGTTTTTGTCAATGACAATAAAATCAATGTAACTTCCCAATGAAAATCAATAAAACTTCCATGCATGCAGATTTTGGAATGTGTACAATTGTTAAGGAGTTGTTTATAATGAATGAAATGTGTGACTTGCGTTGTGTGGATGCTGCAATGGTGTAATGGTTGACGGATTTCTCAGTGGAAGTGTCAAAGGAGCAAAGTTTGAGTGACACTTTACCAGAGATGTCAACGGTGGCTTGGCTGTTGAGTGTCCAGGCAGTGCAACTAACCTGGGACCCATAGTCTGGAATAATTGAGGCAGCAGACTACGAAGTGGGCATGGGAGGAAATTGGACAAGGGGCACCTAGGTCTCACCTAGGCATACTATGCCTTTGAACAAATATAAGCTAACATTTTTCAAAACTGGTCCGTTAATGCCCATTTGTTACCAATTTTAACGCATTTTTTGTCGTTACAAAAAATGTTTATAGCTTGGGGCCATGCCAGTCGTGAGAATTAATTATATTATTTTGGAGACAATAACACATTCAAGCCTATTTGAGTCGCCTAGGTGGCCCATGAAGTCCTGATACTCTAAGAGATTTAACCCCACTGACTTTGCAAAGAACTCCTCTGCAGAAGCAATTCTGGACTTGAGTCTCTTTGGTTCTTTCTGTAAATTCTAGATTTAAAGCTTTCGTGACTGCAAGGATCCATACTCTTTGGTTCTATTCGGTAAAGTCACGTAGGTAAATAATAAAACAACAATAATCACGACGTTTCGGCCACAACACAAGCGGCCTTCATCAGGTGAAGGGACGAGCCTGTCTGGAGGACAGCGCTGGAGTGGAAGAAGCCACGCTTAGATCACGACATTTAAGCTGTGTGAGAGGAAGAAGAAGAAGACCACGGGCTTTGACAAAAGAATTAGCATATAAATTAGCATTGAAATGGCTCATTGAAATAGCTAAGTTAAAGTATACACATCCGCAGAGGTGCCCCTTGACAAAGGAAATTAGCATAGGATTTAGCATTTAAATAGTTTAGTGATTAGCTAGTAACTGGTCACAGAAATAGCTATGTTAAAGTCAGAGTATATACATTCACCGAGGCACCTAGTACTCATCAAACAGGATAATTTAGCGAAACACAACCACGCTCAGACATCGGACCTGTGTGCGAGCAGAGAGGTGGTGTACGTGCCGGTGGACTTGCAGTTTGGCGAGGGGAGGGGGGAAAGGGGGGAGGGGGATTTTACCCATTGATGGTGTGAAAATGGGAATTTATAAGAGCTGCGAAAGTTTGGGGTACCACTACTCGAAAAATATACTGTACCATTGAAATTAGTTTAATGTTTAGTTCGATTTAGAACATCTTTCCAATGGTTGCTTAATTTGAAACCATCCTCTCGGTTGAAATTGTGTCTGTGTTTGTAGATCTGAATTGCTTCATGAACAAATCTCTGATAAAAGCCCGTGGGTTTGCAAAGAACCTTGGTATCGGAAAAAAATATATCGTGATCCCCCACAGCATTGTAACAGTGATCAGCTACGGCAGAAGAATTCGTTTTGCCGTGTTTCAAATCTGATTTGTGCTCGCGAATTCGGTCAGAGACATGTCGCTTTGTCTCACCGATGTAGCAATAACCGCAGGTACAACTCAATTTGTAAACCCCGGGGTACTGTAAATCAGGAATGACATCCTTCACGGATGGGATCAGATCACGAATTTTGTGTACTGTATTGAACCGCACCTGGATCTTGTGTTTGTTTAGAATTTTGGAAATCTTTTTAGTAACGCCTGCTATATATTGAAGTGTGATGGTTTTGACCGGAGTATCAAGTGGTTGTTTCTGTATGCAAGGAGAGACAGCTTGGCGGATGGTACGGTCAGAGTAACCATTCCTTTTTGAGGGCCAGGTGTACATGTTTTAATTCACTGGTCAGGTGGTGTTGGTCCGAAATGCAATGAGCCCTATGGTATAAAGTTTTGATGAGAGAATTCTTTTGGGCTGGGTGGTGGTGGGAATCAGGTTTCAAGTAGGAATCTGTGTGGGTGGGTTTCCTGTAGACAGAATGCCCCAATGAGCCATCAGGTCTCCTCTCAAACAGAACGTCTAAGAATGGTAGCTTGCCATCTTTCTCCACTTCCATGGTGAATTTGATGGCGGGATGTCTGGAATTGATGTGGTGTAGGAAAAGGTTCAGAGCTGGGAGGCCATGTGGCCAAATGACGAAAGTGTCATCCACATATCTCTTCCACAGGGAAGGTCTGAGGGTGGAAGTCTGGATGGCGTCTGATTCAAATTTCTCCAAGAAAATATTGGCTATCACTGGTGACAAGGGGGAACCCATGGGGGTACCCTCATTTTGTTTGTAGAAGGAGCCATTCCAAGTAAAGTAGGTATTGTTGAGGCAGTGCCTAACCAGTGCAGGTGTGTCGGGGTCTAGTCCATGTTGGACCAAATTTTCAATTATTTCAATGGTATCAGGTACTGCCTCAACAATACCTACTTTACTTGGAATGGCTCCTTCTACAAACAAAATGAGGGTACCCCCATGGGTTCCCCCTTGTCACCAGTGATAGCCAATATTTTCTTGGAGAAATTTGAATCAGACGCCATCCAGACTTCCACCCTCAGACCTTCCCTGTGGAAGAGATATGTGGATGACACTTTCGTCATTTGGCCACATGGCCTCCCAGCTCTGAACCTTTTCCTACACCACATCAATTCCAGACATCCCGCCATCAAATTCACCATGGAAGTGGAGAAAGATGGCAAGCTACCATTCTTAGACGTTCTGTTTGAGAGGAGACCTGATGGCACATTGGGGCATTCTGTCTACAGGAAACCCACCCACACAGATTCCTACTTGAAACCTGATTCCCACCACCACCCAGCCCAAAAGAATTCTCTCATCAAAACTTTATACCATAGGGCTCATTGCATTTCGGACCAACACCACCTGACCAGTGAATTAAAACATGTACACCTGGCCCTCAAAAAGGAATGGTTACTCTGACCGTACCATCCGCCAAGCTGTCTCTCCTTGCATACAGAAACAACCACTTGATACTCCGGTCAAAACCATCACACTTCAATATATAGCAGGCGTTACTAAAAAGATTTCCAAAATTCTAAACAAACACAAGATCCAGGTGCGGTTCAATACAGTACACAAAATTCGTGATCTGATCCCATCCGTGAAGGATGTCATTCCTGATTTACAGTACCCCGGGGTTTACAAATTGAGTTGTACCTGCGGTTATTGCTACATCGGTGAGACAAAGCGACATGTCTCTGACCGAATTCGCGAGCACAAATCAGATTTGAAACACGGCAAAACGAATTCTTCTGCCGTAGCTGATCACTGTTACAATGCTGTGGGGGATCACGATATAATTTTTTCCGATGCCAAGGTTCTTTGCAAACCCACGGGCTTTTATCAGAGATTTGTTCATGAAGCAATTCAGATCTACAAACACAGACACAATTTCAACCGAGAGGATGGTTTCAAATTAAGCAACCATTGGAAAGATGTTCTAAATCGAACTAAACATTAAACTAATTTCAATGGTACAGTATATTTTTCGAGTAGTGGTACCCCAAACTTTCGCAGCTCTTATAAATTCCCATTTTCACACCATCAATGGGTAAAATCCCCCTCCCCCCTTTCCCCCCTCCCCTCGCCAAACTGCAAGTCCACCGGCACGTACACCACCTCTCTGCTCGCACACAGGTCCGATGTCTGAGCGTGGTTGTGTTTCGCTAAATTCTCCTGTTTGATGAGTACTAGGTGCCTCGGTGAATGTATATACTCTGACTTTAACATAGCTATTTCTGTGACCAGTTACTAGCTAATCACTAAACTATTTAAATGCTAAATCCTATGCTAATTTCCTTTGTCAAGGGGCACCTCTGCGGATGTGTATACTTTAACTTAGCTATTTCAATGAGCCATTTCAATGCTAATTTATATGCTAATTATTTTGTCAAAGCCCGTGGTCTTCTCCTTCTTCCTCTCACACAGCTTAAATGTCGTGATCTAAGCGTGGCTTCTTCCACTCCAGCGCTGTCCTCCAGACAGGCTCGTCCCTTCACCTGATGAAGGCCGCTTGTGTTGTGGCCGAAACGTCGTGATTATTGTTGTTTTATTATTTCCCTACGTGACTTTACCGAATAGAACCAAAGAGTATCTTTCTGTAAAGTCACGTAGGTAGACAAAGTAAGAGATCACGACGTTTCGATCGCAACGCAAACGACCGTCTTCAGATGAGAGAGAGAACCAAAGAGAATGGATTCCTGCGGTCACGAAAACTTCAAATCAAGATAGATACAAGGCTAATTAAACAGAACAGCAGTTAATCGGCAGAGGTGCGGTGAATGTGCAGGTGATCAGGTGACATCAACCCACGGTGGATTAACACACGGAAGAACTAGACATGGTGTAGATGATGTTAATGAAGTAATAATAATCGACCATTTATAACACGCAAAATTTAGCGAATGGACAAATAATTTTCCATGCGAATTTCAGGCGCGGAACCCAGCTCATACTCAGTGGGTGACTAAATGCTACGTATGTGAACGGGAATGGAGGTTCCAGATTGATGAAGTGAGAAGTGTCGGAAAGGAAGGTTTAGGGATGCGCTACAAAGGCGAAGGTGGTTTCAGAGGGAAAAGTTTAGTGATTCAAGATACGACGATAGACTTGAAAAGAGGACAGATGGCCTCCTTGAACTCAATCCGGGCAGAAACAGGGAACGAGTGAAGAGTTTTCAATGACGCAGAGGAGTCTGTAAGTTTGCACCCTGTACCCAAGACAGAACGCAACATTTTTTTTGCAGTTACTTGAGCTTGGAAATGTTTTTTTGTGGATGTCTGTGTGAGTAGTTGCAGCAGGAACCTACGATACAATGGGCAAAAGTATTGGCTACAGTGGTGGAAAGCAATGACAGGATCTCCCAGAAAGCTTTGAGATAACAATCACACGACCCGATTGTAATTTGTAACAAAGTTTAAAGGTCAGATTGCGTGAGTAAAACGTGTGTCGTACACCCTCCTCTACACGACATAGCGAACGATTTTCTAAAATGGTAACGTGAAGAAACATGCCAACTTATTATGCCATCATATGTGCTTCAGCATAGTGGTGTGGGAGTGCAATCAACAACATTTAACATGCAATCTGACAAAAAAACATATATTTTGGGACCTGATTGCCATTTACTTAGTTGTCCATTTAAAGACATTGGTCATATTTCATACACGAGGATGTTCAGAGTGGGTGAAGGACCCATGGAGGAGCCAGCAATGGATTAAGTTTATGAAGTGAAGTGACACTGAAACATTACCTGGTGCCCGGTAAGAGTATTTCAGAATGAGGAGTCATGGCGTACCTCGATATACGTTTGGGTTGCATTTTTGAAGGTCTGAATGTAAATTGAAAAGTCGTACATGGAAATATATTTTCCCATAAGGTCCCATTATGCAACCTAAGAAGCATTGTTAAGAAAATATTTTGTGACCTAAAACCTAAAAAAATAACACTTTTCAAAATAACTAAGATATTTCCATATTCTTGGTTCTTTCGGGAAAGTAACGTTGAAGGGAAACAATAAAATACTATATATATAACACAATAAAATATTAAAATATATCTTATAAAATAATAAAATATTTATTTCATTGTTTCCCTTCAACGTGACTTTACCGAAAAAACCAAGAATATGAATCACTGCAGTCACGAAAGCTTTAAATTAAAAAAAAAAAAGATATTTCCATGCATGAATATGGAGAATAATAACTAGAGAGGTGATTAAAAACAAATGAGGTGCATGGCAATATACTCACCGTAAATCGTGGTGCATGACCTGTGTGACGATGGTGCAGTGAGTGGTCGAGGGTTACTGAGAGGGTGAGGGAGGGGCAGTCGGAGAGTCTGCCTCTCCCTGTTGGGGAGTACGTATAGCGCGTACAATCCAAAGTATGCTGAAAAGCACGATAGTTTCAACTATAGTTTCAACTACACCCTTGGCTTGTAAACAAGTAGTTCTGCTACGAAACGCGGTGGCTAGGTAAACGGTCTGAAACTGTCTAAAATACACATACGGTAAAAAAAATGGAAAAGTGGGCATTTGCTATCGGTATTGATTTTTTTCCCACCAAAAATACAGTTTAGAATAAAAAAAACATAATAACAAAACGATCATTAAACCGAATAAAGTTTACATTTATGTGACGAAAGCCCCCCCCTCCCCCTTATTCAAGTTCTTGCTCCCTAATCATCCCTTCCCTATATAAAAGTTCCCGCTCCCGGTCTCCACCTGGGTGGAACAGTGAGTCCAACTTCCCCCTTCCCCCCTCCTTTGTGTTGATTGCGCATGAGCATTTATTTTGGAATTTTTACCTACCAAGTTTCTGTGCCCTTCCTCGTATGCCGCGGCTTGTGCTCTGTATTGGGCTCTTGTTGTAATACAATTAAAACATAAAAACACATGTTTTTAGGATAGGTTGTCACCCCCACCCATAAAGCTGCATGTATGTTGTATGATTTATAGCGCATTCTTCCCCCCACCCCGACACTCGGTCCCCCCCCCCCCCCCCACCGACGGAGATCCCCATAGTTCAGAGCATCAAGGAATTTCACCTCCTGCCTATGTATGGTTCTGAAGCAATGAAAGTCCTCCCCCCTGCGGTTTTTCCGTCCCTCGTCCCAGAAACCATCGGCATATTGTACCAGGCTTGCGTGCTTACCACAATAAAAAAAATATATTACCACGAACGAAATAACGAATATCGTTAAATCCAATTAACGCATATCAGTGTACACCTGTATAGAAGATCATGGGACCAGAATCAGCGCTCGAGATTTGAGGTGCAAGCATTAAGGATAAGCCACTGTGAGAAGCTGGGTGTCGCCAGTGTTGGTGCGGAATATGATGTTGAAGCTGTGAATGAGGTTTATAATTACCAAAATGTACAGATACACGAGTAACGGATCAAGAACTGAGGCTCGTGATATTCAGCAGATAATGTGGAAACAGAAGAGTTTCCAAAACGGATGAAGGAGCATCTGGTAGTGAGGCAAGGTGCAAAGCACTTGAGCGTGAATCCGCTTAAGGCAAACTCCGTCCACAAAAAGTAAAATAAGATTGTATCATTAATGGTATCAAAAGCTGTGGAAATATATAGGCTCACTACGGTAACAATAGAGCCAGAAATAATTAGAATTTTCAAGCATTTTGACAAATGCGGTCTTTATGAAATTACACGGGTAGTAGCTGGGTTGCAGAAATGAAATGAGACGTGGTCCTTAATTCGGAATAGGATGACATGTACTAAGATTTTTGAGACTGTTGATAGGTTTGCGATTGGACAGTAATTAAAAGGATCGTTTCAGTTTGAAACAATTTTCTTGAGCAGTGGGGTCACCTGGCTAAAGAATTCAGAAAAGTATGAAACAGGTTTGATGGGTACACAGACAGTAATGCAAGACGAAGCGGATGCAACATAAATTAAACAGATGAGTTTTTACATTCAGGAATGATGAGAAATGCAAAAAAAAGGGACTTGCATACGACATTCGAGGAAGCAGTTGGACAGATCGTGTGACTCATATTAACAAACATTGAAGAGTTTGCAAGTAAATAATCCCAAAAGATAGCTCGTTTACTGTTAATCTTCGTGTTTTTTCTTTTACCTTGTAAATAATGTAATTTCCCCATTCATGACCACATCAAATGTGCTCGGTTTTGTACACCAGCATATTTTGTTACAGGCATTCTGAAACGATCGAGCCAGGAGTGGTAGCACGTAACTGCGATCCGGAAACTTTTCGAGGTGAGGATCGGTAGAACACCCAGATGTGTAAAACTTTGAACTCAGCTGGGTTGAGAGTTGGCCAAGAGGTACCTGCATACCAAATGGGTTCATAATACACATCCGTGTGGACCCAGCAGTTATACCTTTTTAAGGATGTTTTTTTTCTCTACAAACACTCATTAAATCTCACACACAAAGCACTCATTATTTTGAATTGGCCAAACACCCGAGAGAGATCCATTGAGACTCTCCTGGACAAATACATTTGCTATTATAACCACAAAGAAGACAATTTATTGCAACACCAACGTGCTTACAGACAATGGCGGAGCCAGGATTTTCAGGTAGGGGGAGCAACACCTCCAGCAATGAAAAATGATAGGAGTTGTTAGTATGTAAGGACTTGTCCCTTGCTTATTATTTGATGCGTGTGCGGCGATGGCGCAGCCATCGATCGAGGGTCGAATTCGAACCGCGTTGTGTGATCGGCATCGCGCTCGCTGAAGGTGAATGCCTTCAGGGAAGTTGTGGACTGTATACGCAACTGCGCACAATTCTGTGAGTCACTTATAACTGCTGTACCGTTACTTATTGACAATTATGGACTATTGTCCTATCATCTCATATAATCCCTGGCACATACTAATATGCTACACAGTGGCTGTGGGGGTCGCCAGTGCTTGCAGATATGATAAAACCCATCAACTTTTTGAACAGCACGATGACTTTGCACAAACCCTATATCTGGAACTACCTACAATGTAATTTAATACAAATTTTAAAGAACCGAGAAGGAACATGAAACTCTCATTTATCCAATTCACAACATATGTCAATGTTGACTCACAATAACATAACACTCCGGTGGATTTTTTAGTTATGGACAATATAAAATAAGGGTTAGGGTTAAATATAAAATAATGAGAAAATATGAAACTCATCAGAGCAGAAAATATGAAGATTACTTCAATTTGGTTATATGAATCCACTAACATTTTATTACATTGTCATGAAATACTAAATGTATGTAGGAAGTAACAATATCTTTTTAAAGCCTTTGTATTTTTAACAATTATTAGGCCACTATATTTCTTATCAGAATTTTGCAGAAGAGAGTCCCATTACAACATCTGTTGTTTCTTCACTCAGCGCTGACAGTGCAAATTGGCCCACAAACCATATTGCAATAAAACTTGAAATCATAAAAATATTGTAAAAAAATAATCCTGTAACCTGTTCATAGTTATTAATGGTAATCATAAAAAGGGAAAAAGCGTACTCGCATTTAATTAATGAACATTTTATTTCCGGTTACGTATCAAAATTGTACTTAGTAAAATTTGTGAAAAAAAGTTCAATGTTTCATACCATATACAGTATTCAGAATGTCGCAGAAGACAGCCCCATTACAACATCTGTTGTTTCTTCACTCAGAACTAACGGTGCATATTGGCCCATAACCATATTGGAATGGACTTCAATTTATTAAACTATTATTGAAATTATCCTTTATCCTGTCAATATATATAATGAAAATCATCAAAATGTAAAATGCATACTAGCATTTAATTCATGAATAGTTCAGATTTTGTTATAAAATGTATTTGGTATTTCATTTCATCGTTCTTAATGTTGTTGCTGCAATCATTTCACATTATCTGCATCATCATGTATGATATTAGGAAAACGCTGATAAAATGGATATATAAGGAGGTCCTCAGATGAGTGGCTCATCACTTCTGACTCCCTTCGCAGGATCATCGCTGATCACCTCCAAAAGCAATCACCATGCCTATCGTCGACACTGGAAGTGTTGCGCCTCTGAGCGCTGCTGAGAAGACCAAAATCCGCAGTGCGTGGGCCCCCGTGTACTCCAATTATGAGACCTCTGGTGTGGACATCCTGGTGAAGTAAGGCAATCTTTCGTTATGTGAAATGAACACCTTCAATCCATGAATTTCATAATATTAAAACGGCAATCGTGTTGCGATGTACAGTGGGAACGAAAAGCATATGCTGTTTACATTGTGACTACTCTATATAGGGTACATTAATTATTCTAAAAACAAATATCAAAATAAAAATACATCGAAGTCGTGTAAAAATTACTTGGATTTTTGTCATTACTATTTCCCTCGATAAATTGCGTCTTCTGCTGGAAAAACAATATTTTCACGTAGGTGTACTTTTAGATTGATCTATTTTGTTCATGGTTAACTGTCTGGCTCACTTGACAAATCTTTTTAAACCACAGAATTATTCTTCTTTCAAAACAGGTTCTTCACCAGCAACCCCGCTGCTCAGGAATTCTTCCCCAAGTTCAAGGGGCTGACTACGGCTGATCAGCTCAAGAAATCCGCGGACGTGCGCTGGCACGCCGAGAGGATCATCAACGCCGTCAACGATGCCGTGGCGTCCATGGATGACACCGAGAAGATGAGCATGAAGCTTAGGGATCTGAGTGGCAAGCACGCCAAAAGCTTCCAGGTCGACCCCCAGTACTTCAAGGTAACGCATGCAGTGAACATAACGATAAATCACGACTGGTTGGCTCTTGAGTGACTGCTGCCTAAAGCCCTTAGCTAGATTGGTACAGGGTTTACAAATGAAGATGCATCTCAATCCCTCTCACATAGTGCATTTGGATCCACCTAAAACTTGATATAGAGTAGTTACGTAAACATTAATTCTACTCAGTAGGTCTGTAAGGATCCTCCGCTCTCCCCTATTTGATTCATTATCACGAATCAGTTTGCAATTCCATTCAAAAATACGTTTTATAGTCTAGTGGCAGCAGGGATCATGAAGAGCCATTTTGCACAAAGTACAGAAGTTGAAAAAAAACTTTTACATTCACTATTAGATGCTTGTGTAATGAAAGATAACCTATTTTAATTGCCAAATCGAATTTTCTCTGATGTCTTTCCAGGTCCTGGCCGCGGTCATTGCTGACACCGTTGCCGCAGGCGATGCCGGCTTCGAGAAGCTCATGAGCATGATTTGCATCCTGCTCAGGTCCGCCTACTAAACCAACGTGCACGGCCACTCCTGCAAGACTGCTACGCAACTGCCTTTGCCACATGATTTGCACCAGTTTCTGTTGACAGAGATAACGAATGTCTTGGAGAATGAAGCATCTTTCCGAGTTGTTTTTGTCAATGACAATAAAATGAATGTAACTTCCCAATGAAAATCAATAAAACTTCCATGCATGCAGATTTTGGAATGTGTACAATTGTTGAGGAGTTGTTTTAATTAATGAAATGTGTGACTTGCATTGTGTGGATGCTGCAATGGTGTAATGGTTGACGGATCTCTCAGTGGAAGTGTCAAAGGAGCAAAGTTTGAGTGACACTTTACCAGAGATGTCAACGGTGGCTTGGCTGTTGAGTGTCAAGGCAGTGCAACTAACCTGGGACCCATAGTCTTGAATAATTGAGGCAGCAGGCTACGAAGTGGGCATGGGAGGAAATTGGACAAGGGGCACCTAGGTCTCACCTAGGCATACTATGCCTTTGAACAAATATAAGCTAACATTTTTCAAAACTGGTCCGTTAATGCCCATTTGTTACCAATTTTAACGCATTTTTTGTCGTTACAAAAAATGTTTATAGCTTGGGGCCATGCCAGTCGTGAGAATTAATTATATTATTTTGGAGACAATAACACATTCAAGCCTATTTGAGTCGCCTAGGTGGCCCATGAAGTCCTGATACTCTAAGAGATTTAACCCCAATGACTTTGCAAAGAACTCCTCTACAGAAGCAATTCTGGACTTGAGTCTCTTTGGTTCTTTCTGTAAAGTCACGTAGGTAGACAAAGTAAGAGATCACGACGTTTCGATCGCAACGCAAACGACCGTCTTCAGATGAGAGAGAGAACCAAAGAGTATGGATTCCTGCAGTCACGAAAGCTTCAAATCAAGATAGATACAAGGCTAATTAAACAGAACAGCAGTTAATCGGCAGAGGTGCGGTGAATGTGCAGGTGATCAGGTGACATCAACCCACGGTGGATTAACACACGGAAGAACTAGACATGGTGTAGATGATGTTAATGAAGTAATAATAATCGACCATTTATAACACGCAAAATTTAGCGAATGGACAAATAATTTTCCATGCGAATTTCAGGCGCGGAACCCAGCTCATACTCAGTGGGTGACTAAATGCTACGTATGTGAACGGGAATGGAGGTTCCAGATTGATGAAGTGAGAAGTGTCGGAAAGGAAGGTTTAGGGATGCGCTAAAAAGACGAAGGTGGTTTCAGAGGGAAAAGTTTAGTGATTCAAGATACGACGATAGACTTGAAAAGAGGACAGATGGCCTCCTTGTACTCAATCCGGGCAGAAACAGGGAACGAGTGAAGAGTTTTCAATGACGCAGAGGAGTCTGTAAGTTTGCACCCTGTACCCAAGACAGAACGCAACATATTTTTTTGCAGTTACTTGAGCTCTGAAATGTTTTTTTGTGGATGTCTGTGTGAGTAGTTGCAGCAGGAACCTACGATACAATGGGCAAAAGTATTGGCTACAGTGGTGGAAAGCAATGACAGGATGTCCCAGAAAGCTTTGAGATAACAATCACACGACCCGATTGTAATTTGTAACAAAGTTTAAAGGTCAGATTGCGTGAGTAAAACGTGTGTCGTACACCCTCCTCTACACGACATAGCGAACGATTTTCTAAAATGGTAACGTGAAGAAACATGCCAACTTATTATGCCATCATATGTGCTTCAGCATAGTGGTGTGGGAGTGCAATCAACAACATTTAACATGCAATCTGACAAAAAACATATATTTTGGGACCTGATTGTCATTTACTTAGTTGTCCATTTAAAGACATTGGTCATATTTCATACACGAGGATGTTCAGAGTGGGTGAAGGACCCATGGAGGAGCCAGCAATGGATTAAGTTTATGAAGTGAAGTGACACTGAAACATTACCTGGTGCCCGGTAAGAGTATTTCAGAATGAGGAGTCATGGCGTACCTCGATATACGTTTGGGTTGCATTTTTGAAGGTCTGAATGTAAATTGAAAAGTCGTACATGGAAATATATTTTCCCATAAGGTCCCATTATGCAACCTAAGAAGCATTCTTAAGAAAATATTTTGTGACCTAAAACCTAAAAAAATAACACTTTTCAAAATAACTAAGATATTTCCATATTCTTGGTTCTTTCGGTAAAGTAACGTTGAAGGGAAACAATAAAATAATATATATAACACAATAAAATATTAAAATATATCTTATAAAATAATAAAATATTTATTTCATTGTTTCCCTTCAACGTGACTTTACCGAAAGAACCAAGAATATGAATCACTGCAGTCACGAAAGCTTTAAATAAAAAAAAAAAAAAAGATATTTCCATGCATGAATATGGAGAATAATAACTAGAGAGGTGATTAAAAACAAATGAGGTGCATGGCAATATACTCACCGTAAATCGTGGTGCATGACCTGTGTGACGATGGTGCAGTGAGTGGTCGAGGGTTACTGAGAGGGTGAGGGAGGGGCAGTCGGAGAGTCTGCCTCTCCCTGTTGGGGAGTACGTATAGCGCGTACAATCCAAAGTATGCTGAAAAGCACGATAGTTTCAACTATAGTTTCAACTACACCCTTGGCTTGTAAACAAGTAGTTCTGCTACGAAACGCGGTGGCTAGGTAAACGGTCTGAAACTGTCTAAAATACACATACGGTAAAAAAATGGAAAAGTGGGCATTTGCTATCGGTATTGATTTTTTTCCCACCAAAAATACAGTTTAGAATAAAAAAAACAATAACAAAACGATCATTAAACCGAATAAAGTTTACATTTATGTGACGAAAGCCCACTCCTCCCCCTTATTCAAGTTCTTGCTCCCTAATCATCCCTTCCCTATATAAAAGTTCCCGCTCCCGGTCTCCACCTGGGTGGGACAGTGAGTCCAACTTCCCCCTTCCCCCCTCCTTTGTGTTGATTGCGCATGAGTATTTATTTTGGAATTTTTACCTACCAAGTTTCTGTGCCCTTCCTCGTATGCCGCGGCTTGTGCTCTGTATTGGGCTCTTGTTGCAATACAATTAAAACATAAAAAACACATGTTTTTAGGATAGGTTGTCACCCCCACCCATAAAGCTGCATGTATGTTGTATGATTTATAGGGCATTCTTCCCCCCACCCCGACACTCGGTTCCCCCCCGCCCCCGACGGAGATCCCCATAGTTCAGAGCATTGAGGAATTTCACCTCCTGCCTATGTATGGTTCTGAAGCACTGAAAGTCCTCCCCCCTGCGGTTTTTCCGTCCCTCGTCCCAGAAACCATCGGCATATTGTACCAGGCTTGCGTGCTTACCACAATAAAAAATATATTACCACGAACGAAATAACGAATATCGTTAAATCCAATTAACGCATATCAGTGTACACCTGTATAGAAGATCATGGGACCAGAATCAGCGCTCGAGATTTGAGGTGCAAGCATTAAGGATAAGCCACTGTGAGAAGCTGGGTGTCGCCAGTGTTGGTGCGGAATATGATGTTGAAGCTGTGAATGAGGTTTATAATTACCAAAATGTACAGATACACGAGTAACGGATCAAGAACTGAGGCTCGTGATATTCAGCAGATAATGTGGAAACAGAAGAGTTTCAAAAACGGATGAAGGAGCATCTGGTAGTGAGGCAAGGTGCAAAGCACTTGAGCGTGAATCCGCTTAAGGCAAACTCCGTCCACAAAAGTAAAATAAGATTCTATCATTAATGGTATCAAAAGCTGTGGAAATATATAGGCTCACTACGGTAACAATAGAGCCAGAAATAATTAGAATTTTCAAGCATTTTGACAAATGCGGTCTTTATGAAATTACACGGGTAGTAGCTGGGTTGCAGAAATGAAATGAGACGTGGTCCTTAATTCGGAATAGGATGACATGTACTAAGATTTTTGAGACTGTTGATAGGTTTGCGATTGGACAGTAATTAAAAGGATCGTTTCAGTTTGAAACAATTTTCTTGAGCAGTGGGGTCACCTGGCTAAAGAATTCAGAAAAGTATGAAACAGGTTTGATGGGTACACAGACAGTAATGCAAGACGAAGCGGATGCAACATAAATTAAACAGATGAGTTTTTACATTCAGGAATGATGAGAAATGCAATAAAAAGGGACTTGCATACGACATTCGAGGAAGGAGTTGGACAGATCGTGTGACTCAAATTAACAAACATTGAAGAGTTTGCAAGTAAATAATCCCAAAAGATAGCTCGTTTACTGTTAATCTTCGTGTTTTTTCTTTTACCTTGTAAATAATGTAATTTCCCCATTCATGACCACATCAAATGTGCTCGGTTTTGTACACCAGCATATTTTGTTACAGGCATTCTGAAACGATCGAGCCAGGAGTGGTAGCACGTAACTGCGATCCGGAAACTTTTCGAGGTGAGGATCGGTAGAACACCCAGATGTGTAAAACTTTGAACTCAGCTGGGTTGAGAGTTGGCCAAGAGGTACCTGCATACCAAATGGGTTCATAATACACATCCGTGTGGACCCAGCAGTTATACCTTTTTAAGGATGTTTTTTTTCTCTACAAATACTCATTAAATCTCACACACAAAGCACTCATTATTTTGAATTGGCCAAACACCCGAGAGAGATCCAGTGAGACTCTCCTGGACAAATACATTTGCTATTATAACCACAAAGAAGACAATTTATTGCAACACCAACGTGCTTACAGACAATGGCGGAGCCAGGATTTTCAGGTAGGGGGAGCAACACCTCCAGCAATGAAAAATGATAGGAGTTGTTAGTAGTAAGGACTTGTCCCTTGCTTTTTATTCAACGCGTGTGCGGCGATGGCGCAGCCATCGATCGAGGGTCGAATTCGAACCGCGTTGTGTGATCGGCATCGCGCTCGCTGAAGGTGAATGCCTTCAGGGAAGTTGTGGACTGTATACGCAACTGCGCACAATTCTGTGAGTCACTTATAACCGCTTTACCGTTACTTATTGACAATTATGGACTATTGTCCTATCATCTCATATAATCCCTGGCACATACTAATATGCTACACAGTGGCTGTGGGGGTCGCCAGTGCTTGCAGATATGATAAAACCCATCAACTTTTTGAACAGCACGATGACTTTGCACAAACCCTATATCTGGAACTACCTACAATGTAATTTAATACAAATTTTAAAGAACCGAGAGGGAACATGAAACTCTCATTTATCCAATTCACAACATATGTCAATGTTGACTCACAATAACATAACACTCCGGTGGATTTTTTAGTTATGGACAATATAAAATAAGGGTTAGGGTTAAATATAAAATGATAAGAAAATATGAAACTCATCAGAGCAGAAAATATGAAGATTACTTCAATTTGGTTATATGAATCCACTAACATTTTATTACATTGTCATGAAATACTAAATGTATGTAGGAAGTAACAATATTTTTTTAAAGCCTTTGTATTTTTAACAATTATTAGGCCACTATATTTCTTATCAGAATTTTGCAGAAGAGAGTCCCATTACAACATCTGTTGTTTCTTCACTCAGCGCTGACAGTGCAAATTGGCCCACAAACCATATTGCAATAAAACTTGAAATCATAAAAAATATTGTAAAAAAAATAATCCTGTAACCTGTTCATAGTTATTAATGTTAATCATAAAAAGAGAAAAAGCGTACTCGCATTTAATTAATGAACATTTTATTTCCGGTTACGTATCAAAATTGTACTTAGTAAAATTTGTGAAAAAAGTTCAATGTTTCATACCATATACAGTATTCAGAATGTCGCAGAAGACAGCCCCATTACAACATCTGTTGTTTCTTCACTCAGAACTAACGGTGCATATTGGCCCATAACCATATTGCAATGGACTTCAATTTATTAAACTATTATTGAAATCATCCTTTATCCTGTCAATATATAATGAAAATCATCAAAATGTAAAATGCATACTAGCATTTAATTCAAGGATAGTTCAGATTTTGTTATAAAATGTATTTGGTATTTCATTTCATCGTTCTTAATGTTGTTGCTGCAATCATTTCACATTATCTGCATCATCATGTATGATATTGGGAAAACGCTGATAAAATGGATATATAAGGAGGTCCTCAGATGAGTGGCTCATCACTTCTGACTCCCTTCGCAGGATCATCGCTGATCACCTCCAAAAGCAATCACCATGCCTATCGTCGACACTGGAAGTGTTGCGCCTCTGAGCGCTGCTGAGAAGACCAAAATCCGCAGCGCGTGGGCCCCCGTGTACTCCAATTATGAGACCTCTGGTGTGGACATCCTGGTGAAGTAAGGCAATATTTCATTACGTTAAATGAACACCTTTAATTCATATATTTCATATTAACATAGCAATCGTGTTGAGATGGACAGTGGGAACGCAACACACATATGCTGTTTTGATTGTGACCACTGTATGTAGGGTACACAAATTCTTAAAAATATATATTTAAATTTCCAAAATATAAGTCTAAGTCGTGTGATAATTACTTGGATTTTTGTCATTACCATTTTCCCCGATATATTGCATCTTCTGCTGGACAAACAACATCTTTACTTAGGTGTACTTTTACATTGATCTATTTTTTTATGGTCAACTGTCTGGCCAACTTGAGAATTAAGTTAAATCACAGAATGTTGCTTCCTTCAAAACAGGTTTTTCACCAGCACCCCCGCTGCTCAGGAATTCTTCCCCAAGTTCAAGGGGCTGACTACGGCTGATCAGCTCAAGAAATCCGCGGACGTGCGCTGGCACGCCGAGAGGATCATCAACGCCGTCAACGATGCCGTGGTGTCCATGGATGACACCGAGAAGATGAGCATGAAGCTTAGGGATCTGAGTGGCAAGCACGCCAAAAGCTTCCAGGTCGACCCCCAGTACTTCAAGGTAACGCATGCAGTGAACATAACGATCAATCACTACTGGTTGGCTCTTGGGTGACTGCTGGCTACAGCTGTTAGCAAGATTGGTACAGTGTCACTAAATAACATACCTCTCAATCCATGTTATGCACTGCCTTTGGATTCACCTAAAACTTCCCATAGTTAAAATTAAAAATGGATTCTACTCAGTAGGTGTGTAAAGATCCTTCACTCTCCGCTCACTATTCGATACATTTTCACGATTCAGTTTTCAATTCCATTGAACAATTATTTTTATGAATCCCGTGGTGAATATAGTGGCCTAGTGGTAGCAGGGATCATGGAAAGCCATGTTTGCACAAAGTACAGAAGTAAAAAAAAAAGTTTTTTCTTCACTATTCAATACTAGTGTAATGAAAGATAACCTATTTTATTTGCCAAATCAATGCATTGTTAGACCCTTAATGATACGTAACATGTTATGTTGAACAAAGTACGATACTGGACAATTCACTGCTAATTGTTATGTAAAGAGTATGGGAATACCCACCTATTCCAAGAAGTGTGGCCAGTATGAAAGTCTAAGCCAAAACACCCTCAAGAGGTGCTCTTGAGAGATCACCTCGTGGTTTAAGAGAGACATTTTAGCGCTGTGCCTTTACATACATATTTTGATGCAGTTTTTTTGTGGACAATACCCAATTTCTCTCGGTGGGACTTTTATGTGACGTGGACGACATTCAGTCAAGACAGTTGCAATGAGTCCTAAGGAATTTTCTCTGATGTCTTTCCAGGTCCTGGCAGCTGTGATTGCTGACACCGTTGCCGCAGGCGATGCCGGCTTCGAGAAGCTCATGAGCATGATTTGCATCCTGCTCAGGTCCGCCTACTAAACCAACATGCACGGCTATTCATGCAAGAGCGCCACTGTCATGCTTTCGCCACATGATTTGTACCAATTGCTGTAGACAGAGAGAAAGAATATATTTGAGAATTAAGCATCGTTCTAAGTTCTTTCTTTTTGTCAATGACAATGCTGGTATTAATCAAATGAATGTATCTTTCCAATGAAAGAAATAATAAAACCTCCCTGCATCCAGATTTTGTATGTTTGCAATTTTTCGTGGTATTGTTACAATGACTCAAACGAATGTCCTTTGTTGCGTGGATGCTACCATGGTGAAATGGTTAGCATATATTGGAATTGAAATTCAGATGTCACCGATTAGATCTCCTGGCTCAAGAGTTGATATAATGGTGAAGTTTATTCAATCCCCCAAACTCTGTTCATCCAACAGCAATAATGGGTACACTACAGTTAATAGATAGGCAGGTCGTCTTTGTTTGGGGGTTAAGTGTAGCTACATCCACCTCTTCAAATATATCTTGCCATCCTGAAAGTGGACGAAATCCCCACTTAGAAGGGCACTCTAGAGCTCGCTGTACAATAGACCCTTCCGCCAACATAGGCGTGATAACTTTTCATGCACTACAAATTCTATTTTTTTAAATAAATGAATCCAACATCACACCAGCCAATATTTTGTATCCATGTAATCCATGGTGAAATGGTGGTGCAGTTGTTAGTGCACTGCACTATTCAGCATCTGCTGGCACACATTGATTTGCCAATGAAAAACGTGTCATTTGCCAATATTGGCATTTTAGAAAGACTCGGCATATGCGGGTCCATCTGGAAAACTGGCGGAGTCAGAACTGTCGGTAAATGTATCTCCAGTGACCTAGACTATCGTGACATTTCTAGACACTTGAAAAAATATCAAGGGCCAAATTGTGGTAGCCAATAGTTGTGTTTTTGGGTAAGAGGAACAAACTACTTATTTAAATCTCCAGTACAGACAGTCCCCGGATTACGGAAGAGCCGACTTACGGAAATCTGACTTTGATATTCCTGAAAAAAGCACCGTACACCAATGCTGTGTGCAAAAAAATCCCAGTGGGATGCAAGTCAAACAACAACAACAACAACAACCACAAGACAACTTAGATTAAGGCCATCAGTCTAACTCCGTACTACAACAAAACAAACATGTCCAAACCAAAACACGTTTTCGAAATCACCAAAAAATAAAGCCATAATTGCAACTTAACAGTGATCATAGGGATTGTGACCGAATTTTTACAATTAACTACATAAATAACATGTAACACCAAATCCTAGAGCCATAGCTGGCTGCACGAGTTACTCCACAACAACAGAAGCATCAGTCGGAGTATCAAACTTTTCAATGCACCTTTAAGATCAGCACGCTAAATCAAAATACAGATAATACTTTGCAGCGTCATCCGGAGCGAAACATTTTATTTTATTTTACGCCAATGAATAGCAGTGGCAGCTAGGGGTGTACAACTCCTCTAGATCAGTTTTGAGAGAAGATCTCATTGGTAGCGATTCCAGTTGCAGTTTATTGGCAACAGCATTCCAGACTCTGGGGCATCAATAGCAAAGACCGTTCCTCCAGTTTTTGTACGGCAATAGGGAATGTGAAGCTGATAAATGAGCGAAGACCTGAGGTCAAATTTGTTCTTTGAAACAGAGAGGAGATCCAGCAGGTAGTCTGCGGATTTTTTGTAAGTACCTCGTGAATAAATAAGATCTGGTGCACAAACCGTCGAACATTAAGATATGTTAAGTTTGACCCAATATAGAAATCACAGTGATGAGTCCTATATGGGCAGTTCAATGTAAATCTTAAGGCCGAGTGATAGATAGAATCAAGCTTCTTCAGTACAGTACTTGGGGCTGATTTATACACGATGTCACAGTAGTCAAGTAGAGGCAGTATGGTAGCTTTTATCAATTCCAAACGAAACAGCCCCACTGCTTGTGTTGATACAGAAAACCATTTTTTATTTTTTGTATTTTTACCAATATAATCAATGTGATCTTCAAAATTCAGTTTTGATTCCAGGATGACCCCAAGATAATTATAGACCTTGACTTGCTCTATTTGATAATTATTTAAGGAATGTTATTGGAGAAAAATAACTTCCTGCTTTAGTACTGGTGAGAAGCATAGCACCTTGGTTTTGGAGGTATTCAGGACTAGTTTAAGAGCAACTAGCTGATGTTGTAGTTTGTTGTAGTTTGTTGAAATCACCCTGTAGTGGGTGAGGTGGCCGATGTCCTCAACACAATTAGAAAGCCACTTGGAACTATGTGCTTTTAAGTCTAGGTTGAAAACTCATCTCTTTTATATTATCATTTGTTGTTGTGTTTCATTAGTTCCCCCCGATTAGCACATCCGATTAGCACGGTTGGCGCTACGTACGGTGCGAAAGAAGTTCGACATACATACAAAATGGCGGCCGTTTTGGCGGGAAACGGTCGTCGTTCCCCACCAATCAGGTGGCGGCTGATGTCCCACACCTGTCAACCCCTTATCAGTGCCCTACCTTAGGGGCCGTCCATAAATGACGTCACGCACCTAGTGGGAGGGGGGTCGGACATTTGTGATGAGAGGGATGTGACGTCACATCAAAATGCGCAATTTTAAATAAATATAGACAACACGTTCTACTTAATTAAATAGACTTTTTAATAAATGTTTTCTCCTACAACATCAGAGTGCAGCGCCACATTAAATACACACCACAATGACAATAGATTAAAGCGGTTTGAAGCATGTTCTATTTTGGGGGGGGTAGGCAGAGCTTCTTGGTCACCCCGTGCCCTTATAGATCTCAACGTTCATCCTACAAAGTCCCATCACATAGGAGAAACACAAACAAATAGACACTCACCCCTATTACACTCACCACTGCATATCTGTCAACCCCTTAGCACTGCCCTACCTTTTTACGGAAGAATTCAGACCTTATTGGTCACCCCGTGCCCCGAATAAATCTCAAAGTTCACCCGACAAAGTCCCTTCACAAGGGAGAAACACAAACAAATAGACAAAAATATGTGTTTTTGTTGTTTCCCGTATTGAAACAACTATACGCCGTGTGGACCTGAAAACACAATATCCCTGTACAAGAATTGGGGGTTAAACTGTATGGGTTGACACGATATGATGTCCTCAACATTAACTGGCGGCCGTTTTGGCTAAAAACGTCTCCCTTACCTCCTCCTTGAGTCATTATAGTGCAGTATTGTTTCAATGGGAGAAAAAATAAAACACACACAAAGCAACGTCGCTACCTACTGGCAGACTATAGCCAGTAGTAATAGGTGTTTACCCTTTTATCTGGCACAAAAACTGACACCTTTATTCAAGGCATCATGTTTGCAATAACCACAACACAAGCAGTCAAAATGCAAACAAAACGAGACAACTCTGATAATGATATTGGCACTGTCCTTGAAATTGATTGGTCCACACCCGAGACGGCTTTTCTTAGAGCCCTTAGTCTCCACTGGTGTTGGACCAGATGACGCCAAAAGGCGTAAAACTCAAAAACAGCGCACTATCAGAGTATTGAGAGCTCGGGGTAAGCATTTACATGATGAAGAGGTCTCATAATGTAAGACTATAGCCATTTCAGGCCGTTGCTGTACCCAGCCAGTGCCACATCGGGATAGTTGCCACTAGGGGTTACCCCTGATTAAACACTGCCTCAGGGCATGACAATGGTCGAACTGAGACGTGACAAGGCAATGTGAGATACAAATCCTTCTGTATCATTGTTCTTCGGGATTATTGTAGCACTGTGAGTTATTGCATCGACTTTAACAACAACAATAATTATAATACTGCAGTTCATTTGGTGTTCGGGCTATTTTTACACCGCAAGGCTTCGTACAAAGGTGCCCATGCTTCAGACGGCCTGCAGTGGTTTCACAATAGGGGGGTTGTTGCCATGGCTAATCACAATTGAGTCATTTGTATAAATGTTTGGAATGTGGAAAATTTATTCAACAAGTAAAATCTCGGAACGTGAATTATTTTTTAAGCTCCCCCCCCATCTTCATTGTCCAAGACTTCGTACCGAGTAGAACTTCTTTCGTACGTAGCCAACCGTGCTAATCGAATGTGCGAGGCGGGGGGGATGGACAACAAACTAAACACAAAGGAGCAAAAATCTTGACCTGAAAGCTTTCGTGACTGCAGGAATCCATATTCTTTGGGTCTTTCGGTAAAGTCACGTAGATAGGTTCAAAGAAAATAACAAAAAAAACTACGTTTCGATCGCAACACAAGCGTTCGTCATCAGGATGACCTATGTACGTGACTTTACCAAAAAACCCAAAGAATACGAAGGAGCAGTCCGACGCCTTGAGTTTGTCTCCTTGACGGCTTGTGCGTCAAAAGTTGCTCCGAAATGTTTCACCTATTGCGAGGTAATGGCGCCCTCTGGTGGGTGCGGGCGTTTCATTTGACACCTGCCGTTTAAATTTTGATTTTAAAGCTTTCGTAACTGCAGGGATTCTTATTCTTGGTTCTTTCGGTAAAGTCAAGTAGAAGGGAAACAATACGTGACTTTACCGAAAGAACCAAGAATACCTTCCGTTGATTTGACCGCTTTGGAGTTACCACCGAGGAATTGCTGGGGGTCGAAATCAGTTGCAGGCAACCCCGATTAAACTTCATACCTGTTAACCCCTACCCTATTACAGACGAATTCAGACCTTGTTGGTCACCCCGTGCCCTTTATAAATCTCAACGTTGATCCTACAAAGTCCCATCACAAGGGAGAAGCACAAATACATTTCCCTGTACAAGAAAACGGGGTAATCCGTTTGGGTTTACACGGCATGAAACTGGGTTCTCAAATGTAGAAAGTCGACGGGGTCACTCCAGTCACCAATTACTGCACACACAAACAAAAACTGTTTCCGCGCATGTTTTTCCCGTTTCACTAAGGGGCCGTCCATAATTGACGTCACGCGATTTTGGCCGATTTTTGACCCCCCCCCTCCCCCCTCGTCACAAGGCATCACAAAAAGTCAGACCCCCCTCAAATATGACGTCACTAAGCTCTGCCCCCCCCCCCAAACCATATTTCCATTTTGAAAATAAACCATGCTTGAAATCACTTTAAACTATTGTCATTGTAGGGTGTATTTCATGTGGCACTGCACTCTGATGTTGTAGGAGAAAACATGTATTAAAAAGGTGTTGGAAAGCTGAAATTTAGCATAAAATTCACTTGAACATATTCAACGTCTAACTAAAACTGCAGATGTTTAGAATATTATATTGAAATTCTCTAATAATTATAAACTATTTAAAGTAATTATAACTATTAAAAAAATACTTGAAACTTTGTAGTAGAGTGAAGCAAAATGGAGAGTACAATTATAACAATCACATATTCATTTCACAGAATGAAAAGCCCTGGTAGAATCATTAAAATAAAAATGTTTAATAACAATCATTCAAAAAATGTACAAAATTTATGCTTCTCCATTCTCCCATGGAGAAGCAAAATGCTCCTTCATGGAATAAATAAAAGGTGATATTAGTAAATTTAAATAATCAAACAGTTACTTATGATAATTAATAAAAAAAATAGTATTGTTATACCAATTCTATTGTTTATATTTATTTAAAGTTGCGCATTTTGATGTGACGTCACATTTCTCAAACCCCCCTTCGTCACAAATGTCTGACCCCCCTCCCCCCTAGGTGTGTGACGTAATTTATGGACGGCCCCTAAACATTGACTAATTTGCATGTCAGAAATAAAACTATGTATCGGTTCCATAGGCATGTAACATTTTCTCTGCAATAGGGAACCTCCTAGTGTTGATATTTTTTTTTTAAAAAAGTTAACTTAAGGCGATTAAATAGCTGTTGTGGCCATCCGATCTACGGTGGATGCTGTGCTTGCACTCAACCCCCTTGTGGAGCTGCACCGTGAGTTTGACCGCCCATTGCCTGTCGCTCTCATTCATTTCAGGTGGATTTTGACTCTGTGGATCGATCCTCATTCTGGTTTGCCCTGAGATGGATTGGGGGTCCCTGGTATCCTGCTGGACTCTTGTGAAAGATCTGCATGCAGGCACAAACATAAGGGTTCGTATTGCGTCCGGGCTTTTCCCTCGGAGACTACATCTAAAGTACGTCAAGAATGCGTCCTCGCACCGGCGCTGTTCTGTCGGGCGATAGCCTGGTTCTTTTAAAACATGACCCACGACCTTGACTGGCATCAATTCACTGACCTCGACGATGCCGACGATGCAGCTTTGTCTGTCGAGAAGCCTGAAACATTCACACCAGTCTTCCAAAATGTCCACAACAATGCGATAAAAATGGGACTCGTGGCAGAAAACAAGTTCAGAATTTGGGCTCCCGACCTCCAGAAGCACCCTGCGCAATGAACGGCAACACTGTCGAAGCAGTGGAGGAATTGTGGTGTCACGACAGCGAAGCCGCTCCGTGGGAGCCATCCATGCCTGTGGCGGGGGTGCTGCAGCAGAGAAGCCACCCAGCTTCCGTCACAGCTCTTCCACCACCACCCCCCACATGAACACACACACGCACTCACGTAGGCCCTCGTGGGGGGGGGGTCACCTGCCCCTGAGTTTTTAACCGAGGGCCCCCCTCGTGGGGGTGCTCCACGGTTTCTCAGTGCCAGGGAATTGGCAGACCCCCCCCCCCCAGGCCGAATGACACTGCGGCGCCGTGGATTAACTTAAAATTGTATGGCCACGGCGAACTCGCTGAGAACCGCAATGAGGACACACCCAAGGCACACGCGGATCAGCAGGCAGGTGGGGGTGGGGCGGTACAGGAGGTCCCTCATGCTGTGCACTTGGTTAAACAATAGAGGGCGGGCGTCGGAGATGGGGGCTGATACGATTGGCAGAGAGCAGGAAATCCGAGGCTCCTGATTGGATGAGAAGCCAGTGGATCGGCGGCGCGTAGGCTTTGAAGTAGGGGAATAAAAAGGGACGAAAAGGAGAAGCAAGCTCTCTTTTGCCCGGGGTCTTTTGGAGTGAGGGACCGAGGAGTGATCGTCCCCTGCTACTCGAACGTCCGTGAGACGGGTCGCAGAGCAGCCAGGTCCAACCCCCAGCAAAAGCCACATGCAGCCTCGCTTTTCCGCGACTTCCTACACCTCGAGATCGGAGCGTAAGTACGGAGAGGAGAGGTAAGTCTAAGAGGGAATATCCGTTAAAGAGAGTGAGTAGGGAGAGACGGGACAAATTGGGCCCTAGACCGTAGAGAGATAGGTTAGATCTGCCCTGCTGGTCCACACTGACACAGGTAGGGTGGCTTCATTAATCGAGGAATAAATCGCCAGTAGACATTAAACCGTGTCGTGTTGTCTCTGTGAGTACGGAGGAGGGGGGGGGGTGCATGGTGTGGTGATCCAGTGCGTTGTGGTGTCCTGTGTTTCCGCACGAGCGTGTATTCTGCCCGCGTGGGTGCGCTCGTCACTGCGCAGCTCGGGGTTAGCGTGGACGAGAGGGGCACAGCGGCGTATTCGCAAGGTGGTTAGTACTTTTTGTCAGTTTTGTTGTATGGTGCAGTGGCCTGGACATTGCTTCAAGCTGATTTGGATCAGCTACAATTCTTCCACATGCGATACCGGACGCTTTATTGGCGTCCGATGATTTGACTTAGTCCAAAATGTTACCATTGCATTCACTACAGGTCTACTCGCGATTGAGAGCTTAGATCGAAGGAGATGGCTGTCACTTTACGGACACATTGCCCGTCTTGAGGCACAAACTCCAGAAAACTGCGCACTTCAGTTGGACTGCGACCCTCAAAAATAATAGCGCCGTTCCTTGTTGTCGCCCCTGTGGTACATGGATCAAAATTTCCTCGTGACACTGGAATGGCAGCAAGAGCGGTGTTTGTGAATGCTGTCGCAGGTTACACGATTGGCGTAATGCTCCTTTTCTGACTATGCGTAAATTGCTTGACCATCCCTTTCTGCGGCCAGTCTCTTAGCGCATGAGGTATTTCAACTTTAATATTAGACTCCAAACGGATGCTCGTCTCACATGGCAATAACGCAATGAAATAAAAAGTAGGATGAAAACATGCTTGTTTTGACAATTGTAATTAACTTGTTGATATTTCAGGCTCACAGTGAGAAGTTGAGCAACTTTTATTATGAATTCACATTTGAGAAATGTAAACATAAGATAAACAGCACAGGTTCTTAATTGAGGCCTTTATTAAAGCACTGGCTAAGACAACCTCATGGATCCACAGTGATAGGACAACACCACAAGGAAGTGGCAACCCTAACCCTATCGCACACCACGCTTAGTACAAATATTGCAATAAAACTTGAAATCATAAAAATATTGTAAAAAAATAATTCTGTAACCTGTTCATAGTTATTAATGGTAATCATAAAAAGGGAAAAGCGTACTCGCATTTAATTGATGAACATTTTACTTCCGGTTACGTATCAAAATTGTACTTAGTAAAATTTGTGAAAAAAAGTTCAATGTTTCATACCATATACAGTATTCAGAATGTTGCAGAAGACAGCCCCATTACAACATCTGTTGTTTCTTCACTCAGAACTAACGGTGCATATTGGCCCATAACCATATTGCAATGGACTTCAATTTATTAAACTATTGTTGAAATTATCCTTTATCCTGTCAATATATAATGAAAATCATCAAAATGTAAAATGCATACAAGCATTTAATTCATGAATAGTTCAGATTTTGTTATAAAATGTATTTGGTATTTCATTTCATCGTTCTTAATGTTGTTGCTGCAATCATTTCACATTATCTGCATCATCAAGTATGATATTAGGAAAACGCTGATAAAATGGATATATAAGGAGGTCCTCAGATGAGTGGCTCATCACTTCTGACTCCCTTCGCAGGATCATCGCCGATCACCTCCAAAAGCAATCACCATGCCTATCGTCGACACTGGAAGTGTTGCGCCTCTGAGCGCTGCTGAGAAGACCAAAATCCGCAGCGCGTGGGCCCCGGTGTACTCCAATTATGAGACCTCTGGTGTGGACATCCTGGTGAAGTAAGGCAATATTTCATTACGTTAAATGAACACCTTCAATTCATATATTTGATATTAACATAGCAATCGTGTTGAAATGGACAGTGGGAACGCAACACACATATGCTGTTTTGATTGTGACCACTGTATGTAGGGTACACAAATTCTAAAAAATATATATTTAAATTTCCAAAATATGTCTAAGTCGTGTGATAATTACTTGGATTTTTGTCATTACCATTTTCCCCGATATATTGCATCTTCTGCTGGACAAACAACATCTTTACTTAGGTGTACTTTTACATTGATCTATTTTTTTATGGTCAACTGTCTGGCCAACTTAATAATTAATTTAAATCACAGAATGTTGCTTCCTTCAAAACAGGTTCTTCACCAGCACCCCCGCTGCTCAGGAATTCTTCCCCAAGTTCAAGGGGCTGACTACGGCTGATCAGCTCAAGAAATCCGCGGACGTGCGCTGGCACGCCGAGAGGATCATCAACGCCGTCAACGATGCCGTGGTGTCCATGGATGACACCGAGAAGATGAGCATGAAGCTTAGGGATCTGAGTGGCAAGCACGCCAAAAGCTTCCAGGTCGACCCCCAGTACTTCAAGGTAACGCATGCAGTGAACATAACGATCAATCACTACTGGTTGGCTCTTGGGTGACTGCTGGCTACAGCTGTTAGCAAGATTGGTACAGTGTCACTAAATAACATACCTCTCAATCCATGTTATGCACTGCCTTTGGATTCACCTAAAACTTCCCATAGTTAAAATTAAAATGGATTCTACTCAGTAGGTGTGTAAAGATCCTTCACTCTCCGCTCACTATTCGATACATTTTCACGATTCAGTTTTCAATTCCATTGTAACATGTTATGTTGAACAAAGTACGATACTGGACAATTCACTGCTAATTGTTATGTAAAGAGTATGGGAATACCCACCTATTCCAAGAAGTGTGGCCAGTATGAAAGTCTAAGTCAAAACACCCTCAAGAGGTGCTCTTGAGAGATCACCTCGTGGTTTAAGAGAGACATTTTAGGGCTGTACCTTTACATACATATTTTGATGCAGTTTTTTTTTTACAATACCCAATTTCTCTCGGCGGGACCTTTATGTGACGTGGACGAAAATTCAGTCAAGACAGTTGCAATGAGTCCTAAGGAATTTTCTCTGATGTCTTTCCAGGTCCTGGCAGCTGTGATTGCTGACACCGTTGCCGCAGGCGATGCCGGCTTCGAGAAGCTCATGAGCATGATTTGCATCCTGCTCAGGTCCGCCTACTAAACCAACATGCACGGCCATTCATGCAAGAGCGCCACTGTCATGCTTTCGCCACATGATTTGTACCAGTTGCTGTAGACAGAGAGAAATAATATATTTGAGAATTAAGCATCGTTCTAAGTTCTTTCTTTTTGTCAATGACAATGCTGGTATTAATCAAATGAATGTATCTTTCCAATGAAAAAAATAATAAAACCTCCCTGCATCCAGATTTTGTATGTTTGCATTTTTTCGTGGTATTGTTACAATGACTCAAACGAATGTCTTTTGTTGCGTGGATGCTACCATGGTGAAATGGTTAGCATATATTGGAATTGAAATTCAGATGTCACCGATTAGATCTCCTGGCTCAAGAGTTGATATAATGGGGAAGTTTATTCAATCCCCCAAACTCTGTTCATCCAACAGCAATAATGGGTACACTACAGTTAATAGATAGGCAGGTCGTCTTTGTTTGGTGGTTAAGTGTAGCTACATCCACCTCTTCAAATATATCTTGCCATCCTGAAAGTGGACGAAATCCCCACTTAGAAGGGCTCTCTAGAGCTCGCTGTACAATAAACCCTTCCGCCAACATAGGCGTGATAACTTTTCATGCACTACAAATTCTATTTTTTTAAATAAATGAATCCAACATCACACCAGCCATTATTTTGTATCCATGTAATCCATGGTGAAATGGTGGTGCAGTTGTTAGTGCACTGCACTATTCAGCATCTGCTGGCACACATTGATTTGCCAATGAAAAACGTGTCATTTGCCAATATTGGCATTTTAGAAAGACTCGGCATATGCGGGTCCATCTGGAAAACTGGCGGAGTAAGAACTGTCGGTAAATGTATCTCCAGTGACCTAGACTATCGTGACATTTCTAGACACTTGAAAAAATATCAAGGGCCAAATTGTGGTAGCCAATAGTTGTGTTTTTGGGTAAGAGGAACAAACTACTTATTTAAATCTCCAGTACAGACTGTCCCCGGATTACGGAAGACCCGACTTACGGAAATCTGACTTTGATATTCCTGAAAAAAGCACCGTACACCAACGCTGTGTGCAAAAAAATCCCAGTGGGATGCAAGTCAAACAACAACAACAACAACCACAAGACAACTTAGATTAAGGCCATCAGTCTAACTCCGTACTACAACAAAACAAACATGTCCAAACCAAAACACGTTTTCGAAATCACCAAAAAAAAAGCCATAATTGCAACGTAACAGTGATCACAGGGATTGTGACCGAATTTTTACAATGAACTACATAAATAACATGTAACACCAAATCCTAGAGCCATAGCTGGCTGCATGAGTTACTCCACAACAACAGAAGCATCAGTCGGAGTATCAAACTTTTCAATGCACCTTTAAGATCAGCACGCTAAATCAAAATACAGATAATACTTTGCAGCGTCATCCGGAGCGAAACATTTTATTTTATTTTACGCCAATGAATAGCAGTGGCAGCTAGGGGTGTACAACTCCTCTAGATCAGTTTTGAGAGAAGATCTCATTGGTAGCGATTCCAGTTGCAGTTTATTGGCAACAGCATTCCAGACTCTGGGGGCATCAATAGCAAAGGCCGTTCCTCCAGTTTTTGTACGGCAATAGGGAATGTGAAGCTGGTAAATGAGCGAAGACCTGAGGTCAAATTTGTTCTTTGAAACAGAGAGGAGATCCAGCAGGTAGTCTGCGGATTTTTTTGTAAGTACCTCGTGAATAAATAAGATCTGGTGCACAAACCGTCGAACATTAAGAGATGTTAAGTTTGACCCAATGAAGGGATCACAGTGATGAGTCCAATATGGGCAGTTCAATGTAAATCTTAAGGCCGAGTGATAGATGGAATCAAGCTTCTTCAGTACAGTACTTGGGGCTGATGTCACAGTAGTCAAGTAGAGGCAGTATGGTAGCTTTTATCAATTCCAAACGGAACATTGGGGGGAAGCAGTGCTTGTGTCGATACAGAAAACCATTTTTTGTCTTTTTACCAATATAATCAATGTGATCTTCAAAATTCAGTTTTGAATCCAGGATGACCCCAAGATACTTATAGATCTTGACTTGCTCTCTTTGATAATTATTTAAGGAATGTAATTGGGGAAAAATAACTTCCTGCTTTAGTGCTGGTGAGAAGCATAGCACCTTGGTTTTGGAGGTATTCAGGACTAGTTTAAGAGCAACTAGCTGATGTTGTAGTTTGTTGTAGTTTGTTGAAATCACCCTGGTGGCCGATGTCCTCAACACAATTAGAAAGCCACTTGGAACTATGTGCTTTTAAGTCTAGGTTGAAAACTCATCTCTTTTATATTATCATTTGTTGTTGTGTTTCATTAGTTCCCCCCGATTAGCACATCCGATTAACACGGTTGGCGCTACGTACGGTGCGAAAGAAGTTCGACATACATACAAAATGGCGGCCGTTTTGGCTGGAAACGGTCGTCGTCCCCCACCAATCAGGTGGCGGCTGATGTCCCACACCTGTCAACCCCTTATCAGTGCCCTACCTTAGGGGCCGTCCATAAATGACGTCACGCACCTAGTGGGAGGGGGGTCGGACATTTGTGACGAGAGGGATGTGACGTCACATCAAAATGCGCAATTTTAAATAAATATGGACAACACGTTCTACTTAATTAAATAGACTTTTTAATAAATGTTTTCTCCTACAACATCAGAGTGCAGCGCCACATTAAATACACACCACAATGACAATAGATTAAAGCGGTTTGAAGCATGTTCTATTTTTTGGGGGGGTAGGCAGAGCTTCTTGGTCACCCCGTGCCCTTATAGATCTCAACGTTCATCCTACAAAGTCCCATCACATAGGAGAAACACAAACAAATAGACACTCACCCCTATTACACTCACCACTGCATATCTGTCAACCCCTTAGCACTGCCCTACCTTTTTAAGGAAGAATTCAGACCTTATTGGTCACCCCGTGCCCCGAATGAATCTCAAAGTTCACCCGACAAAGTCCCTTCACAAGGGAGAAACACAAACAAATAGACAAAAATATGTGTTTTTGTTGTTTCCCGTATTGAAACAACTATACGCCGTGTGGACCTGAAAACACAATATCCCTGTAAAAGAATTGGGGGGTTAAACTGTATGGGTTGACACGGTATGATGTCCTCAACGTTAACTGGCGGCCGTTTTGGCTAAAAACGTCTCCCTTACCTCCCCCTTGAGTCATTACAGTGCAGTATTGTTTCAATGGGAGAAAAAATAAAACACACACAAAGCAACGTCGCTACCTACTGGCAGACTATTGCCAGTAGTAATAGGTTTTTACCCTTTTATCTGGCACAAAAACTGACACCTTTATTCAAGGCATCATGTTTGCAATAACCACAACACAAGCAGTCAAAATGCAAACAAAACGAGACAACTCTGATAATGATATTGGCACTGTCCTTGAAATTGATTGGTCCACACCCGAGACGGCTTTTCTTAGAGCCCTTAGTCTCCACTGGTGTTGGACCAGATGACGCCAAAAGGCGTAAAACTCAAAAACAGCGCACTATCAGAGTATTGAGAGCTCGGGGTAAGCATTTACATGATGAAGAGGTCTCATAATGTAAGACTATAGCCATTTCAGGCCGTTGCTGTACCCACCCAGTGCCACATCGGGATAGTTGCCACTAGGGGTTACCCCTGATTAAACACTGCCTCAGGGCATGACAATGGTCGAGCTGAGACGTGACAAGGCAATGTGAGATACAAATCCTTCTGTATCATTGTTCTTCGGGATTATTGTAGCACTGTGAGTTATTGCATCGACTTTAACAACAACAATAATTATAATACTGCAGTTCATTTGGTGTTCGGGCTATTTTTACACCGCAAGGCTTCGTACAAAGGTGCCCATGCTTCAGACGGCCTGCAGTGGTTTCACAATAGGGGGCTTGTTGCCATGGCTAATCACAATTGAGTCATTTGTATAAATGTTTGGAATGTGGAAAATGTATTCAACAAGTAAATCTCGGAACGTGAATTATTTTTTAAGCTCCCCCCCCCATCTTCATTGTCCAAGACTTCGTACCGAGTAGAACTTCTTTCGTACGTAGCCAACCGTGCTAATCGAATGTGCGAAGCGGGGGGGATGGACAACAAACTAAACACAAAGGAGCAAAAATCTTGACCTGAAAGCTTTCGTGACTGCAGGAATCCATATTCTTTGGGTCTTTCGGTAAAGTCACGTAGATAGGTTCAAAGAAAATAACAAAAAAAACTACGTTTCGATCGCAACACAAGCGTTCGTCATCAGGATGACCTACGTACGTGACTTTACCAAAAAAACCCAAAGAATACGAAGGAGCAGTTCGACGCCTTGAGTTTGTCTCCTTGACGGCTTGTGCGTCAAAAGTTGCTCCGAAATGTTTCACCTTTTGCGAGGTAATGGCGCCCTCTGGTGGGTGCGGTCGTTTCATTTAACACCGTCCGTTTAAATTTTGATTTTAAAGCTTTCGTGACTGCAGGGATTCATATTCTTGGTTCTTTCGGTAAAGTCACGTAGAAAGGAAACAATACGTGACTTTACCGAAAGAACCAAGAATACCTTCCGTTGATTTGACCGCTTTGGAGTTACCACCGAGGAATTGCTGGGGGTCGAAATCAGTTGCAGGCAACCACGATTACACTTCATACCTGTTAACCCCTACCTTATTACAGACGAATTCAGACCTTGTTGGTCACCCCGTGCCCTTTATAAATCTCAACGTTGATCCTACAAAGTCTCATCACAAGGGAGAAGCACAAATAAATTTCACTGTACAAGAAAACGGGGTAATCCGTTTGGGTTTACACGGCATGAAACTGGGTTCTCAAATGTAGAAAGTCGACGGGGTCACTCCAGTCACCAATTACTGCACACACAAACAAAAACTGTTTCCACGCATGTTTTTCCCTTTTCACTAAGGGGCCGTCCATAATTGACGTCACGCGATTTTGGCCGATTTTTGACCCCCTCCCCCCTCGTCACAAGGCGTCACAAAAAGTCAGACCCCCCTCAAATATGACGTCACAAAGCTCTGCCCCCCCCCCCCAAACCATATTTCCATTTTGAAAATAAACCATGCTTCAAATCACTTTAAACTATTGTCATTGTAGGGCGTATTTCATGTGGCACTGCACTCTGATGTTGTAGGAGAAAACATGTATTTAAAAGGTGTTGGAAAGCTGAAATTTAGCATAAAATTCACTTGAACATATTCAACGTCTAACTAAAACTGCAGATGTTTAGAATATTATATTGAAATTCTCTAATAATTATAAAATATTTAAAGTAATTATAACTATTTAAAAAATACTTGAAACTTTGTAGTAGAGTGAAGCAAAATGGAGAGTACAATTATAACAATCACATATTCATTTCACAGAATGAAAAGCCCTGGTAGAATCATTAAAATAAAAATGTTTAATAACAATCATTCAAAAAATGTACAAAATGTATGCTTCTCCATTCTCCCATGGAGAAGCAAAATGCTCCTTCATGGAATAAATAAAAGGTGATCTTAGCAAATTTAAATAATCAAATAGTTACTTATGAAAATTAATAAAAATTAGTGTTGTTATACGAATTCTACTGTTTATATTTATTTAAAGTTGCGCATTTTGATGTGACGTCACATTTCTCAAACCCCCCCTCGTCACAAATGTCTGACCCCCCTCCCCCTCCTAGGTGTGTGACGTAATTTATGGACGGCCCCTGAACATTGGCTAATTTGCATGTCAGAAATAAAACTATGTATCGGTTCCACTGGCATGTAACATTTTCTCTGCAATAGGGAACCTCCTAGTGTTGATATTTTTTTTTTAAAGTTAACTTAAGGCGATTAAATAGCTGTTGTGGCCATCCGATCTACGGTGGATGCTGTGCTTGCACTCAACCCCCTTGTGGAGCTGCACCGTGAGTTTGACCGCCCATTGCCTGTCGCTCTCATTCATTTCAGGTGGATTTTGACTCTGTGGATCGATCCTCATTCTGGTTTGCCCTGAGATGGATTGGGGGTCCCTGGTATCATGCTGGACTCTTGTGAAAGATCTGCATGCAGGTACAAACATAAGGGTTCATGTTGTGTCCGGGCTTTTCCCTCGGAGACTACATCTAGAGTACGTCAAAAATGCGTACTCGCACCGCGCTGTTCTGTCGGGCGATAGCCTGGTTCTTTTAAAACATGACCCACGACCTTGACTGGCATCAATTCACTGACCTAGACGATGCCGACGATGCAGCTTTGTCTGTTGAGAAGCCTGAAACATTCACACCAGTCTTCCAAAATGTCCACAACAATGCGAGAAAAATGGGACTCGTGGCAGAAAACAAGTTGAGAATTTGGGCTCCCGACCTCCAGAAGCACCCTGCGCAATGAACGGCAACACTGTCGAAGCAGTGGAGGAATTGTGGTGACACGACAGCAAAGCCGCTCCGTGGGTGCCATCCATGCCTGCGGCGGGGGTGCTGCAGCAGAGAAGCCACCCGGCTTCCGTCACAGCTCTTCCACCACCACCCCCCACATGAACACACACACGCACTCACGTAGGCCCTCGTGGGGGGGGGGGGGGGGGGGTCACCTGCCCCTGAGTTTTTAACCGAGGGCCCCCCTCGTGGGAGTGCTCCACGGTTTCTCAGGGCCAGGGAATTGGCAGACCCCCCCCCCCTCCCCAGGCCGAATGACACTGCGGCGCCGTGGATTAACTTAAAATTGTATGGCCACGGCGAACTCGCTGAGAACCGCAATGAGGACACACCCAAGGCACACGCGGATCAGCAGGCAGGTGGGGGTGGGGCGGTACAGGAGGTCCCTCTTGCTGTGCACTTGGTTAAACAATAGAGGGCGGGCGTCGTAGAGGATGGCTGATACGATTGGCAGAGAGCGGGAAATCCGAGGCTCCTGATTGGATGAGAGGCCAGCGGATCGGCGGCGCGTGGGCTTTGAAGTAGGGGAATAAAAAGGGACAAAAAGGAGAAGCAAGCCTCTCTTTTGCCCGGGGTCTTTTGGAGTGAGGGACCAAGGAGTGATCGTCCCCTGCTACTCGAACGTCCGTGAGACGGGTCGCAGAGCAGCCAGGTCCAGCCCCCAGCAAAAGCCACATGCAGTCTCGCTTTTCCGCTACTTCCTACACCTCGAGATCGGAGCGTAAGTACGGAGAGGAGAGGTAAGTCTAAGAGGGAATATCCATTAAAGAGAGTGAGTAAAAAGAGATGGGACAAATTGGGCCCTAGACCGTAGAGAGATAGGTTAGATCTGCCCTGCTGGTCCACACTGACAAAGGTAGGGTGGCTTCATTAATCGAGGAATAAATCGCCAGTAGACATTAAACCGTGTCGTGTTGTCTCTGAGTACGGAGGAGGGAGGGGGGGGTGCATGGTGTGGTGATCCAGTGCGTTGTGGTGTCCTGTGTTTCTGCACGAGCGTGTATTCTGCCCGCGTGGGTGCGCTCGTCACTGCGCAGCTCGGGGTTAGCGTGGACGAGAGGGGCACAGCGGCGTATTCGCAAGGTGGTTAGTACTTTTTGTCAGTTTTGTTGTATGGTGCAGTGGCCTGGACATTGCTTCCAGCTGATTTGGATCAGCTGCAGTTCTTCCACATGCGATACCGGACGCTTTATTGGCGTCCGATGATTTGACTTAGTCCAAAATGTTACCATTGCATTCACTACAGGTCTACTCGCGATTGAGAGCTTAGATCGAAGGAGCTGGCTGTCACTTTACGGACACATTGCCCGTCTTGAGGCACAAACTCCAGAAAACTGCGCACTTCAGTTGGACTGCGACCCTCAAAAATAATAGCACCGTTCCTTGTTGTCGCCCCTGTGGTACATGGATCAAAATTTCCTCGTGACACTGGAATGGCAGCAAGAGCGGTGTTTGTGAATGCTGTCGCAGGTCACACGATTGGCGTAATGCTCCTTTTCTGACTATGCGTAAATTGCTTGACCATCCCTTTCTGCGGCCAGTCTCTTAGCGCATGAGGTATTTCAACTTTAATATTAGACTCCAAACGGATGCTCGTCTCACATGGCAATAACGCAAATGAAATAAAAAGTAGGATGAAAACATGCTTGTTTTGACAATTGTAATTAACTTGTTGATATTTCAGGCTCACAGTGAGAAGTTGAGCAACTTTTATTATGAATTCACATTTGAGAAATGTAAACATAAGATAAACAGCACAGGTTCTTAATTGAGGCCTTTATTAAAGCACTGGCTAAGACAACCTCATGGATCCACAGTGATAGGACAACACCACAAGGAAGTGGCAACCCTAACCCTATCGCACACCACGCTTAGTACAAAACTGTCTTAACTTCCAACACAAAAGGACTTTCACGGTAACCCATGTGGCTCTCTACATCCATTAATCACCGAACCTAAGACGCGAATTAAAATGCTTCACACAGAATAGTGCTTACACACACACTCAAGACTACAGGGGTAAAATTTATAAATTATGATTCACTGTGTTTTATTCATAGTAAGGTGCACATTTTCTTAGAAGACGGATTGTAATGTCTCACATGAGCAACATACATTTTCAGGGCTTTTACAAACTTCAACAGATAGGTCCTTATTTGTTCAAGAATGCTCATCGCGAGATGTTAAAGTGACATTTCCTCCACAAGTTATACTCGCATCCCAACAATTTGCAAACGAGCTCTCAAATATTATAAAGCCGCATCACCTTATTGCTGTTATACCAGCACATTAATGAGATATACCTCAATTTGACCAAATTATACAACACACATTGAACATGATTCAATGCACAAAGCTACAGAGCTAGACATGTGTGTTAATATCCATGAGTTGGCGAACACGTGACAAATGCTAAGGTAATACATTTCTCAAACCAAAATTTGGTGCTGCGTACCACCCTCAAAGAATTTAGAATTTTTATTATTATTAATTAAATACAAATTACCTTATTAATTTGTCAAAACTTGGCAGTTTGTGAGCTGAAGATTTTGCAGCTATATTTCAATTCATTGAACAGACTATGGACCAATAATATTTCTTAAACTACATGTACATTCATTTACACGCTACAAGTCAAATCGGGTGAGGGTCATATTTTAAACAAATGGAAATCTTACCCTGAGCAGCACAAATACGAACTCGCAGGACAATTTATCCAGCGAACAAATGTGCTGCTAAAATTCCATTTAAGCTTTTTTCGAAATTCATTAAGTGTTACACGTACAAGATGTGAAGTTATTTCATTGAACAAAGTGTGTATAAAACCGACAAAAGGCTAAATTTTGCAAAACTCAAATTTTTTTTGTAAGTCTTGAACGTTGGTGTGGTTGTAGGTTACTGTGAAAATGTCCTACATTCTATAACCTCTCTCTTTGGATCCATCTCTACCAGTCCTCCGCTGTGTTGCATGCTGCTGCTAATTGAATATTTTTCGTGCTAAACGTCAAGCTTGCAGGTTCGGCACACGTTTGAGCTCAGGTTTTGAATTGGGGCACTGTTCGAGACAGAAAAAACCTGAGAAAAAAAAGTTAGACAAGGAAACAGCATAAGAAAACAAATAAGCAGAAAATAAACTAACAAAAATACGGAGGAAAAACAACTTGGTAAAGCTGAATGGGAAGATGCAGAGGGAAGTGTTCAGAGAAGAGGGGACAACAGAGGATGGATGACAAAAAATACTTTAAATAAAAGTCACTGGTCCCAGGAAAGACAAAAAAACAGAAGAGCAAATGCGCGTGCGAACATGCAAGCTTGGAATGTGAGGGACTTTTACTGCTACTGAAACCTTGGATTGGCCTTGAATTGGGGGGTTGGTTGGGTGGAAGGATTTTGCATGGGGAAATATAGGAAGGTTGGATAGAAGAGTTGGGGGTGTGCGTGGGGTCAAGCATTGACTCCAGGCGGGAGGTGGGTGGGAGGCAGACCCAGCTTGTCTCCGCAAGAGGACTGCAGACAGGGGCCCAGCACGACTTCCTCCATCCCCGACAACAGCTCTTGCATCAGCAAACTGCAGGGATGGAGTGGGAGGGGCAAATACATCAGCATGCTAAGGTGAGAACGTCAAAATAAATGTTCTGTATGTGTAATGTCTGCAAAAATGCAGCTAACATGTTACTTATCCAACTCTGTGTCAATTTTTATTTTTTGGTGCCAGTTAAAAGGGTAAAACCTATTCCTATATCTTGTTTCTGGCAAAGGAGGTCTCATAATGTTAATGCTCACCCCGAGCCCTCAATACTCTGATAGTGCGCTGTTTTTGAGTTGTACGCCTTTTGGCGTCTTCTGGTCCAACACCAATGGAGACTAGGCTCTAAGAAAAGCTGTCTCGGGTGTGGACCAATCAAATTCAAGGACAGTGCATATTATTATCAGAGTTGTCTTTTTTGTTTGCATTTTGACTGCTTGTGTTGTGGTTATTGCAAACATGATGCCTTGAATAAAGCTGTCAGTTTTTGTGCCAGTTAAAAGGGTAAAACCTATTCCTATATCTGTGTCAATTCTTACGTTGTAGCTTTATTAAAGTCAAAGTTGAGTGCTCGATTAGTGCGAGGAAGTCAGGAGTCGGTGATGTATAACTAATAATTAATGGACATCAAAGAATTCATGGCTGAAAAAGGACATCTGCACTATTCACTCCAATAAGCATCGTTTAACAAATCTGGTAACTTCATTTGGAAGCAAACACAATCTAACGCTTTATAACCAATCAAAATAATTAGTCCAAGTCAATGGCACTCATGAGACAAGATTAAAATAGAAAGGTCTGTAATAATTAAAACTACAATATAGGTGGGGCAGTCGTGCAGTGGTTATCGCAATGCGCAAATGAACCCGGCAATTTGAGTGATTCCCGGCCACGGCTAACACCAGTGGCAAACAATATCTGGACCGGTCCTCGGGCTCCCCAGCCCACCACCCCCAACCTGCACTAACCATCGTGGCGAGATATTCAAATCCCCATGACCAAAATGACATGGGGAGTCCTTCATCCAATACTGTTTGACAAAGAGCTTTAAATTCATTTTAATACCTAAAACACCTAAACTAAAAAAACATTTTTATTTTACCAGGTAAGGCCCACTGAGCTATATAGCTCTTTTTCAGAAACAACCTGGCCACAAATGTTAGGGAAACGAAGTGACTTATCACTTGTAAATTTAAAGCAGCAACATATTTTGCTCAAATAAATATAAAGGGAAAACCGTGGGACCCGTAAAAAATCCATGCGACCACGGGGAGAACATGTCAGGGTCGGGATCAAACTCATGGAACTTCTGCATACCAGGAGAGGTCATTAACATCTCGCCACCATGGCGCCCAACCAATGTGGAGTGGCAGCGAGATGTGAATAACAGTAGCATGGGGCACTCACCGGTCCTCGCTGCTCATGACATAGTGCACAACAGGCTTCTGGAATCCGTTGAAGGTAGAGGCAGCGGCCAGGGTGTAGGCTCCCATGTGCTGAAAGATTAGCCAGTCTCCCAGGTGCAGCTCGGGGAGCTGGACGCACTCCAACACGCAGTCAAGTCCGTCGCAGGTAGGCCCCCACACAGATGTCTCGAACAGTGGCTCATCCAGATCTACTTTCTGCAGGTATACGGTCATATACAGACACAAAGTACGTGCAAACACATGTGAATGCAGGCGCACAAACACTCACACTAAGTGTCAATAAGAGATGCAATAATGCTACAAGCCAGATAATCTAGCATTCACTTTGTTAGTGTCACCTTTTCAAAGTCAATGGAAATGTGCTGTGTATCTAGTATAAATATTGGCCTACATTCACAACCCGTTCATGTAGTACACTGAAAATGACCATAACCTAAGACGTAGAGATGAGGCTGGATTGCGGGATAACGCGTACCCGATGTGCGAGAGGCAAGACGTTAGCGTGGTCGAAGAGGATGCAGTTGAAGGAGCCGTACACGCCGTCGTTGACATAGTACATGTACGCAGGTTGGTCATCTCGGCTCGCTTCCTCTGCAGACGCACAGTGCACCATCGCATAAATACACACAAACACTCCAGGGCTGTACAAGCTGTCCTACTGCAAAGGACAAACTGACTCGAGTTAATCTCAAGGGCTGTGGGCTAGGCAGTTCGGAGGTCGGCATGCCACCAACGGTTAACCCACGCAGTGGTGGCTCGTGACATTTCCACTAGGTAGGGCTATTGTGAGTAACCTCTGAAAATATGGTGTTCTAATTAAGAAAAACCTCGTCATTATTGGCCTTCCCGTGCAAGTGATGTAACTGTCTTATCTACCAACGGTAGGCATTTATAAACAATACGAAACAAAACAAAGCACTCAAATGCTGTCCCCATGAAACCTCAAGTCCACACTACACAACTCCTTTGACACTGCCAAAAACCTAGAGCGTGTAGGTTGTGAACTGCTATATTTGCAGTGCAACCTAGTGTTGTGACATGGTAATTACAGCTATGGGAGCCTTTTTCACCGCCATGAATGGATCACAAACGGCGTGACTAAAATGCAAAGCTAATCGCAATGAAGGGATATCTCTCACTGATGCCTTTACAGTCGCCCCGAGACCTCCACGAGGCACAAATCAGACTGTGTTGCAACTTAAAACGTTATCTTCATTAGGTAATTCACGCTGAAAGAATGATATTTTTTTAAAACACTAAACTATTTATCGAAAATTATTTTTATTACAAAAAATGTTTCTCATCTCCAGCTGCTTGGTGGGACGGTGCCCCAACGTCCCTAGTGGACAAACCGTGCCTGAATCCACGTTCTCTTAAGTGTTAGATGTGGAACTTGTTTCGCACAGTACGTAGCCAACCATGCTAAATCGGAGGTGCGGGGGGGGGGGAAAGACTAAACACATAAAGCAGTTCTGAAGAAATGAGTTTTCAATCTAGATTTTAAATGCATAGCTCCAATGGCTTCATAATATTGGAAGAGCATTAAAAACGGCTGCAGAAGCACATCTGAAAGCACGCGATGCAGTGACCATCTTTGTTTAATGGCTAGCCAACAGCCGCTGTGAGGATGACCGAAGTTGCGAGTTAATGGTCTCAGCCAGGGACACCAATGATTGCAAACGCATTCAAAAACAGAAAAAAAATTCGGTTTTGCACTTAATTTGCAAAGATATTCAGATGTGAATTAAAATATCGGTTTGACTATCTTGTAAAACTCATGACACAAATGCTGCCTTCTACTGTATGAATCAAGTCACTTGAAGGGGATCTCACAAGTAGTTCTGAGTTCCGAAGGGATACTTGTATTATTTGCCCCTATGCAGATAGCATAATCGGTATACAATTGGTGGTGGGTGATGGGGGTGGTGGAATTTTTTTTGAAGGAGTTCATTGTCTGCAGATCGCACCATTGTCCAGGCTGTTTTGGACCACGGCCTTCTTGGCGATGATACCGACAGCGAGCATGAAGGCCGAGGCCACGTAAAAACGCCCTGGCTCGGCAATCACGCGCACGCCGCTCTCCGCAGGGAAGTAGCGCTCCAGAGCCCCGTTCAGCACCCCTGCAATCTGCAAAACACGTTTTGAAAAAATGACATTCGTGGCATGGCACATACAACAAACGCGATCGTGTGTCGATATAGACGATATGCACACCATGAAAATACAAACAACAATATGCTTATTCTTAGTTTTTTCGGTAAAGTCACGTTGAAGAGAAACAACAAAATAACAAAATATATATAAAACAATAAAAAATTCTCACGACGTTTCGACCATAACTCAAACGGTCATCATCAGGTGTGTCGGTTTGTTATTTTGTTGTTTCTCTTCAACGTGACTTTACCGAAAAAACTAAGAATATGAATTACTGCAGTCACGAAAGCTTTAAATCAAAACAATATGCTTGTTTAATTCACCCATTAATAAATGCACTAACCTCTTCAAATGTAACTTTTGCATCGGGAGAACCAGGGAAACCACCTCCGATGTCAAGGAGACTCAAGCAATATCCAAAGTCCACCTGCAGCACAAGTGCAAACAAGGCAATAATTTTGGTAAATGTATTGTTGCTATGTGATCTTATTCCAGCTGTCAGGGGCTGCAACATTTGTGAAATAAAGTCCCACTTTGGACCTGCAATTTGCAAATTTGTTCAAAATCTTATTTTTCATTGCTTGCACTGCAACACCGCTGTGATTGAATGAAGGAGAAAAACATGAGTCCATCACGGCAACATGAAAGTAAACATTAAATTTGGGAAAAAACTGTAACGTGTTACTGCATGAGAGATTAGGGGTGCACTAAATCAGCCAATTACACTATACTAGCGGGAAGTACCCGGTGTGGCCCGGGGAAAAAACACATTTCAAAACTTATCTTAAAAACATAACATATACATACACAAATACTAAGCTATTGTGAAAGCCCAGCGTGCCATTTGTCCATCAACAAAATTATAAGAGGCTTGCAGAAGTCCAAAAACTTATAGAAAGTGGGGGGTAAATAGTTGATCCAAAAAGTTTCAGAAAATTGTCGACACCCCCACACCCCTCAAAAAATATGTTTACCCCCGTGTAGGGATATATACTTACCCACCATACAATAGAGTAGTATCTACCGACCCTACGGCAGTATCTACTGACTATACTAGTATCCACTGACTCTACAGTAGTACCTACTGACTCTATAGTAGTATCTGACTATAGTAGTGTCTGCAGACTCTATAGCAGTATCTTCTTACGATAGCAGTATCTGCTGACTCTATAGTCATATCTACCGACTCTGCAGCAGTATATAATGACTATAGTGGTCTCTACTGACTGTAGTATTATCTACTGTCTATAATAGTATTTACCGACTCCACATTAGTATCTACCAACTCTATAATAGTAACTACTGACTATAGTCGTATCCACTGACTGTATAGTAGTATCTACTGACTATAGTAGTAACTACTAACTCTATAGCAGTACCTACTGACTCTATAGTAGTATCTACAGACACTATAGTAGCAACTACTGACTATAGTCGTATCCACTGACTGTATAGTAGTATCTACTGACAATAGTAGTAACTACTAACTCTATAGCAGTACCTACTGACTCTAGTAGTATCTACGGACACTATAGTAGCAACTACTGACTATAGTAGTATCCACTGACTATACTAGTATGCACTGACTATAGTAGTAACTACTAACTCTATAATAGTATTTACTGACTGTAGTAGTATTTACTGACTGTAGTAGTATTTACTGACCGTAGTGGTATCTACTGACTATAGTAGTATTCACCGACTCTACAGTAGTATCTACAGACTCTATAGTAGTATTCACTGACTCTACAGTAGTATTTACAGACTCTACTAGTATCTAGTGACTCTACAGTAGTTTCTACTGACTTTAGTAGTATCTACCGCCTCTATAATAGTATATATCTACTCTATAGCAGTAGCTACTAACTCTACAGTAGTATATACTGACTATAGTAATATCTGACTGTAGTAGTATCTACCGACTCTAGAATAGTATATCGACTCTATAATACTAACTTCACAGAGTACCGTAGTGAGGCCTAGTCCCGTGCAGAGCCCCCGGCCTCGCCTAGATTGCCCAGCCAGCCAAGGTGGCGCCTTGGCAGGCTGGGGCTGGGCTGCTACCCCCCCCCCCCCCACCATCCAACTGCCGGCCCTACAGTAGTAGTATCTACGGACTCGAAAGTAGTAACTGCACACATTGGGGGGGGGGGGGGGAGGAGGACATCACACTGTGAAGAATTTACCTCAGCGTTGTGTTTTTTTTGTTGCATTTTGAACGCGAATGAGAATCCCCCCCCCCATCCCCACCACTCGAGTGTGCGTTGTTAGGGGTTAAAACAGGTCAGCGTATTCTCAGCATGCGCAGATGCGTGCTTGGCGCTGCCCTCAGCGTACTAATATAACAATAATAAATTGTTAATTTAACTACTTTACATTTGACGGATGGGAAAAACAAACAGCAATGTTTCGTCCGGGGGCTTATTGTATCTTATGTGTGTAGTTTGTTGAAACGTAAACACCGCAGATTGTCAGTTTTGCAGTTTGGTGTCAGCTATCATAGATTGCGGTTATGTCGCTGCAGTTCTCTGCGGTGAGTACAATGTCTTTAAAAACAAAGGCACTACGCCTCTAAATCAAATTAACGCTAACCGCTTGCGCGTTCTGAGATTCAGCGGTGAACGAGACCAACCCTGAAACTTACAGACGTCTTGGAACGAGAAAGGGTTCATGGATCAGCATGGTGCAGCTGTTGTAAAACAGAAGCAATGCAGTTGCAATGCAATGTTGTGAAACATTTTACGGATTGCAAGAAAATTTCAGCATTAGCTATACCTATACAGCTAGATAGAACCATCTTGGTGACAAGGAGAATAGACTAATAACAATGGGGAAATGCAAATCCAGCCGGGTACAGTAAAGTATAGTTAAGGGTACAGATCGCATTAGAATCGATGGCACAGAACAAAAAACAGCACAAGACGGGGGCCACAGAGAAAAGACTGAAGGCATAGGCAGAACATGACAGATAGTATGGGACACAAGGATGACTACATCAAATGGACGACATGGTACAGCAGGGTAAGAACAGATGAAGGCGTGGGAGGAGGTGAAGCGATACTCACGGCCATGTCAAACACGCAGCGTGCATCTGCGATAGCCAGGGCAAAGGTCTCGGCTTCCATGCAGCCACTTCCCACATGAAAGCTGGTGAAACAGAACAAAACAGTATTTTTTGTATTTATAATACAGGTATGAGCCAAGATGATTAGTGCTCCTTGTATAGTTCCTTCCCTGAGTATGGATTTGTTTTCTCTCAAGAAAAGAGAACAATCAACAGTGGAGAAGTGATTCTCACAATTACCAATCCCTGCAGGGCTTAATATGCACTAAGACATGGGTCTGTACTGTAACCTTCAAGTCTTTACTATGTCTTGACAGTTCTCGGTTAAGGTAAAGATGCAGACCTGCAATTACTTGCTCATGCCACTGCTGGCAGAATGGCTTCTAAAGAGAGGGAACTGGGTAATTTGGCAATTATCCACAACCTGTCAGATGTCTTACATGAGGCAGGAACACCCACACTTCAACCCACCACATGCAACCTGTTGATCGACTACCTGTGGTGTCCCGATTTATACTAGTCACAGGTCTAAACATACTAGATCTCGCACAGATGAAAACACGTCCCCACCTGACGCCGATGACATCGACCCCGAGTTGGCGTGCCCTCTCCAACAGGTGGCGGCAGCTCTTGAGGCTGGCTCCAAACTTCACGCTTAAGCGACAAACCGCCTTAGAATCGTCAGCCATGATTCGCAACACCAGCCTAAAGAGACGGCAACGGTGGGCAGGGTAAGAACACCACGATGGGATTGCGCCACAAAAAGCTGGAAGCTCATCAAGAAAGAATTTATTATCACACATGATTCAGCCCCGGTTTTAAACAATTAGAAGTTCTTCCAAATCAACTGCAATGTGGGCACGTAGTGCTCTATGGATGTAACCTTTAAAAGGTCAAATTAGCTTGAGTTTTATAATCACGAAAATCCCAAATCTGTATGCCGTTTTGTCCGAATCAGACAAAAAAAGCATTTTCACTGCATAATAGGTAAACAAATGTAAACATATTGTTAATTATAAATACTTAATGAACACCATGCAGCATGCTCATAAGGATACAAATTGAACAGAGATGTGCAGAGCATCATTAGAATGCCACGCAAAAATGTTTGATGTTTTGGTTGAGGACCAGGTCAAAGGCTTTTCAAGGTTAATGTTTAATTAAACTTTAATTAACTATTCCTTAACAGTAAACACATTAAATGTTGATTAAAAGCTTTCGTAACTGCAGGGATTCATATTCTTGGTTCTTTCGGTAAAGTCACATAGAAGGGAAGCAATAAAATAATAAAAATATAAAACAATAAAATTCTCACGACGTTTCGACTGCAACACAAGCAATCATCATCAGGTGAAAACCACAACAAGAAAATTTGAAAAAAGTGGCGGGTTTTTTTTTACGTTAGAACCACAGATAGCGATTTGACAGTTTGTTCAGATGGACGAGTCCATCTATGTTCGGAAAAGAGGGGGGGAGACGAAAAATAATGGATGCGGTCTGAAAGCCACCGTAAGCGTGAACAATCAATTAAGACCCGAAATGGTTTATCAAATCCTTCCAATGATTGCTAAGCCAGAATCCATCTTCTCGGTTGAAATTGTCTATGTGTTTGTATATGTGGATAGCCTCATGAACGAATCTCTCATGGTAGCCAGATGGCTTTCAAAGAACCTCATGGAGAAATTTGAGACTTACGCCATCCAGACTGCCACTCTGCACCCAACCTTATGGAAGAGGTAAGTGGATCACACTTTTGTCATCTGGCCACATGACCGGCCTGCTCTAGACCAATTCTTCGACCACATCAATTCCATACACCCAACCATCAGATTTACCATGGAAGTCAAAAAAGATGGCAAGCTACCTTTTTTGGATGTCCTAATAAAAAAAGAGACCTGATGGTTCAATGAGCCACTGTGTTTACAGGAAAGCTACCCATACGGATGCTTACCTGAAACCGGATTCCCACCACCATCCATCCCAGAAGAATTCCCTCATCAAGACTCTGCACCATAGAGCCCAATGCATATCCGACCAGGAACACATAGCCAGTGAACTCAAGCACATACACCAAAGCTCTTAAGGCTAATGGTTACTCCGACTACACAATCTGCAAAGCTATCACTCCAACCATGAAGAAAGACCCTCTTGAGGAGCCTTTCAAAACCATCACTTTACCCTACATTGCGGAGATCACAAAAAAGATCTCCAAAATCTTGAATAAACACAACATCCAGGTCCGATTCAACACATTACTTAAAATCCGTGATCTGGTTCCGTCTGTAGAAGATGTGATCCCGGACATACAGTACCCTGGCGTCTACAAACTTATTGCCTCTGTGGTAGTAGTTACATTGGAGAAACCAAACGACATGTCTCGGACCGCATTCGTGAACACAAAGCAGACCTGAAACACGGTAGGACCAACACCTCGGCCGTGGCAGATCACTGTTATAATTCAGTAGGTTCACATGACATTGACTTCTCCAAGACAGAGGTTCTTTGCAAGCCATCTGGCTACCATGAGAGATTCGTTCATGAGGCTATCCACATATACAGACAATTTCAACCGAGAAGATGGATTCTGGCTTACCAATCATTGGAAGGATTTGATAAACCATTTCGGGTCTTAATTGATTGATCACGCTTAAGGTGGCTTTCAGACCGCATCCATTATTTTTCATCTCCCCCCTCCTCTTTTCCAAACATAGATGGACTCGTCCATCTGAGAAAACTGTCAAATCGCTATCCGTGGTTCTAACGTTAAAAAACCCGCCACTTTCAAAAAATATATATATTGTTGTGGTTTTCACACCTGATGATGATTGCTTGTGTTGCAGTCGAAACGTCGGGAGAATTTTTTTGTTTTATATTTTTATTATTTTATTGTTTCCCTACTACGTGACCGAAAGAACCAAGAATAGTAAACACATTATTTTAACAGAATCCGAAGCTTATTTCTCTTGAGTAAAGCCCACCTAGTGATATGACTCTTTTTTTTAGGCCCACTGGGCCAGCAGACGAAAGCAGTGGCAGCTTCGTAGCCACAAAGGCATGGGGTTTTTTCTCCAGTAACCTTCAAGTCTTTAACCATACCCTCACTGTTCTAGATTGAGAAAAAGTTGCAAACCCCCACACTAACTTGCTCATGCAACTGCTGGCGGAATGACCTCTACTATTGTAAGACATTGTGTGCCCTCGCACACATTCATGGAGACTCCAGGACGTTTGGGAAAACTGTGATGAATCTGAATCTCACTGGAATAAACCGATTAATTTAAAAAAAATTATAGAATCAATTACAGTTCAACATCATAATGAACACACCTTTGAGATTTGAGCCAGTGAGAGAATATCACGGTTTGGGGAATGCCTTCAACCAACAGCAGATTGATTATGGCTGATGGTTACTTTGGAGATATTGTTGCAGAATGGAAGCAAGAAGGGACTCTCATTTGATACTTTGGTCTCGTACAATGGTGCACATGCCAAATAAGCCCCTCTGTGCCAAGTACAAAGTGAATCACTTGCAAGTGTGTGTAGTCTTGTGTGAAAGGGCATGTCCAAGATGCCGATTCAAACCAGGACCTTGGCCTAAAGTGGTGTCAAAGCACTATACTTGGATATATTTGTACATATGGCTTGTTTTTCATCCCTTATAGAGATAAGGAGTTGGACTCTTGTACCCCAAACGCAGCTGTCGAGTGAGTCCAGTATGATAAATCTCGCACAAGCCTTTGTGCAGTGTTTTTTTAAGTTAGTCAGTATTTTAACAAAAATGTAGGTACAGTTTTTGGCCAGTCGATGACAACTTGTGGAATTTTATTTCACCGACCCAAGCCCTTAGATTCCCTGACGAAAGCAGTTATTTAGTCCACTCTTGGTTATTAAATGTTGGTGTGAAGACCGCACAAACTCCATTACCCCACTTCCCGAACCATGCCTATAACGATACTGCATTTATAACAATCGTACGTGCTGCCAACTAGCCAAACATCGTTCATTCTGCTCGGCACATTCAACTAGAGCTCACGTTTTGTGCCGCATGACACCGAAACAGCAGCTTTTCCAGAGTAAACTGTGGCATCGTCAAGAGAGTGAGTGAGCAAGAGTGGGCGAGTTTACAGCTGCAAACTAAGCCGCAAATTGTCAACTATTTAGACAACAACAATAAATGTCACGGGCTGATAATGCAAAGAATTGGGGTTATCAAAAAAAAATCACCTTGACGACTGTTTAGGAGAAACGAGATAAGATCAAAGAAGCCGTTTATCAGCAAAGTGGTATGGGACGGGTCATTTAACAGGTCGTAAACATATTTTCGCACACTGGGAGACCTGTACGAATACGAATTTACACTTACGCGGCTATGCATTAATTTCCTCATCTTTTTTTAAAAGGCCCAATTCAAATTGTCATTAAACCTTGTTCAGAGAGAACACGACCAATTTAGCGAACCCTCTTCAAGGTCAGCACGTGCTTGTGATATATAACCAATTACCATCTTTGGTTTTCCTCAGTGCTCTCCAATAAATTATCTTAGTATACATTTTCATTCAGGCTAGTTATTCTCATCATGGTCAGTCACACTTTAATCTTTTTAATTTTTGGTGGGCAGTCAAACTCATCATCATTCTCGATGATACTCCTCCAACTCATACGCATCGTTGACTAAAATAAAAACAAATCGTTGACGAATATTTTCACAAGCGTTTACAAAATTACCACTGGTTTTGTGCGCAGGGCTCCTACCGGGCATGAGGGTGGTTGCGAGCCACCTTCTCCAGCTCCGCCTCGTTGTCGAAGGTCATGGTGTGCACACCGTGGCGCGCCGCGTACTTGATATGGGACACCTGCTTGCACGGGTTGGCGTAGATGATACGCTCCGCTGGGACGCCCAAGCCAAGCACCAGAGCCATCTCATTCTGTCACAAAGCACATTAATTTTCAGACTTTTAAACAAAACAAAGGTTTCCAGCGACACGACGGTAGCATTTAAACAAAACAAAAAATTACATCCCATCTTACCCAAGACTAAATTACCCGGAATACGTCCGATTCATGTCGGATCCCAGGAGCGAAGCAGGGTTGAGTCTGTGTAGTGCTTGGAGGGGTGAGCACAATGCATTCACATGTATTGCAGGCTATAGACCAGGGGTGGCCAACTAGCATCTCCCGAGCTGCATACGGCTCTTTAACCCACCACATGCGGCTCGATCGAAGGGGCACCACGTAGGACATATACTACAACAGTAGCAAAGAACAATGAGTGTCTCCCATTCTGCGTCTAAAACTGTCAATATATATAGACACTTGGATACTTGCAGAACTCATGGGTACTTTTTGGCTCGTGGTCTGTTACAGGTTGGCCACCCCTGCTATTGACTGCTGGAGCAATATGTAGGGTTGCACTGTACTTCTATGCTCCCACATCTATGTCCTCTGCCTTCGCCAATCCACAATGAAACAGCATGAAGTATAGTTAAATAACCCACGTGACCCAAACAGCATAGAGAGGCCCTTGTCCAGCAGTGGATTGACAAAGGACTGTATCTGTACATGCTTATTTCTGCCTTATGAAAGTTTGAGTAAAAAAGTTAACATGAGATTTTGCAATCATAAAAGCATTCACATATTAGCACCAAGTAACAAGAAACTGCAGCAATAAATGTCAACATTGCCAGTAATATGCATAATAAGTTAAAAAGACTGCCCTGATAAGAAATGTTTAAGAGCTTTTATAACAACCCAGGTTGCCAATGTTTCACGATCTTGAAAATAAGTAAACCAGAGATGGATAATTCTGGAAAAAGCCCTGTACAAATGGCATCTGAAAACCATGAATGCTTAATTCATAAACACGCACACACGCCAGCTCGAAAACTTACAAAAATAAATAAACTAAAATATATTCTCACAGACACAAGCGCACGACATGAACACACACGTCTACACACAGACTCGCATGGTTTTACACAAACAAGCACACACAGGACAAGTAAACACGCACGCAACGCACAAAACTTGATGCAATGGAAATCGACACGGGGAAGATGAAACAGAGTAAGGCCTAGGAGCAGATGGGAAGCCACAGCAGAGACAGACTGGCACAACGGGATCTAACTACAGCGGAGAACGACGAAATACGGCAAGAGGTGGAGGGAACGTGTGTCAACAGCGTGTGGAAACGCATAATACTGTCCCAATGATAACGCAAGCAGGCAACCAACACAGCCCATCCTTGTTTACCAGGATTACCACCATGATGTTTCACAATGTAATACGTTATATTTCATGAGATGATTACCACAATATCAGTTTCCATTAACTTTGTAACTGTATACCACATTTTGTCATTGTGTTTTTGTGTTCTGATGTACTTCAAATACAAAAAAAGATTATTTGTAGAAGTGTTATTCAATAAAAAAACTAATTATTCAAATTTTACACTTATAACCTGCATGCCATCAGAAACAGGTCATGTTATATAACCGGTGTACCATCAACTTATCTCGGAATTTATTAAGGAAAAAGTTTAATTACTTCAACTAATCTGAACTTTATTCTTTCAAACTTTTGTCATGAAATAAAATATAGAAAACATTTAACGATCAACAATAATCATGACGTAATATTAGTAAAACGGACGATATGATTATCCTGGATATTATATTGTACGATATTACGGTATCGTCACAGCATGACTAAGGGGCATTGTGGTCAGCAAAGCAGAGTAGGTCATTGTTTGCCGGTGTCATGGTCTATGGTTTGAGAAATTAGCTCGTCAAATTGCTGGATTTTGAAACATTAACTCCTACTGGGTTAAACAAGAGCAATATCGTGGCAACCCAAATTGTTTACCTTGCTTGCGCAGTCAAAACCAGCACCCATGGCAGCAAGCGCCCGCAGCACTGGCAGCTCATCGTTGCACTTGACGGCGTAGAAGGGGCTGACGAGAGGCAGGTGCTCAAGCCAGCGTGCGTGCTTCTGTACCACATCGCCAAGGTCCGCCACATAAAACGCATTCTTTTCATCCTAGGGTGTGTACACACACACATAGGCACATAAAAAAAAATTCACAAGCAACAAGTGTCTTACTTGCACAACCATGTACAGACAGGCAGATGCAGAGGCACGCAAATCACACGAGTTGCTGAAAGCAATTCACCCCCCCCCCCTTCTACGACCACGCCCTCCCACGACAATTTGAAGAGTTGGCACAATTCCATTCCAGATTTTTTTTGAACAACGGATGAATGTCAGCACATCTATTGGTAGCAAGGGGAAATGAGAACCAATCACATGCCAAATACGAATTGAAAAATATTGCTTATTACAGGTGTGATTCTGTGCGTGCATCACAGGCGTAATAATCAATATCAACTATTTAATCTTTATTTTACATTGTTCCACCCATAATAAGCATGGGTAAGTAAACACTAAAGCATGTAATCAGAGATGTGCGCGCGCTCAAAATGGTTGTGTTTTTGGGAGAAAGCGAGGGTAGGCATCTATCCATTTACATGAACCACAACTACTACAGAGAAAAGGTTCACTACATTCAACAAAACGTACTAATGAATCTATTTCAGCAACATTGAAGAGCTTTCCAAACTCTTTTCAGTGTTCATGTACTATGGTTTGAGTTTTCAATTTTACCACTCATCAGGTACGTGGAATGAGAAACGGTTGAATCGGCTTTTAAACAGTCTGGTAACGAGGGATACATGAATGGATGTGGAAAAATTATGTTACAAGGGATGATATAATACATTTAGCGATATGGACAGACCTGTCTCTGGACTTTTTCTGATTAGTCTTGTAAAGTTTGGCTAATTAAATTCAAATTTCAGTTTTGCTCCACGTGGAAAGAAAACGGGGTACCAGGATAAAACACTTAAAGGTCTCCAACAAAGGGGCTAATGAACCTACATGCCTGTACTGCAATCTCCTGGGTGTAAAATCTGTTTGACCCACCAATCCTTGCCTCCAAAGCACTAGATCGCAGGCGTACAGAATCAGACCCAATGTAAAAACATTGTAAGTATAAATTTGTATCTTTATACATGCGCCAATAACTTATTTTATATTTGTTATATAGTGTTCAGTCAGTTACAACAGCTGCAAACACGACCTCGAGCCATTTATTAACTGGATTACACCGGGCCACTATATTCCGAGTATAATGGGCTTCAGAACAGTTTTCCCAAGAGCGATTTGCATACTTGGAATGACAAGAGGACAAAAAGGAAAACCATGGATCAAAGAACAAACACAAATCACAGACATTATGTTGACAACTCAGAAAAGCACATGAGCTTGATTGAGCTTGGAAACATCCCTCGGACGGGCTGACAGCTGTTGAGACTGGCGATGGAATGGCATCTAAAAGGATAAAGCAACATACAAGAGGATGACCACTGCGGAGAGGGGAATGATGAGATCGGTTCTTTTTCAGATGGATGGTAGCGGCAGCACTGGACCGTGAGGAATGGCGACAAGAGTGGAGAGGCCTTCATCTAACAGTGAAGTCGCAATGGATCATGAGACAAGTGGGTCTAGAATCCGGGCTTACTGAGAACACGAGGCCGCGGATGGTCTCATCGAGGAAGTCACGGGTGCTGATCCCATCAGACAGGAGGGAGAAGTAGGGCATGTCTTGTTCCTTAAATCCTTTCATCTTTTCCAGTTGACGCAAATCCAAAAAAACGTATCCGGGGAATGACGGAAATTTTGTCCAAGGTTTCAGTAGCAGTAGAAAGTCCGTTAGCTATGCAACAAACTGTGAAACCAAGTGAGAAAAAAAGTTAAGTCATTTAATTCTCAAACAGTCATAAATCGCCATCAGGGTAATTGCACCCTAAAAACAATGTTCCAATTAAGCTACGTAACTGTAACATTAGCCCATTGATCAATCAGTTAATATCATGCACCTACACTAAAGCATGATTGCAAGACTACGGGTACAAGGAAAGCTACCAATTCAAACCAAGCAAATATGAGCTTCAGATTTCACATTTTCAGAATTTAAGGACAGTTCCAGATACCATTTAAAATTTCAATTGAGAAACTTTCAAAAAGGGGTATACATGTAGAGTTTAATGTGTTACAAACTCTTTAAGAGTGACCCGCTGTATTGCCTTATTTATAAGTTGAAGCTAACCGCGCTCTGTCTATAGAAGATTTACCATCTTCTCGATGAACATGCACCCTCACTGTAACTCTTCAGGTACTCACGCGGAGCAGCTGGGAGGCGGATGGCCCCAACTATCAGCTGGGCTCCCAAGGCGGCTCCGCGTTGAAATCAAATTGCTCTTGGTAGAGCCGCCGTCCCTCTGGATAGATGTTGTATACCTTTTCCGTGTATACGCCCTGCAAAAACAACAACAAATTCAAAATGTGTCAAATGGAAAAGGAGACACCCTACAATGTCTTGCTTACGCCACGACTGGCAGAATGACTTCCACTAGAGGATTCTTTCGAGAGCCTTTATAAAGTTTATTTGGTCTCCTCATTAACGCCAGTCAGATGCCTTGGAAAAGGTAGGAATACCTACAATTTACCCCATCACACGGGAACTGCCGATCGACTATGATGCACCCAGTTGTACTGCTGAGTGGACAGAGGCAGGGGCATTTAAGAAACTTGCACCATTATTGTTTTAACTGCCGTGCCAAGAAGGAACCAACGACCTCTGGATTACAAGTCCAGTGTGATAACCAGGTCACCCGGCAGCTGCAAATGACAAAGTCGTACTTGCATTTGATTCCACAATGTTTCATGGTATCGGAAACAGACACTGACATGACGATTTGACAGCGAGCGTTGTCATGGACAGCCTGTGTATATAAATATTTGAATGCATCAATGAAGAACTTTGCCAAGTATTTTAAGAGTTTCCGAGTATTGTAGAGTTCATGGTATCTCAAAACTGTGGGGGACAATGTCCATCGTGTGCTGTTTAATGGAATGATAACATGTTCCTAAGTTAACATTCAAATTTAGGAGAATGAATACCAGGGTCCATAGCAAGTGCAAACCAGATCCAGATTTCACTTCCCATACATCCGTGTGACTCAAGTTCACAAGAGCTGACTGCTCTTATCGCCAGTGTAAAGTCACCAGAGCAACGCGTAACAAAGTTGGAGGCCGTTCTTCATACACAGAGCAATACTGGAGGCACGGTGGTGAAATTAATTTGTAGCTTATATAAAACAGAGTTCTTTAAATAGTTTTGTGATATGACATGAAAAGGAAGTTTACAAATGGTTTTAAATGCATGAATGGCCACATAGTATGAATGGGACTTTGTGACAAAGCAGTGAAAAAAAGTGGTCATTCTGGTGACTGGGGAATGATATTTGCAAATTCTCAGGCTCAATGGACACGTAAGCGGAACAAAGATTGCAGTACACAATGACCACTATTTTGCACGACATTAACTATGGTAGTATCGTCATTAGAAATTTCTGGGAATGTTTCACATTTTCAAAGCATATTCACCAATCTTCGCAATTCAAATACAAATCGAGGCTTTAAACGACTTTTGCACCTGACGATTGAAAAACGCCATAAGGTGCACCATGTTAAGTCACAAGCACTGTTGTGTGAGAGGCACACCGTGGTACGTTGCTGTACAGTGGGCGTGCATGTGGCTGAATAACACGGGTTTAGGTCATTCGAGGTCACACAGTACAGTGGTGACCTTACACGCAGTGATTGACGAGCTAGTCGGCACAGTTGCCAACACTGCGCCTGAGCACCACGTGCAGCCTACTGGCTTGACATAACAGGACTAAAGCCGCATGGCAAACGGTCCAGCAACTAACACCAATTACAAATATATTATCATCGGTCAATCCACTGCTGGTTGAAAGCATTCCCAAGCCACCGCCCGCCTCTCACAACCGCGCAATGCAATAATCCACCGGGCACATACGCACAAAAGTATATTTCATCGCTTCTTGGCGAAGGTTCTATCGGCCACGTTCCATTCCATGGCTCCCACTGCCATTATTATTCTTGACCATCATCCACACTTCTTTTATAGTGACGTGTCCTGCCAAAGCCCACATACTGAACAGTTTGGATGACATTGTAGACGAATTAGAGTGTCAATTTGTCTTCTCGTTTTTTATCAGTGTCTGTATGAAAGGCAGCCACCACATCATCAAGATCCATGGGCAGACAGCCACCACACAATTAAACACAATTTTACATTAACTCACTGCTGCAGTAACTTTTAGTGTTGGAAGATTTCATCTACAAACACGGGTTGCTGAGTCTTCGTTGGCAAATGTGGGTTCTAGGAGATACCTTCCCATGACACTCCGTTTGCATTCAAAGCCATATACGACTGATTTTAAGCGAAAGGGAGGAAATGTCACTGGAGGGCGGCAATATCACCGAAAACACGTCACTGCACTAAGATACAGACACAAACACAACAGTAACGTAATAACGCTGCTAAGCAGATAGTAAACCTAACATTTAAGTCCCCGTAATGACGAAAAGAACGCATTCGTCAATGACACTGCCTTGAGAAGAAAAACATAATAAGCAACATTTTGGGAAACAGTCCTTCACTGCTCTGAGAGCTTTATATAGACTAACTACTTCACCCAGTTAACAGCAAACGTAGCAGGGGGCAGTTATAATTAAGACTTACAGCAGCATCAATAGCCAAAATCACAATTACACTGACTGCAGTGCATTCCGAATCAATTACAACTGTAATTGACCGTGTCCTGTCGCTACCACCAATATTAGTGAAATAAGTTCACACACACACCACTTGAAGAAGGTAGAAAACCACTACCACATGATGCTCCAAAAATTGCAGCTCAAACTTGCGTCCAATGTGTCAATAAACGTACAGAAATATAAATCTTACATAGAAATACATACAGGTGGGAGAGGTGCGTCTCATAAAACGTTAAATATGGTAATTACAACTTTACATGTGATAATAATTTCACATCACCATCAAGAGTAGTAGGTGCCAGATCTGGGTTCAATTATAATTACAATGAGCAGCAACGTTAGCTGAAATTATAATTACACCATTATCATAATTCATTAAAATGTGTATTGAAATTACCCCGGGTGTGAAATATCAGCCACCACAAAACTACCAGGCAACCACCAAGTGGATTATAACCATCAATAACCAGCTGAAGTGACGCCCAAATCATCAGGTGCACCACCAACTTTTCCTTTTTAAAATACGGGTGGGAGAGGAGCGTTGAATATGCTAACTGTACATGTGAATAACCGTTCAACATCGCCATCAAGGGTTAAAACAGGTCTCAGCCAGATCTGGGTTAAATTAACATTACAAGGAGCAGCAATGAGAGCCGAAATGAGGTGCACAAGCTATCAACCACGACCGTATTATGCCATTCCCCCCGTTCCCCTGATGCTTGGGGCAAAATAAACATTGGATGACGCGTCTTATAATCCAGTGCATGTGACTTAATGTAGAACTTGATTGACACCTGGTAACAAAAAAGTTTAAGCTGCGTATTACTTTCCGGAGAGTTTTGTAATCCTGAGAATACGGCACCGAAATACACAAAGGTATCAACTACCACCACCATGACCAGTTGAACCGGTATCGGAACCTCAACAATCACCAAGGCAACGCCACCAACCAAACGCCAAATATTGTATACAGTGTATGTAAAAAGCTTCTGCAAATCCACCGCTGGATGAGATCCTCGACCACACTGTGCGGGTCACGTGACGATACATGGGCCATACTTCCCCATAATACGTCAGTGCGGGTTTGGGAAGGGGGGGGTGAGCATTGTCACTGTTGTTGTTGTTGAACTTCTTTCGCGCGGTACGTGGCCATCCTTGGCCAATCGAAGGTGCGCGGGGAGAAAGGACAACTAAAACACTCACAATACCAATGGCCTTTTGGGAACTGTCCTCCTACCGTACTTCCAGCACCAGATTCCCTCAAGGAAAATTATCCGCTAGTAGCACATCAGCGGGTGAAGCAAGATTAACACCACCACCACCACCACCCCCAGCCATCACCAACCAGCGAGTGAACAAAACCACAATCCTTACCACCAAACACTCCGGCAAAACCGAGAGATGCTCACGGCCCATCATCGTGGCTGACCCGCGAGAAGTCGAGGCGGGAGACGGCCCATCGCGGCTTTCCCATTGGTCGAGCCGGTTTACAAAACCTCGCACTTTACCGCACAATTCAGACAAACCTCCCGCCGTCTGGTGTACCCATACATTACCAGCTCACGTAAACGAGTGGCACGAGGGGAGCCAGCACACCTCCCCCCCCCCCGGGGGAGCCCGCACGGCGGCGGGGGGTTCGTGAGGGGCTCGCCGACCGTCGGAAGCCGCGCGCGGCGCTTCGGGCCACGACGCCGTGGACGCGGCCATCTTAACGTGCGGTAGAGGGTGGGAAGAGACAACTCTCGCTCGCCGCCACCGCCGCCTTCCGATGTTAAAACGGCGTACAAGGCAAACAAAACCTCGGCCGTCCGATCACCTACGGTGGCCGAAGCTCTCTCGGACAGACCGAGCGGCCGACGATTTGCCCGCGGTGGTTTGTTTGGAGGAGGGAAGGGGGGTAGAACGCGGCTCAAAAAAAAAGCGAGAGAAGAGACCGCCACGCAGCCATGTTATGTTAGAGCCGGCAACACTCGGCACGCAACGCATCAGCGAGGCGGGTCAAAAAACATAATAAACGTAGGCCGAGACGTCGAAGCCACTCACCAAATAAGACGTCCCTGGGCTTCTTTTAAATCGTCTTTTCTTTTTGGGCGGAATTTTTAAACGATGTGTGGGTAACCGCTAAAGAGAAACGGGCTGGCGCTCTTGGCCATATATGTTAAGCGGAGCGAGGAGCGGCGAACTCGGGCGGCACGGATCACGCAATGAGAGCGGAGCCCTCCGCGGCGCCGCCTTAAATAGCGACGCGTCACGCCAGTGAAGAGCGAGAACCGAATCCGCATAATGTAGTCCCCACCTCCTCCCCAACCCTTTATCCCATTCGAGCTACGGTAACTAATTCTAGATTTGAAGTTTTCGTGACTGCGATGATCCATACTCTTTGATTCTTTCGGTAAAGTCTAAATTTGAAAGCTTTCGCGACTGCAAGGTTTCACGCTCTTTTGGGTTTTTTTTCGGTAAAGTCAAGTAGGTAAAATTTAATTAAATGAAAACAGCTATTTTACCTACGTGACTTTTCCGAAAAAAAAACAAAGAGTATCTTTCGGTAAAGTCACGTAGGTAAAAATAAAATAAATTTGACGGTAACTATACACACGAAACAAAGACAAAGATCCCCCCTAACAGACTGTAGGGGCAAGTGCTGTTAGCGAGCAGCACCTATAAAGGCCGGCACGGCACACGAGGGGGTGGGTGGCCAACACCACGCACGGCCGCCTTTGTCTCCCTAGTGGCGATGCTTACACATCGCACCAGGTACTCATTTGAGGCTGAGTCGACCTAGGGGAGGCCCAGGACCGGTTCAGATAATCGCCGTGAGCGGGAATCTAATCCCGGTTCGCCAGGTTCGTATAGCGTAGCGGTGCGCTAACCGCTACACTACCCATGTTACTACTACCGCCTCTGGCACACGCTTTTCTGACACGTACTTCGTCCAGCCGCTAAGCTAATGTCGTTACTGATGCGTTCATCATTTGGTCTGCGCCCTAAGGATGTGTCTTGCCATCTTCGGGAACTAATTGTGAAGGGGAGCGTTCTTTTTGGAAGCTAAAGCTGATTTAACAAAACATTGTCCCATCAACTATAGGACAACAACGCCTGTCTTCCCTTGCTCTACACTCAATTTCGAATGAGATTGTGCGAAAGACCCCATTTGTGGATGTTATTTGCTAATTTTGCAATGAAAAAAATCTCGAAAAGTTCATCTCCGGTGTTAACTTGTCTCACCTTATGAAAAAAAAATATTTACATTGACACGACTGCCTCTTTATATACACACTGTGCCTATCCTTGCTGTATACATATATTTATTCAAGAAGATAAAAAAAAATTAAGCAAAAGCAAGATATGTATACAGCAAGGATAAAAAAAATAACCAAGATATCTTGGTTAATTTTTTTTTAACCAATATATCTTGGTTATTTTTTTGTTATCATACATACATACAAACAAAAAAACATGGTAAAAAATCCCAAGTCCTTTAGTTGTCGTATGCCTACTATGGCCTCTTGAATAATTACGGCCCCTGTCAAAGGAAACAACGCGCCTCTTGTCACATCCTATAAACGAGGTTACGCAATCCCCCCCCTCATCCCCCCCCCCCCCACGTCGAGACCACGTGGTCTCCACACTATTACGCGCATCTTCCCCTTGCGACGTCATTGATGACGCGACACTCGCAAGGCAAGGAGGGGCACGCGGTGGGCAAGCCCGGAACGTCTTCGCCTAAATACTCATCTCGAGTTTGCCGAGTCGAAGGAGGTCGCGGTCTGGTTATTAGTGACAATTATTATCCTAAATTGATCGCGTTAGTTCCGCGGCTCCCTAGAAGCGGCGACGACGATGGAGCGAAAGATGAGCTCTTTGGCGTGCTCCGTGTTCAACGAACTGCGCCTGGAGGGGAAGCTTTGCGACGCGGTGATCCGCGTCAAGGACCGCGAGTTCAACGCGCACAAGAACATCCTGTGCAGCTGCAGCCCCTACTTCAGGTGAGGGCGGGTCAAGTTCACCGCCGTGGGTTTGAGGGTCGCGCCATCGCTCGGTGGGAGTGCGACGCTCAAGCCGATAGAGAGCGGGCGGTCAAATTATCTGCCGCTGAGACTCGCAGCAAGAAGCGCCTAAGCGTTCGAATCACAACTCCCTCCGCCTTACAACAAAAACAAACAAAACAACTTGGCGCTCCGGATGTCGATATTGAGTCAACCAATGTAAAATCTCCTGGGGTGTTAGTGACGCTAAAAAGCGTTGTTAGAGAGCGGGCGGCATCGCGAGTTGAACCATCCCAGGTTGGAATCCAGACCCGGGTGCATTTATTTGTGAATGCTTTGCCCCGACTGTAAAAAAATATATATATATATTCTTGGCAGTATAAATGTCGACAGCGAGTCTCCAAAAACGTAAGCTGTCTTGGTTTCCCGCTAAAAGCGTACACAAATATCGAATCTCCATTATTAGTTAACCGAGTAAATCTCCTGGTGAGTGCGACGCTAAAGCCGACAGAGAGCGAGCGGCAGCGTGATATTTTACTGTACAGTACCGCGAATCGCATTTCTTTGTCGCAGGTTCAGATGTTTTGCCCCCGACTGTGAAACACCTGCCAATATTTTCCCGAACACGTGTTGAGTCAGGCTCTTCTGGGCAAATGAGCGTGATGATTACGTTAATAATAAGGATGTTCATAATAAATACGATCCCTAGGCAATTTTACCGTTGTTGGAATCCGTGCAGCCTTGCTGTTGCCACGTGTGGAGTTAATACCCGCGCGGACAAACGCCAAAACACCGCTGCGTGAGACGTCAAACACTCCCGCCCAGGATGCGATATAAGATAGGAGAGATATCCGTTCGTAGGATAGGAGAGAGATGAGGGAGAGATATATCTTCATAACATAAATAGGAGAGAGAGATACATTGAAAAGAGCACTAACATAGGAGATAGGTGTATTCATAAGATCAATAGGAGAGAGATGGATTCAGGAGATGAATATGAGGGAGATGCATTCATAAGATCAATAGGAGAGAGTCGCATTCATAAGATCAATAGGCGACATGCATTCAGAAGATCAGCAGGAGAGAGATGCATTAATCAGATCGATGAGAGAGAGTTGCACTCAGAAGGTCAATAAACTAAACAGGAGAGAGATGCATTCATACGATCAATCGGACAGAGATGCATGGATACAATTAATAGAGCGTTGCTGATGTCGCGATGCTGCTCCTTCCCTCAGGGCGCTGTTCACGGGCAGCTGGAGCGATGCAGGGAGGCGCAAGTTCACGATCCCGGGCGTGGAACCCGAGGCGATGGAACTCATCATTGAGTACGCGTACATGCGCACCCTGCCCGTCACGTGCGCCAACGTGGAGCGGCTGCTGGTGGCCGCTGACCAGTTCAACGTGATGGGCATCGTGCGCCTGTGCTGCGCCTTCCTGCGGGAGCACATCAGCTTCGACAGCTGCGTCGAGGTCTACAGGTTCTCCGGCTTCTACGCCCTGCACGATCTCCAGCAGAGCGCATTCGCCTTCATGCTGCAAAACTTCGAGGCGCTGGCGGGTTCGAGGGAGCAATTTTGCGAGCTGACGGCGGACGAGCTGGAGCTGATGCTGAGCCAGGATGAGCTGACCGTGCGGAGCGAGCACACCGCGTACGACGCGATCCTCACGTGGCTCTCGGGGGACGTGGAGGCGCGCACGCGGGACGTGCCGCGGCTCCTCGCCAAGGTGCCGACCGCGCGGGAGACACACGGGCACGCTCGCAGAGACACACGGGCACGCTCGCAGAGACACACGGGCACGCTCGCAGAGACACACGGGCACGCTCGCAGAGACACACGGGCACGCTCGCAGAGACACACGGGCACGCTCGCAGAGACACACGGGCACGCTCGCAGAGACACACGGGCACGCTCGCAGAGACACACGGGCACGCTCGCAGAGACACACGGGCACGCTCGCAGAAACACACGGGCACGCTCGCAGAGACACACGGGCACGCTCGCAGAGACACACGGGCACCCGCGCAAAGACAGAGGCACGGGCAGATGCGGATACAAACAGAGACACGGGCAGATGTGCCGAGACACAGAGGTGCACACAGAGAGGCAGTTGCAGATACAGGGACACGGGACAGATGTGCAGAGACATCGAGACTCGCGCAGAGACGCAAATACAGGCATGCACACAGATACAGGTGTCCAAAGATGTCGACAGGTGCAAAAGACAAACTGCACATATTCTTGGTTCTTTCGGTAAAGTCACGTAGAAGGGAAATAATAAAATAATTAGGACGCTGTCTTTCCGACAGCTCTGTTCTTCACCTGAGGACGGCTGCTTGCGTTATGGCCGAAACGTCGTGATAATTTTATTTAATGTTTTATTTTTTTATTTCCCTTCTACGTGACTTTACCGAAAGAACCAAGAATATGAATCCCTGCAGTCACGAAAGCTTTAAATCGAAATTTAAACTTCACATATATAGACAGAGACTTACAGATACACAGGCTCTCACACACTAAGAATCACATATACACACAGATATATTCACACAAAGACAGACGGACAAACATACAGACACGCATACTCAGATGCATACAAGATGAAGACAGACACACACAGATACATACAGACTCACAAACTCTTTTAATAATGTAATCTTATGTTAACATGTTCAGTGCCCTGTGACGATGCTATTGTGCAGGGCGCTATATTGAATAAAGTTTGATTGGCTGAAGATCATCCATCCATTTAGTCATTCATTCGTGTTTCCTTCTCCTTATAAATTTATCTCACGCGTGTGCCGCATCTCCCCTTTCTGCCCCCGCAGCTGCGCTTGTCCCTCATGAGACTCGACGTCTTTCTCGGCCACCTGGACCAATTTGAGCGGATCAGGGATCGCGTCGACTGCCGGGAAGCGATCTGTGGTACCGTGCAGGCCCTGCTGGCGGCGGACGGGCCCGCGCTCCGGCGCCCGCGCCTGCCCTCCTCCGTGCTCTTCGCCGTGGGGGGCTGGAGCGCCAGCAGCCCCACCAACGCCGTGGAGGCGTTCGACGCGCGCTCCGACTCCTGGCGCAATGTGACCCCCGAGCACGAGTTCAGCCCCCGCGCCTACCACGGCACCGCCTTCCTGCGCCCCCACGTGTACGTGGTGGGGGGCTTCGACAGCGCGGACTACTTCAACGGCGTGCTGCGCCTCGAGCCGGCGAGCGGAGCGTGGAGACAGGTGGCCCCCATGCACGAGCGCCGCTGCTACGTGAGCGTGGCCGTGCTGGGGGGGGCGCTCTACGCCATGGGCGGCTTCGACGGCTACGCGCGCCTCAGCAGCGCCGAGCGCTACGAGCCCGAGAGCAACCAGTGGAGCATGATCGCCACCATGAACGCGATGCGCAGCGACGCAAGCGCCACGGCCCTGGGCGGCAGGGTGAGGAACGGCAGTCCCCTATTCTCACCCTCCACTCCCATCCTACACTCTCACCCTCCACACTCACACGTTCTACTCTAGGTTCCGCTTTCACCTTCCTCTCTCACACTCCACTCCCATCCTACACTCTCACGTTCCACTCTCACCCTCCACACTCACACTCAACCCTTACACTCCACTCTCACCCTCCTCTCTCACACTCAACCCTCACACTCCACTCTCACCCTCCTCTCTCACACTCAACCCTCACACTCCACTCTCACGTTCCGCTCTCACCCTCCACACTCACACTCCACTCACATGTTCCACTCGGTTCCGCCCTCACCCTCCTCTCTCACACTCAACCCTCACACGTGACTCTCACACTCCTCTGTCACCTTCATACACTCCACTTTCCCAGTCAACTCTCACCACTCCACTCTCACTTTCCACTCTCAACCTTTACCCTGACCTTCCACTCATACTTCACTATTAACACTCCACTCTCACCCCCTACGCACAACCTCCACTCTCACACTCCAACAGAGTGGAACAACGTGGATGTCCAGAATAAACACCTCATTGAGACCCAAAAATCACACCTCCTGGCTTTGACTTTCCCTCCTGATGTAACCAACAACTGCATCAGAACATCAACAAGCCGATGCACGCATCTCCTTCATGACTGGAAAATTAAAGATGCAAGCCACAGTGTTGCGATTGTGGCCACGCAACACAAAGCATGGACCATTAGTGAACCACTTTAGTCTACTATCCATCAACAGAGGAGGAGAAATAGCAAAACCACACAAAACCCTCTCTTGAAAGCCCTCTCATCGTGGCTTGCAGACCTCGACATTGACATTTAGCTTCTGAACACATTGCTGGATTCATGAGCAAGAACAATAGCATCTGGAGTTGTCGGTAACACCGGTGCGTACGCGTGTGCGCGTGACGACAGGTTTACATCTGTGGGGGATTCAATGGCAACGAATGCCTCTTCACGGCTGAGCACTACTGCCCCGAGACCAACGCATGGACCCTCTTCTCCCCCATGACTGTGCGGCGCAGCGGCATCGGAGTGATCGCCTGCGGAGACCGCGTGTGCGCTGTGAGTAGGCCGGACCGCAAGATGCCACGGGACTCTTACGAGCACGGCAGGGTGGAGGCAGTGCCTGGGTTTCGATTCCCGACTCGGGCGCATTTTGTGCGTGGAGTTTGTACGTCCTGCCCCTGCTCTGCATGGGTTTCCTCCGGGTGATCCGGTTTCCTTCCATAGCTTAAATAAATAAAAAACTCCATGAAATTTAATTGGTTTTGGCCTCACATCCCAATGTTGAAAAATGACTCAACGCAACTTCGCCCCCCACCACCGCGTGCCCATGAAAACTTGGCAGGACCCTCCTGAAACAGTCTTATAACACAGCGAGGCTTTCCTTGGTAAACAAGCTTAATAAGAACAGTTTGTTAGGGCTACAGGGTAATCTTTGTGCGTGCGTTTTTGTACATACATGTCTCTGTGCAAATGTCTGTTTGCATGTGTATATATATGACGATTATCTGAACCAGTCCTGGTTACTCCCCTATATCTACTCAGCCTCCAATAAGTACCTGGTGCGTTGTGTAAACATCGCTACTGGGGAGACAAAGGTGGGCTGGGAGTAACCACCCACCCTCTCATGGTGTCGAGCCGTCCTTCATAGGCGCTCGCTAATAGCACTTGCCCAAAAACTCTGGTCAGGCGACACAGGTGATCTTTGTATCTGTATGTCACATATCTATTATAGAGAATCTATGTATATATCACTCACTTGCTGTGTGGCTGTGTGCCTGTGCGTTGGGGGGGGGGGCAGGTGGGTGGATTCGACGGCACAAACCGCTTGCGCAGCGCCGAGGAGTACACCCCGGCCACCGACTCGTGGAGCCCGCTGCCGGAGATGAACCAACCGCGCAGCAACTTTGGCATCGAGGTCGTGGACGGCGTGGTCTACGCCGTGGGCGGCTTCAACGGCTTCACCACCACCTTCAACTCGGAGTGCTACGATCGTGACGAGGGCCGCTGGTTCGACGTCAGCGACATGAGCATTTACCGCAGCGCGCTCAGCTGCTGCGTGGTGCAGGGGCTGCCCAACGTGCGCGACTTCGTGGCCCCCCGCGACGAGGTGGCCGCCCACAACGTCGCCTCTTAGACGTCGCCTCTTCGACGTCAACCCGGACTAAACACGAAGCGGCTGCACAATACAAAAGCAACATTTATGGGGAGGGGAATTTTGACGTTTTTCTAAATACACTGTCGTATTTACTACTCTCGAGTGTCAGTGGTCCAATTTGTCTGTTGCTTCACTGTCGGCTGGTGTTTGTGCTTTGTAATTGCGTCGGACCCACGGCATAACATAGCCATTGTCATAACATAGCTCGGTAACATATCCGAATTAGGGCAGCAGTGGTGGGAGTAATAACGCCTCACAGCAAGAATCGCCAGGGTCTGATTCCCTTCTCGGATGCATTCTTGGACTTTGAATGTTCCCCACCACTGTTCAACAGTTGTCTCATGAATAGCCTTTTGCCATGCAAATCAAGCACATCCGAATAAGCACAGACAATCTAATCGCACCTCCGAATTGCACGGTTGGCTAAGTACGGTGCAAAAGAAGTTCAACATACACACTGTACATACAACACAAACACATTGGAAAAAAATCCGATTTTAAGATTGGGACACTGTAAACACAATAGCAGGTGCGACGTTCCTACATTCAGAATAAACTGTTTGCAGCAGTAAACTACAAAGGGAATTAGACATCACTGTTTAATTCATTATCGTCTTCTCAATTAGGTTCTGAATACTTGACCAGTAGAAACTGCTTGCCAATTCGACACTGCGTGGCCCTATAGTGATGCAGTCAACGCTAACAATCTAATTACCATCAGATGATGCACATACAATAGTAACTTTTGTATAATGGTCTTAAATTAGTGATACAAGGGATGCAATGGAACGGTAAGGTGTAATTTTTCCTGCAAGGGATAATCTTCTCACCTTTATTTGTCTCAAGAGCCTTTTGTCATACAAATGCAAGCAAATCAAACGCATTTAAGCAAGCACACACATTACACGCGCAACGGAACAAATCTGAATTTTAAGATTGGAACATTGTAACGGCAACAATTTAAATTATAAAATGACAACAAATTAATCAATGCACAACAGCTGTTACAATCATAGCAACATAATATCAAGTGTAAATTATTTTACATGTTTTACCATTGATTTGAATGTTGCCGAGATTTTAACAATGGTGTTTTGTATACCAGTGTTAGCATGACCATGGTGAGGCATTTCAACTGGCAATACTGGCTCTTTCACATTTCGAGCTCTCAAGCGTTTTAACAAAAAAGTATGTTCATTATCCCAACCTAAGTACCACAGAGGGGCCTTTGCTGGATTATGCGGTGGTTAAATGGACTGTGACATGACGATGCAGTGCCCATAACCATAGTGCAAACGTTACACAGAAATTGGGATCCCTACTTAAAAATATGCTTTTTAAAGCAGGTGTATCATGTATATTAAGCCTCAAGCTTGCCTGTGTATGCGTTCTAGTTTTGAATCCCGCTCTGCATACAGGCTTTAGCATTCTGACAAGCCCTGTCGTGAGAGCTGTACCGAGAAGGAAAAAAAAATCCCAAACTTAAAAAATATCAAACTAAAACACAAGAAAATTAAACTTAAAATCTAATCGGCCCAAAGAATCAAACCCCGTGCCACAAGTATGCTTAAAAGCACAAATAAAATTTCAACCACACCGCAGGTAAATGAAATTCTACATTAAGACGTTAATATTTTGGTGTTCACTAGCAGATGCACAGCGTGACAACTGTTTTACAGATTTAGATGAAGAACAAATCGAGATGGAAATTAATCACTCCTGAGGAGTTCAAATCAGTTGAGGAGACCCAGGGCCACCGAGGTTCCCGGAGACGACAGAACGCTACATGGGGCCCACTCATTCCAACATCCACAGGCCTGTCGTGAGGCCATCATGTCTGAAGCCTGGGGCTATCTTTTGCGGCCTAGAGAAAATTTTCTTTCCCCCTCCACGAGGCCCTGAAAAGACCTTGGAAGTCGACCAACACCATGAAATGCTTCTGCATGACATATGCACTTTGTGGCAACAGTTTTCCATTCTCTAGTCTGCCTCAATATTCCATCCTGTGCGGCAAGTTGCGCTCAACACGCTTAAAAACAAAATCAAGTGCAGCAATGCACCGTGCACGAGATGCATGTACTGTAGCAACATGGATTCGCATTTTAGTTGTCATCTGCGTTTCCTAGCTATTTAACCTGAAGCTAACAAAATTCAGTCCGACGCAGGTCAGACTCCCATTCCATAACATTTGGTGGAACTCCACAATGCACACCCACCTACCAAAATACCCACAACCACTACAATAGAACCTCAGTATTTCACAACACATTTCTATTTGTATTTGTTCAATTATAGGTAATGGAAAAAGTGCGGACTTTATTACCTGCTTACAAAAAATGCACAGATCAAGCTGTTGTTATATGCATCAATTTGAGGTTTTCATTTAAAATGCTTACAAAATAGTTAAACTCAGTTTGAGCCGAGGCTCTACTGTAGTAGCGGTTTTGGGATATCTTTCACACGTTGCATAAATCCCAGTTCCATGTGCAAACAGGTGAGATGTGGGGTCCAGTTTGACTGCATTTAAATGTTAAATCCTTTAGTGCAGACTGGTGCTCAATAAATTACACCAGCATTTCACTTTAATGTTGGGACCTGCAATCTGGGTCCCTAAAGTTAGCTGGAATGGAGCAGACGGCAAATAATTGCCCTTAGATTGGGTCAACAATATCTGTGCTGCCCAATGTACTTTTGAAAGTCTGCACATGGAAACATGGCTTTACTGGCCTAAAACACTCACCTATCTTATTTAATAAGGGAGGAGTGAAACTCAAGTGTGCACACAAAAACGTGGAAACAAAGGGATGCATTGGAAAGGCAGGGTTGATCAGTACGAGGGGTCGAGGGGAAGTCTTAACACTACAGACTGACCGCACTGCATAAGTCGGAATGCTGTCACATTGGCTATGGGAAGGCCCTTACGGCAGCTTCCAATGTTTACCATTTGGAGCAAATCAAATTAAAAAGTTGTGCTGCTCCGATCTCAACTGGCTCAACACGCACACGCGCATACAACGTGAACCCATCGAGTACAGAACTCTGCGCCACGCCCCAGAGCTCGCCCACTATTAGAGCAATCGATGGGTTTAAGTGTGAGTGCGGAGAGGCTTTAATCAGGGAGGTAGGGCTTCAGGTGGTCATCCACACTGCCCACTCCCCAGTGGGTGAGCTGGTCTTGCGGCAAGTACAGGCAGATGCTGCACAGCTTGAACACGGACGTAGTCATGCCCTTCTGACTCTGGAATTGACGCACATGCAACCACAGTACAGGAAGTCAAGAGTTGCAGAGGGTGCTTGGGCAATCCCTGACGCTCTTGCATTTTTAGCTTACTCAATGTTCGAAGACTATTCCCGATGTCATCGGACTTGCCGAGGATAAAATGTGTTGCAATGTAACATACACAGTCCAGATAAACTTGTACTCATGAAAATATCCAGGCAGATAAATGTTCTTTAGGCATCAGTGTGCGATATCCTTGGACACACTTGGAGCTGCCAGAGATTTTCGCTGGGTAAAAATAATCCGTCTGCTCAGCACCCCATGGTCAGTTAGCTAATTTTAGTCTCTGCACACAGACAGAGAGGCGTCATATTTAGTGCTAATGTGAGATAGGGTACTCAATGTGTAGCGACAGCTAAAGTTCCACGCATACTGTATATTAATACATTGTGTTCAGCCTTCGGTGTCTTTTAATTGTTACAAAGATTTCTTCCATGTAATTTATGTTCAGAATATAGAGGTGGCTGTTTATTGAACTGCTTTAAACTAATTTTGGTCAGGGTGGCCAAATGGCTCAGTGGTCAGAGCACTGAGCTAGCAGCGCTGAGAACATGGGTTTGATACCAGGTAGCCACCCGTGATTAAACCCAGTTATCAAATGCAGTTCCCGTTGACGTTTTCAGCCAGGTCATCGGTGGCTTAATTAACAATATTAAAATCAATTGTGAAATACCAGTTTAACTGCTATATGCCAAACATCTCTGTGGAGGGCACGAGAGTACATGCGAAAGGTCACTTTAAGGGCCCTCTGATGTGATAGCACAATTAGAATAAAACCGCACATATAGCGTAAAATCATAAACAAATTAAAAAATAGTTCCCACTCACTGGGAGTCCGTGCCGGCGCACGAACAAGAACATCGACTCCGTGTCATTGTTGACAACGAGACCCGCCTTGTCCTTTTGGCCAAGCAACCGCACCAGCTGCTGTTCGTAGTCCTGGTAGTCAAACTCAAACTCGGCCTGCACATCAATTACAGAATTAAGCATTCTCAGCAGGAGCATAACACACAAAATACAAAGGATAATAAAATGGGCCATTATTAATTTCTGTTTTCTGTGGATTATAAGATAATCAGGAAAGTAAGCCAAACTGTAAACTTGTGCCCGGTGCCATTAAAGCAATAGAAATCTGGTCACTAACATACACTTTAAAGGTTTGCTTTAGAGTACATTGACCAAAATACAACTTCAAATCTTAATGCAGTAATAATACCTTTGGAAGGAACAGCATTCTGAATGTCATGATTAAAATATCTGAAATAACCAAAAGATTACACTTTTTAAAATGTTGGATTAGTTGACCAACCTTTTGAAGCAACATTTCAAGTAAAGTCCCTCAAACGAAAAGACTGTCACCCTCACCTCGACATGAAGTATTTTATCAGTATCTAGTAGACATGACAAAGCCACCAATGATTACTGTTAGCAAATGTTACCCCATATTACTAATTGCAGAAAGCTCTATCTTGCTTGAGATTAGATGTGTGGTATGAGGGATGGACTCACTTGAATAAGCTTATATGGATCGTCTGAGCCCTTCCAGCGAGAAAAGAGGAGGCAAACCACCTTCTCTATATCCTTGCGTGGCCATAGAAAGAAATCCATATCCTGCACATTGCCGATCACATCCTGCAAATGGAACATAATAACAATGCCAAAATCACTCCAGTTAGGTTGACCGCTTTGTTAGTGCGGATTGGTGAAAATGGCCGAAGATCAATATAGATAAGGCTTATTTACACTTGTCATGGGATATTTTGAAAGTTTTTTTATTCCTTTTTAAGCAATATTCATTGTTTATCTTGTTTTCATTACATTCTGGCGTTTTTTTGTGAAAATAATTGTTTTTGCTCTTGTTAGGACATTCCCACGCTGCAATGTCCTGGAACTGCCACCACTGCTGATGGTCTTGGGCTGTGGTTTTCCTTGTAAAAACAGTTAATCAAAATGGGCCTTACCAGCTGAAATAAAGTCTGAGTCTGGATAACCCTCGCTGCTCGTATTAGTCCTGGCCAGCAAGATAACTCAGATCACCGGGTTCATTGGACGGTACACCAACCACTGCAACACTGTTCCACCTTTTTCAATTCAGAATGGTGATTGAAACATAGAAAGGTTGCTGACAAAAACTATGGTTATAAAATACAGTAGATGGAAATAGTGATGAAAAATGGCAGCAAAAATAAGCAACACAATTGAGTCGATTACTAAAGTAGTTTTGCAGTGTGTACCAGATAGTTTCTGATCATTTGAGATGAACCATCATATTCTTAGTTTTTTCGGTAAAGTCACGTTGAAGAGAAACAACAAAATAATACAATATATTTTATTATTTTGTTTCTCTTCAACGTGACTTTACCGAAAAAACTAAGAATATGAATTACTGCAGTCACGAAAGCTTTAAATAAAAAATGAACCATCATGTTTAGGAACATAAAACTTTAGTTCAGATTTGCAGAATTAGAGGTTAGGGAACTATGTACGTCAGCAGTTCTCCTGCTGTGTTTGTTTCACCTCATGACGGTTGCTTGTGTTGCGATCGAAACGTTGTGATCTATTAATTTTCTATCTACGTGACTTTACCGAAAGAACCAGAGTATGTAGTACAAATAAATGCAGGTACATCTATATTCGCACATAGAAACGTTGTTTGAGAAAGGGCGAGGAACACTTCCCATAACGAAAGCCAAATAGTACTTATAAATACCTTGTGGCGAGGCCACACATTAACATGCACCTTTGTATTATTTGGAAATCTAAACAATATTAGGGCCCACCTTTGCAAGTGACTGATAAAATCAGAATCAGTTTTGCTAGTCCGAAAAAGAACCACTCTAGTATCCGATTAGTGCGGCTAAGATGGTTGCAGTAAGTGACAATCACTTGCGCAACCGAACAATGTGCTTATCAGAAGCAAACCATGGATTATCTCCTGAGATGCCCTGCAGCACCACAATGCACTCCTAAAGATTTGGCAATGCCAACACCAAAAGCGGTGGCCTGTGCAGAATATTGAGAAAAAAACTATATAGGTTGGACAGGACACGAAGAAGACTTACAGGCCATTTAGAACTGTTGGACCTCATGAGGCTTCTTGTTCCTATGAAAGTCATGGGCCACATTCCGCCTGCGGATCCTTAATCTTCCTAGCGTTTTTGATAAACACCGAGGTGAATTTACACATTACATAGAAATGTTAACACAAGCTGTTGCAGACACAGCTGTACATCAAGATGACACGTGGACGTACACGTCGCAGTGACTGATAGCGTGGTGCGTGTAGCTGCACCACATCCTTGCTCAGCAGCTCTAGGGAGCTCTGCAGCGAGTAGTCGGCCTGTCGCACACCCTTCAAGATCAGCTCCTCATAGTTGTTGGTCATCACCGGCATCACTTCGCCGGCCTCAAACAGCGCCGGCCTCTTCCTCTGTAGATCACAACAGAAAAAGATGCCAAGGAAATGTTTTCATGAACATGCATGGTTAACAATGCCAGTATAAAATTGGGTTTTGCTTTGAGGAGTCCTTGATAACTAATGTTTTAATGTACTGTATTCGCCATAGTGGATCTACATCCAAAATAATGAACAAATACCCATTGACAAAACCGAAGTTCGGCCTTGGAGTAAAAAACGCCATTGGCTTTATACGAAGCAGTAAAGAAGCCATGTTTTGCTTCCAAGATGAGACTAGCTTCCAAGATGAAACTACGTCTTTATAAGTAACCAGTTTTGTAAAGTACAACATTGCCTAGCATACTCGCTTGAATTGGGAAATCTATAGAAAAGTACGGTTTACATTTAGTCCAAATAGTTCACTGGTCAAGTGGAAACTGCTTTAAGAAATGAAGAAATGCTTTACCGTAAGATAGAAGTAAATAGTGAGATAACAAAAATACTTTACTGTATGCGAAAAGGGCGAGATTTGTGACCGCTTATATAAAATTACAATTTACACCATGCCAACAAAAAAAACCGCACAGGTCGTGGGCAGTTAATCGCTCTGGGGCGTATACGTGTCACACACGCCGCGATGTCCTTGCACGTTCCAGTATTCGCAAAGCATTCCTCTTTCCCACAAGGCTGGGGGGGGGGCATCCTGCGGGCAGGTGAGTTCGCACCTTATCTCTGAATACGAAGGCGATGTACATCTTGAAGTCAAATTGGTCGGCGAGGGATTCCCTCTTGCGCCTCAGCTGTGACCGCAAGCGACCGAGAGCGTGGTGGCGGCGGGACTGTGGGTCCCCCATTGCTGCCCTCCCTCCCGTCGAAGTCGCCCTCCTCTTGTCTTATAATTCTTCACTCTTGTTTTTATTTTGCGTTCCCTCCCTCAGCGGCCCTTCCTCTCGTCTGTGGCCCTGTCCTGTCATATGGCGAAGGGGCCCTCGATTCTAATTTTGCTCTTCCGTTGTCGATGGAGAAAATAAAAGTCGCCCCCCTCTTTTTTGATGATCAACCCCTCTCACTCACTAACGCCCCCCAACTCCTCCGCAACCTCCCTCCCCCCCACCACCACCACCACCGCTATGTATTTGTTTGTGAATTCAAACAAGAGCAGGCGCAAAGGAAAGTGTGCGCAGAGGGTGACTTTTAAAAGTTGGGGAGCACTGCACTTTGCCCGATCAAACCCCTCCAGCGAAGAATCGCATAGCAAAAGCAGTGCGGCCCAGATGTTTGGCAGCGCCAATACATGCCACCTGCATCTCACCCCCGACCTCCCACGATATAGTAGTAGTAGTAGTGTGTGTGGGCCAACCGCCCAGGGTTAAGGCCACATGCGAATGACAACAGCACAGTCGTTACATGTACCACGTACAGGACCGACCCCCCCAAAAAAAAAAACTCGGTGGAATGAACCACACGACGACGGACCGACCTGACAATAAAAACAAAAAAACCCAAACTGCCCCCCCCCCACCACCTCTTAAATGAAACGCCAATTCGCACAAAATACAAAGCCCCAAAAAACCAACAACAAAAATGAGCACGCAGCACGGATGGTTATGTATAGATGAGTGAGGGGTTGACACTTTATCCATTGGCACCGGTCGAAATCCGAGGGGGAGATGGGCTACACGGGCCGCGGCGGCCCTGCCCACGGCAACCCATGCTGCTCAACAACAAATGCCCTTCCCCTACTAGACCCGTCGCTTAAAATCTCTTCCGCTCCACTCGATCGCTTGCGCCACCCTCGACAACACGAGACGGCTCCACAAGCCCCGCCGCTGCCTACGTACACCCTCGCCCGCACATCACATAGTTATGGGTTGACGGTGATTATGGGTGGTGGGGAAGAGGGGGGGTGTAGGGAGTTGGGGGAGAGGCCGGGGGAGCCGGCTAAACCCCGCCGGCGAGAGGCTCCATTCCACCGGCTGTCTCGCTAGGCAAGCACGAGGCTTCGGTTACGGCCGTAAAGCGCGCGCTAGGCCCGACTATCTGCCCCCCCGCCCGCTAACGCTTAAAGCGACGTTGCGATTCTTATTTTTATGTTTTGAGTTTAAATTTGCGGTTTCTTCTAGGGGCGAAGGATCCTCCGGCGAGCGTGTCATAAGCCGCGACGGCATGCCGGCTGCCTGACTCTGTGCTTGTCGTAGCAGAGGGAGCCGTGTTCGTCCATGGCTGATGAGCTCGCTGGGCGCGTCCTCTCGCTCTTCCTCCTCGCTCCACGCTCCTCCTCCAGACTCCTTCAGACTCCCCCTCTTCCGCCTCTTCCTCCTCCCCCCAGACTCCTCAAAGCTCCACCTCCTCCATGCTCCACCTCCTCCATGCTCCACCTCCTCTATAATCCACCTCAATTCTCCACCTCCTCTAGAATCCAACTCTTCAATGCTCCACCTCCTCAAAGCTCCACCTCCTCCATGCTCCACCTCCTCTATAATTCACCTCAATTATCCACCTCCTCTATAATGCACCTCTTCAATGCTCCACCTCCTCAAAGCTCCACCTCCTCCATGCTCCACCTCCTCTATAATCCACCTCAATTCTCCACCTACACTATAATCCAACTCTTCAATGCTCCACCTCCTCAAAGCTCCACCTCCTCCATGCTCCACCTCCTCAAAGCTCCACCTCCTCAATGCTCTACCTCCTCTATAATCCACCTCTTCAATGCTCCACCTCCTCAAAGCTCCACCTCCTCCATGCTCCACCTCCTCAAAGCTCCACCTCCTCAATGCTCTACCTCCTCTGTAATCCACCTCTTCAATGCTCCACCTCCTCAAAGCCCCATCTCCTCCATGCTCCACCTCCTCAAAGCTCCACCTCCTCAATGCTCTACCTCCTCTATAATCCACCTCTTCAATGATCCACCACTTCAAAGCTCCACCTCCTCCATAATCCACCTCCTCCTTTGCTCCACCTCTATAATACACCTCCTCAATGCTCCACCTCCTCCATGCTCCACCGCCTCTATAATCCACCTCTTCAATCCTCTACCTCAGTGATTCTTAACCTTTACTGCAGCCTTCACTGCTTTGATTCTCAGAAAGGGCATCTCTCACCCCCAGGGGGTGCGTGCACCTCAGGTTAAGAACCACTCCTCTACCTCCTGCATGTTCCACCTCATCAATTCTCCACCTCCTCCATGCTCCACCTCCTCTTTCTTTTAAGCCCCCGCCCACTTCTCCAGGCCCAGCCTCCTTCCGTCTTCAGAATCAGAATATCGATTTATACTGGAGGAATCCGATGAGCTATAAAGCTCTTTTTTCAAAGATGTCCAGTAGGGGCGGGTCAGGATCCGCCTCCCCCGTTCCGTTTCCAGACTCCACCAAGCTCTCCAGACAAATCAGACCATGCATCCTTCATATATCTGTCTACACACACACAAAAACCTCCAAAAGTATTTATTTCACAAGCCATATGCCATACGACCTTCTGGCAGTGCATCATTTTATTCTCCAGGTGGTAGTGTAGCCCATGGGCAGCAGATGGCAGTCTATTAACAGCAGAAGGAGTACAGCAGCAAAGGGCAATGCAAAATCCAGACCAACGTGGTGAATTTTGTTTCAAAAAAAAAACTTCCACATTTATAAACATGCGTTTAGATTTTTTTACGTATTTTTTTCTGTTATACATTTCCACATGTTGAGCTATCACGTGTGGCCAGGTCGCTTCTGAAAAAGAAGCTATTAACTCCGTGGGCTTTACCTGGTAAGATCAAAAATAGTTTAGTTTTATTTGAATGTTTTTTAAAAAGTTATTTGTTTACCTTTCCTATACTTCGCACTCCTACCGTGTTTCTGTATTGTTTGTTGATGTAACGTTCTGACCTCCCCCGACTGGACATCTGTCAAAAACAACTTTATAGCTCATTGGATTCCTCCAGTATAGTCTCATTCTGGGTTGACGGGCCGTTACTTCTGTACGGATCGTTTGCAAAGTGCGGTCCCTTCTCGCCGCCTTAAATTGGGGAAGGTTACATACATCAGCATACATCTAACATGTGTTCTTGCACGCAACATTCCGTGCAACGGTGAGCGTAAACATCGATGTTTATCGATCAATAATTGCATGTTTTTCAGTGCGTTACCGTATTCTCTGGATTATAAGACGCTCCGCAAAGTAAGACGCGCCTCCAACGCTGGGTTTTTTTTCCCTTGTGCCAATACATTTCTACAAATCTGATCGCACGTTTACACACCTACCGGATCACACGACGTAACACCCAACGTTTGTCTTAATAAAAACGTTGAAAAACAAGGTGCGTCTTTATATTGAGTTAAAATACACGTCCACATATCATGCCTTAATGATAACCATATTTGTATACGTCTTAACAAACGTTCCAAAACTGTCAACGCAGTATAGAAACAAGCATTATTTTGAGCCTTTTTCTCAATTCACGTAGGTCACAGTTTATTTTTTTAAACCATACTTCACCACGCTGGTCATTGCGGATTAGTGAATGGGTTGCCGGAGTCAGTGACCGGTCCGGATGTCACTAGAAGGCGCGCCACTGATGTTGGCTGGAGCCGGGAATTGAAATCGGGTGGCTCGTGCTCAAAGTGCAGTGCCCACTAACAACTGTGGCGCCACCGCTCTCCATCCAAAGAAAAATCACAGTATTTTGCTAGAGTACAATTACGACAGGACACGTGCTTCCCTGCTCTGACATGTAACGTGGCAAGTGGAATTTCAAAAGATTCGGCACCGTAATCTCCGGATTATAAGACGCACCTTCTCCTCCTCTGTACTGTGCTTTAAAGCGAACGTTGGTGGAGCTATGGGGCGCGTGTTTGTCTGTGACAAGATTTGTGGAACTTTATTAACACCGGGCGCACAGCATTATGGGTTGCGTCTTATAATCTGGCACGTGGGTATACTGATGACGATTATCTGAACCGGTCATAGGCCTACCTTAGTTCGACTCAAGCTCAAATGAGTACCTGGTGCGATGTGCGTCTTTATTTTTTGCGGAGCGTCTTATAACCGACGACGATGATGATGATGACGACGGCGGTGATGATGACGACGACGACGATGATGACGACGGCGGTGATGATGACGACCACGACGATGATGACGACGGCGGTGATGATGACGACGACGATGATGACGACGACGACGGCGGTGATGATGACGACGACGATGATGACGATGATGATGATGACGACGGCGGTGCTGATGACGACGATGATGATGACAACGGTGAATATTGGACCCGCAACAGGGAGGCTCCAGGCTCCACCGCGGTCGGAGCCGCTCCGTGCCGGGTGTTGACGCTGACACGGCGGAAGCAGCAGCGGCAGGGAGGGAGGGAAGGGGAGGAGGGGTGGAGGCTTCCATGGCAGAGTTGAGAGGTGAGAAGAGCGGTGATTTTTTTTCTTCTGCGCGCAATCCACCTTCTCTCGCGTGTGCGTACGCACTACTGTAACTCATTAGTGCCCGACGTCACATCCAGAGCCGCAGCACACACTGAGTACAGACAGCAGGCACGGTGCTCGGCTGTCCCCACGTCACATCCACAGCACACTGAGTACAGGCAGCAGGCACGGTGCTCTGCTGTCCCACGTCACAACCACAGCACACACTGAGTACAGACAGCAGGCACTGTGCTCTGCTGTCCCCACGTCACAGCCACAGCACACACTGAGTACAGACAGCAGGCACGGTGCTCTGATGTCTCCACGTCACAACCACAGCACACACTGAGTACAGACAGCAGGCACGGTGCTCTGCTGTCCCCACGTCACAACCACAGCACACTGAGTACAGACAGCAGGCACGGTGCTCTGCTGTCCCCACGTCACAACCACAGCACACTGAGTACAGACAGCAGGCACGGTGCTCTGCTGTCTCCACGTCACAACCACAGCACACACTGAGTACAGACAGCAGGCACGGTGCTCTGCTGTCCCCACGTCACATCCACAACACACTGAGTACAGACAGCAGGCACGGTGCTCTGCTGTCTCCACGTCACAACCACAGCACACACTGAGTACAGACAGCAGGCACGGTGCTCTGCTGTCTCCACGTCACAACCACAGCACACACTGAGTACAGACAGCAGGCACGGTGCTCTGCTGTCTCCACGTCACAACCACAGCACACACTGAGTACAGACAGCAGGCACGGTGCTCTGCTGTCTCCACGTCACAACCACAGCACACACTGAGTACAGACAGCAGGCACGGTGCTCTGCTGTCCCCACATCACAACCACAGCACACACTGAGTACAGACAGCAGGCACGGTGCTCTGCTGTCCCCACGTCACAACCACAGCACACACTGAGTACAGACAGCAGGCACGGTGCTCTGCTGTCCCCACGTCACAGCCACAGCACACACTGAGTACAGACAGCAGGCACGGTGCTCTGCTGTCTCCACGTCACATCCACAGCACACTAAGTACAGACAGCAGGCACGGTGCTCTGCTGTCCCCGCGTCATCACAACCACAACTGCAGTATATTGAGTAGAGGCAGCACGCACATTACCATACCCACGTAATCACAACTCAATATACTGAGTACAGTTGCACAGAGTACTCTACCATCTCCAAGTCATAACCACAACCACAGTACACTGACTGTATCTCTCCCCCCTTGTCTTTGGATTGCCCACCCCCCCCCCCCCCTCTACATATATAGAAGGTCACGCTACGGGGTCGCCGTCGGGTCACACAGAGGACGAGCCAAGTCCAGTCTCGTCGTCTGCACCAGCCATGGAGACGGAAGAGGCGCCCACTCCTCCCAAGAAGAAGAGCAAGCGGATGCAGAAATACCGCGACGTGTGGGAAGAGGAGTACCCGTGGCTCGGCAAAGTCCACGGCGATTGCTTCAGAGCGAGGTGCAAGATCTGCAGAAAGGACATCTCCGTGTGCCACGGCGGGGCCTACGATCTGAAGCAGCACGCGGCTGGGGAGATGCACATCCGCAACATGCAAAGATCCGAGCGTAAAGTCGCACGGCCCAAGCTTGCGAAGGTTGCCGTCGACAAATCTGTCGAGGCAGACAAGGTACGCTCGCTTGTAATCCCGCTCCCTTTAGCACTCTGCCAAATGGCAAGTCTTTGGCTCGGGACTCCTTCAATCATTGTCCGACCATCTCGAGGCTTTCTTCCTTCGAGGTGTCAAGCAGCATCTCTCTTGTTCTGCCTCTTGGCCTCTTTCCTAAGACCCTTACGAAACTTCTTTCATCAAGCCTTCACATCTGAGAATGTTCCCAATCCACATCGATGGACTTGTCTGGATCATCGCAGCGTCATCGCTAGCATCCTACCTTCCAGATCTTCCTTCATCAATCTTTCGCCTCTAAGAATGTGTCCAAGCCACAATAACTAATGTTCTCCCATTCGGGGGCCATACCCACATCACGACCCCTTAACACCTATGACCAAAATCACCCGCAATGTGTCACCAATCTCGTCAGATCTCAGAAGCTAATCAAATATTGAGCCTGGATAGTGATTGGAGACTGTTGCAGGAATTATGTTGTTAGTAGAATGCGGTATAGCAAAACACATTGTTGTACTGGTCTATGCTCCCCACCTTCACCGACTTGCATTGACCAGCTTGGTGAATATGGTTAAAGAACCCCCATAAGCTGGACTGTGTGGGGAGGCCCTCATCCAGTAGTGGATTGACAACGTGCTGAACACATGTGCTCGTACATAAAGCAGAAAACTTAAAAACATTGGGTGTGGGCCGACATAAAATCTCACACATTTGGGTAAACAAAAAGAAATCAGCAAAAAAAAAGCCTAATCTCAGAAACGTTTTTTAATCTAAAATAAAAAAAGGAAGTGTAATTTAACCATTGTTTATTTTTCCCTCTCCAAGGTCACTGCGGCTGAGCTGGCAAACGTGTATCACACCGTTCGACACAACCTGAGTTATAACAGCATGGGCTGTGGCATCAAGTTTGGCGATTTGTGCACGAGCAAGAAGATTTCGTGCGGCAGGACAAAGGCCGAGAGTCTCGTGAAAGACGTCCTAGCTCCTAAAGCTGTGAGTCACATTTTAAACGCCCTATGCAGGGAAGGGCAGCATCCGTTTCCATTTGCAATTCAGACGGACGCCGCGAGCAAAGGAAATCGCAAATCGTTTCCCATAGCCGTCCAGTTCTTCACCCCTCAGCATGGCATGGTAAACAGAATGATCGACTTCATAGAAAATCCAGACACATCGACCGCAAGTGTGAAAAACTCTATTACAACATCGCTCGGCAATTTGGGGCTGTCTGTCGACTTGGTCTCGGCTTTTAGTGCAGATATGACAAACTTTAATTCTGCGGTTCATCATTCCCTGTTCACGGATCTGCATAGGAACCACGAGCATCTGCTACAAGTAAACTGCCACGCTCACATCGTGCACAACGCCATTAGACATGCCATGGATGAACTTTCCGTGGACATTGAAAACGTAATTCACAAGGTATGCGGTTTCTTTGCGGTGTGCGCAACACGGTCAGAGTCGCTGAAGGAATTTTTTGATTTTCTGGATACGCAGTGGAGAGAAATACTCCGGAATTCCACAAACAAGTGGGTTTGCCTGAATCCTGCCATATCAAAAACATTACAAAACTGGCCGGCCATCAAGTCAGAGTTAAACGGCATTGGTGACGAATGTCCCAAGCAGATCCGGAAGGTCCTGCACCCTCCAACAAATGGAGACGCGGTTGAGGCCGACGACAGGCAAGACTCAGTGGAAGTGTATCTTCTCTTTTGTAATAACACTCTCGGCGTCTTTGAAGACGTCGTCAAGAAACTTGAGAGATGTGACGTCACAATCCTGGAAATTTACCAGTTAATGACCAGCCTAAAAGGGAAACTCAACCAAAGGATGGAAGATGAACTGTTTGGTTACATAACCAAGAGGAAGTTGGCCGGGCTGCCCCCATCGGAAGCAGTCAGGGCCAGAAGTGAATTTAAGGCCTTCCTAACCTGCGCCGTCGCTCATCTTCAAAAATGGTTTTGGTTTTCCGAGGAAAATTGGCTTTCTTCTCTGCAGCCACTCGCCCTGCACGGTGCTTACGAGCTGTCCTTCGCCGATCTGGGCGAGGTTGCTCGTCGCCTCAGTCTGATCGAGAGGCTGCAGTTGGACATGGACGCGCTCTTTCTCGAGTTTACAGCGTTCAAGGCGGTTCTCGACGAGCTCCAGAAAACCAAGGAATGGAAGTTGAAGAGCACCTCGAGCAAGTGGCAAAGCATATTTCAAACGGCCGGCGCCGACGCACTTCCAAACTTGCTCTCTTTGCTGTCGTTCCTGCTGAGTGTGCCCGCGACCACGGGATACGTCGAGCGCATACTGCCTCTGATTCACAGCAAGTGGAACGACATCCGTAACAGGTGTTCGATAGAGCTGATCAAGAGTGAGCTTCTTGTGACGCTGAACTTTGACATGGGGTGCGCTGACTTTCACGCGATGATTCTCAAAGACAAAGCTTTTCTCACAGTGGCGAAGAGCGACCAGAAGTATTCGTTCAAGAGGGCCAAGCCAAGTCAATGTTGAGGTACATCAAGAAAATGATACTCTGGATTGCCTATCAACACCAATGATCAAATTTACACAGTACATTTGCAGCAAGCGTAATGCTTCACCGCCATTGTGATTTTTTTTTACATTGTCGTTAAAGTAGTGGCGGTGGAGCGGTGGCACTGTGGTTAGCACACTATGCTTTGAACGTGAGTTCGATTTCCAGCCATCGGTGGCGAGCGATATCTGAACTGGTTCTGGTCTCCCCTTCACAAACCCACACCCACCAATACGGTTAAGTTCGGTTACACAAACCCATTGGGTAGGTCTTCATCTAGCGGTGGATTGTCAAAGGACCGTAAGTGAATGTAGTGGGCACTCGCAGCTGCAGAGATGACGTCAACTCGTTACATACACCCATATATGAATTTAAAAACATCAGTTCTCAGCCATGGCAGCTCAGCGCTTCTGACCTCGGAGCCACCCAAACACCTGGGCCATGTTTGATTTTTTTTTATCTAAGGCCAAATAAGAGCTGCTGTGCATTGCTTATTCTACTATTTTAGTCTGAACTATGGTCTTGGAAAATATGGCCGTGAAAACCAAGGAATAGAAAATCTGCGACTGGCAGAATTAGGTTGGAACAGATTCAATGTGTACAGACGTGTTCATATCTGAGCAAGTGATGCTTACCTCTGCCAGTGTTACTGGTAAACGGTGTATTATACAAAAGCAACCAAAATAACATTCGTTGTCTTTCCCTCAGCGGTCTTCAGTATTCCGGTCGCCACTTTCATCAGTGGCAAATCAAAGGAAGGTCTGGAATGCGACTACGGGAAACCTGACCAAACCGTAGAGAACCACTGCAAACTTCTGGAATTCAAACTTGATTGGAAGCTTTCGTGACTGCAGGAATTACTCTTTGGTTCTTTTGGTAAAGTCACGTGGGGAGAAAATAAACTAAATAATAGAATACGACGTTTCGATTGCAACACAAGCAGTCGTCATCAGGTAGAACTAAATTAGAGAGAGTGAATTTGAGAGAGAGACAAAACACAGACATGGAGACACACAGACAGACACGCAAGCAGAGAGAGACAACACAGAGACACACAGAGAGAGACACACCTCTGTGTGTGTCTCTGTGTTGTCTCTCTCTGCTTGCGTGTCTGTCTGTGTGTCTCCGTGTCTGTGTTTTGTCTCTCTCTCAAATGCATTCTCACCTGATGACGACCGCTTGTGTTGCAATCGAAACGTCGTATTCTATTATTTAATTTATTTTCTTTCTGGAATTCAGTGGGGCTGCAGCGGCAATTCATTTCGCCTCACCCGAAGTCATCGTTTGGCTTCCAAACGTGGATATATCTCTCTATTAGGTTGTTATTCATTTAGCCATACGCAATAATATCGGTGTGGATTCTCCATTATTTTCTCGTTGACACATCTCTGTCTCTGAGAGTGAAGGAGCGATGTGGGGTGGTGCGTTATAAGTTGAAATGATTATACTTTCACTTTGCTACACTACCCGACACTACCCTTAGAGTAAACTCCACGCTGGTTCTAATCACTGATGGGAAAGCAAGAATGTGTGCGTGTTTTTATATTTTATAATAATCTGGTGGAAGTACCGTCGTTGAACGACATAAGCCCCACCACCACTAGCCCCAACACCCCCCCACTAACCCAAATACCCCTCCCCACTAGCCATAACACCCCCCCCCCACTAACCCTAACACCACCCACTAGCCCAAATACCCCTCCCCACTCGCCCCCAACACCCCCCCCCCTACTAGCCCCAACACCCCCCACCACCACTAGCCCCAACACCCCCCCACTAACCCAAATACCCCTCCCCCCACTAGCCCCAACACCCCCCCCCCCCCACTAGCCCTCACCCCCCACCTCCCCCCGGGTTCCCCCCCTCCCCAACCCGTCCCTCGCGTGTGACAACCCCGTGACAGGTGTTATAGGCTGCGGCGCTACGTTGTGGTGGGCAGTCGAGGCCAGGGCAGTAAAAGCCACTGTTGGACTCTACTTCTGTGCTCCCACAGCTATGCAACCCCGCCGTCACCGCCCTGCACTGACCGACATGTTGAAGCGTGGTCAAATAATGCCCCCCCTCCTCCCCCACACGACCCACAACAGCGTGGGGGGGGGCCTCATCCAGCGGTAGATAACACGGCTGCACGTGCAAAAAAAGTATGCATGCACCAAAGCAACACGTTTTGCTACACTACTTTAAAACTGCACAGATTATAAATATTCAACTGCGCATCTATTTTTCCGACATTTCGCTCTTGTGCTGCGAGAAAATGTTCGACGTACATTTATTTTTTGTACGATAAAAGATTTAGCTTCCGTAAGGAATGTATATTCAATATTGATGCTGCCCTGGGATATATTTTAGTGTTTTAAGTTATTTCTTTCAATTTGTGTTTTAACCAATTCATCATTTAGTTGAGGATGTGTTGTGATCCTCTACATTTTGACGGTGTTTATTTTTCGCACATATATACTGTTTAAACATGACCCCTGTCCCTTGGAATCTATCATATACCAGGTCTCACTGTATAGTTTACATCTCTCCGTAGATTGCCACATGGACAATAAAAAAAAAATAATTTAAACCTTAATGCACAATTTTGAAAATATGTATATTTTATGTTCCGATTGTGTCATGTGAGTGGTGTTAGCATGAGATGACCTATCCATTCACATACCGTGTCAACCCATACGGTTTACACCCGTATTCTTGTACAAGGAAATTGAGTTTTAAGATCCAGATGGCGTACAACTGTTTCAACACAGGTAAAAAAAATGTTTAGTCTATTTGTTTGTGTTTCTCCCTTACGATGGTACTTTGTAGGATGAACGTTGAGATGTATAAGGGGCACGGGGGCGACCAATAAGGTCTGAATTGGTCTGTAATAAGGTAGGAGGCACTGACGAGGGGTTGACAGGTATGCATCCAAAACTCTCACATGGCAGTGCTATAACCCCTGAACAGCCTCTTAGGCCACACATCCTACTCCAGATAAATGTCCATCACATGGAAATAAAACCTTGGCAAAAACATTCTTTTTTAAATACAACATTCTGAGATTTAGTCAATACAATAACTGCACAATACAGCGGAATTTGTATTTATGAGCACCTGATATAAGCACAGTTCTGATATAAGCAACACACTGGTGGCAGGGAACTTTTGATACAAGTGCACTACTTCGGATAGAAGCACACCTCGCCTTGCTGCCAATGCCAAGTGTGCTTGTATCCAGCTTTAATTGTACACGGTCATGTTGATCTGAAAACTCAAATATGTAACCCCTCATTTGCAGTTCCAGTCTTTCCTCCTCAGTAACTGCTGAAACCATATTTAATATACTCTTTGGTTCTATTGGGTAAAGTCACGTAGGTAAAAAAATAAAATAACAAAAATCACGACGTTTCGGCCACAACACAAGCGGCCTTCATCAGGTGAAGGGACGAGACTGTCTGGAGGACAGCGCTGGAGTGAAAAAAGCCACGCTCAGATCACGACCTTTAAGCTGTGTGAGAAGAAACAAAGCGCCTTGACAAAGGAATTAGCATATAATTTAGATTCTTCTCACACAGCTTAAAGGTCGTGATCTGAGCGTGGCTTTTTTCACTCCAGCGCTGTCCTCCAGTCTCGTCCCTTAACCTGATGAAGGCCGCTTGTGTTGTGGCCGAAACGTCGTGATTTTTTTTTTTTTTTTTTACCTACGTGACTTTACCCAATAGAACCAAAGAGTATGGATCCTTGCAGTCACGAAAGCTTTAAATCCATATTTAATATCCTGTGTCCCAAACCACTTGCGCGCATTCCCATCCTGATTCAAATCCTCTGATCAATCCCTGGGACTTATTCCCTCCGAGTGATAAAAGCATGCAGGTTGCACTTCAAATTCATGCAAAATAAATCCACGCAGTTACCTACGACGATGTATAAAATCACACGGCATTTTATCGCAGATGATTAGGGAACAAACAAAAAGGACCGGTTGGGACATGTCCAGGGTTTGTTGGGATGGCCGATCGCCGAGATTGGAAGTGGAGTGGTCTGCCTGAGACCGGCGACCAAAGGGAAGACGAAAGAGGCAGATGGGTGGGAACCAGTCGAGGCAGATCTTGGAGGTCCCCGCGTGTCGACTGCGGCGGTTGTGGGATCTGGCGGAAGGAGGCCAAGGAGCGCTGGCGAGGCGTAGTGGTATCAACAGCTTTGGACCGCGATTACGCTTCGATCTTGAATCACAATCTTTATTTAGACTTGCAAAATCCGATTAGTGATGCCAGCAATCTTGAGATGGTTACAGTCTTTTAAAATGTGAAATGTGTATTAGGGTATAGTCAAATATGAATGAAGAAACCCACTCGGATGAATAATTGTATTGGCTTTTAACTGAACATTATAAATTGGCAATGCCTTTTCAAGAGATGAGTATTGCTTTACAACAAATTGCACACTTTTTATCTGCTCAGTAATGTATTATCATACCAGTCTGTTTTAATGTTCACATTGTCTATGTAATTATGCTGACATGTACTACTCAGCTACACTCTTGTTGATCAAACTAAATCAATTTATGTCACCTTTTTGTGGTTTGAACAGTTGGCAAACCCATGCCCTTGTTTGTTTTGTGTGCCATACATTGATCGTATTATGCATCCTTAATTTAAACGTTATATTCCCACTTAATCGTAGATTAAACACAACATATTTTAAGCATCTCGGGATCAGAATATGTTCTTTTATAATTAATCAACGTACGAATACCAAGCTGCATTTCTAACGGTAAAGATCTGGGCTGTTATGCCATCCCAGATAAAATAAGCGGACTGCTTAAAAACGTGTATGACGGAACTCAGGCCTGTGCACGGACAGAATGTCATATGCATTTCTCCCATGTGTAATGTTGTGCTTGACTGTCTAATCACTAACACTGTGAATGGGGTTAGCACAGTAAAGAACACCCAGTTAGCAACAATACAGATGAGATGAATGTGCGGGACTTGGAGTATGCAGGTGACGCAGCTTTGTTGCCGAGGACTTTGTTTGGAGCCGTGCAGTTGTTGGCGGTCTTAGGCACTGAGGCCAGGCACTGACGACTTGAGATCAACTTTCTTCACACAAAGTTAGGGCACAGGGCTGTTGTGGTAGGATCGCAAGTCCCGATAGGAAATGGTTAAGGTGGGTAATGCAGGTGGCTGTGAGAAGGATGCCAAGTAGGGCAGATTTTTTTCATGGACTCTGGAAAGCACACTTTGGATCAGATGTTATGTATGTTGAACTTATTTCGCATCGTACATAGCCAACCTTGCTCATCGGAGGTGTGGGAGATAGGAAAGTTCTAAAGAAATGAGTTTTCAATATAGATTAAAAAGTGCATAGCTACAGTGGCTTCCTAATATCGGGTGGTAACTATTAGTTTAAAGAAAAGGTTATTTGAGATGCGAGTGCTGTGAAAGTAAAAAAAAATAGTTGGTATTTGGACAAACGTGTCTGAAATAAATGATACAAATGTCTAGCAAGACAGGAGGGCATACCAGGTAAGTATTGTAGATATGATGAGGCAACCAAATATTGCACTGGGTGGGCCCACGTGTGTGTAAGATGTAAGGAGGGCTGACTACTAAGACAGGCATTGGAATGGTCGACTCCACGCGTTCAGCGACCAAGATGAAGATGGTGGGATAATTGTTAGGGGAGATCTTGGGAGGTCCCAGCTGCAGGATCTGGGATGGGGTAATAAGAAAGCATTGGCGAGGCACGGTGGCATCAACGGCTCTGGCCCCGATGACATATTGATTGACTCTATGGAGGGTAAGGTGGGGGGGGTAAGAGACCTACGTGGGGTTAAAGGCCACGTGTTGTCCTGGTGCTGTCAGAAATTGTGTGATCAGCCATTATTAGGTTGAGGTGCAGATTGGCGCCCTCGTTGAGAGGTTACCTGCAACTCGACGGAGAACCACACGTGAATACCAGGACCAAAAAAGGCATTTTACCACACGTAGGCCTCTTACTCCACTCTACTACAATCAGCAACTAATCTGTGAAAGTCTGGAGAAGGCCTCCTAGACCGCTCCACAGACTTCAATAAACGAGTCATTCAATTGCCTGCGATATGTAGCTTATGTGACGGTCTAATTAATGCAAATGTAAAATAACCTGTGACCTTTCAATTCAGCTTATCGGCTCCAACACTGCTGATCCATTATATTATTTACAACGGCAGCAATGCGTGTGTAGAGGATGTCTCACCCATCCTAACATACCCGCAACCACGCAAACAACACGCAATACCTTCCGAACTCGACATCACACGCCACACACACATCACGGGTTGATGCACCTGGAAAGGGTCGGAGGCCAGGGGTAATTCACGTCTTGACACACACGCGGCACGCTCAGGCAAAGGAATAGATCAGGGGTGTGAGCACTGACGTGCACGGCGCGCAATCCGATGGGTAGGGTGGATGACACGCTGATGGGATTGGTGCGCAGAGCAGATCGTGGAAGAGGGAGATATGGGAGAAGGGTCATTGGTGGAGAAGGGCGGAGAAGACATTTAAAAGGGACTGTGGAACGAGGGAATGGTGTTGGTTGGATGATTAGTGTTGCTGTGGTGTACGAGCGGTGACAACAGAAACAAAGAAGTTGAAATACCACCAGTCCAAGTCTCCTCTTCAGGTGCAGCAATCCCCATTTCCAAATCCTACTACGAATAGGCGCGTGGCAATGTGGAGTTGGGGCATTGTGGGGTTGTCGATAAGTCATTGAATCTCCACGAACATCTTCACCGTCTTGTATAAGCTGGTAAGTGGTGATGTCCAGGTGAGCTGATGACTGGTGAGCAGTGTAAGGTGAGTGGATGAACATCCGATAAGGGTTTAAGTGTCAGGTGAGTGTCATTGTAACCCCATTGATAGGACGGCCTGCCCTCTAAGTTCCTTATAAATGAACACAATAAACGTTACTAAGGATAGTATGCATTGTATAATCAAATTACACGATACATAAGATGCAATATATTTTTAAAGACATGTTTTTAAAATTCAGACTGCAATAACTAATTATAATATAAATTGTATTTCATGCGTACATATGGTATATGCTCTGCAGAGTGCATACAATCCATATATCTCCTCTTAAGTACCATTCCACGTGTTTGTGGAAGAAAGGAAGCTTCTGTGGATGTGGATGAAACAGTGCACAAGAGTACACGAGTGCTCGTGCATGAATGCTCAAAAATCCATATCTGCGTCGTGTTCACGTCAGCCAGGGGCGGGGAAGCTTTTTATACTGACCGAGGGCCGAATAGGACTTGCAAACAAACACCTTTGGTGGGCAACCAGCCACACATTAACACGAGACAAAGATCCCCCGTATAAATCATAACAGACAACTGGGGCGAGGGCTGTTAGCGAGCACCTTTTGTAGGCTGTCACGGCACACCAGGAGGTGGTTGACCAGCACCAAGCCCGGCCGCCTTTCTCTCCCCGGTGGCGATGTTCACACACTGCACCAAGGTAGTCATTTGAGGCCGAGTTGATCTCGGGGAGGCCCATGACTAGTTCAGATAATCATCGCCGGTGTTGGCCGTGAGCAGGAATTGAACTCGTGGCGATGGGTTCGTAGCCACCGGCTCCCCATAACACACACCTTAAGTCTCTTCTGCCACTGCAAGAGGCCCCCTGAGGTGATTTTAGAATATCGTTAAAGAGAAATGCGGCGTTGTTGCCAGATTTTAAAATATTCCCCTCAAACACCCAAAATGTGCATTTAAGATGCTCGCAGGGACCAAAAAAAAAAGATATCAGTCCTGGGCCCTTGCGATGTGGTTCGCTGCATGTGGCCACTGACCATGTGGATTGAAGTCCCGTCGGCTTCCCCACCCCTGATGTGAAAGCACTTACAGGCACAAATGACACGTTTGATTCACACAGTACCTCAATGCATCTCAAGATAATCCAAAAACTTAACGCATTGCATCAATAACAGTTCCCTTCTTCACAGTGCGTAGAGAGGTTTCACTATGTGCTGTGATGAATGGCCACTGCCCGAATTGTCGTCTATTGTACACTTTTTTTCGTTAGAGGGCACAGTGTTTCCGACGAATGCGACGAGTTTTCGTTGTTGTTGTTATTTGTGCCTGTGCACCAACTGCCTATACGGAGTATCAGCATCGACAAAGGCTTCTCAAGATTCTCCTGCATTGGAATCAAGAGATGATGTGTGCCCGCTGCATTAATTATCAGTCGTTAAAATAGCCTCACAAACATGTCGATGTAACGGCATGCAAGCATTACATCAGTAAGAAAAAACGGCGATCGTAAAGATACATTTAGTTGTCAAAGCATGCCTCCGTTCGATGACCATATCACACAACCCCTCTGCTCTGATAACTGAAAAATGTGGAAACGAAAATAATGAAGTTGATATTTTGTGGTTGCGGAGTGTCACACAGCGAATAGCAAAGAGGCTTGGTATGTCTGCGTAGCAGCATTGCTTCCGCAGCATCACATCATGGGTGGTTTGTCGATTTCTTGTATGTTTCCTGTGTGAACACGCGCGCACACACCACACACATAGCACTTATATGGGCGCTGCAACCAATACTAAACTATGTTTTTATTTTACCAGGTAAGACCCACTGAGCTATATAGCTCTTTTTCAGACTCGACCTGGCCACAAAATGATAGATCAGCGAAGTGGCTTAAAAAATGTATAGTAGCAAAATAATCGAAATTACACGCAAGCATGGGGAGAACATGCAAACTCCAAATATACATAATAAAGATTTTTGGGTTAGATCACGTTATTTATAAATGTGTTGCAACCCTCCACCACCCGACACGGCCAATCAATAAAAATGTGTCACGTTGACAAAAGACAAATAATTATAGATTTGAAGCTTTCGTGACTGCAAGGATTCATACTCTTTGGTTTTTTCGGTAAAGTCACGTAGGTAAAATAAAATAAAACAATTAAATCACGACGTTTCGGAGGCAACACAAGCTTCCGTCTTCAGGTGGAACAGTCACAGCAAGATCGCTGCATCAAGTGGGGAGGCTCTGAGAGCCTCGAGCTTAAATACAGGTTAAGGGGGGGGGGAGGAGCCAAGTAGGAGACATTGATGGGGTGCGGGGCTAAGTTAATCCGTCTTTTGTTATGTTGAGGGTGCGGGGGATGCGGTGGGTCAGTGCACGGGGGCAATGGAAAAAATGGAAACAAAAATGGAAAAATTCGAAAAAAATATGATGTGCGCTTATAAGGTATCCAAAGTTTTGACTTGGTTTATGACATCTTTCCAGTGGTTGCTTAATTTAAAACCATCCTCTCGGTTGAAGTTGTCTATGTTTGTATATCTGGATGGCTTCATGGACAAATATTTGGTAATAACCGGGAGGTTTGCATAGTACTTTGGTATCGGAGAAAACAATCTCATGAGAACCCGCTGTGTTGAGACAATGATCAGCTACGGCTGACGAAAAAAGATTTCCAAAATTCTAAACAAACACAAGATCCAGGTTCGATTCAATACAGTACACAAAATCCGTGATCTGATCCCATCCGTAAAGGATGTCATCCCTGACTTACAGTACCCCGGTGTTTACAAATTGAGTTGTATCTGCGGTGACTGCTATATCGGGGAGACGAAACGACATATTTCTGACCGAATTCGCGAGCACAAATCAGTTTTGAAACACAGCAGAACGAATTCGTCGGCCGTAGTTGATCATTGTCGGGGTCAGGATCGAAACCACGACCTCCTGTATCCCCGGTGAGGTAGTTAACATCTTACCAGCGCGGAGCCACAGCGCCCCACTAACAGGTGTGTGACAATGCACTGATCCTTAACCTGGCGATACATGCATTGCACCGTGCGTGTATAAATTGGTCATTCACGATTCATGCACACTGAAACCTCTGTTTATTGTCCCATTATCCGCTGTTCCTATTTACACAACCCTGTAATAAATTTGCAGAAAAATTATATTTGCCTTTCGATTCTTCCTAATATCCACACTTATCCACAGATAAGGAGAGTGACCCAGATGTGGTGGAAAATCCGTCATGCTACGTGCAGATAGGAACAGTTGCGGTCGGATAAATACACATAAGAGGATTTACACGTAATCATAATTTGCATTTATTTTTGAGGCGCCTTGCACTAATGTCTCATGGTACCTGGTTTATACGCACACCTGGTGAATGTATAAGCCATCTGAGATTGACCGCCAACGGAGTTATAACAACCGGCGGTGAAGGACTAGAGGTGATTGAAAAACTTCAACTAAATGCGGCAACCAAAGTGGAGCAAATGATAAATATGCGCAAAAACAATATTCATACGCAACAAGTCGGTGGAATTCATAATTGCTCTTCGGGTCAGATCGTGTGAATATTTTTTATGGATCACCCCAAAGAAAACCCCTCCGATAAATTCGGGGCTCGGTATCTCTACCCACGTGCTTTCAAGGACGCACTGGACACAGGCAACAAGAATAACCAGAGAGAATACCACCACCCAGCTGAGAGGCAGCTTGTTCGCCACTCATTGCAGAGATGTGTGGTTCGAGCGAAGTGGCCGCCCCGGTTAACACTGCCGGTGTGTTAACCGTAGACACGTGCCAGCTGCTTGACAGTGGATGTTTGAGATCCCGTGACGTTATTAAAAAATAGAGTAAGCCATGTGCGCTGGAATCGTGGTCCAATTTTTGCGAAATTTGATCAAATTACTCGCAAATTATCTTCTTGGCAGAACAGCTAAGGTGCGCTGCTCTGTCCTTCGCTGTTCTGCTGTTTTCTGTGCCCAGCCGCCACCCTCCTCTGCTCCGGAGGTGGGGCTGAGTAACATGCTAATTCATATGTTAACTCCGCCCACACAGCTGAAAAGACGCGGTCCTTGCCTGACAAGTGTTCACTCAAGCCCTGTCTTCTGGACAGACCTGTTTCTTCACCTGAAGAAGGCTACTTGTGTTGTGGCCGAAACGTCGTGAGAATTTTATTATGTTTTATTTTTATTATTTTATTTCCATTCTACATGACTTTACCGAAAGAACCAAGAAGATGAATCCCTGCAGTCACGAAAGCTTTACATCGAAATTTACTCGCAAATTACTTCATCGCCAAGAGCCACTTAGTAACATCAGCGCATTACAGGCGGACTAATAGCAATTAGTCCGTTTGCTTTGTGCCACACAGGGACGGGTGCCAGCGGGGGTTCCCTTAAGATAGATTGCAGTGGCACAGCTTTAGAATGGTTGAGATGGGATGTGATGTGCTTTGGGTTGCGAGGTATTTAAGCCAGCGCCAAAAACTATACGTGTAATTATCAAATCCTGATCTGAAGCCTTACTTTTTTTGTGACAGAAGAAGCCTCCAGTGCCCACGGCTATGAACACCAACGCCCCGAGGATGCCGCCCACGATGATCGACAGCACATTCTTGGCAAGCGAGGCACGCTCCTCCTCCACCGAGAAGGGGTTGGTACTCACCTGGTACTGGGTGTTCTGGTTGATAATAAACTGCATCACAAAGCCAGCGCCTATAGGGTGATTGACAGGAGGGAGCAAGGGGTAAGGGTTGAGGAGTAGCGGTTGGGGAGCGGTGAGAAGAACGGTGAAGGAATAGTGTAGGTTCTCGCGGTTGCGCTGTATTATGTATGTTGAACTTTTTCCGCGCCGTATGTAGCCAACTGTGCCAATTGGAGGTGCAGTAGGACAACAAACTAAACACAAAAAGCAGTTCTAAAGAAATTAGTTTTCAATCTAGATTTAAAAGTGCATAGCTCCAGTGACTTCTTAATATAGGAAGAGCGTTCCAGACGGCTGCAAAAGCTCATCTGAAAGCACGTGACGCGGTAGCTGTGTTCGATGGTTCACTAAAAGCCGCTGCTACGAGGATGACCGAAGTTCGCATGCTGGGTTATGTTCCTTGCCGAGAACAGCAAGGTATTGTGGTTCATTTGTAGAAAGCACTTTGTGTGTAGTGAGTGCAACCTTGTAAAAAGTTTTCCTGCAGTCTTTTCAGGCATTGATCGCCGTATTGTCCAACTTTTAGCTCCACGTGCTGAACTATTCAGTACCTGCAGAAGCTCCCACGATGTGGACACCACGCCATACACAGCGCGGTAACAATACAAAGACACGTTGGGGAGCTAATGTTAATCGAAATTATAAATTAATGAATACTCTACAGCCCATTTGTCAATCCACTACCGCAAGTAGTTACTTGCCTGCGAAAAGTATTTGAAAGTCCTGTTCGGTTATCAATTATCATAAATGTTCTCTACCCCTGCCCTACATTCTCTTGCAGGCTGAATGGGGCTTTGCGTTTGTAAGCGTAGCGAGATGTTATCTCCCTTGCCTGGGATGCAAGAGGTCGTCGGTTCAATCCTGATCCTGACGCCTGTATATTTGGGGTTTGCATGTTCTCCCCATGGTTGTATAGATTTTTCCCAAGATCCACCAGTGTTTCTCTCCACATTTAGAAACATGCACTTAGATTATTTGGCTGCTATATATTTCCACATGATAAGCCACTTCATTGAGCTATCATTTGTGGCCAGGTCGCTTCTCAAAAAGAGATATATAGCCCAGTGGACTTTACCTGGTAAAGATTTTTGTTTTTGTTTTAAACGTTCTCTACCCCCTGCCCTATTATGTATATTCTCTTGCAGGCTGAATGGGGCTTTGTGTTTGCATAAGCGGCTGCAATAGAGGAATCGTGCCTGTGGTTGTGATCTGCAAGTCAGTGTAGTTTCCCCAGCAGCCTCTGAAGTTGATGGTCGGGTGACCACGGAGTAGTTCTGCCGGCTTTCCCCTGGCATCCTTGAGAATGACGGTGAGTGTCCAGGATGTCCCGCCCACGTTCACGCACAAGCTCTAGGGTGCGTGGGGCGTGGGGAGGAGGGGTTAACGGTTGGAAGAAGCAGAATAAGAATCTTTATTTAGACTGGAGGAATCGGATGAGCCATGACGCTCCTTTTCACAGATGTCCATTTGGGGCAGGTGTCGGTAATTTACAACAAACGATACAAAGAAAAAACGACAGGAGTGCAAAATAGCAAAAAAGGTAAGCATGTTACGGAATAAAAATTCATAAATAAAAACATCAAGTATATGTCAGATTTTTCAACATTAAATGCAAGCTTGTGCTGTTGTGCATTAACTGGAGCTGTAAAAAATAAACCGGATTCTGTATTCCACAATCGTGTACATGACACGCACTTTTCCTTTTTAAACAAAAATTTATTTTTTGCCCGATTGTAAATTCAGCTTAATATCGTAACATGAAGAATCCACTTCTATAATTTAAAACATAGGTTTTTCGTAGCCAATGCAATGACCCATGTTTGTATTGTGGGTTTGGCCTCATGGTAGTTTATGCCAAAGTTCTTGTCATTAAGCCACAGGTGAGCTTTATCAATCAGAATTTAAAACATTTTGTATCTCTCACAGAGCAGTGCAACCATTTGTGATAGAGAAGAGGTCACGGAAGTGAATATCACAAATCTATCTCAGAGGTGCCTTCTTCAATTGACTTTTGGTCTACACAGTTGAGGGGAGCACTTTCTCACCCATTGTGCATATAAAAGTAATGTTTGTCGCACGACAGTGGAACTGATATTTACATTTCACAGAGCAAAAATTTTGCCAAATTAAGTGATGTGCTTGTGCAGTTATTGGTGAATGAGCTGAGGATCATTGGCCAAACTGGACCTGAGGACCCAGTTTAATCTGGATTCAAAGCCAGGACCTCAGCAGTGCCAGCTCAACACTTTGACCTCCGACCCACCAAGGCCTCCTCTTTGAAAAGAGAGACAAGTGCTTATTATGGAGCCGTACGTTTTTGTCGATGGCCTGAACCATGACCACGAAAGACTTCCTGGCGAGCATCTTCTTTGGGAACGAGAAGATCCTGAGGCCGTAGAGGGATGACATGTACGGCGACTCAAAAATCACGTCCGTATATGTGACCTATACAGTGGTGGAGGGGGGATGGAAATAAGTACACCTGGGGGTTAGATTCTCTTAAGAACGGTGGGGCATGATTGCCCATTTGCTTCAAATGTGAGATGTTTCTGCTGAAGAAAGATTATACAACTTAATTTTGTGGCAGATAAACATAACCTAATCAGCACGTACACAAGCTCAGACACCTAGGTTCTTGGGGCGCCAAGGTGGCGAAATGTTAGCTACCTCGCGTGGTATACAGGAGGTTGTGGGTTCGACCCGACCCTGACGCCTGCTGTATACTTGTAGTTTGCATTTTCTCCCCGTGGTCGGGTGTATTATTCTCCGGGTCCTCCGGTTTTTCCCTCCACATTTAGAATCAACGTGCGTTAAGAGTATTTAGCTGCTATAAATTTGCACTTGATAAGCCACTTCGTTGAGCTATCATTTGTGGCCAGGTCGCTTCTGAAAAAGAGCTATATAGCTCAGTGTGCCTGACCTGGAATAAAAAAAGAATTATAATAAAAAATGCAACTCTTTCATGAAATCATGGCGCTTCTACATAACCGACCAATGAGCTTGTCAGGCGAAGAAAACCATGGATCATCTCCTGAGATGCCCTGCAGCACCACAATGCACTTCTCAAGATTTGGCAATGCCAACACCAGAAGCGGAGGCCTGTGCAGAATATTGAGAAAAGACCATATAGGTTGGACAGGAGACGCGGCGAAGAAGAAGAAGACCTGGTTAAAAATATATAGAGTTTATAGTTTTTTTATAGTAGTGTTTTTTAGCTACCTCAGTCCAGTCTTGAGAGCCCACAGCAGGCAGGGGATCAACCACGCTTATGTTGGAGAGGTCAAAGCCGAGGTCAGCCGACAGTTGCCCACTCAGCACACTGGCCGTAAGCTTGTCTCTGAGGTTACTGGCGAGGATGTACGCGTCGAAATCTATCGCGGACAACATCCGGGGGACAAGAAAGAACAAAGTCAAAATTAATACAGTAGGTCCTTCAGTTGACAGTGGCATCGGTCAGCGGCTTTTCGGTTAGCGTTTCGCCTCCCATAAGACCCCCGTGGTTTTTGACTAACGTTAAAGTTTTTTTATTAACACGATGTTTACGTTATGCACGTGGGCGCCAATTTCGGCCAATCCGAGCGCTCGTAAGTGGGGCTGAGCATGCCTCAGCCAATCAACGACGGATATTTATGAGTGTTTAGAACTCGACTGGCTTTGTTTACATTGTTTTCTGTTTTGGCAGTGGAAACAGCTCTCTTGCAGAGTCTGTGATTTTTACTTATTTTTCAACTTAGAAGTGAAGTCGATTAACAGTTATTTCGGTTAACAGTAGTTTTCATGGAACGGATTAAAAACGTTAACCGAGGGACTAATGTATCGTGTTTTTGATCCATGGTTTCATTTCCAGCAGTCATTGCGCTCAGCATAAGCAAACTATATGTGAGGTTCTGCAGCCTTGTTTAATCATTTAACTTTTACACTTCATTGTAAGAAAATTAAGTAAAAGCTTAGGGCCACAAGCATCCCAAGGCGCCCCGGATTCATGAAACACGAATCAATTAAATATCGGCTCAAATTGAAATCCAAATTTCAAACGTAGAATTTGAAAAAAGCCATTGAATCTCTCTTCTTTCATTTCACAAAATGTTAAATGTTTCTAAATGTATCTCTTATTACAACATCTCTATCCCGTCTATTTCTCTTCCGTCATCGCACTCCGGGTTTATAAATTGAAATGGGAGGAGCGGCTAAAAATAATTTCTACTCCAGGGCCTCCTATTTATGGGCCAGCACCACCACCGACTTACAGTGAAGCTTTTATATCACCGACCATCTGAGAGAGCAAATCGCAAATACCTGAAAATCACGTCCGTGCAGAGAATCTGTAAGTCAAGGTTGACATCATTCACCTGATACAGTATACAACGGATACCCAAGTTGTATACCTGAGACGGTGAATATCACGCAGACATATTGCGAACATTACCATTTTGGTGCCAATGATGATGATGATAGAAGTGGTAGAACATATGATGATGATGGCAATGGGATGGCTCATGATAATGGGAGTGGCAATAGCTGTTTATGTTGATGATGATTGATGGCAGTCGCGTAAATAACGATTATGATGGTTATGTATAGCATTGTAGTCAGCATGCAGGGTGCAGTCATGTCACATCATTAAAAATTATAATGGACATAACCACTACTGTACTTAATCTCACATGGCCCACAGCTCAATCAGGCCTACCACTTTGATATAGCCCACAAACAGCATTGTATCTGTTACTACAAGGCATCTTAGCTGTACTAATCGGGTACTAGAGGGGAGTACGTTCGATTGGGTAACCCCGTGTGTCTTAATTTTGGTTCCCACACTCAGTCACTTCTGTCACTGCAAAATCCTATTCCAGAGACGAACATTACTTCGGTGTGTATGTGTTAATGTGTGATGTAGCGGCCAGCTCGCTAACAGCACTTGCCCCTACAGTCTGTTTAGGCTATATGGGGGATCTTTTTGTAGCGCCCAGCGCTACGCTGCGATACGAAATCCCGCGACCCGAGTTCGATTCCCGCTCATGACCAACACCACTAACTATGATCTGAACCGGTCCGGGGCCTCCCCTAGGTCGACTCAGCCTCAAATTAGTACAGTACCTATTTTGGTGTGTAAACATCGCCACTGGGCAGACAAAGGTGGTCAGGCGTGATGCAGGCCACTCACCCCCTCATGTGCTGTGTCGGCCTTCATAGGTACTCTCTAACAGCACTTGCCCCCCAACAGTCTGTTTGTTTGAATGTCCTATTTTATTTGGCTGCTATAAATTTCCACATGGCAAACTACTTCGTTGAGCTATCATTTGTCGCTAGATCGCTTCTGAAAAGTAAGTGAACAGCTCAGTGGGCTTCACCTGGTAAGATAATAAGTAATATTTAAACAGACCTTTTTTTTAAAACACGCTTTAATGAAATGTACCGTACGAGTAATGGCAGAACTCCACGACTCCAGGAAGTGGCCCCGAGGTTTGCCACAACGTAAGGGACCCGTGGTGATTTACAGCCAACGTCAGTTGAGCGTGGACAAATAGACCCAAGCCGAAACATACAATATAAAAAAGATTGTTTAAAAAATATAAATTTGTATTTTAATGGTAGAATATAGTATTGTCATCAGTATGACATATGTATACCAAGTTTGCAGTCGATGCCACATTGGGAAGTGGGTTAAAACTGAGTTACAAGATTTGAGGATACAACAACAACAGAGTTGAGGATACGACTACAGACAGAGTTACATAATAAAAGTGTGTAAAAAAGAGTTTATTTGCATACTTTTTGAAGTGATTTGTTTACTTTTGATTTAAAGCTTTCGTGACTGCAGTGATTCATATTCTTGGTTCTTTCGGTAAAGAAGTCACGTAGAAGGGAAACAATAAAATAATACAAATATAAAACAATAAAATTATCACGACGTTTCGACTGCAACACAAGCAGTCACATGCAGTCATCATCAGTCGAAACGTCGTGAGAATTTAATTGTTTGATATATATTTTATTATTTTATTGTTTCCCTTCTACGTGACTTAATTTGTTTACTGTTCCTACACGTTGCACTCCTGTAGTTTTTTTTTATATTGTTGAAATGTTCTGACCTGCCCCGACTGGACACCTGTGAAAAATATATTTATAGCTCATATTTATATATTTATAGCTCATGTATAGCTCATTGGCATACATAAATATTCTGATTCTGACATGAATATGAGGCATAAAGGGATTTGACCACTCGTGCACCCGTGTACTCTTGCACGCTGTTTCGCATCCGCACGTGGGCCTATTTGTCACCCACATATTCACAGAAGCTTCCTTTCTACCAACACATGGACTGGGACTCACAATGTTTATGGATTGTATGCACTCTGCACAGCATATACCGTAGGTACACATGACATACTATTTATATTATAATTACAGTTATTATCTTGCCCTCTGGCTTAAACTAAATATTTCCCCCTGACGTACAGCATAATGTGTTTAGACAATAATTAATATCCGAATATAATTTCATTGTCATAAAACTACTCCTAACTATAATTTGTATTTTTCCAATGAAGGCCCATTGAATTTAAAGAAGCAATCTGGCCACAAATGATAGCTCAACGAAGTGGCTTACCACGTGTAAATTTATAGCAGCCAAATACTCTAAACACATGTTGATTTTCCATGTGGAGGGAAAAACCGGAGGACCCGGAGAAAAATCCACGCGACCACAGAGAGAAAATGCAAACTCCGAATATACAGGCGTCAGGGTCAGGATCGAACCCACGACCTCCTGCATATCAGTCCAGGCAGATAACATCTTGCCACTGTGGTGCCCCACTTTATATAGCAGTAGAGAGCAGCCTGCCCTACGAGCAAGGTGGCATGACACTCGCCTGACCCTAAACAGCCCTGCCGCTATGCCTCGCTGTCGCCCTGCCCACCTGCTTTGGAATTAATGTTCAAGGCGGCATCGTCCAGGTTCCCGTTGTTGATGTCGGCGATGATTGCGATGTAAATGATGGGGTCCAGATCGTCGGTTGTACTTCGGCGCTTTCGCTGATGAGCCTAGCACAGAAACAGCAATGGAAGTTCAGCACAACGCATTCGACAATAAAGCTGCCAGTGTCAGCTCATCCCCACACCTTCCTCACGGCTTTTCCCACTCCATCTCTACTCACTCGAGAGTCCCAAGTCAAGAGGTGGGTGGCCAGCACCACGCCCGGCCGCCTTTGTCTCCCCAGTTGCGATGGTTGCACACCAACCCAAATCCCTCATCTGTACTACAGCCATCGATCAATGTTAACAAAATGGTATCTGCGATGGTGAGATGTTAACTACCTCACCTGGTATACAGGAGGTCATGGGTTCGATTCTGACCATGACGCCTGTGTATCTGGAGGTTTGCATGTTCTCCCCATGGTCGCGCGGATTTTTCTCCGTGTTCTCTGGTTTTTCCCTTCACATTTACAATCAACATGCGTTTAGAGTATTGGGCTGCTATAAATGTCCACGTGATAAGCCACTTTGTTGAGCTATCATTTTGTGGCCAGGTCGCTTCTGAAAAAGAGCTATATAGCTCAGTGGGCCTTACCTGGCAAAAATAAAAATTGTTTAGTTTAAATAGTTAGTCCACTCTTCCTACGTGTGACTTCGTCACATCCTTGTCTGTCTGCCATTGAAGCCCTTATGCCCACATGATACGGCAGTGTGAGCTTGGCCCATGATGATCAATTACAGCAGCATCATCTCTGGTGCTGCCGTGTGGCGTGGGGCTTGCCTGAGGCTTTTCGATGATCACTTCAATTTTGTCTTCGCTCGAGTTGGTTTTGGCCGCCACGCTTCTGCGAATTTTGGCGGTGGTGGGGGCATTCGCGTCAGTCGTGTTGCGGGCCGTGAAGGAGATTCCGGCGGTGTTGCTGATTTGCACATCCACCAGATCGCCGGCGTGGAGGTTCAGGTAGAGGATGCGGTAGTAGTTGTTGAAACCCTGTTCGGCTGCGGGGTAAGTTCACGGCAAATTCTGAGACCACTGTCATGTATTCAACCATACAAGGTGGCTAGGAGATGTTAAATACCTCGCCTGGGATACAGGAGGTCGTGGGTTCGATCCAGACCCTGACACCTGTATATCTGGAGGTTTGCATGTTCTTCCCGTGGTCCAGGTCCTCCCGTTTCCCCCTCCACATTTAGGCGCTACTCAAGACATCCTGAGATTTTCCTTCCTTATAAAGCGTTTTCTTTCCAATTATACCCACTGCAATCTTCTCCCCGTTTGCTGCTATAGGCATCACGAAACAGCCATTCGGATCTCATGGCTAAGCAGTGCAGCTCATTCGTGCTAGAGAACCGCCCCATGGACGCTTCTTCACGAATGGAATCCATGCTATTGAAGAGCGTGCCAGGCGAAACGTCGGACGCTGTGCCATACAACGTGCGGTACAACTCTAAAACACGTCGGAGAGTTGGACAGTACAACCGCGCAAAACCTATGCGGAAGTAGCATTACACATCACCTTGATAGCTAAAAATATCATTCAGTATAATTGGGCATTAGCCTCACCGAGTCCTTGGACTCACTGAGGCTCTCCTTTGAAAATAAGTAATAATTATTACGAGATAACTGCCCATCTCTGAATTTATTCCCCGTAATATCCCCTCCCCACTGTCATGGCCACTGTTCGGAAGGCACAGTGGTGTCCTCAATCCCACCCACGGATTAACTGCTCACGCAAACAACACGCGGCACAACCCGACAGCACATCGGAGGGTCATGGCAACGTAGATCTGACTCGCGCAGTAACAAACTTAATGCAAATTTGAAACTGAAACCCTGCAATGGTAAAACAGTGTTACTCGTCGCGTACGTGCGCGAGATCAGCAAAGAAAACCGAGGCATTACCGTCCAAACAGGAAATGTTATTTCCCACAGTGGTGGATGTCCATGTTCCATGGTTCACGCTCACCCTGAAGCGCAAATCCTTTGGGTAGAAGAGGCCCACTTTGAACTTCTGCGCCATGATCAAAACGGAATATGCGGATTAGGAAAACATGGGATTGGTGGGCAGCCTTATGCGAGACCAAACAATAAGCGCGACGGGTGAGAAAACAGGGCTCACCGTGTCGGGCTTGCCGGAGAGCAGCGCGAGGCGGAAGGTGTGCGGAGGGTATCGTAGGAAGTACACTCTGTGGCAGTTCGCCGTGTTCACGATGCCGTGGAACACGCTGGCGGTCTGGGAACACGGGCCGTCCTTGGGGCAGGATTCCATCGCGTGCAGCGGGGGCCCTGCGGGAGGTCGTAAAAACAGGTGTCAATTTCCTGAAGGTGAGGAGTGACGAAAACGTTCGCCAACCAAGCGCTTTTTTAATTTTAGTTAACAATGACTTAAGACCGGGCAAAAATCATTCAGCGTGATGACGATGACTGATGATGAAAATGCTCACTAAATGAGCACTGGAATTATGAACTGTTCCCAGTATGAAGCGGTAGAAATGTATGTATGTTGACCTTCTTTCGCATCGTACATAGCCAACTGTGTTAATTGGAGGTACGGGGGAAGGACAATAAACTAAGATTGATCATGATTGATAAACAATAAAAAGGCCATGGGGTTTGTGTAACCACCGTGCTGGTCAATACAGATTGGTGATGTCGGGTGCCCAGGACCAGATTAGTTATCACCTGCCACTGATGTTAAGCCGTGGCTGGGAATTCAGGTTGTCAAGTTCACAGCCAGCAGCTATAAGCCGTGCCGAACCAGAACCTAGCCATGTGTGACGTCAGTCAGCGCTATGTGAGGACACGACATCACCGCATCGTCTACACGTGTCTGGACTCGGTTATTTCGTGACGGCACGGCTCGGGTCCTGCAGTGGAAAAACGTGGTGCCTCCCGGGCCTCGCCGGGCTGGCTCGGCATGGCCACGGCATGGCTGTGCAGTAGAAAAGAGGATGGCAAGTGCTCCTGCAGGCGGTCCGAGTATGGACCAGCACACGCGCCACACAACGCATTGGGTAAGGGGAGCCGTGGAGCAGCGGTTCGAGCACCACGCTACGAAGCTGGCGACCCGAGTTTGATTCCCACTCACAGCTAACACCGAGTGACGATTATCTGAACCCATCCTGGGCCTCCCCTAGCTCGACTAGGTCTTGAATGAGTATATCGTGCGGGGGAGACAAAGGCGACCGCGCATGGTGCTGACCGCACACCCCCTCGTGCACAATTCCAGCCATCATAGGTCCTACTCGCTAACAGCGCTTGCCCCAACAGTCTGTTAAAGGCTATACGGGGGAGGGGGGGATCTTTGTCGTCTTTGTCTTTGCTGGCCCACGTGGCTCTGAGCTTCACCGTTGAGGACGTTGACATAGTCGGGGCTGAGTAGTGCTGCCGGGGAGAATGGGCGCGACGTGAAGTCGGCGTCCATGCTCTGCATGGCCAGCACGGCGTGCTCCACGCCGCCGCAATTCCACCACGTGCCCATGTTCTTGCAGCCGTCCACAAACACGCCTTGGATCGACAACGACAACACATTTCAAATTAACGTCATGTGTATTTCATGGGAGGAATGACATATGTAGATTCATTCGCGTAGGTTGCTGCGGTCGTCCTGTATCATGAGTGGCTCTCTGATGCACTTTTTTTATTTGTTTGTGTTGGCGTGTTGTTTTGGCTCAATTCCTGGCATTTCGCTTGATGTGCTGGGAGTTGGAATTGAATCTAAACTATTTTTTTTCTTTCTGGCAAGGCCCACTGAGCTATACAGCTCTTTTACAGAAGCGGCCTGGCCACAAATTATATCTCAACGAAGTGCTTTATCACGTGGAAATGTATTGCAGCCAAATACTCTAAAATTACATGTTTGTAAATGTAACCGGAAGACCTTGAGAAAAATTAACGCGACCACGGGAAGAGAGACATGTAAACTCCAAATATACATGCGTCAGGGTTGGTATCGAACTCACGACCTCCTGTACACCAAGGCGAGGTATTTAACATCTCACCACCGTGGCGTCAAAAAGCTCCCAGAGAATAAAACGTCGGGAATTATAGCAAATACTTCAATTGTTTACATGGCAGAGACATTCATTAGTTTACGGTATATAAAGGCTGCTTCACAAAAATGTTAACGCTTGAATTTGCAACAACACCATAAGAAAAGTGCCTCCGGGCTCTGGAGCAGTGGCATCACTAGGGGGGTGCGGGGGGTGCGGACCGCACCGGGTGACATCATCAGAGGGGGTGACACCAAAATGACTCGATACAATTTTTGTGCGGTGTTTCAGCAGAATTTTTAAAAGAAAAAATATCCCTGTAGTTAGATTTTTGGTTCGAAAGAACCAATAATATGAATCCCTGCAGTCACGAAAGCTTTAAATCAAAATTTATCCCTGTAGTTAGTTATAACAAAAACATTTTTCGTAAGCCCAGCTTACATGTACTGTATAAATACACTTACAAGGCTAAAACGCTATGCTAATTTACTTTTTGAACCTTCTAATGCGTTCCGGTCAGAGCTGTCATTGTTACCCAATTTCAATTGTAACGGTGTTATTGGGCCAAGATGTGCCGTTCCCATGCAATTGCCGGCAATACCAGCCACAGGCCAATAGGGGGCAACAGAGGGGCTGAGCCCCAATGTTGAGAGTCAATGGGCCATAGGGCCCAACGGTTACCCTATTTAATAGTATGTAAAAGGAGGAAGACCCCAGACCACAGGAGGGTGGCTGGGGGATGACATCAAACCCCGGATCGTTCCCGAAGGTTCGAGAAGGAAGGTATGGCCAGGGCGGAGCGAGCCACGGCTCTGTAAAAAAACCGGACCTCTGAACGGTCCCAACAGTCGTCGTCCAGCTGAAGACAAGAAGCCTCCTGAAGACTGAAGAGCCCTAAGGGCAGAGCCGTACCCCTGGCAAGGTTGGCTCCAGCTTATATACCAGTGAAGATTCAAGCTTCACTCATGGAGGAATTGTAGATTAACCAGTGAGAGGCGTATTAGTCTGGAGAGTAACCTCCATAGTGTATCGGGTGTGAAGGGCCGTTACCTCTCTGTGTTAAGTGTTAATTGTTAAATAAAAACTGTGTTGTTTCAGAGAAGCCCTCTTCTAGTTATTCAACCCACTATACAATGACGCTTCGAATCACGTGGATTCGTCTGCAAGCGCTGTTGTTTTCGTTGCTGCTGGTGTTTTTTATAGTTGCTGATTATGTCAAGTTTTCTGGTGCTTTAGCTACAATATCGTGGTAATTAGTATTTGTGAACCTATATCAATGAAAATTTTGAGCATGAAGTAGTAATTAAAGGAAATATTGTAACTTATAGGTGTAATTTTTATTTTGCTAGTTCTTTATGTCACTACTATTGCCATTATATTCAGTGCTATACGGTAATTACGATTTACGAGTAACATTAGTACAAAAAACATTACAAAGGATTCTATATGGTCTGGTACGGGCAGAGGTCCATGGGGAGTGACACCATGAGTTACGCACTGGGTGACACCAACCCTAGTAACGCCACTGCTCTGGAGACCACCTGGAGAAGATTCCAGGCATGTGTTGACAATGATGTGAAGCTTTCGTGACTGCAGGAATCCATACTCTTTGGTTCTTTCGGTAAAGTCACGTAGATAGAAAATTAATAGTCACGACGTTTCGATCACAACACATCTGATTGGGACCATGTAGATAACATGATAGTTTCTTCTGCCGCTTCAATGTCAGCCATATGTAAAGTTAACCTGATTGCTAAATTCAACTTCCTGTCTAAGAAGAAGCCAGATCCAGATGTTAACAAGATTGTTATCAATCAGAGTAACAGCCCAATTTCTGACAGCTTAAAATCGGTATTAGCTAAAGGGTTGAATTTCGCAGTCACCTCTAAACACATCCCAGTGGATGATATCATTGCCCGGGTCGATGTAGCCCTCAAAGGCTTAGGACACATCCCAGCAAACGTAGCAAGATCTGAAATCGCTGCTATCCTCATAAACGCTAAGAAACCCGTTAGCAACATCAGCAAGGACGAGAGTTTTGAACTCGCTCAAATATAAAAAAGAGATGATATTGTCATCCTCTTAGCCGACAAGGGCAATGCCACGGTCGTCATGGATAAAACCACATATAACAACAAAATTCAGGACCTTCTTATGGATGGTAGCTATACCAAAATCAATAGAGACCCTACCAACCGCCTGGTTACGAAAACCAACAATATCATCACAAATTTGACTTCTATAATCGAACCAACCAAGCTGCTCTCTCTAAAACCTTCTGCTGCTAGACCACCCAGATTTTATGGCCTTACAAAAATCCATAAAAAGGGTACACCGCTCTGTCACATCGTCTCCACCATTAACTCACCCACCTGCAAACTGGCACGATTTCTGTCTGAGACCTTGCTGCCATTCACTTACAAGACCACCTCAGCTGTACTTAACTCAGCTCACTTGGTTTCTCTAATCAAAGACATCTCACTGTCTCCAGATGATTTGCTTGTCAATTTCGATGTAGTCTCTCTGTTCACCAAGGTACCTGTGCCTGACACCATTGCAATCAAACTTGATTTGGTGCTTTCGTGACTGCAGGAATTACTCTTTGGTTTTTTCGGTAAAGTCACGTAGAAATAAGAAATAATAATAAAATTACATAATAGCATACGACGTTTCGATTGCAATGCAAGCAATCATCATCAGGTATAGAAGAGCTCAATTTAAGAGAGAGAGAGGAAACACAGAACCGCAGATATATATTCAGACACCTAAGTAGAGGGAGTTAAGACAGAGACACAAAGAGACACAACGTATGGAGCACAGAGAGATAGGGTCTCTGTGCCGAGGCCTTAGCATGTAGGGGAGACAAAGAGAGATGGAGAAGCACATCAAATCGAACAAGATTTAGTAAAATTTGGAAACAATATAATGCAGCACAGAGGGTCGGTCAAAACACAATTAACGCATGGTCTGGCTGATTACGTTATTTCAAAGATTGCTAAATTATAGGTTAAGAGTGATAAGAGTACAGATCGCAGACATATATAAACATCTAAGCAGAGAGAGTTAGCACAGATACACACAGAGAGACACACACAATTTAGCTCTTCTATACCTGATGATGATTGCTTGCGTTGCAATCGAAACGTCGTATGCTATTATGTAATTGTATTATTATTTCTTATTTCTACGTGACTTTACCGAAAAAAAACATTACAATCATTGAAGACTTGGTCCAATAGGGACTGAATTCTGATGTGCCAACTTTGGTGAGGCACTGCCTTACCAACACTTCACCTGGAATGATACATTCTACAAACAAGAGGAAGATACCCCAATGGGTTCTCCCTTATCGCCAGTGGTAGCGAATGTTTTCATTGAGAAATTTGAGACAGATGCCATCCAGACATCCACCCTACAGAGATACGTAGATGACACGTTCATCATCTGGCCACATGGAAAGCCAGCACTAAACCAATTCTTCAACCACATCAATTCCATACACCCAGCCATCAAATTCACCGTGGAAATGGAAAAGGATGGCAAGTTACCATTCCTAGATGTTTTGATCTAGAAGAGACCTGATGGCTCGTTGGGACATTCTATCTACAGGAAAGCCACCCACACGGATTCCTATCTAAAGCCTGACTCCCACTACCATCCAGCCCAGAAGAATTCCCTCATCAAAACACTACACCATAGGGCCCATTGCATCTCCGACCAGCACCACCTAGCCAGCGAGCTTGAGCACATACACCAAGCCCTCAGGATGAATGGATATTCTGACCGTACAATCCGCAAAGCTGTCTCCCCAGCCATGGGGAGACAACCATCTGAGGACCCAGTCAAAACCATCACTTTGCCATACATAGTAGGGGTTACCAAAAATATGTCCAAAATCTTAAACAAACACAATATCCAGGTTCGTTTCAACACAGTACACAAAATCCGTGATATGATCCCATCTGTAAAGGATGTGCTTCCTGACATGCAATACCCTGGTGTCTACAAACTAAGTTGTGGCTGCGGCAGCAGTTCCATTGGGGAAATGAAACCACATGTCTCAGACCGTATTCGCGAATACAAGGCAGGTCTGAAACATGGTAGGACCAATACCTCTGCCATTGCTGATCATTGTTTTAACGCTGTGGGCTCACACTAAATAGATTTTTCCAAGACGAAGGTACTCTACAAACTCACTGGCTATCATCAGAGATGTGTTCACGAAGCCATCCAGATATATAAAAACAGACACAACTTCAACCGAGAAGATGGGTACAAACTGAGCAATCATTGGAAGGATGTTATTAACCAAGTAAAGTCTTAACTGACTGTGATGTTTCCATCCTACCTGCCTATGTCAGCTGTCTATTTAACATCTATTTTGACCACGTAGTTCGTGAAGCCTTCAATAGCTGTACCAGAGAAATTTCCATCTGGTATAGATAAAATGGGAGGCTGATCGATGCCCGGGTGCGGTCAAGGGATGGCTCCCTATTGCTCAACCACGTTATGTATGCCGATGATCTGCTGCTCACTCAGAGGAGGAGTTGGAGGTGCTGCTGCTGAGCCTGGAGCTTGCCACCAAGAGGTGGGGCGTTACCATCAGTCCCACCAAAACTAAGCACCTGCCTGGGTATTTTGTACCATCGGACACTCCACCCCCAAACTCCCAATTGGTGATAGGGCAGTTGTGGAGAGAGTGAAGAGTTTCCCATACCTTGGCAGTATGCTCATGACTGGCTCCGGTTTAACAGCAGAGGTCTCACTCCGAATCAGTCGAGCGGCATTATCTTTTCATCGGTTGCGTAACGCTATGTGGAAGCTACCTGGTCTCTCGCTCCACATGAAGTTTCAGGTCTTCTCGGCCACAGTCATTCCCTCCCTTCTCTAAACTTGCGAAACGTGGACCCCCCTAATGGAACATCTTCGCCAGTTAGAAACATTTAGGCTGGTAATGCCTAAAATCCATCCTGGGTTTAACCAGGCTGGATTGTGTGAGGAGCTCACAAATCCTTGAAAGATCTGGACAAAGTCCCATCAGTGAGCTCCTCCGGTAGGCAAGGCTGCGATGGCTGGGTCATGTAGCCCGCATGCCCAGCCACCGCATGCCTAAACAGCTTTTGTTCGACCGGATCGAGGGGGCAAAATGGGTGCGGCACGGGTTGGAGAAGAGATGGAGTGATGTGGTACAGGAGGATGTGGAGCTGAGTGGACTTGCCGATGACTGGTACCAGCGGTGGCAAGATCGGCCTCTGTGGAGGAGGCTCGTGAAGGACGCTACTGGGCAGTTAGAGGCAGTAGCCCTCCAACAACAACGGAGGGCGGAGGAGCGACGCTCACAACAACAAGCGGAGCGCCGGGTGGCTAAAGCACAGCAAGTTGGCACAGTCGGGGGCACAGGTGGTGCATCAGCCAGTCATCTCAGTCAATCGACTCGTGGCACCTGGATCTGACCCGTGACCTCCTGCCAGCGGGCGTTTGACACTTCACGTGGCCTCAAAGTGCACATAGCCTGGCACAAGTATCGTGGTGACGTCACCGCCACTTAGTGGCGAATGGCGGTTGTTGTTGTCATCTCTCTCTGTGTGGGGGTTGTCTCTGTGTGTGTGTCTCTCTCTCTGTGTCTCTCTGTGTTGTGTCTCTGTGTGTGTCTCCGCATGTCTCTCTCTGTGTGGGTCTCTCTCTACGTGTTTCTCTCTCTCTGTGTCTCTCTCGGTTGTGCGTGTCTCTCTCTCTGTGTCTCTGTGTGTGTGTCTCTATGTGCTTGTGTCTCTTTATGTGTTTGTGTCTCTCTCTGTGGTTGTCTCTCTGTGTGTGTATCTGTGTGTGTCTTTGTGTGTCTCTCTCTATGTGGATGTCCCTCTCTGTTTGTGGGTTGTCCCTCTGTGTGTATCTCTCTCTCTCTGTGTGTGTCTCTCTCTCTCCATGTGTATCTCTTGCTCTTGCTTTCATGACTGCAGGAATCCATAAAATTATTTTTTTCATTTTATTTTATTTATAACTACGTGACTTTACCGAAAGAACCAAAGAGTACATACTAATCTCTTACATTTACGGACAAATTCCTTCTCTAGCTCCGCCCACTCACCCTGGGGTTGGGCCCACCAAAAGCCTATTTCACCTCTGCAGCAGCTCTTTCTCCTACGTCAGCAGTTCTCCTGCTGTGTTTGTTTCACCTGATGACGGTTGCTTGTGTTGCGATCGAAACGTCATGATCTATTAATATTCTATCTATGTGACTTTACCGAAAGAACCAAAGTGTAAGTGGAGACTCCTTGATTTTTTTTTAAAGCTATTAGCATATATTTGTTATCATGTTACAGTGTATTTTCCACTCTTTTTACATTAAAAACGATAGTCCCATATAAGTGTTACCATTTTTTTGGAAGCACCCTGTATTTCACTACTTATATCCTCTGAAACAACGGAAATGATAATTTTGGGTTAAGTAAACACCGGAACATTACCTTGCACGGGACGAGATATGTGTGGTACACGTGAACATCGTGAAGCAAACGGTGATATCATAGGTGTGTTTAAAGAAGTACAATATCCACCCCGGGTTAATTACACATCTCGCGTGACCATGTTTCCTTTAAACACGGGGCATTGTTGCCCGAGTGTAAACAGTGTGGGGGTTTTTTTTTCTCCTATAAACAAACGACGGAATATGTTTGACGGGTAAAGTTCAGCTCTGTTTGTCTTGCTTCCGAAACCATTATGTTGCGCATCATTGTATTGAACTTGTAGGCCAGTTCATACAAATAATTGGCTTTAAAAAAAGAAAATCATAGAAAGGCCACCGCTCCCACCCCGCAGGTCTGAACTACTGAGCACACAGAATTTCGCACGCCATGTACAAGCCGCAGACGTCTGTGAATGATGAGGAGCCCCCCTCCCCCCCACCCCGCGCCCTCCCCCATGGCACTGCGGCTTGTTTCAAGTGAGAGGGTCACTTGAAACAAGCCTCTCGCAGCGCCACTCGCGTACGGGGTCGAAGGCGGCAGCGAAACGTCGAACGCCGCGACCACCGACGGCACGTAGCCACTCGTGCGTCCCGCCCCCCCCGAAAACGCATTCGAGAGCTAAGCGGCGCGACCGCGGAAACCTGCACAGCAATTAAACGGTCCCCCCTCACCTCTGTCTCTCAACCTCGGAGGCGACGCACGTGGCACGGGCAGCGATCGGTTACCTTTTTTGGAAGCGACGCTGGCGAGCGTTGACGTGGAGTCGTTGGGCCATGTGAGCGCAATCTTAGGCACCCAATTGTCCCCGATGCCCAGGGAGGGATCGCCCCACAGATTGTCGGCGGTGGGCACAGCGGTGCCTTTCGTGCCCAGAAAGGATCCGTCTGTGTCGGTGAGCAGCGCCGTTCTCTTCCCATCACACGCCGCGTTTAGACATCCCAATGCGACGTTTTTCCTACGCGCGCGCACAGACGGCAGTTGTTGTTGGGGGGGGGGGGGGCTGTGCCTGAGGAACCGACAATGCTGATGTTGCAACGGCGTGCGGTGTCGTGCTACCGTGCACGTGAGCAGAAATCCGTACCCCTTGCCTCTAAGTCTCTCGTCTCTCTATCGCTTGTTCATCTCTCTCTAACCTCACAAAGCCGTAGCTCTCAGCGGGCCACGGCTCGGCAGGCCGTGCCTAGAGCCTTCGCAGGCCACAGCTAACTCAAGGGCCACCAGCTGAAGAACCCTGGCATAGCCAATCATGCAACTTCATTGTCCAGTGCCAGGGAAGGCCTTAATACGTTATTTTGTACTGTACGTAGCCAACCGCGCTAATCGGAGGTACGGGAGAAGGACAGCACACTAAACACAAAAAGCAGTTCTGAAGAAATGAGTTTTCAATATAGATGTATAAGTGCGAGCTCCAGTGGCTTCCTAATATCGGAAGGACGAACGTTCCAGACAGCCACAGAGGTGCATCTGAAAGCGCGTGATGCAGTGACCGTTTCTGTTAGATGGCTAGCCAAAAGCCACTACTGCAAGGATGACCAGAGTTCATGTGATGGTTTATGCTCCTTAACGAGATCAGCAAGGAAGCATAGAGCACAGAGCTGGGTTCTCACTTGGCCATGTGCATGTAGATCTTGCTTTCATCGTTCACGTTTTGGAGCTTGGAGCCCTTGATGACGATCGGGTGCTGGAAGTCCTCAGACAGGCCGTTTGTGGCAATCGCAGCAGAGCCTTTTTTATTGCCTTGGCAGGTGCTGACGAAGTTCATGAATGTCACGGCTGGGGAGGGGTGGGGACGGTGGAGGTGCTCGTCAAAACAGGTGAGTGCGGTCAGAAGGTCGTGAAATTCAAATCTCAGTCCACGTCAAGTGAAAATTATTTGTTTTAAGATGCGTGTTTGTCCCCCTGTATTTTTCAAGCAAAAGTTTGGGGAGGCCGTGTTATTATAATCATAATTTGACAGGTGTTCATATGTGCGTGCGTAACTGGCGTACGTGTGCAACAAGTGTGTGCAACTTTATTGACACCGGGTGCAAGTTTTGGGGGTGCCGTCCAACTTTGTGGCGTGTCTTTTAATCTGGAGAGTATACGGTGATATTTATCAGCCCCCCATGTTAAGCATCAGTGGCAGTGATGTGTGGACTGGAAACCCACTGTCGATGTTGGTCTGGCCATTCAAGACACTGTAGTTGGTTGGTACGGCGTGGTGGCCCTGGGCAGGGGCCTTGTTACGGTTGGATGTGAAGATCGGCCACAGGACACCGACTCGGCCATCTGGGACAAGGAGAGATGACGATTCATGTCGGGCACGCAGCGTCAGTGAACAGCCTGCGGTGTGACTTCGCTTATAGGAGGACCATAAGAAATCTCACGACAACAGTCCATGTGAAACAAACTAAATCTAAATTGAAAACTCATTTCTTTAGAACTGCTTTTTCTGTCCCGTTTATTGTCCTTCACCAGCACCTCGGATGAGCGCGGTTGACTGCGTGCAGTGCAAAAGAAGTTCAACGTCCAAAATATGTGTTTTGGGTTAGATGGCGTAAATATAAATGTGTCGTTAAACCCGCTACCACCCGACACAGTCAATTAGTAAGGTTTGTTACATAAACAGAACATGCCAATTAGTTGCTAGTACAGCCCACTGGTGTGTTGGAGAGCAAATCCACAACATTTACAATCTGAGTACGACGTTTCGACAGTAATTACAACTAGCTTCATCAGACGCAGGCCGATTTGTGGAGAAATCCTCCTGTATCGTCCCTTAAATAGAGGCGTAGATGTGATGACGTCACTTGCGAGCACTTCTCGTGCGAAAGGTGGAGGGACTAATGAATGCATATAAATTACAATGGGTATCTATTGCCAGTTGGGTTATTCACATGGTAATCGACGTACATTATGCATGCACGTTGTCCTTGTATCTCCTGTCATTTGCATGCAATAAAATATCAGTACCTCCTATTGTCTGGGTACAGGTTCAACGAACATACAGAAATACACAAATGTATATGGTTCCTTTCTCCACGATAACCAGGCCTGCACCTGTACAGAATAGGAATCTCCGCATGTGCCCCTGACGATGACAGCCGGGGCGGCCGCGTGTGTGTATGGGTGCGCACGTGGGGAGCGGTAGTGTAGCGGTTAGCGCGCTGCACTACGAACCTGGCGACCCGAGTTCGATTCCCCGCTCACGGCCAATGCCAGTGACGATTATCTGAACCGGTCTTGGGCCTCCCCTAGGTCGACTCAGCCTCAAACTAGTACCTGGTGCAATGAGTAAACATTGAAACTAGGGAGACAAAGGCGGCCAGGCGTGGTGTTGGCCACCCACCCCCTCGTGTGCCGTGCCGGCCTTTATCGGTGCTCGCTAACAGCACTTGCCCCTACAGTCTGTTAAGGCTATACGGGGGATCTTTTTTCTTTGTGTGCACGCATGCCGGAGTTCTCACCGGGCACGGGGAGGGCATTGAGCTTGCCGGCGGTGTAGCTGTTCTGTGGCGCGACGTTGCCGCAGGTGTCGTCGGAGCTGGCGCCGATGATGGTGCTTGCCTGCGATCATTCCAAGCACAGCTCTTAGAATATACATTCATCATCGCCGCGCCGTCATCGTCATCGGCCAATACTGCGCCATTCGACGGTTGCCCCCTGGCCGATGGAACGGTTTTATTTTTATTTTTACTGGGTAAGGACCAACACATTGCGGCAACGAAATGTGGTTTAAAAAAAAAAAGATGTTTACGTAAACGATTAATGGATTAAATTAATGAGGTGTGATGATGACTTATGTGTGATGAGATGGAATAAAGAACAGGCTGAGGTAATTTATTAATGCTGCCAGACTGCAGTCCACTGAGGAAGACCAAACATGGTAATTTTATACATGTGTAGTGGAGTAGACAATACACATGGGTAAGTTGGTCATATACAGTACATACAAACAGTGTGGGTCACGTAAGTTCGAGCAGGTGATGAAGTCACGGGTGGCGTAAACAAGCCAAAGTAATTAAGGGAGTCAAGGGACGAGGGCTGTGATTGGTCGAGAGGCTGTTAGCGTTAAGTGGCGGCGGCACGGAGTCTGGGCCGTTGGACAGGTGGGGAGCTGGCGGGAAAATGCCAGCGAGGCACGTGGCAATTAATTAAGGCCGATTGGAAAGGGGATAAAAAGTCTAGGTGATTTGGACGGCGGGGGAGTTGGCGAGAAGTGGAGACAGCAGCGGGTAGAGAGAGATGCGAGGAGTGGAAGCCCGTCAAGTGTTAGTGGGAAATAGATTGAGAGCCGAACCCAGAGGACAATAAATAGCGATAGCGAGAGTTAGCGTTAGCAGAGTGGAGATCACGGTATAGGTAGGTACAGGGAGAGTTAGCAATAGACAAGTCACTGTGTGTGAAGAGATAGACAAGTCACTGTGTGTGAAGAGATAGACAGAGCCACTGCGTGTGACGAGATAGACAGAGCCACTGTGTGTGAAGAGATAGACGAGTCACTGTGTGTGAGGAGATAGAACCACTGTGTGTAAGGTGAGAGAAGAAGAGACTGTGTGTGGAGACAAGGAATATGAGCGGGACGGTGCTGAGGGGAATTCGAGTGTTCGAGTTGGCGGAGCGCGGAGAGGAGAAATTATAGTGTGTGTGTGTGAAATTATATAGTGTGTGTGTGTGAAATTATATAGTGTGTGTGTGTGAAATTATATAGTGTGTGTGTGTGAAATTATATAGTGTGTGTGTGTGAAATTATATAGTGTGTGTGTGAAATTATATAGTGTGTGTGTGTGTGTGTAATTATATAGTGTGTGTGTGTAATTATATAGTGTATGTGTGTGAAATTATATCGTGTGTGTGTGTGAAATTATATAGTGTGTGTGTGTGAAATTATATAGTGTGTGTGTGTGTGTGAAATTATAGTGTGTGTGTGTGTGAAATTATATAGTGTGTGTGTGTGAAATTATATAGTGTGTGTGTGTGAAATTATATAGTGTGTGTGTGTGTGAAATTATATAGTGTGTGTGTGTGAAATTATATAGTGTGTGTGTGTGAAGTTATAAAGTGTGTGTGTGTGACATTATAGTGTGTGTGTGTGTGTGCGGAACGATGGAAACAAAAGTGACGGTGGAAGAAAGGCGATTGCCGTCCGAGTGAATCCAAGGCACTACACTTGTGTGCATATAAAAGATTTCCCGAGTTTACCGATCGGTTATCCTGGTAATATTGGAGGGGGGGGGGGGGAGTGCGGTGGTGGAGGAAGGAAATTGCGCACCCTTCACAACAACATTTTCCCCCGCATCTCCGATCAGCACGGTTGGGTACATGCCGCATGAAAGAAGTTCATCGTACGTACATTTAATAAGTAAGAGTGCAATGCATGCACGGCCGCTTTAGTCGAAAAGGCTAAGGGAATGAACAAATGAAATCCGCAGGCTAAAGCCTCGACTTTAAAACCCCACAAAGGTCGTCGTCGCCGACTAGACTAAGACCATAGCCAGAATGAAAAGAATGCCGACTGCAGCTCGCACGCCGCTGTAAACCTTCATACACTGATGGTGATGAACTTGTTGAGGAAGGTGGAGGTGTTGAACGCCGTGTAGACCATGGCAAAGACGCCCACTCCGTTGTCGGCCAAAGTCACGTTGGTCACCGTCACGTTGGTGTTGACCTTTGCGAGAGGCGCAAAAGGGATGGTAATTTTTTGCACGCAGCAGTTAGGGAATATTCGACTACATAGAAATTTGAAATCACAGTTGCTGAGCACAAAACCCAAAAGGCCTAGAGCACCAAGCGGCCAGCAACAAACGGCACCATTGAAGATGTAAAACAGGGGCGTGGAATAAAGCAGAGAGGGAATTGTTGTACCCTGCAGTGTGATGAGTGTCAAAATAAACAAGAAAAAAGGATTCATCCTCTACCTGGATATAGACACCGTAGTTCCAGCTCTTCCACACGAGGAATTCCCTCACGATGACGTCTGTGTCAAAGTTACCGGTCACGTAAACTCCGTAGAGCCCCGAGTGAGCCTCGTTCGCATTCTTTGCTACTACGCATTAGAAGCATACACGCACGTACGCACGCACACATCACATGCACGAGTTCAGTGTACAAGTGTATAGAGTTCAAGTCTACGTCGTTAACCAGGTGAGACTCAAATGACGAAGTCTCATTTGCAAACGTGATCCTGGTCACCAAAATGTTGAACTTCTTTCGCACATTAGCTGATTTTATAACTCCATCTCTGCGGTCGACATCCTCTCTTTAATGTATGTTGTTGAACTTCTTTCCTATCATACGTAGCCAACCGTACAAATCAGAAGTGCATAGCTCCAGTCGCTTCCTAATAACGGAAGGAACAGTAATGAAGCAAATAGAGATCGGAGCCAAAATAATTGTGTCGACATGATATATCGAAAATATTGCACGAACATAAATCAAACGTTAAGTAATAAATTCCCGGTGGCATAAGTCGGCACAGGGAGACGGAGCACATCGTCGCATATCTGACCGCAAAATATCCGCCCTGACCAATTAAACGCTCACACCGAGTTCAGTTGACATATCCAACATGGTGGCATGTAGCATCATATCGATAAAGCTCGATTATTGCAACTCAATGGCAAAAACATTACCAAGCTGCAGCGTGTACCAAATTCTCTGGCACGTGTCGTGACGGGTACTGCAAGATCCGACTGTGTCCGTCGTTCATTGCTCGCTGAGCTGCATTGCCGAACGAATACATCATAAGGCCGCACTCATTGCACACAAAGCGCTTGCCACAAATGAACCACAGTACTTTGCTGATCTCGTCAAGAAGCATAAACCATTCTGGGAACTCGCAGTGGCTATTAGCTAGCCATCGAACAATGATGGTCACCGCATCGCGTGCGGTCAGATGCGCTTCTTCAGCCGTCTGGAACGCTCTTCCCATATTAGGAAGCCACTGGAGCTATACACATTTAAATCAAGTTGAAAACTCATTTCTTTAAAACAGTTTTTTGTTCTTAGTTTGATGTCCTTCATCTGTACCTCCGATTAGCATGGTTGGCTACGTATGGTGCGAAAGAAGTTCAACATACATCCCGTGAACCAGAGGACCCGGAAAAAAATCCACGTGACCACGAGGAGAACATGCAATCTCCAAATATACAGGTGTCAGGGTCGGAATCGAAGCCACGCCTCTTGTATACCAGGTGAGGTAGCTAACATTTCGCCACGGTGGAATCCAGGACTGGTTCGGCGATATCACTCGACACTGATATTAGTCCATCTCCAGGTTCATAGTGCAGTGCACAAAGCCAGCATGGCACCACTTGACCCCATTCATAGCAGACACGATACTGTTTAGACCATAAACAAAACACACAGCGGTTTATACTGCGTATAAGCAAGCTTACTGTAAGCGGATAATCTTGTTCTTTCGTGTTTAGTTTTAAAAAAGCAACAGGGTCACAATTCTATGGGTCTTTTGGTAAAGCCACGTAGATAGAAAATTTATTTTTAAAATATCACGACGTTTCGATCTCAACACAAGCATTCATTGAAGACGATTGCTTGTGTTGTGATCGAAACGTCGTGATATTTCTATTATTTTTCTATCTACGTGGCTTTACCGAAAGACCCATATAATATGTATTCCTGCAGTCACGAAGGCTTTAACTCAAGGGTTACAATTGTGTTTTTAATGTTGTTGAATATTCCACGGCATCTGGGGTGGTAGCTGAGTGGAGTAGTCTGCTTGTTCCGCCAGAATACGCTTCGTGCATTGGGAAGTCATCAGTGGTATTCCCCTCAACGCATAAACAGTTTGGTGGAATGCTTGAGCTCCCATTAATGGAGGCAATAGATACGGACATGCAAAATTGTGTTTTTTTTACTACTTTTGTTGAGCACACGGCTCAGAGGCCTATTTAGACGGCTACAAATTGGCAGTTATACACAGGGCAATGTAAGACAAAAAAACAATTGCTGTACTGTACTATACCCCCAAAGTCTATGCTCCCTATCTATCTTCAGGAAGTCCGCACTGACAAGTGTTAAGCACGGTCAAATCTGAGGGCCCCCAGTCGTGAAGGATGGCTACTTTCTCTGTCAAATGTTTAGACCGCCGTTGGATGACGTCATCGCAGATCATAATTTTTAAAAAATGTTTACAGTTGTAGGAAAATTGTAAATACATTTCACTTCAGATGCATTTAACATGACACATAAAGGAAGCTTAATTTGTGTGCGATACATTTTGTTTCACCGAAAAAAATATTAAAAATAACCCTCGTGACATGACCTGCATGGCATGGGGCAGTCCTCATCCAGCAGTAGATTGGCAAGAGGGCTTTACACATGCACATGCGCTGCAGCAGTTTTAAGTGTGGTATTGTCCATCACCAAAGACGCGATTTTCCGGACTGAACTCACAATTGGATCCATTTAATCGGTAGGCGATGTACTTAAATCCAGCCACCACGTTTTCCGCGAGTCCGTTCGTCATGTCCACGACCTATCACAACCACGCACCCCTTGGATTAGCACGGCTACGTAGGGTGCCAACGAAGTTCAACATAAAAAAATATATAGGGTTTTTAGAAATCTTGACGCGGTATCTATCAATGGAACAGCCTGTATAAATAGAGGGTTTAAAAAAAAAACAAGGTACTCACCTGTTTGCCGTGGCTGAATACATACAGTATATCACACACAGACAGGTCACGGGGCCATCAGCAGTTAGGGAAGCGAGTGCGGCTCCATTGGCCCAGCTTGTTGATGACAACATCGACGTCACCTTGACGTTAAAGTGACACCCGACCTCCGGCTCCAACTCGGTCCACGTCAGGGTCACTCTTCCATCACAGAACGGCGGTCGGTGCACCGGCTTGGGTTATCGACGTCGTGAGCGCAAAAACGGCCGTGCGGCCTCCAGGCGGACCCTGCGCCCCGATTGAAACTAAAACTAAACCTTGCATTTTACCAGGTAAGGCCCACGAAGCCTAGGTAACTCTTATTCATAAGCGGCCTGGCCACAAATTATTGTATGTTGATTCTAAACGTGGAAAAAAAATCCAGAGGACCCGGAGAAATATCCACGCAACCGCAGGGAGAACATGCAAACTACTTATATACAGGCGTCAGGGTCAGGATCAAACCCACGACCTCCCGTATACCAGGCGAGGTAGTTAACATCTCTCCACCATGGTCCCTGGGTCGACTGCCACGACACCGCTGAAGATACTTGGAGGGGGGGGGGCACGGAAACAGCCAGCGTTCGCCACTAAGTGACGGTAACATTGAGCAAGCACTTGTGCCAGGCTAGGTGCACTTTGTGGTCGTGCGCACGTGAATTGTGTAAAGGGTCACTGGTAGGATGTCAACGGGTTAGAGCCAGGTATTGTAGGTGAACTGACTGAGATGACTGGCGGATGCACCACCTGTGCTCTCCACACACACGTAGACACTAGTGCTGGGTGACATTAGCAAAAATACGATGCAACACCGACGCCCTTCACATGGTCATTCTATGCATATTACCTGGACGCTGCATCCACGCCATATGGCTGCTCATGTCAACCCAGGACTAGGTGCAATTACCGTAATTTAACCGGATTATAAAACTTACTTTTTACTGTGCATTTTCAAAGCGTCCTAGAATCTGGTAGGTACAATTTTCACCAAATTTGTACATATTCATTAACGCCGCACACGAAAGTTTGGGTTGCGTACTACTTTCCGCAGCGTCTTATAACCCGGAGCATACGACACGGGCAAATGTTGCTGCAGATTGGAGCAGCACTGTGACGCAGTGGGTAGTGTACTGCGCTCTGAACCCAGTGACCTGAGTTCAATTCATGGCCACCAATACACAACAATGTTTTTGTGAGCTGGAATCGAACTCACTACTGCTCCCCTTGAACAAACAAAAAGGACTAATATACCCCATATAACCTTTAACAGACTCTTGAGGAAAGTGCTTTTCGCGAGCACCTATGAAGGTTTTTTTCAGTTTCAGTTTATTTATTTGGTATAGCCCTGTGAGCCATTTTGGCTCTTGAATCGGGTGCAACCACAACAAACAAATAACAAAAACACGAACAATAAAACATCTTAAAGTGACTATGTGACTGTGCAAACAGAAAAACAGCAAAATATTCCTGAAAAAGCACCGTACACCAACTCTGTGTGCAAAAATCCCAGTGGAAGGTTGGCACGGCACATGAGGGGGTAGGTGGCCAGCACCACACGAGCACCAAGCCCACCGCTGTGTACACACTGCACCAGAAAACTCATTTAAGGCTGAGTCAACCTAGGCGATCTTGGCCGTGAGTGGGAATTGGGTTCGTGGCGCAGTGGAGGAGGGGGCCCGCCGGTCGCTAGCGGGAGGGCCTTGGTTCAGGGCCGTGCGGCATTGCACAATGATCTCAGGGGTCCGCCCAGCTATGAGAGGCCAACCGAAAATCCAATTGCACCGGAATTCGCCGCGTCGAGGGAGATCACTAAGAGGCATTCAGTTACAATCCTCCTAAAAGGCACATGTACACAAGACAAAGATCCCCCGTATAGCCTGTAACAGACTGTAGGGGCAAGTGCTGTCAGCGAGCACCTATGAAGGCCGGCACGGCACACGAGGTGGCCAACACCACGCCCGACCGCCTTTGTCTCCCTATTGGCAATGTTTACACACCGCACCAGGTGCTCATTTGAGGCTGAGTCAACCTAGGGGAGGCCCGGGACCGGTTCAGATAATCGTCACTGGTGTTGGCCGTGAGCGGGAATCGAGCCCGGGTCGCCAGGTTCATAGAGCAGCGCGCTAACCGCTACACTACCGCTACTTACATACACACACGCACACACATACACACACGCACAAGTGTGAATCAGCTCACGGCAGCCGCGCGTTGGCCGTCTGCATGTGTGCGTTTTTTCACCTCGATGGCCGCAGGCAGGTAATCTGCAGTCACTCCATAGTCGGAAGCCGACGTGGTCACCAGGTTAGACGTAATCGTATTTGATTGTCCCGTCACCACAATCCCTGTCAGAGAGACATTTATTTGTTGATTCGTAATTGGGTTTTGGGTTAGGCCGCGTCATGATCTATATTAAGTTGTGAGATTTGCTCTTTAACTTACCCAGTGAACGAACCGAAACTAAAATATTTTGCAGGTGCACCACGTGACAATTTAATGTTTGGAAATTCGGGTGGTGGTGGAGGGTCTTACGGCACAAATTTGGCCGGATCATTACATGGGGCGTAACCCAATCGTAAACATTGGCTGTGAAAAACCCGACTGCGTGTTAAATGTATTTGATATAATTAGTGTTTCATATTATTCTTATTTTTCAAAGTAAAAATGTATTCAATGAGATAATGCAATAAAAAAGACATGAGGGGAGGGGGGGTGGGAAATGATTTCCACCTTTCATCTGTCTTCACCAAGTTTAACCCACCAAGTGCAAACAATAGACCAGGTTAGGAGGATTTAATCTGTGTACAGTCCTAACAAAAGATATATATATATGAGCGCTGAAGGAGGACGATGAGGAGGAAATCCCAGACGTGTAACTTGCCTCGGTGCTACATGCCGGGCAGGCTGCGGTCGCCAGGGTTACGTCCTCATAGGGTAGGGTTGATCGGCAAGAAATGGAGTCTGGATCTGTTGCAAAAGTCGTGGATCTGTCCAGTAATTCGTAACCCAAATAGTCCAAGGATGCTATGTGGTGGAAGAGTTTATTACTGAGGGGGCCCCGATGGCTCAAGAGGTCAGAGTGCTGAAATGGCACCACTGACATCCTGGGTTCTAAACCAGGTTGCAGCTGCTTGTGATTAATCTGGCATCTCCAGTGCAGTGAGTTGATTGTCTCACCCCGGTCAGTAATGACTCCACAAAAGAACCGTGAGGGTCAATTCAGTGTTGGGTTTACCCTGCCAGAATTCCAGCTCTGAAAATAAAATATATATTTTAACGCGTTCGGTGAGCGTATCGAAAGGTGCTGCCGCCTGCTGTGTGGACCAGAGGATCTATCTGGGAGGAATCTCAGAGGTCGTCTGTGATATCTGTTCCCGTAGGCCATTCTGTAACACAATTGTTCACACTGCTCTGCGAGGGATCCGGATCGACATTTCATCTCATTGGAAGATGCCAAGGACACAACCGAGGATACAATTGGAGGGGAAATGACAAAAAAATTGTAGATCCATTACACCTCGCTTGAACAATATTTCCTGCATCATGTGGAGGGACGATGCGATGGGTGGTGGTGGTGGTGGCGGTGGTGGCTCTCTTGGCTCATAGATTATTCTCATCCCTCACCTGATCCGCTGGTGTCAAAGACCACGCAGTTTTCCAGAACGTTGTTCGTGCCAGCAATCTTGATGGAGGGCCCAAAACCACCACGGAAAACACTGAATTTGATGTTCGCCTGCGGCAGACGAGCCAGACAGATGAACGACACGCACAGCTCATGGGCATTGTAAGGGACACGGATAGAGATTCGCGCGGATTAGGCGCTGGCTCAATCGAACGAGCAACTCAAAAGCACTCCACACTACGTCTCACCTCAACCATTCCAATGCTCTGTTGTAAGTCTTGCCAAGGGGAACCCCCCGATGGCGGCTGTCCCTGCGCAGTACAGGATGAACGCCAAACCGGCCTGAAAGTAGGACGTTACTCTGCCAGTAGGTGGGCGATGTTGTCATACGGCTTTTCCCCAATGAAACAATTTGCGAATATTTCATCAAAATCCGGACGACGACAACGACGCCTGCACGCAAGGCCCTGCTCTTGTCCAAACGACGTCGCGCGATCTCCAATGTCCGCCGCGTGTTCATGGTTTAGGAGTTTGGCCATCGTGTCAGGTGGAATGCGCGCGAAGTTTCAAAGCACATCGGTCTTGCCTCGAGATTTTTGTGCGGGGAATTTCCGTTGATGGAGGGGAAAAAAAACTATTGGCGATACCTTCGTCACATTTTCGCTGGCGAAGAGGGAGAATGGCTGGACAGCGCCTGCGGAGAGCTCGCTCGGGAAGTGAAAGTCCGCGTATTGTATCGAGACTTCACCTGGTGAAACAAACAAACAAACACGGTCACAACCACGGCGTGTCCACGCGCGCATCACCCAGTGCTCGAGAATTGTAATTAGACAGAGCACAGGAGCGAAGGTCCAAAAATTCCAAAGCGCGAGTTGAGTTATGATAGAAAAGTGTGAACACGTCTTTTTGAGTTGAACAGGGTCATTATAAAAACCTGGGAAAAGAGACGGCGATGGAAGGCAATTCCAAATTAAAGCAGAACGAGTGAAGAAGCCCGAAAGAGGAAGGAAACATAATCCTCAGATTTACATGGATATTTCGTAGTACATGTATTATATTTCGATTTAAAGCTTTCGTGACTGCAATGATTCATCTTCTTTGGTTCTTTCGGTAAAGTCACGTAGAATGAGAATAAAATAATAAATTGATAAAATAAAATAACACAATAATATTCTCACGACGTTTCGGCCACAACACAAGCGGCCTTCATCAGGTGAAGGGGCGAGACTGTCTGGTAGGACAGCGCTGTCCTACCAGACAAAGGGGCGAGACTGTCTGGTAGGACAGCGCTGTCCTACCAGACAGTCTCGCCCCTTCACCTGATGAAGGCCGCTTGTGTTGTGGCCGAAACGTCGTGAGAATATTATTGTGTTATTTTATTTTATCAATTTATTATTTTATTCTCATTCTACATGACTTTACCGAAAGAACCAAAGTACATGTATTATATTAAGCAGTTTATAGTGAGCAGTTCGAGCTTAATTCTTAAAACGACGCACCAACGCACGAAACAATAATTTAAACTTGTAACGCACCGCACAGCATTCACTCACTCTCGAAGAGTAAAAGTGTAATGACGCAGAGACGCAGGCAAGACAAGCAGGTGGAGCAGCAGGCACACGGCGAGCTGGTGCCAAATTCCCCCAGCCACCAAGCTCTGCGGTTCTCCACGCATGAAGGTGTTATCGGGCACATCGACCCCTGAACTCCTTTTTGTTGTCCTTCCCCCGTACCTCCGATTAGCAATGCTTGACTACGTACAGTGCGAAAGAAGTCCAAAGTCCATATATACGTACTGATGGAATCCACATTTTTGCTGCATCGCCTTCTTCAGGCAAGCCAGGGTTTTAGAGCACATCGACAAATTCACGGCAGCGCACCGCTCGGCCAAATACTCGGTCGGTCGGCGTGAACATTTTATTTTGCGGCTCTCGACCCTCTAAACGAAAAATCCACCGACGCGTTCGCCGTGGGGGGGGGGGGGGGCGGGGGGGGTTGGAGGCGATGCCAACACGATCGCCAGTGTCACGACGGTGTCTCGATGCGTGTGGAGAATCGCCTCGCACCTGTCTGGTTTTTCCCAAGGTAGATCCAAGCGGGAGCAGAGCCGGAGGTGTCGCTCGTTGACTTCATCTCCACAACAAGATCACGGCTCAGCAGGACCACATCACTGGCCAGAGTCCCATCAGAAGATACTGCACGGTGGGTGGTGAGCGGTACAAAGACATAGATTCCCCCCCCTCCCCCACTCTCGCATAGCCTTAACAGACAGTTGGGGCAAGTGCTGTTAGTGAGTAGAACCTATGAAGAAGGCTGCTGGCACGGCACATGAGGAGAGTGGGTGGCCAGCACCGCGCCTGGCTTGCCTTTGTCTCCCCAGTGGCGATGTTTAACTACACACCGCAACAGCTATTGATTTGAATCGACATAGGGGAGGTCCAGGACGGGTTCAGATAATCGTCATTGGTGTTGTCCGTGAGCGGGAATCCAACTCGAGTGGCCGGGTTTGTACATCGCGCTAACCATAGCACTGCCGCTCACCACTCACGGACAAACACACACATCCGCGTTGGATCATCATCATCATCGGGTAAATACAGTGTTTATACTCACATTTATTGTCCAGGAATGCTTTGTGCATAGGGTTTTTTACATGTTTATTTCAATTATTTTGTTTATCAGTTGATTTGGCATACAGCACAGTACTTATTTCAATTGCGATGTGTTCATATTTGTTTAGCCATGCACCTAACCCCATTGTTTAGGTAAGGCTTAAGTATTGAATATCGCGGCTTTGGCTTTCACACGGCACTTTACAAAAATGTGCAACCCTCCCCCACCCCGGGGATATTCAAGGGTCTCCTGTGCGCACGAACACGAATGCGAGTGCCACACAAACGACGAACGAGACAACATCCTCCATATAGGGGCCATCCATTTAGTGGGTACGCAAAAATTCTGTCAAAACTTGACCCCTCCACCCCTCCCACCTGCGTACGTACAATTGACGCACCCCCACGCAGAAACGATCAAGGATTAATACTATTAACATGTTTAAGCAAACAGATAGTCTCTCACCGCCGGACTATCTAACTCATTTGAAGGCCAATGTAGACAAATTATTATCGAGGCTTCACCGCCCCCCCCCTGTTTCATATGCGTACGTACATTGCCAGTAGACCCCCCCATTCGCAAGTGTACGCATTTGGGTTAACCCCCCCTCTCCCCTCTATGCGTACGTACTAAATGGATGGCCCCCTACCCTGATAAAGACTGTTGGGGCGAGGGCTATTAGCGAGAAGCTAATGATAAATTACAATTTAGAGAACGGCCCGCGATAGCCTCAGCTTTGGCCAGCGATACTCCAGGAACGGGCGTCTGTGTTCGGGCGGCGGGAATTGATCTGTACCGAGACCTGTTTACTGGTATTAGACGGCACAGTTTTTAATGGAACCAGTGCTGTCTAAAACACATGCAGAGTTTGGTCTGTGGAGAGGCGGTGACCTCTACCCACAACCCACTGGGGCCACGGGGACCACAAACACCAATGAGCCCCCCAGGAAAGGTGCGGAACACAAAGCATGGTGGTGGTGGTGGTGATGATGATGCGGATGATGATGGTGGTAGTGATAATTCACTATGTAACACGATTTTTTGCTCCTGGGTAGCAAGTGTTATTTTCTAATTGCTTATGCCTAAAAAGTATAGAAAATGGCTATTATTCTCCACAAACTTTGCTTTTGTGTCCAGGACTTTATGTGAAGGAATGAAACTAATGCACACCACGTTTTCTCATTGAATAGAGGTACATTTCTAAATATCACTGTCCTGGTCACAACGTTTGTGGGGAATATTAACCATTTTCTGTACTTTTGAGGCATAAGCAATTCGAAAATAACACTACCCAGGAACAAAAAATATATTTTTTTGTTACAATGATGCTGCTGTTTATGATGGTAGAGATGATGGTGGCAACAATGATGGTGGTGTTGTTGGTGGTGGTGATGACGACGACGACGATGATGATGGTCGTGGTGGTGACGATGGTAATGCTAATGTTGATCGTGATAGTTGAGATGATGGTGGTGGTGGCAATGAAGGAGGAAATGCTGCTTACGATGACGATGGTGGAGATGATGATAACGACGAGAGGTTGTAGTGACGCTGTTCGTGGTGGTGGTGGTGGTTGTTGTTTGTGGCGGTGGTGTTGATGACGGTGGCAAGTGACCGCACTCACCCCAGTGGGAGAATTCGAGCGCAGCCGTCAGGGTGATCTTGCTCTTTTCAACCAAGGCAACCGTACGCACCTCATTCTCCTGGAAGCTGAACCCGCTCGCGGTGATGAGAATCTCGTCCTTCTCCTGGGATGTGGAAACCGCGCGCACGCAGAAACAAAAAATAACACAACACAGCCCCGCGGGGAGACGTGTTGCTGGCGCTCGGTGGCAGCTGTAATGTTTATTATTTTTCTCTCTCTCTCTCCTCTATGGGCACCTGACTCATTAAGGATCAATAAGGTAATCAAACTCAGGATGGTCTCGTAACGATGATAAATTAGTAATGGTTAAACAATGTAAGTATTAAACAACTTCGGGAGCAACGAGAACAACAACAAACACTACTTTTCGGTCACCATAACCATCTCTTTCTCTCGCTGCTAGAACTACTGAATATCAACTCGCAGTTGTCTAAAGGTGCAAGTACGGTGCTACTAAGCTCCAAACCCCCGTGTTGACGTCACGCGCAAATTTTCTACATTCGGTGTCAATCGCACAGAATCTGAATATTTATACTGGAGGAATCCGATGAGCCCTAAAGCTACCCCCTCCACCTCCACCGCTGAATGTGAGCCACCGATAAATGTGAGCCGCCCGCAACTACCACCACCGCCTGCTTCATTTCCAACCTCCCAGAGCGCCCGAACCCGCTCCCGCATCCCCCTTCAGGATGGGGGCACTCTGGGAGGTCACCATTTGAAGGAAAGGAGGCAAGCTTTCACTTCACGCCCACGTATGCCCATGGCGCACGGCAGGCAAGGCAAGCAGCAACAACAACAACGAAACGCCAGTGTCTTCTTGCCAATCCACCCCCATCTCCGAGACAGGAGGCCCATCCTTTCCCCGCCGAACACCCACCCCCCTCCCGCACACACCCTTCCCCGCATCGACCAACGCAGTCCGTGCGTTGAGGTTTCCTTCGAAGGTCGAACACGCGATGGAGCCGAAGGACTTGCACTGACCTGCAAATTGTTGTTGTCAAGGAGTGTGATCGTTGTGGTTCCGGCGGGGGCCGTGGCTGCCAGTTTCCCCTTGTAGGATCTGCCGCTTCCTTCCAGTGCCAAGCTTCCGAATATAGCTGTATTTAGAAGTAAATAAATATGTATAAACACAAAGTAACGCCATAAGATTCAGGACACCCACCATAAGAGTTTACCCCACCACCCCTGGCCACCACCCCACTCAGGGGCTGTCTGGAGCTTGTTTCTGGCATCAGAAGTGACATCGAACTACCAAAGGCAGCTCCATTGCCTGGACACCAATCACTGCCCAAATTAAAGAGCACAAATCACTGCGTCACACTTGGTTGTTTCGATTAATTTGGTAAATTCGTCCTCTGAATGTTACTCTTATCTAATACAGTGGGTATGGAAGTGATGCCCTCTATTGTGTGCACCAGACGTCACTTGAAGGCAAATTCAGAGGTAGCTCTGTGATGTCCACTTCTCAAACATGAAGGGGCTGCACGGGTGTGCGCGAGACCCTGAATGGATCCTTCGTCTCATTATGCAACGCTGTTAGCAAATTCGCGAGAGAATCCGAGAAAAGACTCAAAGAATGCACTCAATAACAGACGTGTGTCGGGATTACATGTTCTGCCGGAATTTTCCACATCGACTTCCCGTTTCTCTCGTCTCATTTTAGACACAATCCTGGCCAACGAGGAAGTTGTGAGCTCAACAGGAAGTGATGCAGTGACAGAAAATGGCTCTGTGTTAATAGGCTCTCGGCACGTGGGCTGAGTGCTTATTACGTGCAACGCGAAAAGACAATGGAGGGCTAGAAATTATTAATCATTATATTTGTCTTACAAAGGTGCGGGCTGATCACCCACCTAGGCCACGACCAAAAGGGTCAGAGCTGCCGGTCAGGATGATACGTGTTATTCCTTGTTGAAACTCCGTCCTACGCGATATCAGCATCCTACCCTGCACACAAACACGTGTACACATGCGTACAGGATATATACATGTACGCACAACTTTGTAATGCGCGCATTTTCCGTTTACACCCACGAGAGCGAGAGAGAGGGGGAATGATTCAGAGGCGTGGAAAACCACACACGAGACAGCCGAAATCGGCATCTACAATTACCTGAGTTCTGTGGCCCTATCTTAGGATGTTTGGCCAACTCCATTAACGAGGTTAATTTTCTATACATGGGGGAGGAAACCGGAGTACCACTTGAGAAGACCCCGCTACTTACGAGGGGCGAGAAGTAACATTCAAACCTCCGTGCCGTTCTTCTTTGGTTCTTTCGGTAAAGTCACGTAGAATGAGAATAAAATAATAAATTGATAAAATAAAATAACACAATAATATTCTCACGACGTTTCGGCCACAACACAAGCGGCCTTCATCAGGTGAAGGGACGAGACTGTCTGGTAGGACAGCGCTGGAGTGAAAGAGCCACGTTCAGATCACGGCCTTTAAGCTGTGTGAGAGGAACAAAGCGCCTTGACAAAGGAATTAGCATATAATTTAGCATTGGAATGGCTGAATGATTAGCTTGTGACCAGTCACAAGCTTAAAGGCCGTGATCTGAACGTGGCTCTTTCACTCCAGCGCTGTCCTACCAGACAGTCTCGTCCCTTCACCTGATGAAGGCCGCTTGTGTTGTGGCCGAAACGTCGTGAGAATATTATTGTGTTATTTTATTTTATCAATTTATTATTTTATTCTCATTCTACGTGACTTTACCGAAAGAACCAAATAAGATGAATCATTGCAGTCACGAAAGCTTTAAATCGAAATTTAACCTCCGTGCCGTTGTTCGTGTGCAGGCAGCAATGTGGCAGTGTGGCGTGGCGGTTGCATTGTAGTCACGTGAGTGCTGCATCACCTCGTGCTTAGGACGAGCGGCTCACCAGTTACTTAAATCAAACTAAACTCAAGAATTTATTTTATTCTATCAGGTGAGGCCCACTGAGCTATGTAGCTCTTTGTTTCAGAAGCTGCCTGGCCATAAACGATAGCTCACCGAAGTGGCTTTGTACGTTGAAATGTGTTGCAGCCAAACACTCTGAAAGCACGCTTTAAAATGTGGGGGGGAAAACTGGAGGATCCGGATAAAAATCCACACGGCCACGGGGAGAGAGACACACAAACTCCAAATAAACAGCAGGCGTCATGGTCAGGATTGAACCCACGACTCCTGTGTACCAGGTGAGGTGGCCACCATCTCACCACCGCGGCGGTCCGATAAAGCATTTCATGATTGTGGAATAATTTGTAGAGGCTTTGTGTATCCTCGTGCCCGTTCATTTAGTTTGCGAGCTCCTAGGGACATAGACAGCGTTATGGAGACGATAGACATTCGAGTGACGAGGTTGATCTTGTGCCATGCTGATGAAGATGATGTGGTGAGTGACGTGATGCGTGGTGAGCAGTGTGGTGTGTGGAAAATGATGTGGAGAGTGATGTGCTGCCTGGTGCACTGAGTGGTGTGATACGTGGTGAGTAGTGGTTTGCGTGGCACATGGTGAGTGGCGGGTGGTGTGGTGAGGGATGTGGCACAGGGTGTGGGGAGCGGAAGCGTAATGGTCAGCCTGCTGCACTACAAACCCGGCGACCCAAGTTCGATTCCCGCTCACGACCAATAACAGTAGCGAATATCTGAACCGTGGGCCTCCCCTAGTACCTGGTGCGGTGTTTAAAAACACATCAGCACTGGGGAGACAAAGGTGGGGCGTGGTGCTGGTCACCTCCCCCTGCCCACCCTCAAGTGCCACAGTGCCGGCCTTCCTAAGTGCTGCTCGCTTCAAGCAGTTGCCCCAACAGTCTGCTCAGGATACACGGGGGATCTTGTCTTTTTGGTGAGCGGTGTGCTGCATGGTGCGCTGCTGCGTTATGCCGTGCCTGCACAGTGATGTGCGCTGCTCTCAGCGTGCTGCCCGGAAGGACCTCCAAGGCCCCGTTGACGACGACATTCCTGAGAGACGGGGTCGTAGTGTCCACAAGCAACCAAAGGTCTGAGGGGGTCAAAGCTCAGGGGTTAGAGGTCAAAGTTCAAGAGCGGCTTGGCAAGATTACGCGTCATGAAGGATCGCCTGCAGGACGGTAATTACTTTATGTATGAGGAGAATGTGTATGTATGTATATAATTACAGAAATATAGCTGGGAAACTTGTTGCGATATATAAGTTCCACGATAATCATATTGTCCGTTTTGCACAATGTCATGATATTGTGATTATATCGCTGCTCATTTTATGTTTTGGAGATATAAAATTTCGTGGCAAAATCAAATTAATGCTAAAATAGCGATTACCCATTAAATTAGCATCAATTATTTCACAGCATGCGCGCAATACGCGTTTGGTACATGGTAATAGTTGCAATCGTTGGAACATTTATCACAGGCTTACGTGCATAATATCAAAATCCGATTTACAATGCGTGCGTGGGATTTGCGTGGTAAGTTGCTACCGCAAGTCAGAGGCGTGAGCAATCTGTGCATACCTGTCAACCGATACGGTTTACCCGTATTCTTGTACAGGGAATTTTAGTTTTCAGGTCCATATGGCGTACAGCCGTTTCAATTTGGGTATTTTTTTTGTTTGGTCGATTTGTTTGCGTTTCTCCCTTGTGATGGGACTTTCTAAGATGAACGTTGAGATTTATAAAGACACGGGGGTGACCAATAAGGTCTGAATTGGTCTGTAATAAGGTAGGAGGCACTGATAAGGAGTTGACGGGTTTGTGTCTGTGCTTTAACAAAGTTTTCAGAAGCATTAATTCGAACTTGAAATACATCACAGACACTGCAATGAGACGACATCTTTCGGAGTGAAAAACTATTTACAGAGTTATGGGAAACTGATATTGGGGTGACACTGATATTTGATATCGTATTATGATAAATTATTATCGCGGCAAGGCTCGTGGACAATGTCTCCATACATCGTATAGCAGTGACCCCCCCTGCTGAATCTGGAGAGGAGCTTGAGAATGAGATGTAAAATAGTTGGATATATTTCAGCACATAACCCCCACACCCCCCCCCCGTCCTCTTTTATTTCCCCAACCCCCCCTCCTCCCGACGATGCCCCGAGCAACTTCGATACAGTGGTTGGTTAGGGAAAGTTTGAGAGACAAGACTCCCCTAAAATTAACGGATGAATATTGGAAGATCCAGTCATAATGGCTTAAGCAGGCGAATCTTTTTTTTTTTACAATTGACAATAACATTTGGAGGAGGGAAAATAGAAAAGAAATATAATGACAGATAAAGAAAGAACACTGCCTACAAGGGCAAAGGCAGGCACACCTTGCTCAATGACTAAGTCGCTGCCATCAGTGGGGCGATTCTTCATCAGACACAGCCACGTCAGGTTTGCAGAAAAGCGGGCCCTTGATAGGAGACAACACACCAGCGGTGACCCACGCAAAAATAAATTCGACACTGGTGCTTAAAAAACGAGCGGTGTTTTTTGTTTTAACCAATCGTCGGGTCAAACGTTACTTCCGGCTCAAATGAGCGTTGAGGCAATGCTCGTCGTCTGTGTACCAGTGGTGTAAATTCCACATTCCTATGGCGGGGGTGGTGGGGGGGGTCGAGCCGAATCAATCCCCAAGCAGGATTTGACCTCGCAACCTTCCGATTGCGATTTCCCCTCTCGCTGTACCGCTGAGCCAGCTGGCCGGCTACCGATACTGATCAGCGGTCCCACATTATCGGCGTCGACAGCATCGCGACGCATTCTCAGTCCGTGTCACTACTGGACATCCGTGAAAAAAAGAGCTTCATAGCTCATCGGATTTCTCCAGGATAAATTAACATTCTGACGAGTCTGACTCACTCCTGGACGAATGATCTCTCAGCACACTTTGAGGCACAAATCAACTTCGTTTTGAGCGCGGTACAACGTCACGTATCCGCCATGCCCAATTGGCCGCCCACATCCAGCGCAATATAAGCGTAACATTGGTGTCACTTCCTATGGATGTTCACAAATCTGAGACTTTTCACAATATTCGATCTTTAAATATATACATATATACCTTAACCTCAGCCCCCCCTCATTCCCCCGCCAGCGAGTCAACGTTTGCCCTGCATTTTAAATTCATCTCACTACCAAGAGTCCTACAGTTTATATGGAAGCACATCAACTCATTGCTTCACGCTGACATCTGTACCAATCAAACGGCAATGGGTGTGGAAGTACTGTGTAGTCCGTTAATTCCCATGGTCATGCACAAACACTCGGCCATATAGGGAGACATCACTGCAGAGAAAACAACACTTCGTTTTGCAAAACATTTAGCATCAGAATATTTATACTGCAAGAGGAATCCGACGAGCTATAAAAAGCTCTTTTTCACAGATATCCAGTAGGAGCAGGTTAAGAACGTTACAACAAACAGAACAATAACACGATGATTTTTTGTTATTTTATTTTCACCTACGTGATTTTGCCCAATAGAACCAAAGAGTAATAACACGATAGCCATGCAAAGTACAGAAAAGGTAAACAAATCACCCAAAAAACATACAAATTAAACTAAACCATCCCCATCCTACCCATGCAAAGCCCACCTAGGCATTAACGTATTTTTCAGAATAGACCTGGCCACATTTAGAGAACACCAAATCTGTAATATGCCTCTTTAAACTATCTTCAACACTCTCCAATGTAATCCATAATGGGTGACCCGAAGTTTCGTCGCTTTGACAAAGAACAAACACAACTCCTCTTTTTAACACGTGGGCTTTATCCTCTTTATGCGGTCGTTACTCCATTAATAACCGCGTGACTCCTTTTTCATTGTGCTTGAGCCGTTGGCTTCACGAGAGAAAAAAAAACTCCCTATTATCAACGGCCCCCATTCATCCCGATCATCAGCGATTGTTTTCTGAATCCCCTTCCCCGTAAGTTCACTGCTTCCCAATGATGCGCACATTGTTCAACGCGCGAGCAGAGCCGAGCGGCAAAAGAATTCCCAAATTATCCACAACATATTTTGCTGTTGTTAACGTTCTGACCCAGACCCTACTGCACTGCTGTGAACAAGAGCTTTATAGCTCATGGGATTACTCCGGTATGAATACATATTATGATTCTGGTAATCCTCGATGAACACCCCCCCCCCCGCCCTTTGCCCCCCCTCCGCCACCCCTCATATAATCGGGAGTATATTTACGGATAACCCCGCGGATAACAGGATCAATGAGACGTAACAAAAACATTGCTTAAAAAAAAGAGGGTTTTTAGAAATCAGTGCGGTACAATATTTAGGAATGAAAACAGCCTGTGTGTGAATAGAGGGCGGTTGTCTTAGCAATGACGGTCCTCACTTGTTTGCTGTGGCGGAATCCAAGGGAAGTGCATTTGAGTAGTTACAGATGAATTTATTTACCGTGCTTGAGTCGGAGAACTCTGCAGAAGAGAACACAGAGATACAAGCGATAACGTTCACAATCAGCAAGCAGTAAGCTGCGCACTGCCTGTTACAGAAACACACTTCCTACACAATTGTATATTTGCACATCGTCCCCATGTAAATGTCTTAAATATCAACTTGCAGGCCTGAAATCCGTCCGCTCGCGCCACAGTATTTGGCCTACTCTTCCACGATGTTAAAGACGTCTTGGAAAGTGGTGGGGGTGGGGGAGTGGGTGGGGGGGGGGCTGGGGGCTACTGAACTTTAATCCCACCACGTACGGACCTGCCGATTCAACTGCGGTTGTGCCGAGATTTATACCGTTGAGTTGGACAGAACCCAACCCTTCCGTAACCTGGGGACTGTCTGTACAGTCGTCCCTCGGTTAACGGTATTCATCGTTAATTGAAATGCTCGTTAATCGAACATTGGAAACACACGTTAAATGGCTCAATTTGTACCAAGACGATCAGAAGTTGGCCCATTGCACCATAAAAACATTGTTCATAATATTTAAACACGCGATTTTTATAAATACGCGTTACAAGAACACATTAAAACATTCATATGAATACATTCATAATGAATACATTGAGAATATAAAGGTGGATTTGAAGCTTTCGTGACTGCAAGGATCCATACTCTTTGGTTCTATTCGGTAAAGTCACGTAGGTAACAAAAATATTTTTAGTTTTATTTTTTACCTACGTGACTTTACCGAATAGAACCAAAGAGTATGAATATAAAAGTGCATAAACAGAGCATAACATTTATTTATTTTTACCTGAGGCTAAGAAGATGGACCGCTTAAGCGGTTGATTGAGAAGTTCGGGTGGGAGAAAATTGTATTCCTCACTCTCTTGTCTTTCTTCGCATTAATTTTAGGGGCCATTGTTACTGGTCTTATTAAATTTTTAAGTAAAAAAAACACTAAGTATTGCAGAGAGCTGTTTCCATAAGCAACGCGCATCAAACATCGAAAAGCTACCAGCCCAGTTGCTCTCAAATCGTTCAAAAAAGGGTGGATCGCTGATTGGCTGAGGCCCTGTGAGTCCACCAGGAGCGCTCCGATTGGCCGAAATTGGCGGGTCCGCGTGATTTCGCAAACTTAGTGTTAATCGAAAATGTATCCTTAATAGAAACAATGGGACCTCGTGGGAGGCGGATCGTTTATCGAAATATCGTTAATCGATGGCAACTTAAACCGAGGGACCGCCGCTGTATTTCACCATCGTTTCAACTCTCCACGCTCCGAGAGATGGAATCAAAACTGGCGACTTCGAGATTGCAAGTTCGAGTGCGCCGACCGTAACACCACTGCCAGCGTCCACCCCGTCAACCACGTAACATCAACAAGGCAATTGTTGGGAAAAAGGGCAATTAAAGACAACCCGCTCAGCGACTATGGCTATGCAACCCAAACTATCGTCCGTCCGTACGGTAGTAAACCACTGTAGTCTGCAGGAAGAATAGCAAAACTACCGGAACTCTCTCTGATGAAGCCCCTCTCTCGTTGTGGCCGGAAGATCTCGGCATTGAGCATTTAGTTCCTGAACGTATTGCCATACGCAAGACGAGTACAGTGACGGTTTTTAATCAACTTTCTCACAGTCACGATTTGCAGGTTTTTGCACATGTGCACGCACGCAAAGGTCACATTGCGCGCATTAACACGATGGAGATAAGAGTTTTTACTATATATATAAACTGTGGCTACTTGGCAAGGTACCTGGTGTGAAAACCACGTTGCGAGCTTCAGTGATGTTGCCGTTCTGAAGCATTTTGAGAAGGCACGTCCACGAACACTGTTGAGCAATCGGGAGACTGGAGGAGCATTGGGGTTAAGTATATACACGATTGCAGGACACTATTATCTCCGTCATCATGCAATGTACAAAGTAAAATTGGTACTTTTTATTTTTAGGGGCCGTCCATAAATGACGTCACGCGATTTTGGACGAATTTTGACCCCCCCCCCTTCGTCACACGGCGTCACGAAAAGTTAGACCCCCCCTCAATATGACGTCACAAAGCTCTGCCCCCCCCCAAAGAAAATATATAAAACATGCTTCAAATCGCTTTAAACTATTGTCATCGTAGTGCGTATTTAATGTGGCGCTGCACTCTGATGTAGGAGAAAACATTTATTAAAAAGTCTATTTAATTAAGTAGAACGTGTTGTCTATATTTATTTAAAGTTGCGCATTTTGATGTGACGTCACGTTTCTCAAACCCCTCCGCCCATCGTCACACATCGTCACAAATGTCTGACCCCCCCCCCCCCACAGGTGCGTGACGTCATTTATGGACGGCCATTTTCCGAGTTGTGCGAAAATTACTCCCAGATCGACAAACCGCGGGAACAGCAAGCCTTAAGCAAGGACTTGCCGTCCATAAATGAGAGGGTGAGACACGGAGTGAAAGTGACCACACATCATTTGAGTGATTTTTAGAAGACTTGAGCTGATTTTAATATATATTTAACTAACTACATAATATTATAATGTAATAATATTATTATTATTACATTTTGGTACTGCCAAAGGAGGTCTAATGATGTAATTATATTATTACATTTTGGTACTGGCAAAGGAGGTCTAATGATGCTCACCCCGAGCCCTCATTAGTTTGATAGTGCATTGTCTTTGAGCTGTGTGACGCCTTTTGGCGTCATCTGGTCGAACACCAATAGGGTCGAGGCTCAAAAGAAAGCCATCCCTTGGTGTGGACCAATCAGTTTCAAGGACAATGCATCATATATTATCATAGTATGTTTTTTACATCATTAGACCTCCTTTGCCAGTAAAAAAAAGTAATAATAGGGTTTTTCCCCTTTTTTGTGGCAACAAAACTGAAACCTTTTTACAAGGATTCATGTTACTGCATTAACCACAATACCTGCAGTCAAAATGCAAACAAAAAACATACTATGATAATATATGCATTGTCCTTGAAACTGATTGGTCCACACCAAGGGACGGCTTTCTTTTGAGCCTCGACCCAATTGGTGCTCGACCAGATGACGCCAGAAGGCGTACAGCTCAAAGACAATGCACTATCAAAGTAATGAGGGCTCGGGGTGAGCATCTACATCATTAGACCTCCTTTGTCAGTACCAAATAGTAATAATAGGGTTTTTCCCCTTTTTTCTGGCAACAAAACTGACACCTTTTTACAAGGATTCATGTCTGCATTAACCACAATATCAGACCCTGATGAACATAAAAGGCATTATACATTAAACGACAAATTAATGTATCTCATCTCCATATCGTCTGAAGCCCTCTCCTCTCAATTGACAACATCTCTATCTCTTGCTTATTACATCTCTTCTGTCATCTCACTGAATAGTTCATAAATTCAAATAAGTTTTCTTCCTGCACCCTCCCCCCCCCCCCCCCATGGGCTAGCACCACCGTGGACTGAAGTCAATACAAGTGCGGTGACACGCACAGCATGCTGGGATTTCTTTCTGGTTATGATTCGCCGTTGTAAGACGCACAATTTTAAAAAATGTATCCACCCACGGTTAAAAAAAATGTGTTTTCCGATATGCGCGCACAATTTTTTTTATGCCCATTGACTTTTACTCTTTGCCTGGAATGATCGCTGCAATTTAAAGCGCTTACCTTGGGATGTCTTTCAATGTGCCCCCCACCACTAACAATGCCGTGATGTTCGACTGAATGCAACCCCGCACACAATCTGCGGACAAATGGGAAGTCCATTCCTCAGAGATACATTCAATGCAAAATACCGTCAATGCCATAAATGTTGCCAAATGTTGCCAAATTGTATGAATTACTCCTCGAAAATTGCTTAATTGGGAAAAACCATCAGAGCAACATTGTCCCCCTGCCTACTGGCAAAAGAATAACGCCTTGTGCCACACAGGGACAGCTGCCACTCGTGGATCCCTTAGGCTATAGTGCAGTGCGGGGCATTCAAACGGTTGAGCAGAGATCGGACGTAAAGGCGCTCTGGGATGCAAGGCATTTAAGCTTCTTCACGGTTTCAGCCAAATCGCCCCTTTTCATTCTCAACAGCATCTAACAGAGTGGAGCCTTGCCTATGAACATCTGACATTAGATTGAGCATGCCTGACTGCTGAGACACCGAATGTCGAAACCTTTCCAGAGTTTGCTCGTGTTAAATCGATGTTGCTGAGAAAAAAAAAAACACTCACAGAAGGCCACGTGGCCGATGGGACGTGCAAACAAAAAAAATAAAACATATTTCTTTATGTGCCAAGACAGATACGGGAAGGCGGTGAACCGTCTGCTTGTTTATTGTGTTCCTAAACAGTCTTTTTGTAGACGACACCATTAAATGTCACATCCAGAACAAGGCCCTACTATCTGACCTATGGGAACTGTCATGTCCCCCTGCGAAGACTTGATGTATTGGGTGGTGTTCTCCATGCAGCTGAAGGGATCGGGAAAACTGAAAGTACAACAACAACAACAACATTTGTGAAATAAATGATTTGGTGACGCTGCTGCTGCGTTTGCAGTGGTGCACAAGCACAATAATAACAACACAACACAACACGTGCGTCAATAACACTGCCGTCTGTCAATATTTGGTTTCATTTAAGGCACTGATACTGACATATCTGTTCAGTTCCTTTTTTACAGTTGGAAAGGAAATGCTTTCAAGTTACTTGAAAATGAATCCCGTGCACCGCAGGGGTACAGCCAGAGTTTGGAAGTTGGGGCAAAGTAGCTTGGAGGGTGCCCTACAATATACTATTAATAGTTTTACTATTTTTATTTGAGCGGGTAAGGCCCTCTGAACTCTATAGCTATTTTTCAGAAGCGACATAGCCACAAATGATAGCTCAACGAAGTGGCTCATCATGTGTAATATCATTGCAGAAAAATACTCTAAACGCACGTTTCTAAACGTGGAGGGAGAAACCGGAGGACCCGGAGAAAAGTCCACGCGACCACGGGGAGAGAGACATCCAATCTCCAAATATACAGCAGCGGCAGGCGTCAGGGTCAGGCTCGAACCCACGACCTCCTGCATACCAGGCGAGGTAGTTAACATCTCCTAGCCACCGTGATGATGATGAGAGAGAGAGACACGCAGACTCCAAATATACAGCAGCAGGCGATAGGGTCGGGATCGAACCCACGACATACTGCATACCAGGCGAGGTAGTTAACAGCTCCTAGCCACCGTGATGATGATGAGAGAGAGAGACACGCAGACTCCAAATATACAGGTAGCAGGCGTTGTCAGGGTCGGGATCGAACCCACGACCTCCTGCACACCAGGCGAGGTAGTTAACAGCTCCTAGCCACCGTGATGATGAGAGAGAGAGACACGCAGACTCCAAATATACAGGTAGCAGGCGTTGTCAGGGTCGGGATCGAACCCACGACCTCCTGCACACCAGGCGAGGTAGTTAACATCTCCTAGCCACCCCGGCACCCCAAGTGATTGGGTCCCCACACTGTACTTTCGTAATTTTACTGCGCTACAATAACATTCAACAACATCACCTGGTGGTACTTCGTTGGCAGCAGTGGTGCACAAGCGCAAATAACCAAGACAATACGCAACAAGTTCTTGAGAAAAAAAACACCGTGGCCTTAAAAAGCAAATTATATAATAGGTGACGATTCAGGCCGTGGCTCATCTTCACAGTGATCTTGGGGGGGGGGGGGGGGTGGGGGAATCAGTGGTGGGGGAGGACCAGTTGGGGGGGGTACCAGTGTAGGGGGGGGGGTTTAGGTTGACCAGTTGGGGGGGGGGGGGAGGGACCAGTGGTCTTGATTGGGATGGAGACCGGTGCGCCATATCAATGATTTTGAGAAGCACTGCTCTTGTGCGATCATGGCAGCCAACATCACAGCAGCCTAAGATATTGAATAACCAAACAAATAATGCAAACAGAGATCCAGTACAAGCGCCGTGACGTTTAAGCATCGTGTCAAATGCCGCTGTGACACGCACGCACGTGAAGCATTAGGTGACAGATGCTTACATCACAGGATCAGTCGACGGAGAGCAGGAGGCGATTGTATCTGGAATCAGAGCCCTGAGTTGTGTGTACACGCACCCTGTAAATAGACGACAGGCAGCAGGTCGCACAGCCTGGTTCGAACACGATTCACACAATGGCAATGGTGTATACCGTCCATTGATATTTCAGCCAGGCAGTTTACATCTTGCAGGGCAGCCACTCTGATACCTATTGCGCATTTTTCAATTCCTCCTGATCACGTGCCTTTAGTTCCACTGCCATATTATACGTAAGAGTCAAATTAACAGCGATAACACAGTATTCTATGGATTGAAAGAGGCACTTTCCCCCTCTATTTTAAACCAAACGTCGGGGGTGCGTCTTATAATCTGGCGGGCGTGTGTGTATATTTTATTGACACCGGACACAATTTTGTGGTGAGTCTTACCTTCTGGAGCACCTTATAAAGAGTGCAGCCTTTTTGTCAATCTGCTCCTGGATAAAAGCCTTTCCACGCTGGGGCAGCCACGCGGATTACCCTTGACCATACTTGACCACACTGGTCTTAGTGGGCTTGTTGAAATAGTGGGTGTACCGGATCAGATGTCACTCGTCAATTATGGTAACCGTGACCAAAAATCGAACTCTGGTCTGCAGGTTCATAGCACAGTCACCCCCCCCCCCACCTCCCACCTCGTGTTGCAGATTACCGTCCTGGTTTCTGGTTTATCTTAAATGTTGCCTTCCCATTTCGGTGAGAATACACGTGTGTGATTTTGCTGTCACACACTCCCTTGTACATCGATGGGGTTTTTTTTTCCATTCCCAGGTTGACGTACACAGGATTCTTGAAGATAAAGGGCGCAGCCCCGCGATCGCTTGCTCACGCCACTGCTGGCAGGAAAGGGCCTCCACTCGAGGGAATTTGAGATAGCCCCTCTTGAGGGTATTTTTTGCCTACTCTTCCTCTTCCACGTTGGCCAGGTGTCCTGGAAGAGGTGGGAGTGCCCACACTTCATCCCACCAAGTTACTCTGGCGTACCAGTTTCAAATGCTGGGTGGACAGATGTGGAGGGATTTTTAGAAATGTGCCCGTTGCTTAAAATGCCAGCCGGCTTTCAACTGTAGTTGGAAAGTTTAAATTAAAAGAAAATGCGCCCACTGTCTTCTTCTGTATCGGAGAATTCTGGGGGTGGAGTATGCCTGTAATCCAGCACTTCGGAGGCAGTGGGGGTTGGTGAATCACACGAAGTCGTGAAATTCCCTCCTTACCCGTGAACATCAAGGTCACAGCATCTCCTGGTTTTCCAGGGTATGGGTATAACAGTACAGCCAGTTGATTGATTTCCATTTGTTCTATCTGTACATGGATTTGAGTGTTACTCCCACCACCCCGCCTCACATGTTGTGGGTTTTCTCCGGGCACTCTGGTTTCCTCCACATATACAAACACTCAAGAATGGAGTTGGCCCAACATCCCAACATAGGGCCACAGGAGCTTGAGAAATTGTTTGACCTCAGTTCCGGCTGCCTTCCCCCCACTTTCTCTGTGGTTTTCCCCGCACCGACTCTAAATCATTATCTCCCCCTGAGAGTCAACGAGGAGCTTTATGTATAGTTTGCTGTCCTTCCCCCGTGCCTCCGATTAGCACGGGTCGGCTGCGTACAGTGCAAAAGAAGTTCAATATACTGTACATCCATTCCGAATGGGAAAATTCTTGCAAAAATACACAAAAGGATATATCGTCATCGTGAAAAAAGGTACTACTGTGTGCGTCGTATACAACATGCACAAACGTCTCCTACCTGACAAAGACGCGACTCACCTTTCATCACGGTGATATTGCGTTGCTGGTTGGTGATGGGTTTGGTTAGTGTTCCACAGAACCACTCGCAGGCCAACGTATTGTCGCTGCAAACCCAAACAAGCCACACGAGTCACTGGAAGCAATTTCCGCGTGTCAATTAGGTAGAGTATTCCATCGTCATTCGCGAAATTGCTACCCGCAAGTTTGGCTAGCCGCAAAATCGCATCTGGAACTCTACACGACTGCATCGAGAGAGAGATAGAAATAAAGTGATGAGAGAGAATGTGATGAGAGAGAATTTCATGAGAGATCAAGTGATGAGAGAAAGTGATGAGAGAGAATGTGATGAGAGAGAATGTGATGAGAGATAAAGTGATGAGAGAGAATGTGATGAGAGAAAAAGTGATCAGATAATGTGATGAGATAAAGAAATGAGAGAGATGCGTAATATTCATATAAGAAATAGCTTATTTATGTATTTAGTTCAGGCAATTCATACAAACATGCTTTTTTCGTAGGCCAATATCATTACCCACGAAATGTACAATTCACGAACACCTCCAGAAGGTATCCCTCGCGAATAATGAGGGAACCCTGCAGAGTGCAGAGTCTGGTGGAGCGTCTCCGCTTTTCCACGTCCATGTGGTTGGGACGGGGCGGGGGGGGTGGTAAGATTTGTCACATGCGCGATGTAATGGTTAGCACACTGAACCTGCAGCCCAGACGTTTTTTCAGTTCAATTAAATATCCACTGTGGCTACTTCTGATCTCGTTCAATATGTTTGGCCAGTAAGTACTGAAAACCGCCTTTCGAAGTGCAATGAGTTAATGGTCCCAGTTCAGTTTCAGTTTATTTTGAAGTACTGTGTGAGCTAAGAAGCTCTGAAGTCGGGTTTCATCAATGAAAAGCACACACCGTTTCCATGACAGACGTAACACATCAGAGAAAAATAAATTAACAATACAAACAAAAACGTAAGAAATCATAATTTCCAACGTAAATGATTTATTTCAAAAGTTTTAGACCATTAAGGAATCAAATAAGTTCAAGATTAAGCATAAAAATGCCAGTGGTAAAACACACCGTTTCCCAAGAAACACTACATTCACCAATGACAGCAAATAAACTCATCATGTAATCATTGGGATTTTCATTTAATTTGGCAAACAAAAATTTGGCAAACAGAAACACTTAACTTCTAATTTAGCAATCTTTGTAAGAACGTAATCAACCAGGCTATGCGTTTATTGTGTGCTAACCGACGCTCTGTGTTTTGCATTGCATTACACTCCCTAATTTGACTAAATTTGATTTCTACCGTGCTTGTTCCGTGCTTGTTTATGGTTTCATTCTCTCCTCCGGCCGCTATGGGCAGGAATTCCACACAACTCCCCCCTCTGCCCCCCCCTCTCTATTTGAGGCCTCGACACAGAGACGTTGTCTTTCTGTGTGCCTATGTGTGTGTCTCTCTCTGTTTGTCTCTGTGTGAGTCTCACTCTGCTTGCGTGTCTGTCTGTGTGTCTCCGTGTCTATGTTTTGTCTCTCTCTCTCTCTCAAATTTAGCAATGTATGGAAGAACGTAATCAACTAGGTGGGGTGTTGACTGTGGTGTTGGCCGACACTATCTGTGTTGTATTACATTATATTTCCAAGTTTACTAGGTTTGTTTTCTCGTTCATTTGTACCTGATGATGGTTGCTTGTGTTGCAATCGAAACGTCATATTCTATTATTATTATTGAATTAAATTTTATTTCTTTCTACGTGACTTTACCGAAAGAACCAAAGAGTCTGAGTGTATATATATATTTGATTTCACTGTCGTGCGATGAACGCTGTGATGGCTGGACAAGCAGTAAATTGCAGCACTTTGTCTCGTAGGCTCGCCGCCAATCGACTCGGTGTCGGTAGCAATCATTAGGCGAGGTCTTACTGACTATAAAAAAGGTCATAAAAGCGGGGGGGGGGGGGGGGTCGCAAGCCGAGGCGCCGTAGGTCAGGGGTCACCTGTATATGACTGGATACGGGTTGCTCTTTTTACACAGGATCTCGCAATCGTTTCCTGGAAGAGAAAAGGGAGGTTGTTTGGTTATTCACATGGGTCATTCAGGGTCAAGTCACGGTTTTGAGAAATCAGGAGAGACGATCTGCCGATCGACTGTCTTATTATAGTAATAATACCCTTACCAAGGTAAAGCCGCAGGACTATTTTTCAGCAGGGTCCTGCATTGGGATGTTTGGTCAGTTCCATTCATGAGCGTTTGGCTTCATTTGAGAGGAAACCAGAATTCCCGGAGAAAACCAAACTTCAGCATGCATACGAGAGAATAACGAGGGGATACAGCTCTGGCACAGATGGATTCACTCCACTGCTGTTCTACAAATCACCTGGCCAGAAAATTCGCTGAAACGCCCACAGCTATTCAAATATCAGTGATGATCTAACCAAAAGTGCCTTCATAAACTCCCATGATTTAAAGGCCCCAAAATACAAAGGTTCCCCGTATAGCCTTGACAAACTGCTGGGGCAAGTGCTGTAAACTGGAGACTTGCCTGTACAGGGATTATCGGCGTTCGGCACTACCACTAGGGTACAAGCGAGGTGCGCGTGCCCGTATCAATAATGTATGTGTTTTTGTGCACACACCACCGCAGAATCGCGACGACAAAATAAGGCAAGATGGATGTGTGTGGTGGGGGCGTGGCCAAAATGATACCGGAGCAACACTCTGGACTGTTCCAGCTGGATTGAAAGCACATATCCCATACCTGTGAGGTCTGCACACACGATGCCTCTAGGGAGGCAGGAGACCAGCACCAGCAAGAGAAGGGACGGAGAGGCCACTAGGGTCTGGGATGTAGCTCCGGCCATCGACATACTTCCCTTCTAATCTGCAGGGAGAGACACACAATGACAACTGCATTCGTTATATGCTGATAGAGGTGTTGTGGGTGAAGGAGTGGCACACACAGACCAGTCTGGTGAATTACTATTTTCTGTGCGTCAGCGGAGATTATGATTGTCGCGATACGACGGTATTACATTTCACGATATGACGATTATCATGATGAACTGTTTCCCGTAACTATGGAATTGATTTGCACGCGTTTTACTTTTTATATCGTGTCCACGTGATGCATTTGTCGTGTCACTCAACACGAGCCTCCCGCGGATGTCCGTTGCTCTCCAAGAGAGCGGGGTAGCCAACTGGCGTCTCCCAAGTTCCGTGCTGAATGTCTCCCGTGCTGTGCCCGAAAACTGTCAATACAGGTTGCTTTAAAAAAAAATGTGAACACTTCTGAAAAATTTGCAACAATAACCACGTGACATGCGCTGCTGCCTTCGGGCTCTGGAGACCACCTGGAGACGATTCCAGGCCCACGTGTTGACAACGATGGCGAACACGTGGGAGACTCTTTGACTTGTTGAAGCTATTAACATTACATTTGTTATCATGTTACAGTGTACTATCCGTTCTTTTTCTATTAAAAACGATAGTCCCATATAAGTGTTAACATGTTTTTGGAAGCACCCTGTATATATACACACATATAGTAATAAAACACTTACAGTATATATACAGTTGGCTGTTTGCAGAACTCAAGGGGTCTTGTTTTGTTACAGGTTGGTCACCCCTGCTCTGAGGCTGAGAGTGCACGTGCTGTAAATCGCACACGAAATAAATTACACATTCATCAAAACCACTGTGGGCCTGAATATAAAAAATATAATATAGCAAGCAACGTTTCAGGCAATGGCCCTTCTTCATACCGTATAAAATTAAGAACGATATATATGAATATTATCGTTATCAAACGTGCCACCAATTAACGTGGATAATTTTATTTTACAAAGTGCGACTGTAATTATTGGGCGATAGCTATTTCTTTTAGAATTAAAATTACCTTCGTGAACTTGAATGACTGTCAGTTTAACACGTAGGCTTTCGCGACCAATATTATTCATAATAGAGGTTGTTGGGTTAGATCGCGTTATTTATAAATGTGTCGTAACCCTCCACCACCCGACACGGCCATCAGCAAAAAAGTGCCACGTTGACAAAAGACAATTAGTTCAGTATTTTAGCCCACCGGTGTGTTGAAGAGTGAATCCACAACATTTACAGTTTGAGTACGACTTTTCGCTGGTAATTACATCCAGCATCATCGGGCAATTCGCCAGAATGGTAAAGCCCTCACTTCCTCCCGGTCTTAAATAGAGCAGCAGGAATGCCAAAATAATTGAGAATAGCAAAGTTCCAAAAGTAAATATTAGCTCTAACGAAGCAAAAGCCTTAAGAGAGCTCCGTGTAAATATAGATATCCAAATCCTGGCAGCAGATAAAGGCCACACTACTGTAGTGATGTCACGAGCCGATTATGATAATAAAATTATAAATTTACTAGAGGAAAGTACCTACATTAAAATTAAACGAGATCCAACTAATACTTTAGAACGTAAGACTACTGCAATAATTGCAAATTCATTAATCCCTAAGAATGAGCAATACCAAATTAAGCGAAGGGCCTCAAAACCACCTAGACTGTATGGGCTACCAAAGATTCATAAAATCGGCATCCCATTACGACCCATAGTCAGTACAATTGGCTCTGCCACATATAAATTAGCAAAATATATAACTAAACAAATATAGCCCTACATCGGTAGGACATCATAATTCATAAGAAATTCAGAACATCTTGTGAATGTGATTAAAGATATTAAACTTAATCCTAATGATATTCTGGTAAGTTTTGATGTGATTTATCTATTCACTAAGGTTCTAGTGAACGAATCGCTTAAATTACTTGATACACTAGTAAAGAATACAGGTTTACCAAAAAATATTCCGAAACTTGCTGACCATTGTTTAAATAACACTTACTTCTTATGGAGAGGGGATTTCTTTAAACAAAAGGAAGGAGCAGCAATGGGCTCTCCTTTATCTCCTGCTATAGCAAATCTGTACATGGAAAACTTTGAAATAAGAGCACTTGCCTCGAGCACATTAAAACCATCTTTTTTATTTAGATATGTGGATGACACTTTGGTTGTCTGGCCACATGGTAAAGATACACTTCATGATTTTCTAATCATCTCAATGCACAAAACCTGGCCATCTAGTTCACCATGGAAATGGAGGTGAATAACACACTCCCATTCCTAGATATTTTGCTTGGACATGGCCTAAACGGTAAAATAACACATAGCGTTTACAGAAAGCAAACGCACACTGATGCCTATCTGAATGCAGATTCGCATCATAAATAAATCCTCTCTTATCAAGACGCTCATACATCGGGCTAAAACAGTGTTAGATGGTGAAAGTCTAGTGAGAGAGATCAAACTCGTTAAAGAAGCATTACGACAGAATGGCTACAATAATACTCAAATTAACAGAGCACTGAATGCCAAATCACGATCGCAAAGCAACACTGCTGAAAGCGATCAGATTGTTAAAACAATAAAAATTCCATATATCTCAGGAGTAACTGACAAATTAGCCCGTGTTTTGCAAAAGCAAAACATTACAGTAAGATTTGGTACAGTACACAAAATTCAAAAACTAGTATCTTGCACTAAAGACGAATTACCTAAATTAACAGAAGGTGTATATCGGATTCATTGTTTATGTGGCAGATGCTATATTGGACAGACGGGACGTAACATCAGCATAAGACTAAAAGAACACCAAAGAGATATTAAATTATCTCAAACGCAACTGTTGGCAGTGGCAGAACATGCTTGTCAACAAGGACACTCAATTGATTTTGATAACGTTGAAGTGTTGTGTAAAACTAATTATTACTGGCAAAGACTAATTAGAGAATCCATTGAAATTGAGAGAAATAGAAATAACTTTAATCGCTCTGACAGCTACAGGCTTAGTGCGGCTTGGAAGCGTATTATTAAATAATACATATTACAATTCCTTATAGGGGAAACACATACTAATTAACGGATTACTAACGTAGCATATAATCACAATAACACACATTACAACTAATTACTAATCTACAACTCATTACCAATCATAACCATTGACTGATTACCAATCGATTATATAATTACAATAACCCCCCTCCGCCTCAAATCACTGCAACCTGAATGAGTTAAATTATGACGTCACCCTGCTGCTCTATTTAAGACCGGGAGTAAGTGAGGGCTTTACCATTCTGGCGAATTGCCCGATGATGCTGGATGTAATTACCAGCGAAACGTCGTACTCAAACTGTAAATGTTGTGGATTCACTCTTCAACACACCGGTGGGCTAAAGTAGTGAGCTATTTGTCTTTTGTCAACGTGACACTTTTTTGCTGATTAGCCGTGTCGGGTGGTGGAGGGTTACGACACATTGAATGACTGTCATTTCACAAATATGTTGCCAGGGTTAGCGAAGAATTTAATTCGAAGAGCAATCGTCATTTCCAATTAAACTCTGTCCCAGTACACACGCCATCGTTGGCATGTGGTTAGAGACGTTGGCCGAACGCTCAGCAACACGGACGACACGACTATCGTGGATCTTATATAGTTCATAGTTTAGTTTCATTTATTTGGTATAGCCCTGTGAGCCATTCGGCTCTTGAATCGGGTGCAACCGCAACAAACAAAAAATCAAAAACATGAACAAGAAAACATCTTAAAGTGACTATGTGACTGTGCAAACAGAAAATCCAGGAAAAAAACATCAAAATATTCCTGGAATAGCACCGTGTACACCAACGCTGTGTGCAAAAATCCCAGTGGGATGCAAGTCAAACAGAAACAAGAACACTTAGATTAAGGCCATCAGTCTAACTCCGTACTACAACAAACAAAAACACGGCCAAACCAAAACAACTTTTATAAATCACCAAAATAAAGCCATAAATGCAATGTAACGGTGATCATAGATCGCACGCTGTATCGTAATGTCGTCATATCGCGGTGAGCCGAGCAGACAGGCACTGTATGTATGGAGACGTGCAGCCCACTGCTGGACGAGAGCCTGCGCTATTATTCTGCTGTGATGGGACTTTCTCTTGCAGGTGGCACAAACCACCGCGACACTGATTCCCCGACACACGGATCCTAGTGACCGCGAGATGAAAAATCCCATCGCGGCAAAAAACCCCACGCAACGCGTCGACATTTCACGTCACGTTGAAGAAAAAAAAAATCCAACCGTGAAAAACCCAGTCAATGATCTCGTGCACCGCATTGCTCGACTCGTTGTTTTCTCCCATGAACCTGCCACTGTTAGCAAAATAAACTCAACACATTCCTCAACAATAACATTAAGTGGCCTCAAACACAAATACGTACATATAATGGGTGACACTTTGGACAATGGCCCTTCATCATAGCCGAGATACTGTATCGTGGATTTTCCAACATTCTATTGAGTTATTTTCGGTTTAATCTCCGCAAAATTACGAATGTCTTAAAGTTTTATTGTTATTATTTGTGCTTGTGCACCGCTGAACACGCACCAGCGTCCCCAAATAATCTATAACAATTCAGGAAACTTTACGATTTCTCCGCATCAAAAAAATCCCACAGATCCTCACGGAGAAATAACTTACCCCAGCCTGTGCCTGTCGCTCTTGGGTGCTGGTTGGTGTGATGTCAAGAAAACCCAGGTCTCTGTATAAAAGGCAGCGCTATTACATACCTTCGAGGCGAATTTGGTGGCTTAAATATAGCCTGCCACCTGAGTCTGGACAAACAGACAAGTAACTGGAGTTTGGGGGAGGCTATGCACACAGGGAAATGTACGGAACGTCGCCACTCTGTGCCTTCTTGCGTTGTGAGGATGGTGGATAATGTGCACGTGTAACGAGATACACAGCGACAATGCCTATATTGTCCGTGAAAAAAACAAAGGTAAATAAACGTGGTTCGAAAAAGAACCAACCCCCAACTGCGACGATGCTCCCTGTTGCTTCGAGGGTAGAGACAAATGTGCGGCCCTGCAAAATCTTGCTCATGCCACTGCCGGACGAAGGGCCTACCCACTAGAGGGAGTTCTAGATAGCCACTTTAGATGGTATTTGGCCTATCCTTCCACGCTGGTCAGACGTCTTGGAAGAGGTGCCGATCGACTGTTGGCGTACCCATTTATACTGCTGGACGGATGGAGGTTTGGGGGATTTAAGAAACGGGGGGGGGGGGGGGGAAGCTATTTCAATTTCCGCCCCGTGAGATCGATCCGGCGACCTCTGAATTATTTGCAGTGTGAAAAGGAAACATCACTGTGCTTAAGGTGAAGCTGCGAGTCAATTTCTTATACATTTGATGAAAATAACGAATATCGAGCATTGCGTACATTGCACGATCATCATTCTGTGACATCGCATTAACACGGGTGTGAGTGGCATGGCCCAAGAAAGCAAAGAGGTAAAAGCTATATAATATAATGTGACAATTTGGCCAATGCCCGCCATTCATCATTGCACGGGCACTGTATTGTGTATTATCCAACATTGCACATTATGTATTTACAGTTTAAGCTCCGTAGTGTTATTTACGCATGTCATGTCTTTTGTTATTTGTGCACGTGCACAACTGCAAACACAGCAGCGTCACCAAAAAATATCTTACAGCGTGGAAGAGTAGGTCAACTACCATCTAAGGGAATATATACGCATGCTAATTACACATCCTTCCTAGCAACGGCCCTTCTTCATAGTAGAGATGACTGTAGCTGAAAACTTGGGGGCGAGCAGGGGGAGATAATTGAACCGGGAGGGAGCTTCGGAGTCTTGGTCCTTGAACTGAGAGGTCAGCACCCCCCCCCGACTCCGACTCCTTTTGAGACGATGCCTATTGGACTGATCGAATCCAGGAGATTTCAGCTGTCGTATTGACACCGCAGGGAACCATTGAAATCTAAGTTAGGTAAGGTTAGGGTCCTAAGTCAATTACGGCCTCATAATATAACACAGGAGTATCAACTTGATTTAGTAAGCCGCTATAAACTGTTTTCACCGTTGTGAGAATGTGTTCATGACGAATATTCTTTGAGCAAACGCATTCATCCATCGTGCGAATCAGTCCAACACATTCTCACATTCTCACGATGCGACTGGTCACATTCCAGGCGATTCTACCCTATGGCCATCAACGACCAAGTAACATTCAAGAGTTGTTTGCGAACGTCCATCCATGATGATGGTTACGGAATCTCCAAGTCTCTGGACACTGAAACAGAGTGCGAACTAGTGCAGTCTGTTCTCCTATAACGCGTGTAATTGGATATAACGCGATTAATGTATTAGGGAAGACATTTTTTTATAACGCGGATGCGAATTGGATATAACGCGATGGAGTGAACAGAACTACGTCGCATGAGCAGGAATAAGCGGTTGTACAGCTGCCTCGGCGTAGCATCAACCAAGGTGGGATGCTGCTGGATGCTCCCCACGTGCCTCCGTCTTTGCTCATCCTGCATACCCATCGCGCGTGTTATCCCGAACCGTGCTTTGCCCTATGTTACTTATTATAACGTGATGTTTTCCAGTACCCGGTGTTATTCAGGAACGCAACTACTACCGCGTTAGAAGGAGAACAGGCTGTATCTCAGTCAGCAGACATGGCCGCCATGGTGTCTAATTGTCTGCAGTGTCTCAAATCCCAACGATTTTTTTTTTTATAAACGAAGAGGAACCCCCATCACGACAGAATGCACGCATGTTGGAGACTGGAATATTGAACATTAAGGCGGCAAGAAGGCACGGCTCACGGCCATTATCACGCGTTGCATGTGCACGCGTCATGTTATCGCCACTGTGCACGGCTTAGGCACAGGCTGAGGGCAGAGTGCGTTAAATACTCCGGTTTACGTCGGGGGATGCGTTCCTGAACGGTGCGACGACGAATATCGAAACGATTTACAGGGTGGGCAGTGGAGGCGAAGGCTGAGAGGCGGCGGGTAACGAGAAAGGACGGACGATGCTGTCGGCGACGTTGAGTGTGGGGTTGAGGCGACGAAAATCGGGTCGTGATATTAATATATTGACGACGTATTTGTGAAACGACGGGCAAGGGGGAGACGTGCATCGGGGTATTGCTGTACGTACATGCAAAGCGGCGGTCACATGGCATGTACAGGGCACAGGGATGGAATTTGTGTCTTTCTGCTGCTGTGTGAGCAGCAGCACACCTTTTGGGTGATGTTAAAAACTTAAACGAAACTATATATTTATTTTACCAGGTAAGACCCACTTGAGCTAAATAGCTATTTTTCAGAAGCGACCTGGCCACAAATGATAGCTCAACAAAGTGGCTCATCATGCGGAAATGTACAGCAGCCAAATACTCAAAACGCGTGGTTCTAAATGTGGATGGAAAATCCGGAGGACCCAGAGAAAAATCCACGCGACCACGGAGAGAACATGCAGTCTCCAAATATACAGGTATCAGAGTCAGGATCGAACCCACGACCTCCTGCATACCAGGTGAGGTAGTTAACATCTCGCCACCGTGGCGAGATGTTAAATCTAGTCTACAAGTGTCCCCCCCCCCCCCTCAGGCCACCTAAAATGCCTGCAAGTCAATTATACGTTCAGGTTAAGCAAACCAAATATTTACTTCAGAGGCCTTGGCTCAACAGACCTGGGGCGATAATTAACGCAAGGCAATGACGCTCCAAGAACCAAATATTGAACCTCCTCGTCGGTGGCATCCTGCAGTGGAAATGTAGAATTAGTTCAACAAAAAGGGTGATAAAATCATTTGTCAAACGCTTGTTTTGCTCAACACGGCATTTTCCAGGAACGTAACCCCCGCCCGCGCGTTAGGCGAGGCCTGCCTGCGCAGCGCTGCGTTCTCCCGCAACTCCATCTGCCGCCAACAACGTACATGACAAGACCTTCTTGTGCCACCCATCTAAGCACTCTCCAGGTTCAACGCCTGACACGCTTCTTTAGATATTCTACAGGATCGGGCGCATTCCAGGTGACGTGGGTCCCATAGGCAAAAGGAGTATCGTCCCTGCTCAAAATAAAAGCTGGAATGGGCTCGTTAAAAAAAAAACACAATTATTCCACACTGTGGTGCGGCCAAATCTGTCCGCAGGAAGACTGGAGTGTCGAGCAAGGATGGACACCGTTGTGCGCTTCAGAGAGGAACATGTAGAATCGAACACCTGCTCATGTTTATCCACGTCTATAGTTTATCGTGGCTTGGGTGGGTATCTCTTTAAGGGGGGGGGGGGGGGGGGGTGTATGGCTTTCCACCCACGTGTGTAAACACAGCATAGCAGTGCAGGTTGGGTTAGTATAAAAAAGAATTCCGGAGAGGAATAAATTGCAGATTAACAGAGGTAGAAACAGAAGACATGAAGGAGAAAAAAACAGCCACTATCGTTTCAAGTCCAACGTCATTCACGCGGTATAAATACAAACTCCGTACTCTGATTACACTGGCCGTATTGTTTTATTGTTTCATTGAATGGGTAAAAAAAGATTCCGTTCTTCGTTTGCGCCACTCCATTACAAAAGCAACCTTAACTCATTTGCAGTCTTTATTTCGGGAAAAAAATACTCTTTGTAATTAAAACCACAGCAAAACCCTAAAAATACGTACGTGAAACAATGAAATCGATCTTTTTTTGAAAGCACTTTTTTTACACAGAGTGCCATGGGAAAATGGGGGACATTTTAATGAGGCCCTCGACGCTTTTATAAACAACGACGTTTTATAAACAACGGCGTTTGATAAACGACGTTACAGTGAATGTCGGCTTTCGTGAAGCAATATTACGATTTACAATTGATAATTATAAGACCCGAGACTGGAGGACATTTTCAAACCGTACGATGATGGTGGTTGTAACTGCCGGTAGAAACGTCATACTGCCCAATGTTTCGGTGCTGTGGATCGCCCGCCAACGCACGTTTGTTCACGCAACAAATGTATTTACATGGCTGTGTTTGGGTGGATCAGGGTGTAACGACACAACATTTGACTCACGTGATTGGACCCAAAAATCAATGAACGACGAATGTTAGATGCTCGTTTTCCAATAATATATTTTATCCAGCCTGTTTGCTCAAGCGGGGGAGCTAACGTCTCACAATTCCAGTTCAAATCCTAGTTGGGGGTGGCAGAGGTGTGTGTTTATGGCCGTTTGCCCACCAGGAAAAAGTTCCCCACCCCGTAGAGGCTGGTGACAAAATGGCTTCTGTAGCAGTATGACGGACCATCATTCCTCTGGGGGCCAATAAAATTAGTACCACTTTTGTGGGGAAGTCAACAATGGTTGTCCTCCGGAAAGACTACCCCAAGTAAACATGCAACGTTTAGCCAACATTAGCATCCGGTTGGAACTATTGGACCAACGTTCCACGTTAAACGGGTAACCTTCGCCATGGTAACACAGAATTTGCCACCACCGGCTGAGGGTAGTAAACAAGAGATAAAGCACCACGGGCAAAGAGCTCATTCGAGCTGGAAATCAACCACTTGTTTTTTTTTCCCCTTCAAAGGCCACAACCCTAGCCAGCAGAGTTGGGGCGGGGGGGGGGGGGCTAAGAGGAGAGCGCCACGCTGCGCCGCGTGGGGCTGGAGCTGGCACCGAGGCGGCCACGCCGCACTGTGCCCGAGCGATCCAGGCTGGCGCGCGTCGCCTCCAGCTCGTAGTCGAGGCCCAGGGACCGCACTCGCTCCTGGCGCAGCACCTTCTCCCGTCCCGCCAGCTGCGCACGGTCAACAACAACGTTGAGGAGTATTATACTCTTGGTTCTTTCGGTGAAGTCACGTAGAAGGGAAATAATACAAATAAAAAAATGCAATTCTCACGACGTTTCGATTGCAACACGAGCGATCGTCATCAGGTGTGAAAACCACGGCAAGAAAATTTGAAAAAAGTGGCGGTTTTTTCTTAACGTTAGCACCACTGACTGCAACTGGCGGTTGTTCATACGGACGAGTCCATCTATGCTCGGAACGGAGGAGGGGGGAGATAGAAAGAGAATGGAATGCGGTCTGAAAGTCACCGTAAGCGTGAACACAATCAATTAAGACCCGAAATGGTTTATCAAATCCTTCCAATGATTGCTAAGCCAGAATCCATCTTCTCGGTTGAAATTGTCTCTGTGTTTGTATATGTGGATAGCCTCATGAACGAATCTTTCATGGTAGCCAGATGGCTTGCAGAGAACCTCTGTCTTGGAAAAGTCAATGTCATGTGAGCCCACTGAATTATAACAGTGGTCTGCCACGGCTGAGGTGTTGGTCGTACCGTGTTTTAGGTCTGCTTTGCATTCACGGATGCGGTCCGAGACATGTCGTTTGGTTTATCCAATGTAACTGCTACCACAGAGGCAACTTAGTTTGTAGACGCCAGGGTACTGTATGTCTGGAATCACATCTTTTTACAGACAGGACCAGATCACGGATTTTATGTACTGTGTTGAATTGGACCTGGATCTTGTGTTCATTCAAGATTTTGGAGATTTTTTTGTGACCCCCGCAATGTAGGGTAAGGTGATGGTTTTGAAAGGCTCCTCAAGAGGGTCCTTCTTCATGGTTGGAGTGATGGCTTTGCGGATTGTGTAGTCGGAGTAACCATTAGCCTTGAGAGCTTGGTGTACATGCTTGAGTTCACTGGTTATGTGTTCCTGGTCGGAGATGCAGTGGGCTCTATGGTGCAGAGTCTTGATGAGGGAATTCTTCTGGGATGGATGGTAGTGGGAATGCGGTTTTAGGTAAGCATCCAAATGGTTAGCTTTCCTGTAGACAGAGTGGCTCATTGGACCATCAGGTCTCTTTTTTATTAGGACAACCAAAAAAGGTAGCTTGCCATCTTTTTCAACTTCCATGGTAAATCTGATGGCTGGGTGTATAGAATTCATGTGGTCGAGGAATTGGTCTAGAGCAGGCCGGCCATGTGGCCAGATGACAAAGTGTCATCCATGTACCTCTTTCATAAGGTTGGGCGTAGAGTGGCAGTCTGAATGGCGTCAGTCTCAAATTTCTCCATGAAAACGTTGGCTACAGCCGGAGATAGGGAGGAGCCCATTGGGGTGCCCTCAGTTTGTTTGTAGAAAGTTCCATTCCAGGTGAAGTATGTATTGGTTAAGCAGTGTCTCACCAGGGGGGTACTTCAGTGTTCAGTCCTTGATGAATCAAGTCTTCAATGATTGCGATGGTGTCAGGTACAGAAATTTTGGTGAATAAGGAAACCACATCAAAACTGACAAGCAGGTCGTCTGGGGACAGGGAAATATCCTTGATGGTCGATACCAGGTGAGTAGAGTTTAGTACCGCAGAGGTGTTTTTTCCAGTGAAAGGCCGCAGGATTTCAGATAAAAAACGAGCCAGTTTGTAGGTGGGGGAGTTGATAGTAGAGACGATGGGACGAAGGGTTATATCTTCTTTATGTATCTTTGGTAAGCCATATAATCTTGGTGGCCTGGCAGCAGAAGGTTTCAATGAGAACTGTTTGGTTTGATCAATTAATGCGGTTGAATCAGAAATGATTTTGTTGGTTTGTATGACGAGGCTGTTGGTGGGGTCTCTTTATTTTTGTATAGCTGCCATCGTTGAGTAGTTCTTGAATGTTGTTATATTCTATGTTATCCATGATGAAAGTGGCATTGCCCTTGTCGGCTGAGAGGATGACAATGTGATCCCTCTTTTTTAATTGAGATCATTCAAATGCTCATCTTGCTGAGGTTGCTAGCTGGAATCTTAGCGTTTTTGAGGGTTGCAGCGATTTCAGATCTTGCTACGTCTGCAGCGATGTGACCCAGGCCCTTGAGAGCCACGTCTACTTGGGCAATGATATCATTAACTGATATGTGTCTATATGTGACTACAAAGTTTAGCCCTTTAGCTAAAATGGATTTCAGACCATCGGAAATAGAACTGTTACTGCGATTAATTACGACTTTGTAAATGTCTTGCTTTTTGGTGCGTGGGTCCGGTCTTTTGTTGCAGAGGAGGTTAAATTTGGAAATCAGGTTGTCCTTACATTTGGTCGACATAGTGGCAGCTGAAGAGCCAGTCATATTGTCTACATGTTCCCAATCCGATGTGGATATTGTTGCCGTCAACGATAAGTGTGATTTGTAGAGTGTCTTGTCTAACTGATCTAGTTTGGTGCGTATAAGTCTGATTTTCTCTGAGATAAGAGCTAAGCTAGTTCTAAACAGACTTCGTTTCGCATTAGAAGAAGTTGCAGAAGCAGAGGTCAGTGTAAGTGCGATTGGTATTACCCTAGAGTCGCGGCATCTCTTCAGAAAGGTGAGAGACTCGATCAGCTGAGCCTTCGTATCCCGGATTTTGTTGAAGGATCTCAAAGCTATGTGGAAACCCTCCCCGTATAGGCGGTTAAATTTCGATTTAAAGCTTTCGTGACTGCAGGGATTCATATAAATTCATATAAATCTAAATTTAACGTTGAGGAGCGCGAGAAGGGGAGAGGTCCGCGCGCGGGGGACGATGGCGACTGCGCCTCCGATGGGCGCGGGTGGCTACGTACGGTGCGAAAGAAGTTCAATATGCGTATGTGTGTACGTACGTACGACGGACACGTCATTTCTATTATCTGCTTGCCTTGTTCTGCAGATCGCCTATGTGCTCCACCAGCAGCGCCTTGTCGTTACGCAGCTGGATGCTGGCTTCGTGCGCGCTGGCGTGGCGCGCCTCCAGCTCCGTGGCTCGGCTGCGTGCGGCTGCAACGCTCAGCTCCTTGCGGCTGAGCTCCTGCTCCAGGCGATGAACCTGCAACGGCCCCACGGTTGGCAACGCGTCGGGTGTCCGGGGCATCGTCAAACAAAACTGGATCGCTTTTTTCCACAGCCATGCTGGGGCTGTACTGGGCCAGGCCATCGCGGCTCAGGAGATGCCAGGGTGTTTTTCCACTGCGCAAGGCGAGTCGTGCGGCGTCCCGCCACTGACATCATGCGCGACAAACGAGTCGAGACGAGTGCAAGATGACACGGCGGCGCTGCATCCTCAACGGTGTACTTACTGCTGTCGCACACGATGCTCGAATAATAACACCCTGTCACTGGCCCTGCTTGGCCCCGAGCCAGATTCAGACAATCTTGTGGTGCTGGCTAGGATGTGCCAGTGGAAAAGGGATGTGAATGTCATTGGATGGACTCCGGGCATTGGGGAACCTGCAGCCCCACCGGCTGTATAATTCCACATGGCCCGTCGCCGCACGAGACCCTGCACTTAGAACGACCCACGAACGACGCTTATCTGTCACTGTAAGCATCTTTTTTTTTGCAGCACTAATCGAGTACTGGAAGAGGAATATTTGTGTTTACGTGGATACACCGAGTTCCTAATTTTAGCACGCTTCGTCACTTCTGCTTCTGTAAGGTCCCAAATAATAACAACAACACACCTTTCAACCAACACACCTTTCAACCAACACACCATTCTTATCGAATCATCTTAACGAGAGTCACGCTGACCCCCACGTCACAGACAGACCTAAGGAATTATTTTGGTTGTTAGGCCTTAGATCTCCTAACACCAGCAAACAGACTGGTCCTCGAGAAAAGCCAGACAGAGTTCGGCGTGTGTGGCCATGTTTGAAGAAGAGAAGTGCGTTGGAGGGGTGGAAGGCGGGGGGGGCTGTGTTAAGAAACGGGACACGGCACAGCAAACGCGCAGCACCTGCACGGCAACAATAGAGTGAGGTGACAATAGGGGGACGCGTTCACGCACCTGTGCAACATTTGTCCTAAAGCGTTCGTTCGGGTTTCCCATTGGAAACGAATGGGCCAATTAGCGTGCATTGTAATGGACTCACACACGCGGCATATGTAGGTTGTGTGAAATCAACGGCGGTAAGTCGTTAATAAAACTCATCAACTCACTGCGGTAATTGGACAAAACTAACGGCGGTATTCGATCGGAGAAACATTTATTCTGCACCACAACAAACTTCATTGTTTGCCAAGGCTGTTGAGGCGCAGGAAAAGTTTACTGGGTGGGGGGGGGGGGCGGGGGGGGGAACCAGTGCTCTTAATTGAGGGGGGGCGGGGAATGTGCTCTAAAACCATGAAAACCGAGGACCACTGGACTAACGGCCGCGTGTCGTGCCGGATGCAGAAGCGCAGGGACACTTGTCCCAAGCACGACGTCGCTTCGCTCGCGCGGTGACGGGGCCACCTCGTTTCCCTCTCCAGCCAACGCGAGTTGACTTTGGATTTGCCCTCGTTATTCCCAGACGCCGACCTGATGGGGACGACCACGTGGGCGAGTCGCGGGGGTGGGAGGGGGGGGGGGCAGCTCGAGGAGATTCTCGAGGTTTGTGGCTCGTGGGAACGTGGCATTTAAACGGTCAACAACAACAACAAATCAACATATTGACCCACAGTCAGGCCTTGAACTCGCGACCCTTCCTATTGCGAGCCCTAATGCGCTTCTACCGCCGCGCCTGAGGATCGCGACATGAAACCCTAAAGGAATTTACGCTCCGATGATTTTATGAACATCTCGCGTGCCCAATGCGTACAAATCCAGCGTAACTCCCCCCCCCACCACCAAAATAAATAAATAAACAAAGTCAGGGTTTCGAATTTAAAAAAAACGCGTTTAACGTCAAAACGCGTCTAACGTCACAAGCCACGCACATAATTTACAAAGCTGCGTATTTAAAATAAACTGCGAAGATTACGGTACAAAACGATGCGCAACGTGTAAACAGGCGTCACGTTCACAGCGTGGCCACGTCAACCGCGCCAGAACCTGCTGGAGCGCGTCGAGCGCCCTCTTGCGTTCGTCCTCGAGCAGCTGGCGCAAGCGGAGGTTCTCGCCGTGCCCAGAGCGCTCCGACTCCTGCAGCGAGAGGAGGCGCGAGGCGCTCGACGACAGCCGGCTGGCGCCCTCGTCCCGCAGAGAGCGCTCCTGGGGTCGCGCGCAAAGCGGAACAGGGACTCACGGTCGGTCGGTCGGTCGGGTGGGTCGTTATAAAAAAAAACCTCTAGAGGACAGAGCAATCCAGAATCAGAAGCTTTATTCATACTGGAGGAATCCGATGAGCTATGAAGCTCTTTTTTTTTCACGCAGATGTCCAGTAGGTTGCACGGGGTCAGAAAGTTACGACAACAAACAACGCGAAAACACGAAGGGAGTGCAAAGTGTGGGAAACGTAAGCGAATCACGAAAATTAATTAATTTACCAGGTAAAGCCCACGGAGCTATTTAGCTGTTTTTCAGAAGCGACCTGGCAATTACATAGCTCGACGAATTGGCTTATCATCACGTGGAAATGTACAGCAGGAGCCAAATACTCTACAAGCACGTTGATTATAAATGTGGAGGCAAAAATCAGAGGACCCGAAAAAAAATCCAAACGACCACGGGGAGAGAGACATGCAAACTCCAAATATACAGGTGTCAGGGTCGGGATCGAACCCACGACCTCCTCCATACCAGGCGAAGGAGCGAACATCTCGTCACCACTGGGGGGGGGGGGTCTCGGCATGACGTACAAGAGCTCCGGGAGCTGGGGGGGGGTCATGACAAGGTCAACGTTGAATAAACGATACATGGGGGGGGGGGTGGCGTGTTAAACACAAAAAGAAAACGAGTTAGCGATGCGATCTGCTCACCAGCTCCAGGCAGCGGCTGAGCTCCAGTGTCTGGGCGCGCAGCGCAGCGTTGTCGCGCGCGAGGGCGGCGCAATCCTCCGTGGCCTTGGCTCGGAGCAGGCGCTCCTGCTCGCCGGAGAGCTCCCGCTCGCGCAGCTGCTGCCTCAGCGTCCGCGCCTCCTCCCTGGCACGCGCCCCCCCCCCCCGCCCCACCCGTGAGCAACGTAAGAGACGGACGAGTAAAATAGCCCCCCCCCCCCAATCGTCGCCAATGCTCAGTTTCCGGTGTCCAGGCGGCTGCTGTCCAGGGATATCTCTTGAGTCTTAGCGGAGGCGTCAAAAGGCCCGGTTTGTGTCGGTTGCGTAATTATCGCGTCACTTTCGCGAATGCATTTCACGCTCAGGTTTGACGACAAAAGAGAATCGGTGCCGGAAAAGACGTGGCACTACTTGAGCATACTGTCGCAAGGCTGATGAAAGTGGAAACAAATGACGAAATGTGCAGTGGACACCTACGAGCTATCTGCCCACGGATCGTGATGAAGATGATGATCTACGCTCAGTTCTCCCTTATTGTGAGATATCATTTCTCCTCCGAAATATCTTGGTTTTTTTGTGCCTCAGAGGTGACAAACCCCTTCTGGGCATTGTCGACGGTCATTGCCGAATGAAATGTGCCTGCAGACACGGGCCAGGGGTGAGTTTAATATTTCAATACTTTAGGCTTTTCGGATAATTTCCATTACGTACGAATACAAGTTTAAATGTCTTACGCTTGCTAACAATACTGACGTCACCCGATGCTACTGTGACACCACGTATTGGGGGGGAAAACCCAGAAGTTATCATGTGAGCGGCTGAGCTCCAGTGACTGGGCGCGAAAGACCCAAAGAATATGAATTCCTGCAGTAACGAAAGCTTTAAGTCAAGAATGATCATGTCAAATCCATTAATCCAACTCGGCAGCCCCCCACATTACATGATAGCTGTGTTTTGCACACAAATAGACATCGTATCTTTCAACATTTAACTGCATTCGATTTCTGACCACTCCGAGTCAATGCCCAGTGGAGTTGTAGTTGTATTTACCTCTGCCGATGGTGGCAAGTGGGCGGGCGGGCGAGTGAGCGAGCAAGAGGTAAAGACAAAATACAAAGAAGGTCCGCCGTATAGCTGCTAACAGACTGTCGAGGCAAGTGCTGTTTGCGAGTAGCGCCTATGAAGGCTGCAACAGTACCCGAGGGGGTGAGTGGCCAGCACCACGCCTTTGTCTTCCCAGTGGCGATGTTTGCACACACAGCACCAGGTACTCGTTTGAGGCTGAGTCGACCATGGGGTAGGCCCAGGACCGATTCAGATAATCATCGCCGATGTTGGTGGCCGTGAGCCAGAATCAAACTCGTGCCTCTGTCGGGTTCTTAGCACAGCGTGCTAACCGCTACACTGGTACGTGAACACAAAGACAAACGTCACCACCGTGTCGCTTACGCACCTCCGATTAGCACTGTTGACTACGCACGGCGCGAAAGACGTTCAACGTACGTACATGCATATGCAGGCAGGTGGGGCAAGTGCTGTTAGCGGGGCACCTTCGAAGGCGGCGTGGCAGGAATCTAACTGGGGTCCCTGCCGGATTTGTGGCGCACCTGTATTCACGGGCGATCTGCTCCTGGAGCACCGCGCTACTGCTCAGAAAGTGCTCCTGGGCGGTGCCGAGCGCCGCTTGTGAACGCAGCAGCTGGGCCCGCCGCTCGCTCAGCTCGGCCTCCGTGGCTCGCTGCTGCTCGCCCCGCTGAGCCAGCTGCGGCGATCACCACGACACAAACACACAAGCTGATTAGGGTTGTTGTTCCAAAAATGTTTTTAATACAGCAATACCCAGATTTACGTCTCCTCCCTTTTACATCGTTTTGCAAATACGTCGTCACTTTGTTAATACCGCGACCTGATTTTCGTGTTGCCTCAACCCATACTCACGACGCTGACAGCATCATCCATCCTTTCTCGCTTCTCGGCCTTCGCTTCCACCACCTACGCCGTAAATCGCTTTGATTTACGTCGTTTAGATGTTCGTTGTTGCACCTTTCATGATGTTAATTTGTATTATCGATAACTGCATGAAAATTAATTTGGTACAAAACAGTTGTCGGTTTGCCACACATTGAGCAATTCTTCGAGCAATGGACGTCAAATGTTTTACTTTTCAAACTGAGAAACGGAGGAAATTCGTTTTCGCTCTTGGGAACTTTGCACATTCACACCCTGTGATGCCCTGCGACTGCCACCACTGCCGACGGTCATGGGCTGTGGTCGTCTTTGTAACAGAGCTGCCCAGCTCAATGGGGCCCTGCCAGCTGATATAAAAGAGAGTCTGAAATCTAGAGGGCTTCTGTTCGATTCCATCTCCCAAAAGCACGACAGTTGAAACAATGGGGCCTTTTTCCTTATTCAGTGCCACCATAAAAAAGCCGGTGCTTGTAACCAATCCTGAGAATGCTTACCGGTTTACCGGTTATCACCCAACAAGCATACAATTCGTGTTGTCTGCTTTAAATTACCTAGCACGAAATAATAGCTTTTATTTATAAATCTGAAAGTGATCAAAGGAAACATTCTAATACAACTTTTCAATGCTGTATATGACAATTTGGCGAATTGCGAGGAAGGCAAATCGTGACAAGACTATGAAGGAAGTTTGAGAAGGCATAGTAATTCAGCGGGTTGGGACCAGAATCCATTCTTACCGTTTACAAACAATTACTTGACTCTTCACTCATTTAACCGCAAAACGGCAATGACCAAAATTGAATCATTGAATCTATGACGTCTGCCGACCTCTGTTGTGTCCGATTATTTTTTTTTATATTTGAAGGTGCCCCATCTAAGTGTTGGTTCGCATTAAAAATAATTATTTCAAAATCTCAAAGTACGTACAGCATAACATTTTCTCTACGTAACAATCCCCCTTCTCAGCTCTGACTGCACACAATGCAGCCTCCGTGTGGTGCCCCCTACTGACCGACGTGCGACATTAACTTCGCACTCAGAGCAAGGGACATTCTATAAACGAAACTTTTTTTATTTTACCAGGTAAGGCCCACTGAGCTATATATATATCTCTCTTGCAGAAGAGACCTGGCCACAAATGATAGCTAAACGGAGTGGCTTATCATATGGAAAATTATAGCAACCAAATAATCTAAACACATGTTGGTTATAAATGTGGAGGGGAAAACCGGAGGACCTGGAGAAAAACTCACTCAAAAACAGGAAGAAGAGAACATGCAAACTCTAAATATACGAGCAGGCATCAGGATCGGGATCGAACACATGACCTCCTGTATACCAGGCAAGGTAGTTAACATGTTGCCACCGTGGCACCCAATTGAGTATTTAAAATTTCCCACATTCGTGGAAAGAGGTTGAGGTGGGGGTAATTTGCACACCACCTCTACACACGCATGGTGTGAGGTTAACGTGGGGACTTCAGGGGCCGTGGAGCCTGGGACCTTGTATTTTGACGTGACCTTCAAAAACTATATACTGCACAGTAGATACACTACTTTATAATGTTTGAAACACAATGCAGGGCTGTAGCACAATTAACAACAACAAAAACGAATTCATTCGTCAATAGCCTTACGAGGAAAAAAAATAATCGACGACGTTCTGTGCAATGGCCCTTCTCGATAGCGCAGTGTTCCTCACTAATCTTCAGAGTGGGGGGGGGAGGGCACTTTCGCCGATAAGACATCATCAGTGTAAGGGCCGTCCACATATTTTATACCACTGAGGTTTGACAGCACGATGATCGGGGGGGGGGGGGGGCGGGGGGGGGGTGTTTTAACATTTGTGAATTGTTGGCGGGCCGCACGTCAGGGGGCCGCACTAAAGGCCACCAGCGGAGCCTCGCCAGTGGCTCGCGGGCCTTGCAATGAAGAACCCTGCGACAGCGCATCAGAGGTGCAACGGGGCCCTGCGGTGGCGGGCGGGCGGGCGGGCGGGCGGGCGAGCGGGCGGGCGAGCGGGCGAGCAGGCGAGCGGGCGAGCGAGCATCGTCCCCTTGACTTGCCTGAGTCTCCAGCATGCGGACGCTGTGCTCGGCGCTGCGCAGCGACGCCAGCGCGGCCTCCTGCTCCTGGCGGGCGCGCGACACCTCCGCCTCCTTGAAGGTCGCCTCGCGGTCCCCCAGCTCTCGCCGCTGCCGCTCGGCCACGAGCTCGGCCAGGAGTGCGCGCTTGTCGTCCGCTCGAGCGTCTACCGTGGCGGACACCGCAACGATCGCCGACAAACAACAACCGCAACTCCGTATCTGCGGGGAACCTTTTTTTGTTTGTTATTGCCAGTATTAAAATGATGGGGGGAAAAATATAAGAATGGGCTTTACCCTCTCTGGCAGTAAAAACATGGTGTTAAGATGTTCAAATAACCAAATAAACACCTATTGCAAGACATCAAGTCTGCATTAACGACACGAGCTTTGTGGTAAAACGTGCAAGCAAACGTGATGATTTTTACGCCTGTTTTCCGAGTTTCTCATCGTTGAAAGCGTTCGAGATCGCTTTCACTGGGGCCTAAGCGTCTTCAGCGGGAGCGTGCAAGGAGGGGTGCAGCACGGTGAGGTCATGGCGTCGTGGGGTTGTAGGGTCGTGGGGTTATGTGGGGTCATGTGGGGTCGTGTGGTCATGTGGGATCATGTGGGGTCATGTGGGGTCGTGGTGTCATGTGGGGTCGGGTTACCATACCTTGTTCGGCTCGCAGCTGGCGGCTCAGCAGCTCGTTCTCGGAGCGCAGGGAGGAGACGCTCGCCTCCATCCGCCGCAGCTCCAGATGAATCCCCTGGGCCTCCACCTCCATTCCCTGACGGACGCGCATCACACGCAACATCTCAAATCATCGCCATCATCATCATCAGTCGGGCACTGGTGGCCGAGTACACTCGTAAGCTACCAATTATGATTATAAGGTTTCGTGGATCACACACATTCCTGAAACTTCCTGCATAACCGTGGGCGCCAAGGTGTCCCGGCTTACTCATTGTTTTTTTCGGTAAAGTCACGTATGTAGAAATACAATAAAATTATATTAAAACAAAAAAACAATCACGACGTTTCGATCACAACGCAAGCGATCTTCATCAGGTGTCAAGAACAAATCACGGAGGTAAACACAACAAAAAGATGAGAGACGAGAATTGAACAAACCTGAAAAACATTATGTGAAGCACATCCAGTCAGGCCAACAACACAGTTAGACACTTCCTGGCGGACCACGAATTTCAGAGGAGTGTTAAATTTCGTGTTCAACCTTTGGATTGCACATACCAGCATAGATAGAATGAAAAATACGAGGTACACGGTCAGTAGAAATACATATACAAGTCCACCAAGAGGTAAGGAGGGAGGAAAGACGGACAGGGAGGCAGAGAGAGAGGGGGGGATGAACAGAAGCTTAAATAGGAAATACGGTTGGAGGGGGGGAGGGGCCAGAGCGAGAGCGGCAGCTCAAACACGCACATCTTACACATACAAAACGGCATCTCAAAAAAGGGCCACCTCTTGTAAATACAAAACGGCAGCTCAAAAAATGACCACCTATTGTAAATACAAAACGGCACCTCAAAAAATGGCACATCTTACACATAATTACAACGGTAACTTCCCCGTAGAAGTGTGATAATAAAGTATTAAAGCTTTCGTGACTGCATAAAATTACTCATTGTTTTTTTCGGTAAAGTCACGTATGTAGAAATACAATAAAATTATATTAAAACAAAAAACAATCACGACGTTTCGATCACAACGCAAGCGATCTTCATCAGGTGTCAAGAACAAATCACGGAGGTAAAGAAGCTTTAATACTTTATTGTCTCCCGGCTTGCCAGGCTACCATGACAGCACAAGTGGATTAATTTCCATCTGTATTCCATCTGTACGGGGATTGAGTCTTACCCACTCACTCACCCTTGCACACGTGGGTTTATTTATGTGCAGTCTGTACTCTTCCCACACGTATAATCACTCATTAATGGAGTTGCTAAAACATGCCAACGTAGGATCACAGAGTTTTTGCAATTGCTGTGCTGGTTCTGGCTGCCTTCCCACTCCTCTATGGTTTCCCGCGTAAATCACACAGGGATTTCGAAAGCAATTTATATCAATTATGCTGTATGTAAAAATATATTAATTTCAATGTATTATTACTAAGTATTCTAAAATAGCAGCTCACACAAGTATAAACCAATATTGGTCAAATACGCGGGGTGAGCTGGGTATCTGCTTTAACAATAAATATCCCTCGATTTTTTTTAATGAAATGAAAGGTAAAGCCCTGAAACGTCTTTCTCACACCACTGCTGGCGGAAAGGCCTCGGCTAAAGAGAACTCTCAAGATCTCTTGCACGCTGGCTAGGCGTCTTGGAAGGGGTGGGAGCGCGCCCACACTTTACCCAACCACACGCGCGACCTGTCCCGGTTGACTAACCGCGGTGCACACACAAAAAGTATTCCCCGACGACCAACGGCGGCGTTGTTTGCACCGCGACGGCTTGTAATAAAACTCGGAGAGTTCCTGTCGAGTGACATCATCCTACGCAGTCACTCAAGGGTCACTGACGTGCACAGACATTGCCTTTAGAGAGCCCAAAGTAGACGAGTGCAATTCTAGATTTGAAGCTTTCGTGACTGCAAGGATCCATACTCTTTGGTTCTATTCGGTAAAGTCACGTAGGTAAAAAATAAAACAACAAAAATCACGACGTTTCGGCCACAACACAAGTGGCTGTCCACTGGACAGTTTGGTCCCTTCACCTGATGAAGGCCGCTTGTGTTGTGGCCGAAACGTCGTGATTTTTGTTGTTTTATTTTTTACCTACGTGACTTTACCCAATAGAACCAAAGAGTATAGAGGAGTGCATTTGTACAGCGCCCTTCGTGTCAATCCACTGCTGGATGAGAGCTCTTTCTATTAAACATGCCGTAATTGTTCATTTAGATGGGCGGACGATTTATAGCGATGGATGTTCGCTGATGGATAGTCATGCAGATGATGGTGATGATGCAACAGCTGTGATATTAAGAATACAACGATTACAATTCGGCTTCATAAAGCATCTCGGCACAAATTGTATCCGGGCAAAAATGAAGCCACGCTTGCACAGGATATATGCCGGAAAGGGTCGTGGTGTCCAATGAATGAGGCTGGTTATGGAATGGCAGCCGAATAATAAAATAAATCTAAACTATTTTTATATTAGCAGGTTGGCCCATTGAGCTGTATAGCTCTCTTTCAGAAGCGACCTGGCCATCAAAAATGAAAGGTCAACGTAGTGGCTTATCGTGTGCAAATTTATAGCGGCCAAATGCTCTTCAACGCACATTGATTCTAAATGTGGGGGGTAAAAGCAGAGGACACGGAGAAAAATCCACGCGACCACGGGGAGAACATGCAAGCTCCAAATATACAGCAGGTGTCAGGGTCGGGATCGAACCCACGACCTCCTGCATACCAGGCGAGGTAGTTAACATCTCCTAGCTACTGTGAGGATGACCATCGCGGAGGTGGTGGGGATGAGAACCGCAGACCACTCTGTTTTCGCAACGGTCGTCCTCTAGGACGAGTGAAGCAAATTGGTTGCGAGCGGCAGGGGAGGAGAGGGAAGGGGGAGCAGGAGGGCACGGAAGAGGCTTCCTCACCCGCATCTTGTGTAGCATTCGCTCCGCCTCGGACGTCATCTTGGGCTGCAGCTCCGAAGCCTTCTTGGCTTGCTCACGGGTTCCACGAGATGTCAAGGAGCCGACTTGCCAACTTGCTCACTCACTCGCTCGCCCGCTCATTCACTCACCCTCTCGCCCGCCCATTCACTCACCCTCTCGCCCGCTCGTTCACTCACCCGCTCGCCCGCCCATTCACTCACCCTCTCGCCCGCTCGTTCACTCACCCTCTCGCCTGCTTGTTCACTCACCATCGCTCCGATTCACTCACCCTCTCGCCTGCTCGCTCGCACGCATGCTCACATATACGCTCACTCACTTGCAGTCGCCCACCAACCCGCCCCTACTGGACATGTGAAAAAGAGCTTCATAGCTCATCGGATTCCTCCAGTATAAAGATTCTGATTCACTTGCTCACTCATCCACCCGCTCACCCATTCACCCACTTGCTCACTCAGTTAATTGCTCACTTGTTCACTTGTACGCATGCTCACATACAGGCTAACTCACTGACCTCGCAGCCACCTGCTCACTTAACCACTCGCTCACTTACTCGTCCACCCACCCGTCTACTTGCTCACTCATTCACCGGCTCACTCACCCACGCGCTTACACACCTGCTTCCTCACTCTAACGCACTGACCAGCGTGATGAAGTATGGTCAAAATAACGCCCAACCACCCAAAGAGTGTGGGGAGGCCCTCATCCAGCAGTGGATTGACAAAGGGTCTGCAAAATGTACATGTGACTTAGGTCACAATAAGCACGTCACGACGGCGATAGCAAGTAAAGGCTCTGTTGTACGTAAACTGATAATTCTCTAAAGAAGATTGTTACACTAACTGCATGTACTTAAATACTGTAAGTTAAGCAAATGCACACCGATTCTGAATTGTACTTCTACTGTTACATCTGTTGTGTGCACATTTCTCCAATTTGGCGTTTTCAAAGCGCGAGCTCTGAACACAAAACACGACCTTTACAGCCACAACGTAAACTCTGTTGCTTAACAACAACTTATTTGCCGATGCACGCAGGCGAACATTTTGGAACGCGTGTCCATATTTTCGAGACGTGCAACTCAACGGTGTTGTCACATGCCGTGTAAATGTATGCAACCCACTGCTTCACACAGTTGACGATGAGTAGCGATCGGTGGAAGGGTGACTCAAAAGGAGGTGGAAACGGATGGAGCGAGTTCAAATATCTGGTCGAGAATAAAGTAATCTATAAAAAAAATTCACAACAAATTTTGATTGGGAATTCGTTTCCAGTAAAGAAAAAAGAAGAGTTTTTGGGAATACGTGGCAGGGTAGTTCAATACTCGGAATACTGAGATCCTGGGTTTCAATTTGAGCTTCTGCCGCCCGCGTGATCTTAAGTGCAGTGAGTTTACGGTCTAAGCCCAGTCAGCAATGATGCCGGAAAAAGAAAAAGAAGACTCTCACTTAGTTGGGAAAAATTCCACCAACAAAAAAAATTGTTTGAACCGCCTTAGTTTGGCAGAATTTCAGCCCTGAAAATAAATCCACAAAAGAGGTGATGATGATGATGTGGGGGTGGAAGGGAGGGAGGGGTGTGGCAAGGGAAAAAAAAATCAGGAGCTCAGTCCTGGACAGCTCCGGCTTTACAGGGAGAGGCACCCCCAACCCCAGGCTGCTGCTCATTATGACATTTCCCGCGACGGGGATATAGGAAGTCAGTCTCCATCTCCAGCAGGTAGACCTGCTCCTGCAGGTTCCCGATGTACTCCGTCTCGATCCCAGCCAGCGAATCAGCCGCCACCTTGCTGTTGCCAGGCACACGCACGAAACACGAGCAGGGCCCCACAACACGCGTTGCCCAGGAGACGTCACTTCAGGCGTGCACTTGAAACAACAGGACACGCAAAAACACGGCTCCCTGCCTCTGTCTTTTAGCTGCAGCAATTTAACGGAGGCGCACGTGCACGCGCACACACACACACCGCTGCCTGCCTCTTGTCTGTCAGCTCTCTGACCTCTGTCTTGGAGCTGCAGCACTTTAACGAAGACACACGCGGCTGTCTGTATCTGTCCGTTAGCTGCAGAACTGTAAAACTGAGTAACACACTGATGTCTGCCCGTTAGCTACAGTGTTAAAGAGACGCACAATGCGGTCTGCCTGCCTGTTGGCTGTATCACTACTGAGACACGTACACCGCTGTCTGCCTCTTAACTACGGCGTTACTGACAGATGCACAACAATGCCGACTGCCCGTTGGCCACAGCAACGAGTGAGACCACACACACACTCCTGTCTGCCTGGTGGCTACAGCGATGTCCTGGGACAGGACTCCTGATGGCTCGTGCTGCAGATTGGATTCTGCATCGCCTATGACGAGCGAGAGAGGACCGCGGGGTGAGGAGTTCTGTAGTAAATATGAAACTTTATGCAGGGCGATTCATTTAGAGATACCCCACCGATTGCTGCAGTTTGCCCACACTTCGATTCGATCTGGACGGGTGATTGAATGTGTTGAGAGCGATGCTGGCTTCGTACCTTGCAGAGCAACACAGAAGGAAGAGGACGGGTGGGTATCGCGTGCGTTAGGAAAGCGTTCATATATGTAATGGGTGTTGAGATTGTGCGTGGGATATCTAGAGGCTTGTGCCAACTCTGGGCCAAAGTTGACATGGTTTACCGGATAGTTGATTCTCGATTATTGTTATTTCTATTAACTATGATCGATGAGCAGCTGTATCTATAAAAGGATCGCCCTGCAGACTCGACGTTTCATCTGGATGGCTTGCGAATAAACTCGACCACACACGCATTTGACCAAATATTTACATCGACCACAAAAGACGTAAAAAAATACCACGCGTGACTAAAGGATCGAGAGTCACCAAGGCAATCGACTGACACACAGACACAAAGATCCCCTGTGTAGCCTGAACAGTCTGTAGGAGCAAGTCCTGTTGGGGCAAGCGAGCACCCGTGAATGCCGGCACGGCACACGAGTGGGGGTGGGTGGCCAGCAGCACCACGCCCGGCCGCCTGTGTCTCCCCAGTGGCGGTGTTTACTACACACCGCACCAGGTACTACATTGTGAGGCTGAGTCGACCTACCTCGGGGAGACCCCCAGGACCGATTCAAATCATCGTCACTCATCATCCAGCCGGTTAATTAATAATTATACACAGGCTGGTTCATTCATATTTATACACAGGCTGGTTCATTAATAATCATACACAGGCTGGTTAATTAATTATTATACACAGGCTGGTTCATTAATAATTATACACAGGCTGGTTCATTAATATTTATACACAGGCTGGTTCATTAATAATTATACACAGGCTGGTTCATTAATAATTATACACCGGCTGGTTCATTAATAATTATACACAGGCTGGTTAATTAATAATTATACACAGGCTGGTTCATTAATAATTATACACAGGCTGGTTCATTAATATTTATACACAGGCTGGTTCATTAATAATTATACACAGGCTGGTTCATTAATATTTATACACAGGCTGGTTCATTAATAATTATACACCGGCTGGTTCATTAATAATTATACATAGGCTGGTTCATTAATAATTATACACAGGCTGGTTAATTAATAATTATACACAGGCTGGTTCATGAATAATTATACACAGGCTGGTTAATTAATATGTATACACAGGCTGGTTCATTAATTATTATACACAGGCTGGTGCATTAATAATTATACACAGGCTGGTTCATTAATAATTATACACAGGCTGGTTCATTTCCCCGGGCACATCCTCTTCGTGTGCTGCGATGCTCACGTTGTCAAACGAATACGGCGCAGATACAGCGGATTATAAGACGTTGCACTTTTGTTTGTATTTTTAAAAGCAAATCAGTTGGGGGGGGATGGGTGTTTGGGTGCCAGACAAGATCTGTGTCAGACGTTTGGGATGCCGCGTAACGATCAGGAGCGTCTTATGATCTGGAGAATATGAACGTGATAGTTTCAACTCGCCTGCCTGCGATAGAGTGCACACGTTTAGATTTAAAAAAAAAACTGAAGACATCTTAAAAAAAAACAAGTCTGGATGCACTCGACATGGGAACGCTGTGGCACTAACGCGTGCACCCTTAGCGACACGCAGTATATTCGGTATCGTTGTTTACGTGAAAACAAACAATAAAAAAACTAGCCACGGCGAACATCAGTGGCGAAAAGATGCCTGCATCGGTCTTCCATGTATGTTGAACGTCTTTCGCAACCGTACGTAGCAAACATTTGCTAATCGGAGGTTAAACCCTCTTCCCCGCCCCCACCTCCCCACTGTTTAAATCTAGCTCAATGATTATAGTTTGAGTTATATATATATTTTATATCTATTTATTACACGGATGACTCCGTTTATCAAGTTGCCCGGCGATTTTACAGGGGGAGAGGGATCCGTGGCGCGTGCCGGGACCGCAGCAACAGAAACAAACGCCCCCCCCCCCGCCCACCGATGTTGCAGAGACAGAGCACAGGAATCGTCCATGAATATTACGACATCTCACGGCATTATCACTTTGACTGTCGGAGAAGATGAAAGAACAACGCGTGCATTGAAACCGACTTGTGTACAAATGACCTCCTGTGTTTTTTTTTTAAACTTTGAAAGCACCGCGTGCGTTTTGAGTGCGACGATACCTGAAAGTCGGAGCGAGGTTGACTTTAGTCGCTTGAGTCTTTGCAGCTTTACTCCCTGATCACAAGACAAAGCGGCGCGTTCACACACCGCAACAAAACTGTGCATAACAGGCGCTATAGGCTGCGAGACCACGCTGTGGACAGCGTATATGACTCCCCTACCCCCCCCGACCTCCCCACGTTCTTAACAGCATGGGCAAAACCGCAGCCGGTCCGCATTGACCAACAGGGTGAAGTATGGTCACATCACTACCACCACCACCACCACCCCTCCTTCACCCACACGGCGTGGCGAGATCCTCGTCATCCAGCAGCGGATAGACGAAGGAGATTCCCCGCACATTCTACTGTAGCACACACACACACACAATGTACTTCACAATGCACTTGACGCAGTGGTCAGAGACTAAAAGGATCCCCCCCCCCCGTGTCGCCTTTAACAGACTGCTGGGGATAGTGCCGTTAGCCAGCTCCGGCGAAGGCTGTGACGGCATGCGACAGGGGAGTGGTGGGGGGGGGTAAAGGTGACCAGCCTGTACGCCAGGCCGCCTTTGTCTCCCCAGCGCTGATATGTATACACCGCAGCAGGCACATATTTCGCCACTGGTTTTTCTGGTGTTGGTCGTGCAGTGGTATCGAACCCGGAACGTCGGCCTCGTAGTTCAAGTGTTGCTCATCGCCGCACGACCGCATCCCCCCCCACCAAACAAACCACAGATTCCCCCGTATCGCCTAGACAGACGGAAACACTTTTACCCCGTAAGAAGATGTAAAAAAAAACAAGTTGGGAGGACGTCTTATAATTAATCCGGTAAACGTGTGTAGGGGTAGTGGGGGGAGGGGTAATTTTTGCAGTCGTATGTTTTGGGTGCCGCGTTTCACTTTGCGGAGCGTCTAAACAATCCGAAGAATGTGGTCGATGGTAATTTGCTTTAAACGACGAACATGAATCTGACTCCCCTCGCTCGGCTCGACCACACGAGCGGCAGCCAGTGGAGCGCAGTGATTGTGCGTGTGGATATGAGCCAGCCCCGTTCACGCCGATGGAGAACACGCGGTTTATGCTCCGTGATTCCTCTATTCTACACTTCCACGCGATGTATGTATGTGTGTATGTGTAACGCGGCTAAAACTACAACACATCTTTCTCGTCCAACATCAGAGCACCAGTGAACCGTTCGGTGATGGGAGAAGTTTAAGTAGCGCTTTGTACGAATGAGAAATCACGCATCCTTACCCGACATTGCGACGATGATGATGATGTTGGTCGCGTTGAAGATTGAAAAAGCACGGAGAGTTAGCCGTGACGTTTGATGGTGCGCGCTTGTGCGTGTGTGTGCGCGTGCGTGATTTGTGTGTACACACGGCTGGGTGGGTGGGGGGCGTCACGGAAGCTGCTTTGTTGGAATACAACGCATCAAGTCTGAAAACACGGTGCCCATGACTTCCAAGTGAACGGAATTCGCCACGACGCGAAACCAACAGGGATTTTACTTTGGCGTCTCTTCGAAGCAATTTTGACTTTTGGGCTCGACTGCGTGGGGTTCAGCTCGCGTCGTGTAATGATGCCGTCCACGTGTAGCCATGCCGGCTGCGTTGGTACGGAGTGGGGAGCGGTGGCGGAGCGGTTAGCGCGCCGCGCTACGAACCCGGCCACCCGAGTTGGATTTCCGACCACGGTCAACACCGGTGGCGATTATCTGAACCGGTCCTGGGCCTCCCCGAGGTCGACTCGGCCTCGAACGAGTACCTGGTGCGGTGTGTGAACATCGCCAACTAAAAAGACAAAGGCGGTCGGGCGTGGTGCTTGGCCACCCATCCATCCCCTCGTGTACCGTTCCGCCCTTCACAGGTGCTCGCTGACAGCACTTGTCCCTCGTCAGTTAAGGCTATACGGGGGGATCTTTGTCTATGTACGAAGCGGCAAATCATTACCCGGAAAGTCGCCTGTATGTTTTCTTCCCATGTTAAGGCCTGCTGAGTGTTTTTTTTTCGTGTTAATTGTGCTGAGGCACCGTTGGACAAAGCAGGCAACGTCGCCAAATAATTTGGATAGTGTTTGGAGAGACTTGTATTGACTTGTATTGCCGCTCAGCAGTTTTGTTAATCCCCTGCTGGATAAACTCCTTATTACCACGCCGTCTCGGTCGTGCTTGACGATACTTAAGGGGCCGTCCATAAATGACGTCACGCGACTTTGGACGATTTTTGACCCCCGCACCCCTTTCGTCACACGACGTTACAAAAGTCAGAACCTCCCCCCCCCCTCAAATATGACGTCACAAAGCTCAGCCCCCCCCCCCCAAAAAAAAACACATGCTTCAAATCGCTTGAAACTATTGCCATTGTCGTGCGTATTTAATGTGGCGCTGCATTCTGATGTTGTAGGAGAAAACATTTATTAAAACGTCTATTTAATTAAGTAGAACGTGTCGTCTATATTTATTTAAAGTTGAGCATTTTGATGTGACGTCACATTTCTCCCCCCCCCCTCCTCGTCACACATCGTCACAAATGTCTGACCCACCCCTAGGTGCGTGACGTCATTTATGGACGGCCCCTAACCACACTCGGCAGTGCAGGGGCCGAGAGCGGAGGGAAAAAGAGGACCGCTTCAGACATCGCGAGCCAAATGTAGTGTTCGATTTCACTCGGACAACTTATGTCTTTCTCCGAACACCGCTTTATTTACAACTCTCAGCATGTCCTCCACATTCCACAGTATCCTGGTCGCCACGGCTCGCTCGCCACCTTTGTCTCTCCACTCACCACGATTACTTCGCTTGCTCCGCCACTCTTCGTCTCCGCTATCACCGTCGCTATGTTCTCTCCACTGCTAACTGCTTCGTCTTTGTTCACCGCTATCACCGTCACTATGCTCACTCCACTGCTAACTGCTTCGTCTCTGTTCACCGCTATCACCGTCACTATGCTCACTCCACTGCTACCGCTTCATCCCTTGGCCGGGAATCTAACTCGGGTTGATGGATGAACAAAGCAGTGCGATAGCCATACTCCACTCCTCAAATTTGATATTAAGTGTAAATGTCATCGCATGCGTCTGTATTTAACAAAAAAAACTCACATTCGTCAATAACGCTGCCTTAATATGCACTATAATAGGCGACGTTTAAAACAATGGGCCTTGTCATGGCACGTCGAAATATTACAATGATCCTAAATGCGGTATTTAATTTAATGCGATGGAGCGCTGCGTGCACATTTTAATCGCGGGCCACTCTTGCAATTGAGACTCCCCGTCACCTCCTGGTTAAACAAAGACTTTCATGACGCTTTTTTGTTGTTGTTGCGGAATGCGTTAGATCACACTCGAGTCGAAAAAGAAGGGGCCGGTGAGCTCACACCGACAAGAACAACATTTTATTAAACTATATGCAGTTACATTAACGTAACTAAGCAGACAAAAAAATGTCAATGGGCTTTGCATATGACTTAGTGCCGATGTCCACCACTGGTAAAATCCACAACAATATTCAATCCACCATCGTGGAAGTTGCTCCCCGCCGCCAAATATATATTCCTCGTGCACATGTGCTGTGTAAAAAAAAAAAATTCGGTTTGCGAATTGGGGTAGTCTACAAGCCGTGAGTGCGGTGTTCGTTGTTGGTCAAAAGCGTTTCACTCGGTTCGACGTGGTGAAAGATGAACCCAATCGACGGTGGCGTCGTGAAATTTGGACTCGACTTAATAAGCACTGCACACCGCGATGACGCCAGCGGCTTCATGAAGACCGCGCTCGTGAAGAGTTCAAACCACCATCGCCTTGACCACTCTTCGCTTTATTTATAAAAAAAAAACCCCAATGGACACGACAAAGCATGAGCGGTTGATGGTTGGAAATAACTGTCAATACCTCACTTACGGTTACTTTTTTTTACTGGTAGGAACCTCTGGTTAGACCAGCCCACAGGGGATTATTGTGTCCGTCCGTCGTGCATCCAAAAATGGGAGGGGTGGGGCTGGGTGGGGAGGGGAGGGTGGGGAGGGGCTGGGTGGGGAGGGTGGGGCTGGGTGGGGGGTGAGAGGGGTGGGGCTGGTCACCCCGTGGTGCCCTTATAAAACTCAACGTTTAACGATGGGAAGCGGGCAGGATCTGTTCGTGTAAGACTCGCCACTGCCCCACCCTACCACTTTGCAATGTACAATGCTCCTTAAAAGCCTTGCCAATAGCCCACGTGTCAACTTTTGAATTGTATCCACAGCTCGAAATTCACTTTTTTCAAATGTAGTGAACATGCATGCAACCCTTAAGTGTAGTTACAGCATTAGAATTTGAAATTATATACGTACAACCAAAATGAAGCAGGTAAATGTAAACACGACTTAATATGGCTACAAATCTCAACCAAGACTGGCCCAACTCGTAAAAATTGGAGTAATTACCACTGGGTTGCCATTCTGTATGTGTAACGTATTGTAAACATCAGGGGTGGCCAAACCCTAGCTCGTGAGCCACACGCGTATCCCCAGCTTAAGGCGCAGCTCGACTCGATGAGTCGTAGCTATTTGGCTATTTGTGTAGCCATTTCACGTTTCAATATTTACTCTTTGTAGCAAGAAAAATCGGGAAAAGTGTGAGCAGCCCGGGAACACTCCCGGCCCCTGACAGTGAAGCCAGACATGAGCGCCCTCGGGGCTCTCCCGCAGATTTCTTAACTCAAATCTCTGCAGCCAATCAATGTGAGCGAACCGGCCGAGCGCTTGTGGCTTTCGGCTGTATGAAGATTTTCGGTTTGTGGCTCCGTTGGCCCAGGAAGTTCAGCCACCCCTGGTATATGCATTGTCACATACGAATCGAATACTATTTTGCATCAAACCGAATATCAAGTTATAGCGTAGCATTTATAGGACAGCCTGGGAAAAGTGAATGTCAACCCTGTGGTTGTACATACTGCATTTACAGCACACACACACACGTGTTGGGCCTGCCATAAACTTCAGAGTAGATAAATGTGAAAAGTGTAATAGTATCATGACAGTGATCAGACAGCCAGGGCATATTCCCTTCTGAACACGCTTCAAGGGAAAATGCATTCTACAGCGGATGCATGGTTTAGCTCGTGATCAGAGCCATTCGTTTGCACGAGACATCTGGATGGTGACCAAGGGTTCAAGGACTGACATTTTTAACCACTGGCCGAGAGGGCAAGTGCACCAATCTCACTTGAAGGCTCATGGGTTTTTAGCCCCCATCTCAAATAAATTCGAGGCAACCCTTACATTTAAGAGCATTGCCCAAATGCTGGCATGTTTACTGACACTATAGCTATTTGAAAGAAGCAAGATACATTGTGCTGTCAAAGCTAAACGGGTACTATAATTTCATTAGACCTCGCCAGTACCAAAATATAATAGGGTTTTTCCCCTTTTTTCTGGCAACAAAACTGAAACCTTTTTACAAGGAGTCATGTCTGTTTTAACCACAATACCTGCAGTCAAAATGCAAACAAAAAACATACTATGATAATATATGCATTGTTCTTCAAACCGATTGGTCCACACCAAGGGACGGCTTTCTTTTTAGCCTCGACCCAATTGGTGTTCAACCAGATGAGGCCAAAAGGCGTACACAGCTCAAAGACAATGCACTATCAAAGTAATGAGGGCTCGGGGTGAGCATCTACATCATTAGACCTCTTTTGCCAGTACCAAAATATAATAATAGGGTTTTTCCCCTTTTTTCTGGCAACAAAACTGATGTAGATGCTCACCCCGTGCCCTCATTACTTTGATAGTGCATTGTCTTTGAGCTGTGTACGCCTTTTGGCGTCATCTGGTCGAGCACCAATTGGGTCGAGGCTCAAAAGAAAGCCGTCCCTTGGTGTGGACCAATCAGTGTCAAGGACAATGCATATATTATCATAGTATGTTTTTTGTTTGCATTTTGACTGCAGGTATTGTGGTTGATGCAGACATGAATCCTTGTAAAAAGGTTTCAGTTTTGTTGCCAGAAAAAAAGGGGAAAAACCCTATTATTAGGGTACTATAATTGTTGACTAGGAGCGGGACTAGTAACGCCGCAGCTCAATTAAACCCAATGAAGCCACGGTCACTGCGAAGGCCTCTGAAAAGCAGGCGAATATAGGGTACGAAGCTAAGGAGAACTGGCTTCTGCAGCCGTGTTTCGAAACTTCACCCGATGATTACATCGGGACCTCGTTCCGACTTTTCGTGTCAGCCTTTGGACAAATATCAAGCGTACACTCGGTATTTATTGCAACATCTGACACCTGCTGAGAGTTAACATTGGTTGTTGTATGAACTTCTTTCGCATTGTACGTAGCCAACAGTGCTAAATCGATGTGCAGGGGAAGGACAACTAAACGCATAGTTTGAACGTTTGGAGGAGAGGTCCGATAAATATTGCTCTAAAGTTTGCACACCAGCTTGAATTCTTAGCAGCTGTACGGTGGACCTACTCAGCCGCCATAAAGTTTGCACATAAGCTTTAGAAAATAGCCCCATGTTGGACCTACAGCCGACTCAATTACATGGGGTTACAAGGGGCACAGACAACTCCAGATAAAACAAATACACGGGGGACATGGAAAACAACATAAATTATGAAAAAGATGTAGAATGGGGTGAAGGTGTAGAATACGCTTGTGTATGTACGTTCAACTTCCCTACAAAGATGTTTGCGATCGCGCAGAGTCACTGACCCTCGACGAGTGAGGATCTTCCAATAAGATAACCAGCACACGGTGCGTAAAATGCACGAATGAGCATGGTGAAGCCCGAACAGGGACAATCCCTCCACAGAGAATCATCGAGATTTCACAAATTATTTCCACGGCCTTAAAGGGAGTCTGACAATATGCAGTCGCACGCGGTGACATATCATTGACACGTTTACTTCAAAATAATTTCAAGAAGCTTTGAAAAAACCAAGCATGTCATCTCACATACAGTATCAACAAAGTATCCTGGCCTATGATTCCAGGAACATCACGCAAAGCGGCGCTGCCTGATAGAAAGACGAGCAAAGTTACTGTCAGTTTGGATGCACTGTAGACTCGCAGGACAAATTAAGAGGCGGGGAAGAACGCGTGTAAGTGCAGCGTCGCTAGTGTGGTGTGTTTGCACGTTCCTATGGATGCGTGTGGTATCGTACGGGAACAGGTGTGTGCAGGTGTGTAACTATAGGTGTGTAGCTGTTGTGTAGCTGTTGTGTATGACGTGGGTGAACGTGCACCGCAACACGCGCGTGTGTGCATGTGGTTCGCGGTCATGGGCTACGCGTGTTACTACGGTTGCGTGCGCATAAAGCACGCCGGCCGGTTGGGTAAGGAGAAAGGGGAGGGGAGGCGCGAAAGGCTTGAGCAACGTGCTCACACAAGCGTCACGTTGGCCGCTTGCAGGTATCCCTGCAGGTATCGCGCCGCATCGACGTTCACGTCCGTGCTGATCATGGAAGAGACCTGCACTCGTGCACACACACACACACACATATACACGTACGTAATTAATGCGCGCACGCAAAAAAAAACACCCAATGGACACAAAGATCTCCCCTACGTAGCTTGTTGTGGGCAAATGCTGTTAAGCGAGCGCCTATGAAGGCCGGGACGGCACACAAGGGAGTTGGTGGCCAACACCACGCTCGGCGATGTTTAGACACCGCACCAGCTATTAATTTAAGGTTGAGTCGAGCAAGGGGAAGGCCCCGAACCACTTCAAATATTCATCACCGACGTTTGCTGCGAGCGAAAATGTAACCAGGGATGCCGGGTTCACGGTACTGTGCGCTAATCAGCGCACTACTGCTCCAACGTATGCATGTAGAACTTGTTTCGCGCCGTACGTAGCCAACCGTGCTAATCGCAGGTGCGGGGAAGGACAACAAATACCCACAGCGCATGCACTCACTCAGAAACAGTCCATCCCCATTCATCCATCTCCCTTGACCGATTTAACGACACGATCGTTTTTGGGGGTACCGTAGTGAGAGCCCTGGTCGGGATATCTATTTCCACCTTGCCCGGTCCCCTTGGGCAAGGTTAAAAGTACGTAGGTGTAGGGGCTCCCCCCTCCTTTATGTGGTCCAGTTGCATAGGGGCTGTCCTCTTGACATTTGACACCTGGTTATGCGAGCCACGTGGCGTGCTGTATCGGGACTCGTGTTTTGTTACAATAAAAGCAACAACAACAAAAAGTGCGTGGGTGCGAGGGGCTGCGAGGGTCTCACCCGACCGGGCCGTGCGGTGCTCAGCTTGCCGAGGCTCTGCGCAAGGTGGATCTTGGCGTTGGGTACCGAGGCCCCAAGCGGGTCATGCTCCTTGCGGCCGGCGAAGGCGAGCTGCGAGAAGGCAGCCTGGTAGCCCGGCGTGTCCTCCACCTCCACAAAGTGTTCGTCGTCGGCCACCGAGTCGTCTTCTGGAAGCTCGAAGAGCCCGATGAGGGATTGCAGCAATGGGGCCCTAAATCGAGTGATGTGCACGCACGAGAAGATACAGGCAAAACAAAAGAGTGGGTTCCGTGTCATCGCTTAGCTCTTGGTTAACTCGGTAAAGGAAACGCCTGTGCAAAGCAACGCGTCACGTTCAAAGTAACGCACACTTGTTGCTACAATTATTATCATCCCCATCATTATTGACTAGTCTCTGAAACAAACCACTCCACATGCGATATTCTCAGAACTGAGAAGCTACATAGGGTACAGCCTTGGGTGGGTGAGCATTGAACAGGTTCATGGAAGAATGAGGTCATGTGGTGGGCTGGAGAGTGCAGTGCAGCAACATCCATTCTTGTATTTTACTTCTATGCTCCCGCCTCACGTTTTCCACCTTCCCCAACTCACGCTAACCAGGGCACTGAAGAATCATCAAATAACTTCCAGGACTTGCACAGTATTGGGAGGACCTCATCCAGCAGTGGATTGACAAAAGGGCTGTACATGTTTAACTCTTAAGGAAAATGATAGGCATGTAATTATGCATCAATTCATTCATGTATTTACATAAATTACAAGAAGATTACATGTTCATGTTACATTTCGGGTAACAGAAAGAAAGCATTTGTACAAGAGTGGTGGCGCACAAGTAATGGAAAGAGGTGCATCAAAATATGACGGAGAATGGCGGACGGTCAGAGATGAATTATGAGAGAAGCAGTGGATTATACGAACTGCACAGGAGACATTAGAAGGGAGGAGTGAGCTGTCAAGAGGAGGCAAGTCTTGGGCCAGGACCTGAAAAGGAGTTATCGAGGGAACAGTCAGACGTGGGAATCGCTGAGTGCACCCACCACAGCTTCGTGTACTCCGTGTCCATCATGGCCGGGCACTCGGTGAGCTGCTTGGTGATGCCGACCGCACAAATCTTCTTCTCCACGGTGCCCGACACCTTCTGCACTTCCGGAATGATCAGCTTCTCCACAACCATGCCGAACATTCTAATGCACGGTGGAGGTGGTGGGGGAGGTAGACGCACATTTGGGATCACTGAAAGTAATGGAATAAAATTAGGCGATTTATAATCTTCACCAATTTAATCCCGATCGTGCTATAGGGCGTCACAGCGTGAGAGACGGAGAATCTGTTTGTATCTCACGCACAGCCATTGCAACCCTTCGTGCTGGAGAATGGGCCCACGGAAGCCGATATTACCAACTACCTCTGAGATCCCTTCACAATAGAGGTCAGCACTTTCCCACCCATTCTGCAACGAGAGGGCCATGTTCGTCCCATTACAGTGAAACCAATATATTTATGAGATTGCTATCTCTGGCTTTCTGTATGTGCAGTCATTGTTGAGACCATCAATTCAAAAAATGAGAAGCCGGTCCCACTCAGCGCTCTGACATCCTAAGTCATTCAGCCACCTCTGAAGTTCACTGATGACAATATTTTATTGTGCCGAGCCACCCAGGGATCACCTATGCTTGTCGTGTGAACTTAAGGAGCTGCTCCACCCCCCCCCCCCCGACTCAAGCAGTGCTATGTTACCCCAATACATGGCCACTAAGCTGCCTTACTTGGGTTGGATGCTGTCCACCAGCTCCTGCAGCGCTATGGGCCCGTACTTTATACAGAAGAGGTTAATGAAGACCAGGAAACCTGTGGAATACACAGAGTAATCACCACCAGCCATGTTACCACGGATCAGATTATGGATCAAATCGATTCACACGCTCACGATACTCCACATCGAGCTTTTGCGTGTACGTTTTGTATATGCTGCATGTTATTAGTTAATGTGCTCCCTGCAACCACTGGAGGTGCTACATTTATTACAATAATTAACATACATCTACATTTTAAAATGCAATAGGAAACCCCTGAACTGAGAATTGCAAGGGGAGTGAATCGTTACATGCCTAATCGACACGCAACACAAGCAACATCTTTGTTTACTGCATGAAAGCCAGGAAATGTAACACTGCAGTTCCCTTGGTGGTTTTTCGTCACCCAAAAGAGTTTCATACTCATCATAGGCTCAAGCGGACAGACGCACCCTTCACGTATTTGGTCGTCTTTGAGCTCTGCAACCGCTGGAAGAGCAGGATGAAGATCTGCTTTTTGAACTGGTTAATCACCTCCCTGCAAACAGCACCCCACATACGGCACACAGCAACGGACACAAATTAATCATTACACCATTAGTCTCCAGATTAAAAGAAACATCAGAAAAAGTGAGGCGCACCCTAAATTTTGGATTATCTTGAAAAAAAACCCCATTTATATTGGTCAGGGTAGTACTCAATTTAAGTTCGTGATTTTCAAGCTCACGCCTTGTGTTTGTTTGTCATTTTCCTGTTAAAACTGAAGCACTGCGATTAAAAAAAAACATTCCTGAATATTGAACAGGTTGCTCAACATTGTTGAAAAATTAATTGCAGTCAATAAAGTCACAGTAAGTACAGAGGCATAAATGCAGAGAAAGAGGGGATTACTGAGCAACAGATTAGAACACTAATCCCAGTATTTGAGTTTTACACCAAAAGTAACACATTGAGAAGAGGGTCTAATTGCATAAACCTGAAACTTCACTTCTCCACCTTATCTTATCTAGGATCTTATGAAGCGCTTTTATTTTTTCAAAGCGCTTTACAAGAATAAAAAAATGGTACATTCGTATTTGCTGATGCGGAAAAGGGATGGGATTTTGGCGTTGAGGGGAGGTGATGTCAAGTAAGGGTGATGATAGGAAAATGGAGGGGGTGAGGTTAGGAAAGGGAAGGATGGTTAAGGTTGCAAGGACGAGGACAGGAAGTATTAGAGGGATACGCTATTGAAAAAAAGGTGGGTCTTAAGGGAGGAACGAACAATGGTTAGTAAAGTTTGCCTGTTTGATGTGGAGTGGGAGTTTATTCCAATGAAGGGGAGCCAGGAGGTAAAAGGAGCAGAAGCATTACTGAGTACAGGGAGGGAGGGGGAGCGTAGTGAGGGATAACAGACTAGGAACAGAGGGGTCGAGATGGGACTGAAGAAATAAGAAAAGTGAGATAGGGTGGGGCAGAACCTTGGAGTGATTTGTAAACGATGCGGAGGAATTCGAATAAACGGGGATAGTAGGCGGGAAGCCAATGAAGTTGGACAAGGAGATCAGAGGAATGGGTATGATGTGGAAGATTAAAAATAATCTGGGCCGAAGGGTTTTCAATTTGCTAGAGGGGAGATAAGGCGTAGGCAGGAAGGCCTAGGAGAAGGGAATTACAGTAGTCGAGACAAGGAAAGATAAGGGAATAGATGAGTATTTTAGCAGTGGAAATTGAGATTAGGGGACAAATTTTTGGGATGTTGAAGAAATTAAAACGGCATGTATGGGTGAACGATACGCAAAATGGTGGCACTAATATAGATAAATATCACCTGGGCAAATTAACAATTACAAGATAGAGATTATGAGAATGTGTCTGTTTAATGGTACGATATGCTTATACTGGTACTACAATAGTTGAGACTAGCACCATATAGCTCCATATGTAAGACGCCGCTAGTCTCAAACGTGTTGCAGAATCGATAAAAGCAGATTCAAAGAGAAGTCTGTTCTGTCTCCACGCGTAAATAAAAAAGGTATAAACAATATGAGTTTGTACACAGTACCAGTCAAAAATGTTCCCTCCAGTCACTTGCTAAAATCTGTTTGGCAGATTGGACCACTGAGCACAATTGTAACTTGCATCTCCGCGTGCCAGTTGTCAAGTCAGGTACCGGATTTATAAGACTCATCGCCAAACTTTTGCTTTAAAATAATAGAAAAAAACCAAGTGCGTCTTGTAAAGAGAATACGGTAATAAGCTGAATAACATGAACGACAGCTTTATATCATAAAAAACTGCTTAAAATTATTAACAAAAGTAGCCAACTCTGGATATGGAACGGCACATGATCATGACTGCCATTCGGACATCTTGCAATCCGCGTACAAAACGTTTACAACCAAGTTTATACAAGTAAGCTGAACTTTAAAATCATCCAGATGTATCCTAAAAGCAGTTTTCCCCCACCAAAATAAATAAATCCCCCTGCGTATGTTCTTTTGCATGCATATGTGCATGTGTGCGTGTGCGAGTGACGGTGTGCATGAGAATATCGTACGATGGCATATGTTCGATGATGCTGTTGAGGAGATAGAAGCCCTGGTGGTCATTGTTCTTCGACGCGATCAACTTCTGAAACACTCCCAGCAGCCCTGGCTGTAAGGGACACACAACCAGGTGTCATCATTAGAAGCAGGCGCATAGACTTACAATACAATGGATTTGGATGGTGTCGTGTGGTCAACATAGCAATGTGAAATCCAACTGAATGTGTCCGAGCACAACGCTACCTGTAGTTGACAGCCAGGGCATTGTTTATTATGACTGCAACACGAGTTGAATTTAATAAAACATGTGCATCAACAGCCATTTTTATATACTGTTGGACGAGGGTCTCACCGTGCCGTGCGGGATGCGGAGGACATGTGACCATACTACTCAGCGCCGAGTGGTGAAAACCGGGAGTGTATACACGAAGGCATGGCTACATTCCCCTCTGCTGGCCACTACATAGCACAGCCCAGCATCTTCTATGCCAACCTGATGTCGGGGTGGTCACCCATCCAGGCACTATCCAGGCTCAACCCTGCTTTAGTTTCTGCGATGTGATGAGATTTGATGCATTCCAGGTGATTTGGTCAGTCAATGAAACACACATACATTTTGACTTAAAACTTTCATGACTGCAGAAATTAATATTCTATGGTTCTTTCGGTAAAGTCACGTAGATAGAAGAAAAAATAATAACAATAAAATAATAAAATTAAAGTGAATAAAAATAATATCACGACGTTTCGATCGCAACACACCGCTTGTTATTATTTTTTCTATCTACGTGATTTTACCGAAAGAACCATAGAATACACACATACATATCTGCCGTGTTGCATACACAAGCTGTTGGGGAAAGTGCTGTGAGCACCTATGAAGGATGGCATAACACATGCCCAGTTGTCCTTATCCCCATCCAGTGCTAATGCTTACACACCGCACTGGGTATTCATTTAAAGCCGAATTGAACTTGGCGAGGCCCAGGACCGGTCCAAACATTCGCCACGGATGTTAGCTGCGAGCATGAAATGAACTCGGTTGGTCACAGCACCATCACTCCCCCCAATACTATTAATATTTTTATTTTACCAGGAAAGGCTCACTGAGCTCTATAGCTCTTTTTCAGTAGCGACCTAGCCACAAATGATAGCTCAATGAAGTGGCTTGTGGAAATTTATAGCAGCCAAATACTCTAAATGCACGTTTCTAAATGTGGCAGGGAAAAAAACAGAGGACTGGTAGAAAAAAATCCACATGACCACGGGGAGAGAAACATGCAAACTTAAAATATACAGGGCGTCAGGGTCGGGATGGAACCCACAACCTCCTGCATACCAGGCGAGGGAGTTAACATCTCGCCGATAAACACACACACACACTAAACAAACAGGTTTCCCTCACAATCTTGTCGGCATTGCTGGAGGCGATGGTGACCGACGCCTTCTCTAACAGCGCTTGCAGGAGCCGGACGAGCGGCGGCACGTTGCCCACGCGCTCCCACAGCGTCGGCTGCAGCAGGTGCGGGAACAGCTCCATGTAGCTTGGGGGCACCTCGGCCCCACGCATCTCCAACAGCAGCGACATCACCTGGAACACGTATGGAATGAACTCTGCATGCACAGAAAGAGACACACACGCATAAATCAACAAAGCAAATGGTCGCATTAATGGACGCGCCGACACGCACAGACCACAACAACAAACACGCACGTGCGTCCGTATGCATGAATACAAAGAAGAAGACAAAGATCCCCATATAGCCTTGACAGACTGCTGGGGCAGGTGCTGTTAGCGAGCACCTATGAAGGCTGGCACGGCACACGAGGGAGTTGGAGGCCAACACCATGCCCGATGATATTGATAGAGCAGTGTATAAATTACCGTGCCGCCACTCTCCTCCATGTTTTTAAAACATATTGTTCCCTGTATTTAAATAATCAGTGACACACGAATAAGTGAACTGTAGTGGCAAGGTTTCACTGGTAAGTTATAAGAAGCACACAGATTTTGATTTAAAGCTTTCGTGACTGCAGTAATTCATATTCTTAGCTCTTTCGGTAAAGTCACGTTGAAGGGAAACAATAAAATAATAAAATATATATAAAACAATAAAAATTCTCAAACCGTTTGTGTTATGGTCGAAACGCCGTGAGAATTTGTATTGTTTTATATGTATTTTATTATTTTATTGTTTCCCTTTGACGTGACTTTACCGAAAGAGCTAAGAATAAGCACACAGGTCTTCATTTTAGCAATTTACTGTTTCAAGCCCTGTGGTGACGTCACCATCACTTAGTGGCACTTGCCCCAACAGTCTGTTAAGGCTATACAGGGCATCTTTGTCTGTGTGTGTGCGTAGGTTTATGTCATGCACACACCCTGCACGTCGTTCTGCAGGATGTCCGTGAAGACGGGGAAGAGCGCGTCCTCGAAGCCGGACACGGCCGCGGGCGTGGCGCGGCACGTGATGCGCACGCACAGGCACAGCGCCTCAAACAGGTAGTGGTTGAAATGCGGCTTGCTGGGGTTCTGCGGGCAAGACGACGCATGGCAGCGTTCATGGAGTGGGGGATCCCATGCGACCAAGCCATGCAGAACATGCGCCCGGACCTCGTTATATGTCGGGGAGCTGAGCAGGGTCGAGCCCTTGACTCTCGTCACTTTTTGCAGACAATGTCCTGTAAGTGCCGAAACTGCCGACGGTCCTGGGCTGTGGGCGTATGGGTCCCGCTCTAACTGTGCGGATCTCGATGCAACTCTATGTAACTGCAATATCATATTCTTAGCTCTTTCGGTAAAGTCACGTTGAAGGGAAACAATAAAATAATAAAATATATATTGTTTTATATATTTTATTGTTTCCCTTCAACGTGACTTTACCGAAAGAGCTAAGAATATGAATTACTGCAGTCACGAAAGCTTTAAATCAAAATTTAACTGCAATATCCTTTAACTGTTGCCACTGTCAATGGACTCGGGCTATGGTGGTCCATGTAGAAGAGCTGCTTATAGCTCAATGGGGCCCTGCCAGCTGAATGAAATAAAAGCCAGAGTGTGAGGCTTTATTATGTGGGGCTACGTGATGGGCAGTGCAGAAAAATCCTTTGTTGTACCGTACATCTATGCTTCTATCGCTCGAGTTCCCTGCCTTCACCAACGCACACTCACCAACATGGTGCAGTATGGTCAAATAAAATTACCAATGATACTTTGTGTTAAAATATTCTGATGAATATCCACAATTATTTAAGCGCTTACACTTATTGCATAAACAATGAAAGTTGTAACAAACATTTTATCCGACTATACTTAATACATCTGAGGTAGGGCCTCAAAATTAAATTCCAACGTCATACCTAGTGTAGGCGGGCGGTGGACACTTAATGATCTTATGTGCCATGTGAACGAAGGCAGAGTGCTGGGATACCTTGCTGACAGCATGCAGCTTCTGAGCGAGCTGCATGGTTAACGTCGGGACGTAGGGGATGACAGCCTCTTGCAGCAGTGAGAAGCTCCTCATCAGGGCTGCATCAGGCACAACGCAAGCGTCAACACCATTGTCAGGCACGACAGCTATTTTTCAATGGCGACCTGGCAGAACGGCGAGCATGTGACATGGAAAGGGGAGCTTTATAAGGGCTGCATAGAATTAAAACGGAAATTGCATAAACAATCCAAAATAACATTATGCATGACATTCGTGAGAGGAGCTTGTATATTTAATTTAAAATGTGATTACTAGGGAATTGGGCCGGACAGAACACTTCCTGTAAAGCAATGATCATATTAAATTTAAACTTGAACACAAGCACCTTGCTCAGGTAACGTTTTGCTGTTTTTTTTTAAGTGGTACAACCAAATCTGAAAAGTTAAGTTTGGGTTGAGTCTGGATAGTGCTTGGATGGATGACCACTGAGAAAGCCTTTGCAGGTTTACGTGGTGGGCAGCAGAGGGCAGTGCAGAAAAATATATTGCTGTGCCATACATCTATGTTCCTACACCCATGCTCCCTGCCTTCACCAACCCACACTGAACAGCGCGGTGAAATATGGTCAAATATCCCGCATGAGCTGCACGGCAAAGGGAGAACCTCATCCAACAGTGGATTGACATAAGAGCTGTATATGTCCGTGATAAGTGGAAACATGCCTGAGAGTCCAAATAGTTTTTTTTTTTACAAATCGTATATGTTCTGACACTGTAGAGTACTTTTGTTTTGTTAACGGTGTACTTGTGATGTCTGTAATGCAGATGAACGGACTAGCGCGAGGTGCGGCATGCACCGAGCACGATAGGATTGTCAGTCACCCTTCATGAGGTACTCGTTCTCCGTAGACGAGGGCATGGTCATGGCCTTCAGGAGATTCGTCAGGAGTGGCTCAATCACCGGTGACACCTCTGCTGCGGTCAAGCTGCACAACAAAACAAGGGACAAGGTTCCCCTTGTAACCTGAACAGTGTTTGGGAGCAAGTGCTGTTAGCGAACACATATCAAGGCCGGCACAGCACACAATGGAAGGTGGTATCCAGCGTCACACCTAACCCTAACACCGCATAGTAGTACTCATTTTGAAGACCCCGGAGGGTTGATGGGCCGACTCAACCCCAAAGCAGAAATTGAACTTGCAACCTCCCAATCGCGAGCTTCTCGCCCTATCTCTTGAGTCACCTGGCACTAAGACAAAAGACAAAAATCCCCCGTATAGCCTTAACAGACTGTAGGACAAGTGGTCTTAGCGAGCATCTATGAAGGCCGGCATGACACACGAGGGGGTGGGGTGGCCAGCACCACGCCCAGCCGGCTTTGTCTCCCGAGTGGCAATGTTTACACACCGCACCAGGTACTCATTTGAGGATGAGTCGACCTAGGGAAGTCCCATGACCGGTTGAGATAATCGTCTCTGGCGTTGGCCGCGAGCAGGAATCAAACTTGGGTCACCGGGTTCGGAGAACCCCTTCCCCCCATTGAGACAACAGCGCACGAACCGCGCTCACCTTTTTTAAGTGACTCAAGCCGGCAGTTAACGGGGAAACAGATGGCGAGCAAAGACTTACACGAGCGCGTTGCCAGGCCCGCGCAGCGTGAAAATCCTCTCGAGCGAGTGCGCAGCATAAGTGTGCACCACCGTGCTCTCAGACTGCAGGTGGTTCACCAGCAGAGGCAGCACGTTCAGCAAATGCTCCTTGGGCAGCTGCGGCACAGCATAAACACACACTGTACATGGGGGCATGTACAATAGGGTTTATGCAAATAAAACACAAGAACCCACCATTTCAAATTAATTACTCACTGCATGATAGCCTCGTGATATAAGAATGGCGAGTACCAAATGTACACGGTTAAAGCCTGCGCGTGCATTAATCATATTGCTAATTCAACATTGTAATTAAACCGGTACACACACACGCGCGCGCATGTGTAAATACCCACACACACAAACCAAAGAGCAGTAACCTTACAGACGTTGAACGCACCTGGCTTCGGAAGATCATGACGTATTTGATGGCATCCGCTTTCAACACAGGGAACTGGTTTACTGGAAAGAAACGAACATGAATCACTCAAATTCCCCGATCTGACTTCCACTGCTGGATTATATTTTTTCCGCCCGAGGACGACCGCTTGTGTTGCGATCGAAACGTCGTGATATACTATTTTTGGTTTCATTTTATTTTTCCACCTACGTGACTTTACCAAAAGAACCAAAGAATAGAGTAATAATACACTTGCTCTCAGTTGTCAATAAAAACAATGCTTGTGGGCGCTTGGTTAAATAAACACATAGAATTCAACAAGAAGCGCATTGGGACGATGGCAGGGAAAGCTGCTTGCACGGACTGCGCCCTACCGTTGGGAGACTGCAGGTCTGTCTGTATGTGGCTGACGAAGAAATCTGTCAGATTGACGAGCTGATTGGCCTGGGTAATCCCAAGCTGCGGGGCGGCACAGACGAATACATCGCGTTAACCCACCCCCTCCTCCCATTAAGCTTTAGCACATTACGCAGCATGCGCAGCCACGCTTTCCGATGGTGCCCTGAAAGCACCAGCCCCACCAAGCCACAGAGACTTACCAAACATTTATCTGGTTCAACGTGGGATCATTATGTTTTAAATCTATACCAGCAAGCTAAAGTGAGTACCCAATTATCGACCACAGACCAATAACAAATATCAGCTGCTCATTCCCACTCCATTCACAAAAAATTTCACTCATCCAAACCGACAATAATTTAGATGCCCAATAAGTATTTGACACGATATTGGCTGCTCGCCAGGTATGTAAAAAATAATAATCGATTGATTAAACTAAGTATACAATGGTCACAATACAATCAATCATCAAATCCTACACTTAAGAATGATCTACAAAGTATGTACATGTGGAGTCCTTTGCTCAATCCACTATTGGATAAAGGAACCTCCCCCACACCGTGCAGGTTAATGGGGGTTATTTTTCCATACATCACCATGCTCGTCTAAACCGATTGAAGACAGAAAGAATATACGTGGGAGTAACAATGCCTTTTGCTGCACTGCTTACGAGACCTGATGAGATTGGGCCCATTATGAGTGATTTGATCACGCATATTCAATGTATATGCAAATATGATGGTACAAAAATAACTTAAATTCAGAAAACACTAAAATATTTTTTTTATTGATTCCCGAATCGCAACATGAATTTAAAACGGCTCATCGGTAGCTGCTTGTTGCAGGGGTTCGTTGCTCAAGCCCCGTGACCGGGACGCACTGTCTGCTTAACACAGTAGACGTTCAAAATCCCGAGACGTTAGGCCACGCGTGCTGGCGTCACGGTCAAAATTGTACCAAATTTGACAAAAAGAGATCCACAAATTACCCAGTTGGGCAAAACCCACAGAGTAACCCTGCTGGCAGACGAGATTCGTCTGCGAAACGCTGCACCTCTGTAACAGCTGTGTGCTTCGAGAACGGCGAGAATACCAAATGTACCAAATTACAGGAAGCGTAGCAATTCACCGCATCGCCGAAAAACCGTCACAAGGGCACCGCTCACCTTCTGCGTCTGCGCCTTGGAGGCAAGCGAGGTGACGAGGTAGATGGCGGCGTCTTTGTGCTTCCAGTGGGCGGCCGGGTCCTTGGCGTACTGCGACAGCATCGAGTGCACGTACACCGAGAAGATCTCGGTGACGGGCCCTTCGAAGAAGCGGCAAAGCCCCCGCACCAGGTCGCAGGCCGCGCGGCGCCGCGTGTCCACGTCTGGCGCCGAGACAAAGGCCCCCCCCCCCCCCCCCCTTGGGTTTCTCAATCCCTTCCAAAGCGAGATCGCGGCTCTTCGATGCAAGAGCGGTTGTTTGTCCTAGCCTGCTACAGCCAGTGGTGTAGGCGAGTGGTGGGACCAGCGCAACCACTAGTCGGTTTAACCCAGATTGCCCTGACAAATGAGGCAATGTTTTGTGTCTCAACGGGTCTATATTTCATCTCCTGGTTAAATAAAGGATACTAACTTACAGCTGGTATTTAAATACCTGCATCGTGCACCCATTATAAGCATAGTGTTAGTCATAATAGTCCAGCCCTTTATCAACGCACTGTTGGATGAAGGCATCTCCAATGCCGTTATTTGACCACACTGGTCATCACGGGTTGATGAAGGTTGACAGACAGTACACAGGTGTGGAAGCGCAGTGCAGTACAGCCAATGGATTTTACTGCAGTGCCCTCTGCTGCTCACAACATATTCCTGCAGCACCTTGAGCATAGGATGTGCTCGAGTGTAAAGATGAGCCGCTTCTGCAGAGCGGTTGCTCACCAGAGCCCTCGATGTCCCGCCGGATGTACTCCTCAGGGTTGTCCTCGAAAGCCTCTTCGTCTGCAGCTAAGCAACGACATAGCAAGAAGATTTTTGTGGAAGCATTTTTCTGTTAAAACATTCCTTTCATTTTGTTGGGGGGGGGGGGGAGGTGCGGGTTAGTCAGGAACGAGGCCTAATATTCCTCATGCTGCACTGTTTTAATTTAACAAAAAACAAAAACTGCTTTGTGTTTAGTTTGTTGTTCTTTCCCACAACTCCGATTAGCACGGTTGGCTACGTACGGTACGAAAGAAGTTCAACATACATACATATAAATGCGCTCCCGCTCATCGCTCGGTCTCGTACGTTAAAAAGCATCATCAAAGTTGCCCCCTAGTATTAATTGTGCTGCAGAAATTGGTAGCTTGTACAATACTAAGCAGAGCTACTCCATTCCCAGTAGTTGTGGATGTTATTGACCAACTGCAGTCTAATCAACCTTTAACATTGCTATGATTACCCAAGGGTCCAGCTACCTTGTTCTGAGTGCCAAAGGCCCTACTGGAGGCTCATCTGCCTATGATAGTTGTGCTCTACTCAGGGTCCCCTCAACCCTGTAGTCAACCACTTTGGATGAAACCACCTGCAATGAAGGAAGGAATCGATGGCAGGGGGTGGCGGCATCAATGGTACTGGCTGCGATGGCCTCTTGACTGCGATCATTTATCGCCACACAACGCGGTGGGGAGGTGGGGAACAGGGAGGTGGGATGGGGGCGTCTCACCTCTGAACTCCATGTTGGGCACGATGACCTTCTCACAGATGCTGGTGAGGGTGGCCTGATCCTCAAACAGGTGCTTGTAGTGCGGCCGCTCACACACCGACGCCAGGAACTGGATGGCATTGCTCACCAGCTGGAGGGTGCACGCAGACATGCTCGCTCCTTAGCATGCGGCAGCAGCAGCAGCAGCAGCTTTAGTAGTGTGTATGCATGTTGAACTGGGTATGTTGAACTTCTTTCGCACCATACGTAACCAACCGTGCTCATCAGAGGTGCAGGGGAAGAACAACCAACTCTAAACTCCCTGCACATAATGGCGATTTTTCGAGACCCCCCTAAATGTTTGGGGAAATAAATTTGAGCAAAATTGACATCTCACATCCGTGGCTCTAGACTATGTGTGCGCGGCGTGCTCGAACCAGGTCATATTTGACGCCGGGCCCCGTGGTGATGAGCAGGTTCCAGATGGCGGTGACAAACTGCGGCAAGTACGGCTGAAACTCCTCGTCGTACTTCTGCGCGTACAGTGCCACGTTGTCACAGATCTGCGACTTGAGCAGCTCCAGGAGACCGGCCTCCTCATCGTCCTGTCACACGTGGGCGAGCGCGAGCTTACCACTGGACCACCACTCCCCACGTACTTTACACATACTTGCACAAACGCCCGTGGATAAAGTGTAAGCAAAAGCGTCTGCAATCACATGTCCATACATCAGCAAAAAGACCCATGCCTACAATTTTGTGTGCCAGCCAACATAAACACAAGTGCCTCTGTGTAAGCAGACAAAACGATGAACAATAAATATGGCGTTATTTATTTTGTAATTAACATTCCCTACAAAAACGCTTTATGGTTACTTCGTGAAAGGTATTGTAGATTTTGCATAAACATTGGACAGCTCACAAACATTGGACCAAACAAACCTGACTGCTGACGAGACAAAAATTCTCAACCGGTGCAGAGTTTGCTTGTATGGAACCAATGCTGCTGATAAAGATGCACTCCCAGAAGGCCGTGCGACCAATGGTACGTGAACAAAATACTGAGACCTTATTTACTCTGTAAGAGAGGATAATCTGAAGCCTCGCTTTCAAAATAAGCAAGAGAGAAGTAGAATAAAGTTAATCAAGTAAAGTGTAAAATTAAGTACAGGATTTTGTCATGACAACAATTCACCATAAATAGCGCAATCTCACAAATAATCATTCATGGCAAGACAAGAGGGGAAAGGACGTCTCACGTCGGTTTGCAGAAGCTTGTTGTCAATTGTGAGAAGGCTGTGGAAGTTCGTCATCCACGTGGCCATGTTGTCTTCAAAGAACTCTGGAAAATCCTGTGGGTACAGATATATTTTTTGTTATAACATGCACGTGAAAAGGCATGTACGTGTACAGCCACTGGTGGCCGAGGACCTCCTCGTGCAAGGTCAATCATAAGGGTTAATTAACGCTGGTCAGAGCGGGTTCATGAAGGCAGGCAGCATAGACGCAGCTCCATATTATTACAGTAAAATGGATTTGGCTATGCTGCCTTCCTCGTAGCCCCGCAGCTTACAGCATCTGTTATGCATAGTGGTTGTCCATCTGAGAGCTATCCAGGCTCAACACTGCTTAGCGTCCATGATCTGACGAGATCAAATACCTTGTGCAGTCGCAGGCAAAGTGAAAAAGCAACGAATAACAAAGGGCCCCTAACGGCAGCTGAACTCACAATCAACGAAATTGCAATTTACAACAGTGGCCACTTTCACACTTGAAGCCACGGCCTCAGGAAGGGAGCGTGGGCAGGGAAGAGGGCACCTGGAAGTTGAGGCTGTAGAAGAGCTTGGCGATGAGGATGAGCGAGCTGAAGAGCACACGCAGTGCGTGCACATCAGCAGCGTGCGTCTTGCACAGCTCTATGGTGGCCTGCACGCAAAACACAAGTTACACAACAACAATAGGCACACATCTGTTTCGCCTTACATTCCACCGGAGCAAGAGATGCCACGGTGGCGAGATATTAACTATCTCGCTGGGTATACAGGAGGTTTGCGGGTTCAATCCCGACCGTGACGCTTGTATATTTGGAATTGCATGTTCTCTCCGTGATCGCATGGATTTTTCTCTGCGTCCTCCGGTTTTTCCCTCCATATTTAGAAACATGCGTTTAGAGTTTTTTGGCTGCTATAAATTTCCACGCAAGCCACTTCATTGAGCTATCATTTGTGGCCAGGTCGCTTCTGCAAAAAATCCATATAGCTCAATTGGCCTTACCTGGTAAAATAAAAAACGTTTTTAGTTTGTTAATATTTACAAGCACCCATTAACCCTTTTCCCATTCCGATGGCGTACGTCTATATCATCAGTTATTCTTCCGATTCCGTTCCGATGACGCACTCGTACGTAAAATAACCTTAACAGTACCGAGGCTCCCACAAGACCATGTGGGAAGGCATGGCACACTTTGTGGCCAGCTGTCGGAGTGCGATTGTGGTGCTACAATTCTCTGCAGTGAGCAATATCTTTAAAAACAACAGTGCTCTATAATCTTAGTTCTTTCGGTAAAGTCACGTTGAAGAGAAACAACAAAATAATAAAATATATATAAAACAATAAAAATTCTCACGACGTTTCGACCATAACACAAACGGTCGTCTTCAGGTGTGTCGGTTTGCAAAAATTTATTTATTTCTAAAACGGCGTATTTATTTATTTATATAAAAAAACGTTAGCACCACACGCAGCGATTTGGCAGTTTATTTAGACGGACTAGTCCATCTATGTTCTGAAAAGAGGAGGGGGGAGACGATTTTTTATAAATAAATAAATACTCCGTTTACAAAATAAATAACTTTATGCAAACCGACACACCTGAAGACGACTGTTTGTGTTATGGTCGAAACGTCGTGAGAATTTTTTATTTTTTTATTGTTTTATATATATTTTATTATTTTGTTGTTTCCCTTCAACGTGACTTTACCGAAAGAACTAAGAATATGAATTACTGCAGTCACGAAAGCTTTAAATCAAAACAGTGCTCTACCTCTCTAAATAAAAATGCACGCGAAACCGCTTGTGCGTTCTGAGATTCAGTGGTGAATGGGACCCCCCCTGCAACTTGTAAACGTCTCGGAATTGGAAAGTGTTAGAAGTGGCACGATACTTAAAGGGGTGATGAGACTATCTTTTGCCTCCCCCTAGTGCTGATATTGAAACACTGCACAAGATACGCAAGATCTGAGTGAGCCTAGGGAAGGGCCAAGGAAAGGTTCAGATACCACTTTGCCTCTTCCGTTACCCAAACAGGATATCCAACCCTGACGGCCAGCATCAAAGCAGTGGTTGAACTATTGCACCATTATTTCAGATTATGTGTGGAGGAAGACAAAGATAGCAAAGTATTGCTTTTAACAGGTCATTCTGGCTAAGTGCTGTTAGCGAGCACCTATTAAGGCCAACGTCATACTGATGTTGCCCGTCGTTGGTAACCAAAATGAGGTCACTGCGATCACTGAGGGGGTGCGCGCTAACTACGACCCCACCAGTTTCCCTGACTGCGTGTGTAGTTCCAAGGTTTCACTTCAGCTCGAACTCTGGAGTAATTTCACCAGATTACTCATTGACAACGCGGAGCTCACCATGAACCAATTGGGTGCGTGCGAGTGAACGACCAGAGAACACACGAGGGGTAATGCACGCGGTGATCGCGTCTGCAAGAATACAACAGGTGGGGGGGGGCGTCAATGGTGGAAACCGCAGCAGCGCGGTGAGAATCGCGGCGGTGAAAAAGGTCCCCACCTTGAACAGCTCCGTGAGCGGCGCCGCAAAGGTGTCGAGCACGAGCTTGATCTCGGACCACAGCTCGTTGGACTTGAATTCATGTCGATACCTAAAGTCCAGCAGCATCAGCACCACCATCACATCAACCTTTCCGACTATCTATTTTATTTCACCAAGTAAGGCCCACCGAGCTATTCAGCTCTTTTCCAAGAAGCGACCTGGCCACAAATGATAGCTCAACGATGTGGCATATTATCACGTGGAAATTTTTCGCAGCCAAATACTCTTAAAAACGTGATGTCGATTCTAAATGTGGAGGGAAAAACCGGAGGTCCCGGAGAAAAATCCACACGACCATAGGGAGAACATGCAAACTCCAAATATACAGGCGTCAGGGTCTGCATTGAGCCCACGACCTTTTTTAAATCAGGCGAGGTAGTTAACATCTCGCCACCATGGTGCCCAAAGTCAGAAATGGGAGACACGCGAATTAGTCACTGGACAATTTATACTGTGACTGTTTTTATAATGAGCCACAATGTATAAGGACTGCAATTTATGCAGATTGATGAAATGCAACGGTTTATTTTTTCACAATGCCTACAGGTACACAACCCTTCATCAATCCGTTACTTGATGAGGGCCACCACATATCACCTAGGTCTAAGGGATTATTTGACTATATTTCACGACAGTGGTCAGTGCGGGTTGGTGGAGGTGGGGAGCATAGACGTCGAAGTACAGTACAATAGAACAATTTAAATTGCGTCACTGCCCACCACGTAGACACTTAACATCAAATTTTTAGTTCGAACATTGTAATCAATCGAAGAAATACCGTAAATTGTGGATAATTTTTTACAGATATTTTAATTAACCAAATTGGGGGTGCGTTTGATAATCCTTAAGGTGTGTGTGCATGCAAGCACAAATCTACGTCACTTTATTCACATCAGCCACAGGTTATGATGTGTGTCTTACTTCTGGAGCGCTCTTAATCCGGAAAATACGGTACTTAATTTTTAAATGGAGCCGTTATTTATCATGTGGGGGGTGGGTACCTCTTGAAGAGAGAATGTGCGGTGCGCAGGACCCCGTTGATGACGTGAAAATCGCCGCTGTGGAAGCGCGCCACCATCTCCGATAGCAGCTCGGGCCACTTTTGCGGGAAGTCCTCACGTCCGATGATACTGATGGCATCGCTCAGCTGCCAACAAACGACAAAGATTCCCTTAACTTACTGATGGGGCAAGTGCTGTTAGCCAGCACCTGTTGAAGACTGGCACGGCACACAAGTGGGTAGGTAGTTAGCACCATGCCCAGCCACCTTTGTTTCCTCAGCAGCGATATTTACACACCGCACCAGGTAATCATTTGCGGCTGCGGCGACCTAGGGGAAGGCCAGAAACCAGTTCAGATAATCGTCACAGGTGTTGGCCGTGACCGGGAATCGAACTCAGGCCACCGGGTGCATAGCGCAGTGTGCAAACTGTTGTATTACCGCTCTTTGCCAATATAAACACACACACGTGGACCAATTGCACACCTTGCCATTAAAATGTGTTATCATGTAATAATAATTGAACGGCGCTTTCTGAATCCACTGATGGATGCAGGCTTCCCCAGGCCGTGTCAGTCAAAGGAGTGTTTTTGTTTAGCATACTTCACCATGCTGGTCAGTGTGGGTTGGTAAAGAGGGAGCCACATGACTGATTCAGATGTCAACCTCAACTGATGTTAGCTTAGTCATGACTAGGAATGAAACGCAGGTCGCTGGGTAGACAGCACAAGAAACTAACCACTTTGCTATTGCTCCACCAAATAAAATATTTAGTAAAAGCGTGAACTATGACCATCATTGGTATGTAAAAAAAATTACAATCAAGATAGGAATGCAAAATACAATCGAAGTTCCATATTTTCAATGTAGATTTTTCCCCCCCCCAAAAATTGCTGTAAACACACAAATCACAGGTGATAGGAGCACACACACGTGGCTAAAACACACACAGGGCCACCCCCATGTGAATACAAATCCACACACAGAGGCTGGGCTTTCATGAGTACATGTGGGTGCATGTGGGTGCAAAGTGGACAGGAATGGCCACGTTAGGGGTGGTCAATATATTAAAACGCGGCTTACACGGAAAGCCATCCATCACTCAACTTGCTGTACTGGACACACCTGGCGCAAGGGTTCAGGAAAACCTGGGCTGGATCATTAATTCTCAACATGCGGACTAAAAACGGAAACACACATGCATATGTGCGCGCACCGCAACTCCCAATACTCACATGTACGCAAATACACTCGTGCATTTTCAGTACTAATAAAAGCCACGTTTTAAGCAGTGTGACATCCTGGTGGTAGAGTACGATATTCATAGATAACTTGTAAAACAATCTGCTTATATTGTGTTTTCCTGAATTTGAACAAGTTTATGATTACACTTGTTTACCCATGGAAGCCTCGCTAAAACTCGTCCGTAAAGGGGTGGTTATTGCTATATATATTCCCCATTGAGTAGTTTGCAGGTAGTTATTTTATTTGGCAAAATTTGGACCATGATGCTGGCAGACAATGGCCTACTCCTGTGAATGACTTCAATGGATCTTCATTACGTCACACTGCAAAGAAGGCACTTTTCCAATATATCCGACGGTAATAACCAGGGACGCCGCTGAAGTCACACTACTGCAACAAGTGGTAATCGCTTCACCGCACAAGATTCGCAGATGTGGTTGAAAATTGTAGTTAATTTGAATCAATTCTAGATTTGAAGCTTTCGTGACTGCAAGGATCCATACTCTTTGGTTCTATTCGGTAAAGTCACGTAGGTAAAAAATAAAACAAAAAAATCACGACGTTTCGGCCACAACACAAGTGGCCTTCATCAGGTGATGAAGGCCACTTGCGCGGTGGTGTCACGCCTTTTTGTTGTTTTATTTTTTACCTACGTGACTTTACCGAATAGAACCAAAGAGTAATTTGAATCAAGTGGATATTAACGATTTTCCCTCCTGGCAATTCTATGAATGATCACAATTTGTAATTCTGGTTTAATAAAAAAAAAAATTCAACATGGTGGTGAACGGTAGTGCCTCGAGTGGCTCCAGGGGTGACGTTAACCCATTACATACAACATATCATATTATATTAAAAAAAGGTTTGATCGCTGGCTGGCATGCGGGCAGGCAAGTGCGCGATGATGACGTCACGCCTCCACCCCAGCCGTGTATTCCGCATAAATGTACGACCCCTGCTAGTGAAAACTGAAAAAAATCCATTCTTTGCACATAGATCTAGCAGTCTAATGCATCACTAGACTGTTAGGAAGCAAGCAATGTTGAGGGTTTTAATTTGGCATGCGCGTACTGCACTGAAATACTATCTAATTAACCAATCTGGCTTAATACACCAATTTAAGTTAGTCATTTTAAACTATTATGAAAATGTCAGTAAGACTCCTGATAAAATCAAATTGCTAATCAAATTCCAAAACACCGGCCTGTCACACGGGCACACATATAGAGGTAACCAATTCCTAAGGGTCTGTAAGTATAACATTCCTGAGCATAATTAAATCAAAACACTAACTTCATTAACCCAGCACAACTTTTCCATTAACAGAATAACACGTTGTGAGTTTGAAGTGCGTGCCAACACCTATTCCTTATTCCTTTACAAGAAGGTAAGAAGGACAGGGAGGGGAAAAGAGGAAAAAAAATCCCCCTAAAATAAAAAAAAACTGACCAATCTCTGTAATACAACACGACAGTCCTGCAGGCCTTTTCTCAGAAGCACTACTAGTTTCCTCCCCGTCAAACGACGCCTTCCACAAGGCCTGACGGCACTTGCACACCCATCAGTGGTGTCAATCTGGACAGCTCGGTCATTTTTTTGAGAGCCTACCCAACCATTCACCATTCACCCTGCCGATGAGTGCAAAACGATAATTTTTAAGTCGAGCTCGGCGTCCGTTTATAGCCTTCGTCCCCCGATGGCCATTTTTTACGTCACAGGATGCATATTTTCGACAATACAAATGCACGTTTTATGCAGCGCACGCGCAAAAAAAAACCCTGCCACATTTTGATGACAGTAGGAATTCCAATCAAGCTGCCCGATGGTTGTATTTCTGTTGGCACGAGGCGCTGCTAAATGTGGACACAATAGAAAAATTCTACCGCGACTGACACGCCGCCCGCTCTCGGCTAAAGTAAACTCGAGCGTGTTCAAAAATACCGCCAGTCCGCTGAACTGTAGAGCACTGCAAAATCAGCGGCTTGCCGCAGCAGAGTGCGGCTTGTTCCACAAGCGCTCGCCTGTTTCGGCACCTCTCCTCCTCCGCCCCCCGCTACTCCTCACGCGACACTCCGATTTCATGGCCTGGCGTTTTTTTTTAATAAAACAAATCACCGCCGTAATTCAGCCGTGCGTTAGCCGGTGTCGGGGCCGCCACGCAACCGGTGTAGGTTTTCGCGTGCGCGTGCGGGCCTGCTTTCCAAATCCCACGACGGTCCATATCATTCAAGGTTACTTAAATCCCAGCCGCCACGCTCCTTAGGGAAGGGAGGGGGTGGGGGCGGGAAACGCCTTCACTTCTCTTTCCTTAAAACTTCCCCGGCCCCAACCCACGCCCCAAAAAATGAGCTGCAGTTTGATCGTAGTAGTCTTCTTAAAAATAATAATTTTAAATTATAACACGCACCGTAATCACTCGCTCTCAAGCAGAGAAAAACTCAGAGGCGAAACGAACCACAGAAGTAGGAAGGCAGCCACGCAACAGCCAGCGGCAACAATTGCCCAAGCTCTGCGGTCCTCTATATTTAGAGATCATCGGCCAATTAATGCGTGTTCACCTGACGGGAAAAACCCGAGCACCCGGGGAAACAACTTGCGTGCGAGGGGGAAATACTCTACCCCGTACAGATGGAACAGGTAGAGTCCACGTGATTGCTCGACTGCATTCTCCTGGCGAGCCAGGGTATAGCATCTCGACGCCCACGGGAAGGTAGAGTTTTGCAACATTTGTGCAATCAACCAACCCTCGCTTGCAGTGCTGGATTACCAGGCACGCGCCACCACCATGCGTGCACTTACATTTAACGGCACACTTCTTGCAGGTGGTCCAACTACGACAAAAGTAGGAATATCACACGCATGTACCTGTGCAGTTTTTGTTTGTCAATCAAATGGTTTGGAGAGGGCTTCACCACGCCACGTGGGTTGTTGGGGTTATTTTATTATATTTCAGCAGGCTGGTCAGTGAAGGGTGGCAAAGGTGGGGGAGCATCGATGTGGGAGCACACAAGTAGAGTGTGATAGAATTTGCTACACTACCATCTGCTCGCCGCCAGCCGAAAGCTGCACCTCTGATTAGCACGGTTGGCTACATACGGTGCGAAAGAAGTTCAGCATACATACACTATAGCCAATAACAACCTGCTGTGCATGGTGTTGGCCCATCCAAGCACTCTCCAGGCTCGACCCTTTTCAGGTGCCGAAAACAGACTAGGTCGGGCGCATTTTCAGTGATGTGGTCATAGAAGCAGGCAATGCAACACCTTTACGATAAAGCCTGCACACTCGAGGTGGTTTGTTCCTGCGGCCACAATAACTCTGTTGGCCATTGTCAGTGCGCTCACTATCCAATGCTAAATGGTTATTAATGCTATCTATGTTTTATAAAGTCCTTTTTTTGTAGGCATTCCTTCATTATATTTTTTTTAATCTTGCAACTAAGGTTGAAAGCGTGAATACATTTGCGGGTGATCACTAGAAATCACTTTAAGATTATGAAATATACACAATACATGAGCATAAGGTTGTGTTGCTAATAGGGATTTACCCTATTCAAAAAAAATCAGTGACATTGATCAAAGTGTTGCCCAAAACCAATGCTAAAGAGATAAGCTTTCTCGAGTCGATGTCATGTGCCACATGTGTGATATCATCTCATTGTGTGGCTCATTATAGCCTATTCAACAACTCCGAGGGCAAAGGTATGTTTGCAAAGCAATACCTAACCCGTGCCTATGTACGACTTTCATTTATTGTTTTAATCTCAATCGGCCCCTTTATCTTCCTTCTTCTTTACCGTACCCTCAAAAAGTGCCGAGGGTATGGCGAAGAAGACTCGAGGGCACACCATGGATGCAGCTCTCACCTGCTTCTGCATCTGCTCGGGGCTGCTGAGCATGAGATTGACGATGTTGGCTTTGATGGCCGTGCGGTCGCTCTCGCTGATGCGGTTGGGCTCATCCTCCACCTGGGTTCGAAGAAAGCACACGTGTGCGCACAGCTTCAGCAGCATCGTTCACACCCGGGTATTGGCATTTGTTCCATTCGCCTGTCGCCATCAAACATTGTGATCTTCGCTACCATCGCCGCCGCTGCCACCAAAACAATCAATCACAATAAGAGTAATTCTACACGCGACAAGGTGATTTCTGACAACTAATGGGCACAATTGCACCCATTGGAATGGCTCTCCCATCACCGAGTAAATTGTACTCAGCCTTTGTGTTAAGACTGCCAACTTAAGTCAAAAATGCGGCCATATTTATTTTCAGTTCATCTAAAATAAGCCTGTGTGCATTTTACATGCGGTACGGTTATGTCATTTGGCACACAGGGCATGATGGGAAGATGACAGGAGGACCAATCTCTATTTTGCTGCATTACTCCCATTTTACTTCCAGCCTTCATATATTTTCTGTCTGGTGAGTTTTGAACCACGGAGTGTGCTATAATTGGTCTACTATTATCAACAAAATGACCTTCTTCACCATCTCTAGCAGCTCCATAATCATTTTATACAAAAGGGCTGCACATGTGCATGCGTCAAGGCGAAGTTTAAACTGAGGCCCGACAGTTAGTCTCTCCAATAATAAGATCACAGCATTTGACATGGTCTGTCCACGGTGCTGCGCGTACAATCCTCCAGTTGCGCTTGACGTAGTTCTTGAAGGTGACGGCGGCGCACACTCGGATCACGCCGTCTTGCGACTTCTCGAGCAACGTTAAAAGCAGCAGCGGATAGTTCTGGTTCCCCTCGACACTCTCCAGAAACTTCTCCGCTACAGCACAAGGAAGAAAAAAAAAATCATCGTCATAATTAATGATCATTGTCCTAATCGAGGCCCGGTGGCTCAGAGGTCAGTGCGGTGAGTTGGCACCAACAAGACCCCCCCCCCCCCCCCCTAGAATCACGTCAAGGCAACTGCCTGTAATTAAACCGAGTTTTTCACGTGCAGTGAGTTGATAGCCTCAGCCTGTTCACCAATGACAAACAAAACACGTTAAATCTGGTTCTAAATTCCAGCAGATAATTAAATATCGGTTTCACTGTGATGCGAGAAACATTACTCTTACGTGGCAGTGTGTACCAAAGTGCTGCCCTCTAACATGTGCACCAGAGGTCACTTGAAGGCATCTCAGTGGTAGTTCTGTGATATCCATTTCTGCAAGCTATTCTATCAAATGAAGGGTTGCACTGCTCTGCAAGAGTTCCGATTGCTTTGGTCGTCTCATGCCATGATAATTAAAGTTAAAAAACAAATAACGGAATACAATAGAGGAAAATGTAAACAAATAGTTTTTTTTAAACAATAAATATCACTTCATCTTCTAACATATGGCAAGTAAAATTTTAATCTAAAGCTTTCGTAACTGCACGGATTCATATTCTTGGTTCTTTCGGTAAAGTCACGTAGAGGGGAAACAATAAAATAATAAAAATATAAAACAATAAAATTCTCACGACGTTTCGACTGCAACACAAGCAATCATCATCAGGTGTGCCACAGCAAGAAAATTTGAAAAAAGTGGCGTGTTTTTTTTACCGAAAGAACCAAGAATATATATGGCAAGTAGGTGTAAATTATACGTCCAGGTTTAAGTTTTTGAGTAATGTGATAGCTTCGGGAGTTGCACGACTAATATTGTATATAGCCCCCGCTATAGACCAGGCGCAGCATGCACTTGTTCGTGGCATGGTCCACCGTTTGGTTCGGGTGGCCGCAGAGAGTGTGTGCCATCTTTCATTTTTACTTGTGTAAGGTGTGCGCGCAGTGACCGTTCGGAAAAATAAATAAATAAATTCCTTACAAATGCTCTGCTGAATATTTTGTACAGCGCTGCCAATGTCCACATAAGCATCGCTTCTATTCATGTCAACACCGTCAGCAACCCTGACTGCCATCTGTCGTAATACCAGAATTAGGGCAGCGCACATCCATTCCCCCCCCCAATAGCATTTCAACCGCGCATGGCACCACACACAATACCATCCCTGGAGCACACTACTTCAAAACCGTGAACATGAAAATAACTTCCCGAATTCAAGCGTAGAGGCAGGACGCTCAGCACTGAACCAACACAATTGAGATCCAAGTTTAAACCCCGGGCGATATAGGTCACAATGTGCAACAACTGCACTGGTCATAACCCGACCCAACAGAATAATATTGTAACATTAATTTAATCCTGCACTTAACAGTTTATCCCAGTTCAGAGGAACCAAGTGGGAGAGAATTTTGGCAAAGGCGGGACTATATACCTTTCAAAAATATTTTACTGCCCCCTTATAAACACACCTGCGTGTTGCCAGTGTAGCGTACCCGATCACCCCGTGGCACTTTCGTTAGGAAAGAAGTTATGTTTACAGGTGCGGTAACTTGAGTGCACGAATGTCAACTAAAAGCAAAACAGTTCAGTAATAAAATCAAAAACGTCTGGCTTAAATGCTCGTCCGTGCTGCTAGGTGCCGTGGATCAGACGTAAATGTGCGGGGGCCGTGTGTAGCCATTCATAAAAAAAAACTCTGCTTTTTAAAATATATAAGTATTATTTTACCACTCGACTTTTTGATTAATTTGTTTTCTTACACGCATACATTACGGCGATGTCAAGGGTGAGTAATGCGTTGTATACAATGGCTGTTATTGTGCACTTTATTTAGGTTAGGGGGCGTAGGAAGTGCCGTGGGTACTGCCGCCCTGCCCGCGCGATCGTCTACGGCTGGCGCCGCCTCGGACCAATGTCTCTAACCCGCGGGGAAGAAGAGACGGGGCCAGGGGAAGGAGCCAAGAAAAAAAATTTGGGGGATGGTTTCCAACAGATTTATTTTAAAAAATTTAAACCATTAAAGCAGATTTCAGCAAAGAATAACACATTATTTCTTAACTATATTACCATACGTGCTTTTGTAACGTTCCTTACACACTTCTCAAAGTACAACAAAAATACCAAGAGCGCAATGCATTAATAGCATTCAGTGCTATTACGATTATTCATAATTATGAATGTTCCAATATTGCTCTTCTTAGAGTAAAGAGTACTTGTTGCTATCAATAAACTGGCCACTGCTATGAGAAATGTCAAATTTCCACCAATGGCTCAAGAGTCGCCATTGCAGATTACCGTGGGGATGAGACATTGCTAGACACGCCGCTCACCCACTCCTCCCCTCCAAAATCTCTTCATCACCACCAACCCAGAGTTAATTAGCCGCTCAAGCCCTGAGAGCCCGACTGCGTGTACACACACGAGTTGGCGTCAGTCTCATTCGGTCGCCTTTTCCTCTCGAGAGCTCCCTCGCCAGTCTGCCCTGTCGCGACGTCATATGCAAAAACAATCATTTATTTCTCAAGACATCTTTGCTTATGAAGCAATGAGTTCAGGTCAAATCGTAATTATTTTGACAGCCCTTGCGGCTAAACGGAAGTTCCATCATCTTGACGCCGGCAGACGGACGGGTCCTCGTTAGAGACTCCCACAGGAGCAAACCCATCGACAGCTGTGAAAAATGAGCACACTTAGCGTCACGGCCAAACTCAACTCGGAGAGACAACGCGATGTCATGATTGTAACCTTGTCAGCGGTAAGTGGCTCGGGATGGATGCCCTTGGGGCATGCCCAATGACAGATTAAAGCTCGTTAAAAAAAAGTCGGCCTCCCATGAGCAAAATTAAATGCCCTGGGCATTGTTTTTACATTGGCTAGGATGAAAAAGAAATATCATTAACATGACACATGAATGAGATAAACCTATCCAAATATTTTTATCCATTGTAAGAGCAATGAATTAAAAAGATGAGTGGACTGGTGATGATTTTAAACCACATTAAATAATTCTCACGGCATTAATGCAGTATCCGATTTTTTTTAGAGGTATCATTCAAACGGCAGAATGTGTTAACATTGCCGTCAGTAACCAACCATGAAGAAACAACCAAGGACAATCATTACTCAAATGGGTCACCCGAACGTTTGCACAAAAATATTGTCCTACCGTGTTTTGTAAACGTATTTTAATGCTTGTATACAGTATACGGAGTCATAAAAAAATTGTTAATTTGTACAAAAATCAATCCTTGTTAAATTTTGCTCCCTTTCCTGTTCCCTGAATAGTGGTTCTCCGTTGAACAATATACATGTCTCAAATGGATACTCGAGTGGTAAAAAGTACTTACATTGAGCACTTCAAACTGCATGGTGCAATTTTTATTCAACTTAGTCTCTCCTCAATTAGTACCACCATTATCATTCAGGATTTAGTGAGTGCTAAGTTCGTGAAAGAGCACATCAATGTCCATCACAACTAATATAAGCATTAACTCCTGATGGGAATAAATAGTGATATTATGAAATGAACATGTCAATGGCAAACACTCATGGAATGGCTAGATGTGGCTCGGAACCAGTCAGGCTGGCAGATTCATAACGTAGTGCACTATAACCACTGTGCTAACGCTTCGTACCAAGAAAATCTTACAAATATTATAAGTAACCCACACTAATTAAGGAAACTAATTCAAATATATGATTAAAAAGGCAGTGGCACACATTGCAGAACCTTGCCCCAGCCATTTTTTTTGTTCCCCGGGATATGCGAAGCCCAAACTTTCCACGGAGAGTACCGACTCATCCATCATAACCCATCACTCCTGCATCTCACCCCACTGCTCCACTGGGGCAGCCCCTTGGGACACCGCTTCCAGCCCAAGTTCAGAGGTCGTTTAAATCACATGGCTCCCCAGGGCCAAAGAGTTCATGCCACCCTGCTCCCAAAAATACTTTCATAAAAATAACTAGACCAACTTTTTCCCCCTCCTCTCCACATTTTGTTTTTTTGTTAAGAACCCCCTAAATCAGGACCAGATGATGAAGAGCATCGACTTTCCCATTCATGCTCTGCAAATGACAAATTTAGCTATCTTAATTGCTATGCCCTCTGTACAGGGCGCCGAACTTTGGTCAAATACCACATGTACCGGGCTCCACGGCATATTGTATTTTGCACTGAAGCCAACAGGGGGATGCAGCAGACATTGATTGCAAACGCAACACAATTTTACAAACGATAGCCCCTGTCTGCAGGCAGTCTCACATTACCCTTTTAAAATAAATCACCTCCCTGGGTCCAAAGCAAGGCCATCGCTGGTTGTGGGGCAACATCACTGTGGGCGAGTCAAAATTGCACATTAGTTTTCTGCTTTCACTTGCAGGCCATCTGGAACTTCCTCCTCTTCTTCATCCGAAAAAAGCTGTTCTACTCCAGGGATATTTTTGTTTGTCCTACAGAGATTTGCTAAATAAACGATTTCACAAATATTAAGCTTGTATCTCGATCATATTTTATGGTACCAACTCTCCACCTAAGGGCTACACCATTTTTTTATTGCCAATCAGCCCAATTTATCCTGCTTTCACTGCTTGCTATGTACTCTTTGGTTTTTCGGTAAAGTCACGTAAATAAAAAATAAAATAAATGAAAACTAAATTAAATCACGACGTTTCGGAGGCAACACAAGCTTCCTTCATCAGGTGTAAAAAAAGGCACAGCAAAATAACTCCTACAGTTATTTTTATTTTATTTTTTTACCTACGTGACTTTACCGAAAAAGCCAAAGAGTATGAATCCTTTCAGTCACGAAAGCTTCAAATCTAGAATTAATGCTTGCTATGTCTTTAATGATTTTTTGTTGTGTTCCTGAAATGTTCTAATTTTATTCCGAATCGTCTTAAAATTCTGTGTTTTCAATTAGTGTTTTAACATCTCCACCCTTTTGTATTTCAACACTTCATCAACGTGTTTTTTTCTAGTTTCAGTTCAGTTGTTCTGATCGAGTTTTAAACTCCCCTCGCCCCTGACTTTCAATAACTGTCCTAATGCTCCGTTAGCTTTGATATTAAAGTAGTGACATTTTATTTCAAACATCTGAAGTTATTGCTTACTCCAAAATTGGCCGCTTCCTGACCTAGATTGCTTGTTAACTATCTAATTTGTCTATTATGTTGAGGGACAACTTGCATTACATCAGCATATTCGACATCTTTGTCAATCTGGGATTCATCTGTAGGAATCAAGTTTATTTTGTTTTTAATTTCACCATTATCCATTTGTTAGATTCCTTATTTTGAAGGTGCTCATTATTTTCAGGCCATCACTGGCTGTGAACTTGAAAATAGACACTCGCATTTCTCATGACTCAATTTAAAATAAAACTTACCAATCACCCTCTACCCTTTGAAACTTTTACCTATTTTTGCAATAACAATGTTTTAATGTATTTTTTTGGTGTATTTTAACCACATTGTCAAAGATTGTTAAGTGGAAATGACATTCTACGATTTTTTATGCTGAGCAAACTAAGAATCAATTTACGTGTCTATCAAAAGTTGTCCCATATTAACCGTTTGGGCACATTGTCAAAATTACTCTGAAGGGGAATCCGACTGCAGAACAAACATTCATCAATCGGCAACATATGCACAAGGGTTATACACTTCCATTTTAGAAAAATCAGTTAACTTCAACCGTGTCACTAGAACACCAGGGTTTACACCTACATGTACTGTCGATTTTGTAATTACAGTACCATTGAATGATGGGACAGTGGATTCTGATAACAAACCAAAGACTTATTTAAGACGGAAGTGCAACAATGCCCAGTGAATCATTTTAATTAGCCAACTCGAACAGCAGATGTGTGAACCAGCACTTTCTTCAGCCATCCAAAATAATTATTTTTAATGATGTTGCTGGTCGGTTAGACTCGACGGAATCGTGTCCTCAGGGGCTGATACAGCTCAATGAGTACAACACTGACACTGACCTCACGGCCGCGCTCCCGTCACGCTATTGATCCTCGGTAAATCCGCCGTCCCCTCCCATCCCAAATAACCCCCAATACCGTGTAAATAAAGGGAGCGGAGATGCAAGCAGGGTCATTCATCACCGTAGCGCCGCGCTGTGATTAATGGTGGTGTGCCAGTGAGCACACACGGGCACGGCCGTGATGAGCCGGCTGATCACAGGGCATTTATCATTTCTACAAGACCTTCGACCTCGAGAGATAGGGGAGAGGACGAGGCACTGCTGCTTCCACAGCGGTGTCTTGCCAGGCGCTCCTCAGCGAGCTGTGTCCTTGAAGGCTCACGTGGCTGGCCATGAGCACAGCCTGCATTTATTACGGAGAAAGGGACTGCTGCTGTCCACGGTCACAGCCATAGGTTTTACTTTCACACATCTCGCCCATTGCAGGTACCTCAGCAGTGTGAAATGCAAAGATATCCCGTATATATGTACAAATTGACAATGCAGCCCAACACTGTGCATAGCATTGCAGCAAACCCCTTTGTTGTAGTGTCCTATGCACCCAAGTCCATATTATTCTTCGTGCAAACCTCACTGACCAGTGGGTCAAGTGTGATAAAGTATCCAACACTGCATGGAGAAGCCCGCATCCAGCAGTGAATTGACAAGAATGGCTGCGTATGTAGAATTATGAACATATGGTTGGGATAAATCTGGTACGTTTACAGAGTAACTAGTTTTTTTTCAACTGAAACTTCTGCCCTTGCCTTTGAATTGGGTGTCTTGGAGAATAATTGGTCAGTGGTGGTGCTGGCCCCATTGAGGGCCCAAAGGCTTAAATTAGTTTCATGTCCCCTTTTGATTGATAAATTCCGAGTGAGATGACAGAAGACATATAGACCAGACCTAGAGATAGAGCAGTGAGATTAGAGAAATGTAGGCAAATGAGATAAGAGAACACGAAATAATAATTAACTTACTATCCAGGAAAGCAAGACTTGAGTCCACAGACTTTCTCTGGAGGGTCTTGTATCAGGTTACTATATTTTTTATGCAGTGACTTTATGAGTATTTATACGGAGATACAGACGATAGACGCAGTAAAATAACAGAGATGTAGCTCAGAGACATAGATGGGAGTTAAATGGCACAAGACAGAGACAAGATGTGCATACGAGAAATTAGTATACTTTTTATGTTTATTATTAGCATTTGAATTTGAGCTGACACTTGGTCCCCCATACTTTTGTTCGTGCATCCAGCTGCGAGGGGCCCTAAGTTTTGCTTCGTTTTTGTATGCCTCGCACCACCACTGACCTGGGGTATATTACAATTATAATTACAGTGGCATAGTTAGCCAAAAACACAACCACATTGTGATTGTAATACATTATGCATGACACAATCACAATTCTAATGGACTTTTGATTGTCTTAGGAAGCCAACGTTGGAGCTTCCTTGTAATTTCCTATAGACACCCCAGGGGCTACGATTAGCAAATTACAAAGTTTGCAACGCTATACGGTAAAGGCAACGAGTCTCATGCTAAAGCTAAATCACACAATATACTAATTTCAGTAAGAGACACGTGCAGAAGAATTGTGGATTTTGAAAAATAATTAAGTATTGCTCAAGACACTGCCAAAAGCCTGAAACAAATGTATACCTAAACATATTAAAAAACAAGTTTTAGCCACTTAAAACAACTGTCATTTTTGTGAGTGACATGATATAAAATAAAATGTGCACAATACACATAATTGTAAACACTTGGCAAAATGTTTACTTTTTTTTAATCCCAGCATTCAAGCATACATGTGGATGTGTTTTATAGTTGGTGCACGTATCCATACACAACCATAAACTACCCAATTACCACAGTGTCGGTCAAAACCAGACATGTGCAAAGTACGGCCCATTGGGCTTTTTAATCCGGCCTGCCGAACTTGTCCAAATATTATTAATTTAAATTTTACCTTTCTCCTGTAATGCCCCCATTTCCCCATTAGATGGCGCACTTTGACCGGGAGTGTGGTAATTGGTTTGGGCGCAGGCCTCAGATGTTTTTATGATGTTTGATCAGTCACGTTGCGACATGTTTTTGTATTGTTCATGTTCGTGCAATTTGTTAAAATTGCCTTGCAAATAAATGCTTTGCTACCTGTTAAAGGCCAAATCCTTTCACGTAATGATTTTTACATGTCATTTATATTAGTTCACACAAACACTCCATCCATCTGTTCCTGGCCCGGCCCCTCTGTCAAATTTTAGAACCCATTGTGGCCCGCGAGTCAAAAAAATTGCCCACCCCTGGTCAAAACCCTTCTCTTTCTGCCTCCTCCCTCGCACTGCTCACATTTGGAATTCCCTTCCATCATCTCTTTACCAAGCGCTGATAACCATGCTCAATTCAAGAAACGTATTAACTCTGATATACTTCAACTTGTAACGGTGACGTTTGTTGCAGCCCCTATTGGGCCTGTGGTCAGCAAGTGTTATATATATAAAAAAAAAGACTTGGGATTTAGGGCGATGCTTAAGTTTCACATACAACCTTGCTTACCAGGCCTGCGTACGGCAGGGTCAGGAGACAGGGTCTTGTGCAGGAACTCCGTGAGTGTCTGCAAGTTGGCTTCGTTGAGCTCCATGGTTGCACAGCCAGTCCACGGCACCACTGGCAGATATTATTTCAAACAGGGCCTGTAGTAGTGACAAGACAACCAGTAACAAAAGACAATCAAGATGAACCTCATTTATTTATCTTTAGTGTTATACCTCAGTTATTAACTTAATTTATAGCCGATAGGTCTTACCAGTGAAATCAGTTTGTATGAACGTTTGCGCATTTTGCAATTAAGTAATGTTGTGTGTATTAAATGTAACACAAACTCTCACCATAACAATCTTCGTATAACCCATGTTTTCACTTAACAATTATGGAGTCATCCAAATGTATTCTCGCCTCATTTGAGGCTATGGCCCCCATCCATTTACTCAATGCTGTCTCCAATTGTAATACTTTACAAGTTCATGTGAGCCTATTGAGACAGGGTTCTTATGCAAGTGTTACTTGGGGCTGCAGTTTTGCTAGCTACTGGTCATTTTTATTAAATACGCGTCGTGATTAAGTCACTACTGTCCCCACAAATGATCAGATAAAGTTAAAACATATCCTTCCGTTCAATAGCTTTTTTTTAAAAAAAATTCAGTACAGAACTGAATTACATTGTCTTTGAGGTTGATAATAAACGACAAAATTATGAATGCGGTTTCATATTTTTGGTAAGTTTGTGTGTACACACCTATTTTTTTTTTGCCAACAAAACACCCCTTAATTTTTAGCATCTTTGAACTTATCATGTATTTCCGGGGCAGGTTAAAGGCTGACATACGTACTGTACACGCATTAAGACAATGGGCCGGGTCACGCTGCGGCAACAGAACTCGACTCACGATCAACTCGGCAAGATCAAGTCCCGATGGATGGAATCAACTCGGGTCAACCTTGTTCGTGACTGTACTCGCAACGACAGCAACGCGCAAACTTCTAGCTCACGGTTAAACTGAACACACACAATAAAAACCGAAAAACTGCTCGCAACTCAATCTAACACACGTATATTTAAACAAAAACAATCATCGTCATCATCATCGTCGTTCATGGCCAATCCACTGCTGAATGAAGGCCTCTCTGCAAGAAGCCGCCGCCGCCGCCTCTCACGATCCAGCGGTGGATTGACCACGACCGACGGCCGAGCCGTGCCGCTGTGCTACGTAGCAAATAATTCCACACAGCACGAAATTACATTCATTCTCGTGAACCTTAAACGAACTTTTATTGAGCGCGGTGCCGCGGTTGAGCATATGAGGACCCCCCACCCCCAGCACGACTAGTCGAGCCGCTCAGGCCCACATCTCGACAAAGCCAAGAGAGCCCCTCCACGGAGAATCCTCCGCCTCGTGGCTCACCGGCTTGGGGCGAGGCCGGGGCGGGTGTCGCTGCCGCGTAAAGAGGGAGGTGATGGGGGTGGTTGGGGGGGGGGAGCCCGAGGGGGAGAGACGAGAAGAAGAAAAACCGCGACCCACCGCGCTCAGTTTCAAACGCAAAATGGCGCGCTCCGCCCCGCGCGCATGCGCAGTGAGGGAGAGGAGGGGGGAGAAGGAGTTGGGTGGGCGAGGCTGCGGCGCACGGTGACGTCACTCGCGCGCAGGGCCAACGGGGCGCGCGCGATTGGCGGCGCCGCACGCGATTGGCGGGGCCGCACGTGGGGCTCCTTTGTCTGTCGTTGTTGGAGCTTTTGGTAGTTGCCTCGCTCCCGACGGGGAGGGGGGTGGTGGCGGTGGCTGAGCTCCGGAAAATATTAGAAGCAAAAAAATGAAAGTGCGAGACGGGAGGGGTGGGCAGTGGCCTCATTAGGGTTGGTGTCACCCAGTGCGGTAACTCATGGTGTCACCCCTCATGGACCTCCGCCTGTACCAGACCATACAGAATCCTTAGTATAATGTTTTTTTGTTACTGTTACTCGTAAATCGTAATTACCGTATACCACTGAATGTAATGGCAATAGTAGTGACGTAAAGAACTAGCAAAATAAAAATTACGCCTTTAAATTACAATATTTCTGTTTAATTACTACTTAATTTTGATTTGTTTCATTTTTTTATTTTGTTGTTTCCCTTCTACGTGACTTTACCGAAAGAACCAAGAATATAGTACTTAATTCTCAAAAAATGTATTGATATAGGTTCACAAATACTAATTACCACGATATTGTAGCTAAAACACCATAATATGCGACAAAATCAGCGACTATAAAAACACGAGCAGCAACGAAAACAACAACACTTGCTTGTCGCGCGTGCAGACGAAACCACGTGATTCTAAGCGTCAATGTAATTGGGTAACAATGACAGCTCTGATCGGAGCGCATTAGAAGGTTCAAAAAGTAAATTAGCACAGAGTTTTAGCCTTGTAGGTATATTGTACATGTAAGCTGGGCTTACGAAAAATGTTTTTTGTTGTTATAACTAACTACAGGGATGCTTTTATTTAAAAAAAAAACATTTCTGCTGAAACACTGCACAAAAATTGTATCGACAGTCATTTTGGTGTCACCCTCTCGGATGGTGTCACCCGGTGCGGTCCGCACCCACGCACCCCTTAGTGACGCTGCTGGGGGTGGGAGGGGTGGATGTCCAGCAGGATGGAGATATACCATGATAAATTAAGACTTGAGTGTAGCCATGAGCTAAGGCTGTGGTGGGCGCCACGCTCCCAGACACGAACTGCCTCGCCTGGTGTACAAAGAGGACATGGATTCGATCCCGACCCTGACGCCTGCGTATTTGGAGTTTTCGTGTTCTCTCTCCACGTGGTCGCGTGGATTATTCTCCAGGTCCTCCGATTTTTTTCCCCCCTCCACGTGTATAAAAATGCGTTTAGAGTATTTGGCTGCATAAAAAAATGTCCACATGATAAGCCACTTCTTTGAGCGATCATTTGTGGCCAGGTTGCTTCTGAAAAAGAGCTACATAGCTCAGTGGTCTTTACCTGGTAAAATAAAAGGTTTTTTTATGATTTACCGTGTTTGTTTTAAGGCTGCCGACAGCTAAGCTATTTACATTTGTCAAATGTGCAGGGTTTCTTCAATGCCTCTACTGTACTTTCATAATCTAGCCGTTTTCAAGAATATATATTTCTGGTATATTTACTTCGTATTAAGTGCAGTCTTCCTTCTTATTAACCTCATGTTTACTCAATTATATTTGGCCTTTAGGCCGTAAGTACATTCGTGAATATTTATTTTAAATAAAAATCTCGCCAAATCCTTCCCAGATAAATGTATTCCAGATTTTAAAAGTCGATACAAAGCACAAAAGCAAACATTACATCTACGCACGTACCATAATTTGTTTTTACCCTTTAATGTTTAGAGTATGTAGCTGCTATATATTTCCACGTCATAAGCCACTTGATTGAGCTATCATTTGTGGCCAGGTCGCTTTTGAAAAAGAGCTACACCGCGCAGTGGGCCTTACCTGGTGATTATTTTTTTGTCTAAATGTGCCTTGCACTTACAATATCATGTTGATCCAATGAAGGGTCTTAAAACGCTGGACGGAAATAGTGGGCATGTTTATGTCATAGAAAGACAGGCGCTGGGGGCGGAGCCAGGGGGGTGACAGGGGTGACATTCTGCGTATAAGTGTACGACACTCGGTCTGGCGGACTCCGTGCAACTGCATTGTCAGAGTGTGTCGCCAACCGATGGCGTCTAGTTCAACAGCCTGACTCTCTAATCATTCTTGAAATTAAAATGTGTTGAATGTCACCCCGGCCTGAAATCCTGGCTCCGCCCCTTCGGCGCTGGCCGTCAGCCCGGCAGGGAATCGACCGCACGAATGGCAAAGGGAACGATGCTAAGTACTCCACAAGAATGTGCCACTCCATGTCAACATTATTGTTGTGTGCCGAATTGCTCAGATGCTGAACATTTCGCAGTGTAGCTGAACAATGCCGCACAGGAGTGGAACTTCACACACCCACACACACACAAATAAACACAACGCCTCGCTCTGTTGCCCTCTGTTGACTCGTTTATTGCGCGTCCTGTTTGTATTTGTGTTGTTAACGAGCGGCGGGACATTCCAATTCATCACGTTCATTCATCGTTACATGTGATCGAGAGGTCAAGCTTGCACCGTTATGAACCGCATTCATTAGGTCGTGTCCGTGTATAATATGCATATTGTATATGTACAGCGGCAGGGTAAGTGGTTAGCGTGCCGTGCTACGAACCCGGCTACCTCAGGTTCGATACCCGCTCACGGCCAACACAGTGACGATTATCTGAACCGGTCCTGGGCCTCCCATAGGTCGACTCAGCCTGAAATGAGTACCTTAGGCGATGTGTAGCGCTCGGGAGACAAAGGCGGCCTCCCCTCGTGTAACGTTCCGGCCTTCATAGGTGATCCTTAACAGCAACTTAGGCCAAACGTCCGTTATATATAGCACTCCCGGTATATATGGTTCGTACAATGCGCTGCTGTTGCGAACCCGGTCACCTTGGTTCGATTCCCGGCCACGGTTTACATCAGTGGCGAGCGATTTCAGAACCTGTTTGTGGGGAAATTAAAGGCGATCGGGCATGGCCACACGCCACCCCATCTCGTGCGATATGGCCTGCCCCTAATACAGGACTGAATGTTATATCTACCAAACCACCGGGACAGCCCCTGTGAGTCGCGATGTCCCCTCCCCTTAACAAAATGTCTGGTCTTTGCGACAATTGCTTTTGTACCGATTTATATTTTTTCTCATTGCTTTGCTTTATTTTTTTTTCATTTGGTTTACTTTCTTCCTTTTGCTGTGACCCAGGGCACTGTTGCGAATAAGACTCATCCTGGCCTCTTGAGTTCTCACTTGGTTGAACAAATCAACTTTTAAAATGTCAGCACCACCACTCCAAGCACGCGTAATTTCCTAACACGAGTACCGTGCGCGCGCCAGTGTAATATCCTATGACACAGGCGAAAGACGTAAGACGGCAGCAGAAACACAGAGGGTGTTAGACAGCAAGCAGTCCTTGCAGAAATTAAACTTCATGTACACACCTGTGCGAGTTACGGTCGACATCCACTGCTGGAAACCGCCAATTCAATGCGTTTCAAACATTAACCGAGACGTCAATCAGGAAACACGTAATACCGCATTTTGCGGATTACAAGACTCCCCCGAACGTAGAACGCACCCTCCAAAATTTGTGCCAGTTACTTATGAAGTTACATCATTATTTCACACACATACGTATACCAATTTAGTTATGCGACACAAACCCCATTTTTTGGTAAAAATAGAGGGCGGGGGGGGGGGGACACGCGTCTTACAATTCGGAGAATACAACAATTGCGCTGGTAAGACAGGTACGATTCGTATCATTGCGTCTGTAAGCTTTGCGTTAAGAACGTTAAATGATAACAAAAAAATCCAATATCCCCATCGTAATGCGAACGGCCAAAGCACCCTGAATGCGTTCGAACTGAGTGGGATCTCGGGAGTTAAGCAGGGTTGATACTGGTTAGCAGGTGGATGGGTGATCGACCACCACCAGGGCTTGCCAGTTGCTGCAGGCGGGGCGAGGTTCTGTGAGGGTGTGGGTCAGGAAACGGCAGCGCTGAGTGTTTGTCCCCTCGTGTTACGCGTGGTCGTCTTCCTCCGTGGTTCTCCAGTTTATTCCCGCATTGAGCCAAACAATCAGATATTGAATTGGCCAACGATTCCGATGCATGCAGCGAAAAACAATTGTCTTTTGTACTCGCTTTCATACGGGTAAATCGTCGGGCATGATTTATTACGTTGCATAGGCCATGACGCAAGGCTTTTAAACTATCTTACCATTTAAAGCAGGTGGGCGATTAAATCGGACACACACGCAACAAGTCACATAGTGTATTTTCCATAGGCAATATCATCATCAGTAATGACCAATCCACTGCTGGATGAACGCCTCCCAAAGACGCCGCCGAGCCCCACGATACTGTGAAGGAGCAGGCCGTGAACCCCTCTCGAGGTGCCTGCCGTCTTCTTTGAGATGCGATGGAACCGAATGGAGACCTCTCCAGAATCAGAATATTGATTTATACTGGAGGAATCCGATGAGCCATGAAGCTCTTTTTTTTCACAGATGTCCCACCTGTTCCTCTCGTGCACCAGCATCACGGCTTCCTGTACTTGTAGCCCTTATGGTTCGGGGATTATTGTTCGCCGTGTCAACGCAGCTTCACCGCGTCCAACAATGTCTGGTTACGTTATCCTTAATGTTTACCAGATTCAAGTCTATATTGTGACCAGAGGTCCAATTTCCGTTGATAATACTGAAATGGTCTCCCTTGTGAGTGCACTCAAAGCTCACCGATGGCACAATGGGGATAGGTACGGTCCTTGAGTGCGCATTTTTTTTTGGTCTCGCGATTGTTGATCAGGATAAGACCCACGATGATCCGTTCACCCTGAGCAGCGATCTTCTCCAGTTTGTCAATCTGTGTCTGTTTCACACGGGAGTTTAACCCAGGTTCTCCCAAGTCTAGAAGGCGTGACTTTGAGAGCATTCACAAAGGATGACGGGTATATTTCTGAATCGCTGTTTGAACACGTATGTAACAACACAAGCCACGATCTATCCACTGCTGAATGTTGTTCATCCTATTTGCCCGCAACGTCGGTTTTCGTGGGTCCTTTTGATTTCGGGCCACGGTGTTCTTTTTATTGACGAATGTATCGAGTCTGTGTTGTTACCTTTGCCCATGCACCACTGCTAACGCAGCAGTCTCGCCAAGTAACACTGCAGTAGTCGTGAGCTTGATACATTTAGCTGTTCATATGTCTCAATGTGCCACAGCAGCAGCCACTGCTACCTCCATTTAAGTACAAACTTCTCATTCCCTAATGTTTCGGTTGGCTGGTAAACTTTAGTAGGTGGCGCGCGGGCCGAGAAGCCATGCACGGCTAGAGCGAAATACGTACTGGATGTTGGCATACCAGGTGCCGAAATATTTTCCTAGTCGTCCACCCGGGCGGGCAAGACTCGGACGAAACGAACCCCCGATTACAATGACGATAATTGTAAATGCCTCTAGAGCAGCGTTCTTCGCTTATTTGCAGAGGGGGGGGGGGCACTTTCGCTGATAAGACACCATCGGTGTGAGGCCCCCCCCCCCGACAGAGGCGGGGGGGGGGGGGTGCCGACGGCGCGAGCAGAGGGAGCCGACACTGACTTTCTCACACATCATACACTGACTCACACATCATACACTGACTCACACATCATACACTGACTCACGCATCATACACTGACTCACTCACACATCATGCACTGACTCGCTCATCATGCGCTTACTCACTCACACATCATACACTCGCACAACCACTGACCCATTCACTCATCATACACAGGTTCACTCATCGTGTGCTGGCTCATTCGCACATCATATACTCACTCAAGCTACTACTGACTCACTCATCATACGCTGACTCGCACATCATACGCTGACTCCCACATCATACACTCACGCTGCTGCTGACTCACTCACACATCATACACTGACTCGCACATCATACACTGACTCACTCATCATACGCTGACTCGCACATCATACGCTGACTCCCACATCATACACTCACGCTGCTGTTGACTCACTCACACATCATACACTGACTCCCACATCATACACTCACGCTGCTGCTGACTCACTCACACATCATACACTCACTCAAGCTACTACTGACTGACACATCATACACTGACTCGCACATCATACTCACTCACGCTGCTGCTGACTCACTCACACATCATACACTGATTCACTCATCATGCGCTAACACATCGTGCGCTGACTCACACATCATACACTGACTCACACATCATACACTCACTCTGCTGCTGACTCACTCACACATCATACACTGGGAGTGTCGTGCTGCCAGCTATGGCTGCAGTTTTTTGTCGTACGTGTTATGTAAATTGTTTATTGTTAAATTTAAAATCACAGTTTCTATGATTACTGTTGTTACATTGTTTTTATAGCTTTATTTTGGTGATTCGAAAACATATAGTTAATATAAATTGTCTTATGGTTGTTGTTGTTGGCTTGCACCACCTTGATTTTTGCACGCAGCGTTTTAATACGTTTTTTTTGTGTGTGGATTATTTGCTGGTTTATTCCAGGATGTTTCTGTTACGCGTTGTCGCTTTAAGATGTTCTGTGTTCACATTTTGTTTGTTGCGGTTGCACCCGACTTAAGAGCCGCATGGCTCACAGGGCTATACCTAATAAATTAAACTTGAAACGTTTGAAACCATTGGGGGTTTGACAGCACGATGATGGGGGGGGGGGGGGTCACATGTTGTGTATATTCGGGGGGCCGCACGTCAAGGAACCGCACTAAAGGCCACCAGAGGCCGCTGGTGGCCCACGGGCCTTGCAATAAAGAACACCGGTCTAGGTCAGGGGTTGTTGGCAAACTAAAATAACAAGGAGAGACATTTTTTTTTAAATCGGTAAACAAACAAAAAAACCCTCTCCCACTCAATAGTTCAAGAGCCGCACGTGCGCGTGTGAACAACGTCACGAATCGGGTCCTTAAAGAGCCGCATGCCACTCCGGGGACGGAGGCTGCCAACCAACCTGGTCTAGATGCTGCGGTGTTCCACCACCAAAGCGCAGACGCTTGGGTTCTGCGTCTGCGCTTGCATTGCTCGACTTTGGAATTCCCTGCCATCGTCTCATAACCTTGCACAAATTAAGACACGTATAAGCTCTGATCTATTACAACTTTATTACTGCCGTTTGTTGCTGCCCGCTTGGCGTTTCTTGTTGTGGAGGTTGGCGGGGGGGGGGGGGGCTTTGGGCCACTTTGCTCACAATGCAACCGGAACTCGCGCAAGACGCAGTTATAGACAAATGGGAACATGTGTATAGTGTAGTGTGTAGAACTTCTTTCGCACCGTACATAGCCAACCGTGCTAATCGGGCGCGTGGGGGAAGTACAACAAACCAAACACAAAAGCAGTTTTAAAGCAATTAGTTTTCAATCTGGATGATTTAAAAGTGCACAGCTTCAGTAATATCGGAAGTTAAGAGCGTTCCAGGCGGCAGCAGAAGCGCATCTGAAAGTGCCGCGCGATGCGAGTGACCGTGTTCGTTCGATGGCTAGCAGCCAAAATCGGCTGCTGCGGGGATGGCCAGAGGTCGCGCGATGATGGTTTATGCTCCTTGACGAGATCAGCAAGGTGTCGTGGTTCAAAAAGGTTTCGTGGAACAATGTCCTTCGTGCAGGAAGGAGAGAGGAAGCGTGCTCTGTACGTCGATACGTCTAGAGAGAGTCCGGCCATGGAGTAGCGTGCGTGGCTGGCTGGTGGGCCCTGGTGCCAGCAATGAAAAGGGGGTCCCAGTCTCTATCCAATTAACCCTAAACCCCTCTCTTCTTCGTATCCCAGCGCTGGGGCAGACACTCCACCCCCCTTCCCCACTCCAGCAAGCGGTTCCCTGGCGCAGTTGCACCGCCTGCACGCTCGATAGCCTCCGCGTCCGCTGCGGGTCACCACGCCGCCAGTCTCTCTCTCTCTATCTCTGTGTGTGTCGGAAGCTCGCGTGTCTCGTCCCGACACTGGCTAGGACGCGGGCGAGTGGCGACTGGGGCCCGGCCCGACTTGGCGTCCTCCCGAGGTCGACTCCCCGCCGGCGGGCGAACTGCTCAGCAAGAAGTTCCCGGTGGCCCCCATGTAGAGACGCGAGCGCAGAGGCCATTTCTGCAGCGACACAAACAACAAAGGTCCCCGCGTATAGCCTTAACCGACCCTGTTGGGGCATATGCTGTCAATAAGTAAGCAACAACAACAACAACACGAAGTTTGTTTGTGCCAGGCTATGTGCACTTTAAGCGCGCGCACACACACAGGCTGACGGGGCAAGAGCTGTTAGCGAGCACCTATGAAGTTCATAAATAAAAAGGTAAACATCCCCCCCCCACACCCTCCTCCTATAGGCATACAGAGTGTTGTTGTGCTGATGTTTACACAGCGCACCATGTACTGTACTCGTTTAAGGCTGGCCCGGCACCGGCTCGAATAATCGTCACTGATGTTGGGCGTGAATGGGAATTGAACTCAGGTCGTCGAGTTGCGCTGAACACTAATCTCGCCCGGGTGAACTGCTCGGCAAGGATACACATTCACTCCTACGCGCAGCGATGCAGGCTGTTGGGGCAAGTGCTATTAGGGCCGAATTGTAACCATCCCCTGTACAGCCTCAACAGACGCTTGGGGCGAGTGCTGTCAGTCAGCACCTGTGAAGGCCGGCACGGCACACGAAGGAGCCAGAACCACACCCGACCCAATTTGTCTCCCCAGTGCTGAAGCTTACACACCGCCCTAGGTATTCATTTCAGGCCGAGTCGATCTAGTGGAGGCCCAGGACATGTTCACATAATTCACAACTCTTGTATTGGTCGTGAGCGAGAAACGAAATCGGGCGGCCGGGTGCGCTGACCACTGCGCCAACAAAGACAAATATCCCCCGTCTAGCCTTAACAGACTGTTGGGGCAAGTGCTGTTAGCGAGCACCTATGAAGGCCGGCACGGCACATCAGGGTGTGGGTGGCCAACACCACGCCCGGTTGCCTTTGTCTCCCTAGTGGCGATGCTCACACATCGCACCGGGTACTCATTTGAGGCTGAGTCGACCTAGGGGAGGCCCAGGACCGGTTCAGATAATCGTCACTTGGTGTTGGCCGTGAGCGGGAATTGAACTCGGGTCGCCAGGTTCGTAGCGCAGCGTAGCGCTAACCGCTACACTACCGCTCCCCACTGCGCCAACGCTCCCCCCCACACGTACGGACACGCACCCACTACGAAGACACCCCAGTCATTGGTAATTATCATTTTAATAGGCAATTGAATTCATCTTCGAACGAGTACGATTGGTAAACATGGAAAGGCCGACCGTGGCGTGTCGCGAGGGCTGACGTGTGGGCAAACCCTGCGTTCAGGCCGAGTCGACCTATGGGGAAGCCACAAGGCAAGCTCCGTTGTAACTCGCCCACTGGTGTTTAGCCGTGGCCAAGAATCCAACCTGAAGGCGTCGGATTAATATCTCAGTGGGCTATCCATTGCGCCGCCGCTCCCCCCACATAGTCACTCTGTCTAATGAATGTGTGGCTGCGTGCTATCACAGGGTCTGCCGTTGCACCCCTATACACTCCTTCTACCAGTCGCCCCTCTCGTCTCTGCAAATCGCCCAGTCAGTCCCCTTTCATTTCATGTGAAGGTGGCATGCAATCGCTGTGGGGTGTAATCCCGATAAGGAGGATGCGATGTGGGTGGGAGAGAGGTCAAGCGACATGGAGGTTGGGAACAGATGGTGGCAGGAAAGCGCTGTGGACGTTAAGTGACGGGTGGGATACGTGTACGTACAACAAAAAGATGAGAGACGAGAATTCAACAAACCTGAAAAAACATTACGTGAAGCACATCCAGTCAGGCCAACAACACAGTTAGACACTTCCTGGCGGACCGCGAATTTCAGAAGAGTGTTAAATTTCGTGTTCAACCTTTGGATTGCACATACCAGCATAGATAGAATGAAAAATACGAGGTACACGGTGTTGTTGGCCTGACTGGATGTGCTTCACATAATGTTTTTTCAGGTTTGTTGAATTCTCGTCTCTCATCTTTTTGTTGTATTTACCTCCGTGATTTATTCTTGACACCTGATGAAGATCGCTTGCGTTGTGATCGAAACGTCGTGATTGTTTTTTTTTGCTTTAATATAATTTTATTGTATTTCTACACACGTGACTTTACCGAAAAAAAAACCAATGAGTAATTGTATGCAGTCACGAAAGCTTTAATACTTTATACGTGTACGTGTTGGCGGGAGGACACGCTACCCAGAGCCAGGTGGTGGTTGGTGGCGTTCAGACTGTAAGAACGGACCGCAAAGGTCGGTGTCGACTTTACAACGGCCACGGGAACTGGCCCGAAGGAAGGAAGCGACGGCGAGGATTTTGGCTTCATCAACGACACCGTGAACAATCCTCCATCGTCAATCAACGACTCACGTCACGGGCCTGAACGAGGAGTGGGGGGTTTTTTCGCCGTTTTTAGCCACCGGGGGGCGACATCGAGATCGTGCGACACGAATGCGTTTAACGCACTGCAATCGTTACCATTCCCGCCTGCTACGGGTTGACGTCAACAACGCAAGTGGAATTGATTCCCGCTCGCGAAGGGCATTGGGGGCGGTGCTGCTTCTCGTGTTTACCGCCCTGAAGCCGGTTGCGGAAATGCCACGTTCCTAACCAGGTGAGAACTCGAGATATTTATTGTGCGTCTCGTAGGCACGGGTGACATGGGTGGCATGATATTCGTTTGTAGGTTTGGGGGGAGGAGGTTGGGGTGGCGATGATTTCTGCTGTTCCTGCTCGTCCACCCGGACACGGACGAAAGAGACTCCACGAATACAATGACGGCACCACGTGGAGAATGGTGACTGCGTCGAGGGCAACGTTCTTCGCTAATTTGCAGCGGGGGTGGTGGGGCACTTTCGCCGACAAGACATCGTCAGTGTGAGGTCCGCCACACATTTGAAACCATTGGGTTTGACAACACGTGCGGGTGTTTTCGCATTTGTGTATTTGTGTATCGCGCACTAAATTTGGCTAAGTTCGGACCCTGACGCCGGCACGCAACGGACCTGCCCTTGGTGAAAGTCAACTGTGAGCAAAGCCGACTGGCGCTTGGCAGTAGTATCATCGTTATTACATACACGTGTGTGTGTGTTTTATTTTACCGGGTAAGGCCCGCTGAGCTATATAGCTCTTTTTTTCAGAAGCGACCTGGCCACAAAATGATAGCTCAACGCAGTGGCTTGTCACGTGCAAATTCATAGCAGCCAATTACTCCAGAGCGCACGTTTCTAAATGCAAGCGTAAGAAAAGCCCAGAGGAGCGTGAGAAAAATACAATTGACCAAGAGGAGAGAGACACGCGAACTCGAAATATACAGGCGTCAGGGTCGGGATCGGACCCACGACCTCCTGTATACCAGGCGAGGTAGTTAACATCTCGCTACCGTGGCGAGATGTTATGATCAGGTCGGCTGCTGTATTCGAACCGTGAACCCTCTGCAAGAAGCCGGGAACGCGCTACCGATGAGTCACATCGCAATCTTCTCCCGAGGTCGGGGTGCGTCTCATAGTCCGAGCTCAGGCAGCCGCATTTATAGCGCAGTGCGCTAACCAATTAGGGGCCGTCCATAAATGACGTCACGCGATTTTGGACGATTTTTGACCCCTCCCCTCCTCGTCACACGGCGTCACAAAAAGTCAGACCCCCCCCCCCCCTCAAATATGACGCCACAAAGCTCTGCCCCCCCCCCCCCAAAAAATATATATAAAACATGCTTCAAACCGCTTTAAACTATTGTCATTGTAGTTGCGTATTTAACGTGGCGCTGCACTCTGATGTTGTAGGAGAAAACATTCATTAAAAAGTCTATTTAATTAAGTAGAACGTGTTGTCTATATTTATTTAAAGTTGCGCATTTTGATGTGACGTCACATTTCTCAAACCCCCCCCCCCCCAACTCTATAGCTATCAGGACGTGTTGGGGCTCGTGCCGTTAGCGAGCACCTATTAATAATACTGTTCACGTTAGCGAGCACCTATTAATAATACTGTTCACGTTAGCGAGCACCTATTAATAATACTATTCACGTTAGCGAGCACCTATTAATAATACTGTTCACGTTAGCGAGCACCTATTAATAATACTGTTCACGTTAGCGAGCACCTATTAATAATACTGTTCACGTTAGCGAGCACCTATTAATAATACTGTTCACGTTAGCGAGCACCTATTAATAATACTGTTCACGTTAGCGAGCACCTATTAATAATACCGTTCACGTTAGCGAGCACCTATTAATAATACTGTTCACGTTAGCGAGCACCTATTAATAATACTGTTCACGTTAGCGAGCACCTATTAATAATATTGTTCACGTTAGCGAGCACCTATTAATAATACTGTTCACGTTAGCGAGCACCTATTAATAATACTGTTCACGTTAGCGAGCACCTATTAATAATACTGTTCACGTTAGCGAGCACCTATTAATAATACTGTTCACGTTAGCGAGCACCTATTAATAATACTGTTCACGTTAGCGAGCACCTATTAATAATACTGTTCACGTTAGCGAGCACCTATTAATAATACTGTTCACGTTAGCGAGCACCTATTAACAATACTGTTCACGCGCACACGTGGACTTGTCTAGACGTGACCCACCCTGTACACGTCACGCAAACAACTCGGCACAGTCGTCAATAGCACTGCCCTAAATGAAATTAACAAGGGCCATTGCCCTAAACGTCTCCTATTAAATAAATGTGTCGTTAAAATTCGCCATCACCCGACACAGCCAACTAGTAAGGGTTGTCACGTAAACAGAACGTGGCCAATTCGTCACTAGTACAGCACACCGGCGTGTTGGAGAGCCAAGCCACAACATTTACAATCTGTTAAGTGACAACCCTTACTAGTTGGCTGTGTCGGGTGGTGGCGGTTTTTAGGCGACACATTTATATATTTACGCGATCTAACCCCAAAAACCCCTCTGTTATGGATGATATTGGTCGCGAAAGCCTACGTGTTAAAATGACGTCTCCTATTATATATCGTGCAATGGCCCTTCATAGCAGAAGGGTCATTCCTCGAAACGTCTCCTATTTATTTTTATTTTGAAGACCACAGTGTTGTTGACAGAGCTGTTGAGTTAGTGTTAACTGTGCTTGTGCACCACTCTCAAACGCAGCAACATCAACGCATCATTTGTTTACTCACGCAGGGCTAATGATAGTTTACTTTTAAAAAATCTATGCTGACTTTTCACCGTATTATCCGGATTATAAGACCCCACCAACTCTGTAAGTTTGGTGGAGGGGGTACGCCCAGAGCCGCCCAGAGGAGGTGGGAGAGGGCAAGAGTGGAAACTCACCCCGGGCCTCTCACAGAAGCGGGCCCCCCACAGGGGACATGTCGACGGTGGAATAGGGGGGCCCACGTGGGAGTCTGCCCTGGGCCTTCGGGTACCTCTTGGGCAACCCTGGGTGCGTCTTATAATCCGGTCGGGGTGTGCGTGTGTGTGTGTTATGACCAGATCACGGTTCGGATGAGCCAGCTATCGTTGCCGGGCCGCTGAGTCGAGTGGAGGAATTACGTAATGGAAAGAAGGGCTGATGATGATGATGATCGAGTAAACAGCTGTTTCCCATAAACGTGTTAAACTCTACAAACACTTTTTCTCTTTCTGCCGTCTACCGTTTTAAAAATACAAAAACAAGTGGAGAGCGAACAAGAAGACACCGCCCAACACGATCTGCGCCGTCGGTTCTCAACCCGTGGCCGCAGTCGGTGACATCGACAACGTGCAGGAGAAATGTACGCGGTGCTGAGTGGGGGCAGTGCCGGATTATCCGAGTAGCACAAGTAGCTACACATGCTACTTGGCCCCGCACTTTCAAGGACCCCCATGCGCTAAATGCTTTCAAGCTGTCAATTTCGGTTGAGTGATTCTGCACTTGCTCTATTACTATAGTACTATACCGCCTTCAACTTTTACGAACTACTGGGTGTTTTACGGTTCGCGATTTGTCGTATTATCTGGCTGAATAGCAAATAAAAAAAATACAATTATTTTACTATGCAAGTTAAACATTTGTTTTTAATATTTCTGTGTTTTTTTTATATTCAGGGCCCCTTTATAACATATGCTACAGGCCCCGCACTAGCTTAATCCGGCATTGGGTGGGGGGGACATTGGACAGGGGATGAAGACCCCCCCCTCCGTCCCCCGCTTTTTTCATTCCTTCTTGCATCGGGGCCATGACCAGCCTCGCTCTGCCACGTGCCGATTCTCTCGTTGTCTCTGAAGTATGGACCTCGTCACTTCCCCTTCCCCAGGAACCTTCCCCCATTGGTTCATCTGCCGCCCCGCGAGATGGAATCGAACCTGCGACGACATCTGGATTGCAAGTCCAGCGTGTTAACACATTTTTTTTAATATTTAATGTGCGTGGATCAAACTTGAAAATGTTGGTGGACACCAGTGTTCTCCACTAATTTTCAAAGGCTGCTCACTTCCGCCGATGAAGGCATCAATCAGTGAGAGGGCCGTCAACACTTGGCTGCCGGGGGGTGTTTAGACGTTTGCGCATTGTCAGGGGCCCGCACTAAAGGCCACCAGGGGCTGCCAGTGGCCCGCGGGCCTTGCAATGAAACACACCGCTGTGTGTACGCAATGATAGATGTATCCTCGCACTGCCCTCCCACGTGCGCGGGACACAAGCAATGATGATGATTGCTTGTGTTGCAGTAGAAACGTCGTGATAATTTCATTGTTTTAAATTTTTATTATTTTATTGTTTCCCTTCTAACGTGGATTTACCGAAAGAACCAAGAATATGAATCCCTGCAGTCACGAAAGCTTTAAATCACAATATTGTTCTTCTTTATTACGTAGTATGACGTTCAAGAAGACTGTGGTTGTGCCAAGCGTGAGCTTCCTTGTCCCTCTCGACCTTAATTTGGAATGATAACCCGGTCGACTCGGTCAGCATCGTCCGTCTAAACGTTACAAGCTTATCCACCCACGCACACATGCAGTGCCAAACGCAACGGGCAATCAATTGCAGCCTGCAGCACCCTCCTGAAAGGAAGTCCCGAGGCGCACGAGATTATTGTTTTTATTATTTATATTTCACTGGTTTGCTGTCCACGCTCCAGTAGCGACCAGGAGTTTTGTGCCGGGCTTAAACTCTCACTTTTGATATGTTTCGGAACGCTGCTATAAGCGGCTGGTTTTGCGGTGCGGTCGGGATCATCGGCGTAAGGCACTACCACTAGAGTATCACGGAACGCCCATGCATAATATTAATATAATATTGCGCCCTATGTGTTTATAATAAGAAGTACCATGCATGACAACAATATAGGACAAGAGGAATATGGCGCGCCAAAGTCATTCCCGGAGTTATTGCGATCCCGGACTGTTATTACGGTATGTATTATATACGCGCATGTATAAGCACTGTCTATATGTGTGTGCACGCGTGTGTGTGTTTTTTGTGTCAGGGTCTGGTTCCAATTCGATGTACGAAACAGTGCCGCCCTGCACATCAATCGTTTATAGCTACCGTATTATCTGGTTTATAAGACGCACTGGAAAGTAAGATGAACCCCAACCGGTGTCAATACAGTTCTACAAATCTGGTCATACGCAAATATATATTCGTACCGGATCATAAAATGCATCCGAAACGTTGGCTTTAAAATACATTGAGGGTGGGGGGGGGGGGGGTGGAAAGTGCGTCTTATAATCCAGAGAATATGGTGGTGGTGGTGGTATTGGTGGTGAAACGCGTGTGTATTTCTCTGTTTACAAGCACCCGTGAGTTGTTCACCGGTATGACTGTCGCGCGAAGGCGCAGTGGTTCGCGGCACTGCTGCGCTGTGAATCCTGCCAAATATTGGTTCGATTCCAGACCACGGCTAACATCAGCGACGAGTGACAACTGAACCGGTTTTGTGTTGAGCAATCCCCCCCATTCACCAACCCGCACTGAACCAGCGTGGTGAAGTATGGTGAAACAACCTCCCATGGGAGAACTTCATCCAACAGTAGATTAACAAAGGGGCTGTAAATTATTATTCGTCATTTCACGTTTACACAAAAAATACGAAACGTGGTATGTTGACGTTCAATTCAGTCATGGAAAGTCTTGAGCCACCGGGGATGCACGCCTTAATGGTCACCATTTGATCAACACATTGGCCACGTACGTACGGCAAAGTCCTCCGCTTAACGCGCGTTCACGCTAATGCTGACCAACGCGGAACGCGCGCCGTCACAACGCGGCTTCTGGGCGGCCGACGACGAACTACTTTCTTTCGGCAAATATACTTGTACGAACTACTTTCTTGGGTTGCCCGGCTGAGCACAGCACGCGGAATGATCGAATAACTTCGGCGGCGTGCCCCCAGTTAATTGTTCTCGCCACCCGCATGGGTAGTGTGAACGTGACCATCTTGTAGGCTTGTGGATGGAGCGTTAACGACAATAATGTGGTACATAGAACCGCCACGTGAAGAAGAAGAAGGGCCGATCAACAACCCTCGCTATACAATGCGCGCGCACCGCGTGTTGTGATTGACGTGGGTGGGCGTTGCATTGTTCTGTTGGCTGTGCTTGTGCACCACTGCCAATGCAGCAGTAGCAGCGTGAGCGCCCACGTGACTATTTGTAATTTACAAGAAAATAATAATATACAAATTGGGATCATTGCATTGGCTACAAAAAAAAACCACAAGTATTTTTAAGTCGACGAATATACGTGTACGGTATTTGTTGAACGTGTTTAAATAAAAAAATAAGTTTAAACATAACTAAAAAAAACAATCCCAATATCGACCGCAGGGCATATATTGCACAGTGTGTACAGAACATATACAATCAATACAGAGCGGATATAAGTCGCGGTGGGCGTTATTGCCAATGCAGTGTTGAGCTGGCACGTTAATATTTCTGTTCAATTTTTTATTTGTTTATTCCAGGGATCTCACACGTGTCGGACTGGTAAACAACAACTGTCCGTCGTGTGTTTGTATATCCGCTTTACAAGGCAACAGAACAATAAAAAATGTATCTAGAAAAGCGTCCGACTTCATTTAATAACAAATGTGACAATCGGCTTAACACTACCTTCAGCGTGCAATGAATTGCGCAGGTTTCGCGACTCATCTGGGTCCATTCCAGAAGAATGTCCCTGACCATACTTCACCACGCTGGTCAGAGCCACGCGGTGGAGAAGCTAATGCCGGGCAGAACCGATATTCTGTTGTCCACTGACGTTAGCCGTGGTCGGGAATCGAACTTCATTTTTCCTTTGGTTCGTATAGCGAAGTGCGCTAACAGATGTACCACCGCTCCGCCTCCCCTCCCACATATGCTATGCCCCAACAGCCTGCAGAGGCTATTGCGAGTGCTGTTTGTGAACCAATGCTCTGGTGAATTGCCCAATGCTAATAATAAACTATTACCCTTTCTGTAACACAGTCACGTGATTAGTGACGCTGCTGCGTTGGCAGTGGCGCACACTCGCAAATAACAAAAACAAAACAACACATTCGTCAATAACACTGTGGCCTCAAACGGAAACGATATATAATATTAAACGTTTCGGGCAAAGGTCCTTCATAGAACATACATAGTGAGAAGCAAGAGAGAGATTAAGATTTTTTTTTAAAGGTAGAATCAGAAAATGTATTTATATTATAATAATAGGGTTTTCCCCCTTTTTTGGCAACAAAACTGAAACCTTTTACAAGGATTCATGTCTGCATTAACCACAATACCTGGGGTCAAAATGCATACAAAAACATACTATGATAATATATGCATTGTCCTTGAAACTGATTGGTCCGCACCAAGGACGGCTTTCTTTTGAGCCTCGACCCAATTGGTGCTAGACTAGATGACGCCAAAAGGCGTACACAGCTCAAAGACAATGCCACAATCAAAGTAATGAGGGCTCGGGGTAAGCATCTACCTCCTTTGCCAGTACTGAAAAATAGCTTTTATATCTCATTGGATTCCTCCAGTATAAATTAATATTATCATCATTAGACCTCCTTTGCCTGTACTGGCAAAGGAGGTCTAGTGATGATAATATAATGAGATATAAAAGCTATTTTTCAGAGATGTCCAGTAGGGGCGGGTAAGAACGTCACTATAGCAAACAATACCAAACAAAAACACGACCGTAGTGCAAAGTCGAGGAAAGGCAAACAAATCACCCAATACACGTACAAATATCTAAGTGCTGTGAAAATGTTTGCTTCGTCTGAACCGCCACCTATAATGTATATATATCTTTTGATTTAAAGCTTTCGTGACTGCAGTAATTCATATTCTTAGTTTTTTTCGGTAAAGTCACGTTGAAGAGAAACAACAAAATAATAATATATATATAAAACAATAAATAAATACATGCGCCGTTTAAAAATAAATTTATGCAAACCAACACACCTGAAGATGACCGATTGAGTTATGGTCGAAACGTCGTGAGAATTTTTTTTATTGTTTTATATATATTTTATTATTTTGTTGTTTCTCTTCAACGTGACTTTACCGAAAAAACTAAGAATATATATCTTGCTTGTGTTCTCTGTAACGTCTGTTCAGAAACATGTTATTGAACTTGAGAGCTTAACTAAAACGCTACATACAGTGAGGGAAAAAAGTATTTGATCCCCTGTTGATTTTGTACGTTTGCCCACTGACAAAGAAATGATCAGTCTGTAATTTAAATTATAGGTTCATTTGAACAGTGAGAGACAGAATAACAACAAAAAAATCCAGAAAAACGCATGTCAAAAATGTTAGAAATTGATTTGCATTTTAATGAGGGAAATAAGTATTTGACCCCTCTGCAAAACATGACTAGGTACTTGGTGGCAAAAACCCTTGTTGGCAATCACAGAGGTCAGACGTTTCTTGTAGTTGGCCACCAGGTTTGAACACATCTCAGGAGGGATTTTGTCCCACTCCTCTTTGCAGATCTTCTCCAAGTCATTAAGGTTTCGAGTCTGACGTTTGGCAACTCGAACCTTCAGCTCCCTCCACAGATTTTCTATGGGATTAAAGTCTGGAGACTGGCTAGGCCACTCCAGGACCTTAATGTGCTTCTTCTTGAGCCACTCCTTTGTTGCCTTGGCCGTGTGTTTTGGCTCATTGTCATGCTGGAATACCCATCCACGACCCATTTTCAATGCCGTGGCTGAGGGAAGGATGTTCTCACCCAAGATTTGACGATACATGGCCCCGTCCATCGTCCCTTTGATGCGGTGAAGTTGTCCTGTCCCCTTAGCAGAAAAACACCCCCAATGCATAATGTTTCCACCTCCATGTTTGACGGTGGGGATGGTGTTCTTGGGGTCATAGGCAGCATTCCTCCTCTTCCAAACACGGCGAGTTGAGTTGATGCCAAAGAGCTCCATTTTGGTTTCGTCTGACCACAACACTTTCACCCACTTGTCCTCTGAATCATTCAGATGTTCATTGGCAAACTTCAGACGGGCATGTATATGTGCTTTCTTGAGCAGGGGGACCTTGCGGGCGCTGCAGGATTTCAGTTCTTCACGGCGTAGTGTGTTACCAATTGTTTTCTTGGTGATATGGTCCCAGCTGCCTTGAGATCATTGACAAAATCCTCCCGTGTAGTTCTAGGCTGATTCTTCACCGTTCTCATGATCATTGGAACTCCACGAAATGAGATCTTGCATGGAGCCCCAGGCCGAGGGAGATTGACAGTTCTTTTGTGTTTCTTCCATTTGTGAATAATCGCACCTACTGTTGTCACCTTCTCACCAAGCTGCTTGGCAATGGTCTTGTAGCCCATTCCAGCCTTGTGTAGGTCTACAATCTTGTCCCTGACATCCTTGGAGAGCTCTTTGGTCGTGGCCATGGTGGAGAGTTTAGAATCTGATTGATTGATTGCTTCTGTGGACAGGTGTCTTTTATACAGGTAACGAGCTGAGATTAGGAGCACTCCCTTTAAGAGTGTACTCCTAATCTCAGCTCGTTACCTGTATAAAAGACACCTGGGAGCCAGAAATCTTTCTGATTGAGAGGGGGTCAAATACTTATTTCCCTTATGAAAATGCCAATCAATTTATAACATTTTTGACATGCGTTTTTCTGGAATTTTTTGTTGTTATTCTGTCTCTCACTGTTCAAATAAACCTACCATTAAAATTATAGACTGATCATTTCTTTGTCAGTGGGCAAACGTACAAAATCAGCAGGGGATCAAATACTTTTTTCCCTCACTGTACGCGTTAAAATGAATAACCTATTCTTCGGATTATAAGACGCAGCACCCTCCCCCCACATCCGCCTTCCCCCCCCACACCCCTCTTTATATTTTAAAACTAAAGTTGTCGGTGCGCCTCATAATCCGGCGTTTGCGTATTTTACACGGTGTGACGCTAGAGCCGATATAAAGCGAGCGAAGACCGCTACCAATTTAAGTAACTAATGCATATAGAAAAAAAACAAGACAAAGATCCCCCGTATAGCTTTAACAGAATGTTGGGGCAAGTGCTGTTAGCAGCACCTATGAAGGCCCGCACGGCACGCGACGGAGTGAGGTGGCCAGCACCACGCCCGGCCGCCTTTGTCTACCCAGTGGCGATGTTTACAAACACCGCACCAGGTACTCATTTGAGGCTGAGTCGACCTAGGGGAGGCCCAAGACCGGTTCAGACAATCGTCACAGGTGTTGGCCACGCGCGGATAGCCGGATTCGAAGCGCAGCACGCTTATCGATACGCTAACCATATGCACAAACAACAATATCAAACGATTAACTGAACATCAGGAAACTCGTACTCTTGTGCTTTATAAATGCCAATATTATATTATACGCCATATACTCAATCGTGCATGCTGCTGTATATAATGTATAGACACTGTATACACATCCCACGAGTCAATGCACTGCTGGATGACGGCCCTACGGCGAGCGCTTCGTGGGAAGAATTATTTGACCATATTTCACCACGATGGTCAGTGAGGCCTGCCTGCAAGGCGAAGGGGGATGGGGGAGCATAGACGTCCCGTACAGCAATGGACGTCGCTCAGTGTATACGTTAATATAATGAAAGCTACAGGCATTAACCGCACCGTGTGGCACAGGGATGGACAACGTGCGGCTCCGGATACGTTGTTTATTAAGGGACCACCGTCTCGTATTCACCACAGTGCATTGCGTCTCTTGAATGTTGAGTTTCGTTTTGCCGAATTCGAAAACAATTGCTCCAATTGTTTAAATTTTGGTTTCCCGACCCTTGGTGTAGTGGTGTCAAATCTAAATGGCGAGAAATACACGACACATGTAAGCGTGAATCCTCGCTCAATTAAACACACAGCTCTATGACGAGTCCTTCACATAATCAGACAAATGAAGAAGAAAAAAATCTGTAATGTATAAATTATATTTGTCATCCTAATGTTGTTTTTGTTGTATTCGAATCGCTTTTTTTTAACAAGACGTGGGATTTTCACCACCCTCTACTATACAGGTACATGAATTTGAATTGCCGTATTAACATATGTATATAAGGATAAAGTCATTGCAGCGTCACAGACGTGCATACAATCATTCATGTTATACGAAGCTACCGTATTCCCTCGAGTTTAAAACCTACGACGCAATTGCCCCTGCGCTCCCCGTCGCCCCCGCCGCCGCCTCTGTATTTAAACACAAATCTCGGGTGCGTCTTCTTCTTATAATCCGGTAGGAATGTTGTGATGCGTGACCGATGCATTTTGTTGAGGTACATCGCTCTATTGACACCCGGCTAATACGTTTTGGGGTGCGTCTTGCCTTTCCGCAGCGGTCTTTTAATTGGGAGAATACGGTAGTTCGTCGCCTCGCACTTCGTGTACAAAAACTTGGGGGTTGTTTTGAGCGACGCGTTTCGATTGAACCTGGGACACAATTCCGTCCCGTCATTCGCGTCGCAGTCATCAATAACGTCAGGGAGCAACGTCACGGCAAAACAAACGAAAAAATGCGCTCGTTAAAATGGTCAGATTTGTATGGCATTTCTTTCTTAGGCACGTTGCTGTACGTATTACCGTTCCGTCACACGTGAGAGAGCAAGTGGGTGATTGGCGGTGCCGGAGAGTGGTCACCGCACTCGCGGCACGAACCCTCTGGTGGACCGCGCTGTTATTCGCGCACCGTGCCACACGCCACACACCACACTCACGCGCCCGAGTTCGATTCTCTGTCATCAAGGATGGGTCGTTGCGGACAAAGCTGTTGACGCGACCGCCCATCGGCAACGATCCACGACCACCCCCCCCACCCCCCATCCGCCAGGTAAAGGCCCACTGAGCTTTATAGCTTTTTTTGTCAGAAGCGACCTGGTCACAAACGATAGCTCAACAAAGCGGCTTATCGCGTGGAAATTTCCAGCAGTAGTCAAAGACTCTAAACGCACGTTTCTCAATGTGGAGGAGGAAAACCCCGAGGGGCCCCAGAGAAAAATACACACGAGAAGAAGCGCACTCCAAATATAGAGCAGCAGGCGTCAGGGTAGGGATCGGGATCGAACACCACGACCTCCTGTATAGCGGGCGAGGTAGTTAACATCCCTCTCCCTGACAGGTTCCCACCCATCTGCCTATCAGGCCCTTCCCCTTTTGGTCGCCGGACTCAGGGCCATCATCAGTGGCGAGTGGTATCCGTGAGAGGTGGTCGTGGAATGGGGAGGCCTTCGTCCAGCAGTGGATTGACCATTACTGATGATGATAACGATGATGATATTAACAACAAGACTATATGCATTCACTGTGCTATGCGAAATGTATTATAGCCACGTAGCAACATCGCGTTTGTCCGCGTTCGTGGGATGATGTCTTTAAAAGCATTCATTCATCGGCCCGTTATCCCTTAAAGAGACATTTTGGACAGATTAAAACAATAATGAACATAACAATAATGATAAGAAGAAGAAACAGTGGCAGCCCTTTTTAAATCAAATGCTGGATGAAGACCTCCTCCGCACGTCGTGCCGGTCATGGGAATTATTTGACCATACTTCTCCACGCTGGTCATTTCGGCTTGGTGAAGGTGGGTGGGTTGTGGCTCATCGGAGCCGGTGGTGCAGGCATTGTCATTCGCCACCCACGCGGTTGGTAATCAGAGCCATGCGGGCATCGCACCAGAACCGCAGGGTTCATATGGCAGTGCGCTAACCACTGCGCCACCGCTCTACCCCATGTCATTAATCTCTCTCTCCATCTATCTCTTGTGCGCCGCGTCCTTTCTCAAGGACATCGCCAAACGATGACCAATGTTAGTCTATGGGCAATTTTAGTCTACGGGCAATGTTAGTCTATGGGCAATGTTAGTCTATGGGCAATGTTAGTCTATGGGCAATGTTAGTCTATGGGCAATTTTAGTCTACGTGCAATGTTAGTCTATGGGCAATGTTAGTCTATGGCAATGTTACTCTACGGGCAATGTTAGTCTATGGGCAATGTTAGTCTATGGGCAATGTTAGTCTATGGGCAATGTTAATCTATGGGCAATGTTAGTCTATGGGCAATGTTAGTGTATGGGCAATTTTAGTCTACGGGCAATGTTAGTCTATGGGCAATGTTACTCTACGGGCAATGCTAGTCTATGGGCAATGTTAGTCTATGGGCAATGTTAGTCTATGGTTAATGTTACTCTACGGGCAATGTTAGTCTATGGGCAATGTTAGTCTATGGGCAATGTCAGTCTATGGGCAATGTCAGTCTATGGGCAGTGTTAGTCTATGGGCAATGTCAGTCTATGGGCAATGTTAGTCTATGGGCAATGTTAGTCTATGGGCAATGTCAGTCTATGGGCAATGTCAGTCTATGGGCAATGTCAGTCTATGGGCAATGTTAGTCTATGGGCAATGTTAGTCTATGGGCAATGTTAGTCTATGGGCAATGTTAGACTATGGGAAGTGTTAGTCTATGGGCAATGTTAGTCTATGGGCAATGTTAGTTTATGGGCAATGTCAGTCTATGGGCAATGTTAGTCTATGGGCAATGTTAGACTATGGGCAATGTTAGTCTATGGGCAATGTTAGTCTATGGGCAGTGTTAGTCTATGGGCAATGTTAGTCTATGGCCAATGTTAGTCTATGGACAATGTTAGTCTATGGGCAATGTTAGTCTATGGGCAATGTTAGTCTATGAGCAATGTCAGTCTATGGGCAAAGTCAGTCTATATCTCTCTCTATGAGCCGTGTCCTTTCTTCCAGACGTCGGGGGCGATCATGGTCTTCCTTTCACTGAGCTCTCTCCGTGATGTTTACTCAACAACTCCGCATCAGATACTCCTCCCAGCTGCATACAGTTGCTCAAATTGCTCTCACGGTGAACTTAAATAGCCGTCTTCCCCAGATCATTGTTGTACCTACAATTTCGCCAGCCGAAACATTTATATCCAGTCGCTTGTTTTCTCATGGCATACCCAAGACATCTAACTTTGTATTTCTCTCCTTATCCTTGTAAATGTTTTTGTTGTACCTATAAAGTATTTGGGAGGGGGGTTAGATCACGCAAAATGTTTAACACCCTTGATCCAAAAAAAACACAAATTTATTTTGGATAGTTGTAGATTTTTTTTGTTTCGTTACTCGAGAGTAAATACACCACGCGCTACTCCACCGTTTTTAAAAGCACCGTGTAGGCCACTTTTGCGCAAGTAAAACTTCACTCATATATTTCTACAGCTTAGACAAATAACTAGCGGAGAACCCGCACGTGTTTAATATTACTACGATACAGACCACGGCCTGGCCAGGTGGCTCGCAATCGGGACGGTTGAGAAATAAAAAAAATTCCTGGCCGGGTGTTGACTCAGCCCATCATCCCTCTGGGGTCGATAAAATAAAATAAAATATCGGGAATGTGAAATTTCCGCCACGAGGCTCAGAGCTTTAAACGGCAGATGAGCACAGTCTACATTACTCATCTCGGCCAAGAAATCACTTTTGACGTGAGGCTGCAGTCACTCTTTTCAGTAAGTACTACGAATAATATAATACAACGCACAGTATAAATAATGTGACACTACATACATGTATGTATATATATACACACATAATAAGTACTTTTTTGCGCACATGTGCGTACGTCTACGCTACGAAGTGCACACGTATACGACATTCAATACTAAGGTGGACGCATGCGCGTATCGGCTGGTAAAGTATGTCCATAACAAGCGTGGGGAAGTATGGTCAAATATCCCTCACAGTCCCGCACAGGAGCGGTGAGGTCCTCATCCAGCAGTGGATTGACTCTACATGTACATTTGTGTACTGTATTTAAATGTTTTCATTTTTTTATCATCATCATTGAACGAATATTCGTACGAGTAATGCATTACCGTATTCTTCGGAGTATAACCCGCTCTGGAAAGTTAGTCGCACCCCCAAGTTATACAAATGCAAAGATCACCCGTATAGCCTTTACAGACTGTTGGTGCAAGTGCTGTTAGCGAGCACTTATGAAAGCCTAACGATCTACACACATCCGGTAAAAAAGACAAAGATTCCCCGTATCGCCTGTAACATGCTGTTAGGTGAAGTGCTGTTAGCGAGCACCTATGAAGTTCAACACCACGCTCGGTCGCCTTTGTTTCCTTCGTGGCGATGTTTACACATCGCAACCAGTGACGATTATCTGAATAATTATCTGAAAAATTATCTGAATAATCGTCACTGGTGTTAGTGAGCGGGAATCGAACCCGAGTCGCCAGGTTCGTAGCGCAGTGCGCTAACTGCTGCAATACCGCTCCTCACATCCGGTAACACATACACACACATATACATACACACATACATACACACATATACATACACACACACATACAACAACAACCGCCATTCGCCACTAAGTGGCGGTGACGTCACCACGACACTTGTGCCAGGCCATGTGCACCTTGAGGCCACGTGAAGTGTCGAACGCCCGCTGGCAGGAGGTCACGGGGCAGACCCAGGTGCCACGGGTCGACTGACTGAGATGACTGGCTGATGCACCACCTGTGCCCCCTACTGTGCCAACCTGCTGTGCTTTAGCCACCCGGCGCTCCGCTCGTTGTTGTGAGCGTCGCTCCTCCGCCCTTCGTTGTTGTTGGAGGACGACTGCCTCCAACTGCCCAGTAGAATCCTTCACGAGCCTCCTCCACAGAGGCCGATCTTACCACCGCTGGTACCAGTCATCGGCAAGTCCACTCAGCTCCACGTCCACATCACTCCATCTCCTCTCTAGCCCGTGCCGCGCCCGTTTAGCCCCCTCGATCCGGCCAAACAAAAGCTGTTTCGGCATGCGGTGGCTGGGCATGCGGGCTACATGACCCAGCCAATGCAGCCTTGCCTGCCGGAGGAGCTCACCGATGGGACCGTGCCCAGATCTTTCAAGAATTTGTGAGCTCCTCACATAATCTAGCCTGGTTAAACCCAGGATGGATCGTAGGCAGGCCAGCCTAAATGTTTCTAACCGGCGAAGATGTTCCATTAGGGGGGTCCACGTTTCGCAAGCGTAGAGAAGAGAGGGAATGGCCGTGACTGAGAAGACCTGAAGCTTAGTGCGGAACGACAGACCAGGTAGCTTCCACACAGCGTTACGCAACCGATAAAAAGATATTGCCGCTCTACTGATTCGGAGTGAGACCTCTGCTGTTAAACTGGAGCCTGTCATAAGCACACTGCCCAGGTATGGGAAACTCTCCACTCTCTCCACAACTGCCCCATCACCGATTGGGAGTTGTGGGGGTGGAGTGTCCGATGGTACAAAATACCCAGGCAGGTGCTTAGTTTTGGTGGGGCTGATGGTAAGGCCCCACCTCTTAGTGGCACGCTCCAGTCTCAGCAGCAGCGTCTCCAACTCCTCCTCTGAATGAGTGGCTATTACCAAATCATCGGCATACATAACGTGGTTGACCAATAGGGAGCCATCCCTTGACCGCACCCGGGCATCGATCAGCCTCCCATTATATCTGTACCATATGGAGATTCCCCCGGTACAGCTATTGAAGGCTTCACGAACTACGTGGTCAAAATAGATGTTAAATAATGTGGGAGCCAGAGGACATCCCTGTCGCACCCCCAAGGTGTACAGGGAATGGCTCTGACTCCCGGCCACGTAGTTTTACCCGGGCCCGCTCACCATCATGAAGGTCCTTAATGATCGTGAGCAGAGGGTCAGGTACTCCAAAAGCACGAAGAACAACCCAGAGCTCAGGCCTACTGATGGTATCATAGGCCTTCACCAGGTCAATAATGCAGAGATGTAGGTCTTGCTGGAATTCCCTACACCTCTGCTGTAGCAGACGGACAGAAAATATGGCATCTGTGCAGGACCGCCCTTTCCTGAAACCGCATTGGGGCTCCGTAAGCCTCTCCTCAGCGTGCCTGGCAAGGCGATGTAGAATAATCCTTGCCAGGACCTTTCCCGGCACACTGAGGAGTGAGATGCCCCTGTAGTTGTTACAGTCTGTGCGGTCCCCCTTCTTAAAGAGGGGGACCACCAGGGCATCCTTCCAATCCTATGGAACCCGTCCAGTGGTCCAGACTGTTGTTATGATGTCATATAAGGCAGTCTGTGCACAAACGCCACCCTCCCTCAGCATTTCGCTTGGGAGATCATCTCTGCCCGCTGCCTTTCCTGGTCTCAGACTCCGGGTCGACTTCAGTACTTCCTCAACAGATGGCACCTCAGCCAGCCACTCACAGGGGGTGACTTCTTCCAATATTTGAGGCACCGCAGCCTCAGCAGGGTCATCCTCACTTTGTGCCACGATGTTTTCCTGGCTGTGGGATTTTCCCTCCCCCAGGACCTCACAGAAATGCTCAGCAAATCAGCAAACCTGTTCCTGGAGGTCGGAGATTGGATCACCGTTTTTTCCCCTAATGATGGTAATAGGTGTGGCGCTGCAGGTTACTTTTTTGATGGAGTTAAATAGAGATTTTCGACCGCGGGCCACTGAGGCAGACTCCATCTCCTCAGCAACCCGCGACCACCACCCATCCTTGCAGTGCCTCACGGCTCTCCGAACCTCCGAGCGAAGGCTGCGGTAAGCCTCCTCATTCTCTGACGTGGGATTCTGTAGCCGATGACAGTGGGTCTGTCGCTTTTTCTCAACCATCCTGAACACCTCCTCTGTCAGCCAGGGTCTCTGGGGAGGTCTGGACCGCGTACCCAACGCAGCCATTGCAGCTGCATGAGTCACAGTCCTAAACCTCGCCCATTTACCCTCGACATCAGGAGGAGTCGGGGACGATGCCAATTCCAGCCGCAAGCGATAATGAAATTCTCGCTTGCAACTTTCATCAGATAACTGAGACCAGGCTACTTTAGGTTGGAATGGGGTCCTGGGTGTACACTCACCACCGGAGTGGAAGAATGGCAGGCACATCTTACAGATGACTAGTCGATGGTCAGAGGGCAGATCAGCTCCACGGTAGGTCCTGGTGTCAAGGACATGGGCTCGCATCCGCTGGTCCGTCACTATGTAGTCCAGCAGATGTTCTTGCTTGGACCCGGCATGCATCCATGATGTTGTGTGGATGCGCCGATGCCGGAACAGCGTGATGGTAATTACAAGCCCATGGGCTGCACAAAAATCTAGCAGCCTCCTACCGTTGTTATTGAGCTGATCTGGCCCATGCCCTCCAATCACTCCAGACCAGGTGCCAGCATCATGACCAACTCGGGCATTGAAGTCACCCAACATGATGACTCTATCCCGAGGTGCCACTTTAGCCAGCACCTGTGACAGGATGTCATAGAAGACATCTGACTCATTGGCTTTGCCTGCATCCCTCCACGGATGTTCGTCTTCGGTGGGGGCATAAGTAACCAGGACCACCACTCCTCGCCTCCGGTTGATGGGAAGGCGAGCCCAAAGTAGCCTGGGGCTTACAGCTTCCCACACCTCACCGCCACGCTCCCACGCCCCCTTCATTCTTTTGTTCAAAAGAAGAGCCACACCCTGTTGTTTGGCAGTCTGCTGCCCCGAGTAGAGGACTGTCCACCCCTCATGGTGGCAGAAGCCAGAACCGGTCCACCGGACCTCCTGAATGCCACAGAGATCCAGGCGGTACCGGTCCAGCTCCCGACAGAGGAGTGGCAGCCTCTCCTCCGCAGTGAGTGTTCGAACATTCCACGTGGCCATCCGTAGTGGCTTTTCGTTGTTTCTGGAGGAGCCCCGAGGGTAGAGATTCAATCTCCTGGCTCCGCCAATTGGGGTTTGGCCAGGAGACGTCATAGACGCCTGTCCCCCCGGGGCCTCCGGCACAAGCTTATTAGTTACATATTTCAGTTTAACTCGTGGTTTAGTGGTAATTAATTGAAGGTGGAGGGGTTACCAGCCCCTCGCACCCATCCAGAGCCCCCGTTTAGCCACTGTGGTGGACACAGACGCCATGAGGGGAGGAGCCAATCGGAATTGGCCCTCCCCCCACAGCACTGTCCACGACAGAGTTGCCCGTCCGGCACCGCGAGGAGGTAGGGGGTTGTTTTGCCGGACACACACATACACACACACATACACACACATACATACACACATACATACACATATACACACACATATACACACACGCACGCACATACACACACATATACATACACACATACATATATACACACATACATACACACATACACACACATACATACACACGAACATACATACATACACATACACTCACATACATACACACATACATACATACACACATGCACACACATACACGCACCTACCGGATTATATAAGATGCACTCCCACTCCGCCCGACCCATCCCTCCCAATTTTTTTGCATTAAAATCCAGGGGTGGAGAAAAGTGCGTCTTATAATCCGGATTATGCGGTCCATCGCAGGACCGTGAGAGATGGTGACGGCGGCCTTTGGGGGGGGGGGCATTAATCCAGCAGTGGATTGATCATGGCAGATGATCTCGATGATGATGATGATGATACGTGATATATAGATATGTTCGTGAGCTTCTACTGCCGACGGCCTTTTGACCGGAACGTCACGTTCGTCACTTTTATTTGCGGGAAATGTTGTGATGTATATACGACATGCAACGGCTACACAGTAACGTTCGCACGATATATTTAATGTGCGAATGTGTTTAACACTTAAGCTGGTAATTCTTCTGTATAGGGACGATATTGTATCGGTACACGGGTGATGCGTTTGTCGAGTTGGATTTTCGGATCACGGCTAACATCAGGAGCCGGGAGTGATATCGGAGCTGGTCCTGCCCCCTATAACGCCCCCCCCATCACCCCCCGCACTAACTGACCAGCGTGGTGAAGTATGGTCAACCCCCCTCCTCCCCCACCCCATACACGAGCGACACGGCGTGCGGGTGGAGGCCTTCATCCGATAGTCAAGAATTTGTATTATTTATTCATTGATATGTGATAATTCTCATTTACCGTGTTATGATTATACTGCCCTATTAAAAGTGTTTTGACTTATATATATCCATTATAAATACAGTGCCGTACAGTGTCCACAATACATGTGAGTTACGTATATGATAACACATGTTTACTTACATATAAATAACACACACATATATATCTATTCAATCATCCAAATGTACTATTTCAATAATGATCATGATAAACGAGCGTTCAGGTACCATTATTTTTCAAACCAATAATTTAACTTTAACGAGGATTCAATTATACATATTTCGATGTCGTATTTCCTGGATCACAAGACGCACATCCCCCCCCCCCCCCTTTTTTTAAAGCAACGCGGTTCGTGGCTGAATTTTATTATTCGGTACCTGCGCACTCGAGCGCGTGTGTGTGTGTGCGCGCGTGTGTGTGCTGTGTGTGTGTGCGCGTGTGCGTGTGTGCGTGTGTGTGTGCGTGTGTGTGTGTGCGCGCGTGTGTGTGCTGTGTGTGTGTGCGCGTGTGCGTGTGTGCGTGTGTGTGCGTGCGTGTGTGTGTGCGTGTGTGTGTGCGCGTGTGTGTGTGTGCGTGTGTGCGCGTGTGTGTGTGTGCGTGTGTGCGCGTGTGTGTGTGTGCGTGTGTGTGCGCGTGTGTGTGCGCGTGTGTGTGCGTGCGTGTGTGTGCGCGTCTGTGTGTGTGCGTGCGTGTGTGTGTGCGTGTGTGTGTGCGTGCGTGTGTGTGCGCGTGTGTGTGTGTGTGCGTGCGTGTGTGTGCGCGTGTGTGTGTGCGTGCGCGTGTGTGTGGGTGTGCGTGCGCGTGTGTGTGGGTGTGCGTGCGTGTGTGTGTGACCATATTTGTTTAACTTGATTGACTACGGGGGGCACACTTCTCTTTTGGTCAGGGGGGGGGAGCGGGGGGCGGTGCGTCTTACTTTCCGGACATTCTTATTTATTGTCGTATATCCTTTATTGGAACCTCGATATGAAACCAACTCTGTCGACACACGTGAAACAACATTTGCCTCTCATGCCAGTGCGACCTGGGGGCGTTAGATATACCTAGGCTCCATATTGCCTTTTTAGTACATTGCCCGATACACTGAATGATACGTTTTGCTTTACACAAGAACTGAGTGATTAATAATTGTCATAAGTGCATTGGCAACGCAATGATAGATAGCCCTGTAAAAGAATACCAATCATTGCAGTCCACGACACCCGTGAAACCAGAGAGACCAAGACGCCGGCAATCTGAACTATTTGGATGCAATGGGGAAGAGTATGCAATGCAAAGTTGTCATGCAGACGGAAATATCACGGGCAGAGGGAAGTGGAAGGAAGCAAGGCCACACGATCGCTGACGTCTTTGACAAAGGACACGGCTCACACAGAGAGAGAGAGAGTCCAAATAACGCACAATCAATATCGTCCAAACTACGAGATAACATTTCTTTCTCGCGTGCTACCGTATTCTCCCGATTATATCGTTTAAAAAAACGTCCCTTAAAGGAAGACGCGCGCATCCAAACTTGCCTCGGGTGTCGATACATTTATACAAATCTGATTTTAAGCACACACGTACACGCAATATAACACGCACGCACGTGCGCGCACCTACTGGATTATAAGACGCACCCCCAACTTTTACCTTTAAAATACATGGTGGGGGGTGGGGGAGTATGGCTTTGCGTCTTATAAACCGGGGAATACGATAAGTGTTTTGAAAAGTTGGCTGGAACGCTGACAACTCAACACGTGCCAATCTATTAACGGCTCGTGCAAATAAATCAACATAGCGATGGACAGATTTGATTCTTGCGGAACAAAAATATAATTATCGTCTGATTTTTTTTTACGAAATGGGCGGACGACAATTGCTATGCGGTTCATCCGGATTTATTACATATATGTTGACATTTAAAATATCACCACCCGGATAATATTCTTGAGAAGGAACACAACTGCCATATACCCTACTTAAGTTCTGACCTGCCCCGACTGGACGTATGTGGAAAAGATCTTTCCATCTCATCGGATTACGCAAAGGAAAAATTAAACATTCTGATTCTGACATTGCAGAATCAGAAATGACACACACACACATATATATAAACGTACACACGAAAATAAATATGTACAGAGTTTACGTTTGAACAGCGTAGAGATTACGTTTGTGTCCATGCACGTGTATTAAGAGACAGGATCAGGAACAGAGAGTCAAGACAGCCTCGCGTTGTGACAACAACAGGCGCCTAACCACACAGAATAGACGCGTGAATGATTTAGTGATGTTAATGATGCTGCTGCGTTAGCAGCAGTGCACAAGCACAAATAACAGCAGCAGCAGCAACAGCAACAACAACACAAACGATACAAGTTCCGTGTCAATAACACTGCGTTTGGCCTGAAAGAGGGAATATATATAAGTGACGTTTCGGCCAATAGGCCCTTCGTCATAGAACGTAGGAACGTGTTATTGGCTGCCGCGTCTTTTGTTGTTGTACATCATCCTCGCAGCGGCAGCGGCAGCAGCAGCGGCGGCGGCGACTTTTGGCGAGCAATCGAACAATGACGGCTCCTGCATCGCGCGCTTTCAGATGCGCTGCTAGGGCCGTCTGGAACGCTCTGCCTTCCGATATTAGGAAGCCACCGGGAGCTACGCACTATCTAAGTTATCTCGGTATGAAAACTCATCTGTTTGGAACTGCTTTTTGTGTTTAGTTTGTTGTCGTTCCTCAGCACCTCCGATTAGCAGGGTTGGCTATGTACGGTGCGAAAGAAGTTCAACATACATACGACACATTGCAAACTCACCTCCGATGCGCACGGTTGGCGACGTGCATACGTACGTACAATATACATACACGCATCGTACACATCGAGCCGGTGTGGATAGAACGTGCCCCGCAGCTGTGAGCGTTATAAAAGTTGTGCGAGTGGGAGTTTTTGATGAACGTTTTTCTATTGGGTTTAAACGGCCCTAAAAATGATAAGCAAACACTAAACGCAACTATCAAACTAATTGTTTGGTGGTGGTGGTGTTGGTGATGCGTTGGCAGTGCTGAACAAGCACTGTTCACAACAACAACAACGCAACACATTCGTCAAGAACACCGTGGCATTAAATAGAATATATATACAGTAAATAGGATTGGCGAAGTTTCGGACAATGCTCCTTCTTCATAGCACATACATTTACTTAATTGTCCATTAGTTTGTCTTCTGAACAATGTATGTACGTTTTGCACCGTACGAAGCCAACCGCGCTAATCGGAGGTGTGGGGGAAGGACAGCAAGCTAAACACAACAAGCAGCAGTTCTAGAGAAATTAGTTTTCAATCTAAACCGACGCTAAATAGTTAGGAGAAATTAGTACTCCATCGAGCGGGCTTGTTAATACCCGCAACTGAGCCTGAACAATACTGAAATTCATTATAAGCAAATATAAATAAAGTAAATACATATGAGCAGTATAGTAGTACTACGTTCTGTCTCCACATATCAATAAAATATCTTTTAGTCTCTCAAACCTATTTCGGATTTCCAACGCAATGTTATCAAGCAGCCTTTGTTTGTAAATGTTGTGGAATTACTCTCCAACACACCGGTGGGCTGAAGTAGTAACTAATTTGCGTGTTGTTTACGTCATAAATCCCTTACTAATTGGCTGTGTCGGGTGGTGGAGGGTTACGACACATTTATACTTACGCGATCTAACCCAAAAAACTTTATGATGAAGCCTTTGTTTTAGCAACAGCAAATCTGGAGAGGATTCATTCCATCTTCCGGGTCTCATCAGAGGAGCCGAGGCTAGTTTTAAACAAACGCTGATGGACTGCCAGATGTCATTGGCAAGAAAGCTGCATATAAAATACGGGATCCCCGTTCCACGTAAAAAATAAGAAGATGCAATAACACAATGTGTCGGTGAACTAACATATTACCGGGGCGTGAAATATCGAACCAAAGACACTTGTTAATGGAATTTGCCAAACATTCTAACGCAGGGTTCTGCTGAAAATGAGTGTTGAGACTCAGTGAGGCTTTCTTTTGTAAATAAAGAGCATCGCTGTGCTTATGTAAATACGCGCAGCACAGATCGCTTTAAGGAATCTCCTACTCACTATACCACTGACAAAGACCCCCCGTATAGCCTTGACAGACTGTTTGGGCAAGTACTGTTAGCGAGCACCTATGATAGCCGGCACGGTACACAAGGAGGTGGGCGGCCCGGACTACGCCCGACTACATTTGCCTCCCTGTTGGCGATGTTTACACACCGCACAAAGTACTCATTTGAGGCTGAGTCAACTTAGGGGAGGTCCAGCAGCGGTTCAGATAATCGTCACTTGGTGTTGGTCGTGAGCGGGAATTGAACTCGGGTCGCCGGGATTCGTAGCGCAGCGTAGTGCTAACCGCTGCGCCACCGCTCCGCACTCTCTACACCACCACCACCATGACCACCAGCACCATCATGATAATCAACCCAGCTTAACCATCACCACCAGTTGTACATCATAATAATCATCATCATGAGCATCAGAATCTCCACGAGCAGCATCACCTTCACCGTACACGGCAGACATCTCGACGTGACCCTTCACGACCCCAGAGCACCCCTCCCCCACGTCACCTTCACGGGATGCAGGTACCCCTCGGTCTTGAGGCTCTGTGCGCGGCTCCCCGCTCCCGTCTGCGCGCTCCCGGCCCTCGCCGCCGCCGCCGCCGCCGCCGCTGCGGCCCCCGGCACGGCACCCGCGGGGGCCGTGCCGGGGCCCTGCGCCGCCTGGCCGTGGCCTTGCCCCTGGCCCCCCTGGCCCTGGCCCTGCGAGCTCGGTCCCTGCGGCTGATCCAGAGCCCTGGTGAGGTGCGCGATGTAGGTGGTGGCCAGCAACAGCACGTCGAGCTTGGAGAGCTTCGTGTCGGGCGGCACCGCGGGCAGGGCTCGCTGCAGGGCGAGGAACGCGTGGCGTAGCGTGCGCACCCGGCTGCGCTCCCGGGCCGCGTTCGCCACGGCGGGGCGGCCCGCCCGGCCGTGGCGACCCCCCCGCGCCGAGCCGGGCCCCGCAACATCCAGATGTCCTCCCCCTCCTCCTCCTCCTCCACCCAGACCGGAGCCACCAGCATTGCCACCTCCATCTCCATTGCTACCGCCACTGCCTTGCTGGGTGTCATCATTGTCGGAGTCAGGTGAGCTCATGGTGGCGTGGGCGATGCGGACGGGAGCGGTGTGGTTCATGAGCCACTCGTGGTGGCTTCTGCTGTTGCTGCTGTTGCTTCTGCTGCTGCTGTTGCTGCTGCTGCTGTTGGAGTGCGTCTCGAGGCACACCGCGAGTGAAGAAAAAGAAGAAGAGGGGAGCCAGACCCGTTGCACGCTGAGTTAAATAATGAATTAAAGACGGCGGCTGCGGCGGCGGCGGCGGTGCTGGTGGTGGTGGTTGTGGTGGCGGTGGCGTCGCGCACCATGGCAAGAGAGAGAGAGAGTTCACTCTGCATTCCAGTCGAGACGCGGCCGCCGGCTCATAGGATGCGCGCGTGGACGAGGGGTGGGGAGTGCAGGGAGCGGAGGGAGGGAGGGAGGGACATGTGTAGGAATATGGATGGATGGAGGGAGGTATAGGAAGAGGGGGAGGGGTTGGAGGGGTTGGAGGGAGGGAGCCACCCGGTAATGGGAAGGAATGATCGACGATCGAGGACCGGTGGGAGCGGAGGGTGGGATGGATACAGCGAGCAGGGTTGGGAGGACAGGGTGGGGGGGGGGGTCCAAGCATCGCACGCGCGCCTCTCCCGTCCGCCGCGACCCACCCCCCACCACCCCCTTCAACCCCGAGGTGCCGAGGCTCAGCACTCGCATCACCGCCGGAGCGTCGACGCAGCGCGCGCACGGGAGTCGCGGTGTCGGCGTGTGTAGAGGCAGGAGGGCCCCTTCCCTGCTCCACGCCTATGGAGGTGTTCGCGGACGTCGGTTTGCGCTGCGGTGGAGTTGTTGTCCGCCACGATGTCCGACGTTTCGCTACACACTGTACGTGCTGGGAATGTATCCTGAATCGAGCAGCAACACCACCAACAACAGCCAGCATTAGTAGTACCCTGCAGGCAATGCAACATAATGAATAAGCTCCCGGCACGTGGAGCGAAACGTCGGACATCGTGCCGGACATCACGAGGTACGACCCGAGCACGCGCGGGAGAGAGTCTGCTGCGTTCTCGCGGGGCGCGCGCGCTCTCGAGTGTCAACTTACCCCGCGAGGCCTTCCCGGTGACGTGGCCTGCTCGGTATGGAACCCTGGTGCAAGCGATGAATTACATAGTGGGGTGGGGGGGGCCTCAGTCGTGAACCAATTTACAAATCCCCCCTCCTTGCCTGTCTGGCCCCCTCCGGCTCGCGGTTCCCCGGTGGTGCAATTGCACCGCCTGCACACTCGATAGCAGCGGCTACGCCACACAGGCCCTCCCGTGACGCTGCGCGACCTATACACGCTTCGGGTCGGCGTGAACGCGTGTTACGCGACCTTTGTATCGCGCGCGCGTATGCATGTGTGTCGCTTGGATATTTTTTTCGTGGTTTAGTGGTAATTCATTGAAGGTGTAGGGGTTACCAGCCCCTCGCACCGAGCCCCCATTTGGCCGCTGTGGTGGCTACAAACGCCATGAAGGGAATGGCCAATCGAAATTGGCCCTCCACCCCCCCCCCCCTGGCACTGCTCACCACAGCGTTACCGTCCCGCACCAACGAGGACACGTGGCCTCAACGTGCACGTAGCCTGGCACAAGCGCCGTGCTGACGTCACCGCCACTTAGTGGCGAATGGCGGTTGTTGTATCGCGTGGGGAGTGGCGGGCGTGGTGGTTAGCGCACTGCGCGACGAATCCGACGGCCCGACTCCCCTAGGTTGACTCAGCCTTAATTGTGGTGTTTAAACATCAGCACCGTGGCAGACAAAGGTGGCCGCGCTTGGTGTTGGTCACCGACCCTCTTGTTGTGCCGTGTCGCCCTTCATAGGCGCTCGCTAACAGCACTTGCCCCAACGGCCTCTTAAAGGCTATACGGGGGATCTTTGGCTTTGGCGTGGCGTGCGCTGTGCACTGCCAAACGCGTTACGCTAAGACGAATCTGCACCCACGGCGTGGGGGGGGGCATCATCCAATAGTAAAATCGTACGCGTAGGTGCATCATACGAATAATGCATTGAAGGTTATCAGCATCAGACAGCATCACACAAAATTTGTATCCGTCATTCCGCTGTTACCGTATTCTCTGGATTGATAAGGCGCAATTACACCCATCCCATATATTAAAACGAGCAAAATCTGGGGCGTTTGTGTGGGACTAGCTGCGTACAAGTTTATTGACACCGTGCAACAACGTTTTAGGGGTGCGTGTTTACTTTTTTGTCCGGAGCGTCTTATAATTCAGAGAATACGGTCGCGTAACTCGAGATCCGACGCAGTGGCAAGAACCCCACCCCCACCCTTCGCGTATAACGGAACAGCGGTGGCGAGACGGTGCTAAAGACGCTACCCAAAAACATGGGAGTTCGAACAATGCATGCATACGCGTGGATTCTGTAACTGGGCGGTGGTGGCTATGCACGTGTCCTGTTATCTAGCGGTGGCGAGGTGTTAACTACCTCGCCTGGCACACATGAGATCGTGGGTTCGATCCCGACCCTGGCACCCGTATATATGGAGTTTGCATGTCTCTATCCCCTTGGCCACGTGGGTTTTTCTCTGGGTCCTCCTGTTCTCCCATCCACGTGCATCTAGAGTATTTGGCTGCTTCTATAAATTTCCACATGATAAGCCATTTTGTTTGGGCTATCATTTGTGGCCAAGTCGCTTCTGATAACGAGCTAAACAGCTCAGTGGGCCTAACCTAAATGAAATAAAAAAAATAGTTTAGATTCGTTTACTGTGGTGGATCACCGCACGAATGTTGTGAAACTCCCTTCCCATGGGCCTTCGAGGAGGTTCCATGTCCCTGGCTGGCCAGCAGAAGGCAAATTAACTAATCGACGGCTGTTTCCATCTCTGTACGCGGGAGCATAGAGCGTTTTGTCCCTCGCGCAAGGCGTAGGCTTTTCTCCGGGGTCCTTCGGCTTCCTCCCACTTGTATAATAAACAGTCACCGTCATTAATTGTCTGAAAATATCTTTAAATTATTTTATTTTTAAACGCAACGTAGTGTAGCAGCAGGACCTTTCTGAAAACGAATCATACGACACAGTGTGGCTCAACCTGAATAAATAAGTAAAGTATTATATTATAACGCGGTCGAACACGTGTGTCTCTTAAGGAAACCCTATTTCGCAGAGTCTCCAGACCTTTGTAATTAGAGGGGGAAAACAAATACAAGCACATTTTTCAAATTATCCCTTTTTAGCTCTGGATAATGTCTCTTTAATGTTTTGGGGCAACCCATTTTTTTTAAAATAAATACACGCGCTCGTTTTGCAATAATAGAGTAATTCCGCAACATCAACACAACTTCGTTATGAAATTTCATTCATATCGGGTCATATTTATAAAGTTATCGTGACGCCCACCCCCACCACCACCCCGTTAATGACGGACGGACAGAGCCAATGCATGAACGCGTTTGCAACTTTACTTGGAAAGCGTTGAATTAAAATAATATCATTACCCATGATTTGCCAAAAAAAACTTCACTTTGTCTAAAGACTTTTTTTTCGGGAAGCTTCTGGTTCTCCATAAGAAAGGGTTTTTGTTGGGTTAGATCGCTTAAAAATATAAAAAATATATATGTTGTTAACCCGTCACCACCCGACACAGCCAACGAGTAAGGTTTGTCACGTAAACAAAACGTGCCAGTCAGTTACTACTTCAGCACACCGCTTGTGTTGGTGACTACAACAACAACCAGTCTCATCAGGCGATTTGCCAGAATTGAGAAGCAGTCTCCTTGTTTCGGTCTCAAATAGAGGAGTAATTAAGCGCGATGACAATCGTTTAACTGACGCCTGGTTCTTCTTACATTCGGGGAGGACGCCCGGAAAATCTGGAGAAGACCCAGCATGCACACGCACGAGGGGATAACGCTCAAAGCTCCCGCACAGATGAATGGAGATCCCACTTGCTGTACAAGTCAGTCCCCTGGCCACGGTCTGGATGTCTTACAAATGATGTCTGCGTGATCCTGCAACCCTTGCCCCCAATGTGCACCTCCGCGATTGGCACGGTTGACTACGTACGGTGCGATATAGGTTCAACATTCATATATGATGAATAACGCAACACCGTAGACAATAAAAAGAACGCAATTATATTAAATAATTTGAACAAAAAGCGAATTCAGTTGGCTGGGACACGTGGCTAGCCTGGAGTATTGGCGGATGGACGAGACTGGCGACTGAGTGGTGGCACAAAGGAGTTTTAAAAGTTTGTTTTTGTCTAACGCGATCGCTGTTATTGTACATCATCCTCGCAAGCAGCAGCGGCTTCTGGCTCGCCATCGAACAAACACGGTCGCTGCATCGCGCGCTTTCAGATGCGCTTCTGCGACCGTCTGGAATGCTCTTCCTTTCGATATCAGGAAGCCACTGGAACTATTCACTTTTACGTCAATCTAAATTGAAAAATATTTATTTAGAACTGCTTTTTGTGTTTATGTTGTTGTTCTTACCATGCACTTCCGATTACCATGGTTATCTACGTACGGTGCGAAATAAGTTCAACATCTATGCAGGATGAGCCTGATTTGCAAGAGCGATCTGGGTCGCCAAACTAACAAAGAGAAATACTTAAAAAAAAAAGTGAGAATGCAATCAATGACCTAAATTGAAATCAGGGTCGAGGTTTTGAACCCGGCTGGCCGGCTTTTTGGTGCGTACGATCCACGACAGCACGGGGACATTACAAAATAATAATAAGCGAACGTCATGGACAGGATTTGAACCTGTGCGGGGAGACCCCATTGGATTTCGAGTCCAACGCCTTAACCACTCGGCCACCATGACTGGACATACCAAAGTGAACGATGTTTTCATTTTACCAGGTAAGGTCCATTGAGCCCGATAGCTATTTTTTGTTCAGAAGCGACCTGGCCACAAATGATAGCTCAACGAAGTGATTTATCACGCGGAAATTTATAGCGGCAGCTGAATACTCCAAACGCACGTTGAATATAACTGTCGAGGGAAAAAAAACCCAGAGAACCCTGAGAAAAATCTACGCGACCACGGGGAGAGAGACACCCAAACTCCACATCGACAGGCATCGTCAGGGTCGGGATGGAAGGCACGACCTCCCGTATACCAGGCGAGGTAGTTAACATCTCGCGACCGTGGCGTCCAAAGGAGGAGCACTCGTCCAAGAGGACGACTACCGTGGAGATGGAGTCATGAGCACGGGTTGGTGTGCAGGACGGAGTGAGATGGACTTTGGCAGTACGCGGCACTGGACCGTCAGTAATAGCGACGGCGTGGGGAGGCCTTCATGCAGCAGTGGATAGACAATGCCAGCTGCTGCCGCTACCACTTCTACGTAGCCGACGTCCTAATCGCAAGTGCGGGGGAAGGACAACAAAGTAAACACAGAAAGAAAATAAAACACGGAAAGAAATGCCGCGACTCTAAGACCGCAGCTCTTTCGCTGGCATTGACTCTTAATACCTCTCACACCACGGTTAATGGTATGGTTTACAACATGGAGTATAACAGCGCCTCGCAGCTGTCTCTCTACCCCTCCTCCGTTCCGACCATGGATGAACTCGTCCGTCTGAACGGGGCCCGTAGCTCTCCGTGTTGCTAAAGTTGAGGCTTAAAGGTCGCGATCTGAGCGTGCCTTTTTCACTCCAGCGCTGTCCTCCAGACAGTCTCGTCCCTTCACCCGATGAAGGCCGCTTGTGTTGTGGCCGAAACGTCGTGAGAATATTATTGCGTTATTTTATTTTATCAATTTATTATTCTATTCTCATTCTACGTGACTTTACCGAAAGAACCAAAGAAGACAGAAAGGCTGTTCTAAAGAAACGAGTTTTAAATCGAGACGATTTAAAAGTGCGTAGCTCTCAGTGGCATCCTAACATCGGGAAGGAGAAGAGCGTTCCAGACGGCCGCGGAAGCGCGTCTGAAAGCCCCGCGCGATGCCGGTGACCGCCGTCTCTGTTCGATGGCCGAGCCTAAAGCCACCGCTGCAGCGATGAGCGGAGTGTCGCGTGACGGTGGTTGCGTGCCCCCCTTGACGAGATCAGCAAGGTATTGTGGTTCATTCGGGGCAAGCATCTTTGCGCGTAACTGTTCGAGTTCACCGTGTCGCGTTCTCTCATCAATGCAAATATCGAAGCAATTTAACCATTTGACAATCGATGACACGTTCCGGACGAATATGCAGTCGGTCGCGTTACCGCAGTTTTCAGGATTAAAATCGGCTACCGAGAAGGAAGACGCGCGCCCGAGTGTTCAGATAGATCATTACAAGGCCACAATTGCGTCTTATAATCCGTAGAATAATACAATGCGGGTGTAGCAGCAACGTTGTTGACCGAGTTCGATCGCCGAGCCTCGATGAGTTGGCCGCACGACTCAGGCGAACCGGGACGGCGCCGACCGCCTTTCGGGAGGTGCTGATGTTCGCCTACCAGCACCTGGCGTTCATTTAAGGCCGAGCAGACCTGCGGGAGGCCCGGCAGCGGTTCAAAATACTCGCCACTGCTATTGATGATCGTGAGGCGGGGTAATCGAACTCGGGGTCGCCCGGTTCGCAGCGTAGCGCTAACCACTGAGCCACCGCTCCCCCACCGTACGGACGCGCACAATTGGACATGCACTGCAATGCACATCACTACCTGAACACGTAACTAGTTACACAAATATGCACGTTGTGTTGTTACGTGTATGCAACACGTTGTATTGTCACGTCCATACAACACTTGGACGTGTGCACCCGATGCAATCAACGTAATTTATGCAACACACAAAGACGAACGTCCCCCCGTGTAGCCTTAACAGACTGTTGGGGCAAGTTCTGTTAGAGAGCGCCTATCAAGGCCGGATTCTTAGCGCAGCGCGCTAACCGCTACACCACCGCTCTCCATCACCCCATCACCACCCCCACACCCCACCCACGCTCACCTCCCCCAGGGAATTTTCATCTCCAATCCATCCATTAACCCTTTGGCGCCACCGCTAATTCGAGTTTCCCGTCGTGTTTTAGTTAAACAGTACAACCTAATGAGATTCGCAGAAATAATAATAATCACCGCGGTGGAGCAGTGGCGCAGTGGTTAGCAGCACACTGGATTATGAACACGGTTACCCCGAGTTCGAACTCTCGGAATAAACTTCCCCTGTACATTAAGCGGTCGCCATACTTCACCTCTTTCCGTTCCTCTCCGAAAGGCTCGCCTCTTCTCCATGGCCCGTTCTCTTCCCTCCCCTCGCCCCTCCACTGCTTCCCATCCCTACCCTATAGCCCTTTCGTGATCGCTAAGCAGTAACCCCTCAATCGCTGTCACTCACTCGTCAATCCTTGGAGCACTGCCCCTGCCAACTACATCATTCCATTCCGTGTCGCCGTTGTATAAGCTATGAGTGAAGGCGCTCTGTAAATAAATAAATACAATGACATTAGATTATCCGAACCGGTCCTGGGCGCTCATCCTCTTTCATCAACCAGCACTGACAAGGCCTTCATCCAGCAGTGGATTTTTAAAAAAGCTGACAATAATAACGATTGTATTAAATGATATGATGATGATGATCACTACCACCACCATCGTCGTTTATATTCACGAACTGCGTGGCTGATGGAGACGCGCGCATGAAATATGTTTCGAAATAATTTTGGAACATCGTCGTCAGCCACGTTCAATCCATTGTTGGATGATGCAGTAGTAGTAATAATGATCATAATCTCAGCTTGCACCGCACCATCGCACAGTATTCGATCGTTTTCGAAGAGACACAGAGAGAGAGAGAGCGGACGACTCACGGACGCGAGGAGGAACCACAGCCAAAGTAGGGAGAGACAGTATCCAAGCGGTGAGTCGGCACTACCAACCATTGCCCAAGCTCTGCAGTCCTCTCTATATACTCAGAGATTTTTTTTCAGCCAAATGAATAGGTTTTTTTTTCTACACGTGGGACAAAATCGGAAGTTGCATCCACTCCGTCTCCCCGTTGGATGGCCTTGTCGAACGCTGTGCCATGTCTGTTTTTGTTATTGAAACGAATACATTTTCGAACGGATTCTGAAATATGATCATCGCTATAACGTCGGCCTATTATTATATAGAAAGCGTGTGTTGGTTACAAGGCAATGGTGCCAATGATGAAGCGGAGAGAGAGAGTTTATTTTTAGTTATTTTCTCGAGAGCTGCGTGGGATGAGAACCGCAGGTCATAAGTTCCATTCCCTTCCGAGTGTGTGTATATATAGTATATATATACAGTATACATATAAGCGCCATTCATTATATTTGTTTGAAAGTGTACGTAAATAAATATACGGTTAATTATTTATTTTCCCGAACACATGTTGCTTGTTCATAACCTATCATCGTCTCAGAGCTTAGTCGAACTCGTAGAGTCGAGATGTAATTCTTTAATAAAGTCGTACCCACGCTACTGAGACGGTGGCATGGCCTGGCCGAGTGATCATAGCGCGTTTTCCGCTTGTTGCAGAATCTCGCGGTTCGAAACCCAGCGGCCGCGCTGGTTAATAACCACGGGTTTATTTACCATGGAATTCGCGCCCTCTGCTTCACGGTGAATATTTGTTTTTTATCACCCCCCGCCCCGCCGCTCCCCAAGCTCCCTTGACGGTGTTCGGAAAAGAGTGGGCCACGTGTGACCAGCGTCACGTTTAAAATATTTTTTTCCCAAAAATGTTTTAAAACAAAATTAGTTTTTTTTTTGTTTTACGCACACCCGACCAACGCAGTTTCAGACAACCCAGCGACACTTGGGGACTGGTTTCCCGTCGCTCTATCGCCGAGCAAAAGCAACCACGCCTCGTGACGAGCCACGCTTTTGCAAACAGGTTGAGCGCGGCTCAACCAGGTGTATGACGGGAGGAAATAGCCAGAAAGTTCAAGCAACCCTTCCCCCCAAAGACAAAGATCCCCCGTATAGCCTTAACAGAGTGTTGGGCCAAGTGCTGTCAGCGAGCACCTACGAACGCCCGCACGGCACACGATGGGGGTGGGTGGCCGACACCTCGCCCGGCCGCCTTTTTCTCCCCAGTGGCGATGTTTACACACCGCACCAGGTATTCATTTGAGGCTGAGTCGAACTAGGGGGAGGCCAAAAAACCGGTTCAGATAATCGTCACACCGGTGTTGGCCGTGAGCTTGAATCGAACTCGCCGGGATCGTAGCGCAGCGCGCTAACCGCTACACCACCGCTACACCACCGCTTCCCCTCCACCACCACCACCAACTTCCACCGCCGTGGCCCGCGTTGACGGGAACACGGGGAGGTCGCGGTGTGTGTGGTGGTGCTAGGTGGAGGGGGTTGTGGGTGGCTGGGTGGGTGGAGGTGGTGGTGGTAATTAATGAGCGCAATTACGCAGCCGCCCGGCCTCGTTAATGCGAGACGCTGTTCAGCGCCGGGGGCCGGTGGCCTTCTGCGATCAGCTGACGTCAAAGGTCAGGCAAACAAGAGGGCGTTCTATAGCGGATTGTGTTTAGTGGGGTGTGCTGTGTGCTGTGCGTGTACGCGCGATTTCGGTGGAGGGGCGCAGCGCAGCGCCTGCGACGCAAACCGCGGCCGCCCGAGTTCGATTCGCGCTCAGGGCCAGCACCACCACCGGTATGACGATTATCTGAACCGGTGCTGGGCCTCCCCTAGGTCGACTCAGTCTCAAATGAGTAGCGGGTGCGGTGTGTAAACATCGCCGCTGGGGAGATAAAGGCGGCCGGGCGTGGTTCTGGTCACCCACCCCCCCCCCCCCTTCGTGTGCCGAACCGGCCTGCAGAGGTGCTCGCTAGCAGCACTTGCCCCAACAGTCTGTTACAGGCTACACGGGAGGGGGGGGGGGGGTCTTTGTGTGTTTACCCCACCGTGCCTGCGCGCGAACTGGGAAGAGGAGTGAGCGGGGATTTCGGCGGAACACGTCGCAGCAAGATGATACCGACAAAGGCCGGTGGAGACGCATAATAATAATAACAATAATGATAGCGATGTATGTGTTGTGAATATTGAACTTCTCTCGCACCCGCGCGTAGCAGACCGTGCTGGTCGGAGGCGCGATGACAACGGTAGGCCGCGAGTAATAATGACGAGGATGGTAACGGGAGAGTGTGTGCCGGCCAAGGAACGGAACGCGTCCGAGAGGACCCATCCCTCCCCACCCTCGCCGACGAGGATGGAGCGGTGGCAATCACGTGGGCGTCGGTGGTCACCGGCTGCGTGGATTATCACGTCGCAGGGTGGCGAGAGCTGGCGGCGATGATCCGGCGGTGGCTTGAACACGGCCGACGTTGATGACTTTTAACGCGCCCACGTCCACGTAGCCGCGTTAAGTCATCCGCACCCCTTTCGCCAAACACCCCCCCCCCCCGGTTGATGCTCATCCAGCGGTGGATCAGAGGACTGTGCGCCCGCGCCTATGCGCGCGCACGCCCGCAGCATCGCCCCGGATTATTAGACGCTCCGGAATGTAAGACGCACCCCACACTTGTGCCCGCTGTCAATGAAAGTTGACCAAATCTGGCCACGCGCAAATTTACCGTGTTATGAGACGCACCCCCCCCCCCCCAAAACCGTTGCTTGAACGCACAAGGCGGGGTTGGTGGGGGGGGGGGTGCGTCTTATAATCCGGAGACTTCTCTACGAGTGTGTTTACTGCGTACGAATGATATCTCCGTACGCTGGCTAGACGTCTTGGGAGGGGCGGGAGACGCCCACGCCCTCGGCTCAGCCAGAGAGCGCGGGTGCCTCCACACCTCCGATTAGCACGGCTGGCTACGCACGGTGCGAAAGAAGTTCAACATACATACAAAGGCAAATATCCCCCGTATAGCCTTGTTAACCGACTGTCGGGGCAAGTGCTGTTTGCGACCACCTATGAAGGCCTGCACGGCACACGAGGGGGTGGGTCGCAAGCATCACGCCCGGCCGCCTCGCCCAAGTGGCGATGTTTACGCATCGCACCGGACACTAATTCGAGGCTGAGTCGATCTAGGGGAGTTCCCATGACCGGTTCAGATAGTTGCCACTGGTGTTGGCCGTGAGCGGGAATCGAACTCAACACCACAAACATACAACCACAGTGGTTCCGGGAATTATATTTGTACCCCCACGCCCCTTCTCCCACATCCTTCTCGCCTCGCTTACTCGGTCCTTCACACCTCATAATAGACTCATAGGAATATAAGCTGCAATAATATAAGATTATTACGGGGAGGTATGCCTACTACCACGTGCCTTGGTCTCTAATGGCAGTCCCTTACGCTGACAATCTCTATTTCCAAACCCCAGGCCAATGGCGGTGTTCCGGATAACACCGAGCGAGTGAAACCATCGTTGTATATGCACATAAAGCGTAATAATGTACACCCACCGTGTATGATTTGTATACAGCATTGGTGTAAGCGAGAGCTGAAACAGCGTCCCGACCGCGCGTACTACACGTCTCGACAGACAATGCCGAGCCGTGCGTGTTGTGCCGTGCGTGCCGAGCCGTGCGTGTTGTGCCGTGCGTGGCGTGCCGTGCCAAGCCGTGTTGTGCCGTGCGTGGCGTGCCGTGCCGTGCTGTGCCGTGTTGTGCCGTGCGTGGCGTGCGTGGCGTGCCGTGCTGTGCCGTGTTGTGCCGTGCGTGTTGTGCCGAGCCGTGCCGTGCTGAGCAGTGCCGTGCCGTCCGTGCGCCAAGCGGCACGCGGCCTCGCCTCTGCACCGCGGGGAGTGTGCACCGATCGGCACTCCCGCTCGCTCGCTGCCCCCCCCAGCTCCGATTAGCGCGGTTGGCTACGTAGGGTGGCGAAAGAAGTTCAACATGCGTACAAACAGGGGGTCGCCGGTTGTATGTTTGCATGTACTGTATGTTGAACTTCTTTCGCACCGTACGTAGCCAACTGCTAAACGGAGGTGCGGTTTGAATCTGTCGTATGTATGTTGAACTTCTTTCGCACCGTACGTAGCCAACCTTGGTCAACGTGGAAATGAGTGGGCCAAAGTAAACGCCCTTCCGCCAGCAGTGGCGTTCGCAGGGGCACTTGCAGGGCTGCACCTTTGCCGCGTACACGTATCAGGAGCGTCCGGCTCGTAATCGGCCCAAGCTGCGTCCCAATGGCTCCTCTTTGAAAGGCGTCTTGAGACTCGTTGAAGATTTCCTTCGGTGAGTATTTGAAAAGAACAATGTGTGTATTGTCACGTGTGTAACCCATCGTGTCTGTGTGTGTGTGCGCGTGGTACTGACCACCCACCCCCTTGTGCCCCGTGCCGGCCTTACAAAAGGTGCTCGCTAACAGCACTTGCCCCAACACTCTGTCAAAGGCTACACGGGGGATCTTTGTCTTTGTCTCCTTCATAGGTGCTGCTGCTCGCTAACAGCACTTGCCCCAACAGTCTGTCAAAGGCTACACGGGGAATCTTTGTCTTTGTGTGTTGCGTAAGTTACGTTGATTGGACCGAGTACACAAGTTCACGTGTTGTATTACACATTGTATGGTGTATGCCGATGTGTAACGAGTTACGTGTTGTCGTACTGATGCGTATTGCTGTGCGTGGCCAATTCTGCGTGTTACATTGTGGGAAGCGGTTGCCGAAGTGGTTCGCGATTCTCGCTCACGGCCAACACTCAGTGACGAATATCTGAACCGGTTCTGGGCCTCCCCTAGGTCGACTCAACCTCAAATGAGTACCTGGTGTGGTGTGTAGTAAACATCGCCACTGGGGAGACAAAGGCGGTCGGGCGTGGTGCTGGCCACCCCACCTCCTCGTCCGAACGTGCCGGCCTTCGTAGTGTTAAGTTTTGTGTCCTTCCCCCGCACCTCCAATTAGCACGTGACGGTGGGAAATAAGTGTAACATGCATAATACATGCGTGCTCGCTGAACAGCACGTGTCCCAACAGTCTGTTAACGGCTATCTGGGATTCTTTGTTTTATGGTTAACATACAACACACACACACACAAATGGCAAATGGACCGAAACGTTGTCTATAGTCCATATTCTGTTCCATCTCACCGACACGGCGGTTGAAATAAGGAGGGAGACGATCTAAAATCCTTGCCCCATCAGACCGACCTCACCCCCCCCAACACACAGCAGCGTGCAGTCCACGTGTGGATACACCACACGTGGATAGGTCGCTAGTGTAGTCGTGGTGGGGTAAAGTGTGGGTAACTTTCCACCTACTCATTGTTTTTTTCGGTAAAGTCACGTATGTAGAAATACAATAAAATTATATTAAAACAAAAAATATAATTTTATTGTATTTCTACATACGTGACTTTACCGAAAAAAACAATGAGTAATTTTATGCAGTCACGAAAGCTTTAATTCTTTATTAACTTTCCACCTCTTCGAACACGCGCTGGTCGACGTGGAAAGCCAAAAAAAACGAAATACACTGTAACATATGTCGAAAATGTAGTGTGTAGCTAATTGTACGTATGTCGTGCAGTGATGTGTATTGTGGTGTCTCTAATTGCGTGTTTCATACGTATACTTCCAATGTAGTGTGTGACTAATTTAATATATTGTATCGGGTTATGTGTATTATAATGTGTAGCCCACGTTGTGTATTGTATCGTTACGTGTATCGTATTGTCATGTGTTACTAATTGTGTTGAAACCGTTGTGTGTACAATGATGTGCAGCGAACGTTGTGTCTTGTATGGCAACGTGTATCACAGTGTGTAAATAATTGTGTTGTACGGTTATATCTTACAGGTAGTATGAGGCTCGGCCAATGTTGTGTCTTGTAAGGTTACGCGTGTATTGTAACGTGTAACTTATTGTGTTGAACCGTTTTGTGTATTATAATGTGCAGCCAATGTTGTGTCTTGTAAGGTTACGCGTGTTGTAACGTGTAACTAATTGTATTGAACCGTTTTGTGTATTATAATGTGCAGCCAATGTTGTGTATTGCACGGCTATGTGTATTGTAACGTGTAACTAATTGTATTGAACCGTTTTGTGTATTATAATGTGCAGCCAATGTTAAGTCTTGTAAGGTTACGCGTGTATTGTAACGTGTAACTAATTGCGTTGTACGGTTACGTGAATAGTCAGCAGTCAAATTGATCCACTGCGATATAATATGTAACGTCAATGAATACTAAAATATATAAATACATCTGACTATACCGTAGCCTGTATTGCACGTGCGTGGTATTCATTCGTGTGTTATGAACTGCACACTTTTGTATGCTTTTTTTAGTATGCGTCGCTGTGTTATAATTATTACACGTGTGTTGTGTGTGTGATTTTTGTATAGCTATGTTGTTAGCTTCACAATGAGAAACGCATACGTTTATAATTGTTGTTTTGGAAGTTTGCGGAACGTATGCGTACTCATATTTGTTTACTTTAATCAAGGGAAAGTTGCATTCAATAATGCCGCAATACACTTTATCTCACTGTGGTATTCTCCAGATTTTATAACGCAAATTTCCACTCCCCCCACGCGTATTTTAATGCAAAACAAAAAATTGGATGTTGCGTCATATAATCCGGTAGGTGTGTGTGTGTGTGTGACGGGATTGCTAGAACTTTATTGACACTGGGGGACACGTTTCTGTGGTGCGTCTTACTTTCCGGAGTGTCTTATAATCTCAATAATGCGGTAATGTCAATAACTGCACGTGAATTCGCTGTCCGCTGCCCGTCCACAGCTGGACTGGATTAAACCCCTATCCTTAACGGCGTCAACCAAACCATGGGGGTTGTTTGACCATACTTCACCGCGCTGGTCAGTGCGGGTTAGCGACGGGGCGGTGGTGAAGGTGGTGTGCGCTAACCACTGCGCCATCGCTACATCTTCTTGTTCTTCTTAAATTTTACGGCTCATGTAGACGCAGAACAACAGCTACAATTTCACATTCAGACAGATAACTGCATCAGGAGTAGGCAGCGGAGTAGTGTATCGCTGTTACGTCTCATTCGTATTTATGGATCGGGGCATTGCATCGTTCATACGTTGGTTGTACCGGTCACTTTTGGAGGACCACAGTCGCACTTGCTCCTGGAGAGTTTTTAATTTTCCATTTGATGCGCACGTTGATAGGTACATAGGCGCAATTTTTTGCCTATACGTGCATAGCAAAGCGTGTATATGTATGCGTGTGTATTAACATGTATACATGTATTACCGTGTCCGCGAGACGAAATATTGTAGTAATAAATGTCAGTTTAACACGTCGGCTTTCGCGACCGATATTCTAAATTGAGGTTTTTTTTGTTAGATCGCGTCATTATATAAATGTGTCGTTAAAATCCGCCACCACTGCATTGGCATTGGTACGCAAGCGAGCGCAGTTAACAATGCAACTCAAAACGTTCGTCAATAGCGCTGTGTTCATGGCCTTAAAAGGAACAAAATATATATATATATAACAGGCGATTTACTACGTATACAATTTTATTAAATTACTGTGTCGAGTGGAGGAGGTTTATGCGACGCAACATATTACTTACGCGATATGTACCCACACAAAAAAAATCAAAGCAATTATTAATTGTAAAAGGCGACGTTCCAGTCAATGGCCCTTCTTCATAGCGCGCACAAATATCGTTCGTAATGCTTTAGCTTTCGGCGATGATCTGTGCTCCGAGGGAATCGCGCGAACGAACATCTGTGCTGGAGTATAATCCGTGTCGTTGGTAAATCCACTGGATCTCTGCACGACTGTCCAGACAAAGGCAGTTACGGGCGCAATGAAATTAAAATTACAAACTGCCAGAGTGATGGAACAGAGATACAAAGTGTCAATCAACTACTTGGTCGTGTGGGTCGCATATAAGTTATTTAAATACCAGTTGTAAAATACAATTTGTATGCAATCACATCATTTAAATTACGTGCAATGTATAAATAATAGCGCTGCATATCTGCCAGAGGTCAGTGGGCACAGCTGTGTGTGTTTGCGTGATTGTCTCAGCCCGACGTGACATTGATTCCAGATCTCACGCACGTGGCATTGATCTCGAGATATGATCCAGTGCAGTGAACCAAAACAATCCGTCGTTGTACTGAACTCGACGGTGACTGCAATCGCGCAGCTTACATAGCCAACCGTGCTAATTGGAGGTGTGGGGGGGTAGGACAAGAAATAAAACACAAAAGCAGTTATAAAGCAAGGCCGTAATTATAATATATATTGGGCGGGACACAATATTCAAATATACTTAAAATGCCCCCCCCCCCCCCCATTATATTGCTTTAAACGATATATTTTTTTAAATACTGTAATAATCATCGCTATGCTATGTAAATGAAAACAACAATTTGCTAAACCTTGGCCACAATATCTGGACTTGTCTTCGTATAACACCGCATAGATTGCTGTTTATGTGATTGTGGTTATGGTTGTACGTATTAATCCCTAATCTCTGCCATTACATAAAATGAAACAAGAAAAGGTAAAAAAATTAAAAAACAAAGCAAGGTAATACAATAACACTATTAGACATTTTCTTTGGTTCTTTCGGTAAAGTCACGTAGAATGAGAATAAAATAATAAATTGATCAAATAAAATAACACAATAAAATTCTCACGACGTTTCGGCCACAACACAAGCGGCCTTCATCAGGTGAAGGGACGAGACTGTCTGGAGGACAGCGCTGGAGCGAACACAGCCAAGCTCAGACCGCGACCTTTAAGCTGTGTGAGAAGAAACAGAGCGCCTTGACAAAGGAATTAGCATAAAAAAATTTTACATTTAATTGGCGGACTTAGCATGATGAACGGTGTAGAGGGGGTGAACAAGTCCGCCAATTAAATACTAATTTTTTTATGCTAATTCCTTTGTCAAGGCGCTGTTTCTTCTCACACAGCTTAAAGGTCGCGGTCTGAGCTTGGCTGTGTTCGCTCCAGCGCTGTCCTCGAGACAGTCTCGTCCCTTCACCTGATGAAGGCCACTTGTGTCGTGGCCGAAACGTCGTGAGAATTTTATTGTGTTATTTTATTTTATTAATTTATTATTTTAGTCTCATTCTACGTGACTTTACCGAAAGAACCAAAGAAGATCAATCCTTGCAGTCACGAAAGCTTTAAATCGAAACTATTAGACATTATTATAAAAAATAAATAAAAAGTCCATCCCATGTGTTCGTGATTTTTTGAAATATTTTAAGCAGGAAATTATTTTTTAAATTTAGATTTTTTTTCTGGGGCGGGAGGGACCCCTAGACCCCATGGAAGATTTGGTCCCCCCCCCACCAATGTTGACTCCATGGCTACGGCCTTGGAGTGAAGGCCGTAGCCATGTAAAAGTTGACAGCTCTAGTGACCATCGACATTGGATTCTCCCCCCCCCCCCCCTCCAATCCTCTCTCTTCCCCCACCCCCTCCAAGCCCCGTGCAGTCCAGGGGGTCGGCGACCTGCGGCTACGGGGTCCGCACGGTGGCCCTTTAAAGCCAGTGGCGCTTCACCTGTGGTGCTTCACCTGTGGTGCTTCACCTGTGGTGCTTCACCAGTGGTGCTTCACCTGTAGTGCTTCACCTGTGGTGCTTCACCTGTGGTGCTTCACCTGTGGTGCTTCACCTGTGGTGCTTCACCAGTGGTGCTTCACCAGTGGTGCTTCACCTGTGGTGCTTCACCAGTGGTGCTTCACCTGTGGTGCTTCACCTGTGGCGCTTCACCAGTGGTGCTTCACCAGTGGTGCTTCACCTGTGGTGCTTCACCAGTGGTGCTTCACCTGTGGTGCTTCACCTGTGGTGCTTCACCTGTGGTGCTTCACCAGTGGTGCTTCACCTGTGGTGCTTCACCTGTGGTGCTTCACCAGTGGTGCTTCACCTGTGGTGCTTCACCAGTGGTGCTTCACCAGTGGTGCTTCACCTGTGGTGCTTCACCTGTGGTGCTTCACCAGTGGTGCTTCACCTGTGGTGCTTCACCTGTGGTGCTTCACCTGTGGTGCTTCACCTGTGGCGCTTCACCTGTGGTGCTTCACCAGTGGTGCTTCACCTGTGGTGCTTCACCAGTGGTGCTTCACCTGTGGTGCTTCACCAGTGGTGCTTCACCAGTGGTGCTTCACCAGTGGTGCTTCACCTGTGGCGCTTCACCTGTGGTGCTTCACCTGTGGTGCTTCACCTGTGGTGCTTCACCAGTGGTGCTTCACCTGTGGTGCTTCACCTGTGGTGCTTCACCAGTGGTGCTTCACCTGTGGTGCTTCACCTGTGGTGCTTCACCTGTGGTGCTTCACCTGTGGCGCTTCACCAGTGGTGCTTCACCTGTGGTGCTTCACCAGTGGTGCTTCACCAGTGGTGCTTCACCTGTGGTGCTTCACCAGTGGTGCTTCACCAGTGGTGCTTCACCTGTGGTGCTTCACCTGTGGTGCTTCACCAGTAGTGCTTCACCTGTGGTGCTTCACCTGTGGTGCTTCACCTGTGGTGCTTCACCTGTGGTGCTTCACCAGTGGTGCTTCACCTGTGGTGCTTCACCAGTGGTGCTTCACCTGTGGCGCTTCACCAGTGGTGCTTCACCTGTGGTGCTTCACCAGTGGTGCTTCACCTGTGGTGCTTCACCTGTGGTGCTTCACCTGTGGTGCTTCACCAGTGGTGCTTCACCTGTGGTGCTTCACCTGTGGTGCTTCACCAGTGGTGCTTCACCTGTGGTGCTTCACCAGTGGTGCTTCACCTGTGGTGCTTCACCAGTGGTGCTTCACCTGTGGTGCTTCACCAGTGGTGCTTCACCTGTGGTGCTTCACCTGTGGTGCTTCACCTGTGGTGCTTCACCTGTGGTGCTTCACCTGTGGTGCTTCACCAGTGGTGCTTCACCTGTAGTGCTTCACCTGTGGTGCTTCACCTGTGGTGCTTCACCTGTGGTGCTTCACCAGTGGTGCTTCACCTGTGGTGCTTCACCTGTGGTGCTTCACCTGTGGTGCTTCACCTGTGGCGCTTCACCAGTGGTGCTTCACCTGTGGTGCTTCACCAGTGGTGCTTCACCAGTGGTGCTTCACCTGTGGTGCTTCACCAGTGGTGCTTCACCAGTGGTGCTTCACCTGTGGTGCTTCACCTGTGGTGCTTCACCAGTAGTGCTTCACCTGTGGTGCTTCACCTGTGGTGCTTCACCTGTGGTGCTTCACCTGTGGTGCTTCACCAGTGGTGCTTCACCTGTGGTGCTTCACCAGTGGTGCTTCACCTGTGGCGCTTCACCAGTGGTGCTTCACCTGTGGTGCTTCACCAGTGGTGCTTCACCTGTGGTGCTTCACCTGTGGTGCTTCACCTGTGGTGCTTCACCAGTGGTGCTTCACCTGTGGTGCTTCACCTGTGGTGCTTCACCAGTGGTGCTTCACCTGTGGTGCTTCACCAGTGGTGCTTCACCAGTGGTGCTTCACCTGTGGTGCTTCACCAGTGGTGCTTCACCAGTGGTGCTTCACCTGTGGTGCTTCACCTGTGGTGCTTCACCTGTGGTGCTTCACCAGTGGTGCTTCACCTGTGGTGCTTCACCAGTGGTGCTTCACCAGTGGTGCTTCACCTGTGGTGCTTCACCAGTGGTGCTTCACCAGTGGTGCTTCACCAGTGGTGCTTCACCTGTGGTGCTTCACCAGTGGTGCTTCACCAGTGGTGCTTCACCTGTGGTGCTTCACCTGTGGTGCTTCACCTGTGGTGCTTCACCAGTGGCGCTTCACCTGTGGTGCTTCACCTGTGGTGCTTCACCTGTGGTGCTTCACCTGTGGTGCTTCACCTGTGGCGCTTCACCTGTGGCGCTTCACCTGTGGTGCTTCACCTGTGGTGCTTCACCAGTGGTGCTTCACCTGTGGTGCTTCACCAGTGGTGCTTCACCTGTGGTGCTTCACCTGTGGTGCTTCACCTGTGGTGCTTCACCAGTGGTGCTTCACCTGTGGTGCTTCACCAGTGGTGCTTCACCTGTGGTGCTTCACCAGTGGTGCTTCACCTGTGGTGCTTCACCTGTGGTGCTTCACCTGTGGTGCACGCAGTCCCCTGGGGGTGCGAGATGCCCTTTCTGGGGAGCGCGAGACACGAAGGTGAATCATCGAAACGCAAATTAAGCACGGGCACGTAAGTTACAACTTACTTTGTTTCATCAAAACCCGTGGATTTATTAACATTGTGCATCTTTTTTGGTACGATTCAGAACCAAAGGGGATGCGCAAGGCTGCAAAGTAAAGGTGAAGAACCACTGCTTTAAAGGGACTGCTTCTTCGTGACGATATTTATTAGGGACGACCCACCGTCTCGTATCCGCGACGGTGCATTGTGGCTTTTGAAATATTGAGGGTTGCTTTTTTGTGTTTGTCTATTACACCGAGTGCGACAAAAATGGCTCTTCTTCTTATTTTGGTTGCCGACCCTTGGCTCGTACCAACCTCGTTGCCCGTGCTGTTTGTTGCTGGTCGCTTGATATTCTTGATCTTCGAGCACTGTGTGCTCAGCAAAAAAATATAATGATTATTATTACTATCTAGTGCGTGTGGTTAGCGGTCGTCAAATATGTCTGTTCTTGTACAACAAGTGACATCACTTTGCTTGATTGCACTGTTTTGATGAAGGCCTCCCAGGGCCATGCCGTGTCGCTAATGGGGGCTGTTTGACCATACTTCACCAGGCTGGTCGGTTATCACGCGCCCAACGATGGCATCCGTGCCCCGAGGAATCCAACTCAAGGCATCGACGGCGCGTTGCGCTAACCGCTGCGTCGCCGCTCCACCCCGCGGAGTTGCGTTCCACGTGAATGTAAACAAACTATCCACGTGCACAGCCTTTTGTACATCCACTGCTGGATGAAGGCCGTCCTGCACGCCGCCAATGGCTGTCCAACCATACCTCACCGCGTGCTTCAGTGCGAGTGGGTGAAGCCGCTCGGTAGGAGACTGCACAGAGACCGGCTCAGATTGTCAATCGCCACTGATGTTTGCCGTGGCCGGGAATCGAACTTCGGTCGTCAGGGACATGGGGGGTGGGGGGGGGAGTGCGTCTTATAATCCGTTGCGTGTGTTTGGTGGGGAGCGTTGGCTTAGCGGTTAGCGCTACGCTGTGCTCTGAACCCAGCGACCCGAGTTCGAATCCCGCTCACGGCCAACACCGGTGACAATTATTTGAACCGGTCCTGGCGCTCCCCTAGGTCGACCCGGCCTCAAAATGAGTACCCGGTTCGATGTGCAGACATCGCCACTGGGGAGATAAAGGCGGCCGAGCGTGGTGCTGGCCACCCACCCACCCCCTCGTGTGCCGTTCCAGCTTTCATAGGGTGCCCGCTAACAGCACTTGCCTCAACAGTCTGTCAAGGCTACACGGGGGATCTTTGTTTTGATTCGTATTTATTTCTGACACAAATCGCGGCTTGATGATTGATGCTCAAAAAGCCCGCTTTGTCAATCCACTGCTGGACGAGGGCCTCCCCACGCCCTTCGCGCAGGCTGCGAGGGATATTTGACCATACCTCACCACGCCGGTCAGTGCGGATTGGTGACGGGGTGGGTTTTCCACTTCACTGCCCTCCACTACCGCCCACGACGCCTGCCACTCACGCGTTGTGTTTTTTTTGCGGGTGGTGGCGGTCGCCCATCCAGGTACCTATCCAGGCTCAACGTCTGCTTAGCTTGCGATAATCTAACGGGGCTGCGTGAGTGATGTGGTCGTGCGCCAAAGAAAAGTGATGTTGCAAACACAAAGAATGCCGCGATAAATCAACAGCGGTACGCTGCTGCTGCTGCTGGTGATGATGATGCGGAATAAACACTTGGCTGAAAACATCTCGTTATCACATAGAGGACTGCAGAACTTGGGCAACTTTTAGTAGCGCCACCGGCTCACTGCCTGGCTGCTACTACCTTATACGGCTTAGTCTGTGGTTCCTCAGTGATGGTGAGATGCAATTGGAATGAACGACGTAATCATATTTCTGTGACTAAGCTAATAAAAAAAAACATGACGATGACTGGAAATCGGCCTGAACGGGTGCGTGATAACGCGCGTCTCTCTCTCTCTCCCTACCATTGTGTGCCTCTTTCTCTCTCTCGCTCTCTCGCTCTCTGGACATGCAGGGCTCGCTAATGAGCGATGACGACCCGAGCTCAACACTCACTCGTCTCAAGCACAGCACTTCGGGCCAGACGGGGTGGCACGGGGTCACGGGAGCGAGAGGGAGCGCACGGAGAGAGAGAGAGGGGGTGGGGGGGGAGGGGATATTTTTACGTATTTCACCTTTATTTAACCAGGTGAAAAAAACCCTTGAGGTTTAAAAACCTCTTTTGCGAGGGGGGCCTGGCAAGAAGTCAGCAAAAATAAATCACCACACACATACACATAGCCGTAACAGACTGTAGGGGTAAGTGCTGATAGCGAGCACCTATGAAGGCCTGAACGGTACACGAGGGGGTGGGTAGCCAGCACCACGCCCGACCGCCTTTGTCTCCCCAGTGGCGATGTTTACCCACCACACCAGGTACTCATTTGAGGCTGATTCGACCTAGGGGAGGCCCGGGACCGGTTCAGATAATCGTCACTGGTGTTGGCTCGCCGGGTTCATAGCGCAGTGCGCTAACCGCTGCATTACCGCTCCCCACACATACATACACACACGCACACACAATACGAAATAGTACAATACAAAAACATTAAAAACAATTCCAATGGTCAATGACATTTTCTTCTATCAGAGCTTTGAAATCAGACAGCGAAACCCTCTTCTCCAGTTTAAAAAAAAATCGTTTGTAATTCATGCCAGGACCAAGGAACGTGATATGGAAAAATGATGGTTTCCCCATTTTAGCGCTTGCCCTAAGAACTGTTCAAGAGAGGCACGAACTGAGAGCGAAGGACGGGGGGTGGGGGGAAGGAACAGGGAGAAGATCAGCTGTCCTCTCACGCACACTCGTCGCGTTTAACGGGATCCCACCGTGTATGCGGGACGGGCGCTTGCCACTGACATTTCGCAATCGAGCGGCAATTGTGGTTTAACCTGCCGGCGAACTCCCGACGAGACGCCGGATATATCGCAAACCGGCCGATGGGGGGGGGGGGGGGTTGTTGCTCGCGTAGACATTAATGCTGCTCGATAATATTGTTCTGGAGAGGCGATTGTTGGGAGGTCACGGAAAATGAAGTCTTGGTTTTACTTGCTCTTCGGCACGCACAAATATAGATGCGCTTGCTTGTTGCGTTTCGTTTGTTGTCTTCCCCCCCCCCCCGCACCTCCGATTAGCAAGGTTGGCTACGTACGGTGCGAAGTAAGTGCAGCACGCACACACACACATCCCCCAAAGCGCTGCTTTAAAACACCACGAGCACGTGCACAGCCCTTTTTGTAAAGCCACTGCTGGTTGAACCCCATCCATCCGATGTCATGCGGATTTTTAAATATATTTATTTGACCATACTTCACCACTCTGGTTGTAAGAGTAGGTGAAATCGGGGTGCCTATGACCGGTTCAGAGATAAAAAATATATATATCATTCGCCATTGATGTTGATTTATAGCGCAAATAAAGACGATTCACTGACGACATGCAAGGCGACGTTTCGGGCAATGGCCCTTTACATTAAACGAAACTATTTTTTATTTTACCTGGTAAGGCCCACAAAGGATAGCTCGTCGAAGTGCCGTATCGCGTGGAAATGTTTAGCAGCCAAATCGTCTAAATGCGTGTCGATTATAAATGTGGAGGGGGAAAGGCGGAGGATCCAGAGAAAAACAAATCCACGCGACCACGAAGAGAGAACACACAAACTCCAAATATACAGCAGCAGCAGGCGTCAGGGTCGGGATTGAACTCACGACCTCATGCATACCAGGCGAGGGAGTTAACATCTTCGCCACGGCGGCGAGAGTCATAGACGAATGTGTTGAGGGTTTTTGTTGTTGTTTGTGCACCGCTACCAACGAAATAATTAGCTGACGAAATGGGCAATTGTATCAACCAAAACCTGACAGGAAATGAAAGGACGTAATTAATACGTAAAGTCTTCCAAGTGTGGTTCCGGATCAATCTGATTTCATAAAACCAAACAGGCGTTCGTCAAACAGCAGCGGGGTCTGTCGCAGGGACTCGACTGACGAATGACAGCAGCGGCGGACTTCACAGCGAGCAATATGAAAAGATGAACTCCGTCAAATTACCGGAATTTTACGCGACTGGGGTAACCAATCAATCAATCAATCCGAAATCGGTGCCACACTCCGCGATGTCGAAACGCGGCGAGGGCGATTTGCGCTGAAACCCTGAACGTTCGCGGTACGCACCGTAGCGGTGCATCCTCGTGAGTACAGCTCGTCGAGATGAGTCGATGGCCGCATCGCCGACCATCAACAGACTAAAAGTGACTGCATCGCGGACATTGTGCGAGAGCCGGGATACTTTGGAACCCCGGGGTACCATCCATAAGGTTCATATACCCAGGGCAGCTTTTGCACGCGGGCCGAGATAAAAAAAAAATGTTCAGCGTTCGGCAACCGAGATAACACAAAGAGACTTTTTTTTTTAAATCGGTACAACCCCCCCCCCCTCAACATATGAAGGACCGCAAGGCTTGTTGATACGAGACTGTGATGGTCCTGAATAAATAACGTCACGAAGCAGCCGCACGCGGCTTTGGAGCCGCAAGTTTTGCCGACTCCTAAACACGACGAATATATATACACACACACACAGTGGCGAATGACATCCAAATTGTAGGAGTCCTCTTAGAAAGCTGAACTTCGTGAAATGACAACGAACGACGCGGCGGTGAGTTTGCGAGAGAAGACGACGTTTTAGCCGGCGGCAATTATCTCCTGCGACCCATAAATCACGCGAAGCACGCACGGACGCACGGACGGACACCTTCGACATCAGGACAAGAACGTTCGCATTGGAAGTGCGCAAGGAAGCGTGAAGATGCGCACGGCGCATGGCGTCTAATAATTACCACCGAGAGGGAGAGCCCAAGAGCAACGCATTCCGAGTTAGAGAACGCAACGAAGTTTCCATTGAAAGCTTTCGTGACCGCAAGGATTCAGCTTCTTTGGTTCTTTCGGTGAAGTCACCACCACGTAGAATGAGAATAAAATAATAAATTGATAAAATAAAATAACACAATAAAATTCTCACGACGTTTTCGGCCAAGCTTGTGTTTCGGCCACAACACAAGCTTGTGTTTCGGCCGAAACGTCGTGAGAATTTTATTGTGTTATTTTATTTTATCAATTTATTATTTTATTCTCATTCTACGTGGTGGTGACTTTACCGATAGAACCAAGGAAGACGCAACGCAGGTTAAGAGCCATCGTCCGCGTTGCGCCTGTTCAGCGGGCTCAGAAGACGTCGCTACGGGGAGGCGAACCACCGCGGAGTGGACGGTAGAGCCATCACGAAGGGAACGTCACCGGGAGTACGTCGGCCCCGTCCGTCGCGGAGACGGAGCGATGGAATCGGGCTCGCGTTGTGCGTGATGCGGTGCATGATCAGGGGGTCGGCATCCAGCGGTCCCGTTGCCGCAAGCGGCTCTTTAAGGGACTCCTTCGTGAGAGTTATTTATTAAGGACCACCGCCTCGTGTTCCACACCGATTGTGGTGGCTCTTGAAATATTTATTTTAAGTTTGTTACCGAATTTGAAAAAAATGCCTCTTCTCGTGATGTTGGTTGCCGATCCCTGGTTGTGATCAAATCACCCCGGTGGGGAAGGGAGGAGAAGGGGGGGGGGCAGGAGGGGTGGGGGGGACCCTCATCCAGCAGTGGATTCCCAACAGGGCTGCTGAGCGCCTTGCCGAGTGCTGTCCGTGACTCGGCGGTGTGGAGGAAGCCCAGGCTCAACTCGCGCGTAACGTTCTCTCTCGCTCTCCGTTCTCCGAATCGGCCTCTCTCTCTCTCTCTGTCGCCTTGGCTCTGGCTCCCCCCTGGCCCTGTGATAAATTATTTTGTGCGATGTACGACCCCTTGGGTACCTAAGTCGAGAGGCGCGTTATAAATGTAATTCGTTGTTATTATTAATATGATGACTGTATGATTGGCGAAACATCTCAGAGCACGGTTGTTGTTGTTGGGGGGGGGGGGGTTTGTTCGCCTAGGGGACCCCCCATGGCAGCTTGTGTCCCTGAACTCACTCTCGTATCGTATAAGATCAAAGGTAGCAGCAGCAGCAGCTTCGTGGCATCACGCCACGTGCTCGCGGCCCCGTCTCAAGCCAACAATAACAGAGGCGCTGTCGAGCCATAGAATTGAGTCCGTGCAACGTGGTCGTGCGAAGTGGGGAATAGGATCGACGTTTTCCCTAGGGGTTGTTGACCCTTATGCGCTGCGTTATGCTCATGCGCGCACGGGTCACTCCGTATTTCAACGGACTCGTGCTGTCATGTTTGGGTGAACGATCAGATGGACGATTGTCAGAGTCGTTAACGGCAACGAGGAGATGATACGCGGATAGGCTGCGCCCGGAGTGGTAATAAATAAAATAAAAACATCTTTCTCGTCATCGGGGTTGGTCTCCAACGCGAGTGGGCCGCGGTCGCTGCTCTGAGCGAGAGTTCCTGGTGGGTTCATCGCATCGCGACACGGCGCTGACAGCACAATCGGAATAAAATTTGCCAAGAATACATTTTTAGTCTAACTCCGAGCCCTCCCGAACGTCCTTTGGACGTGTCCGTCCAATTGCCCGCCCGTTCGTCCCTCCCTCCCTCTAGTCAGCCAGCCAGCAAAACTTTGAATATGTATTTAGTATGATGATGTAGTGCGCAAGGGTGCATGCAGAGATGCATTCTTGAACTGTCCCTCAATCCCTCCAGTCAGCCAGCCAGCCAGCCAGCCAGCAAAACTTTGAAAATGCATTTCGTATGATGATGGAGTGCGCAAGTTTGCATGCAGAGATGCATTCTTGGCAATTACATCGAGAGGACGCAAAGCGGAGGACGTCCTACGCGCGAACACACCCAGGTGAATGTTGTCATTCCATTCTGATAGGATAGCGAAGACGTGGCTTGGTGCAAGGACGCGCGTCACGGCTGTAGAAGGGACGCTGATGATGCTGCGGTGGTCAGGAATATTGTTTAATTAAATAATAAAAGCTACAACGGAGAGGAGGAGGGCCATGGAGGAGATGGAGTGACCGTTCGTGCGCGGGTAGTGTCGAACCGTCACTCCAATGTTAGCTGGCTCATCGCTCGGGAAACTGGCGATGCAAGGTGGTTCATTTTCGGGTGGCATAATTACTGTACTCGAATATCGTTTCACCTATGAATATCGATGGGGGGTTTTTTTATGAAGCTCGCGAATCGCGCGTGCTAAAAATCGATGCCTCTTTCGATTGGTATCAACCGCACATTAATGCAAGGGGTTAACGTCATCTTTGCAGCCGCTAGAGGCCGCTACCATCCACCGCGATGTTGAAAAACGGCCAAATTCGGTTACCCAATCGTGAGCCTGAATCGTAACCCTAATTCGCGACGATTCGTCAAATGCATTCCACGTTGGCTCGCAAATGCACAGACGAGGATCAATATTGCAACACAAGCAGCCTGACAATGCGCTACATTTCCCAACAATAAATGACTCGAAAAATGTTGTATCAGTTCGATAGAAAGTATGGGGAAAGTCAATTGAGAAACGGTGGCAAGATGTTAACTACCTCGTCTGGTATACAGGAGGTCGTGGCTTGCTGTATATTTGGAGTTCGCATGTTCTTACCCGTAATGGTGTGGACGATCAACGTGCGTTTAGATTATTTGGCCGCTCTACATTTCCACACGACGATAAGCCACTTCGTTGAGCTACACAGCCCAGGGTCTAACCTGGTAAAATAAACACAAAATTGTTTAGTTTTAGAGTTTGATTAAAACACGTGTTCCATTCGCGGAGTTTCTGTACCCCCCCCCGCACCCACCCACCACCCCTTACATCGCGGGTTGTGCAATGTACCGGGCTCCTATTGAAATAAAAACAAATTTCAAACATAAAACCGCAACGTGTTCCGGACGGCGATGCTTTCTCCGGGTGAGAAAAGCCACCCCCGGCTGTGTTGTTTGAAAGACAGGGGAGGAGAACTCCACTGCAGTGTCCGAACGAAAAGGGTGCCATTTAGAATGGGGCATTCAACACATAACGGAGACGTTTCCGGCAATAGCCATTCCTCACGTCACCTCCGATTAGCGCGGCTGGATACGTACGGTGCTAAAGAAGTTCAACATATACACATGCACGTACATGGATGGTGTGTGTGTCATAGGGCAGCGGCGGTGCAACGGTGAGCGTGCTGCGCTACCAAACCAGCGACCCTGAGTTCGATTCCCGGCCACGGCTATCATCAGTGGCGAGTGGCATCTCAACTGGTGCTGGGAAGACGACTCCCCCCCCCACCCCGCCAGGAGCGGGCGAAAAGGCGTGGGGAGGCCATTATCTTTGGTTCTTTCGGTTATGTCACGTAAATTGAAAAATAATTATACAAAATAAAGTGAATAAAAATAATAAAAGTTTTTAAAAAACCCCCACGACGTTTCGATCGCAACACAAGCGGTCGTCATCAGGAAAAGGTGGGGGGGGGAAGGTGGGGGGGAGGCGTGAGGAGGCCTCCATCCAGCAGTGGTGAGACCATCGATGGAGTACGCAAATCAAGTGATTGCACCGTGATTGGTGTGAATGTTACTCTGTGTTGACTTAAACGCCAGGGTCTCAACGCTTACACAAGCAATGGCAGGGGGGAATGCTCATTTCCGTTGGTGGCCCTGAGTCAGTGGGTGGAAATTCCACATTGCGATGGCGGGTGGATACGCGTCGTCTGACCGCGAGGAAGCACAATTTGAAACGTTAACTTGAGTGAGGGCTCCAGTCAGAACGCACGCCCAGCTGGCTGCGGTTGTGTGCCGCGTGTCGTCGTCAGGTGATGAGGTGCGGTCGGACGACCTCCGCGACCGACAAAGCGTGGGCCTTCATTGCTGCGGGTGGATGGCTGTAAAGTGATTGTTTTAATACTGCAGTTGCGTTAAATAAAAATACACATGCAAGTGACATGGGTGTGCACTTAACTCAGAACACGTGTGGATGTGCTCTCTGGTATTTCGAAGGATGGGTCTTGGAGTGGGGATGCTGCTGCAGCGGTGAAAACGTTCTTAGCAACGCCGGAGGGTCGCTGGTTCGATCAAAACTCCGGGCGCGGAAACTGAAGCAATGTACAGATTTATTAAATTTCCCCCCCCCGCCCACCTCCACCGAGAAATATAAACAGATACAGCACAGTCCATTGTATGTATGTCAAAACGTCTTTCGCCAACCGTGCTAATCGGATTGGCAAGGTCACGCGTGTGGTGGGGTCAAATGTGGGTAACTTGTACCGAAATTATTGGATTGTTTAAAAAAAAAATCTCTTTTTGTATAGATATATGTGGAGTGACAGAGATGTGAACGAGTCACGCTGTCACGTTTTGGGTTAACGATCGGACAGAAGATGATTGTCAGAGTCGTTAAAGGGACGAGGAGATGATACGCGATACGCCGGGGTGGTGATACAAAAAAAAATCCATCCTTCTCGTGATCGGTGGTTGATCTCGAACCCCGAAGGGGCCGCGACCACTGCTCTCTTTCGTCGTTCAGACGCTGACGATCGTTTAGACGCGGAGCGACCGTGAGCCAGCGGTTGCCGCGAACCGCTCGCAACTGGGCACGCACGAGCGATGTCAGTTGCACGCAAGAGGCGGCAGGCCACTGCGTGCCCGGCGTCAGGGCCCATATTTTCCAAATTCGAAAATTACCCTGCATATGGCTCCATTGGCATTATACATCGCTATCATCGCCCCCCCCCCCCCCCCACACACACACACTATTGGCAGACTTGTGCCCGTTTTCAGGCCCGGTGCTGAGTCACCATTATGTCGCACAGGGACATCTGCCACTGGGGGTGCCCCTTTCAAATGTGTTGAGATGACACGCGTGATGAAAGTCGCTCTTAGACGCCCCGGTGTGTACGAGGGCGCTCTATCAGAAACACAACAACGCAGTAATTCAACGCATTCATGGATAACACTGTGCATGGCTTTTAACGTGATAAACATATATTACAGGCGACGTTTCGGGCAAAAAAGCCCTTCTTCATAGCACGTAAATGCTATTAATTGTGCTCGGTGCGCCACTGCCAACGCAGCAACATCGCCAAATAAATGACATCAACGACAAATAATTATCGTTCCCACATTTGTAAACAAACTCCAATGTGACTGCGACATCGCAAAACGCTAAAACGGCGACTTAATCCATCGAATCGCGAGCCGCGAGGAGCGCGGCGCTACGTTGGCTATCGGTAGACGGAGGAGGAAAATCGTGGCAGAATTGACAAACGCTCATCACGGCGCCTTGTACAAATGTCAACCGAAAAGTGCGCGGTGCTGCACGCTTCTGCTCGAGCCAGTAAGATTAACATCATAAAGTACACAAAGACAAACTTCCCCTTCCCACCCCACTACGGCCTTTGGCGGACTCTCCGAGGCAAGTGCTGTTCGCGAGCAGCACCTATGAAGGCCGGCACGGCGCACGAGGGGGTGGGTGGCCAACACCGCGCAGGGGGCCGCCTTTGTCTCCCGAGTGGCGATGTTGACACACCGCACCAGGGTATGACCGTGAGCGAGAATCTTACTCGTGTCGCCCGGGGGTATCGCAGCGCAGCGCGCTAACTATAGCGCCACCGCTCCCTGCACCCACCCACCCACCCACGCCGTCGGTGCCGAGTCTCGCGTCTCTCTCCCTGCGCGAGGCTTGCGGGGTTTGTTTTCCTTACTTGGCGACCGCATCCACGCGAGGCGCGCACATCGCAGGAGGAAGAGGCGGGCGAAATGGAATAATTTGTTACAATCAGCGCGACCCGCTCAGCGCTCTATTCAAACAGGAAGCGGTGTCTACACCGCTTCCTCATTTACATTCCTCCTACACGCTTCAAAAAGCCCGACTTGCTCTCTTTAACTCTCTCTCTCATATATATATAAAATATATATATATGTATTATATATAAATAAATGTGTGTGTATATATGTGGGGCGCGGTAGTGTGGCGGTTAGCGCGCTGCGCTGCGCTACGAACCCGCCGTCCCGAGTTCGATTCCCGCTCACGGCCAACAACCATGGACCATTATCTGAACCGTTCCTGGGCCTCCTCCCCTAGATCGACTCAGCCTCAAATGAGTGCCCGGTGCGGTGTGTAAACATCGCCACCAGGGAGACAAAGGCGGCCGGGCGTGGTGCTGGCCACTCACTCCATCGCGTGCCGTTCCGGCCTTCAGATGTGCTACTCGCTCACAGCACTTGCCCCAACAGTCTGTTAAGACTATACGGGGGATCTGTATTCATAGTTTCGTTAGTAACATGATTGTGTTTCGTTTCGCGCTCCAGGACAGTCTGCTGCAGACCTGTTTATCATTTGTTCAATGCCAGGCGTAAACTCGTGTTATTTATTTGTCATGCTCATCAGTTAAAAGGTAACTGATGAGCATGACAAAAGGTGCAGTCCTGAGATTGCGTGCTCAATCCACTGCTGGCGGAAGGGCCTCCTCCTGCTCGAGAGAGAGCCCTAGACATCGAGGCCCCATCCTCCCGAGGGTATTCTACTCATTCACGCTGGAGTTACCCACACTTTACCCCCACCGCACGCGACCTGCCGACAGACGAACTTCGTCTCTAAGATGAAGGCACTTTGTAAGCCCACTGGCGGCCTTTGTGTCTCGAGAGACAATTCTCTTTGCGTCTTACGAGGTCAGCTGTAGGTTTTTCAGCGCCAAGAATGACTTAGTAGGCCAATCCTTGAGTGACAATCCTTGCCACGGCAATTGCTGAAGTGAATGCGGTGGCAGCTCCAGAGGCGTTTGTTGCTTTTTCTTTACGTCGCTCCCTCTTGGTCTGCCAAGCGGTGTGTCTCTTTTCTCCTCGCCTCTCCCGAGGCCTGTTTTCACAGCCTGCTGCCAGCCGAGTCGGTCGCCGGCAGCTTTCTCCCAGTCATTTGGGTTGATGGCGCAGCTCTTCGTGTCCCGTTTACAGACATCTTTGAAGCGCAGGACCGGGCGACCAGTGGCCCGTGTGCCTGATGCCAGCTCGCCGTACAAGACATCCCTGGGTATTCTGCCATCCTGCATGCGGCGCACGTGTCCAAGCCATCTCAGGCGCCTATGACTGAGTAGAGAGCACATGATGGGAATGTTGGCCAAGTTGACGACTAAAGTGTTGGGAACGCGATCTTGCCGTCTGATACCGAGGATGCGCCTGAGACATCGGAGGTGGAATGTGTTTAGTCGATGTTCTTGATGGGCGTATGTTGTCCAGGACTCTGATCCATAGAGGAGGGTGCTACTAAGGACGCAGGCCCGGTACACTTGTACTTTGGTGTTGAGCGTTAGGGATTTGTTCTCCCACACTCTTTTAGTCAACCTGAACATAGCTGTAGACGCCTTCCCAATGCGCTTGTCAATCTCTGTGACGAGGGACAAATTGCAGGTGATGGTGGAACCCAAGTAGGTGAAGTCCTGAACGACTTCCAGGGTGTAGCTGCCAATGTTTATGGAAGGGGTGTCTCTGGCATCCTGGCCCATGACATTGGTCTTTTTCAGACTGATTGTCAGGCCAAAGTTGTTGCAGGCATTGGCAAGGTGGTCGATGAGTGTCTGCAAACCTTGTTCTGTGTGAGCTGTCACCGCAGCATCATCAGCAAATAGGAGTTCTCTGATGAGGACTTTGCGGACTTTGGTTTTGGATCTGAGACGGCCAAGGTTGAAGAGTGTGCCATCAGATCTTGTATGAAGAAAGACTCCCCCTCTTCTGCTGTCCCAAAGGCATGTGTGAGCATAAGTGAGAAAAAGATGCCAAACAGCGTTGGGGCAAGCACGCACCCCGCCTGCTTTACACCACTGAGTATGGGAAATTCCTCTGAGGTGGTGCCGCCGTGCTGTATTGTTCCTTTCATGTTGTCATGGAAAGAGGAGATGACTGCCAGCAGCTTCGGTGGACAGCCGATCACTTTGAGGACTTTGAAGAGGCCTCCCCTACTGATGAGGTCAAAGGCTTTTGTAAGATCAGTGAATGCCAAGTACAGGGGCATTCTCTGTTCTCGACATCCATATATACAGACACGATTTCAACCGAGAGGATGGGTACAAACTCAGCAATCATTGGAAGGGCGTCATCAACCAGTTTAAGTCATAACTGGCTGCGATGTTCCCATCCTGCCACCTTCCGATGTTAGTTTTTATTTTCCCCGTGGCTTCGGCTCTCCGATTTTACATTAACAGGTTAAATGTCTCACACCAACATCGCCACCTCCGCGCGCCGACCTCGACGTGGCGTTGGCTCTGTGATCTCACATCAACAAGCTAATCTCTCACATTAACATAGCCACCTCCGCGCGCTCACCGTGGAGGCCGCTCATCACTAGCCCTGCCCACTTCGTTTATGACCCTTGGGCTACGCCCATTTTAAACCTTTAAAAACAGCCTGCCTTAATCAGCTTTCCCCCTCTTTTTTTCCTCCCGATGATGATCGCTTGTGTTGTGATCGAAACGTCGTAGTTTTTTTATTTAATTTGTATTAATTTGAACCTATCTACGTGACTTTACCGAAAGACCCAAAGAATGTGATGAAACCAATTACATCGCTAGGCGGACAGAGACGCGAGGCGTGGAGGTGGTGGGGGGGGAGCGGCTCCGGTTTAACAGCCTGCCGAAATGTGCCGATTATAATTATCTCGTAAGATTTTTGGAAGCTATCAGAATCAGAATATTGATTCATACTGGAGAAATCCGATGAGCTATGAAGCTCCTTTTTTCACATTTGTCCAGCAGTTTTCACTGATGTTCCAGTAGAAGCTAAAGCCAGGGTTGATCCTGGACGTATCTCGGATGGGTGGCCACCACGCATTCGCAGGTGTTACAGGCTGCGCGCCTACGTGATCGGCAGCACAGGGTAGTACAGAAACATTTACCGTTCTGTTGTACTGCACGTATATGCTACCCACGGTTACTCTCTTCGCCTTCACCAACCCTCATCGATCCCTCATCTGGTGACGGTCGAGCGACCTCCACGGCCCGCCTTCCTCATCATCCAGCAGTGGATTGAGAATGGGCGATTCGTGCGCTGATAAGCAGCGATTACTTCGATTGACATCGACGACGAAGCTTCCCAATACTCATATTGATTATTGAAATTAATCTCGACCCTGTGCGAGTGAGATGAGAGGGGAAGAGGTTAGGAGAGTGCGTGGAGAGAAGTAGAGTGAGATGAGAGGTAGGAGAGTGCGTGGAGGGGAGTGGAGTGAGATGAGAGGGGAGAGGTAGGAGAGTGCGTGGAGGGGAGTAGAGTGAGATGAGAGGGGAGAGGCAGGAGAGTGCGTGTAGGGGAGTGGAGTGAGATGAGAGGGGAGAGGTATGAGAGTGTGTGGAGGGGAGTGGAGTGAGATGAGAGGGGAGAGGTAGGGGAGTGCGTGGAGGGGAGTAGAGTGAGATGAGAGGTAGGAGAGTGCGTGGAGGGGAGTGGAGTGAGATGAGAGGGGAGAGGTAGGAGAGTGAATGGAGGGGAGTAGAGTGAGATGAGAGGGGAGAGGCAGGAGAGTGCGTGGAGGGGAGTGGAGTGAGATGAGAGGGGAGAGGTATGAGAGTGCGTGTAGGGGAGTGGAGTGAGATGAGAGGGGAGAGGTAGGTGAGTGCGTGGAGGGGAGTGGAGTGAGATGAGAGGGGAGAGGTATGAGAGTGTGTGGAGGGGAGTGGAGTGAGATGAGAGGGGAGAGGTAGGGGAGTGTGTGGAGGGGAGTAGAGTGAGATGAGAGGTAGGAGAGTGCGTGGAGGGGAGTGGAGTGAGATGAGAGGGGAGAGGTAGGGGAGTGTGTGGAGGGGAGTGGAGTGAGATGAGAGGGGAGAGGTAGGGGAGTGTGTGGAGGGGAGTAGAGTGAGATGAGAGGGGAGAGGTAGGAGAGTGCGTGGAGGGGAGTAGAGTGAGATTAGAGGTAGGTGAGTGCGTGGAGGGGAGTGGAGTGAGATGAGAGGGATAGGTATGGCCGTATGAGCGTCGTTGTGGAGAATACAAATAACAACAAATGACAGCTCATCTAAGTGGCTTATCATATGAAAATGTAGAGCAGCCAACTATTCTAAACGCACTTAGCTAAATGTGGAAGGAAAACCCGGAGAGAAAAATTCACGCGACCACGGGGAGAACATGCAAACTCCAAATATACAGGCGTCAGGGTTGGGATTGAACCCACGTTCTCCTGCATATCAGGCGAGGTAGTTAACATCTCGCTCACTGTCATTCATTTCTCAACCCTTGTTACGCCCCTGCCCACTACATCATTTCATTCTGTGTCACCGTTTTCTAAGCGATGTCAATTAAGCTCCTTTGTGTGAATGCGCTCTATAATAATACAAAATATAGATATGGATATTAGATTATCCGAACCGGTCCTGGGCGCCCACGGGGGAGAGAGACACCACACACTCCAAATGTACAGCAGCAGGCGTTACGGTTGTGATCGAACCAACGACCTCCTGCATACCAGGCGAGGTAGTTAACATCTAATAAGCGGACGCTACGTTTCCACCGCCGCGTCAATGTCCAACTGAATGGTAAATGCTACGATTGCAGGGGGGGGGGGGGGGCGGGGAGGGGTTGGTGATGGGCGGTGTCCAGTGATGATCCCTGCACTCGAGGCGATTCGTAGGGGGAGAGGTGATGATTGGAGGAAGGTGCAGGGGCTGGTCGCGGGGAAGCGGGGAGGGCAGGCACGGGGGGGGTAGGGCGAGGGAGGAGGGGAGAGGAGGGGGAGGAGATGATGGGAGGTGTTGAGATCCCCGCGGGTGGTGAGAGTGGGAGCGAGGTGGGGGGGGTTAAGGTGCGCGGTTTAGAGCGAGCGAGGGGAGAGGGAGGAAGAGGCGCTCACGATGATGATGGTAGGTGGGGCTATCGTGAGAGAGAGAGAGGAGGAGATTACAGGAGGAGATGGATGTGAGAGTCGGAGGTGAGTAGAGCGAGGGAGGTGGGGGAGAAGGGGATGATGCTGACGAGAAGTGTTGAGAACGTCGACGGGGTGGGAGGGAGGGGAGATGGATGTGGGGGGGGGGAGGAAGAGGAGGAGATGGTGGTGATGGGAGGTGTTGAGGGCCCCGTGGGTGGGAGAGAGGGCGGGGAGGGGGAGGAGATGGATTGGGGGGAGATGGGGGGGGAGATGGGGGGGGGGGGTGCCCACTGAAGCGTGTCCGTGAAATCGCGTGGACGCGGCGAGGGGAAGCCGCGCAGCCAGGCAGTCTACGCTCAACTCCCCAGCCGCGGCGCGCAGGGGCCCCGGGCACGGCCCGCACGCACGCACGCTCACACACACATACATACACACATACACACATACATACACACATACATACATACACACATACACACACTCATACACACACACTCACACATACACACACTCACACATACACGCTCACACACACATACACATACATACACACATACACACACTCACACATACACACACTCACACATACACACACATACACACACTCACACATACACACACATACATACACACATACACACACACTCACTCATACACACACTCACACATACACACACATATACACACATACATACACACATACACACACTCACACATACATACATACACACACTCACTCACACATACACACATACACACACTCACTCACACATCCACACACATACACACACTCACACATACACACACATACACACACACATACATACACACATACACACACCCATACACACACATACACACACTCACACATACATACACACACATACATACACACATACACACACATACACACACTCACTCACACATACATACACACACTCATACACACATACATACACACATACACACATACATACACACACATACACACATACATACACACATACACACACATACACACATACATACACACATATATACACACACTCACTCACACTTACACACACTCACACACATACACACACTCACTCATACACACACACATACATACACACATACACACACGTACACACATACACACACATACACACACTCACTCATACACACACATACACGCATACACACACACATACACACATACATACACACATACACACACATACACACATACATACACACACATACCCACACTCACTCACACATACACACACTCACACACATACATACACACACTCACTCATACACATACACACACACATACACACACTCATACACACACACATAAACACACATACATACACACATACGCCACATACACACAACAACAACAACAACCGTCATTCACCACTAAGTGGCGGTAACGTCACCACGACGCTTGTGCCAGGCTATGTGCACCGTGAGGCCACGTGAAGTGTCGAACGCCCGCTGGCAGGTCACGGGGCAGACCCAGGTGCCATGGGTCGACTGACTGAGATGACTGGCTGATGCACCACCTGTGCCCCCTACTGTGCCAACCTGCTGTGCTTTAGTCACCCGGCGCTCCGCTCGTTGTTGTGAGCGTCGCTCCTCCGCCCTCCGTTGTTGTTAGAGGGCGACTACCTCCAACTGCCCAGTAGCGTCCTTCACGAGCCTCCTCCACAGAGGCCGATCTTGACACCGCTGGTACCAGTCATCGGCAAGTCCACTCAGCTCCACGTCCTCCTGTACCACGTCACTCCATCTCTTCTCTAGCCCGTGCCGCGCCCGTTTAGCCCCTTCGATCCGGCCGAACAAAAGCTGTTTCGGCATGCGGTGGCTGGGCATGCGGTGGCTGGGCATGCAGTGGCTGGGCATGCGGTGGCTGGGCATGCGGTGACTGGTCATGCGGTGACTGGGCATGCAGTGGCTGGGCATGCGGTGGCTGGGCATGCGGGCTACATGACCTTTTCACGGGGGCAGTCTTCTGCCCCGAGTAGAGGACTGTCCACCCCTCATGGTGGCAGGAGCCAGAGCCGGTCCACCGGACCTCCTGATTACCACAGAGATCCAGGCGGTACTGGTCCAGCTCCCGACAGAGGAGTGGCAGCCTCTCCTCCACAGTGAGCGTTCGAACATTCCACGTGGCCACACGTAGTGTTTTTTTGTTGTTTCTGGAGGAGCCCCGAGGGTAAGGATTCAGTCTCCTGACTCCGCCAAATGGGGTTTGGTCAGGAGACATCATAGACGCATGTACCCCCGGGGCCTCCGGGACAAGCTTATTAATAAAAAATTTCCGTCGTGGTGTATCGGTCATTAATTGAAGGTGGAGGGGTTACCAGCCCCTCGCACCCGTCCAGAGCCCCCTTTTGGCCAATGGCGGAGCGAGGATTTTCAGGTAGGGGAGCAACCCCTCCAGCAATGAAAAATGATAGAGGAGTTGTTAGTAGTAAGGACTTGTCCCTTGCTTTTTATTCGACGCGTGTGCGGCGATGGCGCAGCCATCGATCGAGGTGTCGAATTCGAACCGCGTTGTGTGATCGGCATCGCGCTCGCTGAAGGTGCTGATGCCTTCAGGGAAGTCGTGGACTCTGTATACGCAATTGCGCAAAATTCTGTGATGTCACCTATAACTGCTTTGCCGTTACTTATTGCCAATTATGGACTCAGACTATTGTCCTATCATCTCATAGAGTCCCTGGCACGTAATAATATGCTACACAGTGGCCGTGTGGGTCGCAAAATGCCGATTTATTACTAATAAACCCCAATGACCCGATCGAAATTAAGGAATTCGATCGGATCATTGGAGGGGGGGCACGTGCCACCCCCCCCCCTCCCCACTGGCTCCGCTAGTGCTTTTGGCCGCTGTGGTGGTCACAAACGCCATGAGGGGAAAGGCAAATTGGAATTGGCCCTCCCCCCACAGCACTGCCCACGACAGCGTTGCCCGTCCGGCACCACGAGAAGGTCTGGGGTTGTTTTGCTGTTAGCGAGCAGCACCTATAAAGGCCGGCACGGCACACGAGGGGGTGGGTGGCCAACACCACGCCCAGCCGCCTTTGTCTCCCTATTGGCGATGTTTACACATCGCACCAGGTACTCATTTGAGGCTGAGTCGACCTAGGGGAGGCCCAGGACCGGTTCAGATAATCGTCACTGGCCGTGAGAGGCAGTCGAACTAGGGACGCTGGGTTCGTAGCGCAGTGCGCTAACACACACACATATACACACACACATACAGCCATACACACCACACATAGGCAAACACATAATATACATACATATACGTACATACACAAACACATAATACACACATGCATACACCAGCACTCGCGCACACACACACAGATAAACACGTAAAAACATGAACACTGTGGCCTGGATAGGAAAACATAACAGGCGACGTTTCGGGCAATTATCCTTATTCATATCATATACATGAATTCCACACACATCACAATATACATACATGCAGTACACATACAATCACATCGCTCCCACGTGCAGCCTGCACAGAATGTTGGGGCAAGTGCTATTAGCACGGCGCATTCGGGGTGGCGTAGCCAGAACCAAACCCGACCGCCTTTGTCTTCCCAGTGTTGATATGTTACACACTGCACAATGCACTAATTTAAGGCTGAGTCGACCTAGGCGAGGCACAGGACCCGTTCAGATACTCGCCACTGATTCCTGGCCGTGGCGGTGAATCGAGCCGAGGCCGCCGGGTTCGTTTCGCGCAGTGGCGCTCACCACTACGCCACCGCTCCCCACACACGCGCACACACACGTGTAGGCACACGTGTGTGTGCGTGTGTGCGTGTGTGTCGACGTATTACTTACCCGCTACGTACGACATATACGAGCCTTAGAGTCGACGACATTATTAATCGTCCCACCTCTGCCCGAATTTATGATGAAACGTCGATTTACGCTCGTGCAATATTATTTTTTGTTAAAGTATCATCTTTTTTTTTTCAGCGCCGTCCTCCAGACAGTCTCGTCCCTTCACCTGATGAAGGCCGCTTGTGTTGTGGCCGAAACGTCGTGAGAATTTTATTGTGTTATTTTATTTTATCAATTTATTATTTTATTCTCATTCTACATGACTTTACCGAAAGAACCAAAGAAGATGAATCCTCGCAGTCACGAAAGCTTTAAATCGAAAAGTATCATCTTTATCACGCGGTTGCTTTTGCTGTGATTGCCATTTTGCTTCATTGCCGTTCATTTATTTTTTTCTTTTGACATTTTAGCGACCCATGGTGACTTTTTTTTTTACAAATGACACTTAACCTGCGCGTCTCCTGAGTTCTCGCCTGGTTAAACAAAATCACCTTAAGCCGAGAAGCAGGGCGACCCGCGTGTTGAGCATTTATTTCTCCGACATACGGACAGCAACGTGGCGAGAGCGAGAGAGAGAGACGCGCCCACACGCTGCGTCTGTGAGCGCGAGTACCCGGTGAGATGTGTTAAACAGCGCCACCCGGGGAGACAAAGGCGGGCCTCGTAGGGTGCCGTGCCGGCCTTCGTAGGTGCTCGCCAACGGCACTTGCCCCCCCCCCCCCCAAAAAAAAAGTCTGTTCACGGCCATACGTGGGGGGCAGGGGGGGGGAGTGGAATCTTTGTCTTTATCTGCGCGGGTGGAAGGAGCGGTGGCGCAACGGTTAGCGCGCTGCGCTATGCGAACCCGGCCACCCGGCTTCGATTCGCAGCACTCAAGGTCCGATGACAGCGGCGAGTATTTGAACCGGCCCTGGGCCTCCCCCAGGTTGACTAGGCCCTAAATGAATGCCTTGTGTACACACGCCTCGTGTACAAGACACGTGTGCGCCCGCCTGCCACGTGATTGTGCACCCGCAGCTCGTGTTCACTTGAGGACTGCATCCTTACGCATGGCTCGTTCATATGCTAAAGCAATTAGAACGTTAAACGTAAGAAAATATACAATTCGGAATGTATAACGTGTCTACTTACCAATGCAATTCTCAGGACGCTGCCACGCTATATAATACACATATATATTTAAATATGTAAATTGAAAAGGATGCTGAGGACAGGCCCCCAGAGACACCTTCCACCCCTCCACACGCCAAGCGGCCAGCAACATACGGTACTACTGAGTGTGTAAATACGTCAGAGCGACTGAGCAAGGTTACGAGAGGCTATGAGATACTTGGGGAAATAGACGATGTGGAGGGAATTCTCAAGCTGAGCATTGGAAGGTGAGCAGATGTAACCTACGGTGCGGTGAGCGGGTGAGTGGGTGAGTGAGTGTGTTGTTGTGACCTCCAGTGTGGTGAGTGGGTGAGTGAGTGGGTGAGTGTGTTGTTGTAAACCTCCAGTGTGGTGAGTGGGTGAGTGAGTGGGTGAGTGTTGTTGTGACCTACAGTGTGGTGAGTGGGTGAGTGGGTGAGTGTTGTTGTGACCTGCAGTGTGGTGAGCGGGTGAGTGGGTGAGTGTGTTGTTGTAAACCTCCAGTGTGGTGAGTGGGTGAGTGAGTGGGTGAGTGTTGTTGTGACCTACAGTGTGGTGAGTGGGTGAGTGAGTGGGTGAGTGTTGTTGTGACCTGCAGTGTGGTGAGCGGGTGAGTGAGTGGGTGAGTGTTGTTGTGACCTGCAGTGTGGTGAGCGGGTGAGTGAGTGGGTGAGTGTTGTTGTCACCTGCAGTGTGGTGAGCGGGTGAGTGAGTGGGTGAGTTTTGTTGTAAACCTCCAGTGTGGTGAGTGGGTGAGTGAGTGGGTGAGTGTTGTGGTGACCTGTAGTGTGGTGAGCGGGTGAGTGAGTGGGTGAGTGTTGTTGTGACCTGCAGTGTGGTGAGCGGGTGAGTGAGTGGATGAGTGTTGTTGTGACCTACAGTGTGGTGAGTGGGTGAGTGAGTGGGTGAGTGTGTTGTTGTGACCTGCAGTGTAGTGAGCGGGTGAGTGAGTGGGTGAGTGTTGTTGTGACCTGCAGTGTGGTGAGTGGGTGAGTGAGTGGGTGAGTGTTGTTGTGACCTGCAGTGTGGTGAGTGGGTGAGTGAGTGGGTGAGTGTTGTTGTGATCTGCAGTGTGGTGAGCGGGTGAGTGAGTGGGTGAGTGTTGTTGTGATCTACAGTGTGGTGAGTGGGTGAGTGGGTGAGTGTTGTTGTGACCTGCAGTGTGGTGAGTGGGTGAGTGGGTGAGTGTTGTTGTAAACCTCCAGTGTGGTGAGTGGGTGAGTGAGTGGGTGAGTGTGTTGTTGTGACCTGCAGTGTGGTGAGTGGGTGTGTGTTGTTGTGACCTGCAGTGTGGTGAGCGGGTGAGTGAGTGGGTGAGTGCTGTTGTGACCTGCAGTGTGGTGAGTGGGTGAGTGAGTGGGTGAGTGCTGTTGTGACCTGCAGTGTGGTGAGTGGGTGAGTGAGTGGGTGAGTGTTGTTGTGACCTCCAGTGTGGTGAGTGGGTGAGTGAGTGGGTGAGTGTTGTTGTGACCTATAGTGTGGTGAGTGGGTGAGTGAGTGGGTGAGTGTTGTTGTGACCTGCAGTGTGGTGAGCAGGTGAGTGGTTGAACACAGTGTGTGGGATGAGACGAAAATCCAGACAGTGTATGGTGACCCAAGTCCTTCGACATGAGTGATGGAATCAACAAGTGAAGACTTTTTCAGGAGCACCCTGTATCGACATGAGTTGTACGGCATCATGTGCATGAGAGAAACCCGGAGTGAACCCAGCAGGTCGCTGTATACGAAGGGGTGACACTCGGTAACACCCTTCTCATCATCCTACCTCGCAGCCCCCCACGCTTACAACACCCGGCAAGCGCTGGCAGTGGCAGCCCGTCAAAATATTGACCAGGCTGAACAAAATCCTGATGAGATTTCGAGATTTGACATCGGGCGCATTCAAGGTCAATTGGCCGTATAAAAAAAAAACATCACCGTATTCTCCGGATGATAAGACGCACTTTCACCCCCCCCCCCCCCCCTGTATTTTGCAGAATAAGTTGGGGGCGCGTCGTATAATACGGTATGTGTGTGAGTATGTGTGTGTTTATATTTGTGCTGGCCACCCACCCCCTCGTGTACCGTTCCGGCCTTCATAGGTGCTCGCTAACAGCACTTGCCCCTACAGTTTGTTAAGGCTATACGGGGGATCTTTGTCTTTGTTTATATTTGTGAAACTTTATTGACACCAGGATAACGCAATGCACACGACCACACACGGCTAACATCAATGGCGAGTGACATGGCTGATATCTGAGCCGGTCCTGACCATCACTGACAGGCGTGGTGAAGTATGGTCAGACGGCGATGAGGCCTTCATCCAGCAGGTAGCTTGACATAGGTGGGGGGCTGGAGGCAAAGACAGTCAATGATGAGTATCCTTCATAACAAATGCTTTAAGGTTAGATCGCTTGAGTACTGTGACGTTTCGCTGGTGATGACAACCGTGTATATTTACGCGATTAATTAATATTTACGTGATCTAACCCCCCCCCCCCCCCAAAAAAAAAAAACCCCGTTTCATGAATAATATTGGTCGCGAAAGCCTACGTGTTCAACTGATAATGATTAGCCTACAAATAATGAATAACGTGCAGGTGAAGTGATCCACGAGTGGTCAGGGATGACGAGGTTGGTCTGGGGTGGGTGGGTTGAATGCGGAGGGCCAGCACTGTGGAAGTATCTACCTTGGACTTCTTTCGCACCGTACGGTAGCCAACCGTGCTCGATATCCCCTCAGTGACGGCGATAGACGGGGGGGGGGCTGCTTGAAACGGAACGCGATGGATCGCGTGACAGTTACGCACGCGCACCTCTGCGCAGAGCCGAATTCAACTCAAAATTCAACCGGGCAACGGACGCCTGTAAGCCGCCACTTTGGGTGGCAAGGGTGTAGTGGATCACACACACACACAGAGCCGTCCCGAGGGAGTTACCGCCCCAGGCCCCGCGCTTTGGGGGGTGGGGGTGGAGTGCTCCACGCTTCGGCGTCACGGTATCAGATGTAACACTCCCGGTTTAGTTTGAAGGCGTTGGGGGCCCAGGACCCCACCCCCCCCCCCCTCTCTTATGGACGACCCTGACCACACTCCCTCCCTACCCCCGTGGGAGTCGAAGTTGCCCATCCCCCGGCTTGCTCGTGGTGGACACTGCCCACGGTGGACGCTCGCAGCATTTGCCACCGCAGATTGGCACCGAGCGACCCCCCCCCCCTCCCCACCGCCTTTGGCTCAGGGGCTACGAGGGAGGACTCCCACGTGGTTCGCGTTGAGAGCCGACAGCGCGGAACGACGCCACTCGCACATCAAACGGGGCTCAATTATTTTCTAAATCTGGAGCTGCTCATTAAATTCCGCTCGCGTTCTCTCTCTCTCTCTGGGCTGCCCTGGAAATAAATATAACCCTCCGAGCAGGATAAAGGGCATAGAGATAAAGGTTTCAGCCTTGCAATTGCTTGCTCGTGTCGCTGCTGGCGGAAGGGCCCTCAGTCGAAGGTAGCTCGAGAACGTGGTCCGGCAAACCAAAATAACAAGCGGAGACATTTTTTTCCTTGAATTCGGTAACCAACGCGATATTTCAAGAGCCGCAAATGGTGGTCCTTAATAAAATAATGCCACGAGGCGCTCTTTAAAGGGCCGCGTGCGCCGGAGCCGCAAGTTGCCCGACCCCCTCGGCACTCGATAGCTCGAGAGGGCCGCGTTCGCCGCGAACATTGGAGTGACGATTTCAGCTCGTGCGCTGCAGACGCTGGGTTGGGTTTGCTGCTCGGATCGTCGGGGCCGTTACTTCGAGATGGCGATCGATGGCACTGGGGAGGAATTTCATCCAGCAGTGGTTCAATCAGGGATGACGATGGTGGTGATTTGGTTGAATCGACTCGCGGTGGGTAGTGAGTCGGTGCATGCCCGCACCTTGCATGCGCAACACCGTTGCCGCTCATGAGTCACGATGATTGGTCGGTACCACCCGGGATGGCATTTGCTACCTAGGTATAAAACCATGGGAAGTATTCACCACGGGCATAGAAAGCAAGCCCGAGGGTAAATAACAATAATAGTTTTTTAAAATATATATTTCGTTGATATAACACTCCATAAAAACCCCGGTATTCCCGATAAAACATACGATTTATTGCACCTTTATTAACGGAAATTCGCTTTTAAAAAAACCCCCTCAAAGCTACCACGGTGACCTTGCTATCAAATATATTTGCGATTTAGAGATAAAATGCTTCCAGATAATCATTGTTTGCTCAAGGAACCATATTTCCCCCCTCCACCCTGAACGCCGTGGAGGTGATGAATGGGGATTTGAATGCGAAGACCGAGGCTCATTCATAAAAAATGTTTTTGTTTTTAACGCAGCGCGGTCCAATAATCGATATCGGCCATTCCGCAGGTGAACCTCACGCGGCTAAACACAAATGAATAGTCCAACTATTCTCAATGTAACATTTCAACTGGGCTTAATTTAAGAGCCTGATCTCATTGTGCATGTGTGTTCCACGTGACGCAGGCAGCGTTAATTGCTTAGCGCGTCACGTGGGACGTGTTGAACAATGATCGGGCGCGTGCAGCGTGGAACGAGTTTATTTGTGATTTTGTAAACGCGGCAAGACGTCGCGTGGCGGTGTGGTCGCGAGGACTGAAGTTTAGGAAACCCTGCCATGAACCAAAAATAGCGCAGGCTGGAAAACTACACGATTTCAAACAACACGTGTTTACAAAATTGCTTTTGCGCAACGCACAAAAGGCCCACTACTTTTTTTGTACACGTGCCTATGCGCGTGTTGTTTAACACGTGCGATGTTCCAGCCTGCACTATTTTTTTTGTTCTCTGCTATGGTAGTGATGGGAGATTTCTCCTCGTCACTTTGCAGCTTCGATCACGGCGGGAATGTGGCGAGTGACTTACTTCAGTTGGGGTGCGTGAGCGGTACCGTGAGAGTTGGGAACGCTCAGCGTCGCGTGACAGACGCACACTCGGGCATTTGAGAGGAATACGTGGGAACAATTCGGAGCTTCGCTCCCCAAACGCGAGGCTTGGCAAGCCCATTCACTCATTGCGAGTTACAACCAAGGCCACGGTGGCCTTTACGACCCCGAGATTTTGCAATGACTACTGAGCCTCATTAAAACGTATCCTCTACTTGCGCCGATGCGTTTATAGAGAGCGCGTTGCACGCGGACGCTGCCGTGGATGTTACTCGTCAGCACACCGGATTCATACGCACGTTGAACTTCTTTCGCACCCTACATAGCCAATCGTGCTAATCGGAGGTGCGGAGGAAGGACAACTAAACAAAAAAACAGTTCTAAATAATTTAGTGTTCAATCTCGATGGTTTAAAAGTGCATAGCTCTCAGTGACTTCCTAATATCGGCAGAGCGTTCCAGACGGCCGCAGAAGCGCGTCTGAAAACGCGTGACGCGTTGACCGTCTTTGTTCCATGGTTGTCCACAAGCCACTGCTGCGAGGATGACCGAAGTTCGCGTGATGTTTTATGCTCCTTGATCCAGAAGTTTGCCGCAGGATTCAATTTCCCGGCGCGGCTGTTGAAAACCCCGTCTCTTAAATCACCCCTTGTCCCGCACGGCTCTGCCCAACCAGCAGGACAATTTGGTATACAGCCCGTTAAGTCGATCGGCAGCTTGCCTGTGGTATGTATGGAGGGGGTAAAACACTGCAAGTTGCCACACGAGGGGGGCACAGGTGGTGCATCCGCCAGTCATCTCAGTCAGTCGACCCATGTCATCTAGGTCTATCCCGTGACCTCCTGCCCAGCGGGCATTCGACACTTCACGTGGCCTTCAGGTGCACATAGCCTGACACAAGCCCCGTGGTGACGTCACCGCCACTTAGTGGCGAATGGGGGTTGTTGTTGGGGGTCAAGTTTATGTACTCACACCTCTTCCAAGACGGTCTGACCCCCATCGTGGAAGAGTAGGCCAAGATACCCGCAAGAGTCGAGGACTCCTCCCTCGAAGCTCGCCGTAGTCGAGGCCCTTCCGCCAGCAGTAGCGTGAGCGAGCTATTGCAGGGCTGCACCTTTATCCCTTACACACGTGACACACGTGGAAAAAAAAACGTGCGACGAAATAACGTCTGCAAAGGGCTTTCAATTTGAACGCTGCCCAATCTGCATAGCCACTGGGTCATTGAGCGTGCGTTGCGAGTAATATGCATCGGCCATGGTCTATTCACTACTGGATGAAGGCTTTTCCCCAATCCATCACCCGTCTCTGTTCTTCAAAGCCAATAGTCCCCTGATTATGATGGTGGAATTGTCTTCGTGTATACCTTCAAGTCCGTGCCTCTTCTCTCGTCACATCCACCGTGTCCATAATTATATCGTTTCTCCGTATCTCACCCCAGGGTCTACCTCTACTCATTTCTGCCCTGCGCCGTTGGCATCTCCAATGCCCTTCTTCTCATTGCGTCTTCTCTTTGTCTCTTGCCAACACGCTCCCAAACCATTTAAGCCTCGCCTCTCCGACCTCCTCGTGACAGCTGAGTAACTCCTTGCTAAGGCACGAACTTCCTTATTCATACTCCTTGTCCCAAGCGATATCCCCAACATCCATCTTAGCGTTCTTTGTTACCACCTCTGCGATGCAAAAATGCACCTAACACAAGCGCACAAGCGGATTTCATCGCTCCATCTCTGCGGTGGACGTCACTCCATTGTAACAATGTCCATCAATTTGTCAATTGTGTTTCGTTTGTTGTCCTGTCCCTCTGGCACCTCCGATTAGCACGGTTGGCTACGTACGGTGCGAAAGAAGTTCAACATACATACAATCCACTGCTGGATGAAGCCGCTCCCACGTTATATCGGCGATGCGGGTTGTTTGACCAAATTGCACCACGCTGTGGTGTTAGCCCAAGGCCTGGTTTGGATACAACTCGCCACTGATGTTAGCCGGGAATCGAATCCAGGTTGCTGTGTTCATAACGCAGTGCGCTAAGTCACTTCACCACTATTCTCCCCTCCACTCAACATTGCATTCCATGTCGCTTTTTGCGATTAAGGTACAGATACTTTGTTGGAAATGGTCATCCAGTTTGAGATGCACATAAGTAACCGGCAAAGCGAGTTACAGGTGATATCAGCATTGACAAATCTACTGCCGGATGGCCTCCCCATGATGTCAGCATTCCTAAGTCCTTGTAACAAGCCACCGATGACGCGAGCATATTTAATAACTACATATTTGTGGTGGACGTATATATATACACACATATTTATCATATACTTATACCGCAATACCCCGGTTTACGTCCTGGGGATGAGTTCGTGGAAAGTGCGACGACGAATATCGAAACGTCAATCGAAGCGCCGTTACAGGGTAGGAGCAGGCGAAGGCCGTGGCCACGGATACGAGAAAGGGCGGATGACGCCGGCAGCGACGTTCAGCGTGGGATTGAGGCGATGCTAATCGGGTTGCGGTATCAATAAAGTGACGACGTATTTGCGAAACGACGTCAACGGGGCGGGGAGAGGGGCGGGGGGGCGGGGCGATGGAGACGTGAATCGGGGTACGAGTAATGCATTAATATTTTAAACACATATAGATGGTGCACAGGTTGTATAAGGCTTGCCAAGAAAAATGCACGACTCATAACGGGACCCCCACCATATTTCTCCATTAGCCGATTGGAAGTCATTCAAAGTCAAGGGAGCCGTGGGGAGGCACGGGGGGGGGGGGGGCTGCGGTTTTAAAACCGTTTGGGCCTGAAGTTGCCCAGATTCCAACAGCCAAAGCCAGCCCCTTGGGGCGTCACTGCCGGAGCGGGGGCTTTCCTCGTCGGCCAAACTTCTCCAATCGATCTGAATCACGCGGCCCTTCGCATGTTAAAGCAACTCGACCGTTCGTATGTACACGTGCGCGGTGCACACGGGGGGGTCCCCCCCCCCCACCACTTCCCACCCTTAACATTACAAACACGCGGTGATTAGTCGTCGAAGGTGGAAACGTGGGCCTCGGTGGTCCCGGAGGACAGGGAGGTTGTCAACATGTGGCCCAAATTACACGCAGGGGGGTTGTGGATGCAAAACAAGACTGCACGCAGAGGCTCCTGGAGAATGTTGATGTTAATTCGCCCAATTCCTTTAAAACTACACAAACTACCGCTGGAGAACAACAGTCTGTGAATGTTTCTCTCGTAATCGCACGATTAGTAATCTCGCTATGTGAACAGACGGTCGAGGTTTTTTGTTTTCTCTCTCTTTCTTTTCTCAGCATAACCCTGAACATTTTGACTCAAAACTTTCCTGACTGCAGGAATTCATATTCTTTGTTCTTTCGGTAAAGTCACGTAGATTCAATTTTTTTTAAAGCAAAAAAAACCTACGTTTCGATCGCAACACAAGCGGTTTTCATCAGGCGGAGAGAAAAGTTTATTTATTTTTTAAGTTAATTAAAAATATATATTTTCTATCTGCGTAACTTTACCGAAAGAACCAAGAATAAAAAAACATTTATTTAACCCATGCCTAATGTGTAAGAGATTCTCGCAACATATTTCATGCGATATATTATTTCGATAACATTGAAAATTGTGTCGCGATCAAAACGTCTTTGGGTTTTTTTGCTTTTATTTAAAAAAATATATTTTCTATCTATGTGACTTTACCGAAAGAACCAAGAATATGAACCCTGAACGTGTAAAACAAGAGCACTCAAGCCAACTGCTCATTGGCAACTGCATGCAATATCTATACCAACGAGACCGGTCAGGGAACGCACTCAAATCACCGCATACGCACAAACCACGGCAGCATATGCGGATACCTGACGCACAAATGGAAAATTAAAAACTCTCCAGTGTGCGACTCTGGTCATCCAGAACAGACCGTAACAAATGTACAACGGACGCAATGCCCGAACCACAAATACGAAGGAGACGTCACAGCGATACACTCCGTTGCTCGCGACGCTTGCCCAAGTGAATGTAAATTCGTAGCTGTTGCTCCTCATCTACGTAAGCCGTGCGAAAGCAGTGCCAACTCGATGCAGAACATACGTGTATGACCAATACCGATTCTGTCCGTGCACAAGTTGATTACTACTGTGCGAGTCGTGCACCGAAGTGAATCGAGATGATGACGATGTGGGATGAACTTATTGGCGTGTCACACTCGGAAAGATTCAAACGCCAAAGTCGAGCTTCATCAGAAACCTAAACACTATTGAGATGTGCGAAACCTGCGGAAACGGCCGACGCACTCGGGACACTGCGCGTGAATAAACGCTCGGCAGTCGCCACACTTTGCGGTGCGCGACGTCGGCAAGAGTGAAGTGGTGAAGTGGTGTGGTGATGGAGTGGTGGCGGCGGTGAAGCGGTGGGGTGGTGATGGAGTGGCGGCAGCGGCGGCGGCAAAGTAGTGGCACAGCGGTGAGACTGTCAAAGAGGTCGTGGAGGAAATGCAGAGTGAAGGGGAGCCCACTCGAATCGCCGCCTCTGCTGCTGGGATCCCAAATATGCGAGAACGTAAATGGAGTTGATTTACGAGGACTTAAATAAACACGGCTACTGCCCAGATATCACGTTTTTGTGTCGATAACCAAGGGTTATGCAAACCGCAGGATATTAGGTGCCGCCCTGCGCCGTGTACAACACACACACACACACAGCGTGTACGCACGAACGTTCGCAGGTTTATTTGTACGCCGCGCGTGTGTCCGTGTGCGAGCTTGCGCGCGCGTGTGTGCGTGCGATGGAAGGAATTATGGAAATGTTTTCAAAAGTCGGGGCGACCGAATAGTTTTGACAACGGGATATTAAAAGCGCGAGCACCGATAGCTTATTGCGTTTTCCTTTTTTTGCGCCAAAAAAACCTCGCCGACTACAAACGTCAATGCCAGCGTTTCTCTTACATGGCAAGCACTGTTTTATGGCGCAGAACACATACATGAGGTGTCAAAAACAGTCGAGAGAATTAAGTTGGTGCAACTGATTTTTTTTTTACTATGCACTTGTTTTTTTTAAAACCTTTTGGCTGCCCTCCATTGCCTGGTTCCATTCCTGACTCGGACACCCTTCTGCATGGAGTTTTCAACGTTCTTCTCCCATCCCGAGTGAGTTTTCCCCTCCTCCCAACATCGTTGTACCAAGTGTGGCTTTTCTGGGTGAATAGTCATACATTTCACGTATTATTATTGTTGTTGTTGTTGTCATAATGAGTGTTTGTGTGTAGTAAGTACTGAAGACGCGTGTTAGTAGGCGTGCAGGCACGTACGTATGCGTTTCCTACGCATGTGCTCACGATGTTCAAATTAAACACCCAAAAAAAATCTGAAAATCGCGTTGGAATACCAAAATTCGTATGATCCAAAAACAGATTATTATTTTTTTCATGTTATTCCATAATGACATCACTTTTCCTGCCAAATATGTCAAATGGCATCAGGTTAAGCTCTTTGGGCGCCTGAAGCAATATACATAACGTAATGCAAACGAGCCAAAAAATGCGCATCAAAATAAAAAAAATTAAATATTTTAAATGCAGCCTCAATATATTACTCGACTTGGAAGCTGCTTATGCAGCATCTTTAACGATGGCGAACACCATCGCGAGGCATTGCCGCAGTTTTCACGTACAGCATCGTTAAAAGCGCAACGCGCAGGCGGCGCCGAACAACTGCACTGCGTCGCATTACACGTTGCATTCAGTCATCAACAAACAGGTTTCTTGAAAGGGCGGTTTTTACTCGAGTTTGTCCAAATCAGCATTTAATCGCAGGATAAACACTTCGCTGTTGAATACGTTACAGAAATGCTGCACGAACAACAAAAACATTTGCAACGTTCCCGTTACCAATTTCCTTTGCCCCTTGCTTGAGAGGACACAGAGAACACGGGGGGCGGCGGGAGGGGGTTAACTAACGTCAAATGCCACCCAGTAAATAACAAAAATCGCGCGTTGGTTCGATCTTGCCAGCTTTCGCTGGCGGTCGGTGGTCTAGCTCGTGGGCGTGATCTGATTGAAGAGTTTGTCTTTGATGACTTGAGACATCAGTCCGTGGATCACCTCGATTGTCGTCTTGCAGCTGTGGAGACACACACACACATGATCCAGGGCCAATTAACATCATGGGACGGTAGTGGCAGTCGTGTACAAGTAGGCAAGTGGAAACATCATATTCTCCCTGTATTACAAGATGCACACACTTTTCTTACTTTTATGGGATTTTAAAGTAAAAGTTTGGGGTGCGTTTTGTAATCCGGTGGGCGTGTAAACCAATATTTTGAACAGCTTTATACATACCCTGGCAAAATCAACAACTTTATTGCTACTACACATTACCGTATTCTCCGGCCTACAAGCTACACTTTTCTTTCCCAGCATCCGCTCTATATTTAAAATGTTACATTGGAACACCATCGTTTCCTGTGACTTCCAGAAAGTGTGGGGTGCGTCTTGCTTTCCAGTAGGCCTTATAATCCAAATAATGGCCTGCAACGTAGGTTGCCACGTCCTGGGACCAACGCGTGTGCGAACGGACGGAGGGCATCCGGGCGACCCTAGGCGACCCCCGGGTCACCTGTCGCGCGTCGCCTTGGTGAGCTTGTCCTCGGGCTTGCGCTCCGGCCCGTCGATGCCCAGCAAGAAGCTGCCCCGGCCCAGCTGCGCTTCGGACTGCTCCAGCTTCTCAGAGAGGTCGAATATCTGTCCCGTCGTGTAGTCGGCGTTCTGCACACGGGACACCCCAATGAGACACGCGCACCACCGTCAGGCTGTACAGACGACGACGACACGAGACTACGACAAAGCCAGGCAAAACAAGGGGCTGCATAACATCCACAACCATTCAGCAAACTAAAAACTAAACTATTTTTTTTATTATTTTGCCAGGTAAGGCCCACGGAGCTATAAAGCTCTTTTTCAGAAGCGACCTGGGCCGCAAGTGAAAGCGCAACGAAGCGGCTTTGCACGTGGAAATTTACAGCAGCCGGATACTCGAAGCGCACGTTTCTAAATGTGGAGGGAAAAACCAGAGGACCCTGAGAAAAATCCACGCAACCACGTGAAGAAGAACATGCAAACTCCGAATATACAAGCGTCAGGGTTGGGATCGAACCCACGATCCTGCACATGACCCACGATCCTGCACATCAGGCGAGGTAGTTAACATCTCGCCAATGTGGCACGCCATCAAATCTCTATTGAAAAAAAAAATCACGCCGCAAACAAAATACACGGCCGTCAACACTGCCGAATGAGGACCTCCATACACCATTGCAGGTCGAGTGGGCAGTTTGACTATACTTCCACATGTTGGCGAATAAGGGTCAGTGAAGGCAGGCGACCATAGACGCTGCCGCACAATACAGTACAACAATTGTTTTTGCTGCACTGCCCTCTGCTGAGAGCGTAGCCCAGCAGTGGCCCAAAATTCATCAATTTGTTTCTACGGTGGTCGCCTGTCCAAGTGCTATCGAGGTTCGGTCCGTGCGTAGCTTCCGTGATCTGATGGCATCGGGCACATTCCGGATGATTTGGTCATAGGCCAGACTAGAAACACGCGGCATCAAACGCAGCAGAAGCAAAGCTGTAGGAATTTCAGCAAAGGGAAGAAAAAAATAATCCCCATCAAACACCGCTCGGGAATACAATACATAACCTCACGCACACCGGGAATACAGTAAATAAGCTCAAACACAGCGGAAGCAGAAGTGAAAGTAGCGTGCAGATTAAAGCACTTAACAGGACGTAACCCATCAAGGCGAGGGTGGCTTTTGGGGTTTCTCTCAAGGAGGAAATAAATGCAAGCTGAATGCAGCCCAGAGAGGCCGTGCGTAGCCTGCTGGAGTCTGCGTGTGTGTGTGTGTGCGCATGTGTGTGCCCCGAGTACACGTGTGTTGTTACAGGGAGGCTGCATAAAATTTGTTCAACCTAACGCCGAAATCGAGTGGTGCGCCAGTTGGCGCCCGCCACGGTGGTGATCGGCGAGCCACAGGAAGGGGCTTGGCGTGCCACAGGTCTGCAACCTCTCGCTTAGAAAAACACGAAGCCGAGTCGGCGAGGGCTCAGGGTGTCCGGCCACTGAGACCCCAACCTTCGACGCGGAAAGGCGGCCCTGCCGAGTGAACTTGCGGAACGTGGCTACGACACTGTGATCGTTAACATGAAAAGGTGTCACGGGGTGGCCAGGAGGACCAGGAGGTCGGCGCACCGAGCTGGCACTGCAAATATCCTGGGTTTAAAATCCGGGCAAGTGTTCACGATTACACAAGGTTCTCCAAGGTGGCAAGATGTTGAGTGACAGCTCGGTCACCGACCGCTGCAACAATAACAACAAAAAATCCCATCACATTAAATTTCGTGCACACCTAGTTGTATCTATATTCTAGTACTGAGAATTAAAAGTAGCAGTTTGACTGTTACGTGACAAAGATTACTATCAGTGGGTGGGGAGAGTGCTGCCCTCCCGACTGCGTGGACCAGAGAGTTTACTTGAAGGGGATCTCAAAAACAATTCTACGATATCCGCTTCTGTGGAACATTCCGTAACACGGAGAGTTGCAATGCTCCACAAAAAAATCTTCATGGACACCGAGAGCACAATCAGGATACAATTGGCACAAATGACAAATTAAAAAGCATGAAAATGTTTCATAGCGCACTTCAGTACTTTAAATATTAATATCTGCAAACCAGGAAAGGTGCAGGGGTGGTACTCACAAGCGATCTTTCATTGTAACGTTAACTAGCACAAGACTATCTCAAGCAATCGCACAACCTACATTTTACAACAGAATCCGTATACAAGGTAAGTTCGTTAAGATTAAACAATTCAAGCGGTGTCGCGGTAACGAGGTGCGCAAGTGGTTTACTAAGATTTAAGTGATGCCCCATCATTTAACCAGATGCTAGTGGTATTCCAAGCCTAACACCATGAGCTACACTTACAGTGAGGGAAAAAAGTATTTGATCCCCTGCTGATTTTGTACGTTTGCCCACTGACAAAGAAATGATCAGTCTATAATTTTAATGGTAGGTTTTATTTGAACAGTGAGAGACAGAATAATAACAACAAAATCCAGAAAAACGCATGACAAAAATGTTATACATTTATTTGCATTTTAATGAGGGAAATAAGTATTTGACCCCCTCTCAATCAGAAAGATTTCTGGCTCCCAGGTGTCTTTTATACAGGTAACGAGCTGAGATTAGGAGCACACTCTTAAAGGAAGTGCTCCTAATCTCAGCTTGTTACCTGTATAAAAGACACCTGTCCACAGAAGCAATCAATCAATCAGATTCCAAACTCTCCACCATGGCCAAGGCCAAAGAGCTCTCTAAGGATGTCAGGGACAAGATTGAAGACCTACACAAGGCTGGAATGGGCTACAAGACCATTGCCAAGCAGCTTGGTGAGAAGGTGACAACAGCTGGTGTGATTATCGCAAATGGAAGAAACACAAAACAACTTCAATCTCCCTCAGCCTGGGGCTCCATGCAAGATCTCACCTCGTGGAGTTACAATTATCATGAGAACGGTGAGGAATCAGCCCAGAACTACACGGGAGGATCTTGTCAATGATATCAAGGCAGCTGGGACCATATCACCAAGAAAACAATTGGTAACACACTACGCCATGAAGGACTGAAATCCTGCAGCGCCCGCAAGGTCCCTCTGCTCAAAAAAGCACATATACATGCCCGTCTGAAGTTTGCCAATGAACATCTGAATGATTCAGAGGACAACTGGGTGAAAGTGTTGTGGTCAGACGAAACCAAAATGGAGCTCTTTGGCATCAACTCAACTCTCTGTGTTTGGAAGAGGAGGAATGCTGCCAATGACCCCAAGAACATCATCCCCACCGTCAAACATGTAGGTGGAAACATTATGCATTGGGGGTGTTTTTTCTGCTAAGGGGACAGGACAACTTCACCGCATCAAAGGGACGATGGACGGGGCCATGTACCGTCTAATCTTGGGTGAGAACCTCCTTCCCTCAGCCAGGGCACTGAAAATGGGTCGTGGATGGATATTCCAGCATGACAATGACCCAAAACACACGGCCAAGGCAACAAAGGAGTGGCTCAAGAAGAAGCACATTAAGGTCCTGGAGTGGCCTAGCCAGTCTCCAGACCTTAATCCCATAGAAAATCTGTGGAGGGAGCTGAAGGTTCGAGTTGCCAAACGTCAGCCTCGAAATCTTAATGACTTGGAGAAGATCTGCAAAGAGGAGTGGGACAAAATCCCTCCTGAGATGTGTGCAAACCTGGTGGCCAACTACAAGAAACGTCTGACCTCTGATTGCCAACAAGGGTTTTGCCACCAAGTACTAAGTCATGTTTTCCAGAGGGGTCAAATACTTATTTCCTTCATTAAAATGCAAATCAATTAATAACATTTTTGACATGCGTTTTTCTGGATTTTGTTGTTGTTATTCTGTCTCTCACTGTTCAAATAAACCTACAATTAAAATTATAGACTGATCATTGCTTTGTCAGTGGGCAAACGTACAAAATCAGCAGGGGATCAAATACTTTTTTCCCTCACTGTAATACCCATTGGCTGGCCGATTAATAAATAGTAAGTTTTTTGTCACATATATTACCCAAGCGGTTTAGAAATAATAATCCTTGGCTGCCACCTTCATTACCATAATTACCCTCCATATCCAAATTTCCACAATTCAAGTGCTCTACTCACTCCCTCTCTCCAACTCCCTTCACTCCATGTCTGCCGCACCAAACTCTGAGCACTCCACCTTCTTCACCCTCTCCGCTCAACCCCTCCTCCTCCTCCTCCCATTGCTCTTCTCGTGTCCCCACGTGGCGGCGAGGCCGAGGCAGGGCACAGCGGGGGCTAAGTGCCAACGCCGGAGGGCTCGTTTGAGTTATTCATCTTCATTAGCGGTCGGCGGAAAAACAATACCGGGGGGTGGAGGGGAGCCCGGGGATACGAGGCTCCATCACGCTCCGCTCTGCCACCCGACCGACGCCAGCGTTCGCCCGGGACGCGCAGGGGCCCGGGAGGTGCGGGACCGCGCAGCAACACCGCGTGCTAACACCGCCACTCAGTCACGCTCGCCAATGCCGGCACACGTCAAGGCCCGGACGTGGGCAGAGGGGGGTTGCCGGGAGGGGTGCGGTGGGTTGGGGGGGGGGGGTGGTGGAAGATGCTGTGGCGGTCTGTGGAGGGGGGGAAGGTGGGGTTGGGTAAGGCTTGGGCTACTGGGAGCGGTAGTGATGGAGGGCGTGCGGGAGTAATGATTTAAAAATGTGGATATGTGTATGCACAGCCCATTCTTAATCTGCTGCTGGATAACGTGCTGCTAACAGGGGAACGTTTGACCATACTTCACCAAGATGCTTTGCGATGGTGTTTATGTGCAGTCATTTGATGACCGGGATGAAACCAACTCCACCACACATGAGACAGCCGGTTCAAGCATCGAAAACTCAGTGGTGCCAGCTCAGCATTCTGACCTCCAAGCCACGTGGCCACTGCTAAGAGAGGCTGTCACTTTGTTGCCGAGAAAAGCAAACTGTGATTTGGTAACGCTTACGTTTGGCTAGCATTGCGCTCACAACCCAGCTAACATCACTCATTGTGAGTGACATCTGAACTGGTACTGGCACGCCCCCCCCCCACGCCGTATCTCTTTCGCCAACACACATACATACACATACACGTGCAAATTCACATATCCGTGTCAAGCTAGGTGGGCTATGAGACTGAGCCGTGACACGGAGGAGGAGGCACTGAGCAGAGGGTGCCGGGTCACGGAGCAGACGTGTAACTCCGTCACGCCATGCGCTCGGGGTCGCGACCCCCCACGCAAGCGTCTCTAAGAAGACCCTCATAGTCCCTCTGCTGAAAATATAAACAAATACGCATAATGTGATGACACAGATTATCGTTACCATACTTTCCGTGGTGCTTTGCACTACTTACTACTTTGGGGAATGAATGCAGTACAAAGTAGGGTGTTTGTTCCCCCTAGGTCAGGGCTCGGCAAAACAAATTTACAAGAAGAGCTATTTGTTTTCAATTTGGTAAAAAAAAAAAAACCTCAATATTTCAATGAGCCGCAATGCAATGTGAATGCGAGACAGTGGTCATTAATAAACAACGTCACGAAGCAGTGCTTAAAGAGCCGCATGCGGCTCCGGAGACGTACGTTGCCGACCCCTGGTCTCGTCATTTCAGTTTGAATGGCAGTTAATGACAAGTTAAATTGTATTTAAATGTACAGTACTTCTTCTTTGGTTCTTTCGGTAAAGTCACAGATCTTAATATCCTCTGTGTACGGGAGGTTGAAGTTATCAACAACATCGAAAGATATGTGAATGACAAAGCATCAATTAGGGTGCACGTATTGCAATGTGAACTGATATGTGTGTGTGTGTTGCGTGTGTCGTTCAATGTGTTGTGCTGTGGGGAGCGTGAGCGTAGCAGCTAGTGCGCTGGGCTAAAAACCTAGCGACCCGAGTTCGATTCCCGGTCATGGCCAACAGAAGTGACAATTATCTGAACCGGTCCTGGGCCTCCCCTAGGTCGACTCAGCCTCAAAATGAGTAGCTGTTGCGGTTTGTAAACATTGCCACTAGGGAGGCAAAGGCGGCCGGGTGTGGTGGTGGCCACCAACCCCCTCGTGTGCCGTGCTGGCCTTCATAGGTGCTCGCTAACAGCACTTGCCCCGACAGTCTGCTAAAGAATATATGGAGGATCTTTGCATGTCCTTGTTGTGCAGTGCCGCTGTGTTGTGCAGTTTGCATTATGCAGTGTAAGTGTAGTGTGTGTGTTTTGTGCAGCGTGTGTGTGTGTGGTGTTGTGTGTAGCACGGAGTGTGTATGTGGTGCGGAGTTTGTGTGTGCTACACCGGCCGAGCACCCATGTTACGGAGTTACACGCAATATCAAGTAACGTCTACAAGGCGGCGACCCATGACGGTAACCACACACTGAGCAAGTACAGGGGGGCCTTCCACGCACGCTCAGCATCGCACGGACACGCGACCGTGCGCCCGTTCCCACAAGCGTGCGTCTAACAATCACAATCACACACGCAACTGCAACCGCGCAAGCGCTTACAATCAAAAACATTTGCGCAAGTAACAATCACACGTACAATTAAGCTCCCAACTTTACCCATAAGCTCAAACGCACACAGGAACTCGCTTTACGCGGAGGAGCGTTTGATTTTTCCACCCCACCTCCCTCACCCCTCCATTTTGAGAGCAGGATGCTGACAGAGGCCGTGAATGTCGAGGACACATAATATACCCAGTAGTGCCGATACGAGACCTCCTCCGCCATCACACTGGCACCAGCAAAGCTTCTGCCTTTTCATGCTTGATCCTGGATATACCTCTGCGTAGAGGCGGCGTCACAGGAAAAGGCGAGAGCCCTTTCTTGTCAAAAACGCTGACTTTTTGAAGCCGTAGCCTCTTGCCCAATGCCTCTGCATCTGCTGTCCCAGGGGGGGGTCCAAAGAGGTGGTGCTTTGAAATTTTCCATTCACAGAGCACTGTGTCCTCCCCTCTATCAGTTTGGCAGGGCACGTGCTTGAAGCTTAAGGGCAAAGTGGAACGTGCCCCCCGGGTTCAGTCAGAGACCCCTGTAGGTCTTTAAGCTTCTGCACCCAATCTGTGTGCATCCTTACGTAAGTCTCAAAACATGCGTCCATGATAATTAATTTATGGCTTTGGGCCAGGCCTGATAATTGGTGCCCTATGTTGTGCACCATGTCTTACCAACGCTTTTCACTTTTGTGCATTGTAAAGTGATTTCTCCCATTACCGATCATCATAAATGCTGAGCATCTGCCTCGATTAGAGGCCACACTGTGTGGTGGCTCAAGTATTCTTTTTTTGTATGGCAAGGTCAACTTAACAACATTATACGTGTATAGCGAGGTTAAGCCATTCGATAGTCTCGGTGTATGCTTGGTGGATGTTGCCAATGTTGCCCGTGAATCAGCGGTGCGGGCAGCGTGGGATTATGTGATGCATGGTCTGTCAATCGACGACATAGGTAGCATGGGATTGTGAGATGCGTGGGTTGTGAATTGGCCACCCGGGCTGCGTGAGATCATGTACTGCATGGTCTGTGAATCAGCGATGCGGGCAGCGTGACAGTGTGATGCATGGTCTGTGAATCGGCAGAACAAGCACTGTGGGATCATGTGCTGCGTGGTCTATGAATTGGCGGAGTGGGGCAGGGTTGGATAATTGCATCTGCCAGCCCCAGTTTTGCAGGGATTTAGGGCTGACCACCGTTTCCTGGGTAGGAGTCGAACCTCGGGAGTTATTGGCTCCACGGTGCCGCCATTATTCTATTCCTTATCATCAACTATCATCAATCCACTGCTGGACGAGGGTCTCCTCAACTCTCCTGCCACGTGACAATCCATCCAGTGGCCTGCACACGCCACGATGCGTTTTCGGGTTGTGCCGCAAACCAAATAACACAACATCATGGAACCCGGTGTAAAATTAAAAAAACACATCAGACAGAAAACAAACAACCACATGTCAAGCGGCAGATTGCACAGGCACGCGCCGCCGCCGCCGCCGCGTGTTACCGTGAGGAGGCTGGACGAGCTCAGAGTGTTGACCCAGTACTTGTTCCACAAGAGCTCCAGCAGCTTCCTGTCGAGCGACGACTTGAAATACGTCACTTCCAGGGCGTAGTACCTGCGATGCAGACAGCACGTCGGGGCGAGCCAGTTTGTCACCTACGTGCTACACGCACCGTGCACCACAGCACACCCACACTGCATCCACGTGGCTCGCAATCGGCAAGATTGGGAGTTCAAATGCTGGTTGGGGGTTAACTCGGCCCATCATCCCTCCGGGGTCGATACAATTAATACCCCTTCATGGGGGTAGTCAACAGTGGTTGTATTATGAAAAGACTCACCTCCACCATAGGAATGTGTAATTTCCACTACTGGGTCTGGGCTGTAAACGGGAAATGAGCACTGCCTCAATGCTCATTTGAGCAAGAAATGACCGACGTATAGACTCGTATATACGACGTCAACGACGTAGAAATTCAATTTCTCGGCACCGTAAACTAATAACATAAAGCACAAAACATTCATTTTAAATGCAGTTCGGTGGAATGGAGTCCACGACTGTGAGGTGGGACCGAGTTCAAGAGCTGCTTGTCATTAGCTCGGGTGCAGTCACCGTCATTCACAATCAGAAGTGGCAAGTTAGATATTTTTTTCTCCCCGGCAAACATGTGACTTACCACATTAGAAAACCTAAGCATGCCATTAAATGTAATTGACTTGGAACAACAAAACACAAAATCAAATGAAACACAACAGCCAAGAATGTTAGTGGCTACCGGGTACCGTTGCCTTGGGGCAAGTGAAGTCTTAAGAGTTTGGCAGTGGCCAAAAAGTGAGCCCTGCTGCTGCTACTACTACTACTCTCATGTCTGTGCTGCTAAACGCTCAACTATTAGCAAGACAGCATGACGAAATCAAACACAACGGCAACCAATATCATCCATCTGCTCTCGGAAGCTAATGTGAGTTGGATAGTGCTTGGATGTGTGCCCACCATGCATACAACAGGTGCTATAAAGTGTGTGTTGTGGGCAGCAGACGGAAGTGCAGAATAATTATTTGTTGCGAACTGCATGTCAATGCTCCTTGCCATAAACTCACACCACTGACCAGGGTGATAAAGTATAGCCAGATAACCCTCATGACGAGCATGTACAACCACAGGAGTGCGGGAACATAGACACATAACGCTTCAGCACAGCAATACCCCATGTATTACTGCACTGCGTATTTGCGCGTCTGTGTGCGTGGCTTGAAAGGAAACAGTTATTTTCTCGATTTTTCTGACAGTCAAATAAAAAAAACGGTCAATATACTTGAGTGTACTTCACAGTGAAAATTAAATAAAAGCATATAGGCTTACTTTCTTATTATTTTCAAATTTGTTGAAATGTTCGGGCAAATACAAAAAACGTTTACAGTGATCCGGGCAACTGATCGTTTTGCAGCTTCATTTACAATGGGAGAGTGCGGGTCGATAACAAAAAAATGCATTTGAAGGTTGAATTGAGTCTCAAATGTTTCAGGAAACACGTGGAGAGACGCCGTGATCAATTTACAGCAACTCACTTCCAGATTCGGTGGCATGGGGTCGAAAGCTCTCACGCACATTAAGTGCGCATACCCTAGATCCATGCATCCGCACGCCTGCAACCACCGCCAGCGGCGTAATGTGGTTGGCATGGGCCTTGGTGCAACGAATTAAATGGGGAGAGGCTCTGCCCAAATTCCCCCCCCCACCCCTCTTTGTATCCCGGCGCCTGCATCTCTCCCCCCCGTCTGACCCATGGACCCTGAAGCAGTTGTGCAGTTGCACCATCTGCACACCACCCTTGATTGCTATACCGATGACATCCGCCATCCAATCGCGTGTACGGACGGACGCGCACACGATGCAACCGCTCGTGCGTGTGTAGGTGAGCTCTCACGTGGCCGAAAGAGTGAGAACCGCTCCACATCAAGGGCACGTGTGTGGGGAGCCAGTGTAATTTTACAGACAATTTAGGGGTAACAAAAGCCGAGATATTGTTACATAATGTCAAAGTGTGTTAAATATGTCAAGAGTTCTTAAAATCAATTACGGATATACTTGACGTTCTCAACTACTGTGCTATATTTCAAAATGCCGATGGCATATTGGATTACCGTAAATAAGCACCCACGCATGCACGTGCAAACCAGCACTCGTTTACACACTTGTGTAAACAAAGACACAGATCCCCCGTATAGGCTTAACGCACCATTGGGGCAAGTGCTGTTAGCAAGCACCTATAAAGGCCGGCACGGCACATGAATGGGTGGGTGGTCAGCACCACGCCCAAGTGGTAATATTTATGCATCGCACCAGGTAGTCATTTGAGGCCGGGTCGATCTAGGGGAGGGCCCAGGACCGGTTCAGATAATCGTCACTGGTGTTGGCCGTGAGCAGGAATCGATCTCGGGTCGCTGGGTTCTTAGCGCAGCCCGCTAACCGCTGCACTCCCACTCCCCACACAATTGTGCACATTCACAAGCAAATAATCCTGTGCTCACACACCAATACACACATATACATGCTCATACAGAGGTCTTCCATACAGTCGTTTACAGACTGTTAGCATGAGCACTGTCCACAAGCACACATTACGGAAGGCACGATGCACAAGGTGATGGAGATGTGGCCAGCACCACGCCCGGCCACCTTAGCCTGCCCAGTGCTGATGTTTAAACACCGTATCAGGTACTCATTTAAGGCCGAGTTGACCTAAGAGAGAAACCGGTTCAAACATTCACCACTGATTTTAACCATGGTATGGGAATCGAGCTCAGATCGTTTGGGTTCTTAGCACAGCGTGCTTTCCACTACGTCACCGATACACACATATGTACACATGGGTAGACACATACATGCATCCCATTGGATACACACGCACAAGCATGCAATGCACACAAAACACACGCACCCACACACGCACCGGTAGCACGAAAGTCATGGCCCGGCATTCTTCTACACGTCCCACGGGCCGCACAGCGCGCCGGGCGGAAGCAAGGATCGCTGGGTGCAGCCATGCACACACGCACACACAAGCTCACAAGCTCACACGCACACATGCATGCAAGCACGCGCACACCCGAGCTCACACAGTTGCCCACAGTCACGCACACTCGCACAGACACGGACGCAGACACACACGCACGTCAGCATATGCACACGCTAACACACACACACTCATGCACACATACAGACATGAACACTCACACACGCTCATGCACGGAAACACAGATGCACACATACACACAAATGTAGGGCGCCCACACCCCTAGTAGCCCCTCCCCCCGCCAGCACCAAATCTTAGCAAGCTGTCAATTGGCAATGTCAGTTAAGTAAAGACCCTTTGACTCAGGGCGGAGGACGTACAATATAGTGTAATGAATATCCTGGGCTAGGGGCATAGGGTTGAGGAACCTCCTCCCACCACCCCACCCCCCACCCACTAAAGTGGCCACTCCGACGCCAGTGCTTGGCTGAGCGCATGCTCCAGCCGGTCTCTTGGTTCAGTGCCAAGGGATTCGATGAGCACGCCCAGGCTGCATGGCTAAGTAGTGGACTTCCATTGGAGATAAATTACAATGAAATATCGCATGTGAGTACCACTCCTGCCAGCCCCACATGTTTCCTGGTTTGAAGTGATCCATCAAACTTCTTCATGCTTCAGAAATGTTTAGTCCTTTCCCATAATTGTACGCCAATTTGTGCTGTCGGTGTCATTTCATGAGACAGCGTGTATATTCGGAGCTCAAGCAGAGGAGTGCACAACCATTCGTGTTAGAGAAAGGGTCCATAGAAGCGGATACTGCAGTGACTTCTGAGATCCCTTAAAGTGACCTATGATCCACATAGTAGAGGCCAGAACGTTCCTAGCCACTGCCACAGAGCAATATTCGTTGCACCAGAGTATAAGTCATATTTTTTTTATCATAGCTGGAATTATAAAATTAGGTGCAGACCCAAATAAAATGTGCTGTTTTGTCTCATTACATGTATGCTGTATCAGTGACTCAGACATTGGTTACACATTAGTCGAGGTTGGGGAACCTGTTGCTATATCACTGTACAACACAACATCGGGCCATTGTGTACAACAAAGGCCAAATCCCAGTGGTGGCATTTAGATGATAACATAGTCGTCAAACTTAATTTTTGTTTAAAGTTTGAAAATAAATGTTAAATGTTCATGGAATATCAACTCGTCAATTAAAGGATGAAAAAATTAATTGATTTGGAGCCATTCATGCAGTCATGGCAACATTCGCTGGATAGACCCCCATGCAACAATCAAAAACACATATGTGAGGTTTTTTTTTTCCTAAAATCATCACGAGTGAGTAACACGATTTAGTGACGTGTGTGGGAAATGCCCTTTTTGCGCATACAGTATTTTCAATTACAAGTGTTGTGCGCAGCTGTTAAATGCTCTTTCATTCCCGAAGTGGTATAAGACTAGTGAATTGGCGCCACCTTGTGGAAATAAAAAAAAACCTCAATACAATCGCCGATAAAACGGGAAACAATATAACAGGCGACGACGTTCCAGGGCAACGTCTCGACTTCCTATCACACGTCGATATAGTGCGGTAATTACAAATGCATAAGGACATGCATCATCACCATCAGCCACTGTCTAAAAAAATATCTACGGATTGTTTTCATGCATGAGACATGAGCGTAAGCAATATCCGTACCAATGAATCAACGCATCGCTGCATGTCTAAAATAATGCGCTACATAATCTTTCACTTTACTGGCATCTCAAAAGACCCAAGTAAGGTGTTGCTCAAATGAGCATTGAACTACTGCTCATCTCCCATTCACAAGCCTCAGCCAAGTCTAAGCATAAGGCAGCCAATGGCAACTTCCCTCACCATAAAGTAGAATTCTTTCTACGGACCTTCAGATAAATTACGGAACGAGTTAACCCCCCCCCCCCGCCGCACCCCCACCAGGTTGTGAACTCGCAAACCATCGCTCTACCACCGTGCCACCTGGCATATGTTAAAATAGCACTGTATTAACAACACTCACTGTTTGCAGTGCACTCCAAAGTCTTCTATTTTGTTGAGAGGGATGGTCTGGTACTCCGACGGTCCTTCATCCGGTGGTTTGTATCCCTGCAGCCCGCACGAAAGAAAAAAACAAAGCTCCGCCATATATCCATGCAGACTGCTGGGGCAAGAGCTTTGAGTGAACATCAATAATAGCTGGCATGGCAAAGCAGGGGGTTGTGTGTGGCCAGGACCAAGGATACACGCTGCACCAGGTAATTGTGTACGGTTGAGCCAACCAAAGGGGAGAGCCCAAAACAGCTTCGCAAGTCGACGTGTTTTTTTATGGCTTCTAATGAATGGAAGGGGTGGCATTAACTCATTACGTAAACCATGCACACATTTAAAAAAAAAATCGTACATGAACGATTATACCTATGAAGCGTGAGATTAATATCCAACATTAATAAGTGCATCATTATATCCCGAGTGTATCATTACACCCCAAGTATATTAGCAAAGCCCAACCGCCACTCACTTTTGGGTAGGTGCGGAAAGCTCCGAGGTTCACTTTCCCTGCGGATATCGTGCGCGTGGGGTCGATCTATAAGAGACAAAAAGTGGAGGTATTGATCAAAGGCTAAAATCATCAGCAAAAGGTAGCTGTAGCAGCAAAGCCACAGGAAAATAACCACAGGAATAATAGAGGCCACAGGGCCTAGAGTAATCACAGCAAAGAGTTGAGCCACAGGGGGCATATTCTCCAGAGGTAGTGATAGCTAGGGTTGCCGTCAAAATATTGTACCGTGAGAAATGATATTGCGGCAGCCCGAGAGAGAGTGATAGCAAATCCTCACCACAACGGCCACAAAGGGCTCCTGGAACTGCTGGTTCAGCATCTGCGTGCTGACATCAATGCCGGAAAGCCAGCAGCCGTATCCGGGGTGACTATGGTACCAGCCGATGGCGTTTTCTAGCCTGCCCACCTACAAAAACGCACGCACCACCCACACATTCACAAGGGACGACCAGGGCAAGCAGACATTCAAGGGAGGTGATGGCTTGGAAAGGCCTTCATACGGCAGTGTACTGACCGAGGCCGATCCGACGGCGTTTGACGGCGAGACGAACCTGCTTGGCGTTCTCGATGTACGCGGCCATGTACTCGTAGGCGGCGGCCTGCGCGTTGACGCGCGTCTCGGTGCCTTCCACGGGCAGCGCGAAACTGTCCATGATCATCATGGTGTCTCCGTCCACCTTGCCCAGCATGAGCCCCATCACCTCCAGGTTACCGCCCGAGCGCGCGTGCATCACCATCTTGAGCAGCGCCAGAGCCGACACCTTGCAGCACTTGAAGTAGTGGTGGCTGCGCACCAACATCGCACATTCGTAGCGGAAGCGTCGCTCGCATGAACAGCAGCTTTTACAAAAAAAAAGTTTTTGGTGAAACAGCATTGGTGGTTGTGCACAAGCACAAACAAACGCCGTGGTGCTAATCCCTCACACCAACATCATGCTGATCCCCCAGTTACATGCTAATTTATATGTAAACTCCCCTCCCCCCTCCTCCAGTCCCAGCTCGTTCGCTCTCCGTAATGCTAATCTCCCAGTTACATGCTGCTTTGTCAAGGCTCTATGTTCCTCCCACACAGCTTAAAAGACGCTGTCAAGCTTGACAGGGTTCACTCAAGCGCTGTCTTCTGGACAGTCCTGTTTCTTCACCCGAGGACGGATACTTGTGTTGTGGCCGAAACGTCGTGAGAATTTTATTGTTTTATTGTATTCTCATTCTACGTGACTTTACCGAAAGAACCAAAGAAGAAGAAACGACACGTATTCAATGAATACACTGCCCTAGAATGAAATATATATGTAGGGGACATTTCGGGAAATGGCCCTTCTTCATAGCTCTGTCATGGAGGGCGCAAAGTTGCCGATTATATATTTACCTTTTTGGCAGCATTAATGACGAACGTGTTGAGTTTTTTTTGTTCAAATAGTTTACACCATTCAACAGTCTTGTTGCAAAGACACGAGCAGCAGTGTTTATTTTTTTTGGCAAATGCCAAACTCACGCATTCGGCGTCTCGTTCTAAGAGCAGCAATTCCAGTCCTCACGCACTTGACGTCTCGCGCAGTCCAGCGAGGCATCACGCAACACCAAACACAACCAGCCGTTAACCACTAAGTGGTGGTGAGGTCACCACGCCACTTGTACCATGCTAGGTGCACTTTGAGAAAACGTGAAGCGTCGCCGGCGCACTGGCAGGTCACGGAACAGACCCAGGTCCCATGGCTTGACTGAGATGACTGGCAGATGCACCAACTGTGCTCCCCAAATGTGCCAACTTTCTGCGTTTTAGCTGCCCGGGGGCTCTCCGCGCGTTGTTGTGAGCGTCGCTCCTCTGCCCTCCGTTGTTGCTGGAGAGCGACTGCGTCCAACTGCCCAGCAGCGTCCTTCACGAACCTCCTTCACAGAGGCCGATCTTGACACCTCTGGTGCCAGTCATCGGCAAGTCAAATCAGCTCCACGTCCTTCTGTACATCAGCCCATCTCTTCTCTATCCCCATGACACACCAATACCAACACCCGCCATTCGCCACTAAGTGACGGTGACCCCACCACGGCGCCTGGGCCGGGCCAGGTGCACTTTTGAGGCCACGTGAAGTGTCGAAGGCTCGGTGACAGGTGGTCACCGGGGCATGAGCCAGCAGGTGCCATGGGTTGACCGACTCGGGATGGCTGGCTGACACAACACAAGAGTCAAGTAACACGCATCCCCTTCATCACACCGACCACTCGTCAACCTCACGACAAACTCGCGCAATGTCCACACACACCCCCACCTCCAAGACGTCTGAAGCACTGAAATCGAATCCGGTGGCACTCACGCACGCGTCGCTCAGGGAAACCGTCGCGCGTTAAGTCACCATTCACAAAAAGGTAAACTTTATTCGCCGGCAACGTGAATTTTGTTTAAAAAAAAATCACTCTTTGGAGGGGTAGGGGGTGGGGGGCCGGGCCCTACAATCCGAGGCCGAGGCGCTACTCGCCTAGCCGGGCGGCGACACTCACTCTTTGCTCCAGGGCTTGGCCGCGAGGATCTCCTGCTGCTGCTTCTTGTCGTACTTGTAGATCTCGTCCACGTTCTGTAAATCCTGCATGTTGTTCGCCATCTCCCACGTCTTCTGCGCCATTGAGGTGCCACCGCTGCCTCCGCCACTGCCGCTGGGACCGCCCGACGCCATCTTGGCAATGCCCAAACACCGCGTGACGTCACCGACAGCGGCGGCGTGGCCCCCCTCCCCCTCGCGGTAAAAACATCGCGACGGCGACGTCATCGCGCAAAGGTAGGAGGACGCGACGTGGTGACGTCATCGCACAATTGCGCCGTCGCGCTGGAAAACGTTGCGCGTGGTGACGTCATCGCGCAACGGCGGCAGCGCGTAAACATTGCGCGGTGACAATCATCGCGCAACGGCAGCTTGGCATCTCGGGACCACCGTCGTCACGCCGCAAAACGTTGGCTCGGTTGTGACGTCGTCGCGCCCAACGCGCAGCAACCGTACGCGGCGACGCGGTGACGTCACCGCGCAAAACAAATTGCACGCGGCGATGCGTGGCGCGGGTGCTCACGTCATCGCGCGGCAACGTCGCGCGTGTGAATCGAGAATCGACGTAGACGATTCGCGATTGCGCCGGATCGATCGCCGCCACCGCCGCCGTATTCGCCCTTGGAGAAGCTAGGAGCTTGCCGAGAGAGACGAAGGAGGATGGCGGCGCGGTCGAGTCTCAGATTCGCGTCCCCCGCGCTCAGGGAGCTGCGTCTGCACCTGAGCCAGAGCTCAGAGGCGAGCCGCGGGGTCAGGTGCGGCCCGCACGGGGACAGGGGGGGGGGGACGGGGAGACTGTGAGGGAGGCGAGGGACCGAGTAAAGTGGTTGGGGAGAAGGCCTCGACTGGACTCGGTGTTATCAGTAACGTGGTCCTTGTGCGGGAGCTAGCAGGGCGCAAACACCAGCATGGCTGTGTTGCGTGTGTGTGTATACCGGGGACTGCAGCGGGCTTGTTGGCAGCGGGCGACCCGAGTTAACGCCAGTGTGACGACGTTCTAAACCCAGCCCTGGGCCTTCCCCGAGGTCGACCGGTGCAGTGTGTTCAGTATCACAGTGAGCAAGCCCAATGCACTAACATCACGATGCCGTGCCTCACCACCACCACCCCCCAACCCCCACCACGTGTGCAGGGAGTTCATCGAGGCTCGCTTTGTGACGCTCAAGACGGAGAATCCCAACCTCCCGGTGCTCGTGCGGGAATGCCGCGACGTTCCGGCCCGCCTCTGGGCGCGATACGGTAACGGCACACGCGAATCGTGCACTTGGCCCTGCGCAAATAACCAAAGGGGCCTCCTTCGTTTCTTCTCCAAGAGGGGAAAGCTACCACATTTCTGGGAGGCTCAACCGCGACACAGCGGTGACCCGCTCCGAACAATTGTTACAATTGCCCACGGCGAGTTGCATCCTCCCGATTCATACGGTTGGCTACGTACGGCGCGAAATAAGTTCAACATAATGCCGATGTTGGCTGGGCCCCATCCCAGCCAAACCCTGGACTCGAACACTCCTTTTCCACTGGCACGTCCGAGCCGAGCCAGCGCTGGGCTCTCGTTGCACGGGTGGGTCGGTCACCGGTTTTCTCTGCCGTCCCGGAAAGCAAATCGTGGTACGTTGACGGAACAACGCTAATGCTATTTTCTCGAGAAACAACACGTCCAAGGGGCGGAGCTAAAGGCCTCTTAATTGTGACGTCAGTCTGTATTACCGTGAGAAAGTTTAACGTTTCACCGTTAAAATTTCTCACGTTGGCATGATGCAAGTGGCGCGGCTTTGCTTTTTCAGTAGGGGGGTGGGGGGGGGAGAAAAAACTGTGCCTTCTGACCCGGGACGACCTGGCTCGGCTTTGTTGTACCAATGGAAAAGGAGACAAGTGTTATCCCAAGTGTATATTTGCATGCGCGTGATGTTACGTGCATGTTCTGCTCCGCAGCCTATGGCCAAGAGCGAAGCGTTCTGCTGGACAACCTGAGCGCTGAGCAAGTCACCAAGGAGGTGGAAGCCCTAGCCAACGCCAAGGTCTAAGCGGCGAGAAGACCCAAGCAAAGAAGCATGCTGCCCGTGTCGCGGTGCCACGATACGGCCTTTTAGATGGCCCGGCCCGGGTTGGCAATACAAGGCCGTTCATAATGGTATCGCCCATGATTGAACGCTTATAATTCGACAGAAGTTTGAGCTGCGTGGTTTAAATGTCAGCAGGATATTCCTTGTATACGCAGGTTTCTAACAAGTGTTGGGAGCGATCTTCCAACCCACACAAATGAAGCATTAACCCAACAAATTGGCATACACCTGGGACTCTTAAATATCGATACGGTGTTTTGCCGTAGCAGGCTTGTGGGGGTTTTAGAAGGACAAAGTTCACGATAAAATCTTCAGACGAAAAAGCATGTGTCCACAGGTGCCGTGGTGACGTCACTACGACTTGAGAGGCAGACGGCATTTGTAGCTTTATTAACCTAGCTCAAACTGGTAATTGTAATTATTTGATGATGGACGGCACCAATATAGACAGCCAGGATAATGTTGTGGCCAGCACCACAAATTGGACATGAATCCATCCTACTGCTCTAAACGCAACCTATTTAAAAATATAAACATTGTTCAAAATGACTGTAAATAATAAACAATGATGGTTGTGATTATTGTAAGTGGTGGCTGTGTATTTTCAATCACTGTATATACATAACACTTGGGACATTTGCTCAGGGAGCGAAGTGCAATTTTCCACATGCACTTCCAAACATTGTTAGACTGGGCTGACAGCAGAACCTGACCATGGGGCATGTATTGTGGGCAAAAAGTGAATGAGTAATGCTTTTGAAGTCTAAGCAGCCTGTGCTTTTACATTTAGCCGTATTTAGAAATGTTTTAAAAGCTTAAGGGATACATGCTACCTGTAGGTTACCAGGCCAGTTATAACTTAAGTCAATACTTTGGTATGGCAGCCCCACCCCCAATCAAAACCGCTACTGCCCCTTTATCCCCACCGCCAGAATGTACTCGATCTCACAAGCCGAGTAGTGTTGAGCCATGATAGCACTTTGATGGGTGACCACCATGCATAAAAAGTGTGTTGTAAGCTGCTCAGGGGTCTGTGCTCTCAGCAATGAGGGCAGTGCAGCTAAATTCATCGCATTGTACTATACGCCAACGTCGAATGCTGCCCACCCTACAAAACCCGTATTGACCAGTTCGGTAAAGTTTGGCCAGATAACCTTCCTGACCCGAATGGCATGGGGAGGCCCTCGTCCTGCACTGGTTTTATAACAGAGCTGCACACATTATCCTCGGCTACAATTGGCACATGAAACGTGATTTTAAGAGCCGATGGAAATGATTTATATTTACAAATATCACAGTAGTTTTCTGCGCGCGTTTGAACCCAATGCACCCTAGGAACCAATTCATCAAATTAGCGCAAAAGCCATTATTGTTCACTGAAAAGTTGCAAAAGAAATGAGCGCTACACTTTTAGAGTGGCATATGGAGACAATCAAGAACGCACAGATGAGAGAACATACACCGCGGTTCAAGGCATACTGACTTAAACAAAGCAACTGGGTAGGATGCATCTCGAAAGGGGATTATGTCCACTGGACCGGAGGGAACACACCTAGGAATAACGTCCACCGTGGAGGTGGAACGATGAACGCCACTCGTTTGCTTTTGCAGGTGCTGGGTGAATACATCGCAAGACTATGACCAATGGCAACGGCCTGGAAAGGCGTTCATTCACCAGTGGATTTATATTGAGGCTGATGATGCGGATGGCTTTTTTACCATCCAGTGAGTAGGTTCAACTGCTAGCCATCCTTGGCTCGGGTAAAATTTAAATCGTCTGGCATTGTAGCGCGGCGTGCATTATTCATTTGGCAGGGCACGTGGTGATCGGCTCCAGCTTTTCCGCGAGAGACTGCAGCCAGGAAGTCCCGTTGATGAGCTTCGTGGTCCCAATGACGTAATCGGTGTTGCTGTCCTCGGACTGCCCGAGGAAGCGGATCGCCGAGATCTCGGCGCTCGTCACGCCGCCCAGGAAGAGGACGAGGGTGATGCGTGACCCCGTATCGCCTGTGCAGCAGCAGCGCCACACACGTTCACCAGAGCCATCGTACACGTGCATTAACGCATGCAGTTTGTCCAATTGTCGCAGAAACCATTGTGAACATGCGCATTTACACAATGCAGTCTGCCTGGCGTATGCCCTCAGAACCGCTGTAGTGTATGCATTAAGGCATGGGCCGTGGTGCAAGCAATGAAATTTACAAATTTACATTTTTGGGCAATGTGTAAATTTCAGGAGTAAAGCGATTCCTGCCTTTTACAAATTACGCGACCAGACTGCGTGACGGGCATCAGTCGGCCAGGAGGAGGGGGCAAAGACATGTGGACGCTGTGCGGCTCACGTTTGTGAGCGAGCCCCGTTGGAATCGGTTGCTTCTCGTGGAACTCGGGCCCCGGAAGCAGCTTCAGGGCCTCCTCGATGACTCTCCAGCCAGGGCGCGTGCTCAGCTGAGCCAGTCGGACGGAGAGCGGCGCGTAGCCGCTGTACACGTAGGATACGTCCGTGGGGGCCTGCGACGGGAAACAGCGCGGCCACCACAACCCGGCTGGAATCGGGCACTACCACTTCAAGGTGCGGGCAAATACGAGTCGGAATGTCCTTAACGCAGCCAAACGAACGTAATGCAGCACGCATTTCGGCTGGTCTCAGACAAGTGACACAAAGGTGTCCCCCCCCCCCCCCATGTAGCGTTAACAGACTGTTGGGGCAAGTCCTGTTATAGCAAGCACCGACAAAGGCCGGCACGGTACACGAGGAGGTGGGTGGCCAGCACCACACCCGGCCACCTTTATCTCCCCAGTGGGGATGTTTACACACCATAACAGGTTCTCATTTGAGGCCGAGTTGACCGAGGGGAGGCTCGGGACCGGTTCGGATAAATCATCGCTGGTGTCGGCCGTGAACAGGAATCGAACTCGAGTCACCGTGTTGCTAGCGCAGCACGCTAACCGTTGCACGACCGCTCCCCACAGAGCACAGCACCCAGCATCACAAACTAGGCCATGAAACGAAACAGCGTGTCCACAAGTGGATATACCATGTCCCCGCTTATAAGGGGATTTGATTGGAGAACATGCTGGACATCTGTGAAAAAAAGAGCTTCATAGCTCGTCGGATTTCTCCAGGATAAATAAAGCTTCCGATTCTGAAATACGTAGGTTAAAGAGGTCACATTGGGACAAACGACCCGGCTGGGTGGTAGCCGAAGGAAAGCACGCACCAGAGAGGACGTTCACCGTGAAGATGGAGCAACGAAGTCAGCTCGCGTACCGGTGCCAGGCTTATGTTTAAATCGCATGGCCGTGGGGGGTGGCGATGGCTTGGGGGAGGGCGAAGCCTTCATCCAGCAGTGGATTGATCAAGGCTGATGACGACCCGCCCCACTCACCCTTTCGTTGACGTCGGTTTGGTGGAGCCGCAGGGTTTTGCGGAGAGTAGGGAAGTTGTTCCGTCCTGGCGGCTGCAGCTTCAGCAGGCCGGCTTTCTCCAGGTTGAACAAGGTGAGCATGTGCTCAAACCCATACGTCTGTCACGAGCAACACATCCAGCAGTGGATTGATGAAGGCCTGCATATTGTACAATCCGGTGGATGGCTAAATTCATTTCGGTCGAGTGCTGAATTTTCCTGCCATCATTCACCACCAGCATCTCGACAAGGAGCATAAACCATCACTAAAACTCCGGTCATCGTCGCAGCAGCTTTTGGCTAATCATCGAACAAAGATGGTCACTGCATTGCGCGCTTTCAGATGCGCTTCTGCGGCCGTCTGGAATGCTCTTCCTTGATATTAGGCCACTGGGAGCTACGCACTTTTAAATCTAGAACGAAAACTAATTTCTTCAGAACTACTTTTTGTGCTTAGTTGTCCTTCCCCAGCACCTCCGATTCGCACGGTTGGCTACGTATGGTGCCAAAGAAGTACAACATACATACATAATCATCAACGTGCAGTGGAAAAACGGACAGCTCTGCCTTCCCGATGCGTGGCACGCTCACCTGTATGATCTCGCGCCGATAGTATTCCAGCAGTTTGGGTTTGAGGCCGTTGTTGCACAGCGACTGTATGCACATCAAGCGCAGCACGCGCATCAAGGGCAGCTTCTGTGCAATGCCCTCCTCGATGTAAACGTTGGCCTGATAAGCACCCACAGAGCGATAAAAAAACAAGGGTTTTTGTCATTTTAGCGAAGAATCCATTCTGAACGCTCGCGAATCTGTTCGAGAATGGCCTCCCCAAGTGGATATCGCATAGCCCACCTCCAAGATCCTCTGATCCACACAGAGGACCTCCTGATCCTCACACAGTGTAAAGGCAGCATTCTTCCAGTCCTGCCAGCTTCTTACTCAATTAGAATATACATAGCAATCACAGTGCCCCCTACCTTCCGCCTTTCATGAAAACGTGACAGAAATCTCCCGAAACCAGTCGTGAGACTCAGCGAGGCCTTTCCTGGGTAAACAAGCGTAAATAATAATGAATTCTAAAATATACTTCACCTTATCGGTGTCTATGCCGGCGATGAACTCTTGTTCAACAGCCAATGAGTCGAGGAAGGTGTCTGAATCTGGAGACGAAAAACGTGAAGTCAAGAGGCGGGAGTAAACGATTGTCAGAAGCACCGAGGGTTCTTTCTCGGCGCACAATGATCCTCTCCATCACAATTCGATTCAACAATTGATTATTCGTTCGCTACTGCGACGCACGTAGAATCCCGAGTCAAGTCGACGTCAAAAGTCGAAGCGACATCCATGATGAAGCAGCTCTTGAACTTAGTCTACCACCTCACAGTCTCACATTCCGTTTAACTGAACTAATTAAAAAAATCTATTTGTGCTGGTTGACTTCTGCTCGGGGCACGGCCACGGTGTTGCTCGGTTGTGCAGTGGAAAAAGAGCTGCAAGAGGCAGCGGACGAGAACGTACGCGTGACCTCCTGTACAAGCTCTGCGATGGACGTGTGGGTGGCGAGGGACGACTTCACAGCTTGCATGTGCGGGAGCTTGGAAACAAATTCCTTTATCTCCCCAACGGTTTTCGCTTGGTGCCTTTCCTGCAAACACAGCAACAGGTCAAACAATTTTTTTTTTTGCCAGCTATATAGCTCTTTTTTTTTTTGCAGAAGTGACCTGGACACAAGTGATAGCTCAACGAAGTGGCTCATTACGTGGAAATGTATAGCAGCTAAATACTCGAAATGCACCTTCATTCTAAACGTGGAGGGAAAAACTGGAGGACCCGGAGAAATCTTTACGTGACAACAGGGAGAACACGCAAACCTCATATATACAGACGTCAGGGTCGGGACTGAACCCATGGCTTCCTGTACAACAGGCGAGGTAGTTAACATCTCGCCGCCATGGCGCCCCATCACTTGGAAAGCCCCCCATTTTTCTCATCAGGTGTCGGATGCAAAGCAAGATTTTGAGCCCGGATAGTGACAGCGAGACATCGCCAATACATCACCACCCAGAAGACAGAAGGCAGCCGCCACCGGCCTTTCAGAAGAATCTTTCCAGAACACATTTCTCCCCACTTTAAAGCAGCACCTTCACAATCATCTTTCTGGCAGACGGATCTCCGTAGCAATACCGCAGTCTCCCAGAGTTTGGGCTGCATCCGACTTTCCGGAGTCCGGAGAATACGGTACAACGTGCACAGGCGAAGGCAGAGGGGGGTAAGAGGAGCACCTCAAACTGGGCTGTGATGAGCCTGGCTTTGCGGCTCAGCACCTCCCCCACGGCGTTGAAGTTTCGATCCCTGATTTCCGCATATAACTCCTCGGCCGAATTCAAAATCAGCTTCTTGGGCTCCGAGGGCAGCTCTGCGGCAGCTTCGCCATCCTGCTTACGTGGCTGAAACTTCTCTGGCGGAAGCTTGACCGAAGCTGTAAAGAAAAAAGCACGTGATTTCTTGCTCAAATGAGCACAAAATCACAGGAACGAATCCATACATCGTTACATCCACCGCTTGTGTACCAGGGTATTAATTGGTGATGTGGACAGCGGTGCGTCAAACTTCTATGCTCCGCATCTACACTCTCAGCCTTCGCACTAATCTGCACTCACCAGTGTGGTGAAGTACGGTCATAAAACCGTATTTCACGCACGGCACGGGAAAGCCCCCCCGTCAACCAGCAGGGACATCCGGACATCTGTGAAAAATAACTTTACAGAACATTGGATTCCTCCAGTATAAATATTCCGATTCTGAGCAGCGGACTGACGCAAGGGCCCCCCCCCCCGCGCACGTTACACACGGGCACGGAGTTGGGCCGCGCGCAATTTGGCGTCAACTCACTGTTCTGAAGGCCGTATATTTCATCGACGAGGCCCTCGTAGGTGAGCTGGGTGAGCATGGGGGTGAGCAGGTCGACGCTGCGGTCGATGATGAGGAGCGTGTCGATGGCAGGAGGCATGTGCATCTGCACCCCCGCCATCTCGCGGTGCATCCTCAGCAGCATGTCGGTGACGCGCTGCGACGTCACGTATCGCAATAAACACGTAAGCCTTACAAAAAAACAATTTCTTCTTGTTTTTTTTCCGCCAATCGACATGGTCAATTCTTGGCGGCTCACAACTGCTCATAAATAACGGAAGCTTTTGCCATTGAACGTTCACAGCGACAGCAACGTCTATGTTGCTAATAAGCCCACGAATGTAACAAGTGGACCGGAGCGCACAATTACAGAGGAAGAATGGGGGAGGGACGAAGCAAGGGTGAGGAAAATAGAGGAAGTGATTAAGGAAGTGAGTCCTGAGTCACGGTTGAAGGGTAAGATTTTGAGGAGACTTCAAAGTGAAGAGGGTTCCCTGGGCAGGGAGTTCCAGAGGGGAGTAGAACCGCCGATTAGCACGGTTGGCTACGTAAGGTGCGATAGAAGTTCAACATACATAGGTAGCAGCGAGCTTCACGTGCGCACATGTAAGTTTAAAGGTTTTTCCCATTGAAAAAGCTTCATAATAACAGAACGGTCATCAACCAACAACCACAAGGTACTCACCCTGGCCCATTCTCCCTTTCCGGAGATATTTGGGATGGTGCCATAAAGAGACTGCATGGTCATCAGTCCTTTTGCAACGTGGAACAAGCTTGTGAAGTCATTTTCCAAGTGACATTCCTGAAAGCAAAGAAATTATTTGTCAACAGAAAAAAACATTCCAATGAGGACAAATCCCAATATCGGCAATTCTTATTTTCACAAACTCACGAGTGAACAAGGACAGCGGCCTTGCACTCTGCATAAATCTGTTCTTTTGCATAGAGCACAGGATTAAACCAAATTGTATGGTACTGTTTTGCATTGCGGCCTTGATTCACCCGGAATGTGCCCGATCTCATCAGCAGGGTTGAGCCTGGGGAGTGCTTAAATGGGCGACTTGCATGTATAAAACAGGTGCTGCTCTAGGCTACTGCAGGACTACAGTATTACCTTCCGGAGATGCTCGTGAATAGCAAATTTCACGGATATTGGATGACAAAAACCTATCTTTTATCTCATCACTTTATCACTGGCTCAGTTAGTCGAGCGAGCCGTTCACGGTTGGAAGGTTGCGAGTTCAAATCCTACTTGGTTGGGGGTCGACTCGGCCCATCGTCCCGCTCTCCGGGGTAGAACATATGCATACCACTTTGTGAGAAGTCAACAATGGTTGTCCGACAGATAGCCTTGCCCCCGTCATTGCAAAGTGGGGTTTTCACCACCATCTGACGGGCTGTAAACGGAAGACGAGCACCACTTCAATGTCCAATGAGCAGAAAAATAATGTTGCCTCGTACGAATGACACTACAGCACTTAAAACAGGGGGAGCCATACCCTGAATGCAAACTCATTCTCCATGGATATGAGGTCACTGTCAAAAGGAATGAAGTCCAAGGGATATTCCTGGATGGTGGCAAAGGTGCCGAAGACGCCCATCTGCTGCAGATGCTGCTCGCAGAGTACGCAGCGGCGCGGCACGCACACCAGGTGGTACTCCCTGCCCGGGGAGCAGCCTTCTTCCCTGCGGCACACACAGGGCGGCACACACAGGGCGGCACACACAGGGCGGCACACACAGGGCGGCACACACAGGGCGGCACACACAGGGCGGCACACACAGGGCGGTCAGTGATGGCGCTCGGCGTAAGAAGACCAAGCAAATGCCAATGTGTGTGTATGTTGAACTTCATTTGCACTGTACATAGCACGGCCGTGCTAATCAAGAGGTGCCATGCAGTGCAAGGGGTCCAGGATCCGTAAAAAAAAAATAGGGTGAATCAAAATGAGCTGCTCGAATTCAAATCCTAATAAAAACCAGAGCAACACTTTTCATTAAAAAGGACAATTAATCTGTCTCATCCCTGAATGTTTGTCTCTCTCATTTCTCATCCAACTACGTTTATATATTTCCTTGCCCCGCACCTCCGATTAGAACGGTTGGCTACATATGGTGTGAAAGAAGTTCAACATACATACATCGACTTTTATTGTGTCTCACTACACATATCTCTTTTCTATATCTCATATATCAACGGATTAAGATTTAGTCAATTTAAAGGGGGTGGTGGTTGCCAAATGTAATTATAACTTAGGGCCTCCAATTGGCCAGGACCACCACTGGAAGGAACGTCCATTTGTGTCGGCTCTTCATCTCCAAAGACCCTCCCCCCCCCGTGTAGCCTTAACAGACTTTTAGGGCAAGTGCTATTGGCGAGCACCTACGAAGGCCGGTGCGGCACACGAGGGGGTGGGAGGCCAGCACCACGCCCGACTGCCTCTGTCTCCCCAATGGTGACGTTTACAACACCGCACCACGTACTCATTTTGAGGCCAGGTCAACTCACGCTGCACCAACAGCGTAGGGTGTCGGGAACACCGACCCTGTGATATCTCTCGCGGGAGGAGGCCACCGTGTGTGCTTTCCGTCACTTACTTGAGCAGACTGGTGCCCACGACCTGCATGAGCTCCACGCGTGGCCGTAGCATGAAGATCACGTGTCGGGAAGGAGATGGCGGCAGTGGCGGCAGGCGTTCCTCCCGCAGAGGAAACATCTTGTCCACTTCATGCTCCTGTCGCGGGTGAACCGGGCTATGTTACCATCATCAACATTACCATCATCGTGGACATTCAACCAGCAAGTACGTCAATGTCAATGAGAAACATGGTCAGTGATAAAGACACTGGAACAAACGCGCAAACGTACACAAAGAAGCATGCCGAGATGCGTGCTTGGAATTACGCAAGGACAGAAAGATGAACACGTGTAGTGGCATAGCGCTGGCCGCTGGCAGGAAAGGGGGCCTGCGGCGTACGGCAGTCCTGACGTCAGCAGGCCAGGATAGACACGAGAGGGGGATCGAGGGGAAAGGTCACAGAAGGGGCACACCAGGAACCCGCTAGTAGGTTCTAGAAAGGTGGCGTGGCCGGGGGCGGAGCGAGGCCACGCTGACAGTATAAGAGGGGCCCCCCGTAGGGGACCCTCGGGTCTGTTGTGTGGAGTGGGATCCCCGTCGTGCTGCTGAAGTCTTCGTCACCGTTCTTCTCATCGTCTTCACCATCCTTCTTGTCGTCATCTCCATCTTCACCAGTCAGGCAGCCTCCCAACTGTCCTCGCTGAGTAGCGTCGCCGACAATAGACGGACTACTTGTAAGAGTGTTAACCCCGATGGTGCTTGTTAATAAAGAAGTGCCTCCAAGTCTTATCGTCTCCGAGTTAGTCACTAAACATGCACGTTAGAGGACGTCATACTTGACAAGAAAATCTTGACACTAATCGGGGATCGCATTGGGAGCCAGTGGAGGGATTGGAGTAACAGAATTATGCCGTCTCATTTACAGGTGTGGGTGATAAGTTTGGCAGTGGCATTTTGGATCAATTGGAGATCGGAGGCCTTAGGGGAGAGAAAGTAGCAATCATAGATTATTCTGGATGTGATGAAGGAATGGGTGGCACCATTTACTAACGTTACCTTTAGCAGTGAGTATTCAGCGATGAGGCCAAAAGGTCCAGTCAGGCTTTCATCCCACACGATGGCCTGGTGAGAAATAGCAGCAGCACATGGTTAACAAGGAGGCTGCACAAGACATAGACAACCCTCCCTTTACTCAGGAATTATCATTGGAAGTGGCGACTGTTCCCACGGATGTTCATCCAACCATCGACCATATTTGCATCCTATAACTGACTTTCATTGGGTTTCAGTTCGCGAAGTATTTAATAAACAATGTATCTTTAGTTTTCAATTAGCGCTAAGAGTTGGCATGTGGGGTCTTGGGTTTAGGCTCGGAGTTTAAGGGTTAAGGTGTGGAAGTCTAGGGTTTAAAGAACAGAGTTTAGATATTCGGGTTTAAGGTGGGGGCTATGGACAGAAAGACTGCTTCTATTGCCACGAATCCAAAGAGGCAGTCGTCTCAGTCACTGCTACATGTTGTTTGTCGTTTTTTTTTTATTCGGTCACAGTTCCTATGATCACTGTTACATTGCTTTTATGGCTTTATTTTGGTGATGTCGAATATGTTTTATGGTTTGGCCATGTTTGTTTGTTGTAGTACGGAGTTAGACTGATGGCCTTAATCTAAGTTGTCTTGTGGTTGTTGTTTGTTTGACTTGCATTCCACTGGGATTTTTGCACACAGCGTTGGTGCACGGTGTTTTGTCAGGAATATTTTGGTGTTTTGTCAGGAATATTTTGCTGTTTTTTCCGGGATTTTCTGTTTGCACGGTCACATAGTCACTTTAAGATGTTTTTCTTGTTCACGTTTTTTGTTTGTTGCGGTTGCACCCGATTCAAGAGCCGAATGGCTCACAGGGCTATACCAAATAAATGAAAACTGAAAACTGAATTAAGCATTAGTTAGCATTAGTTTCTAATAGGAGCTCCTGGGGACCGGCAGGAAATTCCACATTTCTAAGGCAGAGACCATACAACAAAGGACTACATACTGTCTGTAACGTCAGCCTATGTGTTCGGATCACCCGTAATATGCCGTTCCAGATCTCGCCCAAGCTCGGGAGCAAATTCAGAGTTGAGTCTGGATAGTTCTTGGATGGGCGACCCCCATGCATACCAAGCTGCCGGAGCTACATGATAGTCAGCAGTGTAGCAAAATAAATTATTGTGCTCTACTTGTACGTTCCCACATCTCCGCGCTCAGCTTTCATCAATCCGCACTAACCAGCATGGTGATGTAGCACTGACCAGTGTGAAGTATGGTCAAATAGCCCCCAATGACCTGCGCAGCATGGGGAGGGGGCCTCATTCAGCAGAAGACTGACAAAAGAGGCTGTATAGTGCTGTAATCTCATTGGCATTGCAATTGCAATCATGATACAATAGAAAACAGACGGTATTTTTTAAGAGATTAAAAAAAAGTTTAAAGAATTGAGGAACTCAGGAAATAGGGAAAGGGGTGTGTGGTTATTGCACCGTATGCCATTTCGGGAACAAAGATGACACGTTCCACATCCTTCTGGAAATGGTTTGGGCCTACCTTACATAGACTCGGCCTAAAACGATCACGAAAAGACTCATGACTCAATGCCTTCAGTAGAGTTGCAGTACAACGGAAGTGGCCTCAATGTGTGCATGTACGGCCCTTTTGTAAATCCACTGCTGAATGAGGCCCTCCTTACGCTGTGACCGTATTGAACCCGGCTCGTCAGCGCGGGTTGGTGAATGTGGAATTTACTTCACTGCCCGCCGCTGGCAACATAGCATCACACAGCAGCCTATATAACGCCTGTTCTAATGCATGATGGGTCACCCATCCAAGCGCTCGCCAAGCTAAAGGTTACTTACCTTCCGCGATTGGGCGCATTCCAGATGATTCAATAAGACACTCAGAAATAGAGAGGCGCGTATGGAATGTATCCTTGGCAGTTTTAATCATGAGTTCAAGTCACCGTATATCTGTTTGATGTTTCTGTCACTTAATTTTAAGTGTATTAAAATTAGCCTAAACATTATCTGGCCGCACTGATTTACATTACAAGAAATGTGTAAGTCCACAGTGATTTAAGTGCGTTTTCAATTTCCAATGTGACAGCTGTTTTTGCCCCGATTTAAATGTGATTCAATGCTTTACTTTATTTAATTTGTTTTATTTTTATTTATCATTTTGGTGACCCCAGGTCACTCGACTTCTCACCTGGCGAATCATTATTTTATTTATACTGCTAGTGTCAAAATGGGTTTGTTTGTGAGAGGGGTTTGAGCGAGTTCTAGTGACGTGTAAATGTGCGACTCAATCCGCACATCGTCACCCCATCATCACCCACACCGCAGTCATCGGCAAGCACAACCCTCAACCACACCACTAGCCGACCATCAGCACCCGAATGCCATCACCCACCCTGACCATCACACGCCACCACAACCATCACCACGACCATCCACATCAATTCCCCGCATCATCAGGATTCAATCACTCCATTACCCACACGACCACCACGACTACCATCATCAACCCATAAGCACACTAACATCAACTTCACCACAACCACCATCGCTCAAACCGAAACCACCAAGTCACGATCTCACCATCGGGATCCCCAGCACCCACAGCTTACCGCCAATCATCACTTCGAGACTCACCTCTCTCACCAGTACCAATCATACCCACCAACAACCATCATCACAACCACCACCCACAACAACAACCGGCGTTGACGTCACCACGTACGCCTGTGCCAGGCCACGTGCACTTTGAGGCCACGTGAAAGTGTCCAAGACACGCTGACAGGTCGCGGGAGGGACTGACCCAGCAGGTGCCATGGGTTGACTGAGTTGACAGGGAGATGCACCACCACCACCCCGTTCCCCCCTACTGTGCCAAATTGCTGCGTTTTAGCCGCCCGGCGCTCCGCTCGTTGTTGTGAGCGTCGCTCCTCTTGCCCCTCCGTTGTTGTTGTTGGAGGGCGACTGCCTCCAACTGCCCAGCAGCGTCCTTCACGAGCCTCCCCTCCACAGAGTCCGATCGTGACACCGCTGGTACCGATCACGGACAAGTCTACTCAGCTCCACGTCCTCCCGTGCCCCTATCAACTCCCATCGCGGGTCTCCAGCCCGTGCCCGCGCCCGCCTGAGACCCCCTCTATCCGGCCAAACAGGAGCCGCCGCGGTGGCCGGGCGTGCCGGGCGTGCGGGGCGTGCGGGGCTGACGTGACCCCAGCCAATGCAGCCTCGCCTGCCGGAGGAGCTCACCGATGGCGACCGTGCCCCAGATCTTTCACAACCAATTCAACAAACCCACCAACTCGCAACAACCATCGACAACATCCCCCCCCACCTCCACCCACCACCCACACACACAGGTGTGACAACATCCCCCCCCACCTCCCTCCACCCACACACACAGGCGTGACAACATCCCCCCCCACCTCCACCCACACACACACAGGCGTGACAACATCCCCCCCCCACCTCCACCCACACACAGGCGTGACAACATCCCCCCCACCTCCACCCCCCCACACACAGACGTGACAACATCTCCCCCACCTCCACCCCCCCACACACAGGCGTGACAACATCCCCCCCCACCTCCAACCACACACACAGACGTGACAACATCCCCCCCCCACCTCCACCCACACACAGGCGTGACAACATCCCCCCCCCACCTCCACCCACACACAGGCGTGACAACATCCCCCCCACCTCCACCCCCCCACACACAGGCGTGACAACATCCCCCCCACCTCCACCCCCCCACACACAGGCGTGACAACATCCCCCCACCACCCACCCACACACACACAGGCGTGACAACATCCCCCCACCACCCACCCACACACACAGGTGTGACAACATCCCCCCCCACCTCCACCCACCCACACGCGTGACAACATCCCCCCACCTCCACCCACACACAGGCGTGACAACATCCCCCCACCTCCACCCACCCACACACAGGCGTGACAACATCCCCCCCCCCACCTCCACACACACACGTGACAACATCCCCCCCACCTCCACCCACACACAGGTGTGACAACATCCCCCACCACCTCCACACACAGGCGTGACAACATCCCCCCCCACCTCCACCCACCCACACGCGTGACAACATCCCCCCACCACCTCCACCCACACACAGGCGTGACAACATCCCCCACCACCTCCACCCACACACACAGTCGTGACATCCCCCCCCACCTCCACCCACACACACACAGGCGTGACAACATCCCCCCCCACCTCCACCCACACACAGGCGTGACAACATCCCCCCCACCTCCACCCCCCCACACACAGACGTGACAACATCCCCCCCACCTCCACCCCCCCACACACAGGCGTGACAACATCCCCCCACCACCCACACACACACACAGGCGTGACAACATCCCCCACCACCCACCCACACACACAGGTGTGACAACATCCCCCCACCACCTCCACCCACCCACACGCGTGACAACATCCCCCCACCTCCACCCACACACAGGCGTGACAACATCCCCCCACCTCCACCCACCCACACACAGGTGTGACAACATCCCCCCCCCACCTCCACACACACACACACGTGACAACATCCCCCCCACCTCCACCCACACACAGGCGTGACAACATCCCCCCCCACCTCCACCCACCCACACACAGGCGTGACAACACCCCCCCCCCACCTCCACCCACACACAGGCGTGACAATATCCCCCCCCACCTCCACCCACACACAGGCGTGACAACATCCCCCCCCCACCTCCACCCACACACAGGCGTGACAACACCCCCCCCCCACCTCCACACACACACAGGCGTGACAACATCCCCCCCCACCTCCACCCACACACAGGCGTGACAACACCCCCCCCCCACCTCCACACACACACAGGCGTGACAACATCCCCCCCCACCTCCACCCACACACAGGCGTGACAACATCCCCCCCCCACCTCCACCCACCCACACGCGTGACAACATCCCCCCCCACCTCCACCCACACACAGGCGTGACAACATCCCCCCCCCACCTCCACCCACACGCGTGACAACATCCCCCCCACCTCCACCCACACACAGGCGTGACAACATCCCCCCCCACCTCCACCCACCCACACGCGTGACAACATCCCCCCCCCACCTCCACCCACCCACACACAGGTGTGACAACATCCCCCCCACCTCCACCCACCCACACACACACAGGCGTGACAACATCCCCCCCCACCACCTCCACCCACACACAGGCGTGACAACATCCCCCCCCACCACCCACCCACACACACACAGGTGTGACAACATCCCCCCACCACCCATCCACACACACACAGAGGCGTGACAACATCCCCCCCACCACCCACCCACACACACAGGCGTGACAACATCCCCCCCACCACCCACCCACACACACAGGCGTGACAACATCCCCCCCCACCACCCACCCACACACACACAGGCGTGACAACATCCCCCCACCACCTCCACCCACACACACACAGGCGTGACAACATCCCCCCCCCCACCTCCACCCACACACAGGCGTGACAACATCCCCCCACCACCTCCACCCACACACAGGCGTGACAACATCCCCCCACCACCTCCACCCACACACAGGCGTGACAACATCCCCCCACCACCCACACACACACAGGCGTGACAACATCCCCCCACCACCTCCACCCACCCACACACAGGCGTGACAACATCCCCCCACCACCCACACACACACAGGCGTGACAACATCCCCCCACCACCCACCCACACACACACAGGCGTGACAACATCCCCCCCCACCACCCACCCACACACAGGCGTGACAACATCGCACCCAACGACGACTCCCATCGCGCCCCTCTCGCGCTCCCTCTGAACGAACGGGAGGAAGAGTTAAGAGAGGAGTGGGTGGGGGAGGAAGGAAGGATGGTGCCCCTCTCGCCTTGCTCCCCGAGAGTTTGTCGAGGATCTGCAGCAGCCGCCTCCGCGCCGCTTCGCGAAGCACGCCGAGGTTGAGCCTCCCGCCCGCCAGATGAGACGCCATAGTGACACCACCCCGCCGCAACCCCCGACAACCCCTGGGCTATCGATTCCCTCGCATCGAATCCTCGCACGAATCGTAATCGATTTGTGTTTTCACGAAACCCCCCCCCCCCACGTCTAAGAAATCGACGACCCAGATTTTGTAATTACAATAATAATAAACCCGCATCCCGCCCCGCCCCCTCGCCCCGCCCACCACCTCGCCCCGCCCACCACCTCGCCCCGCCCGCCCCGTGCAGCCCGCCCCGCCCGCCACCCCGCCCCGCGCAGCCCGCCCCGCCCGCCACCCCGCCCCACCCACCACCTTGCCCCGCCCACCACCTCGCCCCGCCCGCCCGCCTGCCTGCCCCGCCTGCCCGCTCCGCCCCGCCCGCCACTTCACCCCGCCCACCACCTCGCCCCGCCCCGCCCGCCCACCACCCCGCCCTGCCCTGCCCACCACCTCGCCCCGCCCGCCTGCTCCGCCCCGCCCGCACAGGAATTTAAATCGATTTTCGCACCTGCGAAATGTGGCGCGGGTTTAAAAAAAAATCGATGGGCGCGATCAGGAATCGAAATCGCTGCCCGTGTGAACGTTCCGCAACTCAATGACTTACGACGGAATGGAATCGACGGTGGTGATGGATTTTCTCGTCCACACGGGATGCTTACTAAATGTGCAGGGTTGGTCCAGATGTCTTGTGACCCCTCCCCCAATTTAATTCACTAAAACGTCATATTTTTTAAAAGTAAGGTTTTAATGAAAACAGAAATTAAAATGCAAAAGAACAAAAAAATCAGGGTCCGGGGGGGGTGGTCACAAGACATATGGACCACCCTGTACAATCCATTCGCATGTGAAAAAGAGATTTGCAGCTCATCGGATTCCTCCGGCATAAATAAATAAATATTCAGATCGTTTGGAATCGATTGCATTGCGTCTCAGTGTTTAAAATATCCAAATCGACCGTCAGGAATCGACGCGTGCGTGTCACGTGTTAGGCGTGGAATCGACCCACAAAGTTAAGAACTTTAATGTGGAATCGATTCCCTTGTCACGTGGTAATCATCTTTTTTTTCAGAGAATAGGGTTCCCTATTCAATATTTCCCTTCCAATCTAGAAGGGTTTTTCCCCTTTTTTTCTGGCAACAAAACTGAAACCTTTTTTTACAAGGATTCATGTTACTGCATTAACCACAATACCTGCAGTCAAAATGCAAACAAAAAACATACTATGATAATATATGATGCATTGTCCTTGAAACTGATTGGTCCACACCAAGGGACGGCTTTCTTTTGAGCCTCGACCCAAATTGGTGCTCGACCAGATGACGCCAAAAGGCGTCACACAGCTCAAAGACAATGCCACTATCAAAGTAATGAGGGCTCGGGGTGAGCATCTACATCATTAGACCTCCTTTGCCAGTACCAAAATGTAAGAATAGGGTTTGTGGTTAATAGGTATTGTGGTTAATGCAGACATGAATCATTGTAAAAAGGTTTCAGTTTTGTTTGCCAGAAAAAAGGACATGTACTAGTCATGGCAGAACTCCACGACTCCAGGAAGTGGCCCAGAAGTTTACCACGACCGTGGCCAATTACAGCCAACGTGAGTTGAGCGTGGACAATTATACCCAAGCCGAGACATATAACATAAACAATAATTTAGATTTAAAACTTTAGTGACTGCAGGGATTCATATTCTTGTTTTTTTTTCGGTAAAGTCACGTATTATTTTATTGTTTCCCTTCTACGTGACTTTACCGAAAAAAAACAAGAATATAAAAAAAATGTTAAAAAATATAGATTTTGGATTATTTTTTTTTATGATAGAATATAGCATTGTCATCAGCATGACATAAGCATACCAAGTTTGCAGTCGATACCACATTGGGAAGTGGGTTACAATTGAGTTACAAGATTTGAGGATACAACAACAGACAGAGCGAGTTAACTGAAAGCGTGTAATAAAATAGGTACCATTTTGTAACGTGGTCTCACATAGACAACAACCCCCACCCCCCTCCCTGTACAGCCTGTAACAGACTGCCGTGCCAAGTGCTGCTAGCACCTACAAAGGTTCGGCACGGCACACGACGGGGTGGGGAAGGGTGGGGTGGCCAGTAACCACCACGACCTTTGTCTCCCCCAGTGGGGATGTTTACGACGCACCGTACCAGGTTTCTCATTTTGAGGCTGAGTTGACCTAGGGGAGGCCCACACACAGCAACCGGATTATAAGACGCACCGCCCTCCCCCCCTTTTGATTTTAAATAGAGAGTGAAATTGCGCACCTTGTAATTAGATTACGGTAATATCCGTATGTGCGGTACTGTATATGAATCGACGTGCTCTCTAGGTGCACCTAGCCTGGCACCAGCGCCGTGGTGACGTCGCCACCAACTTCGTGGTGAATGGCGGTTATCTCAAAATTTGCCCCCAAAAATTACAAGTTTAATGCTCAGGTCCATCAACCTATCCGACCTTCGGGGACCAACATTTTCCAGCCTCGTTCGTTGAAGCAGAAGCACTAACCTCTGGGCCGGTTTCGGCTTCTCTTGATACTCATCAGCAGGGTTGTGGGCTCTGTTAAATGCCTATTCCAACCAGGAGTTGCCTCAGTGGCAACTTGTGTAAATATCTTCACGAGTTGTACATTCATACCTGTTAACCCATGATCAGTGCCTACCTTATTTACGGACTAATTCAGACCTCATTGGTCACCCCGTGCCCCTTATAAATATCAACCTCCGTCCTACAAAGTCCCATCACAAGGAGAGAAACACAAACAGACAACAAGATAATGCCCGTATTGAGACGGCTGTACGCTGTATGGACCTGAAAACTCAATTTCCCTGTTCAAGAATACGGATAAACCGTATGGGTCGACAGGTATGTAAATTGATGTGCCATGTACCTATGACGATCACGTAATCACGACAATGCATTCACGGTGTTACAATGGGCAGTGCAATATAAAGTGTACTGTACATCTATGCTCCCCGGCCTTCAATCCCCACTGGTCATCATGGTGAATTATGATTAAACAATCTATTGGCGCACACCGTGTTGGGGAGGCCTCTTATCCAGCAGTGGATTTACCAAACGGACTGAACACGTGTACATTTATTGAACCTACGGCTGCCCCTAGATTTGTGATAAACATTGTTATAACACGAGACTTTGTGTCACTAAAATATGACATTAAAGTCCATCAGCCTATAAGTGGCCTTCCGGACTCAATGTTTCCCAGGATTTTTTTTCCAGCACATCTTTACGAGTGGGAATTTATTCTGCGCTCCACCTTTCCCAGTAGAAGAAAATCCATCTTCTGGGTTCCTTCGGTAAAGTCACCACGTAGAATGGAGATAAAATAATAATAATAACAATAAAATTCTCACGACGTTTCGTGAGAATCTTATTGTTATTTTTTTAATTCTCACGACGTTTCGTGAGAATTTTATTCTGTTATTTTTATAATTTTATCTCAATTCTACGTGGTGACTTTACCGAAAGAACCCAGAAGATGAATCCCTGCAGTCACGAAAGCTTTAAATCGAAAAGCCATGTTTGGCGAAGCTGGCGCCTGCACATGCTCATCGTCCATTGGAGGAAATGTGTGACCATACTTCAGCATGCCGGTCGGTGCGGGTTGATGAAGATGCCCCTACCCAGAAGGGGTGGGAGGTAGGGAGGGGTGTTGCAAGCGAAGGTCAAACTATTATGACCCAGAGGCTGTAATGGTAGCTGGTCACCAAGCTTTATTAACTGCACACAAAACCAGCATGTGTTGAGGTATGCAACGGATGTGACTGTTGCTGCAAAATCTTATTCAGATTCAGCCAAGAGAGCTGATGTCCCTTCGATTTTCGGAATACTGTAATCTCAAAGATCCCAATAAGAGATCTGGCCACCCGCAGATACGAATTGTCGGACGATCCTACAGATCGTTTCGGAATACAGTATTGGTAAAAAACAAAAACAAAGGTCAGTGGGCTCGTTTGCTGTGACCTTGCGTTCGCCGTTTTCCCGCGAAAAACGTCGCCCGCACATGCGTCGAGCAATAATTTTGTTGCAATGTAACACGCAGGTGCGGACTTAAGAGGGAAGGCGACCAGAACGGGGGAGCTGTGATGGCAAACGAGAAAAAATCGGGAACAACATTTTGTATGCGCATTTCTCTTCACCCAGTTTCACGAACGATTCATCGAGCATGCGTATATACTATGACAGGTAAGGGGCCGTCCATAAATGACGTCACGCGATTTTGGGCGATTTTTGACACCTCCCCCCCCTTGTCACACGGCGTCACAAAAAGTCAGACCCCCCCCTCAAATATGACGTCACAAAGCTCTGCCCACCCCCCCCCCCAAAACCATATTTCAATTTGGAAAATAAAACATGCTTCAAATAGCTTTAAACTATTGTCATTGTAGTGCGTATTTAATGTGCTGCTGCACTCTGATGTTGTAGGAGAAAACATTTATTAAAAAGTCTATTTAATTAAGTAGAACGTCAGTTTAACACGTAGGCTTTCGCGACCAATATTATTCATAATAAAGGTTTTTGGGTTAGATCGCGTTATTTATAAATGTGTCGTAACCCTCCACCACCCGAATTCTGGCGAATTGCCCGATGATGCTGGATATATTTACCAGTGAAACATCGTACTCAAACTGTAAATGTTGTGGATTCACTCTTCAACACACCGGTGGGCTAAAGTAGTGAACTATTTTGTCTTTTGTCAACGTGACACTTTATTTTGCTGATTGGCCGTGTCGGGTGGTGGAGGGTTACGACACATTTATAAATAACCCGATCTAACCCAAAAACCTTTATTGTGAATAAGTAGAACGTGTTGTCTACATTTATTTAAAGTTGTGCATTTTGATGTGACGTCACATTTCTCAAACCACCCCCCTCGTCACACATCGTCACAAATGTCTGACACCCCCCCCCCCCCAGGTGCGTGACGTCATTTATGGACGGCCCCTTAAACACGCAGGAGTCACGAACAATAATTGACAAGAGGTGAGCAGGTTGAGAGGCTGGGTTCCAATCCCGGTTGGCTGGTCATCCTTGGTCATAATCTGTTTAGATCAATGGGCCTTAAGCGCTGATATAATCAAGTACTCAGTCTTGAGCTTCAGTTGCCCAGGGCTCTCAAGTGTAGTGAGTTAATAGTCTCAGAACGGTCACGAGTTATTGCACAAAGAAAGAACCCATCATGTAAACACTTGTTCTGTACCTCCTAATTCGGATAAACTCCAGCTCTGAGAATTGAAAACATTCGTATAACGGTCACGCGACAAAATATTAGTGTACGGTGAAAGCGTGAACCCAAAGGTGTTCAGCCACTTCCAAGATGTTCGGCGAAAAATCTCTTGCGCAGCTGTTCGCTGACAACGCGGGAGGTAGAACTTATTTCGCACCGTATGTAGCCAACCGTGCTAATCGGAGGTGCAGGAGGAAGGACAACTAAACACAAAAAGCAGTTCTCAAGAAATGGGTTTTCAATACAAATTAATTAAAAGTCCATAGCTCCAGTGGCTTCCTAATATCGGAAGAGCGTTCCAGACGACCGCAGATGTGCATCTGAAAGTGCGCAATGCGGTGACCATCTTTGTGTGTGATGGTTAGCCCAAAGCCGCCAATGCGAGGATGACTGGAGTTTACATGATGGTTTATGCTGGGGGTGGCGGGTGGGATTAATGTATGCCCACTGCTACAATATGTATCTCACCACGAATGCTACATTGTTTTCACAATTTTCAAAAAGCTGACCTGCAACTCTGTCGTATAAAAACAAATAAAACGTGGAACACAAAACAAACATCTAACGAGGGTATATAATTAATGCAGCACTTTCCCTGCGAATACTTTCAAGGCCTCCAAATAACAAAACCCTGAAATACAGCTATGTTAAATTACCCCCATTCATCGACATCTTGGGTACAATCCACGTTTTCCTGTACCCTGTGCCACATTGACTGGCTGGCTCCATTAAAATAACAATCTGTGAACCATACATTGAACAATCCGGTTTGGAGTTTCGCCGGGTTAAATTACCCCCGGCGAATCTTGACTCCAAATTAACAGACAGAACGTCGTCCGATTTAGAATGTTGCCTGAAATCACCAGTGACAGTGCTCAGATCAACGCACGAATACGGGAAGTCTAACCCCGAGCTGGCCGTGCTGACCATCGATTTTGAACCTTCTGTGCACGGCAAGTTGTGCATTTGATGCGGCATGTAAAACGGTACATCGGCACCCTGGCCGTTATCCGGCCAGACATCTGCCATGAGACTTTCTGCTGGACTACAATCTGAGCGGTCAGACGTGGAGCGGCGCACGGGTGTGAAGGTAGCCCTCTGCAGTGTGGCATCGACTTGCGCGTCGTATCTGGAAAGGGGGCTGCTGCTTGAACCATCGCGTGCCGGCTGCACCGACATGCGACACTCGCTGCCGCTCTGGAGACCCGAATTGCCCAACGGACGTGGCTGCATGCAATTGTCGTCGTTGGATGCATCGTCTTCGACGATGCAGTGAGAGCTGCTGCCCTCCCAGGCACGGCTCTTCGATAGCCACAGTTTATTGCACTCGTGCTGTGTTTTTGACTCTTCCTCCAGCCTCTGAAATGTCGACATAAAAAAAACACAATGACAAACATCCCCCCACCCCCCCCCCCGTACACCCTTTATAAGCTGTTGGGGCAAGTGCTGTTAGCAAGCACCTATTAAGGCCAGCACCACCACACCTGTCACCTTTGCTTCCCCTCAGGTTTACATGCTGTGGCAGGTATTTAAGGCTGCTATTACCTAGCTGAGGTCCGAGACCAGTTATAATATCACTTTACACCGGTATTAGCCGTGGCTGGGAATCAAACTCAGGTCGACGGCTTTCATAGCGCAGTGCACTGCCGCTAAACCACTGCACCGACTGCTCCATCCCGTAACCAGGGCACGCGGGGCAAATCCACGCAACGCAAAATTGGAAGGTTGATTGTGGGTACACTTCATCACAACCACAACGCAGAACCTACGTGTTCTGGGCTGGGGGGCACCTTTATATGGGAGAGGGGAAGGGGGGGAGAGCAACACTCCTACACCACCCTGGCCGCTCACCTGCAAGATGGCGGGTGGAGGAGGATCTGTAGGAGATACGAGGGTCTTGAGCTTCTGCCGATAGAACCAGCCCATGGCTGCCAAGGGGCCGACGATCAGAACGCTCAGCAGGGCGATGGTGACAACCACAGGCAGGTTCAGAGAGTCTGTGGGAAGAAAGAAAAAAAAAACGCGAGGAATACGGACTCGTATTAATGATAATGCAAATAGCCAAGTTCCACGTGACCAAACAATCAACACATTCGTCCGCGCAGCAGCAGCGCCAAAATAAATGTGCATACGTTAATAAATAAATACAATTCTCAACGCAATTGGAAGGCATTACCCGGTGGCGTGCCGTGGGCGATGTAGCATGCCACGGCGCTCTGGTCTCCATAGAGGTAGAAGTCCGGAATGTAGAATTGAGAACGCAGGCAGTAGTTGCCCGCGTGTGGCACGGTGAATTTGTGGTGGTTCTGTGTGACCAGAAAACGTTCTTGCACGTGGCCCTGTGCGAAAGCCACGGCTGGCAACATCAGTACGGTAACAACAACAAAAATCAAGTGCACTCGGCACAATACCGATCATCACATTCATAACAATAGGGCTAGGTTAAGGATAAAGGAGCAGCCCTGCAAGTGCTTGCTCACCCCAAGACCCATGCACTTGCATATAGACCCATAGACTTAATAGAGAACATCAATGATCTATATTCTTGGTTCTTTCGGTAAAGTCACCACGTAGAAGGGAAACAATAAAATAATAAAAATATGAAACAATAAAATTCTCACGACGTTTCGACTGCAACACAAGCAATCATCATCAGGTGTGAAAACCAGAGCAAGAAAAATTTGACCAAAAAAACGCCACTTTTTTCACATTTTTCTTGCTGTGGTTTTCACACCCGATGATGATTGCTTGTGTTGCAGTCGAAACGTCGTGAGAATTTTAATGTTTTATATTTTTTATTACTTTATTGTTTCCCTTCTACGTGACTTTACCGAAAGAACCAAGAATATGAATCCCTGCAGTCACGAAAGCTTTAAATCAAAATCAATTATCTAGTCACATCCACTGTCTTCATATCTTGCTCCACTGTATCCTCCCATCTCGGTCTCCATCCACTCCTTTCTGCCCTGTGCCGGTGGCATCCCCATAGCCCTTCTCATTGCATCTTATCTTTGTCTCTACTCAACACATGGCCAGAGCGTGGACGTCTCACCTCCTTGGCCCTCTCGAGAACGTTAGTAACCGCCTGCTATGGCTCAAACCTCTTCATTCGTTTTCCTTTCCCTCAGAGATATTCCCGACATCCATCCGTGCATTCTCCTCTCTGTCCTTTAAAACTCCTTGTCTCGCTCACTTCGTGCCCGCATCTCTGCATCATATAACAGTAGTTGGTAGTAATCACTGTTCTATGCACTGTGTTGTCCCTTTCAGTTTGACTGAGGGGACGGATGAATACAAGTTCACGGCAAAAAAACAAAACTCACGTTTGCTTCTTCGGTGTAATTCAGAAACCACTGCCGGTCGCTGTAAACGTTCTCGAGGAAATCGCTCCCATTTCTCACTTTCAGATTTTCCACTTTAACGTAAAACTTCAGTCCGGAAACGATGACAGAGGTGGACGGCGCCGTCAGCCTTGCTGGGAACAAGAAACGCAAAAAAATATATCTCGCATTTAATCGTGCCAATTTTTTTTATATATGTGTTGCATTTCGAGAAAGAATAATAAATTTACGGTTACAATTAATCAATGATGTGAGGTGCCTGAGTTGGAGGGTTCAGAGGTCAGAGACGCAGAGCTAGCACCACCAAAACCCCCGGGTTCCAAACTGGGGTTCAACCTTCTGTGATTATAAACAGGTTCTCAAGTGCATTGAGTTGGTGGTTTCAGCCTGGACACAAATCACTCCACACAAAAAAAACGGTCATATATTGGGTTTTGCGCTTCAGGTGGCTGAATTCTGTCTCTGAGAACGGAGAATATCGGGTGGCCCTGTATTGAACGCCGGCAGCATCCACCCACACAAATAATGCTAAAATAATATAATTGTTTCAATTTAAAGCTTTCGTGACTGCAAGGATTCATCTTCTTTGGTTCTTTCGGTAAAGTCACCACGTAGAATGAGACTAAAATAATAAAATAAAACAATAAAATTCTCACGACGTTTCGGCGACAACACAAGCGGCCTTCTTCAGGTAAAGGAACAAAAAAAAACTGTCGGGACGACAGTTAGAGCTTTGTCGTCCCGACAGTTTTTTTGTCCCTTCACCTGAAGAAGGCCGCTTGTGTTGTGGCCGTAACGTCGTGAGAATTTTATTGTTTTATTTTATTATTTTAGTCTCATTCTACGTGGTGACTTTACCGAAAGAACCAAAGAAGAAAAATATAATTGTTATTATGATTTTTTTTTTTCCCCAGGGAAATCCTCACCGAGTCTCATGACACTTTTTCAGGAGAGGTCCTGCAAAGTTTTCCCAGTCGAGGTGTAATTCCAATTGAGTAATTTGCAGGTACAGTTTTTTCACCGTTCAGATGTTTGGCAAACACCAGTTACATTGCGTGCTTTCTATTGGCTATGGGAGGAAACCGGAGAACCCGGATACAACTCTGGCAGGACAGGGGGATAACTTACAGACTCCTCACAGAACAGCACCTGAGATCAGAATCAGAATCGGTATCCAGGGGCTTCTTGCTGTGTTTTTGAGATGTTATCTACCTCGCCCGGTACGCAGGAGGTCGTGGGTTCAATCCCGACCCTGACTATGATTGTTGTATACTTGGAGTTTGCGTGTTCTCTCTCCCCTTGATGGTTGCGTGTATTTTTCTCCGTGCTCCTCCAGTTTTGCCCTCAACGTTTAGAAACATGCGTTTAGATTATTTGGCTGCTACCACAAATGCCCACGTGCGATGATGATGATGATAATATCAGCCACTTCGATGAGCTCTAATGCGTGGCCAAGTCACCTCTGAAGGAGATCTCATCGCTCAGTCGGCTTTACCGGGCAAAATAAAATACTCTTTGGTTCTTTCGGTAAAGTCACGTAGGTAAAAAAAAAAATAAATAAAAAAAAATTGAAAACAACTCAATAAAATCACGACGTTTCGGAGGCAACACAAGCTTCCTTCATCAGGTGTAACTAGCACAGCAAAATTACTGTAGGGAGAGCCGTGCCAGTTACACCTGATGAAGGAAGCTTGTGTTGCCTCCGAATCGTCGTGATTTAATTGAGTTGTTTTCAATTTTGTTTTATTTTGTTTTATTCTTTTACCTACGTGACTTTACCGAAAGAACCAAAGAGTATGGATCCGTGCGGTCACGAAAACTTCAAATCTATAATTAAAATTAAAAAAAAGTTTAATTCAGTGTCCACTCATTTTCAGAGGGGTCGGGGGGGGGGGCTACTTTCGCCGATAAGATGTCAGCGTGAGGGCCACGAGACCACCTGCAAGGGGTGTCACGTGGTGTGTGCGCTGTCGGGGGCCCGCACGTCAGGGGCTGCACTAAAGGCCACAAGGGGCCGCCAGTAGCCCGCGGGCCTTGCAAAAGAAGAACGTTAAAAAAAAAACACGCCACTTTTTTTCCAATTTTCTTGCTGTGGTTTTCACACCTGATGATGATTGCTTGTGTTGCAGTCAAAACGTCGTGAGAATTGTATTGTTTTATATTTTTATTATTTTATTGTTTCCCTTCTACGTGACTTCACCGAAAGAACCAAGAATAAGAGGAACATTATATTCTTGGTTCTTTCGGTAAAGTCACGTAGAAGGGAAACAACAAAATAATAAAAACATAAAACAATTAGAATTCTCACGACGTTTCGACTGCAACACAAGCAATCATCATCAGGTGTGAAAACCCTTCTTCGTGACTTTACCGAAAAAAAACAAGAATACGAATCCCCGCAGTCACGAAAGCTTTCAATCAAAGAAGAACATCGTTGATTTAAAGCTTTCGTGACTGCAGGGATTTCTATCCAATGGTTCTTTCGCTAAAGTCGCCGCGTAGAAGGGAACCAGTAAAATAATACTGTTTCCCTTCTACGTGGTGACGTCACCGAAACAACCAAGAATGTGAAGAACATCGTGCTAAGGTTCACCACTTGCGTGGCCGCCCTGCCGCCCCCACGTGACGCTTACTGGACAAGAGCGGCTGGAAGCAACAGGCGTGCGCCCACTCGGACGCGGCACCCGGCGCCTCAGCGCGCACGCGGAGGGTGTGGTTGGACGACGGCTGGCAGCTCGCCGTGAAATCGCACTCGCTGCGACGCGCGTCTGGGCAAGAGATGTTCTTCCACTTGTTGTCGTCCTTAATCCAGTAGCTGTCGGGCGAGACAGAGTCACGAGCGTGAGTGCGCGGCGGGCCGCGGCGATTGGGGTTGGCCAAGTGAGCCCACGCGCAGCGCTCGCCGTAGCAAAAAAAGCATGGATCGGCCAATGAAATGCAGCAGCACCCTCCTGAAAAGAAGTCGCTTGACGCGACGTATTATTTTTTAATTATTATTATTATTCAGCCCAGCCACTCGGTCGCCTCCTTATCACTCTTCTATCACCACTACAATGGTTACTGCTTCTGTCCACTTCACTCAGTGATTCCTCGACCCGTGTCAAGGGCTCGGTCTACCAGACACCGACTGTTTCGTCTCATCCACACTGTTTTCAACAACCACCACCAACACAGCAGCTTCCCATAACATAACAAAAACCGCCGTTGACCACTAAGTCGCGGTGACATCACCACGGCGCTTGTGCCATGGTCGGGGCACTTTGAGGCCACGTGGAGTGTCGAAGGACCCCGCTGGCAGGAGGTCACGAAACAGACCCAGGTGCCATGGGTTGACTGAGATGACTGGCAGAGATGCAGCAACTTTGTTGGCACAGTGGGGAGCACACTCACCCACTCGCTCACCGCACTGCGAGTCACAACCATTTCTCCCATTCTTTCCTCACACTGCTCCACTTTGGAATTGCCTGTTCCCATCGTCTCTCCATCCTCAAGTTCTTAGAAGCTCGCTCGATTCAAGAAAAGCATTTGCGACAGTCTTGACGATTACAACTCGAATGGTGCTGTAAGTTGCTGGCCGCTTGCCATTTATTGGCCTTTTCGGACGTGTGCTCAGAAAACCGCGAGAGAGAAAAACAAAAGCAGGCTTTGAAGGTTGGTCAACATGTTGTTAATTACCTTTTATACTGCAGTCTGTAGGTCACATCGCGGGTCGCGCTGGGGTCAGGTGACCACTCGGCAAAGCAGTTGAGATCCACAGAGGTCACGCGAAAGTTGCGTGGCGCCGGCAGACCTGGCCAACAGTCAGAAAAAGAAACAGACATTCCATATCGTGGGACCTTCTTTGCCTTTACCAAAATACGAGAATAGGTTTTTCCCAGTTTTTTCTGGCAACAAAACAGCTGTGTTAAGATGTCAAAACACCAAACTGAAACCTTTCACAAGGAATCATGTCACTGCATTAACCACAACGCTTGTGGTCAGAATACAAACAAAAAACACGCTCTGATAATATATGGCATTGTCCTTGAAACTGATTGGTGCACACCAGAGACAACTTTCTTTTGAGCCTCGTCTCAAAACGGTGTTAGACCAGAGGACATTCCTTATATTAATGACCATCACCCACCGTAGTCTGTGCTCCTTTCAAAGAGGAGGAACGGCAAAACTACACTCTCTCTCTCTCGGCTGAAGCTCTCTCGTCGTGGCTGGCAGACCTCGACATTGGCACTCGGCTCCTGAACACATTGCTGCCATCAAAACATACGCAGGAATAACGATAAATTGAAAACGAATTTTGCTTTAGAACTGCTTTTTTATGTTTAGCTTGTTGTCTAGATACTTTTGTTTTGTCACACACGTGGTGCTGATATGCCGGACTGGTTTGTACATAATAAATTGTATGTAGTGTATAATGCACCGGATGTAATATTTAACGCCGAAATCAAGCGTAACTACTTTTTTTTGTCACGCACGTGGTGCCAATCGCTAGGACCACAGGAACAATATGGAAGCAGCTGGATAATCGCGTGCCGGATAATCGATTATCAACTGTGTGTGTATATATATAATATCGGCGACGTTTTGGGGAATGACCATGGCTCGGTCGAAGGGGAAATTAGCAATGATGTGCTATTAAGAATTATTGCCTGCAACGTCGCCTATTTGTGTAAAAAGAAAAGAAAACGTGGGGAGCATTAATGACAAATATGTTGAAATCAGACGAGATCGGGCACATTGCAGGCGACCTTGGCCAGAGGCATTTCGTATGAAGTACAGAAGGAAGGTACAGTATTAGCTTTGTAATAGTTCTGGCGAGTCGCCATGTTAACTGCACGAGGCCCCGTACACCATAGTGGTTCGCCCATCCAAGCATTTATCCCAGCTCAACTCTTGCTTAGCTTCTGACGAATCTGAGCAAACGAAAAAAAATCAAGCAAGCTCAACACATCCCTCAATAACACCACACACAGTATGGTGGCCTGAAAATGAATATATTTCAAAAAAATACGTGTATGTACGTTGCACTTATTTCGTATGGGGCCGTCCATAAATGACGTCACGATAATTTTTTGGACGATTTTTGACCCCCCCCCCATCGTCACACGGCGTCACGAAAAAAGTCAGATTCCCCCTCAAATATGACGTCACAAAGCTCTGCCCACCCCCCCCCCCAAAAAAAATATAAAACATGCTTCAAATCGCTTCATACTATTGTCATTGTAGCGCGTATTTAATGTGGCGCTGCACTCTGATGTTGTAGGAGAAAACATTTATTAAAAAGTATATTTAATTAAGTAGAACGTGTTGTCTATATTTATTTAAAGTTGCGCATTTTGATGTGACGTCACATTTCTCAAACCCCAACCCCCCCACCTCGTCACACATCGTCACAAATGCCTGACCCCCCCCCCCAAGCGCGTGACGTCATTTATGGACGACCCCTATCGTACTTTGCCAGCTGTGCTAATCGGAGGTACCGGGGTGAAGGAAAAACCAGCTAAACACAAACAGCGGTTCTAAAGAAACGCGTTTTCAATTGAGATGATTTCATGCGCACGGCGCCAATTGGGTTGTCTAGTATGGGAGGGAAGAGCGTTCCAGGCGGCCGCAGAAACGCATCCGGTCACCGCCGTCATTGTTCGATCGATTATCCAAAAGGCGCCGCCACTGCTGCTGCTGCGAGGACGATGGGTGACGTTTCGGGCAATGGCCCTTCTTCACAGCACGCGAAGAGACGCGACGAAGAATGGGCCGCAGTTTGGCCGCGGCGGACGGCGATTGAGGGCCGGAACTGATGTGGGGTGGGGACGGAATCGATGGTTGCACGGCCCGGGGCAGTTGGCACTGGCACGTGGCTTGCGACTGCTGCGAACGTCATCACGACAGCCATGCGACTCGTCCAGTCGGTGCACATTGCTCCACCATGATCAAGGTTGCTATTTATTAAAGCAAAAAATATATATCAAATTTATCATGCGTGTTTGTGATACACAAAATAGCTTAGTATATTTTGATTGGAAGCTTTCGTGACCGCAGTAATTCATATTCTTAGCTCTTTCGGTAAAGTCACGTTGAAGGGAAACAATAAAATATTGTTATATATAATAAAATATTGTTATATATTTTATTATTTTATTGTTTCCCTTCAATGTGACTTTACCGAAAGAGCTAAGAATATAGCTTAGTATATGTACAACTAAGAGTATACAGGTTGCTTCGACATTTTTTTAACCACTTATATGGGACTTTCTTTTTTAATGGGAAAAAAAGCAACGGATACTACACTGTAACGTGATGACAAATGTAATGTGAATAGCTTCAACAAGTCAAAGAGTCTCCCACGTGTTCGCCGTCGTTGTCAACACGTGGGCCTGGAATCGTCTCCACGTGATCTCCGGAGCCCGGAGGCAGCAGCGCATGTCACGTGGTTATTGCTGCAAATTCTCCGAAGTGTTCACATTTTTTTTTAAGCACCCTGTATATCAACCTAACCTCATTCGTCAATAACACTGTGTGCCATTAAATGGAGAAATGGATATAACGACGGACAGTGTCGATGATCTCAACTTGCGATGCGCCGCTGAGAACTGCTCCCTCGCTCTCTGAGAGAATGCCCAATTGCCCGGGGGATGCTCTCTGAGAGAGCTAGGGAACGGCTCAGAGGCGTGTGGGGAACGGACCACAGACAACGACGAGCAGAAAGGCAGCAGCAGCAGCAGCCACGCGGTCAGCCGGCGCTGCCAACAACTGCCCAAGGTCTGCGGTTCTCTCTATATATATTGCGGTGTTATTGACCTGTTGGTAGAACGAAGGGTGTGGTGCAATACCCCGCCCCCCGTATAGACGGATACAGATGGAGAGTCCACTTGCCGTACCGCCTTCTGCTGGCGAGCAAGCGTATGTGGCAATCTTCTCGAGTTTGACATCGACGTGGGAGCATAGAAGTACGGCACAACGAAGAAGAAGAAGAAGCGCGCTACGCTGCCAGCAAATTCCGCACCAGGATGTCGATGCCAACCTGTTTGTGCGTGGTGATCACCCATCAAAGCAATACCCACGTGTGTCTAGAACGCCTTGCCTCACTTTTGTCGAGTGCGGCTTTGGCCAAAGGGACATCGTCATTGATGTGCTATGAAGGTCCATTATTGCCCGAAGCGTCGCCGATTGTATCTTTAGTCCTTTGAAGGCCACACAGTGTGACTGACGAATTAGCAGTGGACACAGTCGCCCTGATATACTCGTATGCACAGGTTGACTGTACTCGTGAAATAATGATGGAATCTCACTCATTAGTCAATTACACTTCTCCACTTTTAGGGTATTCCACAACTCAATTCCCCCCCCCCCACTCGACACAAAAATAAGTCTCTTGTGTTGCAGTCGAAACATCGTGAGAATCTTATTGTTTTACATATATTTTATTGCTTCCCTTCAACGTGACTTTACCGAAAGAACCAAGCAATATGAATCACTGCAGTCACGAGAGCTTTAAACCAAAATTTAAGTCTCTTAGAGTTTTACCCATTCACCCCTCCGCACGCCCCTAATGTTTTCTCAACAGATGTTTTTTTTGGCCTACTCTTCCGCGAAGGCCATGCATCTTGGAAGAGGCGGGATGTGTCACGCACGCGTTAACCCCAGCCTCCGAGCGGCCTTGCCGAGCGACTTTTGTGCCAACCGTGCTGTTTGTTGTGCCCAGGTGTGCAAACCGACGAGAATCCTGTAAAGGTGCCGTGTTCATTGCGACGAAGATTCCCCCGACTTAACAATCTCGCGTTGTCCGGACGGGCTATCCTGGAGCAATTCTAGATTTAAAGCTTTTCGTGACTGCTAGGATCCATTCTCTTTGGTTCCATTGGGTAAAGTCACGTAGGTGAAAAAATACAATAACAAAAAATCACGACGTTTCGGCCACAACACAAGCGGCCTTCATCGGGTGAAGGGACTGGACTGTCTGGAGGACAGCGCTGGAGTGGGAGAAGCCACGCACAGCTTAAAGGTCGCGATCTGAGCGTGGCTTCTCCCACTCCAGCGCTGTCCTCCAGACAGTCCAGTCCCTTCACCCGATGAAGGCCGCTTGTGCTGTGGCCGAAACGTCGTGAGAATTTTGTTATTTTATTTTCACCTACGTGACTTTACCCAATAGAAACCAAAGAGTGTCCTGGAGCACACAAAACTTCCAACGACACCCGCGCCGGTTTCGCTTTCCGACGAAACGCGAAACGCGCAGTAGTCTGAAGGTCGGGTCGCGTTGGCAAAACACAAAACAAAACCCCAGCGTCTTACCTTGAACGTCCAAACAGGACGCGCTGCCCAACAGCACCAGCAGCACAATCGTGGTGGTGGTGGTGGTGCTGTTGTTGCTGCTGCTGGTGGTCTTCATTTGGGAGGCATACGAAAGCGGTCACCCACCCACCGTGTTCGCTCTCATCACCTGCGCCGCGGTGAGACCTCGCGTGCGTCGTGACGTCAGGCGGCGTGCATTGAATGCCGTTCGTGGGATGGGTTTTTAAAAAAAAAAATGTTTTAAGAGTAATAAACGGCACGCATCGTGGTGATGGGTTTTACCCCGGGCGGGGTCAAGGGGGTTGGCAACGAAAATAAACAATCGGAGTCATCTATAATGTTGGAGGGGGGGGGGGGGGTTGTGGGGGGCTGGGAGAGGGGGGGGGGTAGATCGTGAAAATATAAAATGTGTCGTTAAATCCGCCACCACCCGACACAGCCAATTAGTTAAGGTTCGTCACGTTAACAGAACGTGCGAATTCGTTACGAGCACAGCCACACACACCGCTGTGTTGGAGCGCAAATCCGCAACATTTACAATCTGTTAAACCGAATAAGGGTCATGTGTTTTTTTTGTTCGAATTCCATGACAAAACAATAAAACTACCATACATATTTAAAAATCCCGCAATGGGTTCGTCATCTGGTCGAGCACCAATTGGGTCGAGGCTCAAAAGAAAGCCGTCCTCTTGGTGTGGACCAATCAGTTTCAAGGACAATGCATCATATATTATCATAGTATGTTTTTTTGTTTGCATTTTGACTGCAGGTATTGTGGTTAATGCAGAAAAAATGGGAAAAACCCCTATTATTATGCTTCAAATCGCTTTAAACTATTGTCATTGTAGTGCATATTTAATGTGGCGCTGCACTCTGATGTTGTAAAATAAAAACATTTACAAAAAAGTCTATTTAATTAAGTAGAACGTGTTGTCTATATTTATTTAAAGTTGAGCATTTTGATGTGACGTCACGTTTCTCAAACCCCCCCCTTTCTCGTCACACATCGTCACCCCCCCCCCTAGGTGCGTGACGTCATTTGTGGACGGCCCCTTATTTAAGAGGGAGGGGTTGCCCCATGTGGAGTGACGTCACCCGCTAATGGTTATTGGGGAGGGGTGCGGCATGTGGAGTGACGTCACCCGCTTATGATTATTAATGAGGGGAGGGGTGCGGCATGTGGAGTGACGTCACCCGCTCATGATTATTAATGAGGGGAGGGGTGCGGCATGTGGAGTGACGTCACCCGCTCATGATTATTAATGAGGGGAGGGGTGCGGCATGTGGAGTGACGTCGCCCGCTTATGATTATTAATGAGGGGAGGGGTGCGGCATGTGGAGTGACGTCGCCCGCTCATGATTATTAATGAGGGGAGGGGTGCGGCATGTGGAGTGACGTCACCCGCTCATGATTATTAATGAGGGGAGGGGTGCGGCATGTGGAGTGACGTCACCCGCTCATGATTATTAATGAGGGGAGGGGTGCGGCATGTGGAGCGCGCGACCTTCTTGTGCGTCAGTGTAAATTTCCACGCGTGCATGAATATTAATGACGGGGGGGGGGCTTTTGTAGTGACGTCACGTACGGATGTAGCACTGTGCTGTGTATGAATATTGATGAAGGGGGGGTGGGCTCTTTTGCAGTGACGTCACGCACGGATGTAGCACTGTGCTGCGTACATTTATTTTACCGTCACTTTCAGTAAAGAAACGTCGTCACATTTGAAGCGACTTTGCGTAATAAATTATTTAATTCAGCTCGACCTTCCTCTGCGTTAGTGTAAAAATCCACTCACTCATGAATATTAATGAGGGGGTGGTCCTCATGTGGAGTGACGTCACGCGCGGGACGGACAGACATTTCTGGGTGATCATAGTTCCATATTTCGACTTAAAGCTTTCGTGACTGCAAGGATTCATCTTCTTTGGTTCTTTCGGTAAAGTCACCACCACGTAGAATGAGAATAAAATAATAAATTGATAAAATAAAATAACACAATAAAATTCTCACGACGTTTCGGCCACAACACAAGCGGCCTTCATCAGGTGAAGGGACGAGACTGTCTGGAGGACAGCGCTGTCACTCCAGACAGTCTCGTCCCTTCACCTGATGAAGGCCGCTTGTGTTGTGGCCGAAACGTCGTGAGAATATTATTGTGTTATTTTATTTTATCAATTTATAGTTCCATAGTTCCATTTATTTTGTGTATAGCCCTGTGAGCCATTCGGCTCTTGAATCGGGTGCAACCGCAACAAACAAAAAAACATGAACAAGAAAAACATCTTAAAGTGATTATGTGTGTGTGTGACCGTGCAAACAGAAAATCCATGGAAAACAACATAAAAAAATATTCCTGAAATAGCATTAGTCGGTGATGATGCCAGTCACGTGGCGGTACGATCTCGAATCCATGCGCTCCTCTTTACAAAACATCTTATCGGTGTATTTCCTCCAATTAGCAAGGGTTGGCAACGTACGGTGCGAAAGAAGTTCGCAATACGTACACACAGCATGCGTAAGTACCTGCACGCGTCTCTAGTTAGCGCGTGTTAAAAAGTGTACGTTCATCAATGAGAGTACAACAAAAAAAATTACAATTCACGCTGCAATAATGCACGTGCACGCTTGCAAAATTCAATGTAGTCCGTTTGAGTAAATATATTCGTTTTTTTGTTTTGTTACAATATTTAACTGCACTGTTGAATGGCCTCGCCGTGCCGTGCCTGCCATTGGGGGGTTTTCGACCATACTTCACCGCACTGAAATATAGGCAGTGGGAAGGGCTGCAGGACCAGTGTGGATGAAACTCGCTACTCAATAGCAGCTGTGGCCGGGGAATTCCGTCCGCCGCGGTGGGGAGATGTTAACTACCTCGCCTGGTATACAGGTCAATCCCGGACACTAACGATGCCCCCTATATTTGGATTTTGCGTGTTTCTCCCCGTAGTCGCGTGGACTTTTTTTCCGGGTCCTCCGCTTTTTCCCTCCACATTTAGAATCGTGCGTTTAAGAGTGCTATAAATTTCCACATAAGCCATTTGTAAAAAAAAAAAAGCTATATAGGTTAGTGGGCCTTACCTTGTACAATAAAAACGATTTAATAGTTAATTCCAGTAGCCAGGTTCAGTGCCCTGAATCACCGCACCACTGCTTCACCCCCCCCCCCCCCAGCAATTGAGTATATTGATATCAATATCCACGTCTTTTAGGCTTTTGCACAAGTCCACAGGGCCCTCGGCAATCGTCGAGTTTTCAAAATTGCCAATTCGAAAGCCATCAAGTGATAAAATAGTGTAACTCACACGGGAGCATTGTCGAAAACAGAATAAACACATCGAGGTTCAGCATTAAAATGAATTTGAAAAACAGAGATTGAAATACGCATACGAAACGTTACCAAAGTCATATCAACAAACGACATTTTTTTAATATTCTTAGTTCTTTCGGTAAAGTCACGTTGAAGGGAATTTTTATTGTTTTTTATATATATTTTATTACTTTATTGTTTCCCTTCAACGTGACTTTACCGAAAGAACTAAGAATATGAATTACTGCAGTCACGAAAGCTTTAAATCAAGACAATTTTTTTTATTGAATAAACAAACAATACAAACGTTATTGAGTCTAGGCCGGCGTCCCCGTTGCACAATTTTTAGAATTGCGAGCAAGGATTCGGCATCGTGACTTGCGAGCACACTTCACCCTCCGCCTCAGAGCGGTCTTCGAATCCATTGGCCGCCCCGATAAATACTGCGGGTGTGTATAAACCTTATGACAGCGGACGCTCGGGATCCCGTCACGTTGCTCGCAGGACCGGGGCGTTTGTGCACCGGTGCCTTGGTCAAATTACATTTTAAAAAAGATTAGAACCCCGCAAATTCATTTCAATGTAAATACCAATCATCGCCTCCTCCTCCTACTGCAAAGAGTCGTGAGACTCTCAGAGGCTTTCCTGGGAAAAAAAACAAGCGGATGACGAATATCTTTCTGTCGATTGGCCTTTTGCCGCCAGCCGGCAGGCATTTAATTGTTGCGGTGAGTTTTCTCACCATTATGGTGTTGGATTCGAATCTATTTTGCAAAATAAGGTAGAAAATAACACTCGAAATGTGTTGTAAAGGCTTCGGTGATGAAGTTGGATACTTGTTTTTGCAATGTTCACATCAATTACCAGCACTGTAACCAACATTTCACCAAAAAAAACCCTCCCCCCTCCCCCCCCCAAACGTGAAATATCTTCCAACACAACGTTTATGAACAAATGAAGCTGAAAAAAAAACTCAGCACAGAGAGACGCAAGCTTGAAACGACACCGGCAGAGTCGACACACGTGCACGTTAATGACATCAAACTGTGGGGCTTGGGCAGGACACGTCAAGAAAAGCCGATCACGGATTACAATCAAGAAGAATAACGGCGTGTGGCAGCCAATGAATGAAACAAATCCAAGATGATGTCCACCGAGTCGGACGACTAAATCGGTGAATGTTGTGCTGGGTGGATTGTTAATTGACCGTCGCAAGATTGTGAGGTGGCGGACGGCTGGGGATGGGGACTCCAATCCAGCAGCGGATTAACCATGGCTGATGACGATTGAACTTGCTGGCTGCGGCCAATTATTCTCACGGGGCTAAGTGAACCACATCGTGCTAACTAAGAAACGCCACGTGCTCCAAGTGCTGCACATTCCGGAATATGCCCTGTACGGCGACTTGAGCGCCACGTCATATCCGGTGAGTCACCACTTATATCGCACCTTCAGAGTTTGTTTAAAAATAATAATAAAAAAACCACAGGAATTGCATTGAATGGGAACTTCAAAGCAACGGCAACTCAAAGCGCCTTACATAACATCCCGTCTCGTGAACTGGAAGAGAACCCCCCAGTGGTAGCTGTCCCTGTGTAGCACAAGGCGATTCAAGTTGGGGGGATTGGTTTGTCAGCATGTGGCAAGGTCTGCAATGCGTAATCCTTGCCACAAAGGGAAGAGCGCTTGAAAGGTCAGAGATGAGTAAGCGAATTTCGGATGTTGGGGAATCTCGAAAGGAAAGGAGGAATTAATTTCACGATACGGCACGATGAAATCACCTTGCGTGCAGGTGCTCGGTGAATTATTATTGCGACGCAGCCAGGTGAGACCTTCATTCAACATTTGATTGACCATGGCTGACGATTACAATATTTAAACAATTTATAAAAAAAATACACATTTGCACACGATTTACGACGCGTTTATCGTCTCCTGCCAGGCTTATGCTTTCTGAATCCTGTTCTCGGTCGAGCTGGTTTGTTGAACTGGTTTTTGAAGTCAATGAGACAGTCTGGGGATTGGGAAATTGATCTGAAAGACTTGATGGGCGAGTTGCTGATGACAATGCCTTCCAGAATGTTGTCCGAACCATCTGCAACCTCCCTCTCACTCACTAAACTTGTGCTGCTGTTGCTGTCAGACTCTGGGACGAATGTTTGACGGGAGGCACCAGTGCTCCCTTCCCTGTCAAAAAGAGAAACATCTTAAGACTCAAGCAGATTGCCAACAAATTAACAACGTAGTCATTTAATGCCGACGATAAAAGCCAATGATTCTCAGTGTGCTTGCGGAGGCCAAGAGGGCAGAACCAGGTTAAGTGCATCATAGCTGTTGTAGGCCCAATGCTGTGATGCTACGTGGTGACCAGGGGATGGCAGTACAGCAACGCGCTCAGTCCACATGCAGATTGATATGCATGCGTGCATATTGAACTCATTTCGCACCGTCCGGAGCCAACCGTGCTAACCGGAGGTGCAGCGGAAGTGCAACAAACGAAACACAACAAGCAAAGTTCTACAGAAGTGAGTTTTCAAACGAGGTGTAAAAGCGCATAGCTCAAGTGGCTTCCGAATCTTGATTTGAAGCTTTCGTGACTGCAGGAATCCACACTCCTTTCTTTCTTTCGGTAAAGTCACGTGCGTATAAACTAAATCACGACGTTTCGGGCGCAACACAAGCGTCCGTCACCAGGCTTTCACACCTGATGTGCCCGAAACGTCGTGATTTATTTTATTTTATACCCACGTGACTTCACCGAAAGAACCAAATGGATTTCAGATATCGTAAGAACGTTCGAGACACGTAGGCTAATCGGACCAATATCCATAACACAGTTTTTTGAGTTAGATCGTGTAAAAATAAATGTGCACACGATAACAATGGGCATGCATAATGTGAATTCATAATGTACATCCACCCCCCCCCCCTTCACACGTGAAGTGCACACAAGTGACGTCATCACACCTACCCCTCTATTTAAGGAACGCAACAGGAGGATAATCTCCACAAATCTGGTTGCTGTCCGCCTGATGAAGCTAGTTGTAATTACTGGCGAAACGTCGTACACTCAAGATTGTAAATGTTGTGGATTTGCTCACCCAACACACCGGTGTGCTGTACGAGTAACGAATTGGCGCGTTCTGTTTACGTGGCAAACTATTACTAACTGCTTGTGTCGGGTGGTGGCGGGGCTTAACGACGCATTTATATTTACGCAAACCCCAAAAAAAACGATATTATGAACGTTCTAGACGGCCGCAAAAGCACATCTGAAAGTGCGTGGTGTAGTGACTGTCTTTGTTCGATGGCTAGCCAAAAAGTTGCTGCAAGCATGAAAACCACTGCTACTTATTGGGTCTCTCTGTGGATTGCATCTTTTTTACGTGTAGAACTTTTGAGTGTTATATTCTTGTAAGTATGGGTTTCCCTAGGAACCCTGGTTTGCCTACAAAGGTCAAACACTCATTGGTATCAGCCAAACGTGCCACCACAGGACCCTCCTGAAAAATCATAGAGATTCAGCGACGCTTTCCAGAGTGAACAATCACAATATATAATGTAACGTTATCTTTCTTCGAGACGGAATGAATACCATGCAGCGTGTTACAAGTTCAACTTGTTATTAATTCACCTGGACCATGAAGGTACCTCCATTTTAGAGTTGCTTGGGACGTAATTTTCTGTGAAATGCACACGTTAAACACATGTTCATTATACTGTATACTGACTGCAACAATATAAATTGTGAATGTACTCCACTAGCTACTGGAAATGGTGCGTACTAGGAATGAGTTACAGATACAAATTTTATGCTCAATTTCAGGCCCAACTTTTCCGGTATTTTTTTAATGTTACTAAATGATCATACCTAAATGTAATAATCTTAAATATTAATCACTGATTTATACATTTTAACATCATGTTCCAAAATTAAAACAATAATTTAAATATATTTTAGATAAAATTTCAGTAAACGTGACATTGTGTGACAACACCTTTGGCAGGAAACGTGAGGACAAAGTCACAGGAAGTGATGTCACCCTAACTCTCAAAGAGATGATCAAATATAAATTAATCTTAGCATAAAATTGTTTCTCGCAGTTTCTTTTATTCAACCAGGTGAGAATTCTAAAGACCAGCTTAGTCTAATTTGCAAGAGTGACCTCGGGCAATGTAAATAAAATACAGAAAAGCCTTGGATTGCGAGCATAATTCGTTCTGGAAACGTGTTTGTAATCCAAAGCACTCGTATATCAAAGCACTCGTATATCAAAGCACTCGTATATCAAAGCACTCGTATACCAAAGCACTCGTATATCAAAGCACTCGTATAATCAGTTGTGATCACGTGACGCTCGGCAGACAAAGCGTTATACTGTGTACGTACTACTTGTATTACAAGACCCTCGCTCGTTTATAAAATTAATATTTATTTAAAATTTTTGCTCATCTTGCAAAAACACGAGCAGACCAAGTTACTCGCAATCCAAGGTTCTACTGTACATTGAAACAAAAAGAACTCGGTACAAAACTGTACCACATGAGAAATGGAAAAATAAAAACATGAAACAGATAAGGTGATTACAGCACCTGTATGTAAACAGGCAGATTAGAGACTTGCCCTCATTAAAAACTTTGGCCAAATTTACCAAAGTTTGACTAAAAACAGAGCAAAAAAAATCCCATCTGCATATATACACAATATAATTTTACGATGGAAGCTGTCAGAAATATGGAAACATATTTCGCTGTGGCAGCTACTATACTGCTAATTAAATACTTCCGAAGGCAAAGCATCGCGCAATCATTGCGTGTGCACAAGTTTTCTTCACTTGTTCACGTGAAAATGGCCAATACAGCGTTCAAACTGAAAACCTCGAATACCTGCATCGTCCACATCTTCGGAGATGCAGCATTCAGATGCGTGCTGCTCAATGTGAGATGCCAAGAACTCCACCAAACACAAGGGGCAGGGCACGGTCTTCTCGAGCCTTTCCTTCTGCGAGGCGGTAAAAAAAATAACCACACACACATGCAGTTCTTTTCTAACCCTTTACAAACCATGTTGAAAGCATTCATGCTCCACACATAACGGGGGGGGGGGGAGTTAACAGGTCCCTGCAGGGTGGGCTGGTAGGACAAGTCTCTGCGCTGTCTGTTGCTGATTTTACACCCCCAACAGCACGAGATTTCACTTCGGTAAAGTATTGAAAGGGGACGGACGGACGGACACATTAATCTATTGCAGGCTGGTACACTCAGTTTACAACTTCGTTCCTACCAGTATAACTCTATCACTCTCGTAAAGATGATCCATTAAGAAAGCTCGAAAATAAAGTTGTTGCGATGTAGGACTTGCCCGATTGAAATACAGTAGACTCGATTATCCGCGCTGACGGGGAGGACGACCACGGATAATTCAAAATCTCGGACAATCCAAAAATACCCATTTTCTGCGGATGTCTATGCAAAAAAACCCCACTAATATAGGTATAAATGATGTGAAAGTTAAGACAATTTAGTTTGCTAATGAACAAAACAACATTTCTCGGAAAGAATCAATGCGTGTGCTCAGTGATAACACTTTCCTGCTCCCGCGCAGAAGACTCCAGCCACAAAGTGGATAACAGAGCCACGCCAATCAAAATCAATCACTCCGCCCACTCTTGTAAAGATATGCAACTACTGTACTGTAGAGGCGATCGCGTGGATTTCGGATTAACCGGAACACAAATTTGTTCAGTTTAAGCACGCGACTTGTAATAAACATTTCCAAGAATAACAATGGATAACTGTTTTTAGATTCTTCATTTGAGCTTCAGGGAAAACCCATGCGCGATTAATCCCCAAATCGGATAAACCGCGCGCGGGCAGCCGAATCGATCAAAGGGCTGCCGAAAACGAGCACATACAAAACCCGAGCCGAAAGCATGACTGCTTTTGTAAATATGCGAATGGGGTTTGGCAACAGCGACAGGTCGGCCTTTTGTTTTTCACTTGGAATGTTGCTGCATGCACAGTATTCGCTCACTCTCCAAGAGAGGGACACAACTCAAGAGGCATGAGGAACCAGACAAGTGGGGAAAAGCCCCCCCCCCCCGACCCCTAAGCTCTTGTTTTTCCTAACTTGCTTTTATCTGATACCGCCTGAAGTCAACACTCATGTGATGCGAATTAGAGATGTCCAAAATATGCGGCGCACATGGTCGTTTTTTGAAAAGCAGCAAAACGGCGGTGGTGCAAACAAAAATGGGAGTACCTGTTCGTTTTTTCTCTGCAGATTGTGCTTCTGTAGAGACAAAACATGTTTTCTATCACTCCCATCAGACGACTGCAGAGAGGGCTCGGGTGTTTCTTCATATCTCTCCATTACCCCTTCCTCTTCACATTGCATGACTTTCAATTTGGCTTTGTTCGTGACGATTGTTCCATCGTTTGCCGACGGAGACGTAGTCAGTTTTCCTTCAATATCACGAACCTTTATAACGTCATTCGAGTCTCCCGATTGATTTTTGTACTCTTTGCAGTCACCAGTTGCCGTTTTCCTTGTGCAATCATGTTGATTTGTCTGCTTATCATCATCATTATTATCATCATCATCATCAAGAATCAAATCAAATTCATGCTCATTAATTTTAGGGCTCGTAACTTTAGAATTATTAGCTCTGTGTTTTACATCGACTTTTTCACCAATGTGTTCTGTCATTTTTCCATCACTTTCTTTCCTGACACGTGTTGGAGTCTGTATTTTTCCATCCACGGCGCTAAAGTTGGCCAAGGTTAGTTTACGGGGCTGTAGACTTCCCGTCGACAGCATCATTTCATTCTTGCTACAGTTGTCGCTGCGTGTGTTTTTTGCTAGATATGGACTCCCTGTCGAAAAAGCACTGCTGTCCCTGCGCGCTGTCCGTCCTCTCTCACCTGCTGTACAATTGTCTTCAAGAAATACAACCTCATCGGCTCTTCGTTGAGGGGTGCCAGATACACGTTTAAGCGTTGGTAATGATATAAAATCATCATCTTCATCATCATCACATATTTTACCATACTCAATTTCCCCAAGCTTAGGAGTGTCTGAATATTTAACATCCTTATGCTGGGGCAATCCCTTACGTCTTTGCAATTTACATTTTGGTAGGCGTTTCACCTTTTCATCAGGGGGCGACATCGTTGAGGCACGTAAAGAATCAGTGCTTTTTTCACGCACTTTCTCAGCCGACGATTCCGAATCTTCATTTTCCCCCTCATCCTCATCCTTGCTCAGTCCCTCATCCTCATTTACGTTGTCGCTTCCTTCTTTCTCTTCCCACCACTCGCGAGGTGTGCTCCGCCCTCCCTGCACGCTAACGCCCTGCTTCTCCTCACCCGCCGCTCCGCTCTCTTCGCCCGCGGCAAATGGCTGGCGCTTCGCGTCGCCCGCTCGCGCTTCGGATCGTCCACGCCACCGCCGGTCCCTCGCGGGCTCTGGCAACGCCTCGCACATGTCCGCTTTCCGCAGCAGCCGCCGCTGCTGTTGCTTCGCCACGGCCGCGTAGGTCTGCAGCTGACAGAGGATGACGCTCGTGTATTCGTCCGGGTTTAAACCGGCGGGGCAGAACGGCACCCCCCAGTAGTAGTTGACCACGTCGTCCCGACCCAGTGTCCTCCCGCTGGGGCCGCAGGGGAGTGCACCACCCTCGGTCGCTTTTGCACCGCCTGAAATCAGGCAGTTGTTGCGCTCCACCTGGCCCGGACCGTTTTCCCCAGTGCCGATGTCGTGTCGCAAGCCACCCGCGTCGAAGACGATCGGACGATCGCGGATGCTTCTTGTGCGGGGTTCGTCGTCGACACCAACGTCGTCATTCCTGTCTTTGCTTTGCGTTGCAAATTCAATGGGGTGCTCTTCTCCCAATGCAGGCAACACCTTTGCCTTCTTATTTATTACCGACGAGGACTGTGTGTTTTTTCGCTTCAGTGAAATATGCGTACGTGGTTTGCGCGCGCGATCACTTTTAATGGAATCTTCATCGTCAGCCCCGTGTGAATCGGAGGATTGCTGAGACGCGTCTGTGTTTAGTTTGGAATCGCGCGATCCTCCGCTGTCAGTTGCCGAGGCAGTGCCGGAGGCAGGTGACCTGTGCTGCCTGGTTGTCCACGTCTGGGCTCTGCCTGTGGTGGACCGAGACGAAACAGATCCAAGAACACGCGGAGGCGACCCGTCGCTCGAAGACACCTCGGACGTCTTCAAATCCTGAAACCGTTCACAAGCGCGCAATCAGCAATCCTCGCAGACCACGTCACAACGTCTGTAGGGAAGTAGCAATGGTAGTTTCTCGCTGACGAGTCTGCATTGCGTTTCGAGGGACTTCCCTTTATACAAGCGAGTTATCCGAAGGTATTCATGCTACCGCACATTTAAAATATTCTCCCAAAGGGTGTAAGAAGACCCACCTGAAAATGTCTCAAGACTCATTAACTAATGACTATTAATCCAAGTGCCCTCTTCCGGCTTCGGCCGCGAATTGGGCATTAGTTCTCTCAAGCTTTGACGGCTGTGGACATATTTCAGGAGTTGAAGTGAGGAATCCCCACATGGTGTCCTCCAACCTTATGTGTTCACTGATCCGGGTGAGATTCTTCATCTAATTTCCTGAAGATACCCACAGCAGTGCTTGGCAAAAGAGTAATAATGTTCAACATAAAGCCCAACCCAGAAGATGACACTTGGGATGAGGAAACAACTGCAAAAACCTATCTGCTAAAATAACATCCATAGTCTCTGGATATCAATTTTTTTCCATGAATATTAAAGCAAAAATTTGGAGAGGTAGGGGTGTCTTATAATCCAATAAAGGTGTGTGTGAAGAGATTTGTATACCTTTAATGAAAACAGGCGCACGCTTTGGATGCGTTTGCATCTTATAATCCAGAGAATACGGTACGGAGTTGGCCTACATTTACCAGTGAGGATGGCAATGGACGATGATTACTTGCTCTGGTTTTCATTCACTGGCACGCAAACATTATTGGGCAATTACAATAAGCCAAACAACTGGCCTAGCGGTAGCACATTTGCCGTTTCTTGGAGAAGTTCACGGTTCAAATCCCACCGCCGCTCTGATTAATACTGTAGGTTTATTAACTGTAAATTATACGTGCCTTTGCTTCACAGTGAGTGGATGTTACAGACCTGTAATGCCATGTACAAGCAGAGGTCACTGTGTGCCCTGGTCCAAATGTGAAAAATTTAACGGAAAATAATTAATTTAAATATAAGCAATGATTGCCCCCCGACTGTGAACATTTGGTGGGACCCTTCCTCCTGAAAGAGATTCAGGAGGCTTTCCTGGGTAAATAAGCATTATGATAATGCGTAACTTAAGTAAGCAATCCTTGGGAATCTTTTGCAATACCGTGGATTTATCTTGAGTCTGCCGTTCCTCCCTCTCCTCACAACTGATCTTCATTGCAAGCACCACTTGCTCATCTTCGCTCATGTCTGAAACAATCGCATCGCAAAAAACGAGATGGATGAAAAAAAACAACGTAACGTCGGTAAGAAGGTAATGTTAGGGGTGGAGTGGGCACGCGTGCAGTGGTTAGCACCCGGCGCTCTGAATCCAGCAACCCGAATTCGATTCGGGGTATTTGGCTGCCATAAATGTCCACGTGATGATAAAGCCACTTCGTTGAGCTATCGTTTGCGATAGGCCAGGTCGCTTCTGAGAAAGAGCTACATGGCTCAGTGGGCCTTACCTGGTAAAATAGAAAATAGTTGAGCTTCATTTGCATGCCACAGCTAACGTCGGTGAGCGACGAGTGATATCTTGACTGGCGCTGATAATGCCACGCCCCCCTCACCCACCCACAGCTGCCCCCCCCCCAGTCATTACCAAAATGTACTGACCAGCGTGAAGTGCGGACTAACAAACTCCCCTGACAAATTATATGGCGTGGGGGAGGGCCTTCATCCAGCGTGGATTGACAAAAAGGCTGTACAACACTAATGTGGCACATCTACAGTTAAGTTTACTTTATTTAGTTTAAGCAGGCGATAATTCATGAGACCGCAATCGTCTCATTTGCACGAGGGACCAAATTATCCGTGAGACTGAAAGGGGCCAAAAGTAACAAAACAATATAATAAAGCAGGGAAAATAAAATGTTCCGTCACCCAAGTTGGCTTGGTCAAGTTACTTTCGTGTTTAACACGTGTTGTTTTTTGGCATACCGGTCACACATTTAATGAAGTCTCTCTGCTGGGCTCTTTGTTCACGTGTACCCCTCGTTTGTGCAGTGCGAGCGCCGGGACGATTCGCCGCCGCCTCTCGCTTCGTTGGGGTGGGAGAAAACAAACAATAAAAAGCCAACACAACCGTCCATCAAGTGTCACGTGCTCTTCTCAATTATATTTTTTGAACATGTTATTCATCTTTCGATTTTTGAAGCTTTCGTGACTGCAAGGATTCATCTTCTTTGGTTCTTTCGGTAAAGTCGCCACCACGTAGAATGAGAGTAAAATAATAAATTGATAAAATAAAATAACACAATAATATTCTCTGAGAACAATATTATCTAAGAATATTATTGTGTTATTTTATTTTATCAATCTGAGAATATTCTCTGAGAATATTATTGTGTTATTTTATTTTATCAATCTGAGAATATTCTCTGAGAATATTATTGTGTTATTTTATTTTATCAATCTGAGAATATTCTCTGAGAATATTATTGCGTTATTTTATTTTATCAATTTATTATTTTATTCTCATTCTACGTGGTGACTTTACCGAAAGAACCATTAGAAGATGCTATTTATCATTTATGCAGATTGATAATTTGCCTAGAACGTGTCCGATCGCGTCAGACCCGGGAAGATGAAAAGGGTTTAGAGCCTGGGCAGTGCTTGTAAGAGTGACCGCCATGCATAAAAAGGTGATAGCGCCTAGCAGCGCTACGTTCCGGGTAGCGCAGGGCTGTGTACCAAAATACATTTCTAATCTTGAAAGCAACAAAGCAAAGGGGATCTAAAAGAAAAAAGGTTTTTAATCAGTGCATAATTACTATGACACCTCTCATAGATGCATCCTCGCTCAAGACTCTCTCCACTGAATCCTGTGTATCATCCATAAATGGGACATCGTGGAATTGGAGTGAGGAATGATAATTCTGCGTATAAATGGTAAAATGTTAAATGTGCAACTGTGACATTTCTTGCTCACGCCGCTGGAGCTCATGAGAGCCCCATAAGAGGATGTTTAGCCTACACTTCCATGCTAATAACGTGACTTGGGAGATGTGGGAGTACCCGCACTTTACCCCACCGCATACGCCTTACCATTCGACTGTGGTGTGCTCAGTTAAAACGGTGGGAGGACAAAGGTGGGCGGGGCAGAGGCGAGCTTAAAGAAACTTGCTCTTTGTTTCAATTGCCGCATCCGGAGATTGAATCGAACCACGACCCTCTGGACATCCAGTCCAGTGTGATGACCATTGCACCACAGCAGCAGCAGCAGCAGCAGCAGCGGCATCCCAGTAGATATCTGCTCCAGAACGTTGAACACCGCAGTTTGCAACGCACCTGTTTCCCATCGAGTCTTCCGCTGGGTCCGCTATCTTCATCGTCCACAGAGCTTTGATTCGAATCGATGATCTCCACGGTTATCTTGGACATGGTGAGATTCACGCCCCTGCACACGCACGAAACGTAATTTTATCCACGCGTGTGCGAATGGCAGGAATGTGCTGTGACAAGCGAAAATAATTACGCAGCATATTCGGTGATGCTGCTGCGTTGGCAGCGGTGGTGCGCAAGCACAAATAACAAAATAACTCAAGACTATTTTACCAGGTGGGGCCCACTTAGCTATATCGCTCTTTTCAAAAGTGACCTGGCCACAAAAAATGATAGCTCAAAAGAAGCGGCTTATCATTTGGAAATGTATAGCAGCCAAATGCTCTAAATGCGTAATGTTGATTCTTAATATGGAGGGAAAAAAAACCGGAGCGCACCCGGACAAAAATCCACTTGTCCACGGGGAAAGAGGACATGCAAACTCCGAATAAACAGCAGGCATCACAGGGTCGGGATCGAACCCAATTTTACATACCAGGCGAGGTAGTTAACGTTTTGCCGATTCGTCATAACACTGCCGAAAAAAGAAAAATAATACACTCGGCTAACTATAAGACGACCGTTTGTGTTATGGTCGAAACGTCGTGAGAATTTTATATTGTTTTATATATTTTATTGTTTCCCTTCAACGTGACTTTACCGAAAGAGCTAAGAATATGAATTACTGCAGTCACACGAAAGCTTTAAATCAAAATTGAATCGGCTAACTTTTAAGGAAATAAGTCTTAAATTTTGATTTAAAGCTTTCGTGACTGCAGTAATTCATATTCTTAGTTCTTTCGGTAAAGTCACGTTGAAGGGAAACAACAAAATAATAAAATATATATAAAACAATAACAATTCTCACGACGTTTCGACCATAACACGTGACTTTACCGAAATAGCTAAGAATATGAAATAAGTCTTCTTTATTTAACGTAAAGGGCCACTGCCCAAAACGTCGCCGTTTGTATGTTTTCCTCGAAAGGCTAGTGCTGTTTATTCACACGTGCTGAGTTTGTATGTGTTCTTGTGCCCAACGCAGCTGTAGTATTACCCCAGAATGTTTCACTCGAATGAACTCTCTCCATTCGTGTTTACCAAACATCAAGACGCGAACGGTGCCGAAACAGCGATTTCTTTCGCACGGCAATTGGAACGGAGCTGGCGCGGTGGTTTGGCCCTGAACAGACTGCTGGGGCAAACGTTGCTAGCGAGCACCCATAAAAAGTCCGGCACGGCGCACGTGTGGGTGGGTGGCCAACGCCACACCCGCCCGCCTTTGTCTCTCCCCTGAGTGGTCAAGCTTACCACACGCCACACTGGGAACTCATTTGAGGTCCAGAGCCCGGCACCACTGGAATTGGCCCGTGAGTGGGAATCGAACTCAGGTTGGCCACAGCAGCACTAACCGCTACACACACCGCCTGCCGCAAACAACATTCAACGTCGGTTTAACGCGTAGCCTTTCGCGGGGCGGGGGGGGTTAGATCATGTAAACACAAATGTATCGTTAATCCCGCCACAGCCAATTATTAAGGTTTGTCAGAACATGCCAATTCGTTGCCGTGCTGTACTAGTAATCGACTTGCTTACTAACTGGCCGCGTCGGGTGGTGGCGGGCTTGACGACACGTTTATATTCACGTGATGATCTAACACGCCTACTATGGGTGACCTTCAACGTCACGACCGACACGGTTGCAGCGCCGCCGCCGCCGCCGTCCAGCTGCGGATGGACAACAGGGCCGCACGATTGACGACATTATTCACCCAAGGAGGTCAGTGTGCAACGCGCGTGACGTCACCCCACGGCGATCGGCCCCCTGATTAATAATCATGAGCAGGTGACGCCCTCCAAATGGATAACCCCCCCCCCCACTCCCCCCATTAATAAGAATTAGCGGCTGACGTCACTGCATATGGGGGAGGCGGGGGGGGCCTCCTCCCCCGCCCCCGCTCCTCGGCGTCAACTTTTAACCCTCACGACAAATCCAGAACCCTGACGGCACGCGATCTCCGTGGCGCTCTTGTTGAGACGTCCAAGTAAAAAGGACGTCGTGATGAACAAGGGGATCGCATGTGTCACCGCGCCCCTTACAAATCGCACGCACGCACACACACACACGGGGTGGATGCAATGAACGGCACGTCGCGGTCCTGCAAGTTAAAGGTTTACTTGCAATGCACCCGTCCTCGGAAGGGCTACGGAGGCGAGTTATTGTGCAAGGTGCGCCGTGGCACAGCGGGTCACGGCGAACGCTTGCACACACACGAGCCACGGAAACCGCCCGGCGTCCAGCGGTTCACTCCCTGCGGGAAGGCAATGTTGAACGCCGCTAGCGAGTCACGTGAAACGTCACGAGCAGCGCGAGATGTCGGAACGGTCACGTGGGAAGTTGTAACAGCCACGAACTATGATGTGGCGCTACCGTGGCCGCGGGAAGCTTGGGTCCTTTCGGCGAAGTCACGCGGGGAAAGGGAAAGTAAGGAATGAAATAACAGCGTACGACGTCTCGATTGCAACGCGAGCAATCATCATCAGGTACGAAATGAAAGATAAAACAAACCTGGTAAAACTTGGATATGCAATGTAATGCAACGCAGATAGGCGGCTGACGTAACAGTCAACACCCCCACCTGGTTGATTACGTTCTTCCAAAGATTGCTACATTTAAGAGAGAGAGAGACAAAACACATAACCGGAGACACACGGACAGACACATAAGCAGAGAGAGATAACACAGAGACATACAGAGAGAGAGAGAGAAACGACACTAGGTCAAACAAACCTCGTAAAATTTGGAAATGTAATGCAACGCGACACAAGGGATTCGGCCAACACACAATTGCCGCGTGGCGTGGTTGATTACGTTCTTCCAAGGATTGCTAAGTTAGAAGTTAAGTGTGAAGTTTGAGAGACAAGAGTGTAACAGTCACGTTAGACGTTGTTAATAGTCACGTTAGACGTTGTTAATAGTCACGTTAGACGTTGTTAATAGTCACGATAGACGTTGTTAATAGTCAAGTTAGACGTTGTTAATAGTCACGTTAGACGTTGTTAATAGTCACGTTAGACGTTGTTAATAGTCACGTTAGACGTTGTTAATAGTCACGTTAGACGTTGTTAATAGTCACGTTAGACGTTGTTAATAGTCACGTTAGACGTTGTTAATAGTCACGTTAGACGTTGTTAATAGTCACGTTAGACGTTGTTAATAGTCACGTTAGACGTTGTTAATAGTCACGTTAGACGTTGTTAATAGTCACGTTAGACGTTGTTAATAGTCAAGTTAGACGTTGTTAATAGTCACGTTAGACGTTGTTAATAGTCACGTTAGACGTTGTTAATAGTCACGTTAGACGTTGTTAATAGTCACGTTAGACGTTGTTAATAGTCACGTTAGACGTTGTTAATAGTCACGTTAGACGTTGTTAATAGTCACGTTAGACGTTGTTAATAGTCACGTTAGACGTTGTTAATAGTCACGTTAGACGTTGTTAATAGTCACGTTAGACGTTGTTAATAGTCACGTTAGACGTTGTTAATGGTCACGTTAGACGTTGTTAATAGTCACGTTAGACGTTGTTAATAGTCACGTTAGACGTTGTTAATAGTCACGTTAGACGTTATTAATAGTCACGTTAGACGTTGTTAATAGTCACGTTAGACGTTATTAATAGTCACGTTAGACGTTGTTAATAGTCACGTTAGACGTTGTTAATAGTCACGTCAGACGTTGTTAATAGTCACGTCAGACGTTGTTAATAGTCACGTTAGACGTTGTTAATAGTCACGTTAGACGTTGTTAATAGTCACGTTAGACGTTGTTAATAGTCACGTTAGACGCTGTTAATAGTCACGTTAGACGCTGTTAATAGTCACGTTAGACGTTATTAGTAGTCACGTTAGACGTTGTTAGTAGTCACGTTAGACGTTGTTAGTAGTCACGTTAGACGTTGTTAATAGTCACGTTAGACGTTGTTAATAGTCACGTTAGACGTTGTTAATAGTCACGTTAGACGTTGTTAATAGTCACGTTAGACGTTGTTAATAGTCACGTTAGACGTTGTTAATAGTCACCTTAGACGTTGTTAATAGTCACGTTAGACGTTGTTAGTAGTCACGTTAGACGTTGTTAGTAGTCACGTTAGACGTTGTTAATAGTCACGTTAGACGTTGTTAATAGTCACGTTAGACGTTGTTAATAGTCACGTTAGACGTTGTTAATAGTCACGTTAGACGTTGTTAATAGTCACGTTAGACGTTGTTAATAGTCACGTTAGACGTTGTTAATAGTCACGTTAGAAGTTGTTAATAGTCACGTTAGACGTTGTTAATAGTCACGTTAGACATTGTTAATAGTCACGTTAGACGTTGTTAATAGTCACGTTAGAAGTTGTTAATAGTCACGTTAGACGTTATAAATAGTCACGTTAGACGTTGTTAATAGTCACGTTAGACGTTGTTAATAGTCACGTTAGACGTTGTTAATAGTCACGTTAGACGTTGTTAATAGTCACGTTAGACGTTGTTAATAGTCACGATAGACGTTGTTAATAGTCACGTTAGACGTTGTTAATAGTCACGTTAGACGTTGTTAATAGTCACGTTAGACGTTATAAATAGTCACGTTAGACGTTGTTAATAGTCACGTTAGACGCTGTTAATAGTCACGTTAGACGCTGTTAATAGTCACGTTAGACGTTGTTAATAGTCACGTTATACGTTGTTAATAGTCACGTTAGACGTTGTTAATAGTCACGTTAGACGTTGTTAGTAGTCACGTTAGACGTTGTTAATAGTCACGTTAGAAGTTGTTAATAGTCACGTTAGACGTTGTTAATAGTCACATTAGACGTTGTTAATAGTCACGTTAGACGTTGTTAATAGTCACGATAGACGTTGTTAATAGTCACGTTAGACGTTGTTAATAGTCACGTTAGACGTTATAGTCACGTTAGACGTTGTTAATAGTCACGCAAGACGTTGTTAATAGTCACGCAAGACGATGTTAATAGTCACGTTAGACGTTGTTAATAGTCACGTTAGACGTTGTCAATAGTCACGTTAGACGTTGTTAATAGTCACGTTAGACGTTGTTAATAGTCACGTTAGACGTTGTTAGTAGTCACGTTAGACGTTGTTAATAGTCACGTTAGACGTTGTTAGTAGTCACGTTAGACGTTGTTAATAGTCACGTTAGACGTTGTTAATAGTCACGTTAGACGTTGTTAATAGTCACGTTAGACGTTGTCAATAGTCACGTTAGACGTTGTTAATAGTCACGTTAGACGTTGTTAATAGTCACGTTAGACATTGTTAATAGTCACGTTAGACGTTGTTAATAGTCACGTTAGAAGTTGTTAATAGTCACGTTAGACGTTATAAATAGTCACGTTAGACGTTGTTAATAGTCACGTTAGACGTTGTTAATAGTCACGTTAGACGTTGTTAATAGTCACGTTAGACGTTATAAATAGTCACGTTAGACGTTGTTAATAGTCACGTTAGACGTTGTTAATAGTCACGTTAGACGTTGTTAATAGTCACGTTAGACGTTGTTAGTAGTCACGTTAGACGTTGTTAATAGTCACGTTAGAAGTTGTTAATAGTCACGTTAGACGTTGTTAATAGTCACGTTAGACATTGTTAATAGCCACGTTAGACGTTGTTAATAGTCACGTTAGACGTTGTTAATAGTCACGTTAGACGTTGTTAATAGTCACGATAGACGTTGTTAATAGTCACGTTAGACGTTGTTAATAGTCACGTTAGACGTTATAGTCACGTTAGACGTTGTTAATAGTTACGTTAGACGTTGTTAATAGTCACGCTAGACGATGTTAATAGTCACGTTAGACGTTGTTAATAGTCACGTTAGACGTTGTCAATAGTCACGTTAGACGTTGTTAATAGTCACGTTAGACGTTGTTAATAGTCACGTTAGACATTGTTAATAGTCACGTTACACGTTGTTAATAGTCACGTTAGACGTTGTTAATAGTCACGTTAGACGTTGTTAATAGTCACGTTAGACGTTGTTAGTAGTCACGTTAGACGTTGTTAGTAGTCACGTTAGAAGTTGTTAATAGTCACGTTAGACATTGTTAATAGTCACGTTAGACGTTGTTAGTAGTCACGTTAGACGTTGTTAGTAGTCACGTTAGACGTTGTTAATAGTCACGTTAGACATTGTTAATAGTCACGTTAGACGTTGTTAATAGTCACGTTAGACGTTGTTAATAGTCACGTTAGACGTTGTTAATAGTCACGTTAGACATTGTTAATAGTCACGTTAGACGTTGTTAATAGTCACGTTAGACGTTGTTAATAGTCACGTTAGACGTTGTTAATAGTCACGTTAGACGTTATAGTCACGTTAGACGTTATAGTCACGTTAGACGTTGTTAATAGTCACGTTAGACGTTGTTAATAGTCACGTTAGACGTTGTTAATAGTCACGTTAGACGTTGTTAATAGTCACGTTAGACGTTGTTAATAGTCACGATAGACGTTGTTAATAGTCACGTTAGACGTTGTTAATAGTCACGTTAGACGTTGTTAATAGTCACGTTAGACGTTATAAATAGTCACGTTAGACGTTGTTAATAGTCACGTTAGACGCTGTTAATAGTCACGTTAGACGTTGTTAATAGTCACGTTAGACGCTGTTAGTAGTCACGTTAGACGTTGTTAATAGTCACGTTAGACGTTGTTAATAGTCACGTTAGACGTTATAAATAGTCACGTTAGACGTTGTTAATAGTCACGTTAGACGCTGTTAATAGTCACGTTAGACGTTGTTAATAGTCACGTTAGACGCTGTTAGTAGTCACGTTAGACGTTGTTAATAGTCACGTTAGACGTTGTTAATAGTCACGTTAGACGTTATAAATAGTCACGTTAGACGTTGTTAATAGTCACGTTAGACGCTGTTAATAGTCACGTTAGACGTTGTTAATAGTCACGTTAGACGTTGTTAGTAGTCACGTTAGACGTTGTTAATAGTCACGTTAGACGTTGTTAATAGTCACGTTAGACGTTGTTAATAGTCACGTTAGACGTTATAGTCACGTTAGACGTTGTTAATAGTCACGTTAGACGTTGTTAATAGTCACGTTAGACGTTGTTAATAGTCACGTTAGACATTGTTAATAGTCACGTTAGACGTTGTTAATAGTCACGTTAGAAGTTGTTAATAGTCACGTTAGACGTTGTTAATAGTCACGTTAGACGTTGTTAATAGTCACGTTAGACGTTGTTAATAGTCACGTTAGACGTTGTTAGTAGTCACGTTAGACGTTGTTAGTAGTCACGTTAGAAGTTGTTAATAGTCACGTTAGACATTGTTAATAGTCACGTTAGACGTTGTTAATAGTCACGTTAGACGTTGTTAGTAGTCACGTTAGACGTTGTTAGTAGTCACGTTAGACGTTGTTAGTAGTCACGTTAGACGTTGTTAATAGTCACGTTAGACATTGTTAATAGTCACGTTAGACGTTGTTAATAGTCACGTTAGACGTTGTTAATAGTCACGTTAGACGTTGTTAATAGTCACGTTAGACGTTGTTAATAGTCACGTTAGACGTTGTTAGTAGTCACGTTAGACGTTGTTAATAGTCACGTTAGACGTTGTTAATAGTCACGTTAGACGTTGTTAATAGTCACGTTAGACGTTATAGTCACGTTAGACGTTATAGTCACGTTAGACGTTGTTAATAGTCACGTTAGACGTTGTTAATAGTCACGTTAGACGTTGTTAATAGTCACGTTAGACGTTATAAATAGTCACGTTAGACGTTGTTAATAGTCACGTTAGACGTTGTTAATAGTCACGTTAGACGTTGTTAATAGTCACGTTAGACGCTGTTAATAGTCACGTTAGACGTTGTTAATAGTCACGTTAGACGCTGTTAGTAGTCACGTTAGACGTTGTTAATAGTCACGTTAGACGTTGTTAATAGTCACGTTAGACGCTGTTAGTGTACATTTTTTTGCCGAAATACGCCGGGACTTACGCCACACTGTACGCCGCACTGTACGCACTTCCCGCCACTTGCTGTGTGACGTCACGTCCGGCTCGGGCTCGCCGCCTCTTCCGGCGAGCCGTCTCCACTGCCTCGCCACGCCGTTACAGTCCTCACGGGAGCCACTTAACCAGAGTCAACACTTAACCAGAGTCAACCCTTAACCAAAGTTAACACTTAACCAGAGTCAACACTTAACCAGAGTCAGAGTCAACACTTAACCAGAATCAACACTTAACCAGAGTCAACACTTAACCAGAATCAACACTTAACCAGAGTCAACACTTAACCAGAGTCAACACTTAACTACACCGTTCTCGGTGTAGTCACATTATTTTATTGCCAGGAAGAGGTCACACCTACTCTCACAAAATGTTTCTATGTTTGTGTTTGAACATCTTAACACGTGTTTTATTACCAGAAAAGGTGTAAAACCTATTCTTGTGTTCACGAACCGTGCTTATGAGTTATAACAAAGGCGTTCGAAACCGGTTCGCATCACAATTGTATTGTTGGTGCCTCAAGAGAACGCCTTAAACCGGGCCTCATGTTAACAAAAACAATAATAAACCTCTGACATGGCAACAACCACCACCACCATTCCCATACAAAACCTCGCGCGTACATAGCCGCAATAAAAGACAAAGAGATAGCTCTTTACAGGGGGTGAGCAAGGGGGCTGTGAGTGGCACATGAAGAGGTTGGCTGGCGGCCAACAACCACGCCCGGCCGCCTTTGTATCCCTCCCCCCCTCTTCTCGTTGCTTGTGAGGGCCATCACCTAACCGCTGCACCACCGCTCTCTCTTCTTTCTGCCCACACACACACACCACACAACAACCACCACCACCACCACGACGTGGCACGGACACACAAAACAAAACCCCACTTTCCACAACGGGCGACTTTCACCACCGAGGTCACCTCGCTGAGGTAAAAGTGTGTCATCGTCCACCCCCCCGTGGGCATCGATCGAGCCAGAGGCGACCTCGTTGCAGCCGTTCGTCCGTGTGTCGTCTTTAATATAAATATAATAATTATTATTGTTATTATTGTTGTTATATCGAGATCCACCCGGCGGGGGCCGCCTCACGCTTCGTGTGGCGACTCCCCCGTCCCACCACCACAACCATCACCACAACAACCACCACCACCCTCCGTCACCACCACCACAGCCACCTCCACAACAACCACCACCACAGCCACCACCACCACAACCACCACAGCCACCACCACAGCCACCACAGCCACCACCACCCCTCTCCGTCGCCACCACCACAACAACCACCACAATCACCACAACCACCACCCTCCGTCACCACCACAACCACCACCACAACAACCACCACCCTCCGTCACCACAACCACCACCCCCCTCCACCACCACCACCCTCCGTCACCACCACAACCACAACAACCACCACCACCCTCCGTCACCACAACCACCACCCCCCTCCACCACCACCACCCTCCGTCACCACCACAACCACCACCACAACAACCACCACCACCCTCCGTCACCACAACCACCACCACCCCCCTCCACCACCACAACCACCACCCTCCGTCACCACCACCACCCTCCGTCACCACCACAACCACCACCACAACCACCACCACCCTCCGTCACCACCACAACCACCACCCTCCGTCACCACCACAACCACCACCCTCCGTCACCACCACAACCACCACCACAACCACCACCACCCTCCGTCACCACCACCACCACAACCACAACAACCACCACCCTTCGTCACCACCACAACAACCACCACCCTCCGTCACCACAACCACCACCACCACCCCCCTCCACCACCACAACCACCACCCTCCGTCACCACAACCACCACCACCCCCCTCCACCACCACAACCACCACCCCCCTCCACCACCACAACCACCACCACCCCCCTCCACCACCACAACCACCACCCTCCGTCACCACAACCACCACCACAACCACCACCACCCTCCACCACCACAACCACCACCACCCCCCTCCACCACCACAACCACCACCCTCCGTCACCACAACCACCACCACCCCCCGCCGCCGCCACCGCCCCTTAGCAACCGCGTCCCCTCAACGAGGCCCGCCCGGCCTTAACCAACAACCCCGCTTACGGAGCAGTGAAACATTCTCATCTTTACACACTTTAACCACCTAACCGGGAACGCGTTTATACTCTTGTTGTTGTTGTTTGTGTGTTGTTGTTTTTCTTTGGGGGGAGGTTTAAACGATCTCAGGTGTCCCCCCTCTCCTCTCGAGGCTTCATTCGGTTCCATCGCGGCCGTGAAGCGACCAGCGCAGCGAGGAGCTGCGGCTGCGGTTTCTACCGCCATGGTGAGGGCCTCCACAACCACAACAAACACAACCACCACCACTACCACCACCACAACCACTACCACAACCACAACCACCACCACTACCACCACTACCACCACAACAACCACCACAACCACCACCACCACCACTACCACCACTACCACAACCACCACTACCACAACCACCACCACAACCACCACTACCACCACCACAACCACCACCACAACCACCACAACCACTACCACAACCACAACCACCACCACTACCACCACCACTACCACCACAACAACCACCACAACCACCACCACCACCACTACCACCACTACCACAACCACCACTACCACAACCACCACCACAACCACCACTACCACCACCACAACCACCACCACAACCACCACAACCACTACCACAACCACCACCACAACCACCACAACCACCACCACAACCACCACCACAACCATCACCACCACAGCCACCACCACCACAACCACCACCACAACCACCACCACAACCACCACCACAACCACAACAACCACAACAACCACAACCACCACCACAACAACCACCACCACCACCGTGGAGCAGGAGCAGTGGCGGTGGTTTTTGGGGTTTGTGTCGTGATTTGTTTTATTTTCTACCTACGTGACTTCAGCGAAAGAATCAAAGTGTATGGAGTTGTGGTGTTTGGGCTGCCGTGCGTGTTCTTCTTCTAGATTTGAAGCTTTCGTGACTGCAAGGATCCATACTCTTTGTTTCTATTCGGTAAAGTCACGTAGGTAAAAATAAAATAACAAAAATCACGACGTTTCGGCCACAACACAAGCGGTGTTGAACCAAAGAGTACGTGTTCTTCTTGTTACAGGGGACATTATTGGAGGGGTTTCTAAAGTCAAAATTTGTAACTCGGTTGATAATCTTCATGAGCGTGATTCGTTACATTGATACACCGTGTCAACAACCCACAAGATTTTAACTCCCGTGTTCCTGTACAAGGATATTGAGTTTTTTTGCGGGTCTGTACGGCGTACAGCCGTTTCAATAGTGCAAGCAAAAACTAGGTAATTTTAGTAACGTAATTTTTGTGTGTTTGTTTGTTCTAGATTTTAAGTTTTCGTGACTGCAATGATCCATGCTCTTGGTTCTTTCGGTAAAGTCACTTAGTTAAAAAATGAAAATTAAATTAAATACAACTAAAATGAAAACAACTCAATTAAAATCACGACTTAAAGCTTTCGTGACTGCAAGGATTCATCTTTGGTTCTTTTGGTAAAGTCACCACCACGTAGAATGAGAATAAAATAAAACAATAAAATTCTCACGACGTTTCGGCCACAACGCAAGTGGCCTTCTTCAGGTGAAAGGGACAGACCTGTTGGGACGTTAGCTCTGTTGTCCCAACAGGTCTGTCCCTTTCACCTGAAGAAGGCCACTTGCGTTGTGGCCGAAACGTCGTGAGAATTTTATTGTTTTATTTTGTTATTTTATTCTCATTCTACGTGGTGACTTTACCGAAAGAACCAAAGAAGATAGAATCACGACGTTTCGGGTGCAACACCAGCGTCCGTCATCAGGTGGGGGACAACCCACAGCGAAAAAACAATCGCTGAAGTATGCCCGAAACGTGATTTAATTTAGTTGTTTTCATTCTTGTTTTATTTAATTTTATTTAATTTTTACCCACGTGACTTTAGTATCTATTTGTTTGTGTTCCTCGCCTGTGGGGATGCACGTTGAGATTTCAAATGGGGCACGGGGTTTGACCAATAAGGTCTGAATTGGTCTGTAATTATTTAGATTTAAAGCTTTCGTGACTGCAGGGATTCCTATTCTGATGATGATTGCTTGTGTTGCAGTCGAAACGTCGTGAGAATTTTATTGTTTTATATTTTTATTGTTTTCCTTCTACGTGACTTTGCCGAAAGAACCAAGAATATGGTCTGTAACAAGTTAGGGGCTTAGTGGTGTGTACGTGGGTTGAACTTCTTTCGCACCGTACATGGCCAACCGTGCTAATAGGATGGTGATGGTTGTGGAGATGGTCGTGATGATAATAGTGATGGTTGGTGGTGTTTGTCACTCGGGTACGACTGTAATCGTCTTCATCGTTGAGCCAAACGATTAAAAACGGAGATTATTTATGACGCGAGGCTTCCAAGACGTCCGGCCAGCGTGTAAAAGTAGGGCAAAATAACCTCCCAAGAGAGGGGGCCCTCTAGGGCTGCCTCTAGTCTAGGAGGCCCGTCAGCTTAGTGGCCCTCAGCAATTGCAGTGCTGCGCCTTTACCCGTTATTGATCGCCAATGCAATAAATTGATGAACCTCACCCACGACGACCTCTCATGACATCGTGAGCCAAGGAGGATTTCTTTGGCCTGGGTCGTGCTTTGATGGCGAGATGTTAACTACCTCGTCTGGTGTACAGGAGGTCGCGGGTTCCATCGTAACCCTTGATGCCTGCTGTATGTTTTGGAGTTTGCGTGTCTCTCTCTCGCCCCCCCCCCCCCCCTGGTCGCGTGGATTTTTCTCCGGGTTTTCCCTCCACATTTAGAATCATCATCATCACGCGTTCGGAGTATTTGCCTGCTATAAACTTCCACGTGATAAGCCACTTCGTTGAGCTATCATTTGCGGTCAAGTCGCTTCTGGAAAAGAGCTATGTAGCTCAGCGGAGCCTTACCTGGATGGGTAACCCACGCGTATAGTAACAGGTGTTGTAGGCGTTGTGGTCAGCAGAGACCAAAGGAGCACAATCCATTGTTCTGTACCCTTCACCAACCTGCGGTTGACCAGCGTGGTGAAATATGGCCAAAATAACCCTCACAACTCAAGGCGTAGGGAGTAGGCCCTCGTCCCTGAGTTCTGTTTCTTGGCCTGATTTTCGGATTCGAAAATATCTTTAAGTCTACAGTATTCCAGGTTAGTATGGTTCTATGTAGGTATATATTGTGCTATGGTTGAGTGACGTATATCTTGGTTGGCATGGGCCCCGGTGCAACAAATGACCTTGGGCTGGACCCCTGTGAAATTTCCCTCATCTCTTTGGGCCCCCGCACCTGGGCCCATCTGGCCAGTGGGCCCCATCTGGCCAGTGGGCCCCATCTGGCCAGTGACACCCGGTGTATTTGCACGGCCTGTACACCTTAACAGCCACACGCCACTGCTTGGACGCGCAGAGCCTCTGCTTTTTTAATGCACTGGGTATCCCGTAGCTTCACAAACGGCCCTTGGGTTACTCCCCCTTCTAAAGCGTACGTGATGCTAAAACTGTCGATTTTTTACGGCGACTTCACTTGCAATTGCATGTAACATATTCTCGTCTGTTTACATGTTAGTACAGTGGTCAACTTATATCTGTTTGACGTCTCTGTAACTCAATAATTGTACTATGATCAGTTGAGGGTACTAAAGCCAAGCTATATTCTGTTAAAAGTTAATGTTCCTGAAGCTTATTTTTGTAATCTGTGTACTGTGACCTCTCTGGAGGTAACCTTACCGAGCCGGGAATGTGATACTTCTCTTTAATTTAACATTGATTGATATTTGCAATCTTTTCTATTCTGCATGTGATACAGTGTCTTTGGGTTTGTCCTGATTTATTTTCTTCATTGCTGTTCTTTGTTCTTCCCTTTGTGTTTTTTTGTGACTCAGGTTCCTTGCAAATGAGGCTGTCCTGGCCTCTTGTGTTCTCACATGGTTGAACAAAATAAACTTGAAGCCGTAGTCACTGCATCGTTGTTGTGCTCGTTTCTCGTAGATGCTGTCACGGGCAAAGCCGGCTGTGGGAGCAGGGACACAGCCGGCAGTGGAGAAAAAGAAAAAGGGCAAAACGATTCCTAAACTGGAAGACCTGTTGAGCAACAGGGACTACACAGGAGCCATCACATATCTCGAGGTAATACGTTTCCTTTGCTGTGTTGCAAGAGGCTCTTAATATGCTTTAGTCGTCCTCCGCTCAGTAGCGGATTGCTCTATTGTTCTCTGCTGCCCCAGCAATATTGAACTTCCAGTCATCCCTGCTGTATAATCCCAGCCGCTTTTCAATTCCAGGATCAAGAACTTAATCTCTCTTGTCTATACCAGTCTCCAATGCACAAAGTTCTGGTTGTTTATTTGTCATGTTTGTAAAATGTTCTGCTTTTATTCTACACAACCCCTGTTCATCCCTTCGACGTATATATATGTTGAACTCCTTTCGCACCGTACGAAGCCAACTGTGCTAATCGGAGGTGCACTTGCTACCGTATTTGGCCATTTTGGCCGAGATACTATTTAAAAGGAGCTTCTTAGCTCAGTTCAGTTTCAGTTCAGTTTATTTTGGTATAGCCCTGTGAGCCATTCGGCTCTTGAATCGGGTGCAACCACAACAAACAATTGGCCTTGCCTGAAACCAACTGACTGATTAGTCTACAGTATATGTACTGTATACATTTCTGACTACATGATTCGCATGTTACACTGTTGTTACACAGTGCCTTTGAAATTAAATTACGTTTCTATGCATTATAAATCCAAATTGTACATTGTTATTAGTGTTTATAACGCTGTGTGTTTTCATTGCTCAGTTTCAGCGCCATGCAGGGGAAGGGAATGAAGAGACAGACCTTTGGATGGCGTACTGTGCTTTCCACCTTGGAGATTACAAACGTGCCATGGAGGTAAAGTAACTTTCACGCTGATAGATTGAGGGGGTTTTATGTTACCAGGTGAACACCCACTGAGACTTCTGCCACGCCTTTTAAAATGGCACATTCGACCTCCGCCAGAGTGGGGTCCTCTGGTTACACAGGTGGTTTTCCACTGGCTGTTTGCTGGGCCGAGCTAAAACTAAACCACCAAAACCCTGGCCTGATTTGGGGCCAAGTGGGGCCAGTGACGCTGGCGTCATCGCGTGGGATGTCAGCGGCACGGTTGAGGTTTTGCAGTGGGGAAAAAAAAAACCTGGCACCGCCAGAGCTGAGTCAGGTTGGCTGAGCGCAGCCCCGACACGGCACGGTTGTACAATGGAAAAGAGGTGCGAGTCGCTTTTCTAGGGAGATTTTTTTTTACCAACAAAATGGCAATCAGTACAGTTATGAAAGAAAGGCCTAACCACACCGTGTCAGTCTGGGGGGATGTTTGAACATACACAACCACATTGGTCAGGCCAGGTTGGCAAAGGGATGGCCTTCAGCCAACAGTGGATTGATCATGGCTGATGATGACCGGACTGTAATTACAGGAATATGAGGCGATGACAAAGCGAGATGGCTGTAACCCTGACGTGTGGGTCAATCTGGCTTGTGTCTACTTCTTCCTGGGCATGTACAGCGAGGCAGACGCGGCAGCGCTAAAAGGTATGATTGCTGTTGAATGTGAAGCGAAACTCACAATGGAGCACACGGTCAACTGCTGCCTATTAAGACAACTGAACAGCAGCACCAGTCCAATTCATAAACGTATAACCAACGCTGGTGAATGACTAAATAGCTTGTTGGTGTTTCACAAACCAGTTGCTTATCTCTGCAAAATGCCATATGAAAGAATATTGTTAAAGTAAATCCCATTGCATGCGTTGATGATGATTATTTTGTGTGGCCAATTAATAATAACGATTAGAAAGTCAGTTCCAAGTGATTTAGCCATTCATTTGCTTCGCAAGTTGGTAAATTGCAGAAAACATATTTGGGGGTAGTGCGAAGTTCTATGCTCAAAGGTCTGGTGTTTCAAGCTGCAGTCACGCACACGTTATATTGTCTTTCATCTTCCACTTGTGCAATTAAGAATCTGCATTTACTTGTGTTTTTTTTTGCACATCCAGTTAAGCGCTGCCCATTGTTTCACACGCTTTGCATGTGAAACATACACGTGCGATTATGTTTCTGTAACCCATTGTAAAAGTACATTGTAGGCATGTATTTTTTTATTTTCAGCACCAAAAAGCCGCCTGCAGAACAGGCTCCTGTTTCACCTGTCCCACAAGGTGAGTTCCGAGTTGACAAAGCGGCGCACCTCGTTCAAAAATATACTGCCTCACTTTACGTGCTTTGGCCATGCGATTATGGACACTTGTTCTGTACGCTAACGTGGAAAACTTGTTGATCTTTTTTTTTTAAACCAGTTCAGTGATGAAAAGCGTCTGATGGGCTACCACCAAAACCTACAGGACATTGTTGAAGATCAACTGAGCCTGGCCTCAATTCACTACATGCGCTCCCACTACCAGGAAGCCATCGATATCTACAAGAGGATCCTCTTAGATAACCGGTACATGTTTAAGCAGTTGTAACGTTCCTTGCCTCCGTCCTGATTGATTGGAAACCACTTGGTGTAGGTCCTTGGCATGTGTTCCCAATTTTTGTTATTCATCTGAAGTATCTGCAAATTGGGCCGTGATAAACTTTGGATGATCTGAAAGTATGAAGTCGCATGCAATTATGTCAATAAAATTACGTCATTTATGTGCCTCCCACCAAAAGTGGTGTCACGTGGAATTTTTTTTTTAAAACCTGTAGTAGACGCATAACATTTTTACTTGCTGTAAATTATCCTAAAATCCGAAGAAAGAAAATCTGAAGTTATCCTTAAGAATCGGTATGTCCAACATCTGACACTTTTCTAAATCCTCAGCTTATCCCTAAACAGCATGTATTGTTTGATAATGATCGGAAGGGGTGTAACAATGTGCCCCTTTTGCGATTTAGTGAATGTTGCAATTCAGGTTCGTGGGTCAGTTAAAAAATAATTAATAAAACAAATTTCATTGTGGTCAATGCAGCGGCCTCTCTTGGCTGGAGCAGTCACGTGAACACCATTTACAATTAAAAAAACGTAATAAATGATAAACATTGATTCGTACACACGGCTCAATTTGTACATCGTGACCTTAAGAATAGAGGTACATCGATGGATCATTACACACCCTTGATAGTGACGACATAGCCAGTGACTTTTGTTACAAGTCACGCACTAGTGACGAGCCTCACACACTGTGATTTGTTTGTTTCCGTCATCAGGGATTACCTGGCGCTGAACGTGTACGTCGCTTTGTGCTACTACAAGCTGGACTATTACGATGTGTCGCAAGAGGTCCTGGCTGTGTACCTGCAGCACTTTACGGATAGCGCCACCGCTATTAACCTGAAAGCCTGCAACCACTTTCGGCTCTACAATGGGAAAGCTGCCGAGGTCAGTAAAAGCCAGAACACACAGTTATCGCGGAATCAATGGATTGCAACGAGAAAGAACATCAACCTGCATGCAGAAGCCAATCGCAAAGCGGTCAATAAGGACGGGCCGGGTGGCTCATTGTGGTGCAGGGAACCAAATCTGGCCGTCCCCCCTTGTGGCACCTCGAGCCTGTGGGACCCCATGACAATTGCACCGCCCGCAAACTTCACAGCTACGCTACTGAGGACGGTTGCAGGGTTGTTACGCGCCGTGTAAAATAACGCCGACCTTGTAGCATTCTTGTGCGCGCGTACGTCTTCACTTTGTCTCCAAAGATGGAACTGAAGAACCTGCAGGAAATGGCCTCTCCTTCCTTTGAGTTCGCCAAAGAACTGGTCAAGCACAACTTGGTGAGTGTCACCCGTTCCAAAAAAATTCACAATCTAAAGCAGCGGTTTCCGAAGTGGAGTTACGTTTACCACCGGTGGTGCGCGAGCAGTCTGCAAGTGACGCACCAAAGTCAGTGCTTATGCATGTATGTTTTACATGCACAATGCATCAATTGGTACGTCGGTGCATATGCATGAATCTGTTCATGTGCAGCCTTGTATGTATTGTATGTTATGCACCCATTTGTATTCAGGCAGGCAGGATGTACACATCTGTTTCTGCTAAATTTACATGTATAATGTTTGTATAGTGCAATTTATGTTGAAGGTATTGTAAGAGATATTGTAGCCCTTGGCTTTATGAACGCTACATTTGCTTCATGCCATTCAATACAATTACCATAAAGGTTTTTATTTTTTATTTTACAGGTGGTAAATCATATTTATACAGTAAAACCTTGGATTGCGAGTAACTTGGTCTGCGAGGTCTTGCAATACGTGTAGTACGTATACGCTTTGTCTGCCGAGCGTCACGTGATCACAACTGATAAACGAGTGCTTTGATATACGAATGCTTTGGATTACAAACACGTTTCCGGAACGAATTATGCTCGCAAATCTAAGGTTTTACTGTATTTATTTTGACTGGTGGTATATGAGTGAACTATATTTTGTTGTGGTTTTCACACCTGATGATGATTGCTTGTGTTGCAGTCGAAACGTCGTGAGAATTGTTTTATATTTTTATTATTTTATTGTTTCCCTTCTACGTGACTTTACCAAAAGAACCAAGAATAAGAACTGCTGATGTAAAGGATGATAATTGCTTTATCATCCTTGGTTGATCGTTCTTTGCACGTCCCAACGCAGGTGGTTTTTAGAGCTGGAGATGGCGCCTTGCAAGTGCTTCCTCCACTCATCGACGTCATCCCAGAAGCCAGACTCAATTTGGTTATCTACTACCTGCGACAAGGTGTGCACACTCACTGAGAGTCGTAGCTGTAGGCTCAGGTAGGCTCGCGACATGTACCTGCGTACGGCATCTGAAATTCTGCTCCAATTATATCCTCACGCACGCGACTCCAGGAGATGAAAAATGCGCGGCGTGTTCATTCGATAGATACCCCCCCCCCCCCCACAGATGTCTCATGGCACCTCTTACTTTCTACTCAACCAGGTGATTGACTCCCGTGAAAGTGATGGCTCCATATGGTGGGAGACGTGTAGATACTGTGAAATAACATTTAGTTTTTTCACGAGAATTTTTCCCATAAATGGATCACCCCGCCTCATACACTCACACGGTGCTGTGTTGAGGAATTGATGTTTGTGGTTATTTTTCAGATGACGTGCAGGAGGCTTACAACCTCATAAAGGATCTGGAGCCGACGACCCCACAGGTGAGACCTAAATGTATCAGCATCATCGAGGCAAATGCAGTCCTTCTGAGCAAAACATAGATCATTCATTGATTACTTCTGATATAAAGTTATGCACTGGTGTCATAGCTGATATGTCTTCAGTTGTTCTACAGAATTGTATTTTTTTTATCAAACAACACTCGACAGGACAGAGGAACTATCGTGAATAACAATACAATATTCCTGTGATATTGCAATTGTGTTTGTTGTTTTGTGAATTCAGGAGTACATACTGAAGGGAGTCGTGAATGCAGCTCTTGGCCAGGATCAAGGATCTGTGAGTAAAAGGAACCTCACCTTTTAAAACCTTTTTTGCCACTACCAAGATGATGAAAAAAGAATAGGCTCTTTGCCTTTTGGTGTTCTTTGCTCTCACACTGCTGAGACAATGCCACGAAGGAGGCGGCCTCTGGTGTAGGCCAATCAGTAAGGACATACCGTATCAGCGCGTGCTTGTGTGCATGTTTTACCACAAGTATGTGTGGTTAATGTAGATTCGATGCCTTGTAAGAGGCATCGATTTGGCGTGCGAACATCTTAACACCTCCTGTATTCTTGCCGGAAAGGGTGGAATCTCACCTATCGCGGTGTGAGTGAGCGTAGCTAATGCACATTCTCATTTACCCCCCGCACCTCTGATTAGCATAGATGGCAACGTACAGTGCAAAAGAAGTTCAACATACATATATACGGCACTCAACAACAGTGGGCATGGGTCGTATTGCGTATAGTTCGGCATATTTTTTGACGTTTTGGTGCACGTGCTGGGAGCTTCTTCATGAACTATCCTGAAGAAGCTCCCAGCATGTGGAGTGAAACGTCAGACATGATGCCGATCTACACGCGGTACGATCCCAAAAAAAACATCTGAGAGCTACACAGCGTCGCGGCGAAAACCTGCGCAGAAACAGTGGTTCCGTTACGGGCAGTGGCGTAGCTGTCAAATGTGAAGGCAGTCACTGCACCAGTGTCCACAGGCCATAGGGAGCCCAGCCACTGGGCTATGGGGTGGAGGAAAATGGGACAGGGGACCCATTCCTTGCACCAGGGCCCATGCAAACGCTGCTATTTCCCTGGCTATAAATACTCAGCCCCAGCATACCTGTTAATTGAAAGTTATTTGAAAGTTGAATCAATCATAATAAAAACAATTATGTTTCTTGTATAATTGTTTACCAGACTTGGCCTTAACTGTATTTCTAAGTCTATTTGGGGTTTAAAAAAAACATCCTTCTGTAATTGACCTTGGAGAGAGAGGACAGTGTGCAAGATCATCAATATTTAAAAATACATATTTCTGAGTAAATGCGTGCGTTGCAGGTAGAGCACGTGAAGATCGCTCAGCAATACTTCCAGCTTGTAGGCGGCTCGGCAAGTGAATGCGGTAAGTTTGTCTTTCATATATATTTTGTACATCATATCGTTACTTTGAATTATACTAGATTGTTTTTTAACAAGTAAAACGAGAATACATTTCAGCAGAAGAGGCATATCCTTATGTGTATAATAGTAATGCGTGTACTTTTGGAGACTTAACTTCTCCATGTGCAAGGGTTCTCAGCCTCGCTGTGTCAGCAATACCCTGCTCCATATCAGGGTTCAGTTTTAGGCACCACATGCAGCTGCCTAATTGAATAAATCGTTAGAGCATTCTCTACAAACATAGCCCAATTGAACTGTACATGTAATTAGGTATATTCTATGGTTCTTTCGGTAAAGTCACGTAGATAGAAATAATAATAATAAAATAATAAAAATAAAGTTAGTACAAAATAATAAAATATCGCGACGTTTCGATCGCAACACAAGCGATCGTCATCAGGAGCAGGGAGGTTAGCCACTGAGGGCAAGCTGTTTATAAAGGTTTAGAGATGGGCGGGGCAGCTAATGTTAATGTAGGAGAGGGCTCCGACACCGGCAGTAGGTCTACACCAATCAGAGAGCTGTTTATAAAGGTTTAGAGATGGGCGGGGCAGCTAATGTTAATGTAGGAGAGGTCTCCGACACCGGTAGTCGGTCTACACCAATCAAAGAGCTGTTTATAATGGTTTAGAGATGGGCGGGGCAGCTAATGTTAATGTAGGAGAAAGCTCCCGACACCGGCAGTAGGTCTACACCAATCAAAGAGCTGTTTGTAAAGGTTTAGAGATGGGCGGGGCAGCTAATGTTAATGTAGGAGAGGTCTCCAACACCGGTAGTAGATCTACACCAATCAAAGAGCTGTTTATAAAGGTTTAGAGATGGGTGGGGCAGCTAATGTTAATGTAGGCAAAAGCTCCGACACCAGCAGTAGGTCTACACCAATCAGAGAGCTGTTTATAAAGGTTTAGAGATGGGCGGGGCACCTAATGTTAATGCAGGTGAAGGCTCCGACACCGGTAGTAGGCCTACACCAATCAAAGCCTTGCACCTCGCTCCACACACCCACACTGCTGACGGTGGAGGTGGACAAGAAAACACAAATCATGTCATGACCCAAAGTGGTTGATGACATCTTTCCAATGTGTGCGGAGCTTAAAACCGTCGTCTCGGTTGAAATTGTGTCTATGTCTGTATATATGGATGGCTTCGTGAACGAATCTTTGTTGATAGCCAGTCGGCTTGCAAAGTACCATTGTCTTAGAGAAATCAATTTCATGTGAGCCAGCCGCATTAAAGTAATGATCAGCCACGGCAGAAGTATTGGTCCTGCCGTGTTTCAGATCTGCCTTATGTTCACGAACACGGTCCGAGACATGTCGTTTGGTTTCTCCAATGTAACTGCTGCCGCAGATACAGCTTAGTTTGTAGACGCCAGGATGTGACGAATCTTGTCCTACACAGATGGGATGAGGTCACGAATTTTATACACTGTGTTAAATTGGACCTGGATCTTGTCTTTGTTCAAGATTTTGGAAATCTTTTTGGTTATCCTTTGGTTATCCTATCCTACATTAACATTAGCTGCCCCTCCAATCTCTAAACCTTTATAAACAGCTTGCCCTCAGAGGCGAACCTCCCTGTTCCTGATGACAACCACTTGTGTTGCGATCGAAACGTCGTGATATTTTTATTATTTTTTATTCACTTTTATTATTTTTTATTTTTTTCTATCTACGTGACTTTACCGAAAGAACCATAGACTATTAATTCCTGCAGTCACGAAAGTTTTAAGTCAAAATTTGATTAGGTATATTCAGACCGTGTGAGTAATACATTTCCTTTATTGCATATTGGTTGTGAAAGCCTGTGTGTTAAATTCATCGTTTAATATCGCTTAGGCGTACAATACAGGCACCCGATGGCGTGTTTAAGATCTGGGATTATGTCAATGTGTATATATCTTGTATTGAGCGAGGCGGCTCATTAACCCTGCAGCTGCTGTCGGCGGGCACCGGTCACTGCAGCGATAAACACGGACTCGAATCCCCAGTCAAAGCACGATCGCGAATCTCGACGGCGCACACCCTCGCGTGTGATTGCATCTCGCGTTGTGTGCGCGCACGTGCGTTGCAGACACCATTCCCGGCCGGCAGTGCATGGCCTCCTGCTTCTTCCTTCTAAAGCAGTTTGAGGACGTCCTCATCTATCTGAATTCGATCAAGGTAACGCGTGTTTTCCGAAACCGCAATTTGTCACGCGTATGACCACCAGCCTATGAGTAGATGACCTGAAATGTCATGCGCCCGATCTTGTCAGATTTCGGAAGCTAAGTGGGCTTGAGCCTGGTTATTCGTGCTGACACACCATTGACAATGCAGTGCCACAGAATAATGAGTTTTATTTTGGACACTGGATAGTGCTGGAATGGGCTGTCCCAATGCATAACACAGGTGGTATAGGCTGCGTTGTCAGCAGGAGGCCGTGCCGTAACATCCATTGTTGTACTGTACTAAACTCAGTCGTTCGCTCCCCGTTTTCACCAAACTACCCTGGCCAGTAGGGTGACGTATGGCCAATACCCTCCGCAGCCCGCATTACATTGGGGGTGGAGGGCCTCATCCAGCAGTGGATTATCAAAAGGACTCTTCATGTATATTACCAGCCTTCAATGCTTATTTTCAAATTGGGGTCCTGAGTGTTTTGCTTTGTGTGTTACAGAGCTACTTCTACAATGATGACGGTTTTAATTTTAACTACGCACAGACGAAGGCTGCAATTGGGAATTACAAGGAAGCAGAGGAGGTAATGCAACATCTGTTTTTCTTGCAACCTGCTCTCTATGAGCCTATATGATGAAGAGTGATGTGGATGTAACTGTGTTCGTACTGTGTATGCGTGAAATTCAAGTGGAATATTAGTCTGTTTTTCACAACTGAATATTTTTTTACCATTTAGTGAACAATTTTACATTGTCCAAGCTGCCCTTGCCATTTTAATGCTGTACAAGGCAAATAATCTCAAAAGGAAGTACATCGCTGTGAGAAAATAAATTAAGAAATTTACATAATGTTTAACACGTAGGCTTTCGCGACCAATATCCATAACAGTTTTTTTTAGTTATATCACGTAAATATACGTCGTGAAACCCGCCACCACCCGACACAGCCATTTGGTAAGGGTTGTCACGTAAACAGAACATGCCAATTCGTCACTAGTACAGCACTCCGGTGTGTGTTTGAGAGCCACCGGTGTGTTGGAGAACCAAGCCCTCCAACACACCGGTGTGCTGTACTAGTAACGAATTGGCATGTTCTGTTTACGTGACGAACCTTACTAATTGGCTGTGTCGGATTGGTGGCGGGTTTAACGAGAGATTTATATATTTACGCGATCTAACCCTAAAAAAAACCTGTATTATGGAATTTACATGTCAAAGATATCTCCCCAAAATTAGTCTGTGCCAGGTCGTGCAATTAGTCCGTGGAATGATAACTGTTGGCCACCTAATCTTCATTTTTCTTTGAACAGATTTTCCTCCTCATTCAAAGTGAGAAGCTGAAGAATGATTTTGTGTACGCGAGCTGGTTGGCTCGCTGCTGTGAGTTATCACTACGTAAATTCCACATTCCGTTTAAGAATAACCCAGTGTGAACCATCATATTTAAATGGGTTTGTATGGATCAATTTAACATTGTGGTTAATATTATTTGGGTCTTTCGGTAAAGCCTATATTCCCAGCAGTTCTCCCGCGATATTTCTCACCTGATGACGATTGCTTGTGTTGCGATCGAAACGTCGTGATATATTTTTTAATTATTTAATCTATGTCGCTTTACCGAAAGACCCAAAGAATATGAATTCCTGCAGTCACGAAAGCTTTAAGTCAAAAATGTGGTTAATAATGACCAACAAGGACCTTTGTAATGGCTTGCAATGTTACGGCACAATAGAAATTGCAATTACAGTACTATTATTATTCATAACATTGCAGTCTCGATGGGTTTCATGAATCGTCTCTACATTGTTTGAGAATCACCGTGTACTTAAATTGGTTTTTCACTTGCAGATATAATGAACAGAAAGGCACGGTTGGCATGGGAGCTGTACCTGAAAATGGATACATCAGGAGAGTCATTTAGCCTCCTGCAGCTCATAGCCAACGACTGTTACAAAGTAAGTGTTACACACTGCTCATCGGCACTCGGACTTGCATTCAAAAGCATACACAGCATCAAATGAAATGCATGTTTAGTTATTCATCTGGGATGCGGCTGCAGTGCATTGGTTAGTACACTGGACTTGCAAATCCAGAGGTCGCAGGTTCCATTCGATCCCCCGGCACGGAAGCTCAAACAACGAGTAGGTTTATTCAAATCTTCCCCCAACACCTCTGTCGACCCAGCAGTATAAAATGGGTTCGCCAATTAATTTAATGGCAGGTCATGTGTGGTGGGGGTAAAGTGTTGGTGCTCCCACCTCTTCCAAGACGTCTGGCCAGTGTGAACGTGAATGACAAAATACCCTTTAAAGGCACAGTCCAGAGCTGCCTCTAGTGGAGGCCATACAGCCAGCATTGGAGTGTGAAATAATTTGCAGGACCGCACCTCTTTGTTATTTTATACAGCATAAAAAAACCCCACGTGTGTACTCACCTATTGTATGTTGAGCTTCTTTGGCACCATACATAGCCAAACGTGCTAACCGGAGGTGCAGGAATGCTGTGAACAATCGGGGAAAGTGTCAGAAGCCAACTGGTGCATGTGGTGGCTTGTTACACGAAGCTCCATGTTCTGGTGTGTCCTTGTTTTACAGATGGGCCAGTTCTTCTATGCAGCCAAAGCATTTGACGTGCTGGAGCGTCTGGATCCAAACCCGGAATACTGGGAGGGCAAGCGAGGTGCCTGCGTTGGAATCTTTCAGATGATCATCGCAGGACACGAACCCAAGTACGTGGATATTCACCACAAAAAAACAATCTTGCAAACCCTCATCAAACTAACCAAACGTTGTAGTGGAGAAATCGCTCTTGATGAATAACGAATACAGTTGCTGTAGTTACAGGATTAGAATGGAAAGTTCAAGCACATCGGGTACAACACTGAAATTTATAATACACTAAAGTAAAGGTGCAGCCGCTCACTGACACCACTTCTTGCGGAAGGGTTTCTACTTGAGGCAGCTCTTCAGGGTAATCTGGCCAATTCTTCCATGCTAGCCTGATGCCTTGGAAGAGGTGGGAGTGGCCACTCTTTATCCCATTACATGGAAAATGTAAAAAAAAAACCTCCAGTGTGCAACTGTGGTCATCCAGAACAGACTGTAACAATGTATAACGATGCAATGCCCAATCCACAAATACGAAGCAGACATCACAGCGATAGACTTCAGCTGCCCCTGACGCGGTTGCCTGGCTTGACCACCTGAATGTGAAATTGTCGTTGTTGCTCTGAATCTACATCAGCCATACGAAAGAAGAACCCCCATTACATGCGGCCTGCTGATTTACTTACTGCATTGTACAATACTCATACTGCTGGGTTAGGACAGAGACGGTGGGCGGGGGGGGAGGTAACAATTAAAGAAACATGTTTTAACTGCCGCACCAGCGAATCGAACATTTATTGTGTGCATTTTGCTGTAGTTTTGGCATGTTGGTTTATTTGGAAGATGATTGAGGTCGTTGAATGAAGGGGGTTTCCACTTGTTCACAGGGAGACACTGCGGGATGTGATTCAGTTGCTGAGGAACACTGGAAATCCACAAGTCGAATACTTCCTCCGCATCTTGAAGAAATGGGCCAAAGACAATCGGTTGCCCGTATAAACCGAAGCACATTTTCAGCCAGGAGTCAAGATTTTGCGTTCCACTTTTGAGTTGCATCCCAACCACCGCGTCAATTTTTGAGGGGCATTGTCAAGTAAAATCTTGAGCGTTCTTTATTATACATGCGGTACGGCGAGGTCACGTGATATGCAAGGTGTGAAGAGGACCAAATCCAATGGTCATGATCACACCTTTTGCCGCGTATGAATCACCCTCTGCATATATTACCATATTCTCTGCATTGAGATGCAGTTTGGCCTGTATTTTGAAAGTTGGGGGGGTGCATCTTATTATCAGACATGGCCAAATTTGTATAAACTCTATTGGTAACTGGGCACATTTGGAAATGTCTACTTTATGGGAGCGTCTTTTAACATGGAGAAAGAATCTGGAAATACTTTTGTAACATCTCTTTGCTCACAAGCCTGGGGCAGTTCGATAAATGGCGAAGGGATGTTGAAATTAGCTTTGTTAACTTCACCAAACGGTCGTAATTTTTATCGACTCTAAATAGACGGCGACATTATCAGTTGACCCCAAACACAAGAACTCCCGAGTTTCCTATTTTAAGTGAAGCGCTGGGCGGAAGACGGTGCCACCCATCCACATGTAAAGCCGCTGTACCTTACATACTGCACTCCACAGGTTTTTGTAAATTTAGCTGTAATTGTAAATACACCTATGGGAGCATAAATCATTGTCACAAATTGTGGGGTGACACTGCAATAAATTGACTTCCCGTTAAGATTATGGTCCAGAAATCTGTTGTATTTAAAGTTAAGTGAAGCCGTCTTTGTCCTCGACAGCCACTGTATTGTCTCGAAATGCATTTTGTTTGCTACATGCTTCAGAATCTTAACACTATAATTACACATTTTACACTAATTTAATACAATGTACGTACATACCACACGCTACTAGACTGTAAAAAAATGTCAATATACAGGGCGTTTCAAAAAGATGGACCCGATTTGAAATCGCTATATCTCTGCAACCACGAACCGCCCATGAATGAAACTCTTACCACTTGAACTTCCGATGACTTCATTTTTCAGCAAGACGGAGCACCGCCACATTGGCACCTACAGGTTCGACGTTTTCTAAACGACGCACCGCCTCAATGTTGGATAGGTCGCACGGGACCCCAAGACTTGTCGCTACACTCTTGGCCCCCAAGATCACCCCCAGACATCACCACACCCTGCGGCTTTGTCTTGTGGGGATACTTAAAAGACCCGTGGTGTTTTTGTGCCACCATTAGCGACTAATCTGGATGACCTCAAAAACAGAATCACGGCAGCGGTGACTTCAGTGGAAGAAGCTCTGTCGTCCCGACAGTTCTGTACCTTTCACCTGAAGACGGCCGCTTGCGTTGTGGCCGAAACGTCGTGAGAATTTTATTGTTATTTTATTATTTTATTCTCATTCTACGTGGTGACTTTACCGAAATAACCAAAGAAGACTTTGAGAGGTGTTTGGGACGAATTCAACTATCGTCTCGATGTTGTCCGTACAGCAGGTGGAAGGCACAGAGCATTTATAAAATGGTTAGTAAAACTTGATAACTCATTAAACCGTTTGTAACCGTTTGTGTAATTGTAACATGTTGCCATCGTGAAATATACTGCTTTGAAATTGGGTCCATTTTTTTAAAACACCCTGTATTTATAGTCTTAATATTGGAAGCGTAAAACCTAACCCCCACAGTGCATTCACACGCACACATGCCACTATCTGTAATGGAATTTGACATGCATATGCACACAGGCACTAAGTGGCCACATTCATGACTTCTATCACAGCTGCAGCGCTTAGATTAGAGGAATGAAAGGGACTTTTGCAGATAGCAGCACACGTCCAAAACACACCACACACTCGGACTCTTCAGTTACTCCCACAAACTTGCACCTCAGCTTTGAAAAGCATCTTAAACACAATCTTATATTTTTTGTAATTGTCAAGAAAAATAAAATATTTTTAAACTACTGATTTGTGCGATGGGCGTATGCCGTGATCGTGAAGTTTTGGCCAGATTGCCATTGAAAAATGACTTCTTAGATCAATGGGCCTTATATCTGAAATAAACCTACCAAGTTGTGAATACTATCTTTTGACACCCTTGTCTTTCTGCGAGACGTTAGGTTCTAAGAACATTTGTAAATTGTGATTTGACATGAGGAATATATTTGCTGTCATGGCATCTATTGTGTACGAGTATATCTGCGATTTAAAAAAATCCCAAACCGAAATTATTAGTTTCTTTTGGGTGAGATTATGTAGGTATATGAATGTTACCCTCCCCCTGACAGCCAATGAAATGTTGTTACTTGGACAAATATTCTGATTTATTTGGTTTTTCAGCAAACCAGGAGCTTGAAAAGCAAGCAAATGTTGATACTTTTATACATCAATTGACATATTTGTTAGGAAAAGCTTACATATCGAATTTAACCAACTAAAAAGTGAATTTTTAAAACACGTATTTATCTGAGTAGGTGTATTATATATGGACAATGGCACATGTGTTCACGTTCTGCATTGTGAAATATGTAACAGGAATGCAGTAGTATACAACACTGGAAATACTCTCACCACTTTACCATTATCTCACATTTATTTCAGTTTTTGTACAATTCCTATAATCAAAAAAGCAGAAAGCAGTTTTACAGCAAGGGTGCAAGAAATAAGAAAACGAGCATGAGAAAAATGCACAAAATGAGAGATGTCCTGAGCTTGGTTTAACCTTTTTGAATCTTCCCTACTTTACATCATGTTAATTAATTAAACGCAAACATCCAGTAAAGGTAGGAATTTCAACAATGGAAGGCCGACCCAAAAGCCTGTAGTTACAATTAAATATTATCGTAAGGGAATATGACGCCTTACTATAAATGTTCAGAGCAGATGAGAAAAAAACAAATTCCATGTTTCCCCTTTAAAGTTTTGGACAAGCGTTTACCGTTGTTATTCTTTTTTTTGTTTAATGAAAGGCACTGGTTGTCTTTTGACCATCACCCACATTACAACACGTCAATGTGAGCAGCAGATGGAGTCGTGCAGATCGGCCCAGGCGCATGAAAGACAATACTGAGGCTGTTTCTCCCATAGCCACACACGGCAATATATCTCTTAATATGTATAAAAATGTGTGGGTGCAGCCCTGCAATTTCTTGCTCACGCCACCACTGGCGGAAGGGGCCTCCACTGCGGGGAGAAGCTCTAAAGATACTCCCACGAGAGGGTATTATTTGGTCTACTCTTCCACATTGACCGTACACATTGGAAGAGGTAGGAGTATCCACACCTTTCCTCGCCACACGCAACATGCCGGTCGACTTACCCATTTTATATTGCTGGATGGACAGATGTGGGGGGGGGGGGGGGAGGAAGATTGAATAAAGTTGCCCATCGCTTGAGCTGCCGCGCCAGGAGACAATAAAAGTGGCGACCTCCGCAAGTCCGGTGTGCAAGCAATTACACCCACATGGCAACATCCCCCTTAAGATCTGTAAAAAGTACGCAGCCTTTTTCAAAAGACGCAGAAAGTCTCTGTTGCTGGCAGCTTAAATTTATCAGGCCCGGCTTGGTCAAAGTAAATTGTCTACACCCAAAGGACACTGCTCACAAAGATGTTGTAATGCAAAGTTCCTAGAAAAACACACATCTTCACTGCTGACATACATTCATGTTTTATTTTACTTTTGCTTGGTTGTTTTTGTCAATGACCCACGCAAGATGTTTTGCCCCCGATTGCATTGGAAGTTAAGGTTTGTAAATAATGTTGTACTCTCTCTTTCCCTAAATGTTTTTACTCAAACATTGTTCATGATGGTAACCGGTTTTTCACTTCAGGTGGAACCAAAATCCACTTTTAACTGCTCGTGAAAGAGAATGTGATGTGACCCAAGATTTAGTTGAATTTATTTTGAAGACAACAAAATTGCTTTCTTCATCAGCACCAAATAATGATGATCATTTAAACATTATTTGTAGCCGTCAATAGTACATTAAATATTCCATCAAGTTTTTCATTTGCCCAAAGATGGGGGGGGGGGGTGGGGATGGTTGGGGAAGGGAGCAACATTCTGAAGGGGTTACACATTTAATACAGCAGCCCAAAATGAAACTTGTATTAATTCACACCGATTTTCGCTTTGCTCTCGCACAAATGTCATTGAGTTTTTCTCGGAAGGTTGGAGGCGTCTTTCTGTAACGAACTTGCATCTGCGAACAGAAGGAAGCAATTTGCGCTTTTAGCATAAGCATGAACAACACACGCGCACGTGTAAACATAATTAAAATATATGATGAACTAAGAATGTATATAGCATTTTGTTACATGTGCCGATGGATAAGATTACATGAGGTGCCAAGAGTAAGAACGCTAAAAAGTTATGGGATGAGAAAGACGACTTCGGGGCCGTCCATAAATGACGTCACGCACCTTGGGGGGAGGGTGTTTGAGAAATGTGACGTCACATCAAAATGCGCAACTTTAAATAAATATAGGCAAACACGTTCTACTTAATTAAATAGACTTTTTAATAAATGTTTTCTCCTACAACATCAGAGTGCAGCGCCACATTAAATACGCACTACAATGACAATAGTTGAATGCGATTTGAAGCATGTTTTTTTTTTGGGGGGGGAGGGGGTCTGACTTTTTGTGATGCCATGTGACTAGGGGGGGGGTCAAAAATCGTCCAAAATCGCGTGACGTCATTTATGGACGGCCCCTTATATGTGCAAATATTACACCGAGGTTAATGGGAGTCAAAGAGACGCAACAAATGCAGAAACTAACGAGACATGTAAAATAAACTAAACAAAAAGGAAGGAAGGAAGATCCTTGAACAGAATTGTAGCAACTCATTCAGTGGCTGAGTGTGTGGGGGGGAAGGTTGTAAATTATGACATTGCCAGCACTTAACAAATCACGTTATCCGTTCCACAGCTCTGTGCAACAGATCACTTTCACCGACACACTGGTATCTGTTATTACTGCATAGGTGAAAACTACAATACAGAGCTGCATTTTCTATTTAGTGAAAGCATCCGACACTACATGTTGTTTATTACATGTTAAAGGCTATGTCAAGTGTAGTATTTGCAGTTAATTTCACGCTATACAGCATGCAGCGCTATAAACCTAGCAACTTGGGGTTCAATGCAAGGCCAAGACCACCATCAGCATGTGATATCTGAATCGGGTCACGGTTCGCACCCACCATTACCGAAGCCCGCTAACCAGTGCGGTGAAGTATGGCTAAACAACCGCCATGACCAACATGGCCGTCTTCATCCTCAAGGTCTTCTTCAACAAATACGCCAATTACCTAAAGGGGACCACCGAGGTTCCTCGAACTCCCTCCCGTAGCCTCAGAAGTTCCTCCTGATTCCGACTTTAAATTACATTTCCAAAAATGTTGTTTGCAAAAAAGTCTTTCCGCGTTGCTGCTCCACCTTTCTGGAATCCCCTTGCCGCTCATCTACGGCTTGGTTCCCCCTCCCTTCTCTTCCCCTCTCGATATCCTTATTCTACCAAAACACAGAGCTCACTCGCACTCGTACCTAAGTTGTGCTGGCGCCCATTGCCGTGTTTCGTTAACGACCGTCAAATATCTAATTTATTAGTTGTGCGATATTCCATAAGGACCCTGTACTCGTTCTCCGCGATATCGATGTTTTTTTTGTCTTTTGCTGTTGCTGCGCTGACGTCCCATGGATCTTTCCCTCGTAAAAACAAGCGAGTAACTGGACAAATGGGATCATGAATGTAACAAATAAAAATAAACTGAAATGGCAGTATTGCATGCAATTAGGCTGTCATTTTCTCTTTCAAAGTTGTCCGACTCGGGTTAAATGAGCTAATGCATTTGTTCTGTACATCCGTCCACCTTGTTTCCCTGCTAAATGGGGTTACGATAACACTTGCTTAAAGATTATACAAAAAAAAATCAATACAACTTTAGTACAAATAATCTGTTGCTCTTAGGGACTCGCTCAAAAGAAGATTGGCCAAATTGATCGAAGGGTCGTCCAGAACTTGTCAATAAAAACGGGATAGTTATGCATATTCAGCCAAGGCGATAGATAGCGTCACACGCCAATGAGTGTACCGCTCACCATGACGTCACTTATCACGCGTTCGGAATGTGACATTACAACCGCGAATGAAATACTTTTGAGGACAACCGCACCGATGGAAAGCGTTTACCGAATTCATGAGCATGCACGATTTTCCTCCAACTTAATTTGCTTCCTATGTCGACAGACGGGCAAAGAGCGTTACAGAGCAACATGGTCGGTGCAAGAACCACAAGAGTGAGAATGCGGACAAGGTCAAATGCAAAGGTTACCTGGGAAAGACTGTGGAAAGCGGGCAGGCAAAGCAGAGTGGGGCTGCGACCCTTGCGGCTGGGGACTAGAGTGCAAGCCTGTATAGAGACCTGAGGTGGAGGGGACACAGATCAGAGCCAGCAAAACCACACCAAATACCCCGTTTTCCACAGTCATATCCATACTGGGTCAGCGAGGGGGACTCTCATGGTTTTGGATGCGGTTTCACTCGGTTATTTCCTGAGCCGTCACTAAATCACGGTACATTGGGCCTCTTCTACAAGATATCCGAATCTGGCTCGGGAGGGGGGGTGGGGGCAACATGGGCCAGGGAAATTTGTAGCACGACACCAGGAAAAAACAACCTGGTGTCTTCTAAGCAGTGCCAGGTTGGTTCGGCATGGCACCAGCACCGTTTTTTGGTAACAAGTGTAAACGCGGTAAAAAGAAATCCTCAGCTCGTACACCCATGCAGCGCGGGCCTGAAGCCGATTCGACTTGCACAGCTAATCACTAGCAAAAAAGTAGGGGCTGAAGAGACTATCCACCTGTGTACAGACCCCTTTTGTCAATCCACTGCTGGATGACAGCCTCTCCACGCCACGCGGTGCCGCAGGGGGTTACGTGACCATACTTCACTACGCTGATAAGTGTGGGTTGGCGAAGGCAGGCAGCACAGATGCAGAACCGTACAACTGACTTTGATGCACTGCAGATTCACAGCCGTGCACGGCGGTTATCCATGAAAGCACTATCCAGGCTCAACTTTGCTTAGCTTGGGCACTGAAGAGATTGAGTGCATTCCGAGTGATTTTGCCCATGAAGAGACAGTGCAACGCAAAATACCCAGAAATGCAGCAGACAGTTAAGCAGAGTAAAAGGCAGGGGAGGAGGGGGAGGTCTCAAGCTCATGTCACTCGTTAAACAGAAAAGACAAACAAGGTTGTTCAAGTTGCTGCTTCAGTGAACATAAACATAAAATACCACGTTAATGAAACATGAAGGCAGAAATTGCCGTGAAGCTGTCACTGAAAAGGATTGGCCGATCAGATTTATCAAGGAAGTACCAAGGTCTACAGGGAAAGTGTTATATAGTCTTGGTTGGCGAGGTTGGGTTTTATATATATATAGATCGTTTCAGATGACGATGCTGAACACGTACGTCATCGGAATCAGGAGAAAAACCAATGACGTGCACGTGCATCATCGGAATGGGGAAAACGGTTCACCAGGGCGGCCTGTGGATCCCAAACCAGCGAGAACCTCCGCAACGAGCAGCGAAAGCGCCTCCCCCCCCCCCCGCTCGGCCACGTCGCCGCCGTCTCCTCGCGGTCTCGCGAGCGGGCATGACGTGAACAGCTCCCGGACGGGAGGACTCACTGTGCGGGAGGCCGTGGTGGAACGTGCCTGGCGCGGGCCCCGTTATGATGGCGTCCCTCCCGCTCATGGCCGCGTCGCTGTCGAAGTCCGTGAAGTTGACGGGTATGATGATGTTGCGTATGGGCGCATGGAGCGCGGGCCGAGCTGGCTGAGCTGCCGCCGGCACGGCGCCGGCGGGCTGCGCCGGTTTGTGAGACAACGCAGGGGCGGGCTTGTGGGCTGACGAAGCGGTGGCTTTCGGACCCAACACGGAGGTCGTAGGCAGCAATGCCGCCGCCGTGCCCGTGGCCAGCAGCGAGCTTCCCGAGACGATCTGGGGGCAGAGGCGCACGCAAGTCCTTTATTCCGACGTGCAACACGGTTTAACTCGAGGCAACTATCGTAGCGTGATGGCTCATGCAATTAACGCTGCGCATACTTTTGATGTACGAGCGGGGTCCTTCAACGATGATTTTAAGCAGGCCACACAGAGAAATGGCGTGTTGGGGAGCCATGTGACGTTATGTGTTAAGTTGCACGGCATCATGATGCCGTAATGTCCGTCGAATGCGATCATTAATCTCTACTTCTTGTCTACATCTCTCTCATCTCTATTTCTTGATTAACGCTCTTTCATCTCACCAATCTTCATCTCTTCGTGTCTCGGCGAGGCATATCTTCTAGGCGGGCCAGATCAACTGACAACAATGACCACCACACCACCGCACTTGATGCAAAGGGACCTCCGATTTCACACCTCCAATTAGGACGGCTTGGCTACGTACGGCGCGAAAGAACTTCAACACACATATACGCACAACAAAGGACGCGAAAACTCGGCCATCAACACGAGCGCGTCGGCACGACTCGCCTGGTTGGGCGACGTGGAGGAAGCAGGGGAAGATGATGGAGGTGGCGGGTGGGACGGAGACTTGTGAGAGGCGGCTGCCACTTTTCCCGTGCTGGCGAGGCCGTGAGCAGCACCTGCAGAGCCGGGCGAACCGCTATTCTGCCCGAGCTTCGGAGCGCCCGCTGCCAGCCTCTTTGGGCTGCAGCCGAGCACGGGACTGTTCGACGGGTGGGACGAGGTCATAGCACCTGTGGACGCAGCCTTGGTTGAGGGAGAGTAGGGCATCTTGAATTTTTGTCCAGAAGACGCCGAGTTTGCGGACACACCGGAATGCCCAATGACTCCGGCTATTATATTACCCATGGTGTTATTCCCCAACGAGTTTGATGGGAACGTGCTGGCCTGAGGCAAACTGTGGCTCTGTATGGGTATTTTTATTATGTCCGACTGTTTGTATGGCAGCCTGTCCGAGACTTTGATGTTGTGGTGCTGCTGTATGTGGGCCTGCTGCATGTGGGGCTGGTGCTGCTTTTGCGATGAATCTTTGCTGTGGGACGCGACCGAGGTTTTTATCACGTATTGCTGATTGGCCACTTTGGCCGAAGGGTTCGAGTTCTGCTGGTACTGCCGGTGCGAGCTCTGCTGCAGGGCGGGTTTTTGATGCGCATGAGAAACGACGGTGGTCCCCGCTTTCTGCTTCTGCAGTTGCGTCACGCCCGAGATGACATTTCTGTGAGCCTGAACGACCACTTGCGGGTGGCCACTTGCCGATTTACCCTGCTGCGGAAGCTGCTTCCTATTGGCCGCCTGGTCAGCCAACAGGTTGAGAGGGTAGTGGCCCGCAGGAACGGGGCTCGACCTTGCCGTAGCCGAGGGAGGAGGGTTTTGCTGCACGGGTTTCTTCTCCAGGCCGGACGTGGGTTGTCTGGTGACGGATTTTGGAATCGAGTCCGACGATCCGAGCAACAACCCGGGCAAGCAGAGCTTGTCGATCAACGCGGCGTTGTTGAGCGCAGCCAGGGTTTCCGTCACGCTGCCGAGGACTCCCGGGTTCAAGATCAACTCGTCGTCCAGAGAGTTGTCGATGTTGTACACGGGCGGAGCCACGTGCTGACCCCTGCCCTGCATGGGCAAAGCGGAGACGAGCACGGAGGAGTTGGGCGACGAGGAGGATGGCGACGCGATGACCGTCCTCGTTCCCACGGTCGTCTGAACGGCACCGGACGCGCCCGACGACGGCGATGAACTCGAGGGCCTGGAGTGGATCGCAGCGGGCTGGGCCAGCGCCGACTGTCCGAGCGCCACCGCCGCCGCGGCTTGCGGCACCATCGGTTTCGGCTGCGCGGGCTGGTTAGCCATGGTGTTGGCGGGCACGGGCGGCGCTGTCAGAGGTGCGTTTGCGGGCAGCACGTTGGGTGTGCCCGGCCGCACAGAGGCCGGGCCCGCCGTCGCAATTAAAGGCTTCCGCTCGGACTTCAGCCCCGTGTCCTGCTGGAGAAGGTAAAAAGTGATTTACTTGTTAGGCAAAGGCGCAGCCCTGCAAATTGCTAGCTCACACCACTGCCGGCAGAAGTGCCTCGACTAGTAGGAGCTCGAGAGGGAATCTAAAAAGGGTGGGGTTTTTTTTGTTTGGGCATATTCTTCTAACAATGGCCATTGTGGCACTCATTAATACTGCTTGGTGGACAGAGATGGGGGGGGGGGGGGGAGGATTTTAAATACTTGTACCACTGCTTCAGCAGATGTAATTTTTGGCAGATTGAACTGGTGACCTCTGGATTGGGGTAGAACGTTCTGAACAATGGGATAGGACCTCCCTTCAAGATGTTGAATGGACTTAGCAGGTAACTGGGAGATAAAACATTTCTTTCCAAGTGTAATTTAGAACCACTGACCAGTGGGCTACTAACCATTAAGCCATGGCAGCATCCTGTTAAATTGTTAAAACAACTTATTTTATACTGGTTGAGGTGTGATGGATGCAGACCTGGCTAAAATTGAAACCCGCTTGCTATTCACATGCAGTTATGAGGTCAACTCTGTAATCATTACTGGCCTGTCCGATTGAACTTCAGAGATTCAGAGAGGAAGACACACCCCAAAATTCTGCCCATGTCAATAAAGTTGTACAACTCCTAATCACACACACGGATACCACATATAAGATGTACCTCCAACTTCTTCTTTTAAATACAGGAAAATAAAACTGCATTTTATAATCCAGAGACTATGGCAAATGTGTTTGTGTAAACACTGCTTTCAGTCCTTCCTTCTTTCCAAAACATTAAAAAGCAGACTCTTTGGTTTCTTCGGTAAAGTCACGTAGGTAAAAAAATCTATAAAATATATGAAAACAACTAAATTAAATCACGACGTTTCGGAGGCAACACAAGCTTCCGTCATCACCGCAAAATCGCTGTATCAATTTGCTGTATCACTTGATACAGCAATTTGCTCTATCAAGTGATACAGCAATTTGCTCTATCAAGTGATACAGCAATTTGATACAGCGATTTTGCGGTGATGACGGAAGCTTGTGTTGCCTCCGAAACGTCGTGATTTAATTTAGTTGTTTTCATATATTTTATAGATTTTTTTACCTACGTGACTTTACCGAAGAAACCAAAGAGTCTGCTTTTTAATGTTGATACAGCAATTTGCTGTATCACTTGATACAGCAATTTGCTCTATCAAGTGATACAGCAATTTGCTCTATCAAGTGATACAGCAATTTTGCTGTGACGGTTTCCACCTGACGGAAGCTTGTGTTGCCTCTGAAACGTCGTGATTTAATTTTGTTATTTTCATATATTTTATTGATTTTTTTACCTACGTGACTTTACCGAAAAAAAACAAAGAGTATGAATCCTTGCAGTCACGAAAGCTTCAAATCTAGAATTAAAAAAGCACTTTATTTATAAAAAATATATATAAGACAGAACTGCATAATCACAATGTGATTGATTTAACATTTTTAGATATTAACTTCCAATCTTCTGATTTAAGACTACCACGAGAATTTACAGTCCACAACAAAAGGAAAATGATTAAACCCAGCTGAGGCGAAACCGCTCTATCCTAAGGCTAAATACACGCTTGCAGAGAACATGTTCATGGAGTAAAATTCTGGAAAAACCTGAAACGGCTCGTTAGTTCAAATGTGGATTTCAACCACCCACCGAGTTGCCTTGGGTGTATTTAGAGGCTCGCAGCTGTGACTAATTTAATTTCTGGATGGGTCAAACCAGTCGTGCATGTTCTCAAACAATAAATCGGCAACACGCAGTTTGGCAACCACACCCACAAAGAAATCAGGGCATATGAACTTGGGAGGGCGATGCAATGGTTGTTGGGAGCAATGCTCAATGTGGTGGTGCTTTGCTATGTCTATAAGGATAAACTTATTGTATCGTACTTGATTTGAAGCTTTCGTGACTGCAGGAATTACTCTGGTTCTTTCGGTAAAGCCAAGTAAAAAGAAAATAAATTAAATAGAATACGTTTCGATTGCAACACAAGCAATCATCATCAGGTAGAACTAAATTTGAGAGAGAGACAAAACACAGACACGGAGACACAGACAGACACACAAGCAGAGAGACAGCACAGACACACAGAGAGAGACACAACATAGACACACAGAGACCCAATGCCTGTGTCGAGGCCTTAAATAGAGAGGGGGGGGGGGTTGGGCAGAGAGAGAGGTGCTGCCCAACCCCCCCCCTCTCTATTTAAGGCCTCGACACAGAGGCATGGGTCTCTGTGTGTCTATGTTGTGTGTCTCTCTGTGTATCTCTCTCTCTGCTTGTGTGTCTCCGTGTCTGTGTTTTGTCTCTCTCTCAAATTTAGTTCTACCTGATGACGGTTGTTTGTGTTGCAATAGAAACGTCGTATTCTATTATTGAGTTTATTTTCTTTCTACGTGACTTTACCGAAAGAACCAAAGAGTAATTATTGTCTCGTGTTGAAACGTAGAAAGGGAAGGGGAACGCCTTAATGTGTTTATTTAAAAACAAAAAAATCCGAGTTCCACTATAATCGGCACAGCAGCTTGGTCACTGTTGCAGATTAGACCCATTGCGGGTTTGTGATTTCTCAACGGTTTTGTAAAAAATAAACCTTGATCTTCAAGGGACAAAGGCTTTTCAAAACATTGAACAGTACCAATTAATTGGCAGTTGTAGCAGTGTTGAGTATTGTGAATAGTTTATAGAACTGTTGGTAAATATACTAAGAAGCTGGTGCCAGACCCTCGTGGCAGTGATAGAGAACCGGGTCGAAGTGAGCAGGTTTTGGGCAAAAGCACAAAGCTGTAACTTATCAATAGCAAGCTCCAGTGACGCTGCAAGACCAGGCTTGTGATCTCTGGTAAGACCTGTGCTGTGATTGTGAATGCATACCTGTTAACCCATACGGTTTACCCGTGTTCCTGTACAAGGATATTGAGTTATCAGGTCCATACAGGATACAGCCGTTTCAATACATGTAAAAGAAAACATGTCTATTTGTGTTTATCTCTTGTGATGGGACTTTGTAGGATGAACGTTGAGATTTATAATGGTACGGGGTGACCAGTAAGGCCTGTATTTGTCCAATAAAGTAGACACTGATGAGGGGTTGACAGGTATGTGAATGTGCTTTCATTTTTGCAATGTGTACTTGGAGCTGCAATTTCATTGAGATGAAAAATAAACTGACGCTAATTTGGAAACATCAGACACTTGCCACAAACACCTGGCTCATCTGCAGTAAGGTGAGCACTTCGGGACACTTTTTGGGCAATGCTTGAAGGCAGAGCGGCGGTAAAGTATACTTGCAAAATATAGCTGAAATGCAACACTGCGCAATCCGCAACACGTGGAGGCAGACATTAAGATGCTCTTAATATGCGCACTGATGCCTCCTTTATTAATAAAGATTGATTGGTTTATTTTCATCCAACGAGTGTTTATGCATGTGGGAGGAAACGTATTGTTGACTGATTATATGGTGCCACATGATTACATATAACCTGGATAGTAGGTAGTCGCCAATCCAAACTAAGCATCACATCATGATAAAGGACATGAGTGTAATTGATGGGCAGCAGAGGGCAGTGCAAAAAAAATACATTGTTGTACTGTACTGGAATGCTCCTGCGTTTATGTAACACGCCTTTAAGCCCCACGGACCAGCACGAAATTGGGTAAAATAACCTCCACGACCAGAACAGAATGGTGAAGCTCTCATCCAGGAGTGCGTTGACAAAGGGCTGTGTACATGATTAGATTGATGTAAGAATAGTAATTGGCTCTTATATTCTCCCTTCTGCTTATGAGGCGAGGGAGTTAACATCTTTGGTGAAGTCGATTGCGAGTGATGTGAGTGAGCAGGAGGGCGTTTGCAGAATTATGGTTCAAATCCCCGGTGAACACCCCGGGATTCTCCTAAAAAAGGACCACCTTGAATGGATTACACTCATCCACACAAACCAATAATTCTCCTACGGTCCACTGACATTACCTTGAGCTTTGGTTTTGCAGGAGGAATGCATTTCTTCTTTGTACTGCAAAAGCACAAATCACACCACTTGTAAGACAAATCGTACAATTCATTACAGGAATTTTATACTTTACGCTTAAACAATGAGGATTTAAAACTACAATATAAACTGCACTGTACCTCGCGCGAAAGGTAAACATGAAGGCGATTGTAGTTCCCACATCTGGCTGCCTCAATGTCAAAGACACGTTTAACGATTACAGCACTGTGGGCCAGGTGGCTCCGTGGAAGAGCAAGCAGCTTGCAAATCTATAATTGGGATTTCAAATCCAAGTTGGTGGGGAGTGGGGGGTTGCCAGGGTGGGTGTTGCTTTGGCTCATCCCTCCCGGTAGTCGCTAAAATAGGTACCAACAGTAGTGCAAGTCAACTGTGGTTGTGCTATGAATAGACTCACCCCTGCCATAGGAATGTGGATTTTATTCCATCACTAGCTCAAGGCTGTATATCTAAAATGAGCACCGGCCTTCAGTGCTCATTTGAGCTGGAATTCACTTTGTTGTTTAACAGATACCACCTGGGAGTTTAACGACACGGTATAAAACTGACATTGGAGCGTGTCAAAAATGGGAATTTCTATTTTTTTTTTAAATCAACCTGGGTTTTATCCAACCTCACCTTTCTTTTGCCGCATCTTTAACATTTGCAGATTCAATCTTGGTTTTACAACAAACTTCCTGTCTTTTATTTTCTTGTAATGAACAACTTGTACTAGTTTCTTTTTTATATGCTGTATATTGTATTCTGTTATAAAAACAAGGGAAATGTTTTTTTTTAGTAAAGGTGCTGTGGGCTAAGCGAGGATCGAGGAAACACACACAGCTCTTCTGTTCGAGTGATATAAAGGTTTTCTTTGTCTTTAGCACGACAGATTTTTTCATCCATTTATTTCAGCATGAATGAAACCCACATGTCTGAAATATACAACTTTTAGGTTTCGCTGGAATACACATTGATAACATTTGTTTAAAATACATTTACACTTTGTACACCTGAAGCAGTGGAAACAAATGTGGATGGCGATGTAGACTGTTTACTGCACGCAACTGACTACCGAATCGTGTTCCTGGGGGGACTTATTGATATGATTTGGGCATTACTTTGGCGTGTCCTGCAGGGGAATTGAACATCTCCTCCTCTTTTACGCTTTGGTTCTTTCGGTAAAGTCACGTAGGTAGAAAAATAATAGATCGCGACGTTTCGATCGCAACACAAGCAATCGCCATCAGGTGAGACAACCACGGCAAGAAAAAAACGCTGAAGTAGGCCATTTTTCTTTGCCGTGGTTGTCCCACCTGATGACGATTGCTTGTGTTGTGATCGAAACGTCGTGATCTATTATTTTTCTACCTACGTGACTTTACCAAAAGAACCAAAGAGTATGGATTCCTGCAGTCACGAAAGCTTCAAATCAAGATCTCCTCTTTCGCCTTGCTACCCGCTGCTTTCACCTTTTCCTTTCCTTCATACATTTTAATGGTGGTCTCCCTCCACTCCCCCAGCTCTGCAGGAGTCTTACTCCATTCCTCTTTCTCCCTTGGTTCCTCTCTCTGGACAGGGGTCTCCCCGCTCAGTACCCCTCTCCCCCTTGGTTCCCTTCTCTATATTGATGGTTCTATCTGGACAGGGGGTCTCCCTTGGTTCCCATCTCTCCCTTGGTTCTGCTCTCTGGACAGGGGTCTCCCTCAGTTCCCTCATCTGCATTGGTTCTCTCTGGACACAGATCTCCCTCGGTTGCCCTCTCTCCATTTGTTGTTCTCTCCAGACAGGGGTTTCCTTTGGTTTCTCTCTCTGGAGAGGGGTCTCCCTGCCAGCTCTCCTTGCAGCTCAAGTCGTCTGCTATCTCAACAGCAGCCTCGGCTTTAATCTCTGATAGAAACTGAGAATTTTAAACATATACACGTGGTGAAAATGTTAATCGCGTCAACAGACACGCCAACGTTTCTTACTTCCAAGCAGAATGCTCAAACCAAGAATTCCTCTGATAAACAACAAATGCCTGCATCTGAAAATCCATTTGCTGGTGTGTCTACCTTTGTGTCTTGACTTGGGTTTGTGTCACTGTGCTGTCTCTGCCTGTGTGTGTGCCTTGGTGTCTCCGAGTGTGTGCTGCGACTTCCTCCGCTGCCCCTATATGCTTGACAACCTGTATCCCCCCCACCCCCACGCCGTCCTTTGATGTATACTTTCTTCACGCTAATTTGTATCCCATTGTCTCTCAGTCCCAGCCCCGCCGTCTCCGTCTATTTAAGGCCTCGGCACAGAGAGGCTGCTTCACTGTGTGCGCGTCTCTCCCCATATGTCTCTGTGCTAACTCGTTCTGCTTAGATGTCTATATATGTGTATGCGGTCTATATTCTATCACTCTCTTAAATTTCACGCTTAACTTACAATTTAGCAATCTTTGAAATAACGTAATCAAACCAGAACATGCGCTAATTGTATTTTGACCGACCGTCTGTGTTGCTTTATATAGTTTCCAAATTTTGCTAAACCCTGTTTCATTTAGTGTGCTCCTCCGTCTCTCTCTGTACCCCCTGGTGTATCTGTGTTAATTCCCTCTACTTAGGTGTCCGTATATATCTGCGGTTATGTGTTTCCTCTCTCTCTTAAATTTAGCTCTTCTGTACCTGATGATTGTTTGTGTTGCAATCGAAATGTCGTATACTATTATGTTATTTTATTATGTCTTTTTTCTACGTGACTTAACCGAAAAAAACAAAGAAAAACTTGCATTTGATGAATGACACTTTTACTAGCATTCACATAGAGTACACTTCCACAGCAAATTAAACCAGATCATTATCTTGGCAATGAATGCTTTTGATGTTTAGTTGATGACACCCTAAATGATAGCCACTTATAGTCTCATGAAATTCTCAATTGTTTCTGCTGCCAGTGGCATTGAAAGCTTGTGGAATAATTACCCTGTGGTGCAAACAATGGATTGCTTTTTTATACTCCAAAAAGTGTATGCACATTTAGCCCCCTGGATCTTATGAATGAAAAGAAACCTAAAGTGTGTAGCAAATGTCTACCCAGACTGTGGATAACGTGCCACATGATCACTTGGCTAATCGACCAAGGACAATGGAAGGGATTTGAATTGCCTCTGACAATTAACCACCCAACCTCGCAACCACAAATCATCTTGTCGAGTAAATTTTTTTACATTCTCTTAGTACCAAATTTAGCCATTTTTAACTACTTTATTTGGTTTTGAATGTCTAAACTGCCCTCGCCAGTCGAAAGCCAGCAATTCAATGAACTGCCACATTTTAATTTATTAAAACTCTCTAGTTGTGGTCCTGTCTAGTTTGTGCTGCTGCCTCGCATGTTGTTCTGTCATTCGAGCCATTACAACATTTATTTGTAAATCATTTGCAATACGAAACAAATTTTTGGGTGCATCAGCCTTAGTACGGATTTTTCATGGAATTGTTGCAGGCCCATTATAAAGATACATGTGGACACACTCAGAGTACACCTGTCAACATTGAAAAAGTGATTGTTTATTGTTTCAATAAAAAAACGCTGTCTGGTGCCCGGCCACTTACGGTGCTGCTGTAATGTGGCCGTGGACTGCCCGACTCTCCTTAAATAGCATTCTGTAAAACACACACACACGGTCAAGCGTTCAAGTCGCATAAAGTAAAAGCACTTGATGGCAACAACAAATAAATCACACGGGGTCTTATAACCTGCGTTACAGATCGTGTAGTTAGCCAACGTTCTCCACATACGAACTCTCGCACGCTCGGAAAATTACAGTATTCTCCGGCTGACAAGTTGGGGTGTATTTTACTTCCCAAAGCATCTTATAACTTGGACATTATGGTATTATTTAATATATTTAAAGGCAAAACAACTTAATTGAATCCACATTAAGGCAATATCCTTAAACTATAACGATGCAGCGAGTTCAAAATACCAAAACCAACCATTCAAATACAATAACACCAGTGCTTTGCTGCTATAGTATTCGTTATCCCAATGCTAAATTCTGTACTAAAACGTTTTGAGCAAAGAGTTGGCTGAAGGCACATGTTCAGCGATGAAAAATATTAACTTTGGCTTCAACGTTTAACATGTAGAATGGAAATAAGCACTGTGGGCATTGTGTCAGCACTGAAGAACACATGTTCATGAAAATGGGGCACAGATGTGGCACTGGGTGGCAATGATCAATCTGATGTAATTTATTTATCCAGCAAATCCCAGCTGCGTTTAAAGAATTTAAAGGAGGGTCCTGGCATCCACATGTTTGGACAATAAACTGTTAAGCAGTGTTTTACTTCGGACACTATTAAGCTGAAGTGCAGAGATTTAAGTACGCTAAACTACCTCCATATCTGAAAGCTACACAATCCTGTACCATTGTAACGAGTGTAAACTGTGCGGATTAAAGTATCTCAGATGCCACATTCGATGTTCATCCTCGGAATATTTTACTGTACAGCACTGCTGTTAATAAAGTGCAGCTCTGTTTGAGATCACTACGTCAAGCAAAATGGAATGATGTTCATGGGAGCAAAATATATTAAATGACCTCTTATCACAAGATAATTTGTATGTACAAGGTAAATAATGATTGTTGAAATGGTGGATGGTGAAAACAAAAGTGTCACTTTAATCAGTCATGCCGTTGCCCCCACCCCCACTCCTCCTGGCAGTTCAATACTTTAAGTATGCACGTGTTGGGGATCTATTTTAAACAATTGGCTAACAAGGATGTATTCATTGAGCAGAGCACTCTGCCATGGAACTACGAGGTGGAAGTTGGCTCTTATTGAACTGTGTGAGGAGAATGCTTTTAAAAACGGCGGAGATAACTGCACAGCTTGAGGACCGCGAGGTGGGCGTATCAGATTGTGTGTGTGTGTGTGTAGAACACACTAAACACCAAAAGCAGTTCTAAAGAAAGAAGTTGGAAATTTATATTTAACCATTGATAGCTCCAGCACCTTCCTAATATCGGCAAGAAGAGCATTCCAGACGGCCGCAGGAGGAGATTGTTTTAGGCTGGCGGACAATCACTAGCAATAAGATATTGAAACAATCCGACACTCCACCGAACGCTCAGCGAGGCAATTTCTCAGGCTTTCATATTCTTGGACCTTTCGGTAAAGTCACATAGAAGGGAAACAATAAAAGAAAAAAATATAAAACAATAAAATTATCACGACGTTTTGACTGCAACACAAGCAATCATCATCAGGTGTGAAAACCACAACAAGAAAATTTTCTTGTTGTGGTTTTCTTGTTGTGGTTTTCACACCTGATGATGATTGCTTGTGTTGCAGTCGAAACGTCGTGAGAATTGTATTGTTTTATATTTGTATTATTTTATTGTTTCGCTTCTACGTGACTTTACCGAACGAACCAAGAATATGAATCCCTGCAGTCATGAAAGCTTTAAATCAAAATTTCTCAGGCTGTAAGCTCCTGTTAAGATGCGCTCTGGGTTAAGTCGTTCAATAGAAAAGCGCTCTGGGCGTGCCCTAACCAGTGAACGCACCCATTTTACGAAAGAATTCCAACAACAAAAACCCCCTTCCCCCCCACCAGCAAAGTAACAACCTCTGAACTGGGAATAGCACAAATTTAAACTCAGTCGAACAAGATATTTTGGTCCATCATCGAAGGAGACGCTATCAAATTTGTTTCGCATTAACGGTGCTTGCATAGCCGGGGACAGCCTAGGTATGTACCTGCAAGAGCTCTTTTTTAGGATTGTGGTTTTTTTACAGGTAAGATATCTGACAAATCTTTCGTGACTGCAGGAATTCAGATTCTTTGGTTCTTTCAGTAAAGTCACGTAGATAGATAAATAATAAAAAAGTGACTAAAATAATAAACAAAAACCACGAATGTAGACTGTAGCCTGGTTCTTAATCTGAGTGTGTACTGGCAGTCTATAATGTAGACTGTAGCCTGGTTATTAACCACGGTGAGTGTACTGGCAGTCTAATGTAGACTGTAGCCTGGTTTTAAGCTTGGTGAGCATATTGGCAGTCTATAATGTAGACTGTAGCAATGGTTATTAAACCGAGTTAGCGGACTGGCAGTCTATAATGTAGACTGTAGCCTGGTTCTTAAACTGAGTGAACGGACTGGCAGTCTATAATGTATGTGACTTTACCAAAAGAACCAAAGAATAAGTCTACATTATAAACTGCCAGTACGCTCACTCAGGTTAAGAACCAGGCGCCAGTCTACATAACAGACTGCCAGTACGCTCAACGAGGTTAAGAACCAGGCTACAGTCTACATTAGACTGCCAGTACACTCAGATTAAGAACCAGGTTACAGTCTACATTCGTGGTTTTAGTGTTTTTATTGTATTTCTATTCACTTTATTTTTATATCTACGTGACTTTACTGAAAGAACCAAAGAATATAAAAAACGTTTATAAGGCTGCTGCGGGACTATGTTGTCAGCATAGGGCAGTGCATCAAAACCCATTGTAGTACTGTACTGTGCTCCAACGCCCGTGCTCCCCCACCTTCACCAACCCGCACTGATCAGCATGGTGAAGTATTGGGTCAAATAATCTCCCACGACCCGTACGGTGTGGGGGGGGGGGGTGGGGCCCTCGTCCAACAGTGGAATGGCAAACGGGGCCGTACATGTTTACGCAAGAACACACTGTAACGGGGATTTGGAATCTGCGAAGGACTGCATTGGTGCGGCAGTCGCGACGCGGTTTGAGAAGGCCTCACCTGGACTGCATCCAGCCCTTGGGCCACAGCGGCTTCACCTCGGCCTCTAGGAAGGCCTTCAGGTAGTCCTCGGCCGACTGTGACTTAATCCGCTCCGCGTCATATCCTGCCATCTTCACTTTCACCACATTACACAGCAAATCCCTGCAACCACCATTATCTCATGGAGCGTCAAGTGTCACACACCGAGCAAAGCTCACCGCCGAGAGAGTCTACGTTAAGTTTTTGCTGACGCGTGCATTATTACAATTATTGGAGAAAAAAGCCCTCTCCCCCAATTTTTTTTTTAGAAAGGCACGTGATTTTTTGCACTTTACAAAGCAAGCTGGCAAGGGGGCAACACGTTGATTGTACCGATGGTTACAGATGAGTGTGGAATGGAGGATGAGTAAAAAATAAGTAACGAATTATGCCACGCGCAAATCGTTTGTTAGGCTTTGCATATAACATCGTGTAAAAAAAAACGTTACACGGTCAGGGTTATTCTTCTCTAATCCTGTCACAAAACTGAATTCATCACAAACATTACTACTGTGAACGCGAAATACAATGTTCAACAAATCACGTCCGTTTCTGTTTTTTGATATTCATTCTGTTCAGTGCCACTTCTTTAAAACAAAACCCTCGAAAAAACCAGGTCGCACAAACGCACCAGAAGAACGCAAGCGCACCGGACACCAAATTACTGGGACTTTTAATCGGCTGCAGTAAAAACTTAAAATATTTCATCAGTTTTCAGAGATTTATTTCTGCTTGAGTTATATCAAGTCAATTGAAATCATTGCTAAATGATGTTAAGTGCTCACCTTATCTCAGTGTTCCACTGAAATTTCTTTCTTGGACCAAACACACGTTTGCCAGGCTTCTCGTCATCGTCGTCATCATCGCTGGCATTTTTATCTTTATCTTCTCTTTCTCGTTCTTCACTCATAATTCTGAGGGGAAAAAACACGAAGTAAAAGTATGGCGTTGTAACAAAATCCTTACCTTAAGATTAACAACGTGCTTCACTGTAAATTAAGGCGACTGCCATTCTCCGTAAGTCTTGATTGAAATGGAACACGCATTCTTCATGCAGCGAAGCATTACAACTTCTGTCCACGTTTGCTAAGAGGGCCCCCCCCCTCCCCCGCTGTTGTTTGCTTCCACAAAAGGGTAAAAATCACAACACCGAGTGTGTCTCTATACAAGAAAAAAAGCCGATTACATAAGAACTCTTGTTTGAGTAACCCGCTCTTCCCTATCTGCATTTGCTTAAGGAACTTGCCGACCTGCCCATGCTGGACATCTGCAAAAATGGGCTTCATAGATTCATCGGATTCCTCCAGTCTAAATAAAGATTGTGATTCTGAAATGCATATGGGTAATAATTAATCAGACATGTAAATTACAGCATGCTGTAAAGTTTAGGTATTTAACAAGCAGCATTTATTTTTTTGCTTTAAAAACAACTAAAAACAACCACCCCTTGATGTCTACTTTGGCGTACTTGGCCTGAGTGTGGGCCTGGTAAGTCTCCTGGTATTTTACGGTCTGCTCCGGCATGACGGCGCCCACAGCATCCCGCAGCTTGTGCATCGGCGACTTGAGACGTCCATCCTGCAAAGACAGGTCACGCTCGCTTCATGAAGCCCCAGTTGGCGTGGTATGAAATGGATGCATGTTGAACTTCTTTAGCACCCTACGTAGCCAACCGTGCTAATTAGAGGTGCGAAAAAATCGCAGAAACGTGTGAACTCGATTGAGTTCACACGTTTCTGGACCCAGGGAGGGCATTGCGAACCCTCAAACACATTTTGCAGACCACTATGCAGTGATTAAAAAAAAGTTCCACGGACAACTTTCCCACGGCCTTGCAGACTCCACCCTGTGATCCAGGGTTGGAACCAATGTCTATACCATCTGGTTTCTGAGCGGAGCAGAATTGTCATGCAACAAGAAAGCATGTCACCCACTGAAAAAACAATCAATTACGCGACTTAATTTGGAAATTAAATTAGAATGCATTTCAAATTTGTAAAACCTATCACCAAATAAACCGGAATGCACGTGTAGTGGCATTGCTGGGCGCGATTCGCGATCACCACTACTCTTAGCCGGTAGTACCGGCCCCGTGTCAACAGGGGGCGGAAGAGAGGCCGAGCCGGATAGTTATATGAAGTCGGGCCGTTGGGCCGAGGTAATCCCCAGAGGGAGCATCGTGACCAGGTGTGCAGACCCCAGACCCCCAAGATGGGGGGCTTGGGGATGATGTCACACTCCAGGTCCCTCAGGAAGGTTCCAGAAGGAAGGCGTAGGCTAGGGGAGGAGTGAGCTGGGACTCTGTATAAAAGCTGGACCCCTGAACGGGCCTGGCAGTTGTCGTCCACTCGAAGACTCGAAGAGGCCACCCTGAAGACCTGGAGCCGGGGCCGGAGCTGAGAACCTTGGCTGGGTCGGGTCAGAATAGCCTCCCTAGGTCTCGCTAGCCGGAGGACCCTTAAGTGAGCGACTCCCCCAGTGTGGAGGACATACCTCCCTAGGATATCGGGTGGAAGGGGCTTAACCTCTTTGTGTTAAGCTGTTATTGTATAATACACGTGTTGCCCTCCAGATAAGTCTCCCTCCGTTTATACCCACTACACACGCAATCATCACATTTCAGCAGCTTAAGCAGTGTTAAACTTGACGAGTACTTGGTTAAGAAGCCCAAGGTGTTGTAGTCTTGGGCTGGATTTCTTCAAGCTTTGAGCATTACACCTCGTGTATGTCGGTATTGTCTCTGTACTCCTGTGTTAACCCACCTACCAGTCAAACTCTCATGAATGGAACTGGCCAACCATTCCAATGAAAGAACATCAGAAAAAGAGTTTCAGGAGTCGGTGAGGCTTCTGTGGACACACAAATGGAATTCGTCTTCTTCTCGCTGCAATTCCCTCCAACTCGTGTCCGTCTTCCTCCACACCATTCTCTGTCCTTGGGGCCCAATCTCCATGCCTACTCTGAGGTCCACAACACAAACCGCTTGTCCTCGCCTACGCATCCACTGAGCAGCTGCTCACCTGCTCATGCTGATGGAGCTTCTTGGCGCGCCTCAGAAGAGAGTCCTTGCTGCAACCCAGGAGGGATGCCACGTGAGCGTAGACGCCTCCACGCAGCTGGCTGTTCAGCTCCTTTGTCTGAACTTCAATGCTACATGAGGATCAAGAACAAAGCGAGTGGTGGAAAAGAAAGGATTTAAATGAATGTTCATATGTAATTATTCATGTGCCCCCCCCCACCCCCCCACACCATCAAACCACATTTACGTGGTGAAGTATGGTGTAACAAAACCACACGACCATCGAGCAATGGATTGACAAAGGCTAAAAGTAAGTGTGAATATTGTGAAGGACGTAATATTCAAGGTAATTATGGAGCACAGATCCTAGAAAAGCAAATGTGAATTCTCAAACAATATTTGATAGATTTAGAAGAACACTAATTTTAGATTCACGACTTACGAGTCAATTAGGATTCTGGAATGCCATTCCGTGACACATTTTAACATATTTTCGCACAATTTCACGAGTCAAAAGTAATATTACCTTCTAGATTTAAAGCTTTCGTGACTGCTAGGATCCATACTCTTTGGCTCTATTGGGTAAAGTCACGTAGGTAAAAAAATAAAATAACAAAAATCACGATGTTTCGGCCACAACACAAGCGACCTTCATCAGGTGAAGGGACGAGACTGTCAGGTGAAGGGACGAGACTGTCTGGAGGACAGCGCTGTCCTCCAGACAGTCCCGTCCCTTCACCTGATGAAGGCCGCTTGTGTTGTGGCCAAAACGTCGTGATTTTTGTTATTTTATTTTTTACCTACGTGACTTTACCCAATAGAACCAAAGAGTAATATTACCTTCTTAATATTTATGTACCAGGTTAACTATTTTGACGATGAAACAATAATGTCGCTGTGGCTAGTACTCACTCGAGGAGGATGTGACTGACATCTTGGCTGAAGAGCTTCTGCTTGCCCTCGCTATCACACGTTTTGGCAACCTGAGTTTAAAAGAAAAAAATATTAGCACCACATTGAGCAAAAAAACACCAATATTCCACCAATATTTATCTTCCAGACTGCCATTCACATTTAAGCTTCCACAGGGGTTGTGGTATAGCGTGTGGAATAAGTCAGGAACCTTAGCGATTTCAGAACCACACTGGATATACAGTTGTTTATTTAAAATATAAACAAGCAGGCTAAGAACAACGTGGACACGTTGAGGATTGTTCAGGCAACATCCTGTGATCAAAAGGACTGAGATGTGTACGGCCAAATGGGGTACAGTTGGAGCATCTGCTATAATTTACTGGACAGATGTATGTACGCTTAACTGATTTTTGGTGCACTCTGTATAAACACGACAGCGAGAGGAAAATGCATTTTAAACAACTTAAAAACAATCCTGCATATGCATGGATTCTGCAACGCTTTCCAACACGCGTTTGTCTTACAAAGTCTTTAATTAGCATTATGGAAACCGATGGCGTATCTGTGAGGGTACATTTGCATTTTTATTCTATGATTTGTGTAATCTGATTTTGGGCATCGGTCTTAACAATTTGCTTGGTTTTATGTAGGATAAGTCCTTAGTACCAACAAAACCTGAAATGTATTTAAAATGTATAGCTGAATCATCTCTACAACAGTTACCATGACCCCAAGCTGGAGAGACATGGACAGACAGATGGACAGAGCTCATGCATTAATGCTTGCAAACCTCAGTTGGAATGCATTAAACATATTTACCTCTACCAGTTGCTTAATTTTCATGTCAAGTGGAGCAGGCAGCCCATCTGGCAGCTTGGGACTGGGCTGGGCCTGCTGGCAAGGAGTCTCCGACTCCTGGGAGAGGCTGCTGTTTGGCGAGTCCTCCAGGAGACTGTCCAGGTCAAGGCTGGTCAGGTTGTGCGCCGCGTTGGCCACCACCTGAAGTAGGTCCAGATCGCAGCCTGGCCCAAACAGGTTGGGCAGCAGCTGGTCGGCAGAGCAGTCTGGCATTGGCAGGGGCTCCAGCTTGCTTACAGGCGCTTTTACGGGCTCCTCTGGAGCGCTGGCATTTGTAGCATTTACAGAGTTCCCGGATGCCGTCGCGGTCTGCGCCACCTTTTCCTGCTTCATTGCCGCCTCCTCCTTCTCCTTCTGGAACCGCTCAATCATCTCCGGCAGCGAAATGGGTCCTTTGCTTTTCTTTTTCTTCTGCTTTTCGGACTTGTCAGAATTCAGAGGTGTTATTCTGTGAAAAAAACACGCCTTATTTTTTCCATGACCATTTCTCATCAAGCAGTAGCCCTTAAGCAGTAAATCATGCCTTTTGCAACAGTGTGTTCTAATGCCCCAAAGTTTAGACGTTGCAGTTTAGTAAAATCAAACGAATATTAATGCTTAAAAAGTCTATTCGACACAATGGTGTTCTTGAAATGTTTGAAAAGAACAAGGACCAGGCATTCTTTGGCAAGAATAGGCTCCTCGTCTCAGATAAGGGGGGGGATCAATAGTAAGTTAATATATTCTTCTGTATAAAGTGGGTGGGTGGTGGAGTGGTAAAGCGTACTGCCCTCTGAAACCCGGCAAACCGATTTTGATTCCTGGCTATGGCTAACATCGGTGGCAAGTGATACCAGAACTGCTCTTGGGCACTAGATTCTCCTTGACCTGCATGATTAAGAAAGGTTCAACAACCCCATAACCGACACAAGTGTGAGGAAGCCATAATCCATCAATGGACTGACCAAGGGCTGTACTCTTTTTGTATGTGAGAAAGTGGACATTCGAATAAACATTACCCTATCTGCTTGAGCACTTTCAGCTTTTTAGGCATTTTCTCTTTCTCAGGTCCTTCTTTCCTTTTACGCTTCTTCATCATCTTGTCCTCTCCTTCCTTAAATTTCTTGTGGGAAATAAAGATACGAAACATCAAAGACAGATCATCGATGAAACAACACTGACGTTACTTGCCAATGAGCAAAAAAACACTTGGAGAAAACCAATACACTTAACATCCTGCATTAAAAGTTAAAAAATTCATCGTAATAAAACAAATTCTGATGCCTCTGCAGATTGTACCGTGTGTGTTTTTGGCACGACCTCATCGCAAACAACACGTGGTAACAACCCAAAAAGCCAAAACTTATGCAGGACCCAAAAAAATAACGAGCATCTTGAGAGGAAATCATCGAAACCTTTAGTGGCTTCTTGTGCTTGTCCAGGTTCGAAGAAGCGTTGTCGTCCTCCGAATCCGATGCCGGCCGAAACTGCAGGGTTCCCGTGTTGATGTAGAAGCCGCCGTACTTGGTCGTAAGCGAGGCGGGCACCAACTCGTCGTACTGACGAAACAACAAAACTGTTAGGATCCGTCCCATCATGTCAATCGCGGTCGTGCTCAGACGGTGCTGCAGAGTAAAACTAGTGAGATACCGCCGCTCTAAGCGCTCAACGTTCGTGTAGTTAGGACTTGAGAGAAAATTATAACCGTAACTGCCGACAAGTGTTTTTTTTCTCTTCTTATCACTGTCGTAAGACACCGACAAACACGTTTGCATCGGTTAAAATAAAGCAAAGCCTAAAACAAATAAATTCAAGGCAACAACATTACCACAAGATGCTTGGCAAGGAAGCAAAAATCTTTCATCACACCCAGGCATTTCCCAATAATAACCCAACTCACATCCATCCATAACACTGCCTTAAATAAGAAAAAGTATATAACAGGTGATGTTTTGGGCAATGGCCCTTCTTCACAGCATATAGAGATGCCAGAGAGGTAGAGTAACAATAGTCTTTCCTGTTAAATAAAACAAAAATGTGCAAGCTGCCATTTTGGAACAGTTGAAAGTTTCGTCTTGTAACGCTACTTTGCGCTGACAGCATATTGATGTTAACTTGCACGATGCATCATATGCATGATCTCCCACACATTGGTGAACGTTCAGTGGGTGACAAGGCACGGCACGCATAGCTCGATTTACGTTCTTCAGCTCATCTAAATTAAGCACAAGTGAAGAAAACAATACGATACCTATGAGTTACAATTCCATTGTGTGATATAAAACAATTATGAAACCTAAGAGAGTTTTACACTTACTGGAAGCGTTATTTTGATATTTCTTTTAAAAATAAAGTAAATTTCCAAAACTTAACGATCAAACACACGGGAAAGTGCTGCCCATTTCTCTCGCGGATGACTCCTGCAAAACCCTGTTACGCAACATGGCATTGCCGTCCTACATATACCAGGGGGTGGCGAAACCTACGGCCCGCGGGCTGACTTTGTTTCATACAGCCTGTGGGTCACATGACAGTGGGCCACAGGAAACCTAACCACTTTGAAACGGCCTGCAAAACAATCTTTATCTGTCACTGCAATCATCTTAGCTGCATTAATCGGCGCACTAGAGGGGACTTTTTATCACGTTCAGTCACTGTTGTCACTGCATAGGCTTCTTACAGTGATGGAAATGGGTGTTAATATGTGGTTGTCCTATTTGGCCCTCGGTAAGGGAAAGGTTCATTGAAAGACTGCAATCTGTTTGATGATGATAGGCACTCTGAATCTCAGCAAACATGCAGGCACTGTTCTAAGAAGTACTAAAAAAAGAACAAACCAATATCAGGTGCTTGGTCACTTGCTGCCATCTTTTTGGAAATGCTTGGAGACAGAATACGGGTATAATCGGGACAAAAAAGACCCTCAAATAGTTGCATCTCGCTGATGTTCAGCTGCCTCTACAAAGAAATATCAAGGTACAGGTAACAATGTACTTATTCCAGCTACTGAGCAGTGAACACTGCTGCCAACAGTCAAAAATATCTCAAGTGATTTCCTGATCGAATGAGCATCGCAGCGGTGCTCATCTCAGCGTTGAGCCAGGTGGGAACTCAGAATATGTATGGTGGAGGTGAGTCTAACCATAGGACAACCCCGTTTGACTCCCCACAGAATGATACCTATCTTATTGACACCGGACGGATGATGGGCTGAGTACAGTAAAACCTTGGATTTCGAGCATAAAACATTCCGGAAACGTGTTTGTGATCCAAAGCACTCGTATATCAAAGCACTCGTATATCAGTTGTGATCACGTGACGCTCGGCAGACAAAGCGTATACGTACTACTCGTATTGCAAGACCTCGCTCGTTTATCAAATCAATATTTAATTAAAATTTCTGCTCGTCTTGCAAAACACTCGCAGACCAAGTTACTCGCAATCCAAGGTTTTACAGAATTATTATTATTATGCGTTGCAAGTTGTTCTCTCTACCGCTGAATCACCTGGCCACAGTTCAACCTTTCCCATTCCGAAACTGCAAGTTACAGGGTGGGTCCCGTTCACCACTGAACCTTGGAACACGCAAAGCGGTTCTGTGTTCATTTTATTTAGAGAGGCAGAGAGCCGTTGTTTTTATAAGACATTGTACTCACCATGGAGAACCGTAGCGACATGACCGCACTCCTATGATAGCTAGCGCAAAACTGTGCCACACGCCATCCCGCATGACCTTGTGGAAGCCTTGGTACCGATAAAACATTTTTAGTTTTTCCTTCCGGTTCTGTTCCAACGATGCACATGTACGCGTACATCATCAGAACGGAATTGGAAGAAGAACTGATAATGTATACGGACGTCAACTGAACGGGAAAGGGTTAATACTGACCTTCCAACATCAACTCACTGCATTAGAACTGTGACCTACCATGCAGGGGCGTTTTGTTAGAGCATGGCATTTCATTGGAAATGCTATTCGAGCCTCTGCAGGTTCTCAACTGAAAATCTCTTGACTAAATAGTAAAGTAGATACACTGGTTCTAACACTGCCAAGATTATTGCAAGTACAGGAAATCCAAATTTAAGTATTCTCCCCCCCGAATAAGATGTTTCGACTAAAAAATATTTGTTGAGGCACAATTGAATCGTGCACTGTTGTCCTGTGTACAGTGTAAGAACTGTGGTATATTAAAGCAATTGAAATCTTGTGCACTCTTAACAATTTTATCACTGCTGTATTTGTTTGTAAGTACTAAATATTAAAACGCCACTTACAAGTGACGTTCTTCGACTTGATACAAACAAAAAGCCAGAAACTAAGTTAATTACTCACTTTAAACCTGCTTTCCCTAGTCAGCCAATGACATTCTCAGATGTGTTCAACTCCCGCTCCAGGTGACACATCACCTACAAAAACACATACAAGGAAAAAGCTCCTGAAGGGGCATCTATACAGCCCCATTATAAAACGATGTGGGAACCGGCAGTGTACGCTGCTCCTTTAAGAAATATTATTTGATTGCCCATTTGACTACCACTTAATTTCACTGCCAAAATAAAGCGTTTCCAGGAAATAAAACCCTATTATGGCTAAATATGTCCTCAAACAAAAAAACAGCTAAAATAATTCATTCCAATTTGAATACAATTTTATTGAATATTTCTATCTCTTATTTCTAACATGGGAAGGATGAGAAGGAAAAAAATGGTGCATTAAACTACCTATCCAGAGAAAACAAGCTGTAACTTAAACCGAGATTTATAAGTCTAACATGTCAATTTTACTCCGAACTCATTTAACTCCAAACAGCATTAGAAAAATACTCCCAAGACTGTCCACAAACACCACTTTCTAGTAAACGCCGATTTTTTTACGTGACAAAATACCCAATATTTAATACACGGAGAGATGACTGGAAATATATTCCAAACATAGACCTGTCCCTCCCTACCATCCCAAGATAGTTCCATTGCACTTTGGAAATAACCCTTTATATTGAATGCCTCTTCCATCACAAATCATGCTTGGAAAGTCACACAACCATCAGCAAGCAGTACAGGCTGACGAAACTCTCCAGCTGCTAAATCTGTAACATTTTACATAGGCCCCCTGCTTATCAATGTCTTTGTATCTTCCACAAACAAACTATTCAATAGTTATGGACAAAAATACACTTCAAAATACCAGAAATGTAAAGCCACCAAGCTAACTTTGATACAACTACAAAAGCGAGTAAGATATTGGCATTCGAAATGTATTGCCATAGAAGGATACTGAATATAAAATGGACCCAAAGGGTAACCAACATAGAAGAAAAATATTGCACATAGAAGACGACATGATGCAGGCAGTGATGAGAATGAAACAATCGTTATTTGGAAATATATATGTGGGATGGACAACAACAGTAAAATCACAAGTGTGTTGTTTGGAAAAATTTAAGGAAATGGATCGAGGAATACCTAACAGAGAATGGCTGGACGACATAAGAGGTTGGTGCCAGAAAGATGTGCACTACTTGAGCATATTGGCACAACACAGAGGCAAGTGGAAACTAATGACAATATGCGCAGTGGAAACCTACGGGCTATCCGACTATGGATCGTGATGATGATGATGATGATAAAAGCTAGTGGTGTCGCTTATAAAAGTTAGTGCCACCAAACCAGAGCAAGACATCACAGGACAATAAATGTACTTGCTACACACAGCACTACCTCAAAATATATGCAAACACCACTTTTCATACGTTGAAATCTCTATAGACAAAGACCTCGGCTTTCGAAAACATTGCCCCATTTAGCTTGCATAATTCAGTCAGTGGCCAAGGATGAAATATTCAAGGTGCTGGCGCATACATTTAACTGCATCTGAAAATGCGCACTCTAAAAATGACAGAGCGTCACCAACATTATGACATCTCTGATAACAATGGGCATTGCAGTAAGAAAAGTAGAACAATGCTATTTGTTTCTCTACAGCACAAGAGACATACCTAAGGCACCTCTCTAGTCAAAAGTCAATGGTAGGGAAATACTGAAAGGGAGATGTGGAATGATAAATACATCAACAGAGATGTCATTAATACAGTAATAACAATATATCAAGTGCAAATTGTCATCTGTAAGATGAATGTAATGTTTTACAGTTAATATTGTGCAATTAGCAATACATAATGCATGAGGATAAACACATTCTATCTCCAAATTAAGCCTTCCATTCAGAACTTTTATTTTCATATAAATATAGATCCGCATTGGCCGGAGTCCATGCCTGTATATACCCACACAAGCTTCTCTCAGTAATCGCATTAGTTCCTGGATCTATCAGACCTGTTCTAGAAGAGGATAACAGATCAATATACTTTTAATTAACAAGGTAAGCACCCACTATTCTTGCATATGGTACATATGGTAATGTGTTCAGGAGCTCAATTCCAATGTTGAGGTCTGCAAGCCACAATCAGGATTCAGGAATGAGTTTGTGTTGTTTTGCTATTCCTCGGTTGAAGCAGCGCAGACCACAGTGGTTTACCAAATGGTCTATCGTTTGGGTTGCTATGTCTTAATCCAACTGTGGCTTGTCTTTAATTTTCCATTTATGAAGGAAATGTGTGAATCGGCCTGTTGGTGTTCTGATTCGGTTGATGGTGCACCAGTGACTTTGAGGAGGAATGTCAAAGCCACGAGGTGCGATGTTAGTTACGGTGTGCGTCTCGAATGAGGTGTTTATTCCGGATGTTCGTTATTGTTCCACTCTCTTAGTTCGCCAGCGTTCGCACCCACAAAAATTGTCTCTAATGGAGAGCCTGGATTATTGGATAGATGGGTGCAATTTTGGCATGGAGAGTTGTGGATAATATGCAAACTAGAGTTTGGGCAATTGCAACGATGCACTGATAAATGTAAGTGGTGGCGAGTTTTTAAACAGAAGACACCAAGCTCCTGCAATTCCCTGCAGAAATTACCAAAACTGGCTGTGGGATTCAAAACCAGCAGCGCTGCGCAAATTGGCTAACCGCTGGCAAAGGCTGTTAACCACAGGGGGCATTTGGGTACCCAGCAACCCTCCACCCATCCATACCCCCCTCACACACCCTGCAAATGTCTACACCTTCACCACAATTGGAAAACCTTCCACACACTGAGGCACCAAGTGGGAGAGCAGAAACTGATCGTATTGAATATTCTCAAGTTACTATATGAGCATGCTTATATATAACGCGCCAGATAAAGGTTATGGGATCAGTAATTACCATACAATGTTGACACTTGGGTGCGTACAATTGACTTTTGGGGGTACAATGCAACATTGGCCAGCATGAAGTCGTGACTAGTCTCCATAAACACGGTAGAATAACCGATGTGGCATGCATGAACGCTTCATGCGATATTAAAAACAAAAAGTAACCTCAAATGAAACCCCATTATGGATTGTGAATGCGCTCTAATGCTCCCAGTAGTCAGTTACTTAAGACTCCTCTGAGGGCAAAAATCATTCCTGCTTTTATCAGAAACCCAAAGCAGTGGCCAGTAGCAAAGTGGCAATTTTTCAAACGTCAATGCATATTCTACTCTATACATATGCGCTCCAGCTGGTTTGACTGTCGACTGTCCTCCACGCAGACTAAAACAAATGGGACACGTTTCCATAAGGTTAATTATTTCTTTACGGACCCATTTGACCAGGTTTGCCTTACTCAAGTGTTGTACACAGAGCACTGGCAAAGTATTACCGTTATAAAGTGATGCTAAATGCCACCTGATGCATCACAGACTCAGCTTAACCATAATAATAATTGGAAACACCGTTTGAATACATTGGCATCTCAAGGTGGCATGGTCCATTGTGTGCAAAGAAAATTAAGAATGCTTCCGTAATCCAAAAATACAAACGCAGCAATTGTTAAAAAACATTACTGCAACTGATAAATTGCTGCAACAACTTGGCTGTACATTTAATGCAGTTATCAGATTTTGTCACGGTCCGGGAAAATTACATAGTTTTCGTATTTTCTCACAAAGTGTTAGAAAACAAACAAACTTAGCACACAAACAGAGAATGTCAGCACACACTGCCGGACTCTTTACTTACTGCCTCCGAGTTGTCAATGAAGGAATCCGTTTCATCGTAACCATAGCCAATGTCGACCAGATCCTGGACTCGGTCTCTCCGAAGCTTTTGCTTTGAAGTGGACTGCAATCAATGCCACACACGTCACAGGAATACATGGGAAGCAAGTTAAAGTGGCAATCATTTTTCCAAAGGCAGCCTTCAACAATGCATTTCCCGCATAACTACACTTAAGGACGATATTTTGCCAACCAATGTGGTGCGGTCTCTAACAACTTTGTTCCGAGGATATGCGGATATAATAGTCATCATATTTCACTTCTACCTTCATTTTTTTATTAATTTGAAATTTTATTAATATTTAGCACTGATAATTTGAACGTATGCAATGATACACCCTGAACCGCTTTCATAAACTCACGATTCGAGAATCGATTTTTTTGCATCTCATTTTAAAGATATAACATAAAGTACCGAGGAGTATTTCCATTATCTGTCTTCATTTTGTAAGCTTCAAGCAAACCTGCAGCATAAGTGTAAAGAGATATCGCCATCTCACATGGTCCTGTTATGTAACAATCCACTTAACACCTGCACACGATCCAGTTTCATCGCTGGGGACTTATCTGTAAACTGTATTCGATGTAATATGGTTAATGCCACAGTTAAGTCATTCAGTTTAGTCAGTGCTATCTATACATAGGCTCCGTGTGGTTGTGATACAGGAGCCCATTTAAATCACTGTTTCTTTGCCAGACTTAAAAAAATATATATATCAGTAGGTCAAAATATAAAAAGCGGATAAACTTATACAGCAGTGAGTTAAATAGATTCATAAACATTTGCAAAATTTGCGCTAAAATGTTCCAATATTCACGTGGCTTGAGGTGCAAAGCGGTCAGAAGATACACAGGCAGAATCTTGATACTGAACGTACGTATTTCTCTTCAAACTTTTTGGCCAGGGCTTCAACTTCCTTCCGTTCTCTCTCCTCTTCATTGAAAGGGTCGTCATTATTTTTCTTTGGTGTTTTGCCCTGATGAACAAAAACAACAAAACACGTGGTTAATTAACAATCAACTGATCATTGACATTATATTGCAAGCATGATCCGCGGATGACAACAAGAATTTATTACGTGAAATTTTATTTGAGAAAAGTTTTCCATCAGTTTTGTGGTGCGGGAGGGGGGGCAATGGTGATGGAGTAGTTCGAGCATTGCGATAAGAAATCGGTGAGCCAAGTTCGATTCAAGGCAATGGCTAACATCAGATGCAAGTACTATCTGAACTATCCCTTGGCTCCACTTGACCAAACCTGCACTACCGACCAACTTTGCAAAGTATGGTCAAACAAACCCCATGACATGGGGAGGTCTTCATCCAGCAGTGGAGTGACAATTGACTGTAAATTATTGCTCTTGGGTTGGACTACACATTGTTGAAATTGCATTGCAATAATGAAACCCCTTTTCATTAATATTAATTTACAGAAAAACGTACCCTATACATTTTTATTTGAAACGTGTTTTGGCATTCATCTAATTGCATTCCAATGTTGCTCTCAGCATCATGTAATGAGACAAAGATTCAATTTGGAAATCTCACCAAGAGCGATTCAATTCTAGATTTAAAGGTTTCGTGACTGCAAGGATCCATACTCTTTGGTTCTATTCGGTAAAGTCACGTAGGTAAAAAATAAAACAAAAATCACGACGTTGAAGGCCACTTGTGTTATGGCCGAAACGTCGTGATTTTTGTTGTTTTATGTTTTACCTACATGACTTTACCGAATAGAACCAAAGAGTAGCGATTCAATTAATTTCCATTGTGCGGGGCTGTGATTCTAACAATGATTTGTTGACTCGTTTGTAGTCTTATTTGAACTGTTTCAAAGTTTTCTGTGTCATTTGTACAGTGCTACATTGCTCCACTATACTAATCGTAGCATTAGGATATTAATTGTACGCATTAACCATAAATCATCCAATTCTTACACGCACAATTCAATGCGTGTATCATAGCTCAAAAATCACTTTTAGTCCATAAAACTGTGCATAGTTTACATAATTAGTAACAGCACTTGCATGATTTACGTCATCTAGTCTTAAAAAATATCTACTTATGCAAACGCATTAAAAAGTTAAGACTACAAAAGTTTTGGATTGACAGGTAATGAAAAATACTCAGCCAAAACGCAACGAAAGCTTGTAAGTTGACAGACCATACCAACATGGCAAGACGCAGCAACTTTCCTTTTGCGTTTCATGTTTCAAGCAATAAATACTCGAAAGTATCCATCTAAATTCTATGTGTCTAAGTAAAAGGCAAAGTAAATATCTTCACACGACGTTATTGCACCTCCGATTAGCACAGCCGGCTACGTACGTACGCGAAAGAAGTTCAACATAGCTTCATATAAACCAATTTTGTGACAATGCATCAATTTCACGGCAATAACTAAAACACACGCGTCTGATTGCAACGGAAGACCTGGAGAGAACGAATAGGGATAATGCAATTTTGGAATCGAATTTCAGACATTACCATTTACAACAACACGTCGGCTCGCCTTTGGAAGCCAGCTGTGTACGCTAAAGGTTGACAAGGGTACTCAATGTCCACCTTCCAGTGACTTCACGTGACACATGGCCAGTTCATAATGCCAGCTATGTAAAAAAAAAGCCTCCCCCACCCCAGGTGTGTTTATCCCTTTTTAAAATAAAACATGCACCTCTCAAATGTTTAGAAAAGCCATGGAACATGCACACATCAAATTGTCAGCAACCTGCAAAAATCCTTCCAAAGCCTCCTTTGCAAAGTAAGACACTGGCCCCCTTAACATTGCACCAAGCATTGGCCAAGCAACTCATTGCAACAAAAAAACTCCTTTAAAACGCATGAGACTAATTGAAGCATTGCTGGTTTATTCTTTTCTTAACTCGGCGCCAGCAGAGATCTGTGCAGAAGAAACCACTGTTGCACTGCCCCCCTTACAATGCTCTAACGTATACTTGCCCCCTGCCTTCAGCAACCCATACCAAGCCGCATGGGCACGGAGGCGGTCATCCAGCAGTGGATTGACAGAGTGATATACGTGTACCAGGTCTGAACGGGCTGTCACAAGGTCATGTAATGACTGCAAGAAAACGTGCCGAGCAATAAGCGATTCGGTGAAAACGCAAACAGTTACGGTACAATAAAAGTTGGATATATGGATACTCGTGGGTGGGAGGGCAAGGCCAGGCGTGATTATATCCGAAGCAGTGCACTTGCATCAAGACGTTGCCCTTCGCCTTCCCTCCAACCAGTGCAATGCAACGATGAATTGTGCTCATTTAAAGCGTGTCTGTATACGCTACAACCTCGTGCAATGTCAAAACAACTCGATCAGGAACTAGGATTTGCTTCCAAAGGTATCCCACCCCCCTCCACCAACAAGGGGGAGCCGGTAACTTGCACACGTGCAATATTACTCCTCTATGTCACAGACCCTGCGCCATCGAGCCACACACGTTTGTCTCTCTCCCTCCCTCCCGACTCTTGGCTCAAGCCAAGAGCCATAGCCGGGGGGACATCCATGACAAGATGTCGGCAGCAAGGGGGACTGATCTGGGGTTTTGGCACCGGTCCCCTCCCAAAGGGCTTCCTCCACCACGCTCCTCCCTCCGCGGGGACAGACACAGAGCCGACCCCACACCTCGTCATCACCTTACGTTCCGCCGGGTACGAAAACTAGAAGACCACACACACACACGACACCTTTCCTCGCCGAAACCCCTTCGCCAAAGCCCTATCCCCCCCCCCCGCATCATTGTTAATAGGGTAGTGACATTGGTGCTGCACGGCGGTGCATGCGGTTCTGTGTGGCTTTGGAAAGCGGCGAACGTACGAGTGATGTGGTCGGGTGGGGTAGATGAGTGGGTGGGTGGGTTGACTGTGTGCATGGCGCGCGGGAGGGGATGCACAGGTCCCACAATGCATGTAGCGCCACCCACTAACTGCACATCATCACGGCTGGGCTGGGCGGGCTATCGTAATATAATGCAAGGGGTGCATAATGGCTTAACCGCCTGCAAGCCACCCCGGGCACAACGTAAAGCAACATATCGCAATCCCATTGTTACCACACAGCAGTGCAACCTTGACGTTGCTTTGAACGCGAACGAGTAAATAAATATGCAACGCTTTTTTTGAGAAATGATCGGTCGTATCCGATTGCGCGATACGTTCAGTTCACTTTAAGTGTATCTATCCTCCCCCCCCCGCACGCCCGCCCGCCACACACATTTCGACGCTCTTCCGCAAGTCCTACACGGTGAATTAGTCGCGTGCTGCCATTCCACACCCTGACATTTGGCACGTAAGCCAGGTCTCCCATCGCTATGGCACGGAAGCCAGGTCTCCCATCGCTATGGCACGGAAGCCAGGTCTCCCATCGCTGCGGCGCATGCACCCAACTAGAGGAGGCTCCCCTCCCCCCATCCCCCTCTCACAAGGCAGCCGGCACCACCGAGATGTGTGTGCATGTTAAAACTCTCTTGTAGGCAAACACCACACACACACACGGCAATCAAGTAGCAGCAGCGGCTGCCGTCATCATCATCATCACCACCACCACCACGAATGCAGGCCCGAAATGCTCGTTGTCTTTTAAAGACACGCAAGGCGCAAGAGATTCCAATGCCACGCCAATTGTGTGTGACCTTACAAAAAAAAACAAGGTGGGCAAACAACATCCCAGGATCCTCCATTACGGAGCTCTCACTCCCAACTGTGTTCCCGCCGTTCCCAAAACGGCGGCTTAATTACGCACAGCTACACGTCCACTGTCACCAACAACAGCGGCGAAACACCACAGTGCGAGTCCATGTACTGTGTACGTGTACACGGGTGTCAGCGGGTTTTAATTGGTAATCGAACTCGTGGAACCTGCGGCGCCCAAGATACCTCCATCATCGTCACCATCCCCCCCCCCCCCTTACTACTACCCCCAACAGGGAAAGGCTGACACGGAGGCAAATATACACATGGGAGAAACAGAAACAACAAAAAACCGTACGGACGGAGTGGAGTAGTAGCAGAGAGACAGGCCATCCGTACAGGTACACAGGTCAGGTGTTGGGGGTGTGGGGACAGAGGCAGGAAACATAGGGGGCACACTTGCAGGAAATAAGTTGGAACAGGCATAGGGAAAATGTCAGGCAGAGGGCCCCAGAGCGGCAAAGGGTCAGGGAAAAAAACCGGAGGGACATGTGGACAAGTTGACAGCCAGAATGGCAGTCAAGAGGGACGGACAGATGACAGTGGAACAGATATATGGAGCGATCGGGCAGAGGACTAGACACAAGAAGTGACAACAGCACAGAGGACCAGACACGCTGTACTGTCAGCCAGACAACCTCGCAAGACCCCCCCCCACCACCACAACCTCCAAGAGACACAACCCTCCATGCACCACCACGACCTCCAAGAGACACAACCCTCCATGCACCACCACGACCTCCAAGAGACACAACCCTCCATGCACCACCACGACCTCCAAGAGACACAACCCTCCATGCACCACCACGACCTCCAAGAGACACAACCCTCCATGCACCACCACGACCTCCAAGAGACACAACCCTCCATGCACCACCACGACCCCATTGTCTAGACCCCTCCTGTTTCCCCTCGCAAGACATGTCTACCCTTCGTGTACAAACCATTACGCATGCCGTCTCCTCTCCATTCTATACGCCACACCACGGCCCGCATCTCCTGTCCCGTCGCGTCTCTCTTCGGTGGACTACACCGACCATGACCCATAAACGTCTCCTCTATACACCGCCCCCCCCCCCCCCACCATATCTCCACTACCTGCTCCATGCAACACCACGGCACGTCTACTCTAACCTCCATTCACCACAACTATATCGTCTCCTCTTCCCCTTTCGTTACTGCTCCATGCACCGCGACGCGATGTATCATCTCCCCCGTAAACTACCAACAGCACCACCACCACCACCACAACCGTAATCCACGTCCCCGGCACCACCACCTCGCCATGCCCTCACCGAGGCGGCTCTCAGCAGCAGTTCGGGGTAATAGAACTCGGGGCACGCCTCGTCCGTCGACTCGCCCAGCGTGAGCACGAAGCGCTGAGCCGTGGCCTTGGCCGCCTTCGCCTTGCCATCGTCGTCCCCTTCGCTCTTCTTGTCCGCGACGAAGGGGCCCGAGAGCGTGGACAGTGTTGCCCTCCGCGGCTCGGCCATTGGACGGCGCCGGTGGAGGGGGGTTGTGGTGGTGGTGGGGGGGGGGGTCCCCAAGCGCGGTGAGGAAGAAGATGAAGGCGACGATGAGGGACGAGGACGACGATGAATTTTGAAGCTGCGGCTGATGCTGAGGAAATCTAACGCGAGACAATGCCGAGGTTGGAGAGGTTTTGTGGAGGAGGAGGAGTAGTAGGGGGAGGCCAAGACCGGCGATTCACGGCAGTGCAGGAGCCGGATTGCGTTGACACCTACGGCTGGCTTATGCGGCCGGATCGCACACGAGGCTGATGCTGATTGATAGGGGGGGTGGTGGGGGGAGTAATGGAGGCGGAGAGAGGAGGGTTAGGACGACGACGACGATGATGATGATGGTACGGAGATGCTACGGGACGACGTGACCGATGTTCGATGGAGTGCAGGAGAGGCCGACTACAAGGACGCCGAGGCCAATACTGTGGAGGAGTAGAGGCCGGTGCTGTTGTTGCGGTTACTCGGGGCGGCTGCCGCTGCTGCTGCTGCTACCCCCGCAGTTGCTGCAGTCGGCAGCGGCGCTGATCGTGGTGTTGGTACAGGCGGCGGTGGTGGTTGTCGGCCGAGGTTGCCGTCGGTTGTTTGCCGTTTGTTCTTTGGCTCGGCTTGCGGTGCGGCGTGGCGTGTTGGCGAGCCGTGACCTTGTTCTTGTTGTTGTTGTTGTCGTCGTCTGTAAGAGTTGTTGATGTTGACGGGAGTGAGAGTCTCTCGGTCGCCACCGCCGCCCGCTAAGCGCTCTCCGCCATTTTGAATCGGGGTTCGCGCGCCCGTGCGCTCTGCCCCGCGCGGTGCATTGTGGGGGTGAAGGGGCGGGGGGTGAAGGGGCGGGGGTGAGGGGGAAGGAGGAGGGGGTTAGGAAGGGGAGGGGGGAGATGAGGGGAAGGATTGTGAGGGGAGGGGTGAGGGGGGGTAGTGGTGAGGGGGGGTAGTGGTGAGGGGAGGGGGTGAGGGGAGGGGGTGAGGGGGGGTAGTGGTGAGGGGAGGGGTGAGGGGGGGTAGTGGTGAGGGGTGAGGGGGGTAGTGGTGAGGGGAGGGGGTGAGGGGGGTAGTGGTGAGGGGAGGGGGTGAGGGGGGGTAGTGGTGAGGGGGTGAGGGGGGGTAGTGGTGAGGGGGTGAGGGGGGTAGTGGTGAGGGGAGGGGGTGAGGGGGGGTAGTGGTGAGGGGGTGAGGGGGGGTAGTGGTGAGGGGAGGGGGTGAGGGGGGGTAGTGGTGAGGGGAGGGGGTGAGGGGGGTAGTGGTGAGGGGAGGGGGTGAGGGGGGGTAGTGGTGAGGGGGTGAGGGGGGTAGTGGTGAGGGGAGGGGGTGAGGGGGGGTAGTGGTGAGGGGAGGGGGTGAGGGGGGGTAGTGGTGAGGGGTGAGGGGGTAGTGGTGAGGGGAGGGGGTGAGGGGGGGTAGTGGTGAGGGGAGGGGTGAGGGGGGGTAGTGGTGAGGGGGTGAGGGGGGTAGTGGTGAGGGGGTGAGGGGGGTAGTGGTGAGGGGTGAGGGGGTAGTGGTGAGGGGAGGGGGTGAGGGGGGGTAGTGGTGAGGGGGTGAGGGGGGGTAGTGGTGAGGGGAGGGGGTGAGGGGGAAGTGGTGAGGGGGGGGGGTCGTGGCGGCGGGAGGCGGTTGGTGAGTAGAAAGGAGGGCGGGGGGAGGGAGGAATGCGGAGGAAAGGGGGGGGGGGGGGTGGTGAGGGGAGGGGTGAGGAAGGTAAGGGGGGGAGGGGTCAGGGCGGGAGGGGTCAGGGTGGGAGGGGTCAGGGGGGGAGGGCGGGAGAGGTCAGGGGGGAGGGGTCAGGGGGGGGAGGGCGGGAGGGGTCAGGGGGGTCAGGGGGGGAGGGGTCAGGGGGGAGGGGTCAGGGGGGGGAGGGCGGGAGGGGTCAGGGGGGAGGGGTCAGGGGGGGAGTGTCGAGCAGTGACACGAGGGAGGAGGACATCTTAAAACGGCGAGGCGGAGCGTGGCGATGGGGGCGCGGGACGAGATTGCTCGGGGGTGTTAGGAGGGTGGACAAGCGAGTCCCGATGTGGATGGCGGATAAAGGGTTCTGCAAGAAGGGAGACCGATGATGTGGTGGAAGCAGCCGAGGGGCATGGTGGGAATCCGCAAGGGAGAAGTGTGACCGTGTACGAGTCACGTAATGGCTGCAATTATCATTACGTTCACCACCACTCCCCCCCGCCACCCAAAAACCCAATGGTCAAAACACAAGTCGTGACTCTTCCAGCAGCTTAATACAATCAAGAGTCGACGTTCAAAGTCAGAGACCCCCGTGATGCACGAATCACAAACGCCGCTTCGTCGCTCCTGAACGCCATCAGCGAATGCGCGCAATAACGTCGACTTCCGAGTAAAATGTATAAACATCAGCAGCGGTATACCACCGTGTTCAACTTATCGTTGACTCGCCACACGCAGCGATTTGAGGCAATCTCCCCCCACGGCCCAAGTCGCCTCTCGCCTCCCACGAGATGGCGCTCGCCGATCGTCCAACAATCACCGCCTCGGCTTCACCGCCTCTCGCAGACGTGGCCACCCAGGGGACCTGAATAGCGGTGGGCAGCTGCTGGTTACTACACCAGCCCACAGGGGGTCGTTGTCTACGGACGGCCGTCGTGCATACAAACATTTGGAGGGGTGGAGCTGGGTGGGGAGGGGAGGGTGGGGGGTGGAAAGGAGTGGGGCTGGGTGGGGAGGGTGGGGAGGGGGGTGGGTGGGTGGGGAGGGGGGTGGGTGGGGAGGGGCTGGGTGGGGAGAGTGGGGAGGGGTGGGGAGGGTGGGGAGGGTGGTGCTGGGTGGGAAGGGTGGGGAGGGTGGTGCTGGGTGGGGAGAGTGGGGCTGGGTGGGGTGGCGCTGGGTGGGGAGGGGAGGGTGGTGGTGGGTGGAAGGGGTGGGGCTGGGTGGGGAGGGGAGGGGCTGGGTGGGGAGAGTGGGAGGGGTGGGGCTGGGTGGGGAGGGGCTGGTCACCCCGTGGTGCCCTTATAAAACTCAACGTTTAACCTACTCACGTCGGCTTGTGCCCGCCCTCACAGTCGGGCATATTGTGCGGAATACACCACGTGGTGCCGCCGTTGTTGACCCTGGCCATTGACCGAGCAACCCAACGTTCCTACCAGCTCCCTCCGCAGGAATGTGTTATAACGCTTAAAGTAGCCTTTCGAGACCAATATTCATGGTAAAAAAAAAAAATTTGGGTGGTTAGATCGCGTAAATATAAATTCTTTGGGTCTTTCGGTAAAGTCACGTAGATAGATTCAAATTATTTTATTAATTTGAACCTATCTACGGGACTTTACCGAAAGACCCAAATAATATTAATTCCTGCAGTCACAGAAGCTTTAATTCAAGAAATATAAATGTGTTGTGACCAACCATCGCTCCACACTGCCAGTAAGGTTTGTCACTTAAGACATAAACGCGCCAATTAGTTTACAACTTCAGCCCACCAGTGCGTTGGGACAGTAAATCCACATTTACAAATTGAGTACGACGTTTCACTGATAATTACATCCAGAATCGGGCGATTTGTCAGTTTTACTCTCCAACACACGTTTTTTTGTTTACGTGACAAACCTTACTGGCTGTCGGGTGGTGGGAGGGTTACGACACATTTATACTTACGCGATCTAACCCAAATAACCTTTATTATGAAGACATTGATATGTCTCTGTTCATTGATCATCTTTCTGTATTCAATACAGCAATTGATCTTTTCTGCATCATTGATCATGTGCTGTGAAGGGCCTGAAACGTCACCTATTCATGTATAGATTTTACTTTTAAGATGCCACAGTGTTAATGACGAACGTGTTAAGTTTATTGGTTGTTGCTATTAAGGACAAATTGCACAAAACGTTGACTTTATATTCCTTTTTATGGATTAGGGCCGTTGACATTTACGAATGCATCTTTTTTAATGTATATAAACCCAACAGTTTATTTTTATTACTAACAGCTCAGATTTTGGAAGCACACGAGTTAGTTGCTATTGGTAAATATAAAGACTGCAAAGAAACACGCGACTGCATTTATGGACTTCCACTCCCAATGTATACTATGCATAAGGGACAACTCTTGTACGAATACAACTATGCATGGCCTGGTCATGTCTGTCACATAAATACTCGAGGCTACCCAAATTACTTTGCCGGGAAATGGTGGCATTGCATGTGGCCTATCACCTAAGACTGTGAAGACCAGGGTTAGTGAATCACAAAAAATGTGAACTTCCTTTCCGTGGGCGTCGAGTTGCCATACCTTGGCTTGCCATAAAGCGGTACGGCAAATGTGCACTTCCATCGGTTCCGTCTGTGTGAGATTGAGTGTTGCTCCTTCGTACACGTTGGTTTTGTCGAGGTGCTCCAGCTTCTACGTGTAAATAAGTCATTAATTTGCTGAAAACATCTTAACATATTAGAGAACCACAAAACATGGGGCGATTGTCCGTGGCGTTTCACCACTTGGCTGTTGTCTTCCCGCTTGTCTTGTAGTTCGTCGTGCCCGAGTCATTTTCTCTTCGGGTGAGCAAATAATGTGCAGCGTGTTACAAGTTCAAATCATTCGTAAACTCGCATTCAGGAAATGGCGACACGGGGACATGGAGATACAAGGGCTTGGGGCAGAATGCCACATGGCGCCTCTTTAGTCATTAGCAACAAAAAAACAGGAATATTGTAGGGCGCTCTTTTATGTGATCTGAAGTATCCTTTCCGATATCTGCATGGAGCAGTACAACCCTTCTTGTTGGAGAACAGAAGCAGAGATCCCTTCAAGTGGCCGCACACAATAAGAGGGCAGCACTTCTCACCGACTCGAAATGAGGGTGAGATTTGTCTTAACAGTCAAACCGATATATATAATTCATACAGCTGGAATTTTTTGCCGTATTAAGCGCAGAACCAAATTTAACGGAATGTGTTTTTTATGCAATCACTTATGAACGGGCTGCAAACATCAAATCACTACACTTTTGAGAACCTGGGTTTAATCACAGCTCGACTGCTGCCTGGACCGAACCCAGGATTCTCAGCAGAGCCAGCTCAGCACACTGACTACAAAGTAATAATTTATTTTCTGGAGATATAGGTACAGCAATTAGGGGTAATGTCATTACATAAGATAAAATATAATTTACATCCCTGCAATTACTTGCTCACGCCACAGCTGGCAAGAAGAGCCTCTCCCCAGGGGGAGTCCTAGAGAACCCTTTAGAGGGTCTTTTAGCCTACTCTTCCACACTTGAACAAGGGTCTTTTAGCCTTCTCTTCCACACTAGAACTCACCACACGCAACCTTCCGATAGACTGTGGTGTAACTATTTATACCGATGAGTGCAGAGGCGGGGCAGAATTTAAGAAACTTGCTCCATTGTTTCAACTGCCGCACCGGGAGATTAAGCCGGCGACTTCTGGGTTGGATGTCCAAGTGTGCGAAAAATTATAGCACAGCAGCATCGCGTGTCAAATCTACAGGACAGCTGTTAAAACCCTATACTCCACTCAATGCATTCAAATGGGCTGTGTACAGTATTATATGCAACCAGTAAACCCAATAGTCTTAAATAAAGCGGTTCATATTTCCACCATAACAGTATTAGTGTTATGCAACATTCCACAAGTGAAACAACACAACCCTATTTTCAAGCTATTCAACATTTAATGCAGCACTTTAACAGGGGAGCTTTAAAGTTTGAGCAAGTCAATAACAATGGTTCGCACAACTGTGCTACGAATTTCGTTGACCTGAATTAATTTCGTAGTCATGACTAACATCAATGGCAAGTGATGTCCTAACCAGTCCTGGGTTTGACCTTCACCACCCTGCGCTGGTCTGGTCAACTAAGGTCATCCACAGCAGTGTATTGACAATGAACTGCACATTATCATTTGTATAACAAATTGTTTAAACTACAAATTAATTTACTATATGACCCCATTATTCATTCACACTAACTTTTAATATTGTTCTGAATAACTGCTGGAATACAACTTATTTTTCAGGATTATGGCTTCCGCTAAACATCTAAAGTGTCTTGGCAAACCACCTTAATACAAAATCTAATTTCAAAAAATGCGATTTAGTTACATTATTTTTTTTTGGTGGCCTTATACGTCTCAGTAGGATGATCCGGCCTGTCATGCTTGTCATGTCCTTCCCTGTGTGAACAAAATAAAATATTGCCATGAAATAATTTATATGCTACTTGATATGAACATTACAAGTTCCAGATGCAGGCAAAATACAGTCACATCACACATTACTGGAGTAATGCAATGTTGATACAAATTATAAATTAACTGTGCCTCTTGTAAGATGGATAAAAATTACTAATTAGTTTGAAGTGCGTAATTTAGGTGCCAGTTACAAATGTCAAGCGATTACACTTTTAAATTACATTTAAACAAAGACAAAGATCCTCCGTATAGCCTTAACAGACTGTTGGGGCAAGTGTTGTTAGCGAGCAGGCCGGCATGGGACACGAGGGAGTCGGTAGCCAGTACCACACCCGACCGCCTTTGTCTCCCCAGTGGAGATGTTTACACACCGCACCAGGTACCCATTTGAGGCTGAGTCGACCTAGGAGAGGCCCAGAACTGGTTCAGATATTCGCCGCTGGTGCCGTGAGCAAGAATTGAACTCGGGTGGCCGGGTTCGTAGCGCAGCGCGCTAACCACTACACTAATTGCTCCCCATTAACACTTTGTGGGATATGAACAAGCAACACGTCTCCAGTAAATCACAATAATAAACAAGACCTCATTGGGAAATGTTTTGCCTTTATCTTTCGATATCTAATTCCAGGAAGTTTCCCCCCACCCGCCAATTAAATTCATAAATAATTACATTTTAACCCATTCAACACTTACTTAACATACATATTACAACTGATGCGCGTACACTCATGAGCAATTGTAAAAGTCTAAACTATGTGCGAGCAATACATCTCTACAGATCAAAACTACAAATCAGACTTCACTGGATCTATATGTTATAATACATTTCTTTAATTTTTTGTAAAATTGCTGGGTGTGTGGAACAATGACCTTAAAGGTAAAGGATAAAGATGTAGTCCTGCAATTCGTATTCTTTGGTTCTTTCAGTAAAGTCACGTCGATAGAAAAATTATAATAAAAATTAAAGTGGATAAAAAAACCCACTAATATAGACTTTAGCCTAGTTCTTAATCGTAGTGAGTGTACTGGCAGTCTACAATGTAGACTTATTCTTGGTTCTTTCAGAAAAAAAAACGACAACGTTTCGATCGCAACACAAGCAGTCGTCATCAAGAAAAGAGGGGGTAGCCTCTTAAGGCAAACTGTTTATAAAGGTTTAGAGATGGGCGTAACCCAAGTGTGTCAGCAGCATGGGCGGGGCAGCTAATGTTAATGTAGGAGAAAACAATGACACCGGCAGTGGGTCTACACCGATAGAAGGGCCGCCAGGCAATCATTGCACCTCGCTCCACACACTCACACTGCCGACGGTGGAGGTTGACAAGAAAGCAAAAATCAAGTCATGACCCAAAGTGGTTTATGACATCTTTCCAATGATTGTTGAGTTTATAACCATCCTCTCAGCTGAAATTGTGTCTGTGTCTGTATATATGGATGGCTTCATGAACACATCTTTGTCGATAGCCAGTAGGCTTGCAAAGTACCATTATCTTAGAGAAATCACAATTTCGTGTGAGCCTGCAATTGCTTGCTTACGCCATTGCTGGCTGAAGGGCCTTCATTTGAGGGCGCTACAGAGCCCCTATCGATTGTTATTTTGGCCTACTCTTCCATGCTGGCCAGACGCCTTTGTAGTGGTGGGAGTGTCCACACTTTACAACACTACCCGTGACTTTCTGATCGACGGTAGTGTGCAACCATTTATACTGCTGGGTGGATTGAGGCCGGGGTGAACTGAAGAAATGTGCTCCAAGTCGTTTAAAACTGCCGGAGTCAAGAGATTGAACCGGTCACCTCTCGATTGCAAGTCCCGTGTGCTAACTATTTAGGGCATGGCAGCGTAAGAAAAGCCTCTACACTGTGGATCGACTTTGCGCTCACCGGTAGCACCGCTTGCAGTATAGGTCCCCATCGCAGCCTCGGCATCTGAGCACAGCGTCCTCGTTACAGATGCAGCACCAGGGCAACTCGTCGTCACTCCCGCTGTCGTTCCCCGACGGCCTGAGGACGGCTGCTGCCACTCCACGGGAGGTTTTCTGCTGCACATAAAATGGGGGCGCTTGGTTCGGAAGCTGGGAAACCAAGAGTTTGATTCCCAGTTGCGGTTACAGTTCGCCAACCTGCATTGACCAGGTCGGTGAGGTTTGGTCAAACAGTCCCCATGACTGGCACGGCATAGGGATTGACAAAGGGGCTGTCCATGATAGAAAAGATGTATCATGCAAATGCACCACCACTCAGACCTGACGCTCACCTTGCTTGCACCGGCAGCTGGGTTTGGAAGCTGTGAGAACTTTGGACCCTCCAACGCGGTGGCAGCACTGTTGCGTTCAGAGAAACCACTCGCCTTGTCCATTGCCGCCTCTTCTCCAAACTATACCGACAGAAATAACACTGACTACACAGTACTTGGAACGCTGCCGTGGTGGAATGGTTTGTACACTTGGCTTGCAATCCCAGAGGTAGCTAGTTCCATCTCCTAAAATGGCAGTTGATACAATGGGACAAGTTTTTAAACCCCCCTTTCACCACTCCAGCCTCTGTCCAGTTATCAGCATAAATAGGTATGCCACAGTTAGTCAATTGGCAGGCCATGTGTAGTAGGGTAAAGTGTGGTTACTACGGCATTTTTCAAGATGTCCGTCCAGTGTGGAAGGGTAGGTCAAATGCCCTCTAGAACTGCTTTTTGTATTTAGTTTGTTGTCCTTCCCCGCACCTCCGATTATCACGGGTTGGCTACGTACGGTGCAAAAGAAGTTCAACGTGCATCCATTAGAGCTCCCTCTAGTGGAGGTCCTTCCACAGGCAGTGATACGGGCAGGCAAATACAGGGCTTCTTCACCTTTTCCATTACAGAGTACCTAAAGTACAAAATGCTAATGTGTTCGGAATAGTCTTGGGAGTGGCTGGGATCTACCGTGCCCACTCCCATCACAAACCTGCTTCAGCATTCTGTACACGGTCTTCTCTTCGTTCTCATCTTCGCTGTCAGAATCCGCCAAGTTCTGTACAACCACTGTACAAGGAAGAGGAAAATATATATTTGCGATGAATGTGCATATTATGCTTAATTGGCGTGCAACGATCTTGTCCCTCCGCCCACACACCTGCGATGAGATCAATTGTCACGATTCAACATTACGATTTAATTCAAGAATCGACTCTTTTTGTCTTATTTCATGACATTTTATTATCTAGAAAAGCCTAAATTAACGTCAAAATGTTTTTTTTTTAATGATTGTCCTCTGCTTAAGTTTTTCAGTAGTGGGTGACACCGCTGTGCGTTTTCCCAACCGAATAATTTAGCGGGTCAGTTTTCAAATTTAGCAAATGTGAACCGTGACGCCGGCACAGCTATCCTATTCCTTTATCGAATAAACCGACGGGATCTGTAATTTCCACTGTTGCGCAGACAGCGCGTATTTTTACGGTTAATTACACCCGCAGCATAATACTCGGCAAGGTGTACATTGAGAGACGGATTGTTGGAAACCCTACAGTGCAAGCTTCTTGAAAGAGGGGCGCATAACAAAAACTCAAAGGAAGCACAACACAATGTCAAATAAACTTGAAACAAATGTTAAACAGAATGAGTTACGATCCCATCATCTCATGTCTATTGCGAATTATGCTTTGGTTTTCAACCCTCTGCGTTTGATAAATTGGCGAACTTAAAAAAAACGCCACTGGGCGTTAAAGATTACCAACATTTTTTGACCTAAGAATTTTTAAGGGGCGGCTGAGTCTTCAGGAAGGCGTGGGGGTGGGGGGGGGGGCTCAATCCCACACCCCACCCAACCCCCCACCCCCCTGCCCCAACGCAATGGGGCAGCTTGTCGGTACCTTTATCGGGGTCCTCCCCTTTAAGTGCAGCCAAGCGGCGAGCCACAGCCATTGTGTCGTCTCGGCCACGTGCCTCAAACTCCAACTCTCGCTTGGCTGCAGCCAATACGTCCTTTGTCTCCTGCTCCAGGGCTTTGCTCAAGTCGCCCTCCTTTTCGGCAGCAATGTTCAGCGGGAAGCTGTCGTTGGTGCCCTTGTTAAGGTCGTTCATAGCTGTTTTGTCTTTTCAGAAGAGAGAAAAGTGTCCGATTACCAGAACTAAACGTCTATGCCTGGCTGGAAAAAATGCACCACTCTTCAAAAAATATGTACTTTACTGCATGTCAGCAGCGAGTTTCGGATAAAAAAATAATCAGATTTTTAAAAAAATCTTTAAAGACAATTTTGGATTTTTTTTTTATATTTTAAGATCATTTATATTCTGAATTAATACAACATGCAATCAAAGGTGACATCACCTGATACCGTGACATTTTTTACATGAAAGGTATGGGCGTTGCATCATTTAAGCAATGTCATACTTTTCCATCAATCCAACAGAACAACACATTTTTACAGATCATCCAACATTTGTAAACTAGGCCTGAATTTGCTGCATGATCCAACGAGTATCTGTGCAGCAGACCGCACGTGTGTTCTCTACATGCAAACCAATAACAATCATGCTAATAATATCTCTGAAGATTCTGGAGTGGCTCATCCACTCACTACAAAATAATATTTTCAATCAAACATCACAGACAAGTTCAAGTCTCTCCGTGTAAAATGCGTTTTACTCACCATCTGACGAGGTTGATTCTGGGTTGAATCTACCATCAATGGCCACCTCTTCTGACATCTGGGTCAGTAGGCTGTTTGCCTGCTCGGTCTGCGTCCTGCTATCCGGTGGCTGGTGAACCTTTATTTACAAACATTCAACACAGGGCTCCTGGTCAAACACATACATTCAATTGTATCTTTAACCTGAGGATGCTACCCTGGGTCGGGAAGATTCAGCCAAGAACCCGTAGCATGTAGTGTGATTTCGCGAACAGTATACGCGGCTAACGTATTTCTACCAAGAATTCGTTATATGCAGTTTGAATTAACTTATTTTCGGATATGCGGTCAGACGTAGGAAAACAATGTGTACTGTATGCTCAACCCAGCAGATAGCTGTCACGTGCGGTGCATTGTGGGGTTGGGCGACTGTGTGGTTCATGCTCGGTACTTCAGTTTTATATTCCATGGATGTTTCATATCACATTTCACCCCCAATCCCCCAAAACAATATTCTCTCTCAAACGTGCTATGAAACAACATTTTCATCAGTTAGAGCTACTACGGTCACATTGCTATCATAAGTAGATGTGATCTAGACACTAAATGCTTCAAGAAAATTACTCTTAGCATTTTCCACCCTTGATGGTACCGATATGGACATTTTGGGCCCAATAATTCAAAAGTGCTAACAGCATGCGGCAACACGGTATACTCACGGCTCGGCCAACGGAGCGAGGTGCCGGTCGGCCCTGCAGCTGCGCCAGCCTCTCCTCCATCTCCCTCAAGCTCGGCACATCCCGTGAGCTGTCGTCGCGCAGGGCTGCCAGACGCCGTTCGATTTCACGCTGGGACGGCACCGCGGAGGCTGTGGAGGCACGGCACCTGTCGTTGACCATCACGCAAAGCACCTCCTCCCTTTATAACAAGACTCGCTTGCGTGCCACTTTTATGAGCACGCACGTACAGGTACGGGTCCTTCAGTCTAGATGTGAAAAGTGACAAAGCTGTCAACCGCGCGAATCTTCAAGCGGTGATGAGTACAAGACAGGGGGAGCAGCAACCGAAGAGGAGTGACCCCCTCCCTTCCAGCTCGCGGTTCTTACTCGGCTGCACTCCCGCCTTAAGTTTCTCCAGTCTCTCGGCGATCTCCCTGTCCTCTACAGACATCCCCCGCATGTCGGATGCCGGTCGACTGGTGCTTGGACCGGCGACCTGTCCCTGCTCCCGTGCCTGCAGTGCCGCCACTCGTCTGGAAGGAGTAACGGCACAGACGATGATCAGCGGTGATCGCTGTTGAAAGGTGCAGTCCTGCAATTGCTCGCTCATGCCACTGCTGAAGAGCCTCCACTTGAGGGCGCTCTACAGAGCCTCCACTTAAGAGGGTATTGTGGTCTCCTCTTGCACACTGGACAGACGTCTTGAAAGAGTTTGGGAGTGCCCACACTTTAACCCACCACATGTGAGTTTTTGAATGACTAACTGGGGCCCAAAGGTGGCAAGTTGTTAACTACCTCACCTGGTATACTGTAGGGCGAGGGTTCCATCCCGACCCTGATGCCTGTATATTTGGAGTTTGCAAGTTTCTCCCTGTGGATTTTCCGATTTTTCCCTCCACATTTAGAAACACGCGTTTAGAGTATTTGGCTGCTATAAATATCCACGTGATAAGCTACTTCATTGAGCTATCATTTGTGGCCAGATAGCTTCTGAAAAGGAGCTATATAGCCCAGTGGAGCCTTACCTGGTAAAATTAAAATTGTTTAGTATACTACTGGGTGGACAGGCTGGGGGATTTAAGAAACTTATCCGAATGTTTCAAACTTGCTCCAGATCGAATCGAACCTGCAACCTCTGGATGGAAATTCCAGTGCACCTCAGATTAGGATGGTTGGCTACATACGGTGCGAAAGAAGTTCAACATACATACATGCAGCATGCTATTTTGAACTTATACAGTGCATAGAGTCAACTCTATTATTCGGAGCAAAGGGGGGGAAAGAATGGAGTCACGAGTGAGCAGATAACAGAACCGGGGCATGCATCAAAGTTGGGAATGAAGTTGGAATACCGAAATACACATTTTTCAGCACGAATGCTGACAAGAAACAGTCTGTATTTCACGCACTTCTTGTAATTGGCGGGAGGTGAGAGCTCAGGGGTGGGCCGACTTGGATTTCCACCGTCACCCTGCCTGCATAGATTAGAAAGACACACTCAGTATGAACAGGGGCGGAGCCAGGATTTTCAGCCCGGGGTGACATTCAACACATTTTTATTTCAAGAATGATTTAGAAAGAGTCAGGCTGTTGAACTAGACGCCATCGGTTGGCGACACGCTCTGACAATGCAGTTGCACGGAGCCCGCCAGACCGAGTGTCGTAAACTTACACCCAGAATGTTTCAGATTTTCGATTTTTTATTTTTTTTCGGGGGTGACATTTGTCTACCCTGTCACCCCCCTGGCTCCGCCCCTGAGTATGAACATGTAAGGCCAAAGTTAATACCTAAAACAAATCACTCATGAACATGTACATTAAGAAAACAGGAAGATACAGTTTTACCAAAGCTTCAATGACAAGGCACATGATGCTGAGTAACGCTAACGAGTAACTGGGTGTAGGTATTAAAAACCTGAGTGACAGAATTCTCAAGGTTATTGCGTATTAGCAGAATAACCAGAATACACATTCTTAAATGATTATAATGAATTAAAGCACTTTTGTCATTCCGCTGCTAGATGAAGACCTCTGCAAGCCGTGTCGGTCATCGGGGATCGTTTGGCCATACTTCTTAACGCCACGCTTGCCAGTGCAGGTTGCTGCGGTAACTAAGGCGCCATCCCTCCACCTCAAATTCGAATGTATCTGTAGATTACAAATATATCTGCTCATGATGAACCAAGCAGCCCAATATGCTTCACCCGGTTACAGTAAAGAATCCCAGTTCGAATTCAGTGAATTTTACAACAGTATGATGATACAGATCTCTGGTGTGATTTCGGATTGTACCGCAAGGTTGTTCGTCACGATATCAGACGTTTCGCTCTGCGTGCATGGAGCTCCTTCAGTTCCATTTCTGAAGAAGCTCGCAGCAAGTGGAGCGACATGTCATACATCACACAAAACAATGCGTGACACAACCCAAAAACACATGAGACAGCTAGTTGTACAGCAAAGACGAACACATTGGTTAATAACGCACTTGGTAAGAACGTCGAAGCACTTGCTGCAAACTTTTTGCGGCTTTTGATCAAACTTGGCCACCGTTGCCGTACGGGAGAGGCAGGAGCCACAGAAGGAACGTCCACAATTCTTGCACCCGTGCTGTTAGCGGACAAAAGTACAGAAAGGGATGGAATTTCTTTTTTTGAGTAATTTCAACTTGGTAATGCAGCACCACACAGAATTCACCCTCTCAAAAAGAGAATCCGATTCAAGAGGTGCGAGGGGACTACAGACAGGCCAGAAAGGCAGCCCACGCTGTGAGCCAGCACAAAATTCTCCCCCAAGCTCTGCAGATCTTCGTTATATTAAGGCGTTATCAGACAATAAATGAGCGCCTACGTGTAGGTGGACACCGAAACCACCGGGAGATACCCCACGTGGGCGAGGGCGGGGCAACACTCTATCCTATACAGATGGAACAGGTGTGGGGTTCACATTTGCTGTACTGCATTCTCCTGACAAGCCAGGGTATTATGGAACCCTGATGTACACAGGGAAGAGAGTTTCACAACATGTGTGCAATCCATCAACCATCACCTCCACAATGCTGGATTACAGGCGACCACCGCCCCGGCTTATTAAAGAACTCCTCTTGTACGTGCTGATAAGGGAAACGCACTTTGTAGATGTTATATGCGTATTACCTGCTTTTATTCCACTTATCCACAGGGGCGGAAAATTGCGATAGATACAAATAGACACATTTTCTGCTCAAATCCGCAATTTGTTTTACACATTACAGGAAGCTGATCGGCAATTATTTATTTCGGGGAAATGCGGATAATGGAATTAATTGGGACCATTTTGCTGCGATGGGATGTTAGGTCAGAGGATAAGTGTAATTCTCCCGTAGTTCTAATATCAAATCATGGTTAAGGTTCAGACACATAAGTCCAATGGGGCATATCGTTGTACATGTAGAGAAAGCCCTTTTGTTTGCCTGGTTTTAAATGGGGAAAAAAATGCAACGTGTTTTAGTTGGTCAGCAGCAAAACTCACCTCTTTCCTCAACATCGTAAACTTGCACGCACAGCCAAAGCACCGACTTCCCATGTTTTCTGCACGCACGCACACACACGGCCACTTTATATGGAAGAGACAGCACTGCGTGAAAGGTCCCCACTACATTTAGTTTAATCCACAGCACATCCGTCAATCCGATTATGGACAAAGTCCTCACCCTACAAATGTTAAATGTCCTGAATTCTCCTCCTGATGCACGTGCGCGTCTCGCGTTGCTAACGTAGCCCGGGCGTGAACCGCAATTACGGCATTGAAAGATGATGCCTAATCCGAGGGCATTTAATAACAGCTCCCTGCAAGGGTGGGCTGGTAGGAACATTGGAATTTTGCGCAATTTTATGACATTGTTACGTAAAATTGTGCAAAACATCCCCAAAAGCGAAGTTCGCAAATGAGATAATGTGACTTCCAAATGTTGGGTGCAATAAGACACATCAAGTCTCTGCGCTGTCTATTGCTGATTTTACACCCCAACAGCGCGAGATTTAACTTCGTTAAAGTATTGAAAGGGGACGGACGGACACATTAATCTATTGCAGGCTGGTACACTCAGTTTACAATCTCCCTTCCTACCAGTAAAAAAACCCTTCTAAAACGGGATCACTCTCTGTCCAGTTGCATTCGAGTGTGTGGCTCGTCAAAAACAAAATCGCTCGTCACCATTTCGTGCTGTTGCGACGCTCACCTGAACGCTGCGTCTCCGTGTCCCTGCTGAGAACACGGCGACAGCTTCCTGAAATGAACGACACAGAGAGAGACAAGAGTATTGTGACGAGTGTTATGTTACACGCACGAAAATGCAAACAAACTCTAAATCTCGTCGCGTCTCACGAGAGAGGAGGAGGAGGGGAGGTTATACTGGTAGGAAGGAAGTTGTAAAACTGAGTGTACCAGCCTGCAATAGATTAATGTGTCCGTCCGTCCGTCCCCTTTCAATACTTTAACGAAGTGAAAAATGCCAATGTTCCTACCAGCCCACCCTGCAGGGACCTGTTTTCCGTGGCTTGGAAGCCGTGGGCTAAGCGCACGCAGCAAGAGCACGTGTTGACGGCTGTTACTGCACTGTGCCCGCCTCCTGCCCGCGGGCGTTCGACGCTTCACGTGGCCTCAAGGTGCACATGGCCTGGCACAAGCGTCGTGGTGACGTCACCGCCACTTAGTGGCGGCTGCTGCTGTTGTTGTTGTTGTTGTGACCACCTAACCCACAAAGTTTGCGTCTCACTGGACGGCTGCAACCGCGAGCGGGCAAAGCAACGCGCGCACCCCCCACACCGCGAAGGCCGACGCCGCGGGTGGAGCTGTCGGCGTGCGTTGTGCCGGAGGGTGAAGGAGGTTGTACCAGAGGGTGAAGGAGGTTGTACCAGAGGGTGAAGGAGGTTGTACCAGAGGGTGCAGGAGGTTGTGCCGGAGGGTGAAGGAGGGTGAAGGAGGTTGTACCAGAGGGTGAAGGAGGTTGTACCAGAGGGTGAAGGAGGTTGTACCAGAGGGTGCAGGAGGTTGTGCCGGAGGGTGAAGGAGGGTGAAGGAGGTTGTACCAGAGGGTGAAGGAGGTTGTACCAGAGGGTGCAGGAGGTTGTGCCGGAGGGTGAAGGAGGGTGAAGGAGGTTGTACCAGAGGGTGAAGGAGGTTGAAGGAGTTTGTGCCGGAGGGTGAAGGAGGTTGTACAGGAGGGTGAAGGAGGTTGAAGGAGGGTGAAGGAGGTTGTGCCGGAGGGTGAAGGAGGTTGTACAGGAGGGTGAAGGAGGTTGTACCAGAGGGTGAAGGAGGTTGTACCAGAGGGTGAAGGAGGTTGAAGGAGTTTGTGCCGGAGGGTGAAGGAGGTTGTACAGGAGGGTGAAGGAGGTTGAAGGAGGGTGAAGGAGGTTGTGCCGGAGGGTGAAGGAGGTTGTACAGGAGGGTGAAGGAAGTTGTACAGGAGGGTGAAGGAGGTTGAAGGAGGTTGTGCCGGAGGGTGAAGGAGGTTCCGACGAGGAAGGGAGGCGCGGGACGCAGCCGGGATGCGAAACCGGGGAAGCGGCGGCGGTGGCGGAGTTCCGCGCCCAGCTGTTGTTGGTGGCTAAAAGGGACCGCGGCGATTTGACCAACGAGTGTCCTCACAACCAGTGTATTTGTAAGGTTAAAACTTTAAAACTATAAATGTAATAATTAATATTAAAAAGCGTGTAAATAAAAAAACACAATTTGTCAATAATACCACAAAACGCAGTGCGGCCTGAAACAAAGGGGGGTGGGGGGGTTATAATAGACTAGAGTCTCCACTCTAGGCTGCTCTCGAGCTAAGCCAATGGCAAGCCCCTCCGTCGACGGTGGACCAGATGTCTTGTGATCCCAAATGTATTGACCCCCTTGACATGGAGAGGGTGGACCAGATAACTTGTGACCCCCCAATTGATTGACCCCTGACATGGAGCGGGTGGTCCAGATGTCTTGTGACCCCCAATTAATTGATCCCTAATAAATGTTTTTCCTTTGCTTATTCGTTTTAAATAAACCTTATTTATTTCAGATTTGCTGACACGAGTTCACATACTATTTAAGAACGGCTTGCAGTGATCGTTTGGGCTCATGAAAGATCACACATCAGAAAAAAACTATTAAATATATTCCAAATGAATTTTGTGAAAGAACTAACAACAATAATGATTACCTGCTATAATCACCCAGAAATGTATGTCCGTCCCGCACGTGACGTCACTCCACATGAGACCCACTCCTCCGCGTGACGTCACTCCACATGAGGCCTACCACCCCCCCTCATTAATATTCATGAGTGGGTGACTTTTTACACGAACGCAGAGGAAGGTCGAGCTGAATTAAATAATTTATTACGCAAAGTCGCTTCAAATGTGACGACGTTTCTTTACAGAAAGTGACGGTAAAAAAATAAATATACGCAGCAGTGCTACATCCGTGCGTGACGTCACTGCAAAAGAGGCCCTTCCCCCTCATTAATATTCATGCCCGAACGCCACATGCCGCACCCCTCCCCTCATTAATAATCATGAGCGGGTGACGTCACTGCACATGCCGCACCCCTCCCCAATAACCATTAGCGGGTGACGTCACTCCACATGGGAACAATTTTTACAATTGAATATTTCAGATTTACTGCAATATACAGCCGTCCTTGGACGGGCAAAAAAAAGCTAGTATTTAATAAAGTTATATTGCTTGAATTATATAAAGACAAAGATCCCCTGTAACAGACTGTTGGGGCAAGTGCTGGTGACGAGCACCTATTAAGTAAGGCTGGCATGGCACACGAGGGGGAGGGTGGCCAAGCACCACGCCCGACCGTTATGTCCCCACAGTGACGATGTTTACACACTGCACCGGGTACTCATTTGAGGCTGAATTGATCTAGGAGAGGTCCAGATAATCGTCACGGGCGTTCACCGTGAGTGGAAATCCAACTGGGGTTGTGCCAGGTTCGTAGCGCAGCGCGCTAACCGCTACACTACCGCTCCCCACTTTAATGTTTGTATATACCCATTGGTATTCAAACATTAGGTTTTTGAGAATTAAATGGGGGATCACAAGACATCTAGACCACCCTACTCTTCTTCCACGCTGGCCAGAAGTCTTGGAATAGGTGTAAAGCACCCACACTTCAACCCCACCACACACGGCATGATCGACTGACTGCGGTGCTGGGTAAACGGAGGTGGTGGTGGGGGAGAATATTAAAGGAACTTTTTGCAACTGCACTCCGGAATATTGTAATGCAGCGACCTCTGGTCTTGAAAGTCCAGTGCAATAACCCGTGACACCAAAGCAGCTTCCCTTGTAATTGTCGAGACGAGAAAAGCTTTTTAAAAAAAACTGATGCCGGTCTCAAAAAGTGATTAGCAAAGAGTCATGGCAGTGTTTTAAAGAGTGTCACTTTATTTCAATGACTATGACTTTGGTAACATTTGTGGCTTAGTAAGAAGCACATCGGTGCGATTCCCGACTCGGTGGCCTTTCTGTGGGGTTTGTGTTCTCCCCTTGTTGTGAATGGGTTTCCTGTAACAGGTATTGGTCAAAACATCCCGATGCTGAAACATTACCTGCAAATAACTCAATTTGAATTGCACAAAGCAACATCACCCCCGAACTGAGGAAAAACTTGCAGGACCCTCATGAAAGAGCCTTGAGACTCAAGGCGGCTTTCCTGGGTAAACAAGCGAAATAAATAAGAGCCACGTTCTTCGTTGGTGTCCATGCAATGCCAGTACCCAAAGGCTATATCATTGTTTGTTTTTGTTTGGTGTAGATGGGAACTGAGAATGCTCACATGCATTAAAATAAAGTGCAAATAATGAGGACCAAAATGTTTGAAACATCGCAAAAGCTGACGAGCTAGACTCGAATAACTAATTATTGTTTAACCTACCATTTTTTTTTTAAATAATGGCAAGATTATATACGTATTGAAATTTAAGGTGGTAAAAATGTATATTCGGATAACATTTTAACACCCATATAAAAAATGAGTATCGAATTAATCGGCAATAGTAAAATTGTAAATTTAAAACTTAAAACTCACAACACAGAACAATTCCAACTCAACGTGTGCTCAAAATCAGCATACGATATCTGGAAAGGCATAGTTCATGAAACAAATTTCGATCCATTGATATTTATTAAGACATTGTAATACAGTATGAAGCAACCCTATTTAAATACAATTAAGGCAACATTTCTTTAAACTTGTCAAAATATTAAAGTTTTTTTTAATAAGAAAATAGCAATAGACTGCAGGTGCCAGCTGTAATCATTCAATCAGACAGTACATTTTAAGCGATTCCTGTGTAAAGGCGCAGCCCTGCAATTGCCTGCTCATGCCACTTCTGGCGGAAGGCCCTCCTCCATTATAGGAAGCTCTAGAACACCTCTCGTGCTTATTTAGCAGACTCCTGCCCCGGCTTAATGTCCTGGAAGGTTAGACGACCCACACTTTACCCCACCACAAGCAACCTACAGATTTGCTGCGGTATACTTATTTACACTGCTGGGCGACAGAGGACGGACGTCAGGGGAGGGGAATCGATAAACTTGCACCATTGTTTCAATTGCCACGCTTGGATTTTTAACCAGCGACCTCTGGATTGCAAGTCAAGTTTGCAAACTATTACACCTGAGCAACATTCCCACCTTTTTGTGTGAATGCGCTGAAATGTTGTCGCAAAGTGTGTCCCATTATTATGCAAGAGGTAGCACACACAAGGTAAGGGCTTTTTCACCAATGGCTGATCTTGAGAAAGAATTAGAATGTTGCCGGAGAAGTTGAATACAACAGAAATTTCCTACTTTGTCACATCACAACATACAAGTTGCTTGTTAAGTTCTGCATTTTCAGTTGTTACAGGGCTTTCCATAAAAAAAAAAACACCACATTTTTTTTCCCCACAATTTACCCAAATCAGAAAGGTACTTCACTTACATTGCGACGCAGAGCACACTTGGGTGATAAATATCTCCCGCAGCACTGCACAAGAGTTGCAACTTGTGTGAAGTGGCTATAGCGAAAGGTCTGCTATAGCAGTACGTTGTTTAAGATTTCCAACCTAAATTAGCAGTGGTAGTTCTCATCTTCTGTTTACAGCCCTGAGCCAGCGGTCAGAACTCCACAATCCTATATTGGGGTAAATTATATCCAGATGACTACCCCTACAGCATCGTACAAATTTTATGCACCCCGCTGGGTTGATGGGCTGAGTCAAACCCCCCCCCCCCCAACCAGGATATAATCTCACAACATTCCAAATGCAAGGTGCTCACACTGCTGTCATCTGGCCGTGCATCATGTAGGTTAAAATAGATTTTAATGTTTTAGTGCCGGATTCTTAGTCATGGCTTGGCTCTGGCTTGACGCAGCTGAGCGAAGTTATATTCAAAGACACATGAGCGACTCGGCCATGGCTTAGCTCAGGCTCGGCTCATGGAAATCCTGAGCATGGCTGGGTCCCACGGCCCATAGCCGGCTCAAGTTAAGCACAGCTTTGAGCCAGCTCACTCCAGCCAGAGCGAATCCTAAGCCAAGCAGTGACTAAGAATACGGGTCTTAATCTCTGCAATGAACCCCCTTTTGAAATATATATTTTTTGGAGAATTTAACAGACGAAAGCATGTTTCTATTGAACACATTCATATCCCAAACTTGTAAATATTTTTCACAACTCTTAGCAAATCACTAATTTACACATTCGAGCGTGGGTTCGTCACATGTGCCTTTTACTCTCCACAAAAAAAATAAACAAATCATCTCCACACAGCAAATGAATCTGATACTACACCAACTGCTTTGATGAGCAGTAGTATTATTTATTTCAGAATCAAGTCAAAACTTCAAACACGATTTTGAGCAGCCCCACAAAAATTGTCCAAATGAGAGACTCATGCTCGCCTCCCTCCGCATGTTGCTGGGGCTTGGGCCTCGTGGAATCATCTCGCGCGTAATCGTAATCGTCTTCATCCCCCGGCCACACCCCATCGTTGGCAAAGTGGTCCTTGGTAACGGAGACGTCGAGGAGCACCGAGAGGCGAAACTCGCTCTCCGGGTAGAACACGTGTCCGTATATGGCCACCCCGAGCGGCCGATGGAAGGAGGCCGGCACCACGGTAGCGTCGCGGCCGCACGAGGTGGCGGCCAGCTCGTATTCATCGTACGTCGGGTGCAGCGTCTTGTCCGACACGTAGAGGTCAGCGTCCCCAGTAAGGCTCTCCAGCCACAGCACCAGCTTGCCCGGGTGGTCGGTGCGCAGGCGAGTGAAGTTCCCGCTGCCCACCCGGCCCTCGAACACGTGCAGGAGGCTCCAGTCGGGCGGCCACGTGTCCTCGGCGGCGATGGTCAAACCGGACCAATCGCTGCCGGCGCCGTCCCACTCCCCGACAGCCGCCGATGCCCACCTCCCGAGCAGCAAGAGGATCGCGAGCAGCGGGACGACCTGTGGCATGATGCGCGCTCTGCTTCTTTGGACCAGCTCCCCGCCAAGACAAGAGACGTCTTTGTTTTATTTTGCTTTAAATCACATCCTAAGGGGAAGACAAGCACCGCGTTAATTCTACAGGGTAACAGGTGCAGCCCTGCAATTGCCTGCTCACGCCACTGCTGATGGAATGCCCGCCACTAGTTGGGGGGGCAGTGGAGGGAGTTATAAATGGGGCCCCCTCTTAAAAGGGTATTTTGCATACAGTGTCAACCCATACATTTTTTTGTCTATTCGTTTGTGTTTCTCCCGTTGTGATGGGACTTTGTAGGATGAAGGTTGATATTAATAAGGGCACGGGGTGACCAATAAAAGGTCTGAATTGGTCTGTAATAAGGTGTGTGCCCATTTATATTGGTGGGGGGGGGGGGGGGATAAAACAAAGACTTTCCCCATTGTTTACAACTGCCGCGCTCGGCGATCGAACCGTTCACCATCACAACAGTATGTTTAGACGAGGTTTAAAACAAGGCCAGAAAAACGAAAACTCTCGCGGTGGGTTTCCTGCTTCAACTTCGAGCTCACCCCGTTTTTACAGCCTTTGGGCCAGTGCCAATGACGAAATTCGACCAAGGTTAACGTCCCACGGACGTACAATTATTTAGTTGGCCCTCCATCAAGTGGGGGGGGACGGCGAGGGGGAGTGATTATGATTATTATTTTGAGTCGACCCCTGACTTGCATTGATCAACGCAGGTTAACATGGCACTCCTAGCTACGTGTCACAAGAAACGACGACGCCGAGATCACAAAGTCGCTCGCAATGCGCCCGAACTCAATCAGACGTCGCAAGTTTAACGCAGATGGGATGGGATAGGGGGTGCTTGAGCCTGGAGGGTTTCTTTGTATGGACGAAGAACCCCTCGCGAATCTCAAACCCTTACCGCGAATTCGCGGGACGAAAAAGTGCCTCTATACACTTCACAGAGACACAGATTCGCCGCGTGTGGAGCCTTTTAATAAGACTATCGGAGCAAGCGCACCTATGAAGGCCGGCACGGCATGTGGGTGGCCAGCAACCACGCACCGGCCGCCTTTGTCTCCCCCAGTGACGGTGTTTACTACACACCGCACCGGGTACTCATTTGAGGCCGAGTCGACCTAGGGGAGGCCCAGGGCCGGTTCCGATAATTCGTCACTTGGTGTTGATCGCTGTTACATTGCACTTATGGCTTTTGGTGATTTCTAAAAGTTTTTTTGGTTTGGCCGTGTATCTTTGTTTATTGTAGTACGGAGTTAGACTGATGGCCTTAATCTAAGTTGTCTTGTGGTTGTTGTTGTTTGACTTGCATCCCACTGGGATTTTTGCACAGCGTTGGTGGTGTACACGGTGCTATTTCAGGAATATTTTGATGGTTTTTTTCCTGGATTTTCTGTTTGCACAGTCACACTGTCACAAAGTCACTTTAAGATGTTTTTTTCTTATTCTTAGTTTTTTCGGTAAAGTCACGTTGAAGAGAAACAACAAAATAACAAAATATATATAAAACAATAAAAATTCTCACGACGTTTCGACCATAACTCAAACGGTCATCATCAGGTGTGTCGTTTGAGTTATGGTCGAAACGTCGTGAGAATTTTTATTGTTTTATATATATTTTGTTATTTTGTTGTTTCTCTTCAACGTGACTTTACCGAAAAAACTAAGAATATGAATTACTGCAGTCACGAAAGCTTTAAATCAAAAAATGTTTTTTTCTTGTTCATGTTTTTTTGCTTGTTGCGGTTGCACCCGATTCAAGAGCCGAATGGCTCAACAGGGCTATACCAAATAAATGAAACTAAATGAAACTAAACTATGGGTGGCCCGTGAGCGTGGGGACGCGAACTCGGGTTGTACGGGGTTCGTAGCGCGGCGCGCGCTAACCGCTGCGCCACCGCTCCTCACTTAATATCTTCGTATACCACATTGGTACGCAAAACAAGACATCTGGTACGCAAAACAAGACATCTGGTACGCAAAACAAGACATCTGGACCACCCCCACCACCACCACCACCCCCCACCACCACCCGGTCGAGGGTATTCGGCCTACTCTTCTTCCTCCGCGGCGGTCAGACGTCCTGGGCGGAGGGCGACCGCCACCATCACTCGACCGGCCGAGGGCCTCGCCCCAACAGGCAACGGCGGACTTCACCCCGCCACGAGTCGACGGGGAGGGCGCCCAGCCACGCTTACCCCTCGGCTGCCGCGACGGGAGAACGACGACGGGAAGACGAAGCGCAAGCCCCGCTACGGCTTGGGACTCGGCGAGTGGCCGCGTGGAGGGGATGGAAGCGGCGGCAGTCGGCGGCGTCGTCGCCTCGTTCAACACTTGGAAGCGAGGAGGAGGAGGCCACGGTTCCAGGGTCGGGATTTAGGGACCGTGGTCATTTGCTTTCGTTGGGCACGGAAGAGAACTGTGTTGCAACGCCGTCTATACCGGATTGGTTGTGAAGGGTTGGGGGCGGGGCTGGAGGCGGGGCTGGGGGCGGGGCTGGAGGCGGGGCGTGGGGATAAAGTTAAGGCACGCACGAAATAAGTAATATTTAATTTAAAAAAACTTTTTTTAAAAACACGTTTTCATGAAATGTACGAGTAATGGAAGAACTCCACGACTCCAGGAAGTGGCCCCGAAGTTTGCCATAACGTAAGGGGACCGGTGGTGATTTACAGCCAACGTCAGTTGAGCGTGGACAATTAAACCCAAGCCGAGACATAACATATAAAAAATAATGTTTACAAAAATATATATTTTTATTTTCAATAATAGAATGTAGTATTGTCATCAGCATGACATAAGTATACAAAGCTTGCGGTCGATACCACATTGGGAAGTGGGTAAAAATTGAGTTGCAAGATTTGAGGATACAACAACAGATAGAGTGAGTTAATAAAGAGCGTGTAAAATAATAATAAAAACTTCGTGTCCGGTGTCAATACTTCAACGGGGTTTTTTTTCTTGCTGTGGTTGTCCCACCTGATGACTATTGCTTGTGTTGCGATCGCAACGTCGTGATCTATTATATTTTTTATATACCTACGTGACTTTACCCAAAGAACCAAAGAGTATATGGGATTCCTGCAGTCACGAAAGCTTCAAATCAAGATCGGTGTCAATAAAATTACGCGGAGTACGCTACACGCCCCGCAAAACACAATCCACATACCTCCTGAATATAGGCTTGTTTTTTGGGGGGGGGGGTTAGATCGCGTAAATAATTTGTAGGTTTTTTTTGGGTTAATATTTACCTAAATTATATTTACGCGATCTAAACCGAAAAAAAAATCCAACATTGTAGACAACAAAGCTACATTCAGGAGGCGTGTGGATTGTGTTTGCGGAGCGCGTAGCGTGCTCCGCGTAACTTTATTGACACGAGGTTTTATAAAAAATAAAAAAAATCATGCTCTGATATTGTATAAATTGTCTTTGAACCTGAATGATTGGTCTACATCAGAGTACAGACTTCTTCATTGCTTTGGCTCAGCAGTGTCAGCACCAGGGAACGCCAAAAGGCAAAGGTAGTCCCCGACTTACGATGGAGATGCGTGCCGACCCCGTCGTAAGTCGGGGACTGCCTGTATATTATCGGGGAATGTTTTTGTTTGCACGTTTACCACAAGTACGTGCGGTTAATGCGGACTTGATCCCTTGCAAAATGCTTCTATTTGGTGTCTAAACATCTTAACACTTGTTTTATTGCCAGAAATGGTAAAACCTATTTTTTTATTTGTTCATACAATCCATACCCGTATTCTTGTAAGAGGGAAATTGAGTAAATGTTTTTTTGTGTTTCTCTCCTTCTGATGGGACTCTGTAGGATGAACGTTGATTTATAAAGGCACGGGTCGGGGGGGGGGGAACAATACTGTCTGATTTTTTTTACCTACGTGACTTTAACGAATAGAACCAAAGAGTATGGATCATTGCAGTCATGAAAGCTTCAAATCTAGAATTGATAGCCTCTACGGGGAGGGTTTTCACCTATCTGTTAGAGCGTTTAACAGACAACGAGACAAGAAGTCACAGATGAAGGTCGCTTGTGTTGTGGACGAAACGTCGTGATATTTGTTTTATTTTTTACCTACGTGACTTTACCGAATAGAACCAAAGAGTATGGATCCTTGCAGTCACGAAAGCTTCAAATCTAGAATTGATAGCCTCTACGGGGAGGGTTTTCACCTATCTGTTAGAGCTTTTAACAGACAACGAGACAAGAAGTCACAGATGAAGGCCGCTTGTGTTGTGGCCGAAACGTTCGTGATTTTTATTTTTTTACCTACGTGACTTTACCGAATAGAACCAAAGAGTATGGATCCTTGCAGTCACGAAAGCTTCAAATCTAGAACTGTGTGAATTGGTCTTTAGTAAGGTAGTCACTGATAAGGCTGTTGGCGTGTATGACAATCAGATGTACGGAATTACGAGACGCACCCTGGAAGATATAAAAATTCGAAGGTGCGCGATTTCTCATCCGGGCGTTGGCCAATGTGCCACGCAGCGACATCGCCACGCGTTCGTCAATAACATTGTGGCCTTCAAAGGAAACAAATATATAATAGAGACAGTGCCGGGTTAAGCTAGTGCGGGGCCTGCAGCATTTGCTATAGAGGGGCCCTCTAAATAAATAAAAATCACAAATGTTAAAACACAAATGCTTCACTTGCATCGTAAAGTAAATTGGAATTTTTCGTTTGCTACACAGCCAGATAACACGACAAATCGCTGACCTTAAACACCCAGTCGTTCATAAAAGTTGAAGGCGGTATAGTACTATAGTAATGGAGCAAGTGCAGAATCACTGAACCGGAATTGATAGCTTGAAAGCGTTTAGCGTATCATATGTAGCTACTTTTGCTACATGGATAATTCGGCACTGAATTGGGAACTTTCTTCATAGAGCGAATCATAGTTGCAGGCTAAACTTTCCACCACGGTGGGGGGCTCGTAAGAATGACATTGAGACATGTTTACTGATGCAACATCTTTTCAATGGAAAATAACTAAAGCCAGGTCATGGGCTATGTGGCATCAATACCAATCACGCCGAGCGGTGTGTCACCCCATGTGCTGACGGTCACGTGCCGCAAACAATACAAATTCACATTTAAGGCTGAGTCGACCTATGAGAGAGCCACCATTGATCCAGACTTCATAGCCCAACCCTTACATGTAAACGAAAAAAATATTTCTTACACAACCCAACAACCTCAGGGCCTTCTGAGAATACAAAAAAAATCAGCAGCATTGATTCAGCAGCATTGATTCAGCACAAGAAACATTATGGACCAGTTTCAAGTTTCAGGGTCTCATCAGCAGCCAGGCTTGCTTGAAACAATGCCGATAATTACAGGCAACGAAGTTCCCTCTGTTTAAGACAATTGAGTCCCAGCGTACACTGGCTCAACATCCTGCCAAAAAACACCGCCGGACCGGTTTCCACGTTTGAGGGTCTCATCGGCAGAGTCATGCTTGCTGGAGCCAAACACCGATACACCGCCGGTAACAACAGGCAACAAAGTACCCAACCTTCACGACAATTGAGTCCCAGCGTACACTGGCTCAACATCCTGCCAAAAACACCGCCGGACCGGTTTCCGCGTTTGAGGGTCTCATCAGCGTTGCCATGGCAACCCCCACCCCCACCCACCCCCACCCACCGCCACCCCAGAGAGCGAGCAGGGGCCCGCGGCGCAGCTTGATGACGTCTCCGGGTGACCCCCCCCGCCCCGCCCCCACCGCCCCCTGCCCTCTGCTTCCTGCACGTGGGGGTCGCCTCTCCCCTCCCCATGCACTGGGGCAGCCGTCTGGCGTCGGTCCTGCCGAGGAGGTTCCTCCGTCCCGTTCCTCTACGCACGCCGCCGCCGCCGCCGCCTCTCTCCGTCTCTGGGTGAGCGTCGCGCGTTCGCGCCGGGCTCACGCGTGACGGTGGCTTGGTTGGTTGGTGGTGGTGGTGGCGGTGGCGGCTGGCTGCGGCGCTTGGGCGATGTGGCCCTTCGTGCAATAGCGCGCGTTGCACGAGGCTTGTTTTCTTACGTGCGCACGTGAGCTCTGGGACACCGTATCCTTTGCTTGTAAACCCCCCCTCACCCATGTGGGGTGGCTTTTTTGTGTGTGTGTGTGTGTGCCGAATTCAGATGTTTGGGATTGTTTTAAAACGTAACGGCACATTTTATAAGGAGTTTTTTTTTACGTCATGGAAAAGGGCCGTAGCCCGAAACGTCGCCTTTCATATACGCAAAATTATAATCGTTTTTGTACCATTGCTATTGGCTAATGTGTTGAAGCTTTTCAAAGGGAAGTTGATCAATCGTACTGAATACGTTTACAACGCTTTAAATAAATATTTTACATTTTGGCAATGTTATACTGTATGTTGCTATCGGCATCAAGTTATGAGACGAATACTCCATTTGGATCTCCGTAAGAGCAGTGCAGCCCTTTATGTTAGCGTCCCACGGAAGTGGATATCGCAGAGCTACCTCCGAGATATACCTTTAAGTGATCTCTGGTGTACACAGGAAGGGGGTGGGAGCACTTTCCCACCCGCTCTGCAGCAGTAAATTTTACTTGCTTACGACACTGCTGGGCGGTCACAGTCCCCGGCTTTATTTTTTGGTGATTTCGAAAAGTTTTTTGGTTTGGACATGTTTGTTTTGTTGTAGTACGGAGTTAGCCTGATGGCCTTAATCTAAGTTTTTATTGTGGTTGTTGTTGTTGTTTGACTTGCATCCCACTGGGATTGTTTGCACACAGCGTTGGTGTACGGTGCTTTTTCAGGAATGTTTTTGCAGTTTTTTCATGGATTTTCTGTTTGCACAGTCACATAGTCACTTTAAGATGTTTTTCTTGTTCGTGTTTTTGTTTTTTTTGTTTGTTGTGGTTTTCACCCGATTCAAGAGCCGAATGGCTCACAGGGCTATACCAAAAGAAATAAACTGAAAACTGAAAACGGGAGCTCTAGAGAAGCCCACCTTATAGGGCAATTTGGCCTACTCTTCCACACTGACCAAAAATTATTGAAGAGGTGGGATTATACGCACACTTTCTACCCCACCACAAGCGGCCAACCCCATAACTGTGGTGTAACCGTTTAGAAATCCTTAGTGGAACATAATCTACTGAAACCAATTTTGGCCTCACCAGACCTTAACAGTTGCTTTCAAGATCTGGTTTGTAAAAGCCACCGATTGTATGTCAGTGACAAAAAACAACTTTTCACCTTTCAACTCTCTGTGTGCAGAATGGCAACAACAACATCGCATGAAACGCCCGAGTCCAACGCTGCTGAGATCGAGCCCAAGAAGACCTGTGAAGAGGTGGACCTTGGAACGTCCGGATCAATAATTTCAGAGGGGAAAGCCCGAATTTTCTTCCCAAACTTAAGCGAAGTGTTTTACAATCCCGTCCAGGAATTTAATCGGGACATCACGTAAGTACATTACATCCACGTCAGAAATCATAATATGTATTTACACTGGAGGAATCCGATGAGCTATAAAGCTCTTTTTTTTTTACAGATGTGGATTGCCCTACATCACAATCGTGTTCGGTGTGCTGCCCCAGTGTCATAGCACTGAATCTAGAGATGCGGCAGCTGAAACAATGGTGCAAGTTAATTAAATTCTTCCCTGCCTCTGTCCACCCAGCAGTATAAGTAGGTGCACCACAATCGATCGGCAGGTCATGTATGATGGGGTAGAGTGTGGGTACTCCCACCTCTTCCATGATGTCTGGCCAGTGTGGAAGCGTAGGCCAAATTGACCCCAAGGCAGTGGTTCTTAACCTTTACTGTAGCCTTGCAACTGTTAAATCGTAACATGTTTTATAATTTTGATTTAAAGCTTTCGTGACTGCAGGGATTCATATTCTTGGTTCTTTCGGTAAAGTCACGTAGAAGGGAAACAATAAAATAAGAGGCAGGGAAGAATTATTGTTTTATATTTTTATTATTTTATTGTTTCCCTTCTACGTGACTTTACCGAAAGAACCCAGAATATGTTTTATAATGTTAATAAGTACAAAGGTTTGATGAAACAGAGTAGTTGTACGTACGTGCCTGTGCTTAAATTGTGTTTTCCATTATTTACCTTCTAAACAAATCTGGCACGTCTCTCACCCCCAGAAAGGGCATCTCGCACGCCTGAGGGGTGCGTGCACTCCAGGTTAAGAACCACTGCTCTAAGAGGTGCTTTCCAGAGATCCTTTATTGTGGACGCCCTTCTACGAGCAGTGGATTGAGCAAGACGTTTCAGGGCTGCTCATTATCTTTTATCATTGAGTTGTGGGCAAAATACTCTCCTGAAGTAGTGGTGCAGAGGTTAGGGTATTGCACTATGAACTCGACAACCTTATCTTATTCTTCTTCTTGGTTCTTTCGGTAAAGTCACGTGGAAGGGAAATAATAAGATAATAAAAATAAAACATAATAAAATGAAAAAAAATCGACAACCTTAGTTTGATTCCCATCCATCGTTAACATAAGTGGAGAGTGATATCTGAACCAGTCCTGGGTCACCCTCCTCTCACCAACCCGCACTGACCAGCGTGGTGAAGTATGGTCACACAAATCCCATGACCAACATGGTGTGGGGAGGCCATTGTCCAGCAGTGACGAAGGGCTGTAATTATTTTGTTATTACATTATATAGGTGGTGCAGTATGTAACATATAAATAGCAAGCAAGATGAAGTGATTATTAAAGGTGAACTTTGGGAGCAGGGTAAAATAGGAAAATCTCGTTGAACAAAAAATATCAAGGGACTGCATTGGCAGTTGTGCACAAGCACAAATAAAAAAAACATTGTTCCATACTCATCATTAACATGGCCTGATAAAAGAAAACAATATCATAGACTGATATTTTTTGGGCTCATGTCATATTGAAACTAATTCTAAAAGCTGTCATGAAATGAATACTGTACTTTTGTTTACAATTTGTTTATTAACCGCGTACTCTTAAGTAACTGGCACAACCTGTGCAATTTCCTGTTTGAACAGGTCTGCTGTTGTTACAGAGTTCATAAGGGAACGCCTTCACGAGAGACGCATCAGAGGTACACATGGAGGCTGCAAAAAGTTGATGTAGATATTGAGTGTGCAGGCAGTACAACTGCCGTCACATTGTTACATTAAAAAAATTTACTTGCGGAGAATACCTTTGCACAGGCAGTCCTCGACTTGCGAACTTGTTACGTTCCTGAGTCCCGCTCGTAAGTCGGTTTGTTCGTGTCTCGGGACTCAATATTTAATTGCACATATGGTCAGTTTTATTCAATTGTGTTATGGTTCAACAAAAGAGGGGAGCATTGTTAAACTCGACGCCGAACGGTTCACCGTTGTTGTGCATCGCACGGGATGCTGGAACTCATTACACCTCGCCGAGGATCGCTCCGCTGAACAAAATAGTCCCGCAGTTCGGTTCACAAGTACGACCGAACATTTGCAGGTCGAATGGTTAAAAATAACAACACCTTATGGCGGTTTGTTCGTAAGTGCGGATGTTCGTAAGTTCTTATCTCGGGCGGCTGCCTGGTTTTGTTTAAAATACGTATGCTCACTGTTTGGTATGGCATCTAAAACTTTCGGGGCCTTAGAGAATTTACATGGGTCATATGAAATGTAGTCGCCCACCATATTAAGTTAATTCGCAGGTCGTACGAAATGAAGTCGTGGACCGCATGAAATTAATTTGCATGCTGATCCGTCCCGTGGGCCGTGGGTGCTACCACCCTTGCTGCGTGCTATCGTTGTTGGGAAGAAGGTTATTTAAATGGAAGTGTTTATTCTTTCAGTGGTGGTGCCGGGCGAAGAGAGCCGGGTGGTCGTGTCGCTGAGCGATGGGCCTGAAAGCCCGGGCAGCGTGTCGGCCGCCTCGCCACAATATGCCGAGAAACAAGCGTACGTGGGCGTCAAGTGTGAGGTATGCGCGCTTCAGCCTGATTACTGTTGGCGGAACCTCCTGCGTGTATTAGCACCCGTACGTACACGTACGTCATCGGAACGGAACCGGAAGAAGAGGAGGGAATGCGTCTGAGGGACGACCGCCGCGGAGATGGAATGATGAAATTGGCTCTTTTGAAAATGCTAGATGGTTGCTAAATCTCAGAACTGCGAGAGATGATGATGATGATGGGTTCGTGGGGCCTTCATCCGGCATGAGTGAATTTATTGTGGCTGATGATGGTTATGATGATGATGATTTGTATTGAATTTATCTACAGGAAGGAGTCAAGGTTTTGGAAGCCCTGGCAGCGTCTGGTTTGCGATCCATCAGATTTGCCAAGGAAATCCCCGGCATTAAGAGCATCATCACAAATGACTTCTCAAAAAACGCCGTCGCCGCCATTAACAAGAACATTGAGATGAACCAAGTGCAGCATCTTGTAACCGCGAGTTACTCAGATGCAAGGTGGGTTCTCCACGGCGGTGTGTTATTCACAGTCGATTATTATATCTAATTTAATATTTACGTCTTACTTAATACTTAGAGCGCCTTAGCTCAAGGAGGTTCATAACATAGATAACAAGCGGTAACACAACCGAGTGATTTAGATGGCATGTTCACTAGCTCACTCCTTGTTTTAAAAAATGTTGCTTTGAAGGTCTGGCTCTCAAAATAACTCTCCCAAATAATCAACAGATATTGGTAGTGTGCTGCTATCGACCGCCTAGTGGGAAGGATGTTAAAGCTGCATCTGCACTGAGGGAGCTTTTTGGGGGCCTCCCTAAAGGTGAAATAGTTTTAGTGGGTGATCTAAATTGAAATTGGCTAAACCCGCCGGCCGTGGCCACAAATTTTGCAGATGAATTTAATCTGTTTCAATTAATAAATGTCCCCATAAGACCAAACCTAAAAAAATCCGGGACAGTCATCTCTGCTTGACGTCCTATTGACAAATGCCCCTCACAATTTCACATTGACTGGTGTTCTGGGTAATAACCTTAGTGATCACTCCTTCATTTTTGGGGTGAGATCATTAGCCAGACCCAAAGCCCCCCCTTAATTGGTTGAGAAGCACTCTATGAGACACTTCAGCACTCAGGCATTTACTAATGATGTGCTTCACTCGGATATTGACAAGGTCTGTGATATCCCCAACCTGACTACGGCTTTGGAGACCTTCAGGTACACGTTTCTCCAAATTCTTAAAAAACATGCTCCGTTGGTTAGATTTAAAACTAAAGGCAACCGCCCACCATGGTTTGATCCTTTGATTACAAAGCTCATGAAAACTAGGGACAAGGCTTGGGCATGTGCTCAGAAAAGTAATTTGGTCAATGACTGGCTAGAATACAGGATTTTAATGAATAGATGTGTCAAAAAAATACGGCATGCAAAAAATGCCTACTTTTCCTCCACTCTCCTGGAATCACATGGAAATGCCAGGATTTTCTGGAAAACAATCAGATGTATCGAAAAGGCATCCAAAACAGACAATCTGCCCGTTGAGCTTAACCGAAATGGGGAATATTTTTCAGATCCAAAAAAATAGTTGACAATTTTAACCTTAAATTTTCTGAAGCTGGTAATCTTTTTGATAATGTATTGGGAGTCACCCCTGCTCATGCAAATTCCTACACCCCTGTCCAAACATTAAACAAATTTAGTTTCCAGCCAATCCACGAAAGTAATGTTCTGAAACAACTGACCTACCTCAAAGGATCCTCCTCTACCGGAGCAGATAGTATTCCCGTCTTTGCTCTACTAACTGTTGGTCACCTAATATACAAACCTGTAGCATATATTTTCAACCTGTCCATCAAAGAAGCATCAGTTCCTCTAGAATGGAAACATTCCTATGTTCGTCCACTTCACAAACGGGGCCCTAAAGATGATCCAAATAACTACCGACCTATCTCAATTTTGTCCCCGTTGATGAAAATTTTTGAAAAATTATTGACCTACCAAATTAGCAGTTTCCTGTCCACCAACAATCTACTACATCTAAAACAATCTGGGTTCTGAAAAAAATACAGCACCACATCTACTGCATGAGACTCTCTGAATCACAGACCTGTCCAAAGCTTTTAATACAGTAGACCACAACACCCTGCTTAGTAAACTAAGTTGCCTCGGTTTTTCTGAAAACGCAGTAAAATGGTTACAAAATTATCTCTTTTCTCGCACCAAAACTGTATTCACAGATGGTTGGAGGTCAAACAGTGTTAAGATAACAAAAAGGGTTCCACAGGGTTCCATCCTCGGCCCACTTTTGTTCTCTCTTTATGTCAATGACTTGGGCACTGACCTGGATCATTCCAGGGTAAATCTTTTTGCAGATGACACGATACTGATTACTGCTGGCCGCTCTCCGGATGACGTGATTGCTAAGCTACAGGGTGATTTCAACAAACTACAACATCAGCTAGTTGCTCTTAAACTAGTCCTGAATACCTCCAAAACCAAGGTGCTATGCTTCTCACCAGGACTAAAGCAGGAAGTTATTTTCCCCCAATTACATTCCTCAAATAATTATCAAATAGAGCAAATCAAGATATATAAGTATCTTGGGGTCATCCTGGATTCAAAACTGAATTTTGAACATCACATTGATTATATTGGTAAAAAGACAAATAAAAATTCGTTTTCTGTATCGACACAAGCACTGCTTCCCCCCAATGTTCCGTTTGGAATTGATAAAAGCTACCATACTGCCTCTACTTGACTACTGTGACATCATGTATAAATCAGCCCCAAGTATTGTACTGAAGAAGCTTGATTCCATCTATCACTCGGCCTTAAGATTTACATTGAACTGCCCATATAAGACTCACCACTGTGATCTCTACATTGGGTCAAACTTAACATCTCTTAATGTTTGACGGCTTGTGCACCAGATCTTATTTATTCACGATGTACTTACAAAAAAATCCGCAGACTACCTGCTGGATCTCCTCTCTGTTTCAAAGAACAAATTTGACCTCAGGTCTTCGCTCATTTATCAGCTTCACATTCCCTATTGCCGTACAAAAACTGGAGGAAGAGCTTTTGCTATTGATGCCCCCAGGGTCTGGAATGCTATTGCCAATAAACTGCAACTTGAATCGCTACCAATGAGATTTTCTCTCTAAACTGCTCTAGAGGAGTTGTACACCCCTAGTTACCACTGCTATTCATTGGCATAAAATAAAATAAAATGTTTCGCTCCGGATGACGCTGCAAAGTATTATCTGTATTTTGATGATCTTAAAAGTGCATTGAAAAATTTGATACTCCGACTGATGCTTCTGTTGTTGTGAAGTAACTCATGCAGCCAGCTATGGCTCTAGGAGTTGGTGTTACATGTTATTTATGTAGTTTATTGTAAAAAATCGGTCACAGTCCCTGTGATCACTGTTACGTTGCAATTATGGCTTTATTTTTTGGTGATTTCGAAAACGTTTTTTGGTTTGGACATGTTTGTTTTGTTGTAGTACGGAGTTAGACTGATGGCCTTAATCTAAGTTTTATTGTGGTTGTTGTTTGACTTGCATCCCACTGGGATTTTTTGCACACAGCGTTGGTGTACGGTGCTTTTTTCAGGAATATTTTGCTGTTTTTTTCATGGATTTTCTGTTTGCACAGTCACATAGTCACTTTAAGATGTTTTTCTTGTTCGTGTTTTTGTTTTTTTGTCTTCGCACAAGTGAAGGCGATGTCACCACATTTCGATTCTAAGTCGGCAACTCTGATTAGCGCAGTTGGCTACGCACTGTGCGAAATAAATTGTGTACATACCCGATGCTACATCACGCCATTTGCCATGTCTCGTAATTTCCTGTGATGGCATACTTTCAGATAGATTGAGACAAAAAATGTAAAAAATGTTGGATATGAAGATTCATATCTTGGCCAGATTATGGGATTTTTCAGATTCATCCAACATACAGTAAAGTGTCCTGATTCGGTAGTTATATATTTCCAAATTTAAGTAGAACCTGCACCTCATGCAGTGTGTGGTTTTTATTCACGCACAGCTTTATCGTGGCCAAAGGGAGTGCGATAGTGAATTTATATATTTATAAAAATATCACACGATCTTGTTAGGCTCGATACATTTGGTATAGCTTAAGTGTTTTGTATGTTGTAAATGTCCAGCCGTTTGTTTATGACTTGGGGATGAGTAATTTCCCCACACCATGTGTGCAATGGGAGTTATTTTCCCAGATTTCACCATGCTGGTCATTGCACGGGTTGACGAAAAAGGAGAGCTTAGATGTGGAAGCATATAATTACAGTACAACAATTATATTTTTTTGGACTTACCCTCAGCTTCTCACAACGTAGCGTACCTGGTATGTGTTGGTTCTGGTGTTGGGTGTCACGCATTTGGGAAACTTAAGTAGCAAGTGTGAGCTTACGCACATTTGACTTTCCAGTGTAAAGTGGCCACAGTCTCACTGCACCCGTGCGTTGTTCCACCATTAGCCGATGGATCACGCAGATTCGTGAAACTCCAAAGCCCAATGGGCTGTGAGGTGGACAAAAGCTTTTAGTACAGCAAGTGGGTTGTTTCAGTATTTCAGTATTACCCCCTTAATGCGTGTGGTGGATTTTCTCCGGGTACACCGGTTTCCCTCCCACATGAAGAAAAACACTCATTTAAAAATGCAATTGGCCAAACATCCCAAAATCCTCCTGGAAGAGAGTCATTCCAGGACGCTCCTGGAAGAGAGTCAATCCAGAACCCTCCTGGTAGAGAGCCTTTAGACTCATGAGGCTTTCCTGGGATAAATAAATGATGATGATGTATTTACACCTAATGGACCTGTCTCGCTTCAGCATGTTGATGTACAAGAGCAAGAATCACAAGGAGAGCTTCGATGTGGTGGACCTGGACCCGTACGGGAGTCCGGTCCAGTTTCTGGACGCAGCCGTTCAGTCTGTGAATGAAGGCGGTAAGTGTGGGTGCTTTGGCGGGCATCTAAACACACATTGTTACAACAGCACCAGAGTGAGTACAGCATCACGGGGATACAGTGTGTCCTCAACGTAATAATAATGATGATCATAAATTATCTTGTCACGCGCGCAAATTTCTCAAAATGGACAAAGCTGTTGCTCAATTGCGAACTCGGGAGGCACGGAGCTCGGGGGTCCACAGCTGCTCATGTGACGGCCTGAATGACCAATTGCAGCGGCCTTCAGCTGGTTTCACCGGGTTGCGGATAAACCGTGCTTGCGGGTAAAAAAAAAAAGTCTAAAAATATAACGTGCGGTATTCCGCTCTTTTTTTATGCAAACTGCAGCCTCGTGACTTTTGGTGACCGATTGCTGTAATTAACAAAGCACGAACACATTTCTATATCCTCGCCCCCATTCTAAGCAATACATGGGTTTTGCATATCCTGCTTTGTGAACGTTTTGCATTGCCCGTGCTTATGCTTGGTCTCAGTCTTCACTCCCCTCATTATCCCCCCCCCCAAATGACCCTCCAATCTCCAGCCCCCCCAAATGCCCCTCCCCATTGCCACTTCCCCCCCTTGCCACTCCCCTTTCCATTACCCCGGATGATCAAGAGTTGACTGTATGACCTATCAAGTACCTTATAAAAGTACCGTTTGCATTGCATGCATTACTTCAAATGAAAACCTTACTCTTTCCCAAATGTATTTTTTATTGAACAAACGATGCAGGTACACACACAGAGCATGTATGGGAATTGACACCAGTTTGGACACAAGCAAAGGACAATGATTATTACCAACGTTTTATAGTTTTCAACCTGTCTATCTACATATCAATAAACTCTGCATCCCTGGTGTCCTTAACTCGATAACCCTCTAGGGGAAGGATGGGGTGGGTGGGGAGGAAATAGAAAAGGGAGGAGGGGAGGGGGTGAAAGGGAGGGGTGGGGATGAAATTTTTTTTTTTACCGTGTGACCTTATGTCGCTCCCTCAGGGTTACTGTGCGTGACCTGCACGGACATGGCCGTCATGGCTGGGAACAGCGGAGAAACCTGCTACTCCAAGTACGGGTCCATGTCGCTCAAAGCCAAGTTCTGCCACGAAATGGTAAAGTGACACCTGCCTCCACTTGTCAAGTTCTCCCTCGTGGGGCGCCCCGGTGGCGAGATGTTAACTCCCTCGCCTGGTACGCAGGAGGTCGTGGATTTGATCCCGAGCCTGACGCCGTGTATGTTTTTAGTTTGCGTGTTCTCCCCGTGCTCACGTGGATTTTTCGCCGGGTTCTCCGGTTTTTCCATCCACATTTAGAATCAACGTGCGTTTTGAGTATTCGGCTGCTCTAAATTTGCACGTGACAAAGCCACTTCGCTGAACTATCATTTGCGATAGCCAGGTCGCTTCTGAAAAATAGCTATATAGCTCAGTGGGCCTTACCTGGGAAAATAAAAATAGTTTTTTTTATATATAGTTTTATTAGTTTTGATGCAGTCATATGTTAATGTCAGAATCATAATCTTTATACTGGAGGAATCCCATTGAACTATGAAGCTTTTTTTCCCACAGATGTCCAGTAGGGGCACGGGATCAGAACGTTATAACAACAAACAATACAAAAACATGACAGGAGCGCAAAGTATAGGAAAAGGAAGCGGATCATTAACAAAATAAAACTAAAACTTAACAATGTTTTTATGTTATCAGGTAAAAACCTACTGTTTGCTAGCTTACATTTCAGAAGCGACCGGGCCACAAATGATAGCTCAACGTAGTGGCTTATCACGTGAACATTTATAGTGGCCAAATACTCCAAATCCATGTTGATTCTAAATGTGAAGGGGCAGCCCTTCAGTTGCTCACTCACACCACTAATGGCGGAAGGGCCCTCTACTCCAGGACAGCCTTCGAGTGCCCCCTCTGAAAGGGTATTTGGCCTACTCTTCCCCGCCGGCCAGACGTCTTTGAAGAGGCGGGATTACCCACGCTTTACCCCATCGAACGTGACCTGCTGATTGGCTAGCTGGCATACCCATTAATACTGCTGGGTAGACTGAGATGGGATAGATTCCAGCAATGTACTGTATCGGGGTACTAATGCATATGAATTTGTGCGTCACCTCAGATGGTCACATACACGTATGCTGAGCTTCTTTCGCACCGTACGTAGCCAACCGTGCTAATCGGAGGTTGCGGGGGAATTACAAAAAATTCAGCACAATAAGCAGTTGTAAAGAAATGAGTTATAAATCTATATTTAAAGGGGCATAGCTCCAGTGGCTCCCTATGTCTATATAGGGGGGCGCCTGCTAGAGGAGGGCCCAGACAATGAGTACCTCGTAGAGAAGATGGCTGCCTGTAACTGTGTGCCTGCCTCACCAGCATATGCGCCTTATGGTGTTGTTATTGTTTTAAAGTCGCTTTGACCTTCCAAGAGCGAATGCTCCCTTCTGTGTCTCCAACACTCGGAGATAACAACACGAAATGTGCCCATTGTTTCAACCGATCGCCTGGCATGATACGCGCTTTGATGCACATTTTCTCCGACGGTCTTGGCCTAAGACACGAGCGTCGTGTCGTTTGGTGGGTTACAGGCCCTCAGAATAATACTGCACTGCCTTGACCTGCATTCCAACCGCTACCACCGTTACATCGTGCCTCTGCTGGCCATCAGTGCCGACTTCTACATCCGGGTCTTCGTCCGCATATTCTCCGGCCAAGCCAAGGTCAAAATGTCGGCGAGGTAAACGTACCAAAACCTTCGAATCGACACCGCACCACGGCCTCGGATTAAAAACAACCCCGGGGGAACAAGGTGGAATCGCGGGGGGGGTAACCTTATAGCCGTGGCACATCACGGGAATAGGAGTAAAGCCAAGGATATAATGCATGGAGAAAGAAAATTGAAGGAAGGGAGAAGAGAAAGAATGGGAAATAAGAGGAAAAGGGTGGACAAGGAATATAAATTTGGGAGCGAAGGGTCAGGAGAGATGAGGATGGGGAGGAAGAGGTTACATGAGGTCCTCGACGCTGCTACATGGAGCGGCGTCTGTTTTCACAGCGGGCGGGGAGGGGGGAGGGGTTCAGGGTGGGATTGGCCACACAGAAGTTGCGTGACGTATGAGAGGCTTGAGGTGATATAGATATGGGGGAGGGGAAGTCTTTTCGCAGCATTGGGAAGTTACATGTCGACAACAATAACAACAGCATAAGCCATAATTAACAATTGAACACTCGTACAGCCCAGAGAAAATGTGAAGTAAAGGTGTTAGCTGGGTTTCTTTTTCCATTCCTGTTGCTCCGTGCCCCCCCCCCCCGTACCGTTCCCATTCTGCTGTAATGTGCACAGATTGATGCCTGTGTTATTGAGGGGGCAGATTAGCACGTAAAATAAAGATTTATTGATTGTATGATTCAACTGCGGTGATGTTCGAATATCGCATCCAGATCCTAATCGGTTGCGTTTCCTCTTGCAGCAAGCAGGCCCTTGTGTACAACTGTGTCGGGTGTGGCTCGTTTCACCTGCAACCAATGGGGAAATCCACGGCCCACAATAGCGGGTAAGGTCACGCACGCATTGCGTTGTTCGTGTTGAGTGTACATCAAGGTGGGCTATCCGATTAAGTAATCTATTGTGAAATTGTTTTTTGTTCTGCGATCGCTGAGCACGGGGCCCAGAGGCCCTGGATATCAAACAGCCCGGCCACTAAACAGTGCTATCAGAGTTGTAATAGATAACAATGAACAAGTTTCTCATTCTGATGATGTGAAACTAGTCCTTCTGTTTCCGCGTGTGCCGCTGGACTGGAGGTGATGGGTGGGGTTTGGTGACATCATCGGCATCGGCAGCTGCGTCGCGCTGGGCTCTTGGCTTGGGGGTTTCTCTTTAGGGCAGACGGGAGTCAGGTTACCGGGGGCAGCCGCCAGTTTCAAAGGGGCCTGAATAATTGATCGCAAAAAAAGTCAATTACAATATTTTTTCAAATCTATTATAAGCGTATTATTGTAATTTTCAACGCCCCTATTTATTATAACAATACAACCTATATTTCTTTACTAGTTTATCATTAATTTATACAATAATTATTTTATTAATTTATTATTATTCGACAAGAGCCCGGGACAGAACGCGAGCAGTAAAAATGGAAGGGGGCGCAGAAATTCCACGGGGGGAAAAATCCCGAACACAGCACATGGGTTTGGGGGAGAGGGGGAAAAATGGGCTCACTTGTCCCACTGAGTCGGGACTACAAGCGGGGGATGGGTTCTAGTTAGGTATAAATTGGGGTGTTTCAAAGTGCACAACGGTCCCATTGTCATTTGTATCTGCAGCTTTAATTACGATGTGAGTATCTCCCTGCCAGCTGGTCTTCCTGTCGTATCGCTCCACATGGGCTGCCGTGTCCAGTTACCCCAGAGAGCCTCACCAATTCCAAGCATTTGTGTTAACGTCAGGGGACGTGGGGGGGGGGAGGCGGTTAACCTCTCTTTCGGGATTTTTCACCGCTTCCACATTGTTGCCATCATGACAGGCTGAAGTTCACAGCAGCCACCGGCCCGCCCGTGGGACCCAACTGTGAGAACTGTGGACAGCGGCACCACGTGAGTGGTGCCTTAAACGCTCGTCGTGGGGGATTTCTGTCGTCGAATGATGTTTGTTTACCAGCCGGCAACTGCCCGAGACGTCAGGAGCCAGTAGGGTTCAAGCTCTGCGGCACTCTAGATCGTGCGCCGGCAATCAAGATAACAAGAATGGCCACTTTTTTCGAATTCGGTAAAAACTCAAAATTTCAAGACTTGCAATGCATAACGTCACGAAGCAGTCCTTAAAAGAGCCACAGGTTGCCGACCCCTGCTGTAGATGTTATCTACTGGCCAATGAATGCATGTTTACATGTGGGAGGCAACTGGAGTATCAGGAGAAAACGCACACATGCTAGGGGCAACGCTATCCCATGCAGATGGGACAGATGGAAATTAGTCTACACTTGGTGTACCGCCTTCTCCTGGCGAGCCAGGGCTCCTTGACGCCCACGGGACAGGGAGTTTAACAACAAATGCGCAGTCCACCCACCCTCGCCTCCTCGGCGCTAGATTCCAGGCCACGTGTGTCCACCGTTGCTTGGCAAATGCAGCTGCACGGACTGAGGACATGTTTGACATGGAAATGGCTGTGTTTTTGGAAATTCCCACATTGATATTCACGCCTCGTTTCTGTTTGCCAGCTCGGAGGGCCCATCTGGACAGGCGCCATACACGATATCAACTACGTCCAGAAGATCATATCAGCTGTAGAAGCGAACAGAACACGCTTCAAAACGTCCGACAGGATAATTGGAATGCTGGCAGTTGTCACCGAGGTAAAACAAATACCGATTTATTTTGTGATAAATTATAATCAAGCTGGCCATACTTTGCTTGTCGATTTAAAATTGGCGCACCAGATAGATTAAGCTGACGGTTATTCAGAAGGGATCTGTAGAGTATTGCCTCGTTATTCGCGGACTTGGCTTTCCGCCACTTGCATCTGGAACTCTACACGACTGCGTCTCGAGAGAGAGAATGAAAGTGGATGGAATCAAGCGATGAGAGAGAATGTAAATGAGAGATAAAGCGATGAGAGATAAAGTGATGAGAGAGAGAGAGAGAACTTCCCGAAGCTTTGGAAGCATCTGCAGGCGTTGCGCGTACGATATTTGTGGGCCAATATCGTCCGCAAAATTTCCCATTCACGAGCATCTCCGAAACGGATCCCAAATAATGATGAAATACTGTATTTGAATCAGTTTTGCGCCAAAATAATTTCCCAGATTCCATTTGAGTAATGTGCTTAGTGCAGAGTGGAGCGGTAGCGCGCAGTGGTTTTCGCACTGCGCTGTGAAATGGGTGGCACGCGTTCCATTCCCGTTTTAACGTTGCTGACGCGAGCGCTATCGGAACTGACCGTAGCCTCTCGGCTCCACCCTCTTCTCACTGACCGGCATGGTGAAGTATGGCCAAACGAACATGCAACCCGGCGCGGCGTGGGGGAGGCCGGCGTCCAGCGAATTGACGAATGGACGTCAGTGTTACGTTGGAGACAACGTTTTTACACGTTGCCATTCTATTTCAGGAACTCCAAGACTGCCCGCTGTATTATGGGTTGGATCAACTGAGCAGCGTTATTCGGTGCAACACCCCCTCCTTGCTGGAGTTCAGGTAACAGCCAAATGGGGCCTGCAATGAGATGGAGCGGGAGCGTTTGTTCGCCCAACAAGATCCCGTGGTGCCATTTAACGAATGTAATTAATTCAACGAACCTGCACACCAGAATCCGATTTACAACTCTTCTCCACACAACGGTGCAACCCATTTGTTGGAGAATGGCTGACTGAAGCGGAGATCGCAGAGATACCTCTAAAATTAATTTCAAGTGACCTCTGATCCACACAATAGTGGGGGAGGGCGCAGCACTTCCTCACTTATCCTGCCACAGAGAGTATTGTGACTTTCTGGACATCTGTGAAAAATAACTTCAAAGATTACTCCAGGATAAAGATTATGATTCTGAACGTGACCCAGGGCTGAGACCATCAACTCACTACGTTTGAGAACCCGGTATAGTCGCAGGCGGAACGAAACCTGGATTTAAAACCCAGCTTCTTGGCAGTCACGGTGTCAGCTCAATGCTGTGACCCCTGAGCCACCCGGACAGACAGCCGACGAATTTTCAACGTTTAAAGTCCATTCTGTTTGTGTGTGTTTTTTTTAAGGTCCGCAGTACTGCACGCAGGATACAGAGTCTCCTTATCACACGCATGTAAGAATGCGATCAAGACCGACGCACCCCCGCACGTCATCTGGGACATCATGCGTGGCTGGGTGAGTACCGCGTATGTGTATATGCACGTTGAACCTCTTTAGCACCGTACGTAGCCAAGCGCGCTCATCGGACGTGCAGGGGAAGGACAACAAACTGAACACAAAAAGCAGTTCTCTTCAATCGAATTGGTTTTTTTTTCACGCGCACAATAATTTCCGTGTTTTTCTTGCAATAAAGCAATTACGCGATGCGCAATTGGTTTCTCTTTGGGTTAGATTGTGGAGGTGTAATGACGATTAAAGCTATGTAGCCCTCCACCACCGTCCACTGCGTGCGAGTACGTGTTTACTCACGGTTATTAAATATGACCACGTGATCCAGAATTCAACTGATATCACATCGGATCTCAGAAGCCAAGCAGGGTTAAAACCTGGATAGCTTCCGGTTGGGTGACCGCCTGCATGCCAGCTTGTCGTCAAACAGCGGCGGAGCTACGTGGTGGCAGGCGGATGTGCAGCACAGCAACATCCATTACTGCTCTGTACTTCTGTGTTTCCACGTGTATGCTCCCCCCACCTGCCGCCATTACCAAGCCACTCTGCCCGGTGCGGTGAAGTATGGTCCAATCACAGCCCCCGGCCCCCACACACGACCCGCACGGCGTGGATCGACAAACGGGCCGTACACGTATTAAATGGTGATTATGATGTGCGTGTGTATATGAACAGGAAAAGAAATGGCCTGCAAAGAAGGAGCGGCTATTGGAAACAATGCCAGGGTTTCAAATTCTAAAGAAGCCAGCAAGGTATAACATACAATGCCGTTGGAATATATTTGTTTTGTACTGGAGTGTCAGGGCTATAGCTCGCATATCTGCTCCGACCAATTAACTGCCAGTATGTGTGGCTTTTTTAATGGTAATTTCTGGTGGATGGTTCACAAATGCAAATGTTTCACGTGCAGCAATGTATTATTCATCTTGTAAAGTACAGCAAAATCATTTTCCCATTGTCATTTCGTCATTTTCTACATATGTTTATGTATCCCGACTGTTTTTGCATATCCACCTATACCAGGGGGTCGGCAACCAAAATAACGAGGGGATTTTTTTTCGTCGAATTGGGTAAAAAAAAAACACCTGAATATTTCAAGAGCCGCAATGCACGCGAACAACGTCACGAAGCAGTCCTTAAAAAGCCGCAAGCTGCTCGTGAGCCGCAGGTTGCTGACCGCTGGCCTCTTAACACCATCTCAGTCCCCAGCGATTTGGATGAAACGTTAGGTGTCGCAGCGAGTTGTCCTCGGACAAGGGGGCTGTGCGGTCAGCGAGGCGATTTGCTCCGTTTTCCTGTTCGACAAACAGGGCCCTCCCCCCCTCCCTATGTGTGTGCGCGCGCGTGCGTTTCCAGCTTCGAAGCGTGCTTCACTCTGCGGGAAGACGCGAATCCCATCTCTCGTCGCAAAGGCCTCAAGCGATTTCAGGAGAATCCGTTGCCAAACTGGGGTCCAAAGGCACGAGCCAAACCTGGGTGAGTGTTGTCGCCAAGGGTGTATTTTCTTCGCAGCCGATAGTTAAAAAAAGTATACGACTGTCAGAACTGTGATGTTGCGCCCGTGACGGTGTAACCGGAAATGTGCCCGATCTCACCAGATTTCCGAATGTAAGAATGGTCAAGCCTGTCTAGTGCTTGCTTGGATTGGCGACCGCCACGTGCACACAGGTTGTCATAGACATCCGCGGGGGATGTATGTTGAACTTCTTTCGCGCCGGACGTAGCCAACCGTGCTAATCGGATATGCGGGGGGAAGGACGACAAACGAAAAACAAGCAGTTCTAAAGAAATGAGTTTTCAACCTATATGATGTGAAAGTGCATAGCTCCAGTGGCTTCCTAATATCGGAAGAGCGTTCCAGACGGCTGCAGAAGCGCATATCTGAAAGCGCGCGATGCGGTGATCGTCTTTGCTTGACGGCGAGCCAAAAGCTCGCCGTTGCTGTTAGGATGACCTGAGTGTGCTTGACGGTTCGTGCTCCTTCACGAGATCGGCAAGGTGTATCGTGGTCCATTCGTGGCAAGCACTTTGTGTGTGACGAGCGCGACCTTAATGCCACCGCACGGCAGGCAGTGCAGCAAACTTAAACAATGCCCCGTGGCGCTTTCTCTGCTCTCGCATATCAAGCTCCCGGACTTCCCCCAACCCACACTGACCAGGGTGGTGAAGTATGGTCATTAACTCCCACGACCCGCACGGCATTGAGGTCCGTCATCCATTCGTATTTGAGTGAATATTGATAACATGATATATGCATTCACCTTGCACAAGCACAGATCTTGTATGATTCAGATAAAAGCACCTCCTGGCCCTGCTCCAGAGATGGCAACGGCTTGGGGGGAGGGGGGGGCGGGAGGCTTTCATCCGGCAGTGGATCATGGCCAATGGCGATAAATATTTTTCGATTTAAAGCTTTCGTGACTGCAGGGATTCATATTCTTGGTTCTTTCGGTAAAGTCACGTAGAAGGGAAATAATACAAATAAAACAACACAAGCAATCATCAGGTCATCAAATTTTCTTGCTGTGGTTTTCACACCTGATGATGATTGTGATTATTTTATTATTTCCCTTCTACGTGACTTTACCGAAAGAACCAAGAATGTGATGAGTATTGTTTATGTGCTGAAGGGGAGGCATACAAGAGTCTGAAGAAAACAAGAGAAAGAGGCAACAAGGCAAGAGGAAGGCGACCTATAGCGACCCAAGTCTCAAAGCCTATCCCTGCAAGAGATTCAAAAAGGTAAAAGACTCTCACGCTTCTTGTCCAATGTATAACCGAGTTGTGCACAGCCAGCCCGGTGCAGCTCAAGGCACAAGCCGTTTATTTTCCTTACTGCAGAACCAGAGCCGTGCTACTAACGTCGGCGTCACATGGTGGCGAGATGTTAACTACCTTGCCTGGTATACAGGACATGGGTTCGATCCCAACGCCAACGTCTGTATATTTGGAGTTTGCATGTTCTCTCTGCCTGTGGTCGCATTGATTTTTGTAGGGGTCCGTCGGTTTTTCCCTCTGTTTAGAAACATGCGTTTTTGGCTGCTATGAATTTCCACGTTATAAGCCACTTCGTTGAGCTAGCATGTGGTCAGTTAGATTCTGAAAAAGAGCTGTGCAGCTCAGTGGGCCTTACCTGGTAAAATAAAAATAGTTTAAGTTGGCATGTTGAAGTGCACCAAATGACAACGTACGACAGTGGAAAATGGGCATCAGTATGTTGGCTTGCTGCAAGATAATGAGCACGTCACCCTCTTCAAAACTATCGCGTAAACTCAAGCTAGTCTTGATGGCTTTGCTTGAAGGTCAGTCGCACAATGAAACATTATTCTTGAAGTGTCCCACCCTCACTTTTCACCAAGCAGGAGACAAGCTTTATTCGAATGAATTTATTCGTGCAAGTTGAGTAACTCACACTCGTCAACTGCTTCCGTCATTTCTGTAGTGATAAATGCAGTTTATTTACAGTTGCCCAATTAAAATCAAATCGACGAAATGTCACGTGTAGCTTATTTTGACTTAATTGTATTCACTATATCCAAAATGCACATTTAACATGTATCCGGTTTAGGAGGACGATTGTTTTTAAGAGTGTACACGTTTATCCTCAAAGTAGATTTTACAAACAACTTTCATTTGGATAAATTACACTTGCTAAAAAGCAATTTGGAAACCTGGTAACAGTAAAAAGAATAAAAAAAATCGGTTCGTTTAACTTATTTTTTTATATTTTACTCGTTAATTAGGTAAATACACTTCCAGCAAATATGTATTAAGGATATTAGTTTCTTTGAATTCATATAAATAATTAATGCGAAGTAGAAGTGGTGGGTTCATTAATGCAACTGTAATTTTTCCCATCTTGTTTGTATTTCCCTGTTCTTATTTAGGTCTCATTTGTACATTATGGTTTACTCAAATAGCCTAAATGCAAAAAAATATTTATTTGCATTTATTGCAAATATAACACCCACAGTGCTATGCACGTATCATGAGCCTTTGGAACCGACCATGGACAAACAAACCTCTCTTGTCGTTCCACCCCTACAGTCGATCGCTTTGTGGTTCTCAGTTGGACAAGCACTTAGGTGATGATGGAGCGATGAAATAGGCTCGTGTGCAGGCACCAGGTGGACCGTTTATACATCGCCAAGCTGAAATGGCTATGGCTTGGCTGGGGGCCTTAATGCAGCCAGTGAACTATTTTGTCTTTTGTCAATGTGACACTTTTTCACTGACTAACCGTGTCGGGGTGGTGGAGGGTTATGACACATTTATAAATAACGCGATCTAACCCAAAAACGTTTATTATGAAAATGAATGTTGTCTTTTTAAATAGGGCATCTGCACCTTTGGAGACAAATGCAAGTATTCACACGATCAAGAGGTCTCCCGAGAGACTGGGCAAGATCAACAAGAGGAGCTAGAGCACAGAGATTCCAAGCGAGAAACAGACCCTTGACGGCACTTCGTCCGCATCATACCACACCAACCAAATACAATCTGCATTGTGGAGAAGATAATTTTGGGGCACACGTAAAGTACGAATGTCAAACATTCAGTTTCATATATGCACATTCTGAAGATATATCAGGGACAACACATTTTGTATTTGCCGAAATCGTTTGCTTGAGTTGCGATAAACTGATATAGGGTGATGAAGTGTAAAGCGTCATCTATATGCTAGGACGGTTAGAATCTTTCCAAATTTTTTTTTAAATTTGGCTTTTCAAAGTTACATAACGTAAAAATTTTACGCGAGGTTAGAAACTTTTACATTTAAAATACAATATTGTCTGCTGCGTTACAAGTTGAATTTGTGTTCAATGTAATTTTGTACAACTTTTAAAAGTGGCAGTTTCAAATGATTTTCTCCAAAGGCAAACGCGTGCTGCCGTGCCTGCCTTCATATTTTGAATGCCACTTCAAATGAAAATAGGCCTGTGACTAAGAACCCCTGATAAAATATTAATTATCCTATCCCTCTTAATTTTACTGTATAAAGTGTGGCGGGCATGTGCTCAAACAAGCAAATCACTAATTGCACTGGCCAAACATGTAAATGCAACGCTTGGAAAAAAGTGTTGAGACTCAGGCCTTTCTGGATAAAGGCATTATTATTATGAATAGGCATACACATCCACCTTTCGGCACCACCCCTCCAAAAAACACGAAGTACAAGATGAACAACTATTCAAGAACAGTGGTGGCAAAAGCAGTGGAAAAAAACGAGTGGCTCGTAAAATATCGTCGGTAGCTTTGGACTAGGCACTGCAACAATACACACTGTCATCTTACAATCCAAGGGGTTCTAATTATTTTAAAAGAAACGATGTGGTTTTTCATCCAGTGTCTCGCCTTGTAAATACTGATGAGAATTTGTATTTTTTTTCCATTAAAAAGTCATTTATCAAAAGCTGTAGAATTGTCTGGTCTCGTCCATTGCATTTCATAAGCATCACAATTTATTTGGATGTTTACATAAAACTACAGTTTTGTCACTCAGCACGTGTAGATAAATTCAACTTCGAGTGCAATTAGGTTTGCACCTGTTTAAAAACGATTCCTAAAAGTTTTGTTATTTTACCAGGTAAGGCCCACTGAGCTTTTTGCTTTTTCAGAACTGGAAAAAGATACACACGACCACAGGGAGAACATGCAAACTCCAAATACACAGGTGTCAGGTTCGAACCCGACACCCTCCTCCATACCCAGTAAGGTAGTTAAAATCTTCCCCACTGAGCTAATGGCCATTTTTCAGAGGCGACCTGGGCACACATGATAGCTCGTCAAAGTGGAGTATCACGATTGGGAATTTATAGTGGCAGCCACAATCTAAGCACGTGTCTCTAAAAGTGGGGAGGCAAAACCGAACGGAGGACCCGGGAGAAAAAACCACAGGGAGAGAAAGAGAAAACACACAAACTCCAAACATACACAGGCATTGTCGGGGGTTGGGATTGAGCCAACATACCAGGCAAGAGAGATAAAAGTACTGTAAGTGGAAAAAGTACTGTAAGTGGAAAGTCCTTGTATAGGAATGGGAATTAAAAAAAAAATCCGGCTAAATAAGCGTAGCTCTGCACGTGGAGCAAAACTTCGGACCGTGGTGTCGAAACACCACGGTCCGATGACGCGAAAACCTACACACCCAGGAGCGTCGCCAGGTGAGCGTTTTGCAACACGCTTTCTGAATGCGGACATGTTTAGTTGTGACACTTTTATTACGTAGCACGGTAATTTAATCATTGAGCTATTCATATGCATGAAAACCAAAGATATTTAATTAACGATACATTTGTTTTTAAATTACTAAATTGAAAAAAGGTGGCAATCGTCTTCCAAGGCTCACATCAAGCCAAAAAACACTCGCAAAAATCTGTACTCATTCGATAATCCTGAAATTAACAGTTACATGTACTGCAGGCTGTCAGTAGCTTAGCACTAATACACATATATGCCTATTTGACAGCTGTTAAAATGTTTAAAACCCTATGAAATGAAAAGCAAACAACATTTTGCCGAATGATTAACTATTTTAAGTTAATGTCAAATATTAAATTAACAATGCACCTTTTTTTTTGTACGCAACTTGCAATGCCTTAACTTAAATGAAAACATTAACTTAACTGTATTCTGCTTGAGAAGCATAACCCTGGCAATTTGTGAAACATTCCACGGGGTTTATTAATATGAACTACCAGGTGGCTTGAGCATACCTTGGATATAACATGAATATGCCTGGTATCTCAAGAACACATCAGTGTGTAATGATACTGTCTGGTATCAATGTTTTAATTGAAACAGCGTAAATAAAACACGACTACATCAAGTTGTTAACGATACGATACCGTACTGTACAAAGAAGTGTATGCTTGAAAGGAAGAAATAAAAAGCTGCGCTAAGCTGCAGCGGTGTAAGGAATGCAGTAGTCTTGTTCAGTCTAAAAATAACTTTCCTACTCGTACACCCGATACACAGCTGCCATGTCATTTTCTGACTGGTCCAGTGATTTGGCCTTTTTGAACATCTGCAACAACAACAACAACACAAACACACGCAAGATCAGTGGACACCAAACCACGCACGTGACCTAATGGTGGTGGCTGGGCTTTAGGCGCGCCTGCAATCCGAGCGCACCGGAGGCGGCGAAGGTTGAGTGGGTCACAAAAAAATGTTGAAAACTTGCCGCGGAGGTGCCGTACCCCCCTAGCCCATCAGAAGGCAAGACCACTGGTCCCCACCAGTATGGGATAGCGCAGGGGTTGGCAATCTGCGGTTCAGAGCCGCATGCGACTCTTTCGCTGCTCCCCACCCCCCACCCCCCTGCGGACTCAGCGGTTTATTTATCTACAAGCTTAAATCTTAAAAACAATTTAACGTAAAGATAACTGATTAAATATGGGTGACTGCGGAATGTCTTGGTGACGACAAAATTCTGCAGTCCAACTGTATTGTTAACGAATGACAAAAGGCACTGACCAGCGTAAAGTATGGTCAACAGCCCTCACCATCATGGGGGGAGGCCCTTCATCCAGCAGTGGATTGACAAAGGGCTGACAATTGAACGTTATATATATTTTAAACTATTTATTTACCAGGTAAAGCCCATTGAGCTATTAAGCTATGTTTCAAAAGTGACGTGGCCACAAATGGCAGTTCAACCCAAGTGGCTTATCATGTGGAAATGTAAAGCAGCCCAACAATCTAAATAGCATGTTTCTAAATGTGGAGGGAAAAACCTGATCATCTGGAGGAAAATGCATGCGATCACGGGCAGAACATGCAAAAATTCAAATACAGTAGAACCTGAGAGATCGAACGCCCCAGAACTTGAACAATTCGGTGATCGAACAAAATTTTCGACCATTTTTTGCCCCGGACATCGAACAAAAATTCGGAGGTCAAACAAGCTGAAAGAACCCGTGTGGGCCGAGACGCGTAGCGAGGGCGACCGAGACAGAGGCGAATGACCCAGTTTTACGCGTAGCTCTCGCCCAGCGCAGACCCGCAAAACACCGTTCCGTCAACTTTTTCCTCACCACCGTCCGCTCAAGCCATCCACTCTCCTTACTACAGGTAAAGTGAAGTTCAATGTTCATTTATTCTATTAATTATAACTGTTCCTTGTTTTTTGTATGCTTTTATGTACTGTATTTTTATATTGTAAACTTTGTGTAAAAATGGTCCCATTAATAGGAGCATCCTTGGGTGGGGAACCAATTAATGCTAATTCCATTCATTCTTATGGCGAAAACTGATTCGTGTTCGAACAAATCGTTGTTCGAAGACGGTTTTGGAACGGATTAAGTTCGATCTCCGAGGTACCACTGTATACAGGCATCGTCAGGGTTGGGACCAAACCCGCGACCTCCTGCATACCAGGCGAGGGAGATAACATCTCGGCCACCACGGTGCACAACGCTGCCAAACATATCCGTGGGGGGGGGGATACCCTTGCTCGCACCGGCTGTTGCCCTCACCTCATTGGCAGCAGCTGCCACGGGGGTTTGTTGGTGCAGCATATCGCCCATTGCGATGGCCAGCCTCAGGTCCTTCTGTACATGCTTCAGGGAGGAGTTGGGCTCGTAATCGCCTTGTAAAATTCCTTAAAGGAACAACACGAAAATACCACGACGTTACACATATCCCACCAATGGTGATTGTTTTTTTTTATGTTGACCTATACTCATAAAAGCAATGTGCACATGATGGGCATAGCGAGTTCTCTGTGGATATCTGTGGCTGACCCAATGAACCGTAAATATAATAACCGTCCATAATAAAGGTTTTTTTTGGGTTAGATCTCGTAAAAATAAGTGTCAATAACCCGCCACCACCCAACACAGCCAATTCATAAGGTTTGTCACATAAACAAAACGTGCCAATTAGTTACTACTTCAGCACAATGGTGTGTTCGGAGAGTAAACCCACAACATTTACAATTTGAGTACGACGTTTCACTAGTGATTACAACTAGCTTGATCAGGCGATTTGCCAGAATTGTAATTAACCGTATTCTCCAGATTATAAGACAAACACATTCCCCTCTGTATGTGTTGAGAAGTTCCCGACGACGTAAAAGAAAAAGTTGGGGTACATCTTATAACGTAAGTGCATGGCCAGATGTGCATAACTCTTCTAACACCGGGAACTTTATTTGGGTGTGTTTTACATTCCGGAGGGTCTTATAAACTGGAGAATATGGTTAAAATATATATTATTTGGAACTATCACAGCCAAGTACATCATCCTGTGTCAGAGAATGGCTCTTGCAGACAACATCACAGAATCACTTTAAAGCGCTCTTTTTGGATACCCCGGAAAGTGTTTTCACGTGCAATAATTGTTGACGAGGCTGTGACCATAATATACTCGCTACACTTGAGAGCCCAGTTAAATCACGGGTAGCTGCACCCGATTCAAAGCCAGGATCTCAGTGGTGCCACAGCTGAGTGCTCCGATCACCGAGCCTCACATCAATACCACTGCAAGTGTTGTCCGTTTTTTGTTTGTTTGTTTTGCGAACTCAAAACGTTACAGCCGTTAAAGTCATATTTTATCAGCACAGAACATGGAGCCTTTTTTATGGTTGGAGTAATTATAATTATTTTCTAGTCGCGTAAAAAAAATTGTGGTTCACTAAAAGGCGGAGTTGTAAAATCTCATATTCTTAGCTCGTTCGGTAAAGTCACGTTGAAGGGAAACAATAAAATAATGCCGTTGGTTTTCACACCTGATGATGACCGTTTGTGTTATGGTCGAAACGTCGTGATAATTTTTATTGTTATATATATTTTATTATTTTATTGTTTTCCCTTCAACGTGACTTTACCGAAAGAGCTAAGAATATGAATTACTGCAGTCACACGAAAGCTTTAAATCAAAAGTTGTAAAATCTCACCAAGCCCCTTCTGTTCCACGAGCGAACTTCCAATGGGACCCAGGCTTAGGACGTCCAGCAGGGTTTGCTGGGAGAGACCACAGCGTTGTGCCAGGGAGAAGCCCTCTGCCAAGGACGTCATGAAGCTTCCCAAGATCATGTTGACCACCAAGGCCATCCGTGCCGCACTGCCCACTTCGCCTACAAACGCAGGGGGGGGGGGGGGGGGTCGGGCCCAGCAAAGAGGTCATCTTTGGTGACAAAGAAGCATTTCGAAAAAAGCTCTACTACACGCATCAGGTGAAAAGCGTTCAAGCCTTCATGTTGTCTGTCTCGACACGTAACGGGGGTGTGGGATGCACGTCGTCGACGCTCGTAAGATGATTCTATACGACAACTTGATAACAAACAGTTTGGTTCACATATGGGAGCATCTTCATGAGAGTTATCGTAAATGGAGAGTTGTCGTAGAGACGATCCAATTTTTCGGACAATAATTCTCGTCAATATCCGATGAGAACTGAATGCCATTTTCAAATTGTAAATCTATTTGAGGCATGCCCTTCTGATATTTGGCCGCATTTATTAAATGGTTAGCCCAAAAATACTTGGGAGACCCATTTACAACATGCAAACATGTTTTTTGCCCCGAGGACTACCCATCAGCTTCAACACCGCCAAATCAATGCTTCCGAGTTTAAAAGGCGAAGGCTTTAAAGCGCTACAGGATCCACACACGTAACTTACTTGTGCGGGGGGGCTGAGGCTCACTCACCGAGGTAGAAGGCACGCCGGCAGATGGCCTGGAAGCAACTATTGCACTCGTCATAGAGAGCGCGGTCCCCCGCGGCCAGCACAAGCAGACCGCCGTCCTCAGACAAGCGCTTGTTTCCAGACACGGGAGCCTCCAAGTACCTACCGCCACGCAGCGTTACAGCCTGAAATAGAGAGTCAGGAGAGTGTAGCGGCGGCTCGGTGCAAGCGCATGGCTACAGTAGAGCAATACAACGTTGGTCCTCAACAAACCGGGGTAGGGTAACTGCAGCCTGTGACTTCACTTCGAACAGCCCATGATGCAACACTCCATACAGCTAGTGACTGCAATTCATAGGGCCCACAGTCACATCGAGGCTTCCATTGCTTTCTATCAAGCCCACAAACGATATTTATCCATCGCCGCAAACATCAATGGCCACGCCAATTAGGTACTAGAGGGGAATATTTTTAAATGTGGCAACAATACCGTTTTTTAATAACAGTGTACTCAGTTACTACTAACACTGCAAGGCCCTTTTTCTGACGATGTAAGCACCAACGAGGTGAGATGCAAACCGGGATGGTGTTACAGATATCATACTGGTAGGAACCTCCTGGTTACACCACCAGCCCACAGGGGATTATTGTGTCCGTCCGTCGTGCATCCAAAAATGGGAGGGGTGGGGCTGGGTGGAGAGGGGAGGGTGGGGAGGGGATGGTGGGGAGGGGCTGGGTGGGGAGGGGCTGGGTGGGGAGGGTGGGGCTGGGTGGGACTGGGTGGGGGTGGGGAGGGGCTGGGTGGGGAGGGTGGGAGGGGTGGGGCTGGGGGGGAGGGGTTGGTCACCCCGTGGTGCCCTTATAAAACTCAACGTTTAACCTACTCACGCCAGCTTGTGCCCGCCCTCACAGTCGGGCATATTTGCGGAATACACCACACCGCCGTTGACCCTGGCCATTGACCGAGCAACCCAACGTTCCTACCAGCTCCCTCCGCAGGAATGTGTTAATGCTACAACACGTAAAAAGGACAAACCTCTGAAATGTCAACAGCCGTCTCTGGGTCCACTGTAGACATGTCTACGTAGCACTTGCCGGGTCTAATCCCCTGCAGTACTCCACTGGGCCCCAGAACCAGCTGGCATCGCACGAAGAAGAACAGAGGGGACAAAGATTAAACAGTATAAAACACAGTATATTTCCTGTAATAAAATATATACATTACTTTGAAATATCAGCATGTTACATGCTAAATCACATTTATTTAAAGCATTGCTGTGTACATGCTTATAGTTTATTCGTATTTATTCGCTGCGATAACACATTCTGTATTTCGTTCATCTTCATGTAGTTTGTTTATGGTAACACATCTGAACTCACAGTGATTGAACACAATAAACTAATCAAGATGACAAACCTTTAATATCAAATATACCTGTGATAGAACATTTTTTTGAGTGTTCGTGGATATTTAGTGAGCCTTCTTGTGATGTTAAGCTCCAGAAGCTTCCGCACATATGCTCCGGCACATTCACAGTGCTCAAAAAAGCTCAGCCACACTCGTGTGTATGTTGACCTTCTTTCGCACCGTACGTAGCCAACCGTGCTAATCGGAGGTGCGGGCGAAGGACAACTAAACACAGAAAGCATTTCTAAATAAGTATTAAATATAAATTTGAAAATGTATAGCTCCAGTGGTTTTTTAATACCAGAAGAGTGTTCCAAGCAGCCGCAGAAGCGCATCTAAAAGCGCGCGATGCAGTGGCCATCTTTGTTCGATGGTTAACCAAAAGCTGCTGCGAGGATGACTGGAGTTTGCGTGTGGGTTTACGCTCTATAACGAGATCACAAAGGTCTTGTGGTTTTTTTGTAGTAAGCACGTTGTGTGTAATGAGTGCGGCCTTATCAGATCACAATAAATTTCAACCAGGAGTAATGTTAGAAAGATGCACAATTTCAGTTTTCCATCTTCTCCCAGCTGCATGGGTTTACATACATCTTTAGCAGCTGCAGGATCAGCAATGCAAGCAAGGGTGATGTCACAGCAGGACACAACCTCCGCAGGCGTTCTTCCAAGGTAAGCTCCATCTTGCACAAATATGTCGCACTAGGAACGGCAAACATAGTTCAGTCAGTCTCGATGAATGCCGATACACAATCTTGATTGGAAGTTTTCGTGACTGCAGGAATCCATACTCTTTGGTTTCGATCGCAACACAAGCAATCGTCATCAGGTTGACAGATACGGCAGTAGAACTGCTGAACGAGAAAGGGCTGTTGCAGCAAGAGGCTATATAGAGGTTTGAGGTGGGTGTCACCCAAGGGTAATAAGTAGGCGGGGTCAGAGATGGAAAGGAGTCCCATCGCCGTACGCACGCACGCACAGCAGCTGTGCCCAAGGAGGATTGGCATGTTAATGCAAACGAAAAGAATGTAAAAAATGAGCCCCGTCGTCGCACAAGAGCAATGTCGCCGCAAGCACGCACAGCAGCTGCTTTAAAGGAGGATTGGCATGTTAATGCGAACGAGCACAGCGGGTCTAATTTCCCATTGTATTCGTTTGCATTAACATGCCAATCCTCTTGATTTAAAGCTTGCGTGACTGCAGGAATTCATATTCCTGGTTCTTTCGGTAAAGTCACGTAGAAGGGAAACAATAAAATAAAAAAATATAAAATAAAATTCTCACGACGTTTCGACTGCAACACAAGCAATCATCATCATCTACACAAGCAGTCATCATCATGATGATTGCTTGTGTTGCAGTCGAAACGTCATGAGAATGTTATTGTTTTATATATTTCCCATTGCATTCGTTTGCATTAACATGCCAATCCTCTTGATTTAAAGCTTTCGTGACTGCAGGGATTCATATTCCTGGTTCTTTCGGTAAAGTAACGTAGAAGGGAAATAATCAAATAAAAATATAAAATAACATTCTCACGATCATCATCATGATGATTGCTTGTGTTGCAGTCGAAACGTCGTTATATTTTTATTTTATTGTTTCCCTTCTACGTTACTTTACCGAAAGAACCAGGAATATGCCAATCCTCCTTTGGCGCAGCTGTTGTGCATGCGTAAGGCGACGGGACTCCTTTTCATCTGACCCCGCCTACTTACCCTTGGGTGACACCCACCTCAAACCTACGAAAACCCTCTTGTTGCAACAGCCCTTTCTTGTTCAGCAGTTCCACTGCTGTATCTTTCTACCTGATGACGATTGCTTGTGTTGCGATCGAAACATCATGATTTATTCTTAATTTTTTCTACCTGTGACTTTACCGAAAGTACCAAAGAGAATGCCTATACATTCAAACAATAATACTACAGTAGCTGCAAAAAATTATATACTATCTACTTAACACAAGATTAAGGCCTCTCCGTGCCATGGGTGTTGTTGACCGTACGTCACCACGCTGGTCAGTGGCAGGTGTAAGGGAAAAGCGGGTGCTGCGGACCGGTTCAGATATCACTCGCAACTCATGTTAACCGGAACCAGGAATTAAACTCGGGTTATCAGGTTCATAGCGCACCCCCCCACCCTCCCCCATATTATACAATGCAGTTGATCATCGATTATCCGGTTTCCAACATTATCTGGCGGTGCCGTGCCGATCCAGTGAAACTGGCAAAACCGTTCCGAAGGCTTTAACCAGTCCGGCGATCGTCAAACACATGGTTGTTAAAACAAGAGCGCAGTACGTATATCACTCCATTGAGAATATTCGTGATTAAGAGTGGTAATTACTTTACAGTAAATACTAATAACTTTTATAGGATATTTTTGTTTATTTATGCCGATTTCATATAGTAAACACATTAAAAAAACCCAGAAACAACACCTAAAACATGTTATGCAAGAATGTGCAAAAATAAGCGGCGTTTTTGAAAATACGGCGCCCCCCCCCGACGCCGCCGGATAATATAATCGATGATCAACTGTGTATATTGCATAAATCTAGCCCTTGACTGTACATCTCTTACCTTACTAGCCGTTCTACTCCAAACGGTAACATTGTGGCCAGTCTTCAAAAGATTCTGCACCATTCCACAGCCCATGAGGCCAAGGCCCAAGAAGCCTATCCTGTAGGCCACAGGAAGGCAAGAAGCGCGCGCACATCGCTACGCTCAGCATGACGACAGGAGGCCAAATGAACCTTATGGTGGTACCCCGGGGTAGCCATAGTAGCCCGGCTCTCGCATGATGTCCCTGATGCAGTCATTTTTAGTCTGTTGATGGTCGGCGACGCGGCAATCGACTCATCTCGACGAGCTGTACTCACGAGGATGCACCGCTACGGTGCGTACCGCGAGCGTTTGGGGTTTCAGCGCAATCGCCCTCGCTGCGTTTCGACATCGCGGAGTGTGGCACCGATTTCGGATTGATTGGTTACCCCCAGTCGCGGAGTGATGTTACAGCCCTGGGGATAAATAGTGTCCCAGAAATATAATATTCAATTGCCTGGGCCATTTTGTATTATTTGGTACCCCGGGGTACCGCCATGAGGATCAAATATAGCACGGAACAACCTCGTCAAATGCAAGCGAGTTTAACACTTTGCAACACTGCCAAGTGCTTATAACAAAACCCAACATTTTTCCTGCCACACAATACCAATCTCGAACATGACGAATCATTTGGTGATACTGTGCCGGCAATGGTGCGCAAGTGAAAAAAAAATCTCATTCGTCAACAACTGCCTACAGGTGACGTTTCAGGTGACTGCCCTTCTTCATAGTGTGTCAGATTTACCATGGCCCTCCATATGAGGGGGGGACAGACACAGGCAGAAGTCTATGGGGTTAAGACCATGGTGAGAAGGTAGACAGCAGCATGTGGGAGGAGGCGCTGAGCCCAGGCCAGTGTCAAAAATAAAACCAAAATATACTCTCCGCCAACAAAAATAAACTGTTGTTAACGTGAGGTCCCGTTAATCAATTGTGCGTTGTAATGGTAATATATCTGGGAGAAGTCTTTCACAGTTGCTATTGTGTATGTACAGTAGAGCACTTCTTCAATCCACTGCTGGATAAAAAAATGTAGTCATTATTACCGACACCAATCTATTGATATTAGCTCTGTGATACTGGTAGGAAACGTAGTGGACTGGAAGCCCAACCGGGATTAATTCACAGGAGGCAGGGGATTGTGTATGTCTGTGGATGTCTGTCCACGTGGGAGGGGTGGGGCTGGGTGGAGAGGTGAGGGTAGGGAGGGGCTGGGTGGAGAGTGGCTGGGTGGGGAGGGGAGGGTGGGGCTGGGTGGGGAGGGTGGGAGGGGTGGGGCTGGGTGGGGTGGGGCTGTGTGGGGAGGGGCTGGTCACCCCGTGGTGCCCTATGGACTGGAAGCCCAACCGGGATTGTGTATGTCTGTGGATGTCTGTCCACGTGGGAGGGGTGGGGCTGGGTGGAGAGGGGAGGGTAGGGAGGGGCTGGGTGGGGGGTGGGAGGGGGGGGGCTGGGTGGGGAGGGGCTGGTCACCCCGTGGTGCCCTTATAAAACTCAACGTTTAACCTACTCACGCCGGCTTGTGCCCGCCCTCAGTCGGGCATATTTGCGGAATACACCACGTGGTGCCGCCGTTGACCCTGGCCATTGACCGAGCAACCCAACACGTTCCTACCAGCTCCCTCCGCAGGAATGTGTTTAATCAACTGCTATTGAATATTCCAAACCAATGACAAAACTGACAAAATCCAAGCAAAACACCCGCAGCAACCTCGACGGCAAAGTTCACCAACCGTTTGTCGATGGGCGTGATGTTTCCATTTGCTGCGGTGGTATCTGCCGCCTGGACAGATGCTAGTGGCATGCCCTGGCAGAACAAAGGATGAAGCAGCACAAGTAATTGACGTACCCCTTAGTACGTCACCAGAATCATAATCACGGTAATAACCTCCATTCTAAACAGCCCTGATCCTCTACTCACTCAAGTCATCCCTCACTACCTCCCCACCCTGACCCTTTGCACATCACTTGCTACGTCACTGCCTTCATCTCATCTGGTACCATTCCTGTAGCTCTCAAGACTGCCACCCTGAAAAACATCAACACTGGAGCCCAACATCTCTGTAAATTTCCATCACGTCTCAAACCTCCTTTACATTGGAAAAATCCAAGAAAGGGTTATCTACACCCACCTCTTTCTCTATAAAGTAGCCATGACCCAGTATATTCTGGTTTCTGCCAAAGCCATTCTTTTGAAACTGCGCTGTGTGGAAAATTATTCTCTATGTTCAGGTCCTGGATAACTCTCACTACAAATTATCCTCGATCGATGTTGCTTTTGACACCATAGACTAACTCCGTGCTCCTTGAGCATCCTCATCACTGAGGACATCTCCAGCACAATTCTCTCCTCATTCCACTCTTACCTCTCAAACTGCTCTTCCCAAAGACCCCTGTGGCTAGAGTGCACTATACAGCTCAATTTTCAGTCTCCTGGTCTTCTCAGCAACTCATTCACTTGGGAAAAACATCTCCAGTGTTAATGTCAACCATCAATTCCATACTGATTACAGCCAACTCTGTCATGATTGGCTTCAGAAACCCAACCTCCCTGTTCAAACCTGCATCCTACTTCCTGTCATCTATGTTTTTCTCAAGCTAAATATTACCCAGGAGTCCACACTCAGTAAAGACTCCAGTTCAATTTTGCACCTCCTAAACCGACATTATTCCTGGCAGTGTGTGCAAAACCTTGGAGTTGCCATTCATCCCAAACTCTCTTCCCACAGATGTATGCACGATTTCACACCTCCGTCTGCGCGACATCTCCCACATACATCATGGTTCTCTCCCAAGGTGCATCCGAAACTCCCATCTCTATGTGTTCATAACATTCTGACTCAACCATTGCCACTCTCTCCTCCAAGGCCTCCACAAATACAAACCTCCAAACTCCAAACGATTAAAAATGCCGATCACCCGTTCCCAATCACGTGACATCACCCCCAAGGTCACGCTACTGGTTCCCATTTCATATCCTGGATCAACTTCAAGATCACACAGCGTTTTAAAGTTCCTCCATGGACTCACCCCTGCCTGCCTCTCTAATCTTACTCTACGCCACCTCGCATGCTCTCCCCACTCCCAGTAACGAAGGCCTTCTGTTGGAAGCCAACCATTGCTTAGTGGGAGTTCAGTCGTTCTCCTCTGCTGCCCCCACTGTCTGGAACTCTTTCCCTCGACATCCAAGTTGTCGACTTTGCTAAAGTCTAGACTCAAGACCACCCCTCTTCTTCTCTGTCTACAACTGTTATCTTTCTCTTTCTAGACTAAAATTCCTTCATCCAGGATACCCATGTTTCACTGTTTAGTACAGACCCCCTGTGATGAGGTTGCATTAGACGATACATAAAACCTAAATTGCCACTAAATAAAATAAGCAATTCTGTTAATTGGCACTAAAATATTCTTATGCATAAACTTATTTACACGCCGCTTTCAACAGAATGTGATCATTTAAAAATAAAATTGACGGCAAATCTGGAAGGAACATTGTAATGCTAAGTAAACAATGTCCATTACATTGATGGATTGTCACCTAATGATTCAAAAGATAAAAAAATTGGTTCAAATTTTGTACCATTTTCTAAATGTCCACCTCCATAATTGAATCGAGAGCCTGTGGACCACAACAACGGGATTTTCCATCTTAACTTCTCAAGCAAAAACAGGCCACCATACTTCAATAGGGATTACCGTTGGTATGGCTATTTTAATACACACAATGGACAGGAAGGACAAGATCAATGGGCCACATAATGCGCATGCATCATGTACGTTGACTCAAGAGCGCAGAAGTTTGGTCACCACATCTACGCCTCTATATAAGGAACGAAACAGCTGGGCTTCTCCACAAATCTGGCTGTCGCCTGATGAAGCTAGTTGTAATTACTGGCGAAACGTTGTACTCAGATTTTAAATGTTGTGGCTTGGCTCTCCAACACACCTGCGTGCTGTACCAGTGACGAATTGGCCACGTTCTGTTTACGTGACAACCCTCACTAGTTGGCCGTGTCGGGTGGTGGCGGGTTTTAACGACACATTTATATATTTACGTGATCTAACCCAAAAAAAATTCTATCATGCAAGTAAAAACCAAATATAGGAATGAATATCTGGTAACAAAACGCTCATGAGACAGTTATGACTGAAATGTAACGGTGTGGACAACTAGTGTGCTGGCCTAGAATTATTACCAGTGTGACATGGTTCGTGACCCCTGTCTCGGACGCTGTGGTAAGGTGCTGTGGAAACATCAAGCATACAATCCTTTAGAAGGCACATCTAGATGACCACCAATACATGACAAGGCGGCCTTGTGAAATTTTTAAAACTAGAACTAAAGATGTGCAGATTCGTAAATGTAAGAGGTGAAGGTTCAGCCCTGCAATTACTTGTTTGTACTACTGCTTATGGAAGGGCCTCCATACTAGAGGGAGCAATAGAAGCATCTCCAGACGATATTCTTGCTGACACTTCCACATCGGCCAGATGGAAAGAATTGCATCAAAATTGTATATCAGTGATACAGACAATGTCAAAGCTTGTGAGAGGGCAATGTACGACTTGAGACCCAACTACAATACCATATTATAGCAGGCTTCAAAAAAAAGGAACAATTAACGACATAGTACAAAAGTTTTATATATATATAAACGAAATTTTGTTCTGTTTTAAAGCCACTACATTGCATTCCCACCTCTGCCTTTACAGCAAATTCCACTGCACTCCCTCCAAGCTGGGGGGTTTCAGATGACGTTTCAGAGGAGCCGCCGTTGAGAGGAGGCGGTTGCGGGTTGCTCGCATCGCCTGCACACTGCAGAAGGCTTACACCGACTTCCGTCGCTGGTGCCTCAGTCAGGCTTGGGCTCCCGACTACCTGGAGGGAGGACGGGCTCTGTACGGCCTGCAGGGCACTCACGGCGCATGCAGCCTGCAGAGTGCTGGGAGGCGGCGCTGCGTGGAAGCTGCTCGCGCTTCCACTGGGCTGCTAGGAAAACGGGGCGACGTTAATGCTTTTCGATAATTAGCGGACATTCAAACGTGTCGTTTCGATGCACGCACGCAGCAAACGGTTGCATGAACTGTCGCTGAAGCAGAGGTTCGTTAACTGTGCATGTTAGTGGATGATAAATACTAATAATGCTACAACTGACGAAAAACACGCATAAGCTCTCATTATTAACGGCATGTCATATAAACCCGCATGTAAACAATGAATCTATAACAATGTTTTTTCCCCCCCACAGTTAAAAACAAAAGTATCTGTACATCAAAACATGAGCAAGGCCTGTTATATTTAAATAAATTTCCTGAGACTGTTTGGGGGTTTGCTTCAATGTTAAGTATTGGGTTGATTTTACAAGGGTAGACAATTGTGATGGAAACAATTCAAGAAGAGACTACAAAGTTACACTTGCAAAGGCTATAACTGTGCTTTATAGCGACATGATGTTAGAATGTAAAGTCTACATTATAAAAAAGGGGTAATCTCTTTTTTGGTGGGACGTTTCACTGGTCAGAAAGGATTATCTATAATTGTTTCCTTAACCAAGAATGTTTTTCTCCCCCTCCCACTTTAATTGGAGCTATACATTACAATCACAAATACTGGCAGAGCAGGATGTAATAGCCAACAGTGGTTGCAAAATTGGCAGCATCAGAAATCTTTATAAACTGCCCTCGCGTATGACAGTGGCGCTTTGATGATGAAAGCAGCATTCAATGTTTAGCATGCAAGCATTTTGAATTGCAAGACTAAAAAGGAGGCATGCTTGAGATGTTAAGGGTAGTCAAAGTGCAAAAAAATTGGACTTTGGACTACCAAGAGTAAAAAGTATCGTGTAAATATTCATCCAAGCTTAGCCAACCAAATTGACAATTACATTTGGGCCATATCCTCAAATATATCATGTACAGCAGAAGCAAGCAAAGGATCATTACTTTGCCAAAGTATTAATGTTTTGAAATGTTCAGAGCAAGAGTGTCTACAGTGTGTTTGAATTGTGTATAATGATACATTTATTGGTTTCTGCTGTAACTGATGTTACATGTCCGGGTCATTCCCTCTCTCTTAGCACAATTGGTAATTTATTTCAAAAGTTTTTCACTTGCGAAAAACATGGATGTTACACAAGGTAAGTCATCATAATCCATTATGTTGCTCTGTTTGGGAAGCATATTATATAATAGCTGCCTGTGATAAATTGTAGTCAATAAGCAAATTAGTGTAAAACAATGCCACTTGGATATTTCTATAGAAGCTATAAGTAATGTAGTTATCAAGCAGTGGTAAGAATGGCATGGTTATGGCCATATATATGTGTTTGATCCAACTTTGGAATTGTAAAAAATCTGGGTTATCACAAATGAATAAACGGTGCTGCTTAACGTGTTTATCATTGTCAATGTGTTTGTGCTTTAAGAGTGATTCGCATTATATCTGGGAATGTTTGTTACATCAGTACTGTACCTTGTCTGACTGGCTCAGGAGGAAATGTCTAAAGTGAGGGTCATCCTTAACATGCTGAGAAAAGAAACAGAAAAGTGAGGCGTCAATGGAGAGAGGGGCCTGAGCAAAATGCGAAAGACTGCTATATTATCACTGGGTACATGCTCAACCCACACCATATAGCACGACACAACTCGATCTATTTAGCGTGTACGGTGATCTTGTAAAGTCAAACCTACATCTGGTTAAACCACTAATAAAACAAGACGAAACTATATTAACCTGGCCATTCTATTTTCATCAGTGAAATAAGCGTACTAAATGTATCCATGCTAGTTTTTGTTCACTTTCCTACAGATTTTTTTTTGGCAGTAACTGCAGTTTTAAAAACGTGTTTTTTTTTGTGAATTTTCACTCTCGGTACGTAAAGAGACATCACTTGTTGGTCATATGCACTTCAAGCGCAAATATAAAAAAGCATAGTTCTGGGCAAATGACCACAGATGCGACGGTATTTAATCGAAGACTAAAGCAGTGGAGAGAGATGCCTGATATTTTAACTCGACTCTTGCAGTTCACATGGTCAGCGCTATGATTCATAGATTAAAAGGATGATATGGGCATTAATGGACGACAAAAAACGCATACTGACACCCATGGAAAATAATGTGCATGCACACACACACACACACCCCCGTGGTACTGTAAGCAGGCAACCCTCATGGCAAATGGCGATTCAAGGAATATCTTTAAGATCCAAGTGTTTGACATATATTTGCAAATCAAACTCTGGAAGGCTCCCTTCATTGATATTAAATGTGCAACAGCAAAGAGAGCGAGTGTACCATGGGCAGCCTAAAGCAATTGTATATTGTTTGTATTGAGTCACCTCAACACTGGACACCAACAGGGTTCCATGCTGTCACAAGAAATGTATTCAGTATACCATTTCTCAAGCGCACGGAAAACAACATATAATCGTGGTCTCATACACAAACCCAGAGGTAACCGCACTTACCGTGCGCTTGATAATAGCGGCCGGCCCAATTGCAGTTGTTGTCAAGGCCTCGGGTACCTGTCAAAGGCACAAAGGCCAGCATTTTATTTAAGTGCTCATTTTATAATTAAAGAATGTCTATGAGATAAATTACAATCATTAGCTGAAGGTCCTGGATTGTTCAGTTATAGGTCTTTGTAGTGGCAGATGGCAGTAATCTATGAAACTGCTAAAACAATACGAAAAATACTTTCTGGCAATAAAACAGGTGTTAAGATGTTCAAAGAGCAACCTTTTGCATGGAATAAAGTCTGTTAACCACAAGTTGGTGCTAAAACAATATTAGGCCCATTTTTCGAAAAAAAAGTATCACCGCTGTTTAACAGCAACAATCAATACACCTTTCTAAGTAAAACACAACCATCTGCTATTTTACAGCATTACAATCCTCCACTAAATTAATTTGAATTAAAAAAATTGAGAAAAAAAAGGCTTTGAAATATTCTGTTGAATCGGTGTAAGACTGAGTGTGGGTTTGAAAAATGTGTATGTTTAGCCTGGAAATAAGGACACTGTACGTACACACAATTCATATATAAACAATGCACCTTTACATTACACTGGTGGATGAAAGGGGAAGGGCAACTTCTGATACAAGCACACATGGCCTTGCTCCCAAGGAGTGTGCTTATATCTAGCATATTATGGAATACAGGATGATCCATTTATAGATACCCAACAAATATAGAAATTGTAAAAAAATACTTTAAAGCATCTGCGTATCTCCCACCAATCTCAATACACACATTACATCGTTTAACACTCTCCTCTGTAAGATATGGAGCTGTCACTTTCACAACATTAAATCACCTGTTGAGAAGAGGCTCATTGAGAAATCAATGGTGTATGTATAAATGGATCACCCGGTGCACTGATTATTAATAAAGCATGCAAAACGCAGATGCATCTCAAGATGGTGTTTTAAATGGGTTAGGAGATGCAATTTGATAGCAGAGGAGATCAATTCTAGAGAGAGGAAGAAAGTATGAAGATAGAGAGTGACAAGCAACAAAGCAAAGTTTCGACTGCACATTACATGCAGGCTGTAAAGAATGGCACGTGTCATGCATTCACCTGCGATGTACAGGTGTGCATGTGACCAGTGAGTGTCATTCAAGGTTACATGGGCATGATTTGATGAGTAATGCACATCTGTTCACTACATGGATCCCAACAAAGCTGTCATTTATGGAATGATAAAAGTTGTGACGAAAATCACACCTTCTTTCCCACAGGGGATTTTTTGGGTGTAACATTTTTATCTTCTTTTTGCTCCTCCTTTTTCCCCCGTTTGGCTGTCTCACCACTTGCTGCCGCCTGGGCAAAACAGAGAGAAGACGAATAATCTCCTCTCAAGTCTGATCTGACCAAGGCACCCCAATTTAAAATCCACAACTGATTCCGGTTTGACACTACTAGTTCACTAACTACGCAGCTCCCGCCAGAGAGCAAACCCTGACAATGCTAAATCCATATAGTTAAATTACTGACAAATTGTTACATCTTCTTTCGTATGGCTGATGTAAATGCGGAGCAACAACTACAATTTCACATTCAGGTGGTCCGTAGTCAAGCCAGACAACTGCATCAGGAGCACCAAAAGTGTATCACTGTAATGTCTCCATTGTATTTGTGGATCGGGCATAGAATCATGATGTGTTATATGGTCTGTTCTGGATGACCAGTAGCACACTAGAGAGTTTTAAATGTTCCATTTGTTTGTACATCTGGTATCCGCATCTGCCATAATTTGTGCCGATGTCGTTTAAGGTGGACCACGAGCTTCGTGGAATATTAAAACCAGGGCATCTTCTGCTCTGGGTCTTTCACAATGTGTTTGTCTAAATTCCTCCATAACACTATCTTACATTGAGTCATGAAACTAATACAGCACACATAGCCAACCACAATATATTTACCCCAACTGCTGTGTAAGCCCATGTAGACAACCACGTCCATGCTCTTAAAACTCAAGCTGGCATTGCTAAGCAAGAGGTAACATTCTTCAAACGAAGGCCTGTGAGAATAAGTCATCATTTGGGGGCCATGGTGACAAAATATTTCCCTCTAACAGCGAACCTTTGATGACGGAAAAATCACATATCGACTCCGCAAAGTTGCGTGGATTTTCATAGTATGCCGCATCGCACATAAAGCCTGTTACCTGTATGGCTTGACTTAAAAAAAACTCGGAAGGCCAGGGGCTTCATTTCACTGGTATATGCTTCATCTCACGGGCAAGATATGTGATTAACTTGGTGGCAATATGCAAGAGGATTTGCAGAAAGAAAGAGCTCACAGTGGAGTATTACAATAAGGCATATTGACAGAGAAAGCACTCTGATCCACCGTTTAAAAAAATCTTAAGACAATTAATACAACTCACCTTCTTCTTGTTAATAAATTCCTCCACAGCATCGAGGGCCTGTAGAAAGCGCTTGCTCTTGTTTGCCTTTACCATGTCCTCCTTGTGTGGCTGAAAAGGCTTCAGCTGGTCCACTTTGATCCACGCACTGAGAGCATAAAGTGAACAGGAGCGCATGGATTACAAGTCCTAATATTTGAGTAATTACACGTACAATTGCATGGCAAAAGCATGATAAAATTCCTTACTGGTCTTCGGTTCCAAAAAACTTAACAAAATAACACGGTTTTCCTTTTGGCTTCTTCATGTCTTTTGGTGGCTTCACAATCTGCAAAGAGGTACAAGAACATTTAACTTCGTGAGATTAATTATGGAGAGAAATTGAATATGTACCAACCAAGATAGTAATTGTACTCACTGCAATAACTGCATGGATTAGCAGGAGATTAAATGAAATTATATTCTTGCATATGGCAACAATGCGAAGGACCTAAATGCAAATGTTGAGGTCTGCTAGCCACGAGAGGGCTCCAGGAAAGGGTTTTTGTAGTTGTGCTATTCCTCCATGGAGCACCGACTACAAGTGGTTTATTATATGGTCCATAGTTTGGGTCGCAAGGCCAGTCACACTGTGGCTTTCCTTTAACATTCCATTTAAGAAGTTGTATCCATTGACTTGCTGATGTTCTGATGCGGTTGATGGTGCACCAGTGACTTTGAGGAATGTCAAAGGCAGGTGCGATGTTAGGGTCTCAACTGAGGAGTTTATAATCAATGTCCGCGTTGTTCCACCATGTTCGCAAGCATTCTTCCTGATTTGGATGGGATTCTATAATAGTGACAGCACTATCCCAGAAGGGGGATCCAGACTTGAGTCAGTGGCAAGGCGAATCGGAAAAGTTTTGTTTGACGGGTAGGTTGTCATTGGCATTAAACAAGTTTATGTATTTGCAGTTTGCATGTCTCCGTGGCTATATGGTGGCAGAATGTTCGCCAGGGCATGTGTCGGTTTCGTGTTATTTAATTGTGCATCCAACAGTTGTGTGTACGAGATGCCATACCAGGCTGGAGCACAATACTGTGCCAATGATTAGATCAGCAATCAGTTGAGGCGCCCCAGGTGATTCCTGGACGTTTCTGTAGCAGGGCGATTCTTTTTTTGGGTGGGAGATCGTAACCTCGTGGCCCACATGTGATGTGTTTTCGTTTTGTCTTAAACAATTAACACTGCATCTGGGTGAAATGGACGTCGTTAATTCGAATCCAGATGTGGTCATAAGTACTACATTAAAAGGAGTACAAATATACGAGTTCAAAAAAAGGCCCTGGCTATTGTGTGGTTCTCTACTGCAATCTCATAATATAAATGTATCAATTTCCACTGCGGCGTTAACCTCAGATCCAGCGAAATCAAGGAACAGTGTTTAACACCGGCCCTCCCATGCCACAGCCAGTATTTTATCAACTACGTCCACGCAAGCAGAAACTTAGCAACAGAATACTAAGAACAAATCAACCACTGCGTGCATAGAGATGAATTTGTACACTCCAGGGATTAACTGAAGCAAGTGTGCTAAATGGCAGAAAAGGAAAAGCTGTGGAAGTAGCGGACTGCATAACCACCTTGCGCTCATGTATTTTGCCTTCAAAATGAAACCAAATATTTGGAGAGTAATCTAACTCTGGCCTCTTGAAGTGCTGCGAAGGGCCATTGGCCCAAAAGTCAACGGTTATAGACTTAAATTTTGACTTATTCGTCAGTAACACCGTCTTAAAAAGAATGTGTGTAGTTTTGTTAGCATGCCTGAGTTTTATAGGTACGGGATGACTGGGTCATGTTTACAGGTGCGGGTCACAAGTATGGCCAGGGTATCTGGAGTTGAATCATCTGGAGCAGTGCTCTTCACTCATTTTCAGAGGCGGGCACCACTTTCGCTGATAAGACATCATCAGTGTTGAGGGCCGCCACACATTCGAAACCACCGGGGGTTTGACAGAACAATGATGATGGGGGAAGGGGGGGTTGTCAAGGGCCGTACTAAAGGTCACCAGGGGCCGCCAAGTGGCCAGCGGGCCTTGTAATGAAGAGCACTGATTTGGAGCTTTTAGAGGTGAAGGGTTTCGTGGAGAACACAGGAGTGAGTCGCCTCGTCGGCGTGAGATCTGTGCAACGATGGATGGATGGGATCTCTGAGCGGCACAGCAAAGTTGTGCGATGGCGCGTGGTGGTTTTCCCAACATTTGCGCTTTTCAGTATTTATTCACACGAGCAGCTGAGGAGTTACCCTGCGTTATCAGTGATGGTTTGTGTTTAAACACATGCAATAAAGACGAGTGAAACACTGGCCACCTTACAACTCGATCAAATGAAAAAAAATAAACGCCAAATCAACGTGGAAAAATGTGTCGTGATATCAATTGAATAAATGCAGTGTGTACTGTACTGATATACAGCAGTAATTCTACTGCAATAATGTACATCGCCTTAAAGGCAATGTATTTCAACGTTAGCATTTAAAAACACAGTCGCGTTAGATGCGTTGCTCTAATAGTTTGGTAACACTGCAGTCGTACTTTATTGTAATATCCGTACGGTTTGCTACATCGCCAGTATTAAACTTAAACCACGTACGCTTTCTCAGCCAATATTATCCTTCACAAACACAGTGTTGGGTGGCGACAACCACGCGATAGTACAGTCCCTGTATTATCCGTGCTATTAGCATTGTCGGGACATGGAACCGTGTATCACTTTTGGCGTTCTATTGCAGCGTTATACAAAGCGGCGCCTGTTGTTTGTAGCTCGCTGGCTTTTTTTGGCGTTTCGTGAGCGTTCGTCAGGAGGGCGCGCGCGCCGCACCGCGCGCTCCGCCATGTCCCCTAGCCCTGGGCCTACTCTACCACCGCCCTCACTCCCCTCACCCCAGCGCGTACCTTGCCCGGCCACGGCGGGTACTTGCCCATCTTGCCCCTGCACGGACACAAAAGCAGCACAGGGCACGCGGCGGCGGTGAGCTCGCGGGCACGGCGGCGGCGGGGGGGCGCGCGCGCATAGCTCATAGCGAGCGGGCACACCACAACAACACGTTGAACGTCGAGGCCGAGGCGAGTAAGGTGCGGTGGGTGGGTGGGTTTGAGGCGGAGAGGGAGGAGGTGGGTGCGGGTGCGGAGGAGGCGGGGGGGGAAAGAGCGAAGAGGAATGAAGAAAGAACGGGGAGCGAACAACTCCGTCTCACCAGACGAGCTCTCCTATCTTGAAGTGCGCCGCCATGTTTGACCCTCGCCTGATGAGGGGGGGGGGCGAGCGGGGCGGTGGATATGGGGGGGGTGGAGAAGAGGGCGCGCGCAGGGGGGCGGGGAAGAGGGCGGGGGCAGGGGGGGGCGGGGCAGTTGATGGGGGGGGGATATGGCACGCGGAGGGGGGCTCTAGGGGGGGGGGAGAAGGCGCGCGCAGGGGGGCGGGGCAGTGAATGGGGGGGGGGTGGCACGCGCAGTGGGGCGGGCAGTAAGGTGGGAGGGGTGAAGGTCACGTGGTGCGCGTCGCGGGGGGGTTTCTCGCGCGGCCCTACCCCCACCAGCTAAAAAAAAACAACCCCCCCACGTGACACGCGGCGGTTGTTGCGCAATCAACGCGCGCGCGCGAGCTAGGCACGTCACGCGGCGGCTGGCGGCGCCGAGTGGTGATGTTCGGTCACGTGACGCCAGAACACAATTGCCTCGTTACGTCACTCGGCGAGCGACGTCACTACGGGAGTGTCGATCAGTCGCGTTTTTGGCGTCACGCGACCAATTCTGGCGTCATGTTACGTCACCACCGCCGCGTGACGTAAACGAACAATCGCGTTCTGGTGTCACGTGACCGTACACCCCCACCCCCCCTGGCGATTGTGTCACGTGACCGTACCCCCTCCACCCCTTGGTTATTGTGTCACGTGGTGGGTACCCCCAACATGAGAGACTGCGTTAGCACAATAACACCGGCCACTGTTATAATCTTAGCTCTCTCGGTAAAGTCACGTTGAAGGGAAACAATAAAATAATAAAATGTATATAAAACAATAAAAAATTCTCACGACGTTTCGACCATAACCATAACCGTTTGTTTTATTGTTTTATATACATTTTATTATTTTATTGTTTCCCTTCAACGTGACTTTACCGAAAGAGCTAAGAATATGAATTACTGCAGTCACGAAAGCTTTAAATCAAAACCGACCACTGTTATTCATAAACACTAACCTTCATCATCATTAGCCATTGCCTATCCGCTGCTGGATAGTGGTTTCGCCCCACGCGAGCATGTTTTGTCTTGCCTCGCCGAGTACGGTTATTTTGTATGGTTATTGTATCGTTCTGACCCCGTGCCCCGACTGGATGTCCGTGAAATCGAGCTCTCATAGCTCATCGGATTCCTCCAGTTTAAATAAATATTCCGTTACTGATCTTACAATAGCCCCGGGCAACCCTATCCAGTTGAGGTACTAAGGTTTTCAAACCGTAAAAGATAAAGGTTATGCAACCGGATAACATTTCGACTTTTGGCCAATTTTTCAGAGTTCGACTATTGTGACACGCACAGTGGCATTCACGAAACGTCGGTTCTTAGGCAACAGGCGTTGTTCCCCATTCATAATACGGTAAGATAAAAACAACGGATGAGTTCTGCTTTACATTGATGCAGTTACATAACTACTGACGTGGGGTGGCGCTACACACACACACAAGTGAACACTAAGCGAAGTGTAAAAAGGTCTCAGGCACGGCGTGTGTTACATATATCCTGTAGAGCAGTGGTTCTTAACCTTGTTGGAGGTACCGAACCCCACCAGTTTCATATGCGCATTCACCGAACCCCTCTTTAGTGAAAAATAAAATGTGATTTTTTTCAAATTCAAGACATAGATATGTTTTTTACTGGTACACAAAATGAGCCGTGCATGAACATTACCTTGTTCAAAGAATAAAACCAACACAATGCATAAACTCACAACAAATTACATACCTGGAAATCAATGTGACTTCTGCTGTTGCCTTTGAGAGATCAGTTCAGATATGCGTGGCTTCACCTTGGCAAGTGCCACTCTCATGTCATTTTCACAGCAAAGTCTGTTCCTTTTCTTCGTTTTTATGTCCAGCATCCTCGAAAAGGATTGCTCACAAAGATATGTTGTAACAAATGGTATAAAAAAAATCCAGGGCTTTCTTAGCAATAACTGGATACTTGTTCATTTGTCGACACCAAAACGTTGAGAGCGTTGTTGTTCTGAAGAGTTGCTGTTGAACCTGGCTCTGCTGAATTTCAATGATTTCGTCGAGGAATTCATCATTGACATCTGCTGTTTCAACAGCAAACGTGAACGGCTGTCTCACCCATGCTGGATATGACTCTCTTGTAGGGAAATATCCGTCGAGAGACTTTGCAAGCTCATCTAAGTGCGTGGCAATTGTTTGCTTCAGTTCCGTGGATACAGAAATATCTCCGATTCCAGACACATCTTCGATCTTACTTGCACAGTCGTCCAGAAGCGGGAAGTTTACGAAGTTATTGTTCTCTGTTCGTCGTTTCCATAACGGTAGCTTTTTTTGAAAAGCCTTCAGGTGTTCTTCCGCTTCCATGATATTGACTCCACCACCCTGCATCTGCTGATTGAGATGATTGAGAGCTGAGAATATATCAGCCATGTACGCTAAAATGAGAATGAACTCAGGATTTTTGAAGCAATCTGCATGGCAGTGTTGGTGCTCTTGCAAAAACAGGGCTAATTCCACACGCATGGCAAAAACACGATTCAGCACCTGTCCCCGGGATAACCACCGAATATTAGAATGGAGCAGAAGTACCTCAAATTCAGAGCCCATTTCTTTACACAGCTCACTGAAGATGCGGTGCCTCAGAGCACTTTTTCGCACATAGTTCACACATTCCACCACAGTTTTTAATACTTCTGCCATTTTTGGAGGTAAGGTTTTTGTTGCCAACACATGCCTGTGCAGAATACAATGCGTCACAATGATGTGTGGTGCATCGGCCTTTACTAGCGCACCAAAACCAGACTTTCTTCCCAGCATGACTAGAGCTCCGTCCGTACAAACTGCAGAAACCATATCCCATGAAAGATTGTTGTCTCTGAAGAAGTCATCCACAAGCTTCTTCACATCGGCTGCCTTCGTTGTTGTTGTAAGAGGCTTACAAAATAAAAAAACTCTTCTTTTATCATGTCGTCTTTCACATAGCGTACAAAAACAGCAAGCTGGCTTAGATCAGAAACGTCTGTGGTTTCGTCGAGTTGAAGGCTGAATTTTGCCGGGCTTGAAATCAGATCCGCGACTACTTGAGCCAAGATGTCTTTACTCATGTCTTCTATTCTGTCACTGACGGTGTCATTTGAAAGGGGAATTTGGGATAATTTACCTTCGGCCGCTGTTCCGAGTATCAGATTCGCCATCTTTAATGCAGCTGGTTTCACAAGTGTTTCACCAATGGTGTGTGGCTTGCCCTGCTTTGCGATCAGGTAAGCAACTTCGTACGATGCTGTCAGGATCGGTTTGTTAACAGGTACAAATCCAAGAGCAGGCAGAGTGGCCCTTTCATCGAATCTGGCTCTCTTCACCCTGAATTCAGCAAGTGTTGTGTTCTTGTATTCCCCGTCTCCATGCAGCTTCAAGAAGTGTTCCTTTAGTTTTGCCGGTGCAAGACTAGAGTTGCTCAACTTGGCGTTACAAATCATGCAGATAGGACGCTCACTCCCATCACGTTCCGTGATACATGAGAATCCATGTTGTACATATTCGTCCGACCACTTTCTTCTATTGCCCGACATAGTTAGTATGGATAAAATATTAAAGAAATCACACGACGTACGACAACAACAGTCACACGTTGACTACTGAGTACGCACTAAATTCCCCGCAGCGCTGATTGGCCAAGCAGTGTAGCATGATCATCTGCAGCCAGTGATGGCCAAGCGGGCCGTGTGTGTCATCACAAATTTACACAATAATTCAAGTGTGTCCGGACCTCCGTGGCGGGGGCTCTGCCGAACCCCTGAGATCGACTCACCGAACCCCTGGGGTTCAATCGAACCCAGGTTAAGAACCACTGCTGTAGAGTCTGAGGTTATGAGAGCCACCCCGGTCATATATTCCACGTGCTACAGTCGTCTCCGTTCAAATACAAATACAAATCGTTACACGCTTCACGCAACTAATTATTGTGGAACAACAACACTCTACATTATTGTCAACATCCAGGAAGTTAGAAAGTTAGGCCCTGCACTAAACTGTAGCCCGTAAATTATAGAGACTCAACAGCAGATTAACATTTGAGAAAAAGCCACTGGTTTTTTTCAGAACTCAAATTGTTTTACATTAAAATGGTTAAGTGTGACATTCACACGTGATTATGAGCAGAATTAACACACACGATTAATGCCTGGTCGTTGACATGTGGTTGATGCAACCACATGTCAATGGTTGACGCAACGTTGTATAATTACTGTGAATCTTTTTTCCGAATGGCTGGTGTTGATGTAAAGCAACAACTACAGTATAATTTTAAATTCATTCGTTCGATCCAGACAATTGCTGTGATGCCTTATTCGTATTTGTGAAACGGGCATTCAATCGTTCTATCTTCCACGGTCTTGTTTTGGTTGACCATAATCGCACATCTATTGGGGAGTTTTTTTTTTATTTTCCATCCATTTGTGCATCGAGTATCCGCATAGGGGGGCATCCATTGAGTAGGTACGCAAAAATCTGTCAAAACTTGACCCCTCCCCCCACCACCTGCGTACGCTTGACAACCCCCCCAAATCCTACAGAACGACCGATATTTATTCTAGATTTGAAGCTTTCGTGACTGCAAGGATCCATACTCTTAGGTTCTATTCGGTAAAGTCACGAAAGGTAAAAATAAAATAACAAAAAAAATCACGACGTTTCGGCCACAACACAAGTGGCCTTCATCAGGTGAAGGGACCGGACTGTCCAGAGGACAGCGTTGGAGTGAAGACAGCAAGCTCAGGTCGCGTCCTTTAAGCAGAAACGATCAAGGATTCATACTATTAACGTGTTTAAGCAAACAGATAGTTCACCACCGGCTGCATTATTATTGAGGCTTCACCCCCCCCCATACGCAAACGTACGCATTTGGGTTAACCCCCCTCCCCCCTCGATGCGTGCGTACTAAATGGATGGCCCCATATGACATGGCATGGGAATGAGGTGGCAGAAGGGGTAAGGAACAGACTAATTCACTTTGTGAAACATTATCAGCGGTTGATCCTCTTCATTTTATTGATAAATCCAGGAAAGCCGCACTCGGTGGTATGACTTTTTCAGGAGGGTCCTGCATTGGGGTTTTTAAAAATATATATATATTTTCAGACAATTAATGATAGATGCTACGTTAGAGCAATATGAAAAAAGCCATGAAAAACATGCTTGGCTTTCTTGAGTCAGTTATCTATTTTTAAACTCCAAACGTTTCCTGTTTATGTACTCATGCTGCGTGGGTGACCATTTGTCATTGTTTGACATTGCGCAATCCTTGCTACATTGCGCAAACTTGCCCATATTTGGTCAGCAGCTGGCCTACCTTATCAGAATAACAGCTTATTTAGACATTCAGCCAAACGTATGCAATCGAAACATTCTGTGCCTTTCGATTGTCCCGTAAGATGATACACGGTCATATATATGGTTTCACACCCACCCACTTCTTCAGGTGGTTGCCATGGTTTCACACCCACTCACTTTCCTCCAGTGGTTGTCATGGTTTCACACCCACTCCAGTGGTTGTCATGGTTTCACACCCACCCACTTCTTCAGGTGGTTGTCATGGTTTCACACCCATCCACTTTCCTCCAGTGGTTGTCATGGTTTCACACCCACTCCAGTGGTTGTCATGGTTTCACACCCATCCACTTTCCTCCAGTGGTTGTCATGGTTTCACACCCACTCACTTTCCTCCAGTGGTTGTCATGGTTTCACACCCATCGAGTTCCTCCAGTGGTTGTAATGGTTTCACACCCACTCACTTTTCTCTCGTGGTTGTCATGGTTTCACACCCACCCACTCCAGTAGTTGTCATGGTTTCACACCCACTCACTTTCCTCCAGTGGTTGCCATGGTTTCACACCCGCCTCCAGTGGTTGTCATGGTTTCACACCCACTCCAGTGGTTGTCATGGTTTCACACCCACCCACTCCAGTGTGTGTTACATATATCCTGTAGAGTCTGGGGTTATGAGAGCCACCCCGGTCATATATTCCACGTGCTACAGTCGTCTCCGTTCAAATACAAATCGTTACACGCTTCACGCAACTAATTATTGTGGAACAACAACACTCTACATTATTGTCAACATCCAGGAAGTTAGAAAGTTAAGCCCTACACTAAACTGTAGCCCGTAAATTATAGAGACTCAACAGCAGATTAACATTTGAGAAAAAGCCACTGGTTTTTTTCAGAACTCAAATTGTTTTACATTAAAATGGTTAAGTGTGGCATTCACACGTGATTATGAGCAGAATTAACACACACGATTAATGCCTGGTCGTTGACATGTGGTTGATGCAACCACATGTCAATGGTTGACGCAACGTTGTATAATTACTGTGAATCTTTTTTCCGAATGGCTGGTGTTGATGTAAAGCAACAACTACAGTATAATTTTAGATTCATTCGTTCGATCCAGACAATTGCTGTGATGCCTTATTCGTATTTGTGAAACGGGCATTCAATCGTTCTATCTTCCACGGTCTTGTTTTGGTTGACCATAATCGCACATCTATTGGGGAGTTTTTTTTTTATTTTCCATCCATTTGTGCATCGAATATCCGCATAGGGGGGCATCCATTGAGTAGGTACGCAAAAATCTGTCAAAACTTGACCCCCCCCCCCCCACCTGCGTACGCTTGACAACCCCCCCCAAATCCTACAGAACGGCCGATATTTATTCTAGATTTGAAGCTTTCGTGACTGCAAGGATCCATACTCTTAGGTTCTATTCGGTAAAGTCACGAAAGGTAAAAATAAAATAACAAAAAAAATCACGACGTTTCGGCCACAACACAAGTGGCCTTCATCAGGTTAAGGGACCGGACTGTCCAGAGGACAGCGTTGGAGTGAATACAGCAAGCCCAGGTTGCGTCCTTTAAGCAGAAACGATCAAGGATTCATACTATTAACGTGTTTAAGCAAACAGATAGTTCACCGCCGGCTGCATTATTATTATTGAGGCTTCACCCCCCCCCCATACGCAAACGTACGCATTTGGGTTAACCCCCCTCCCCCCTCGATGCGTGCGTACTAAATGGATGGCCCCATATGACATGGCATGGGAATGAGGTGGCAGAAGGGGTAAGGAACAGACTAATTTACTTGGTGAAACATTGTCAGCGGTTGATCATCTTCATTTTATTGATTTATCCAGAAAAGCCGCACTCGGTGGTATGACTCTTTTTCAGGAGGGTCCTGCATTGGGGTTTTTAAAAATATATATTTTCAGACAATTAATGGTAGATGCTACGTTAGAGCAATATGAAAAAAAGCCATGAAAAACATGCTTGGCTTTCTTGAGTCAGTTACCTATTTTTAAACTCCAAACGTTTCCTGTTTATGTACTCATGCTGCGTGGGTGACCATTTGTCATTGTTTGACATTGCGCAATCCTTGCTACATTGCGCAAACTTGCCCATATTTGGTCAGCAGCTGGCCTACCTTATCAGAATAACAGCTTTTTTAGACATTCAGTCAAACGTATGCAATCGAAACATTCTGTGCCTTTCGATTGTCCCGTAAGATGATACACGGTCATATATATGGTTTCACACCCACCCACTTCTTCAGGTGGTTGCCATGGTTTCACACCCACTCACTTTCCTCCAGTGGTTGTCATGGTTTCACACCCACTCCAGTGGTTGTCATGGTTTCACACCCACCCACTTCTTCAGGTGGTTGTCATGGTTTCACACCCATCCACTTTCCTCCAGTGGTTGTCATGGTTTCACACCCACTCCAGTGGTTGTCATGGTTTCACACCCATCCACTTTCCTCCAGTGGTTGTCATGGTTTCACACCCACTCACTTTCCTCCAGTGGTTGTCATGGTTTCACACCCATCGAGTTCCTCCAGTGGTTGTCATGGTTTCACACCCACTCACTTTCCTCTCGTGGTTGTCATGGTTTCACACCCACCCACTCCAGTGGTTGTCATGGTTTCACACCCACTCACTTTCCTCCAGTGGTTGTCATGGTTTCACACCCACTCCAGTGGTTGCCATGGTTTCACACCCGCCTCCAGTGGTTGTCATGGTTTCACACCCACTCCAGTGGTTGTCATGGTTTCACACCCACCCACTCCAGTGGTTGTCATGGTTTCACACCCACTCACTTCCGCCGCAGCGACCTTATATGCACCACATACAGTGTCACAAGAATGCGGACGGGAGTTTTTTTGTTCAGCTGCTGAAAAGAAAGTTCGCGTGAAGGTGAGTTGCGATTACTTTTGGCACGTAGCCTTGTTTGTTTACACACGAGTATTAACAGTCAAAAACACACATCCGTTTAATAAGTTTTGTAATTCGCGATACAATCAATGTGGAGGTTAATCGCCTGGTTCAACAACAACAACGACAACAACAACTACAACAATTTACTCGATACGTGACGGCTGTGTTTCTAATTCTGAAATCGAACGCGCCTATCGCATACCGTGTCAACCCGTACGGCCAACCCGTTCTTCTTGTGTACGGGAATTGAGTTCGCGCGTTCCCGCACGCCAGCGCCGGCGGCGTTACAGCCGTTTCACAACGAAACACGTGCGTCCATTTGTTTGAGTTGCTCCCTTGTCACGGGGACCTGTTACTGGTAGGAACGAAGTTGTAAACTGAGTGTACCAGCCTGCAATAGATTCATGTGTCCGTCCGTCTGTCCGTCCGTCCCCTTTCAATACTTTAACGAAGTGAAATCTCGTGCTGTTGGGGTGTAAAAATAAAATCGCGCAAAATTCCAATGTTCCTACCAGCCCACCCTGCAGGGACCTGTTATTTAAGAGGTTGATTAATTATAAGGGCCAATAAGGTCTCTTAATTGGTTTGTAATGAGGTAGGCGCTTGATGGAGGAGGGGTTCGATATGCACGTTATCGAAAGTTGCGCCAAATCTTGCTTCGCCCCGTGCCGCGCCGGGCAAGGTCTCTGCGTAGTATAATAATAATACAATGCCGCATATTTGTTGATGACTGTCCGCTGACTTAAGCGCAGCGAAGGTCCAAGACAACAATTACAACACATGCATAGGGTGTAACGCACACACTGACACGCATTGTTTTAAAAAGTTATATATTTTTTTCGTGTGTGTTTTGTTTGTTGGCCTCCCGTGTCCGCCGTACCTGCTCCGAATTCGCTACGCACGTTGCGAAATAAGTCCCACGAATATAATAATAGGGTTTTTCCCCTTTTTTTTCTGGCAACAATACCGGAAACTTTTTCTTTTACAAGGATTCATGTCTGCATTAACCACAATACCTGCATAGGAATAGGTTTTACCCCTTTTAACTGGCACAAAAACGGACACCTTTATTCAAGGCATCATGTTTGCAATAACCACAACACAAGCAGTCAAAATGCAAACAAAAAAAGACAACTCTGACAATGATGATGGCACTGTCCTTGAATTTGATTGGTCCACACCCGAGACAGTTTTTCTTAGAGCCTAGTCTCCACTGGTGTTGGACCAGAAGACGCCAAAAGGCGTACAACTCAAAAACAGCGCACTATCAGAGTATTGAGGGCTCGGGGTGAGCATTTACATTATGAGACCTCCTTTGCCAGTAACAAGATATAGTAATGGGTTTTACCCTTTTTAACTGGCACAAAAAACTGACACCTTTATTCAAGGCATCATGTTTGCAATAACCACAACACAAGCAGTCAAAATGCAAACAAAAAAGACAACTCTGATAATAATATGCACTGTCCTTGAATTTGATTGGTCCACACCCGAGTCGGCTTTTCTTAGAGCCTAGTCTCCATTGGTGTTGGACCAGTTAAAAGGGTAAAACCTATTCCTATATCTTGTTACTGGCAAAGGTCTCATAATGCACAATTCCTGCAGTCAAAATGTAAACAAAAACCATACTATGATTATATTTGATGCATTGTCCTTGAAACTGATTGGTCCACACCAAGGGACTGCTTGGTGTGGACCAATCAAGGGACGGCTTGGTGTGGACCAATCAGTTTCAAAGACAATGCCACATATCATAGTATGTTTTTTGTTTGCATTTTGACTGCAGGTATTGTGGTTAATGCAGTAACATGAATCCTTGTAAGAAGGTTTCAGTTTTGTTTGCCAGAAAAAAGGGGAAAAACCCTATTATTACATTTTGGTACTGGCAAAGGAGATCTAATGAAGTCCCATGAAGTGCACACGGAAGATTACAAAGACAAGTGACATTGTTGTGCTCACTGCTAATCGATGTCTCGCATTTCGGAGGGAATCTAAATATAAAGCTGTGCTGAAACCAAACATGCGCATTCCCGATGGACCGGACTCGTGGACCCATCGCAGTGGTTTCAACGACAGTATTCATTACAGTACAGTAATAAAACAAATATATATCGCCCGCTCCCTGTGAGCGGGCGAGGCGCGACGTCCACCCCCTCCACTCCACCCTCCTCCTCGTCGTCGTCGTCGTCGGCCTCTCGCCGGGCCCCCGCCGATCGAGTGATCGGCCTCCCCCGCGCCAGCGCCCTCTCTGAGGGGCATGGCTAAGTGGCTGGCTCACCACCGCCCGGGGTTATCCCGCACACGCCCCACGTACACCACCACCACCACAACAGCGAACGCGTGCACGCGCGCGCCCCTGCAGGCGTGTATTTCGCACACACACGTGTGTTAACGCTAAGGGGCCGTCCATAAATGACGTCACGTGATGTCGGACGATTTTTTACCCCCCCCCCCTCGTCACACGGCGTCACAAAAAGTCAGACCCCCCCTCAAATATGACATCACAAAGCTCTGCCCCCCCCCCCCCCCCCCCAAAAAAAAATGTTTTTGTTAATGTTTGGTGATAAACCATTCACTTTTCTCTTTAACATTTACATAACACTACATCTTTATATAAATGCCCGCTATAACTACCAAATAAAGTCTCATTACTCGGCCGCTGTTGGACTTTGAGATGACGTGACAAACAGGTTGCGATAGTGCCCCCCTCGCCCCCAATTATAACCTGCTGCTTATGTTAAACCACAATATGAGAATTATTATGATCTTGCTGTCTGTGTTCACAGATTCTTCACAATAATGGCTTTCATGTCCAGCCTGTCTGAGATGTCTCCCTTTACCCTGGTTCTGACATTGGCTGCCTTCATTTTGTCTGCAATGTGAGTGCTTTCCGCTTTACTTGAATGGTTTTATATTTATATAAACATTTGTAAGGTTAGCAAGGTCACTCGTAAATTTAATGATAAAATGTCATTAAATAAGGGTACTGCGGCATGTTTGATTAGATAATATTTTGAAAAAAAAAATAAAGGCGTGTGATATGAAACGTCTATGAAATATGATCATGAATAGGAAGTGTGTACAGGTATGTATAAAACAGACAACATGTAAGTAAATATTTTTGGCCGTGGTGGATACTTATCGCATTTGTCACCCTAGGTGGTACCAAACAAACCCCATTGAATAATGGGATGTACTGTATATATATTTCTCTAGTCAGGACTTGATTCAATTACAGTACTCTATGTCTAACCTTTGACAATGAGCTGTAACATTTGTAATCAGAGTGCTTCTAACCTTGGGGTGAGCGGTGAAGCAGTAGTTATCACACCATACTTTGAACCTAGCCAACCGGAGTTTGATTTCTGGCTATGGCCAACATCAGTGGTGAGTGACAATTGAAACAGTCCTTGGCATATCTCCAAATTTCACCAAGCCCACGCTCACCAGCTTGCAGAAGTATGGTCAAAACAACAACACGAGCTCAAATAGTAGTATATTTACAGAAAGGGCTTTGTTGTATATTATTACTATGATTATTTCTAACCTTATAAAACTCACTCACACATACACTGGGAGTGTCATGCTGCCAGATATGGCTGCAAGTTTGGTCGTACATGTTATGTATATCGTTTATTGTTACATTTTAATAGACGTTACTATGTATATTCATATTCTTAGCTCTTTCGGTAAAGTCACGTTGAAGGGAAACAATAAAATAATAAAATATATAAAACAGAATTTTTATTGTTTTATATATATTTTATTATTTTATTGTTTCCCTTCAACGTGACTTTACCGAAAGAGCTAAGAATATGAATTACTGCAGTCACAAAAGCTTTAAATCAGACGTTACTATGATTACTGTTGTTACATTGTGTTTTATAGCTTTATTTTGGTGATTTCGAAAACATTTGGTTAAGCCATGTTTCTTGCGGAAGTGCGGAGTTGGCCTGATAACTTGAATCTAAATTGTCTTATGGTTGTTATTGTTTGACTTGCATCACACTAGGATTTTTGCACACAGCGTTGTAATGCGGTGTTTTTTTCTGTAAGATTTGCTGGTTTATCCCAGGATGTTTCTATTGCACGTCGTCGCTTTAAGATGTTTCTCTGTTCATATTTTGTTTGTTGCTGTTGCACCCGACTCAAGAGCCGCATGGCTCACAGGGCTATACCTAATAAATGAAACTTGATTTGTATCCTCCCAATACAAATCTGTTCTGTCGCAGTTATTTGCTATGGCCATACCAAATCTTCAAGAAGATGGGAGTTCCTGGGCCAACACCTTTCCCGCTAGTGGGAACTTTCCACCACTACCTCAAGGTCAGAACTCTAATATGAATATTAGATGCAAATGGGGGTTTCTAGAACATACTATGAATGATTGTGACCATTGGATCAGACATCCAATTACATCATGTTGCACACAGGGTTGCCACCTCTCCAGGTTTTCCCAGGATCATCTTTTTGAGGTAGCCAATCCTGGAAAATATGTAAGACTTCCCAGGACATTAAAAGTCCCTGTTTTTGTCAGTTACTTAATAAGAATTAGAATACACCACTCAAAGCAACTCGTTTGCATGCACCTTTCGATATTGCGCAATATTCTTCTTTCCATGATGTGTCCTGGTTTTTGTGCCTCAGAGTTGGCAACCTTTTCGCAGTTTTACATGACATAAATGTCAGCATCATTTCACAAATACTACTGACCATTCAGTATTTGTAAACATTTGGTATGGATAATATTTGGTAATTAAGTGATCTTTCTTAATTGTATGACCCTGGAATGAACCTTGAAAGATAGATTTTTAGCTCAATGAGACCTGTCCCTGGGTTTAACGAAAGTAAATAAATAAACAAAAGCACCATGCATATGCAGATTGTCATGTTTACTGATTTTTTTTTTCACACAGGGATTCAGAGAATTTGATGCAGAGAGTTTCAGAAAATACGGCAGAGTCTGGGGGTAAGCTTCTATCACTTGTGATTTAAGTGTGAGGACCAGGGCTTAATTTCCCACTTGGTAATTTCCCGAAATCGCTGCTAAGCTGGCTTGTTGTAGAGATAATTAACCAACATAAGGCATTACCATTTTGAGTATAAGGTATACCGAATAATTGTATACTTGTGTACCCGATATTCCTATGAGTATATAAACACATTATTTGGTAATGCTGCTGCTTTGTTAATGGGGCACATGCACAAATAAAAAAAAACTAAACATCAATAAATTTCGATTTAAAGCTTTCGTGACGGCAAGGATTCATCTTCTTTGGTTCTTTCGGTAAGGTCACGTAGGATGAGAATAAAATAATAAATTAATAAAATAAAATAACACAATAAAATTCTCACGACGTTTCGGCCACAACACAAGTGGCCTTCTTCAGGTGAAAGGAACAGACCTGTCGGGACGACAGCGCTTCACCTGAAGAAGGCCACTTGTGTTGTGGCCGAAACGTCGTGAGAATTTTATTGTGTTATTTATTTTATTAATTTATTACTTTATTCTCATTCTACGTGACTTTACCGAAAGAACCAAAGAAGACATATGAATAAAATCAAAATATCTAATAGGTGACGTTTCAGGTAAAGGCCCTGCTTCACGCCACATAAAAAGGCCAATTGGCCGAAATGTCACCCGTTATATATTTTTTTCTCTTGAAGGCAGTTTCATTTATGAATGTAAATTGTATTTTGTGTTATGCATGATCCTGTGAACATGATTATAGGAATATAGGGCACAATGAGAACAAACTAAGGCAAGATGCATGTGGCTTGCCAAAATACATACTGGATAAGATTCAAACTTAAAGACAAAAATTTAACCATTGGAAGAATTATATTCTTGGTTCTTTCGGTAAAGTTACGTAGAAGGGAAACAATAAATAATACAAATATAAAATAATACAATTCTCACGACGTTTCGACTGCAATACAAGCAGTCATCATCAGGTGTGAAAACCACAGCAAGAAAATTTGAAAATAGTGGCGTTTTTTGAACATTAGCACCACGGAGAGCGATTTGGCAGTTATTCATATGGACGAGTCCATCTATGTTCGGAAAAGAGGAGGGAGGAGATGAAAATAATGGATGCGGTCTGAAAGCCACCGTAAGCGTGAATAATCAATTAAGACCCGAAATGGTTTATCAAATCCTTCCAATGATAGCTAAGCCAGAATCCATCTTCTCGGTTGAAATTGTCTCTGTGTTTGTATATGTGGATAGCCTCATGAACGAATCTCTCATGGTAGCCAGATGGCTTGCAGAGAACCTCTGTCTTGGAGAAGTCAATGTCATGTGAGCCTACTAACAGTGATCTGCCATTGGAAGCATTCTTTTTACTTAAGGAAACTCTGGCATGATTTGCAGTTAAATAATTGTATAAATGACCAAAGGTAAAGGATACTGACGCCACTTCTGGCGGAATGGCCTCCCCCCTACTTGAGGGAGCAATAGAAAATGAATGCCTCTTAGATGGTAATGGTATTTTATCCTACTCGTCCACACTGACCAGACATCTTGAAAGAGGTGAGAGTACACACACTTTACAGCACCGCACGTGATGGCATTTAAGAAACATAACCGCATTATTGTTTTGATTGCCGTGCCCTGGCAAGCGTAATATGCCAACGTATGTATCTTGAACTTCTTTCGCACCGTATGTAGCCAACCGTGATAACCATGGCAGCCTCCTGAGATATGAATAAGCAGTGTTTATGTTTAGTTTAAAAAAGTTATATACTTGGAATTTGTCATGGTTCTGACACATTTTGGACCAGGAATACCAGAGCAATCACACTGAGTGAGCAACTGAAGAAGGGTCAATGATTGACGTATACATTGCAGAAATATGAGCAATATTTTTCAAACAAATCCAGCACCTGCAATGATGTCTTTCTTCTCTGTACATGTACAGGATTTACGATGGCCGGGTACCCGTGCTCATGGTGACTGACACAAACATGCTGAAACAAATCCTCGTCAAAGATTGCCTGGAGTCCTTCACCAATCGCCGAGTGAGCAGTGCAGATAGAAGACAAATTAGCAACGCTGAGTTTCCCAACTGAGGTTTTTTAATTTATAGATATTTAATTTCTTGTGTTGTAACAGAAACTCGAGCAAATTGTATGATCAAGGTGTTGGTTGTGGTGCTGTGAATCTGAAAGCCTCAACTGTCCCATTTTCCCAGTATCTGGCTACGTGACGTACTCTACAGTATTAATGAATGCAATTCCATACTGTTTTAATTTATTTTACCCATAAGGTATCACCTAATTTCACTTTTCTTTCAACAGAAATTTGGACTTAGCGGGCCCATCAAAGATGTTCTGCTCATAGCTGAAGATGAGCACTGGAAGCGTATCCGAAATGTGCTGACTCCAGCGTTCAGTGGCGGAAAAATCAAGCAGGTAAAGACGTGCATTTGAAATAAAGCAGCGTTGGCAGCTCTATAGAATGTTTTATTTAACGTTTTTGTTGTAATCACGATTGCTGAGCACTGGACAACAGACTCAAAATGCCAAACAGCCAGCAACAAACAGTACTCTTTAATTAATCGATTTTTATATATAATCGTGTTCTTAAAACCATGCCCTGGAACTGACACTGATAAAAACCTCTCTCTCTTCCAGATGTGTCCCCTGATTCAGCGCTGTGCTGAAGTGCTGGTGCAGAACCTCCACGAACCGTGCCAGTTGGAACAACCAGTGGATTTAAAAGAGTAAGCTATGAAAGCCACCGTTGGATTTCTTTAAATCGCATTTTACTCACGTGAAAGGTCAGTGTGGTGTGTGTGCTGTAAATGAACTTAAGGTGTTCAACACAGTTTGATGTGTGTCATTCCAGCAAGGCGTGGTGGGTATGTGTGTTAAAGGAACAGTTCATGTGTAATGCATTTTGTTAATCACCATCAATACCAGTGACAAGATTTCTAATTTTACGCAAGACACACATGCATATTCATCCCTCTTGCCTTAAACAGCCAATATCTTTAGTGCCCCAATGCCAACCCAGTTTTATATAATAAATCTGCATCCCTAACCAATGAGTGCTGATTTTTGCTTTTCTTCTTGTACTAGAGTTGACCGATATTTACCGCTATTTTATTTTTAGTAACCGCTGTACCAGGATTGGTTATGCCAGTACCTGATCATACATTGCGACGTGGATGTATATATTATCTAAATGCAACTGCATCTCAAAACGCTGTACAGAACAGTAGAACATGAGCATCCTCTGGAAAGGAGGCCTACTCATTTATAGAGATAGAGAAAGTCACAGGCAGATGAAAACAAGAAGGTCGTGTGCATGCACTTGAACAGATGTGGGGAGCTTACATTGCTGAGGGAGGGGAGTTTCAGACTTTGGGAGTTACAGAGAAAACGAGTTACCTCCCACTGAGTGTAGGTTAACGAGGGGCTTTGATAGCCTTGGTTGCTGGAGCTGAGAGTGCATGGGTGGAGTGAAATGGGAATGGAGCGGTTGTAGAGCTGACTCTAGAAAGGATCTTTAAGATAATGAGGGCAATACTGAAGTTGATCTGGGACCGATTTGGGAATCAGTGAAGAAATCGGAATATTGGGTTGTGGTTTCGTTTATGGGTGTGGGTGAGAAGTTTGGCAGCGGCATTTTGGATCATTTGGAGTTTGAAGGTGAGGGATTTGGGGAAATTGTAAAGCAGAAAGTTTCGTTCGTCAACTCGGTATGTGAGCTGACTGATAAGATTCATTGCGAGCCTTCTCTATCTGAGCGCGAATTTCAAAGCCAGATTTATTATTTTGTCTCCCAAGTTTACGACCAATTATTTCATCGCTCGTTGTGGCTGGTTTGAGATGCTTCTAGCAGAGGTGCGATCCATCAGCGGGGATGTGATCAGCATGGCATAGGGAAGTCCTCCAATCAGAAATGGTTTAACAAAGGGCTGAAAATTGTTATCGTTATTGTTCCTATTTAGAGAACCCGTTGCGCTGTGACGAAAAATAAAAGATAGCTGCCATTTTTGTACTTTTTCCTCACGATCCTGTACCTAAAGCACTAAAATATATATTTTTATGGAATAAAATTCCAAGATATTTTGCATTGTCAGGCTTTTTTTAAAATATTCTCTAGGATTTCAATGATATTTGGTGTAATAATTACATTAATAGGAGCACAAATAAAAATGTTAGAACGATTTTATATGAACTGTAGTCAGTATTCTGTATTTGATACTCCCACCTCTTAGGTGTCACTATCGATTATATGTTTTCCGAACTTCTACCGCCGATTCAATGAAATGTAATGTTCAGTTGTCACACAAAACATCCCATTTAGCCAGTTACCCAGCTAGTTTGTTGAAGTGGCAGCAGCCCACAGTCACTAACATTAGAGTTATTGTTGGGGTGGAGAGGAGTCCAGTCAGCAGCCAGCCAGGAAACTCGAGGCCTCGGTTAATATTTACCATGAGTATGATGATCCTCTATATGGTTCAGATCAAATATGGTTTCAAATGGACATAACACACACGTGTTAATCATGCTGCATTTCGGCAGGATCAGTTTCACTTTGCAGTTCACAGCAGGTATTCTTTGGCTAATTGTTGCTTTCATGTGAATTTTCACCTCTAAATAGAATTTTTGGAACGTACAGCATGGACGTGATCGCAAGCTCAGCCTTCAGTACGGACGTGGATTCTCAGACCAACCCCAACGATCCATTTGTCATAAATGCAAAACTTCTTTTCAAATTAAACTTCGCAAGCCCTTTATTTGCTGTAATTTGTAAGTACCTTTTTACAACTATATGAATCAAAGCCAGTGGTGTTATCCTCACTTACAATTCATGAATAACTCAGTTTTCATATTTTATAGTTTCCTAAAAACATTATTCTGACAAACCAAAATATGTTGTCAGGTTTGTGAGCTCTCAAAAAAAAAATCTGCAAAGTATCAGTCAATTAACATTTATAGGATACATTTTTTTATATTTCATTTGTATTAACGTTGAGTGACATGACATAATCAATGTAAATTATTTCTTTCAGTGTTCTTCCCATTTTTGATCTCTCCACTCGAAAGACTGGGAGTGACTTTGTTTGATAAAAAAGCGATACATTTTTTCCATAAAATTGTTCAGCAAATGAAGAACAAACGTCAGAAAGGGCTGAATGACATGGTGAGTCCATAAAAAAATATTTTTTTTAAAAATAACGTTTGAGGAGGAGGAGGCCATTAGGAATGGCTCACAGGGCTATACCAAATAAATGAAATGAAAAAAATGAAAAAGGAGAAGTTTTTATCCGAAATGCATCTCTTGCTCATAAACCCCAGAGCATTTTGGAGGTCACCTTGCACAACGAATGTGACGGGACGTGGAAATTTCTGAAGACATGCCTAAGCAAATTACATGGAAGTTTGAGACGATTAAAATAAAACACCGACATCAGGAGGTGAAACTCTTTGCTTCTGTTGAGAACAAAAAATCTAAACTAAATCAAATAAGGTCGACACAAAATGTATTTGAGGAATTGCAGACCAATTAGACTGCTGTCACATGATTATGAGTTACTCAAGAAATCGAAAACTGAATTGCAGACATTTAAGAGGTCACCCACACGCAAACAGGATTTACAAGCTTTTTCCATAATTGACCACGTCAGTGTCATTAATCAGATCCTACAAAAGCCATGAATTCAAAACACCTTTTCCAAACCTTAAATATTAAATTCTGTCAAAAAACAAACTGTTACATGTGAGCGTTGGACTTATTGCTCGTTCGAACAAAAAAATGCATTTACTTTGTACAAATGCAGCAATGACCCAAAGACACGTGTGTTTTAGTTAATAGACCGATGTACCTACTGCATACCTGTCAACCCCTTATCAGTGCCTACCTTATTACAGACCAGTTCAGACCTTATTGGTCACCCCGTGCCCTTATAAATCTCAACGTTCATCCTACAAAGTCCCGTCACAAGGGAGAAACACATACGGACACATTTTTTCCCCGTATTGAAACGACGACTGTACGCCGTATGGACCTGAACACTCAATTTCCCTGTACAAGAATACAGGTAAACCGTATGGATTGAGAGGTATGCTACTGTTGTAAAAATGTGAGGTTTTCTTTTTGCAGGGAAGAGTAGACTTTCTGCAACAGATGGTGAATGCTCAACTTTCAGAAAACACCTCGAATGGAAATGAAGGGAATGCTCCTGCAGAAAAGTGTAGGAATTTTATTACAATATCCTCTCGTGTTGATGTAATTAATGTATTAGATCACTTACATTCCGAATAGCATTGTTGGCTACGTATGGTGCTAAAGAAGTTCAACATACATACACATAATAAAGTCTTATGTGTAGTGGTGTACAGGATGCGGCAAGTCAGGAACCGTGGTGAGTTCTGGACTGTGCTTTGTGTGTATGGTTGTTTGATGCGTACAGGGGGTATAGGTGTCCTCAATATTGACCCTTATAAGACTGAGGTCCTAATGAATGGCAATCAAAAGGTCACCGGACCTCCCGACCTCTTGACGTGTATTTGTGGGGATAATTGTGGAGGTCAGTCATGTATGGCAGCCGACCCAGAAACATCAAAATAACTGAGAGCGAAGATAGGAGCTCAGTGCGCTAAAATCAACGTGGGCATGCTAGGGAATGGTCAGGCCTGATCTCGTGTGAAACTGAGATTGAGTCGCGTATCCCAAACAAAGGGTGCACAGTTTGGGAGGCTGCTATCATTTACAGTAGATGTTTTTTTTCCAGTATCAAAGTATGAAAAAATAACAATTGGTTTTACTCTTTCTAGCATTAAACCTTTTGGCGTTCTCTGGTTTTCACTGGTGACACCAGGCCCTAAAGGCTGTTTCTGGTGTAGACCAAGCAGTTTCAGGGACAATGTATATATTATTAGGGCATGTTTTGTCTGCACGTTCACCACAAGTACTGAGTGTGGTTAATGCAGACACGATTCCTTGCAAAAGGTTTATATTTGGTGAACATCTTAACACCTCCTGATTTAATGCTTTCGTGACTGCAGGGATTCATATTCTTAGTTTTTTCAAATTTTCTTGCTGTGGTTTTCACACCTGATGATGATTGCTTGTGTTGCAGTCGAAACGTCGTGAGAATTTTATTGTTTTATATTTTTATTATTTTATTGTTTCCCTTCTATGTGATTTTACCGAAAGAACCGAGAATATCTTAACACAACTGCTTTATTGCCAGAAAGGGTAAAACCTATTATTTTATGTCTTACTGTAAATGCATATATGGTTCCGGTCATTAGATGCACTATGCATAAAGTGTTATGTTTTGATGAATTGCAGTGAATAGCCATTCGAAAGACTGATGTTAAAATTACACTTGCCATTACATACTTTGTTTTAAGATGAAGTAAAATCGGAATACTGTAAAACTATATTGGTAAAGCCTCGACTGCAGACAATTATATTGGTAAAGACTCGACTGTAGCCAATTGACCGCCATCGAAGATGGGTTTAAGGCCACCAAAGGAAGCCAAAATGCTCGTATACAGTAGAGTTGGTTATGGTCCTTTCACAAGACATAGCGTGTAGTACAGTACACGTTATGTAGCGTTATATGAACACTGGACAGCCAGCAAAATTCCGAATATGTTTAAAGTTCAGTATACGTCACAGTAAAATTAGCTAATTGGTGCAGCCCTGCAATTACTTATGCCACTGCTGGCCGAAGTGCACTCTAGAGAGGGTATCTTAGCTTACTCTTCCATGCCACCTAAACGTCTCGGAGGGAAAGGCGAGAGTACCCACACCTTCACCACACACGACCTGTGAATTTACTTAACTGTGGTGAACCCATTTACAGCATACTGTTGGGAAGACAGAGGTGGGAGGATTTAAGACACTTCCTCATTGTTTCGGCTACTGCCCTGGGAGATCGAACTGGAAAACTTGTGGATTGCGCATCTAGTGTTAACCTAGGGTAATGGGAATTAATTCAGTGTACAAAACTATTCAACCTGTAGTCTTCTGCGTTTACGGTTTCATTTGACAGATTTGACTGACGGTGAACTGGAGTCTCAGGCAGTGCTGTTCCTCATGGCTGGTTATGATAACACAAGCACAAGCATCACCTTTTTGGCCTATTGCCTTGCTTGTAACCCTGACGTCCAGACTAAAGTCCAGCAAGAGATCGACACAATTCTTCCAGATGGCGTAAGTCAACTTACATTAACTACTTAAGTACTGTATGGTGCATTCATTGTTAGAGTATTACTCGCTGTCATACATCGCAGCATTCGGAACATGTTTGTCAATGTGAACGTGTTTTTCAAAGGCTGATTGACAAATGTGTTGCACACTCCATAATGAATTGTGTTAAACAATAACATTTTAATGTAAAATGCATTGGTCCGTGTCACCTTGAATGCATGCAGAAACTGCCAGATTACGAGACTCTGAAGCAGATGGAGTATCTGGACATGGTCGTGTGCGAGACTCTGCGGATGTACTCATCATCATCTCGTACGGACCGCGTCTGTAAAAAGACGACGGTTGTGAATGACCTGGTCATCCCCAAGGGTGTGGTGGTCACTGTGCCATTGTGGGTGCTCCACTACGACCCGCAGTACTGGGACGAACCTCACGAGTTCCGGCCGGAACGGTGATTGAGTCTCACGATTTTTGAATAATTAATGTTACTCATAAACATGAGCACATTTTTGTGGTTTAGCAATTGCATCAAGGATCGAGGTTGCAGTCCAGGACATGACACTGGAAGGAAAATTAGTTTATTCATTCTTGCCCATTCATTAGGCCCCCTTCTATTTTCAACATACATCTCCGGATCGCCAATATGTCATCGCATGACATCAAGTTCCATCAATATGCTACTGGTACACAATTGTACACCGCAGTTTAAGTAAAAGTTAGAAATGGAGAGCCTCGGTAACCTCGCAGATTGCATGCGAGCGGTGCACGTGTGGTTCGCATGAAACGATTGCTGCTTAGTCCAAATAAATTAGAGGTTCTGCTGGTTGGCACTTGGCCTCAGGGGGAAAAAAACTGGGAGCATCGGGTGTGGCTGTCGCACACTCCAGGATTAAGTTTTTACTCATCTAAAAAGCCTCGACACCATACTCGAGCAGAATGTCGTTTGGTCACCACGTGCAAAATATTGTCAGCCTCTGCAATTTTTATGACAGGGCTCTATGACACATTCGGCCACTGTCGAATTGTGACAAAAGCAACACGGTGGCGTGCGGCATAGTATCGACAAGGCTCGATTATTGAAACTCGCTACTCTGCGGGACGTTTGTCAAAAATATTACCAAGCTGCAGCGCGTACAAATTCTTTGGCACGTGTTGAGATGAGTACTGCAAGATCGGACCATGACTGTCCATTGCTCGCTAAGCTGTTTCGACTTCCGGTTGCAAAACGAATACATTACAAGGTCGCGCTCATTACACATACAAAGTGCTTTCCACAAATGAACCACAATACCTTGCTGATCTCATCAAGGAGCAAAATCCATCACGCGACCTCTGATCCATCTTTGCAGCAGCATTTGGCTAGCCATCGAACAAAGACGGTTGCTTCATCGCGCGCTTTCAGATGCGCTTCTGCGGCCGTCTGGAACACTCTTCCAATATTAGGAAGCTACTGGAGCTGTGCAGTTTTAAATCTACAATGAAAATGTATTTCTTTAGAACTGCGTTTTGTGTTTAGTCTGCCGTTCTCCCGCACCTCCGGTTGGCATGGTTGGCTACGTACGGTGCGAAAGAACTACAGCATACAAACAGGACAGAACTTGTCACTTGGCAGACTGGCGATCGTGGCTATCAGGAATCACTGGTTTGTGTTGAACCCCGCTGTTCATCGATTCTGCGTGTGCGCACGACTGCGAATTGTGCAGATTCACCAAGGAGGCCAAGGAGGCGCGTGACCCCTACTGCTACCTGCCCTTCGGCCACGGCCCCAGGAACTGCATCGGCATGCGCTTTGCCCTGATGTCCGTGAAGATCGCTGTCTGTCGCATCCTGCAGCGCTACTCTTTCCAGACGTGCAGCGAGACCACGGTGCACGATCACACCCCCCTCCTCCACTCTTTACTGTTCACAAACAAAGTTACTTTATAGTTCCTGCAGGAATAATGCTTGAATTCCATGATTTCACTGTCATTGTTAATTAACATTCTCCCAAGGGAATTAATACATATGTATTCACTTTAATGGGATTTTAACACAGATTCTGTCATGCAAGAATTGTCCATCAATGCACATTTGTTTAAATGGAATTGCAAAAGTATATATATGTCAATCTTTTATGTGGGATTTGCCAGGATCATGATAATCGGCAGCATATTGAAAGGGGAATTACCAAAGTACTTGAACCACATTCATTTCAATGGATATCCAGAGTTCACCATTGAATTATTGATTATAATTATATTGAAAATTCCTAAGCTGTCAAAAAAAATCTCAATCATTAAATGGAGATTCCTGGTTCATTTAAATGAATGGATAATTTCCTTAAATGTATTTATGTTAACCCTCCATAATTCGAATGAATCCATGATGCTGTTGGGAGTCATTAGATTCCAATCATTGTTTTGCGATTCTGGGCTATGGATCGTAGGAGTCGACCATCTCTAATTGAAATGTTAATTTCAGTAATGCTCATACATATGGAAGCTCGGAAAGTTATTTTTTAGCGTGCTCTGACCATTTTTAACGTTTTTTGTTTTGTTTACAGATTCCACCACAATTTAACAAGAATACATTTTTACAGCTGGAAAAACCACTGAAGGTGAAAGTTGTGGCGCGAAAGGAGGCCGAGTGAAATATGAATCGGGTGAACGATTGAGAAGGAAGCAAGGGTGACGGCTACATTCACATTGTTCAGTTGGAACACGTCACCTTGCCAATTAGGCCCTTGGTCGGTGATGGCTATGGGCAGCATTTTCCAAAAATGCAGAGAAAAGTAACGTTTGTCAATGAGTTAATCGTGCCTCGCGCGTCTTAAAATAACCATTTCTCTGGCGCCAACATATATTATTGCCAACAGATATTGCAGTTCAACTGTGGAGGAATCTATTCTTTCTACATTTTGCGAATATATATATACAATTGACTCATAATCATAATGATTGTATTTTTTGTTTATTACAGTAAGTGATTACATTAATATACTTGTTATAAGTTACTCTACATGTAGGTATCTATCGTGATTTAAGGTTGGGTTTGTAATACGGGTCCATGTAGTTGGTATACTTGCTAAATAAATACGTGAATCGCGATGCTGTGGGTGGCGCTCATTGACGTTAGCGGTGCCAACCAAGTGCCGGAAATTGTACATTCTTACGGTGGGGACATGTGTGACCTATAAACAACCACCATGGATGTTCCACCAAGTGTTACAATTGCGAAATCCCCCTGGGTGTATGGTCTGAGTTTGTCGTTTTTAATAACTTTCCATTGGTTGTAAGATGTACCATGTCTTGTAATTTTTTTTTTATCATGCCGTATGCAGTACTATATTGTACAATACAAGATTATACTGTATACTAAGGGACCATCCATTTAGTACGTACGCATGGAGGGGGGAGGGGGGGGGTTAACCCAAATGCGTACGCTTGCGTATGGGGGTCTACTGACAATGTACGTACGCATAGGAAACGAGGGGGGGCGGGGGTGAAGCCTCAATAATAATGCAGCCGGCGGTGAACTATCTGTTTGCTTAAACACGTTAATATTATTAATCCTTGATCGTTTCTGCGTAGATTAAATATCGGCCGTTCTATAGGATTCGGGGGGGGGGGTGTCAAGCGTACGTATGCAGGTGAGAGGGGGGGGTAAAAACTACGCGTGTGTACAGGGAGGGGGGGGAGGGTCAACTTTTGACGGATGTTTGCGTGCGGACTAAATGGATGGCTCCTAATGCTTCAGGTCGAAAACTTAGCAAGACCGTTCAAGTATTGCCTCATCCCATCAGCCAGATGGCATTCTGGGAGTGCACACGTTCAGCAGCATTGCTTGAACACAGCTCTCTGTGAGTGCCTTTTGTAGCCATGGAATATGAATCCCTGCAGTCACGAAAGTTTTAAATCAAAATTTAACCGGAGATATTTGTGTTCCGAACTTTAAGTAACAAAAGGGGTTTGTTTTGGTCGATCTTTTCCCACCGTCACGGTGGCAACGGCTAGAATAACAGTACAATATTGCATTGTTGGTGTGGATCGGAGCCTCAGCCAGCCGCCAGCCAAGAAACTCAAAGCTTACATATTTATATGCAATAAGCAATGCAATTTTTCACAGCATAAATAGTAAAAAAAAACTACACGAACGAACTCTCACTCCCGAAGGACCTCTCTCGTGGCGAACAGACCTCGACATTATTGGCCTTAAGCTCTCCTGAACAACATTGCCATAACGCAGAGAATGGAATTTCCCGTAGTGATAAGATCGTTATCATTGCCACGTTATGGTGCAATTACCAGTACTCACACCTGCAAAGACCTTATCAGTCCCTACCTCATTACAGACCAATTCAGACTTTATTGGTCATCCCGTGCTCTTTATAAATCTCAAAGTTCACGTTACAAAGTCCCATCACAAGGGAGAAGAAACATGAACACGGGGTCAAGCGAAAATGGGTTGACCGGTATGAGTACTGTATTGGAAACGGGAAGAGTTTTGAGTTTTGCCTTGATGCAACAGTCATTCATTTTATTTTAAATGACTCGGAAGGACTTTCTTAAGCCCGGATGCTTATTCGTAAGCCTCGCATCAATCCCTTAATTACGAACGTTATAACGCAAACGTGCAGCTGTCACGGGGGGAGCATCTCCAACGCGTTGCGTCGCGCGAGTCGCTCATTGACGGGCAATTCGTGAAAATTTCCACCGTTGATAATTATTACACGTGTGTAGGAACATTGGTGAATACTGGTAGGAACCTCCTGGTTACACCAGCCCACAGGGGATTATTGTGTCCGTCCGTCCGTCGTGCATCCAAAAATGGGAGGGGTGGAGAGGGGAGGGTGGGGAAGGGAGGGGCTGGGTGGGGAGGGGAGGGTGGGGGGTGGGAGGGGTGGGCTGGGTGGGGAGGGGCTGACAACCCCGTGGTGCCCTTATAAAACTCAACGTTTAACCTACTCACGCCGGCTTGTGCCCGCCCTCACAGTCGGGCATATTGTGCGGAGTACACCACGTGGTGCCGCCGTTGACCCTGGCCATTGACCGAGCAACCCAACGTTCCTACCAGCTCCCTCCGCAGGAGAATGTGTTTTATTACATATTGTTGAGGGGGAAAAAATGCTTGTTGGTTGTTGACTACACGGAACGGGGGTGGGGACGGATGATGACATCCAGGGTGTCTGGTGTTTTTTTCCAAGACTTGATTACATAACAGCCACCCTCCCAGTGAGCAGTCGTCATTATACTTTGAGCAACGCAGACGATCGAGTTGTCGACCAGAAACGCTGCTAGACGGACACACAGAGAGATACAGAGGGCTGTTGTTGTTCAGCTTGCAGGTTATCTTGGGGTAAGGTTATGTTGCCGTTGATGTTACTGGTTTACGCCGCGTGCGTAAACCAGTAAAGTTACACGGTAAAAGATAATTAGAATTGTCCTGCCACTTCGGTGTCGTCGAGCGGTTTGGGTGGTTGTCGAGAATTTGATTGAAACCCACTTCACAACAACTTTACCATGTATCTACTGCAGTGACGGTGCAGACCTTTCGTTAAAAGAACCGCACTCCTTATTGCATACCGTGTCAACCCACGTTGGTTTATACCACGTATTCTTGTACAGGGAGATTTCGTTTTCAGGTCCATGCGGCGGACAGCCATTTCAATACGGGCAAAACATGTTTTTTTTTTGGTCTTTGTTTTGTGTTTCTAGCCTCGCGATGGCATTTTGTAGGATGAACGTTGAGATTTATAAGGTGGCGCGAGGTGCCGAATAAGGTCTGAATTGGTCTGTAATAAGATCGGCACTGACCGGTGTGTTATTCTGTACAAAAACATTGGGAATTAATGTAATGCACTCGACATTAAACTCGTTTGTATGCCATTTGAAAAATGTGTTTACCCCCTCTCTCTCTGTGCGTGTGAATGTTTCAGTTTGGGGAAGTCATTGACAGATGCCGAGCATACAGTGAGGGAAACAAGTATTTGATCCCCTGCTGATTTTGTACGTTTGCCCACTGACAAAGAAATGATCAGTCTATAATTTTAATGGTAGGTGTATTTGAACAGTGAGAGACAGAATAACAACAAAATCCAGATAAACGCATGTCAAAAATTTTATAAATTGATTTGCATTTTTATGAGGGAAATAAGTATTTGACCCCTCTGCAAAACATGACTTAGTACTTGGTGGCAAAACCCTTGTTGGCAATCACAGAGGTCAGACGTTTCTTGTAGTTGGCCACCAGGTTTGCACACATCTCAGGAGGGATTTTGTCCCACTCCTCTTTGCAGATCTTCTCCAAGTCATGAAGGTTTCGAGGCTGATATTGGGCAACTCGAACCTTCAGCTCCCTCCACAGATTTTCTATGGGATTAAGGTCTGGAGACTGGCTAGGCCACTCCAGGACCTTAATGTGCTTCTTCTTGAGCCACTCCTTTGTTGCATTGGCCGTGTGCTTTGGGTCATTGTCATGCTGGAATACCCATTCACGACCCATTTTCAATGCCCTGGCTGAGGGAAGGAGGTTCTCACCCAAGATTTGACGGTACATGGCCCCGTCCATCGTCCCTTTAATGCGGTGAAGTTGTCCTGTCCCCTTAGCAGAAAAAACACCCCCAAAGCATACTGTTTCCACCTCCATGTTTGACGGTGGGGATGGTGTTCTTGGGGTCATAGGCAGCATTCCTCCTCCTCCAAACACGGCGAGTTGAGTTAATGCCAAAGAGCTCCATTTTGGTCTCATCTGACCACAACACTTTCACACAGTTGTCCTCTGAATCATTCAGATATTCATTGGCAAACTTCAGACGGGCATGTATGTGCTTTCTTGAGCAGGGGGACCTTGTGGGCACTGCAGCATTTCAGTCCTTCACGGCGTAGTGTGTTACCAATTGTTTTCTTGGTGACTATGGTCCCAGCTGCCTTGAGATCATTGACAAGATCCTCCCGTGTAGTTCTGGGCTGATTCCTCACCGTTCTCATGATCATTGCAACTCCACGAGGTGAGATCTTGCATGGAGCCCCAGGCCGAGGGAGATTGACAGTTCTTTTGTGTTTCTTCCATTTGCGAATAATCGCACCAACTGTTGTCACCTTATTCTTAGTTTTTTCGGTAAAGTCACGTTGAAGAGAAACAACAAAATAATAAAATATATATAAAACAATAAAAAATTCTCACGACGTTTCTCTTCAACGTGACTTTACCGAAAAAACTAAGAATATGAATTACTGCAGTCACGAAAGCTTTAAATCAAAATTTGTTGTCACCTTCTCACCAAGCTGCTTGGCAATGGTCTTGTAGCCCATTCCAGCCTTGTGTAGGTCTACAATCTTGTCCCTGACATCCTTGGAGAGCTCTTTGGTCTTGGCCATGGTGGAGAGTTTGGAATCTGATTGATTGATTGCTTCTGTGGGTAGGTGTCTTTTATACAGGTAACAAGCTGAGATTAGGAGCACTCCCTTTAAGAGTGTGCTCACAATCTCAGCTCGTTACCTGTATAAAAGACACCTGGGAGCCAGAAATCTTTCTGATTGAGAGGGGATCAAATACTTATTTCCCTCATTAAAATGAAAATCAATTTATAACATTTTTGACATGCGTTTTTCTGGATCTTTTTGTTGTTATTCTGTCTCTCACTGTTCAAATAAAACCTACCATTAAAATTATAGACTGATCATTTCTTTGTCAGTGGGCAAACGTACCAAATCAGCAGGGGATCAAATCCTTTTTTCCCTCACTGTATATAAAATATATGCCATTCCGCCATAACGTCTTTCATTTATCAACAATGATTACAGCTGGGCGAGTAAACAAAACATATAGAATGGGAGGTTAAATGGGTTTGCAAATGACTACGACTGATGGGAGCGATCTTTGGCCGCACAGCGTTTTCCGCAATATGAAGAGATCCAGACTGAGTCTTGCATTGTTGAATCTTATGGTCGGGTGTTTTGTTTTTCTTCGGTCGGGAGCCTTCCGCACTTGGGGTTTTCTCCGTGTGCTTGTACTGTATTCACAAATTGCCTTTAAAAAAATTGGGATATCGTTCATACTGTTGATGTCATTATGCATGATTGTTGATATCATTATGCATGATTGTTGATATCATTATGCATTATTTTTTTGCTAAGTCGATACTCTGCTTATAGTACAGTACTTTGTATGAACTAAAATCCTAATATAAGAATAGGGTTTTTCTCCTTTTTTCTGGCAACAAAACTGAAACCTTATTACAAGGATTCATGTCTGCATTAACCACAATACCTGTAGTCAAAATGCAAACAAAAGAAACATACTATGATAATATATGCATTGTCCTTGAAACTGATTGGTCCACACCAAGGGACGGCTTGCTTTTGAGCCTCGACCCAATGCATTGTCTTTGAGCTGTGTACGCCTTTTGGCATCATCTGGTCGAGCACCATATTTCTGGATTGAAAGAGACGATTTGTGGATCGAAAAAAAATCCCATATTAGTGCACCTATTGACGCTGATTGGATTTGTTGCGTATTAACATAATGTATCATTAATTCTGTCAGGGATTCACCGTATCCTGTAAAATCGGCAAAACGTACTTCAGACAATCACCCGACTGCTACCTAATTTGCCCCAACCTGAGGACCTCACTCATGAACACGGTAACGCTGTTCCCATTGTCTGACGATATTAAATCCCAGTAACATAATTACAGCACAAGATACATTTAAAACTGCAGCCATTTCTGATATGTACCATTACAAATAAAAAAAACATCTTTGGTGGTTATCGGCGTTATCTGAACTAAATTGCAAGCGCACAATAATCGTGTGATGGTCATCTGATCATCTTAACCTTACTAATTGGCTGCGTCGGGTGGTGGCGAGTTTAACGACACATTTGTATTGACGCGATCTAACCCAAAATAAACCTTATTACGGATAGTATCGGTCGCGAAAGCCCACTTGTTAAACTGATCGTCTTACCAAAACAGGTTCACCCTTTGCAATCAGCGACTCTTGCGTAACAATCCCAAGTCCACGTACATATGTGCATGGATGGCAGGATAAATAGCGCCACCTTCACACACAAAAACGCAAAAGCCCACAGCACCTGGTATGCCCAAGGGCGGTCTCCAATCCAAATACTAAAAAGGCTCGAAAGCTGCTTAGCTTTATACGATCGGGCGTATTCAGGATGCCGTGACAAGCGATTGAGCGAATTCGCCTGCAGCGTTCTGCCTTACTGTTGCTGCTGTCCCGTGTGTTTTAAAGAGTGGATTAACCAAGGGCTCTGTAGTTATTGATTTTTTTTCATGATTACCAGGATCACAACCCTAACCGTTGCTCGAATGAGATGAATGCTCACAGAGCTAAGAGGCTGCCGCTCAGGAAACTTGAGAACGCGCTGGCAGTCTTGACTTTAACTCTACAGTTCGATTTAAAGCTTTCGTGACTGCAGGGATTCATATTCTTGGTTCTTTCGGTAAAGGCACGTAGAAGGGAAATGGATAAATAATACAAATAAAACAATAAAATTCTCACGACGTTTCGATTGCTACACAAGCAATCATCATCAGGTGTGAAAACCACCGCCACTTTTTTCAAAATTTTCTTGCTGTGGTTTTCACACCTGATGATGATTGCTGCTTGTGTTGCAGTCGAAACGTCGTGAGAATTTTAATGTTTTATATTTTTATTATTTTATTGTTTCCCTTCTACGTGACTTTACCGAAAGAACCAAGAATATTTAACTCTACAGTTGATGTGAAAATGACTGCAGATGGATCCGTGAGATGTGCTCGCCGTTCAGAGGCAACGCAGATTAATGGCATCGTAAGACTGTGAAAGTTGGTTACGATGTGGCTAGGCCGTCATTCAGCGGTGGGATGACCATCGCTGTGATGATGATGACAACGAATACCGTGTCAACCCATATGGATTTCCCCGTATTCTTGTACAGGGAAATTTAGTTTTCAGGTCCATACGGGTAAAAAACAATTTTTTTGTCTATTTGTTTGTGTTTCTACCTTGTGATGGGACTTTGTAGGGTGAACGTTGAGATTTATAAGGGGCACGGGGTGGCCAATAAGGTCTGAATTTGTCTGTAATAAGGTAGGAGGCACTGATAAGGGGGGTTGACAGGTATGACAGACCTTCGCTGGAATGTCACAGTCAACCCGCATTGAGTTATGTGAGAGTTAAAAAATGTCTTACGGTCGCATGCTTGCAAAACTAAGTTCAGGCGGTCTCTTCGTCAAACATTACACAACTCTCGATTGCTGTTTGGTTGCACGCGGGCATGCGAAAAGGAACAAAGTCCCATTGGTTGCCACGCTCTCACACCCAATAATTATTACCGCAGAAACTTGATAAAAGGCACATGCAGGCTTGTGCAAGAACACAGAAGGTAGTCGGGTGTCGGCTACAGAAGGTTCATTTGCGGTGAGTTTTGCATTGTTTTGTCAGCTGAATTATACGGTGTGTAACCGAAGCGTATATAACAATAAAGCACAGTAATTGACATCAAAAAGTGGTATTGTGACCATATTTCTACGTCTTTCCTGCTTCTATACACGCCTACAATGTCCCATAGAAAGTTATGATTGGAATGATATGAAAATAACCCAATCGGTATTGCTTTCAGTGATTTGTACAACTGTGTAGGCACACATTTTATGCGGTATTGCTTTCAGTGATTTGTACAACTGTGTAGGCACAAATTTTATGCGATTTTTGTGAAGATATACCGATAGTTTTACATCGAATTTCAACAAATAAATGCTTTCCTAATACATTCCTCTTAAACTTGATCATCGCAACTTAGTTACAGGCTAACTGGATGGAGTTTCTACAAGTCAATTACAGCTAAATAGAGTGTAATAAGGAATATACAGAACAGTGCTTCGGTTCCTGTAGTATAAAAGCAAAGAGTGAATCAAAGCACAAGATCCCCGTGGCAACCATTCATGACCATTTCCTCTTTGCGTATGGTAAGTTACTAAACATATTCGAACAAAAACATGACTGTTTTACATATTGGACTCCTCCTTAGTGTTATCATATAACACACACTGTAACATTACGTACTAAGTATTGCTTTGTGGTGAAGTGAACAGTGCTCTTACTAATGTATAGCCTTGTCCCCCGCCATAGGATTGGGGAATTTCCACCACTGGCTCTGAAGCACTGGATAACACAGGAGATTAGCACCGTCTCGATACGCATTTGAGCAGGAAATTACCTTTTGACTTGAACATAGGTGTCAACCCATACTGTTTACCCCGTTTCAGGGAAATACATTTTTTCAGGTCCATACGGTGTACACAGCCGTTTCAATACGGGCAAAAATATATATTTGTGTTTATTCCTTGTGATGGGACTTTGTAGGATAAACGTTGAGATTGATTCATTGGTCTGTAATAAAGTAGGGGGCACTGAAAAGGGGTTGACAGCTATGGTATAGTGTCGTGTATAATGTAGTGTATAGTGTAGTGTATAGCATACCTGTCAACCCATACGGTTTACCCGTATTCGTGTACAGGGAAATTGAGTTTTCAGCTCCATACGGCATGAAGCCGTTTCTATCCGGGCAAAAAAATATTAAAACATTATATTTGTTCATGTTTCTCCCATGTGATGGGACTTTGTAATGCTTATTGTTGAGATTTATAAGGGGCACGGGGTGACCAAAAAGGTCGGAATTGGTCTGTAATAAAGTAGGGGGCACTGAGAAGGGGTGTCCAGGTATGTTTGAACGCAACGTAACATTACACAAGCACCGATATTTTACCCGCACTGGACTTTGAGATTGTTTGGCAAAACGCCTACAGTTTGCCCACTCTCGACTTGCTAAGCCTGCTCAGCAACAACATGGAAATCATTATATATTTTTTATCATTTTGTCGTTTTGTGTTCACAGATTGTTCATTCGCAATGGCTGACGTGTCCAGCCTGTCTGGGATTTCTCCCTCCACCCTGGTTCTGATTTTGGCTGCGTTCGTTTTGTCTGCAATGTGAGTAACTCCGCTGCTGGGCTTTACGGCTACTCTCTCACCTCTCATGAGCAGCACCTCGTGCGAGGTCTTCGATTGCGACGATGAATTTGGTCTGTGCAGTAAACGTGAGCGATTAACAGGTCCCTGCAGGGTGGGCTGGTAGGAACATTGGAATTTTTCACTTCGTTAAAGTATTGAAAGGGGACGGACGGACGGACACATTAATCTATTGCAGGCTGGTACACTCAGTTTACAACTTCGTTCCTACCAGTATAACCGCCAGTCCTCGGGGCACAGCGAGTCAAGGCTGCTGAACGGGCATTGTTTTGAATGCTGAATTATGATTTTAAAATAAATATATACATTGTATATTTAAAAACATACCTGTTGAACTTCTTTCGCACCGTACTTAACCAACCGTGCTAATGGCAGTTGCATTCTTTAACATTCGCCCCGTTGTGGAAGACTAGAAATAAAACAAATGAGCAATGCCTCCTAATATTTGTCTCTCCACGTACAGTGAGGGAAAAAAGTATTTGATCCCCTGCTGATTTTGTACGTTTGCCCACTGACGAAGAAATGATCAGTCCATAATTTTAATGGTAGGTTAATTTGAACAGTGAGAGACAGAATAACAACAAAAAAATCCAGAAAAGCGCATGTCAAAAATGTTATTAATTGATTTGCATTTTAATGAGGGAAATAAGTATTTGACCCCTCTGCAAAACATGACTTAGTACTTGGTGGCAAAACCCTTGTTGGCAATCACAGTAGTCATACGTTTCTTGTAGTTGGCCACCAGGTTTGCACACATCTCAGGAGGGATTTTGTCCCACTCCTCTTTGCAGATCTTCTCCAAGTCATTAAGGTTTCGAGGCTGATGTTTGGCAACTCGAACCTTCAGCTCCCTCCACAGATTGTCTATGGGATTAAGGTCTGGAGACTGGCTAGGCCACTCCAGGACCTTAATGTGCTTCTTCTTGAGCTACACCTTTGTTGCCTTGGCCGTGTGTTTTGGGTCATTGTCATGCTGGAATACCCATCCACGACCCATTTTCAATGCCCTGGCTGAGGGAAGGAGGTTCTCACCCAAGATTTGACGCTACATGGCCCTGTCCATCGTCCCTTCGATGCGGTGAAGTTGTCCTGTCCCCTTAGCAGAAAAACACCCCCAAAGCATACTGTTTCCACCTCCATGTTTGACGGTGGGGATGGTGTTCTTGGGGTCATAGGCAGCATTCCTCCTCCTCCAAACACGGCGAGTTGAGTTGATGCCAAAGAGCTCCATTTTGGTCTCATCTGACCACAACACTTTCACACAGTTGTCCTCTGAATCATTCAGATGTTCATTGGCAAACTTCAGACGGGCATGTATATTTGCTTTCTTTAGCAGGGGGACCTTGCGGGTGCTGCAGGATTTCAGTCCTTCACGGCATAGTGTGTTACCAATTGTTTACTTGGTGACTATGGTCCCAGCTGCCTGGAGATCATTGACAAGATCCTCTCGTGTAGATCTGGGCTAATTCCTCACCGTTCTCATGATCATTGCAACTCCACGAGGTGAGATCTTGCATGGAGCCCCAGGCCGAGGGAGATTGACAGTTCTTTTGTGTTTCTTCCATTTGCGAATAATCGCACCAACTGTTGTCACCTTCTCACCAAGCTGCTTGGCAATGGTCTTGTAGCCCATTCCAGTATTGTGTAGGTCTACAATCTTGTCCCTGACATCCTTGGAGAGCTCTTTGGTCTTGGCCATGGTGGAGAGTTTGAAATCTGATTGATTGATTGCTTCTGTGGACAGGTGTCTTTTATACAGGTAACAAGCTGAGATTAGGAGCACTCCCTTTAAGAGTGTGCTCCTAATCTCCGCTCGTTACCTGTATAAAAGAGACCTGGGAGCCAGAAATCTTTCTGATTGAGAGGGGGTCAAATACTTATTTCCCACATTAAAATGCAAATCAATTTTTAACATTTTTGACATTCGTTTTTCTGGATTTTTTTGTTGTTATTCTGTCTCTCACTGTTCAAATAAACTTACCATTAAAATTATAGACTGATCATTTATTTGTCAGTGGGCAAACGTACAAAATCAGCAGGGGATTAAATACTTTTTTCCCTCACTGTATGTACAACACATTTCTTACCCAAACCATCAGTCGCATGGTTTTCTGCAAACTCTGCTTGTCTGGAATCAATACTGCTGAGATTACGCAGTCCCAGAAGACCGTGCTGCTGATGGTTTGTGGAGGATTTTTTGGGGTTAAATGTGAAGAGATGGCGATGCGCGAAGCGGAACACTCTTTGCCCATCTGTTTTGTATGTACGTATGTTGAACTTCTTTCGCGCTGTACGTAGCCAACTATAGCTTTGGGTCCACAGGCTCACTGTTTCATGGAGCTTGTGCACTGTGTATGCTTTGTAAAAACACACTTTTAAGGGTTACATGCTCGGAAAAAAAATCGGTGTAAAAAATGGATGCAAGGCAACTTTATTTAAACCAAAATTTTGGACACATTAAGAGAGGAACACAAAGGTACCGTGACATTTTACACAATAATTACCCCACTAAAGAGTTGCAGATGATTTAATTTGATCAAGAATTATTGGTTCAATAATTTCTAACATTTATAACATTTATATTGCCCTGCAAAATAACAGATCTGTTCTATCCCAGTGCCATGCTATGGCCGTACAGAATCTTCAAGAAGATGGGCGTACCTGGGCCAACACCTCTGCCATTCTTGGGAACCTTCTTACACTACCACCAGGTAGGTTTCACCTTGTATGGGATTCGATGAGATTTAGTTAAAACCACGCGAGAGCCCTGTGGAGATGACCTGACCACTTTTTTCAAGGAAGAACTGGGAACATTGAAACCAATACAATGTATCATACATATTCGGAGAGTTGCATGGCATTTAAATGCAACCACAAGGCCTAAAGCTATATAAACTTCAGAAGTAAAACATCACCAGGCAGATTGCAATCATGTCAAACTTAAATTAAACACAATTAAAAATGAAGATACATATTGAAGTGAGATATAAGTTCAAAAACACATTGATATATTACAGTAATTCAATTGAATAGCCCGCTTTTAAAGTGCATGCAATCTAGTTTCATTTATAAGTCATCATGCATGGCAGGTTATAACAGTAGCTTCCCAAGGGCATACGTTTTCCTATTTTAACTCATCCTTTATGCTGTCAACCCAGCACAAGGATAAGTATTTGAGGACTGTTTCATGAATGGAAATAAGTATCCTCATACAGTAGTATCCAAAGTTATTGTATCAGGATATTGTTGAGGAATCCTAAAAGAATACAGAGGCTGGATGTTAGCTACCTGGTAAACAGGAGGTATTGGTATTCATATTTAGGAGGTATTGTGTTCGATCCTGACGCTTCTATATTTCAAGCTTGCATGTTCTCCCTGTGGTTGCGTGACATTTTCACCGGGTCCTCCGGTTTTCCCTCTACATTTAGAAACGTGCATTTCGAGGATTTGGCTGCAGTACATTTCCACGTGATGAGCCACTTAGTTGAGCTATCATTTATGGCCAGGTCACTTCTGAAAAAGAGCTATACAGTTTAGTGGGCCGTAAACTGGTTAAACAAAAATAGTTTAAATGTGCCGGCTTACCAGCTTGGTTCTATTAGTGACAAGACTGATGCCAAACCTAAACAAATTAACGGTTGAGACCTCCTTTGCCAGTAACAAGATATAGTAATAGGTTTTTACCCTTTTATCTGGCACAAAAAACCGGACACCTTTATACAAGGGATCATGTTTGCCATAACCACAACACAAGTAGTCAAAATGCAAACAAAAAAGACAACTCTGATAATAATATGCACTGCCCTTGAATTTGATTGGTCTACACCCGAGACGGCTTTTCTTAGAGCCTAGTCTCCACTGGTGTTGGACCAGAAGACGCCAAAAGGCGTACAACTCAAAAAACAGCACACCATCAGAGTATTGAGAGCTCGGGGTAAGCACTTACATTATGAGACCTACTTTGGCAGTAACAAGATATAGGAATAATGTAAGTGCTTACCCCGAGCTCTCAATACTCTGATGGTGCGGTGTTATTTGAGTTGTACGCCTTTTGGCGTTTTCTGGTCCAACACCAGTGGAGACTGGGCTCTAAGAAAAGCCGTCTCGAGTGTGGACCAATCAAATTCAAGGACAGTGCATATTATCAGAGTTGTCTTTTTTGTTTGCATTTTGACTACTTGTGTTGTGGTTATGGCAAACATGATCCCTTGTATAAAGGTGTCAGTTTTTTTTTGTGCCAGGTAAAAGGGTTAAAACCTATTACTAAATTAACGGTTGTCAACGTCATCAGCCATGATCAATCCACTGCCGGATGAAGGCTTCCCCAAGTTTATATTACCAAGCACCTGTACAAAAGCCGATTGCTTTGGTCTATCTCCCCAGTTAACGCCCTCTTCTGCACGTTCCTTCACTTTGGCTGCCACTTGATCCGTATTCGTGACCATCAGTCATTATTCCTTACAGTGACGTGTCTTGCCAAAGCCTGCATACTTTTCTTAACAGTTAGAATTATGTATTTATCCTGCGTATCCTCTCCAATCCACGCGTTTCTCAAGTCTGTCGATGGAATTCCGAGTTACGCTTCTCTCCATGCTTCGTTGCTTACTTTTTTCAGTTTTTGTAAAATGTTCATTGTTCATATCCGTGTTTCTGACCCATGTCATAGTCGGTAATAAGCATGGATTATAAATATATATTTTTAAGGCCCATCGATTGGAATTTTGCATTTCATTATTAACTTCAGATTTCCCATCCAAACAGACCCACGGCCGCCAATTAATTTTAACTATTTGATTCCGGTTTAACTTTATATATCTGTCACAGGTAAACATGTTCTTCCGTGTTTTCCAGTTGCGTCCTTCTGCCAAGATATCTCCCAAATAGTTTAGAGTGAACTTGTTGCATGTGACTTCTTTGGTGCGCACATTAAATTCTGAGATCAAGTTTACAGCCACACTGAGATTACATGAAGCACGACAAATACGTCTTCCAAGCGGAACCTGACGGTGATGACACTTTCCCCAAAGTTACAATCACAGGGACATTCGAAAATATGTTTTGTTCAAAACTGAATTGGAGAAAACAAAAGCAGCAGTACGGAGAAAATAATAACCACCGGATTTGAAGGCAAAAGTGACGTCCAATGTGTATTTTTGCTCTAAATAGCTTACATTTTTTTGTAAACGATGCTATCTATGGGACATTGAAAATATATTATTGATATACCAGGGCTGGACCCCAACTCTTAGATGTAGTAGGGTGGAGTAAAATGCCTTTTTTGTCCCGGTGCTCATGCGTGGTCCTCTGTTGAGTTGCAAAAACCTCTCGAGAAGGGCACCAGTCTGCACCTAAACCTGATCGTGGCTGATGGCATCATTTCTGTCAGCACCAGGACAAAACTGGCCTCTTATCCCACTCCTCCGACGACAATAATGTGCATAAGCCAACGGTTAAACTTATGACATCGAACTCACACCGTGTTTTCTTCTTGATTGTTTTCACAGGGTTTCAAAGAATTTGATCAAAATAGTTTTAAGAAGTATGGGAGAATCTGGGGGTAAGTTCATATTGCTTGCTCGACATTTTATAAAAGTCGCGCGTATGTGTGTATATATAACGTATTTTGTGGAATGCTACTTTAAAATTTGTAAAAATTAAAACAACCTCATGAATCTATGTTTAGTTAGACAGTGCAAGATGAGTTTGGTAAAACATAATACACTGAAACCGCTTACAATACTTTTTGTGGTGTGGAGTGATATGGAGTGAGGATAACATGCTGTTATTCAATAAAGTTGTTGCTATGTTGAAGAGCGATCCACAAATATTGTTAAATGTGTGTGGATCGCTCTCCAACATACCAGTGTGCTGAGCAATAAACATTTGACGTGTTTGTTCACGTGACGTTTTTTTTAAACCAGGACTTACGATGGCCGGTTGCCTCTGCTCGTGGTGGCTGACACAAGCATCCTGAAAACAGTCCTGGTGAAGGATTCCCTGGAGTTCTTCACCAACCGCCGGGTAAAGCAGTGCCACGTCACCCAAATACGAATGAGAAATGCCAATGTGAGGTTCATGGCATGTGTCTCGGTATAGACAACGAGACATTTAATTCATACCTAACATCATATATCTTAAATTGCCTTTTACCTTTATTTTATTTCATCCTCATTTTACCAGGTAAGGCCCCACTGAGCTATACAGCTATTTTTCAGAAGCGACCTGGCCACAAATGATAGCTCAACGAAGTGGCTTATCGCGTGGAAATTTATTAGCAGCCGGATACTCTAAACACGTGTTTCTAATTGTGGAGGGGACCCAAAGAAAAATCTACGCGAACACCTTAATGAAAAAAAATCTGTGTGTCAGCCTTTTGCAGGTCCCACTGCTAAACGAAGGGCTCCCACACTGTATGGGTCATTGGAGTTTGTTTGACCAAACCCCACAACGCTAGCCACTGTAGTATTGTAAACAGCGAGCATGGGACCAGTTCAAACATCACTCACTGCCGGTGTTAGCCACGCCATGAATTCAAATCAGGTCACTCAGTGCATAGTCACTATACTTTGCCCCCCTATCTCATACTTTACACTCCTATCGTGTTTTTTGTATCGTTGTTGCAACGTTCTGACCCGCCCCGACTGGACATCTGTGAAAAAGAGCTTCATATCTCATCGGATTCCCCCAGTATAAATAAATATTATGATTATGATAGGAACGTTCATTAAGCATTGTGCCATGATTCCAACCGGAATGTAATGTCACTCTTCTCCGAGTCCCAATGCCTCATTGTCCAATTGTCCCGTCGTACATTTTATGTACCGATGTCACACTAAGCTGAGCTCCAGGAAAACTAAATGCATATTGGCTTGGGTAGACAGGAACATTTCACCCTCCATATATGACTTTAGAAACCGCCATGTCTCCATCGAAACACAAGAATGCATATGGTTAAAATATTTTTTTGTTTTGCTGTAAAGATGTCAGTAAATTAATCCGGTGCAATAAATGTGAGGTATGTATCTTGCTTACTTTTTGTTGAGCAATAATTTGTTGCTCTTTGCAGCTTTAATGATTCTTATGCTTGTCTGCAGTTTAAAAATCTCTCCAACAGTTTACTACAAAATAATAAAAATATAAAACAATACAATTCCAACAACGTTTCGACTGCAACACAAGTAATCACCATCAGGTGTGTTGCAGTCGAAACGGCGTGAGAATTTTATTGTTTTATATTTTTATTATTTTATTGTTTCCCTTCTACGTGACTTTACCGAAAGAACCAAGAATATGAATCCCTACAGTCACGAAAGCTTTAAATCAAAGTTAACTACAAGTTGAATGGCTTTTTAAATGATAATCACCTAAATATCCAAGACTATTATTAAAATATGTGTGAAACTACGAAATCAATTTTTAGGGTATACACATTACGAACAATGTCATTATCCAATTCCTGCAACTTTATAAAATATATGAAATAGTATTTTTTGGTAAACTGTATTCCCATGTTAATGTGTTTGATTATTTTAACTGTTACATGTGCTATGGTTTTTCCTTGTTCTCTTATTTTTTACATAGAATATCGGGCTGAATGGCCCCTTCAAGGAAGCTATGAGCATAGCTAATGATGAGAAGTGGAAGCGCATCCGTAACGTACTGTCCCCAACTTTCAGTGGTGGCAAAATCAAACAGGTAAAATAACCCGAAAAAGTCGATGGATGTTTCTTTTTTCAGTGGTGTTGCTGATAGGTCCAAAGTATGTTTGTACCAAATACTAAACAAAACGTTCCCGTCTTGTTTAGATGTGCCCACTGATTGTACGTTGTGCTGATTCACTCGTGAAGAACCTCCGTGAAAAATGCCAGTCTGGGAAGTTAGTGGACCTAAAAGAGTAAGTGCATGAAGCATTTGAAAAAACACACATTTCAACACATCCTGTGAGTGGTGAGAAAACTCAGAGGGAATGGTGAGTGGAGGCTGGAAACAACTAAAAGTAAGACTTGCAAGGCGATTTCTCGACACAAAAAGGTGCAATCGTAACAATCACCTCGGTCCTCCCATCATGCATTGCATGTCACGTGACATCACCAAACTGCATGTATCATGCAAACTGCGTATATCACTGCCAAAAAGCCTTTGGTGGGATTTTGGTCGTACATATCTTCATATGGATGGATATCGGCAGGGTTCATTGAAAATGTACACTTCAGTGTGATACTTGTGTGCATTTGGGAAAAGTTCAATTGTAATTTCCAGTCCACGTGTCAAGTTTTATAGATCAGTGCATTGCGCGTCGGTATACCTTAACGTCGTGGTATTGATGTGAATTTTGCCTCTGCTAGGACATTCGGGCCGTACAGCATGGACGTGATTGCAAGCTCGGCGTTCAGTACGGACGTGGACTCTCAGAACAACCCCAACGATCCATTCGTCATTCATGGGAAAAGCATTTTCAAGATCAACTTATTGAACCCTTTGGTTGCACTAATCGGTAAGTATGGTAACTTTACCAGTGACACGTCTAGGCAAATGGTTTTATGTTTTACGGGCATTAATTTAACTACACGTCTGATTCAATAAATTTCTGCAAAGAGGCAATTTGGCCAATGCAACGTTATATTTTGTTCCATCTCTATTGCAGTGTATGTTGATGACCAAGTCATTGCCTGATTTTGAGATTGGACATGGGGCAGCAGGTGACAGAAATCTGTGCATTGTCATTATTTTCTCTTTTACAGCGATCTTTCCAGAGCTTGTCCCGCCGCTAGAATTCCTGGGATTATCTTTTTTTCCCAAAAAAGCTTCCTCATTCTTCACGACAATTGTCCGGCAGATGGTAAAGCAACGCCAGAAGGGGCTTCACGACATGGTGAGTCCGTTTCAACAATGCTCTTTTTCAATATTGGTTATGTTTGATATGACAATAAGACATTTTAACATTATTTTTCATACTCTCTGGTTCTTTCTTTAAAGTGACGTGAATATAAAAAAAAATAATAAAAGAAACACGTGACTTTACCGAAAGAACCAGAGATTATGGATTCCTGCAGTCACGAAAGCTTCAATTTATTATTTTTCATATATCAGTGTAGATAAATTGTAATACAGCAGTAAAGTATTGCATGACTGAAGGCATGTATGTATGTATGTTGAACTTCTTTCGCACCGTACATAGCCAATGGGAGGTGCGGGGGAAGGAAAACAAACTAAACACAAAAAGTCATTTTCAATCTAGATTTTATGTATGGTACACCTGTTGGTGTTTTGTCCAGAGAATGTGAAATCTAACTTGTCATGAAAATGTGACCTTTTTTGTCTAGGGGCGAGTCGACTTTCTTCAATTGATGGTGGATGTTCAACTTTCTAAATCCATGCAAAATGGAGCTAATCCTCATTCAGACAAATGTAGGTATTTTTTTACATTTCAAATGAAATAACATTCACAGGTTCACTTTCAATTGACACCAATTCACAGTTTTACTTCGTATTGAGTGTACAATCCAAGATATTTAGGCGATTATGGTGAATGACGAACATATATAAACATGTCACTATGCTCTCAATGTGAAACACTGTAGTTCATGTTTACAATACAATTTTGAAAATATTGTCCTGAATGCTCATTTTGGGAAAGAAAGCACTTTTTAAATTAACTCCATTGAAGGGGTTGTAATGACAATCATGAGGTCACTTGAGTCCTATATAATTCCTCGCACAGTACACACAGTACGATATACAGTACAGGTCTAGGACCAAGCCATCCAGGATGCGCCCGATCTGATCATATCTCAAGCTTAGCAAGTTGCCATAGCGCTTATGGGGCTAATATCAGGTATCATCAAAACCACGACCCACCATCAAAACCACGACCCACCATCAAAACCACGACCCACCATAAAAACCAGTGCCCACCATCAAAACCATGGCCCACCATCAAAACCATGGCCCACCATCAAAACCACCACTCACCATTAAAACTACCACTCACCATCAAAACCACCACTCACCATCAAAACCACACCCACCATCAAAACCACGCCCACTATCAAAACCACCACTCACCATCAAAACCACGCCCACCATCAAAACCACGCCCACCAACAAAACCACCACTCACCATCAAAACCACCACTCACCACCAAAACCACACCCACCATCAAAACCACGCCCACTATCAAAACCACCACTCACCATCAAAACCACGCCCACCATCAAAACCACGCCCACTATCAAAACCACCACTCACCATCAAAACCACGCCCACCATCAAAACCACACCCACCAACAAAACTACCACTCACCATCAAAACCACCACTCACCACCAAAACCACACCCACCATCAAAACCACACCCACTATCAAAACCACCACTCACCATCAAAACCACGCCCACCATCAAAACCACGCCCACTAACAAAACCACCACTCACCATCAAAACCACGCCCACCATCAAAACCACCACTCACCATCAAACCACCACTCACCATCAAAACCACGCCCACCATCAAAACCACCACTCACCATAAAAACCACGCCCACCATCACAACCACCGTCCACCATCAAACCACCACTCAACATCAAAACCACGCCCACCATCAAAACCACCACTCACCATCAAAACCACGCCCACCATCAAAACCACCACTCACCATCAAAACCACCACCCACCAACAAAACCACCGCCCACCATGAAAACCACGCCCACCATCAAATCCACCACTCCCCATCAAAACCACCGCTCACCATCAAAACCACCGCCCACCATCAAAACCACGCCCACCATCAAAACCACGCCCACCATCAAAACCACGCCCACCATCAAAAAACACGCCCACCATCAAAACCACGCCCACCATCAAAACCACGCCCACCATCAAAACCAGCGCCCACCATCAAAACCACCGCCCACCATCAAAACAACGCCCACTATCAAAACAAGCGTCCACCATCAAAACCACCACTCACCATCAAAACCCTCGAGGAGCGTCCGCCGGGCTTTGAGCTGCTGCGACGCCCTATGTGGCCAGCTCAGTAGGCTGGGGAGAGGCGCGGTGCGATGAGCAAAAAGACCGGGGGGGGGGGGGGGGGGGGGTCCGGCAACCTGCGGCTCTTTAAAAAGGACCGCCTCGTCACGTTATTTATTAAGGACCGCCGTCTCGTAGTCACCACGTGCATTGCTGACTCTTGAAATATTGAGGGGTTTTTTTTACCGAGTTTGAAAACAATTTTCTCTTGTTTTTTTGGTTGCTGAGCTCTGGACCCGCTTGTGGGGTGGAGGCCATGGGGGGGGCGGGGGAGATTCCCGATCACGATCAATAACAGTGGAGAATATTTCAACCGGTCCTGGGGCTCCCCAAGGTCGGCTCAACCTCAAATGAGTACCTGGTGGTGTTGTGTAAGAATCACCACTAGGGAGACAAAGGTGGCCGGGCATGGTGCTGGCCACTCACCCCCTCATGTGCCGTGCCGGTACTCGCTAACAGCACTTGCCCCAACAGTCTGTTAAGGCTACACTGGGGGATCTTCGTCTTAGGTGGCAGGGATGTGGAGTAGATGGAGGATGGCGCGCAACTGTTGCCTGGCTGCTCCTCCTGAAGGGGCCTTGCTGAGGGCCCTCACTAGACTGAATGACACAAACCCTGAGACCGTCGCATCGTTGATGAGGAACTCCTCGTGAGAGTAGGACCTTGCCGTTTTCTTTTTTACTTTTTGTGCTCTACGTTTGCATGCGATGCATATGCACGGTACAAGCGTGAAAATGACCAAAGCAGTAGGAATTTAACTAATTGTACGATGGCATATTAATGCCAGTAGCTTTTGCCGGGTAGTGGCGGCGCACGCCTGGAATCCAGCACGATGGAGGCGAGAGTTTGTGGATCACACGAATGTTACTGAAGCTCCCTTCTGATGCATGTCGAGATGCCATACCCTGGTTTGCCAGGAAAAGGAGGGGCAGCAAAGTGTGGACTCATATCACGCGTCTGTTCTGTATGGGATAGAGTGTTGCCCCCTCGCATGCATTGGTTTTCTCGGGGTAATTGTTGGCACCAGCTCGCCACTGGACTGCTGTCCATTGCGTTTGTGGTTCCTTAGACATTGTGAGATAAAGTGTACTTAACAATGCTGTATAAAACGTTACAGAGCAAGATATATTTCACACTGCATCTTCATTGTTGTCTGTTTTATTTCACAGATCTGACCGACAGTGAACTGGAGGCACAGGCGATTTTGTTCCTTCTGGCTGGCTATGAGACCACAAGCACAGCCATCACCTTTGTGGCCTATTGCCTTGCTTGTAACCCTGACGTCCAGACTAAAGTCCAGCAAGAGATCGATATATTTCTCCCGAATGACGTAAGACTTACCTTTTAAACTTAAATTGAATTTTGATTTAAAGCTTTCATGACTGCAGTGATTTATATTCTTGGTTCTTTCGGTAACGTCACGTTGAAGGGAAACAATAAAATAATAAAATATATATAAAACAATAAAATTCTCACGACGTTTCGACTGAAACACAAGCAGTCATCATCAGGTGTGAAAACCAACGGCAAGAACATTTGAAAGAAGTGGCGGTTAGTATTTATTTATTTATTTGTAAACGTTAGCACCACGGATAGCGATTTGACAATTTGTTTAGATGGACGAGTCCATCTATGTTTGGAAAAGAGGAGGGGGGAGACGAAAAATTTATGTATGCTGTCTGAAAGCCACCGTAAGCGTGAACAATCAATTAAGACCGGAAATGGTTTATCAAATCCTTCTAATGATTGCTAAGCCAGAATTAATATTCTCGGTTGAAATTGTCTCTGTGCTTGTATATGTGGATAGCCTCATGAACGAATCTCTCATGGTAGCCAGATGGCTTGCAAAGAACCTCTGTCTTGGAGAAGTCAATGTCATGTGAGCCTACTGAATAATAACAGTGATCTGCCACGGCCGAGGTGTTGGTCCTACCATGTTTAAGGTCTGCTTTGTGTTCACGAATGCGGTCCGAGACATGTCGTTTGGTTTCTGTGAATTGTCACAGTTCAAAACACTGTTCTACACTGCGATGAGACAGGTGTATGTACATGAGCTTCATGTTTCAAAGTCTGAAAGGCATATACTATACTAGCTGTACTACCCGGCTTCGCCCGGGACTTGGATTCACCACGCCTGGCCGCCTTTCTCTCCCCAGTGGCGATGTTCACACACCACAGCAGTTACTTGTTTGAGGCTGAGTCGACCTAGGGGAGGCCCAGAACCGGTTCAAATAATCGTCACCGGTGTTGGTGGTGGCCGTGAGCGGGAATTGAACTCGGGTTGCCGGGTTGGTAGGGCAGCGCGCGAATCGCTACACTACAATGCGTTACGCTTCCACATGCGCGGGTCACGTGACAGAGTTGACGTCACAGCTCACTTACCGTGCAAAAAAAAATGCATTATTGAGCTCCCCCCCCAAAAAAAACCCCAAAAGTGTATTTTTATATTTTTTGCATGGTGTACAGTCTGGAAAGTACCCACATGGCAAATTTCCAGTTTGTTGCATGTTGGGAAGTACGCTAAACATTTTGAACAGACACATTCACAACTTTGCCTTTTATATATATGGAGATAATAAACTATTCTAGAATGTGTTTCGAATGAAATGATAATTATTCGTTAACTTGTGTAAATATATCTATCCCACCTTTGTGCAGACTCTTCCAAGTTACGAGATTCTGAAGCAGATGGAGTATCTGGACATGGTCGTGAGCGAGACTCTGCGCATGTACCCACCAACATCTCGTACGGACCGCGTCTGTAAAAAGACGACGGTTGTGAATGACCTGGTCATCCCCAAGGGTGTGGTGGTCACTGTGCCATTGTGGGTGCTCCACTACGACCCGCAGTACTGGGACGAACCTGAAGAGTTCCGGCCGGAACGGTGAGCGAATCTCTTTCAAATTTGAATGCGTTTGAAAACTGAATTTTACGTGTCAAGTATTTAAAACATGGATCCATTCTATTTGGAAATACTTGAAACCTAGCTTTCAGGTCATAGCGTAGGCAGCGGAAAGATAGAGATATAGTTAGTTCAAGCCATATAAAGGCCATTTTACTGGTAGGAACCTCTGGTAACACCAGCCCACAGGGGATTATTGTGTCCGTCCGTCGTGCATCCAAAAATGGGAGGGGTGGGGCTGGGTGGAGAGGGGAGGGGCTGGGTGGGGAGGGGAGGGTGGGGAGGGGTTGGGTGGGGAGGGGTGGGGCTGGGTGGGGAGGGGCTGGACACCCCGTGGTGCCCTTATAAAACTCAACGTTTAACCTACTCACGCCGGCTTGTGCCCGCCCTCACAGTCGGGCATATTTGCGGAATACACCACGTGCCGCCGTTGACCCTGGCCATTGACCGAGCAACCCAACGTTCCTACCAGCTCCCTCCGCAGGAATGTGTTTTGTTTTAATGGCTCATTGACTGCAGACTGGTTGATTTTTTGTTCTCCAATTTTTCCCAAACGTGTTATTTTGAACAGTTTCCAATTAAAGTTGAAAGTGTGAGCTATGTCCATCTCATCTGTCTGTCGTGGCGTGGTCATGGTCATTCTCATCGCGATTTATCCAATTAAAAAATCTTTTCCAGGTAAAGCTGCGTTGATAAATTAGTTTGATGTGAATGCCTTGCTTTGGACCTGCATCTTTTCCACTTTGATCTCCAAGAGATCCAATTCTAGAGCAAAGTGTCCTCAAAAGCAGGATTGTCTTCCCGCTGTGTGAATTCCCCAAATGAAGGTCGATTTAAATTTGACTTCTCGTGACTATCTGGATTAACCGTAAACCACTGCCATTAAGCTCACGACACTTGTTAGTCAATGGATTATGAGTGTGCGCACGACTGTGAATTGTGCAGATTCTCCAAGGAGGCCAAGGAGGCGCGTGACCCCTACTGCTACCTGCCCTTCGGTCAAGGGCCCAGGAACTGCATCGGCATGCGCTTTGCCCTGATGTCCATGAAGATCGTAGTCTGTCGCATCCTGCAGCGCTACTCTTTCCACGCGTGCAACGAGACCACGGTGCACGATCACACCCCCTCCTCCACTCTTTACTGTTCACAAACAAAAGTTATTTATGGTTTTAAGGAAAGGCTAACATGTAATATTACCTTTTTTTCCTTCAGATTCCACCAAAACTTACAAAGAATCCATTTTTGCAACTGGAAAACCCACTTTTGGTGCAAGTTTCGGAAAGAAAGAAAGGGGGCTGATGTACGAGCAAAATCCAAGATCACGGCTCCAGAGAAAAAGAAGACTTGAGAGATGATCAAAACAACAAAAAGAAGACCTACCTGTAGTGCCAATTCTAAGCGCTATCTTAACACAGTGCTGAAAGTTAATTTAGTAACAAATTTCGATTAGTAACAAATTAGTAACAAATTATATTATGTTATACAGATTTATGTAGTGCCTTCGTCCAAGACGATTGTACATTAGATGAGAGGTTAAAATAAATAGTGGGGTAATTAAATGTTTTTGTGTAGTTATGGCTACAGTAAGGACGGGTGGGAGCGGTGAAGGAGGGGTTGGAGTAGTGACAGGGATAGTCGTAGTGACACGGGTAGGGGTAGTGATAGGGGTTTGGGTAGGCCTGGTCGTAGCGGGGGGGGGGGGTCAGGGAGTTGCAGTAGGATAGGCAAGGCGGAAGAGATGGGTAGTGGGTAGTTTTAAGGGAGGAACGGAAGCAGGTTATAGTGAAGCTGATTTTTTGATGTGCAGTTGGGATTTTGTTGCAGTGAAGGGGAGCAAGAAGGGAAAGGAAAGAGAGTGTGACTGGGCACAGGGCGAGGGAGGCCCAGAGAGGGACAGTAGAGATTTGGAGCATGAATAGGATAGAGTAATATATTAGAGAAGCAAGATAAGGTGGGGCAAGATCATAGACTAGGGTGAGACATTTAAACAGACAGCGATAATATACAAGGCGCCAGTGTATTTCGGAAAGTCGAGCAGAAGTGTGGGAATTGTGGGGGGGAGATTAAAAATGATCTGGGTTGAGGTATTTTGGATCGGTTGGAGCGGAGCGAAGGGTTAGGCAGGAAGGCGGAGAAGGAGATGGTTGCATTATTCAAGGTGATATTGAAAACGAGAAAAGGAACGAAACCGTGACTGGGCGCAGGGTTTTAAAAATGTTTTTGCAATTAAATTTCTAAGATTGTTTAATAGTTTGCTGATTCATAGTTGTGTGTCTAAATGCAGTTCAGTAGATATCTGCTGTTTTTATTGAGTTATACTCTTCATGTGTAACACACCGATAATAAAGTGTGCGCATTGACATTCTGTTGAGTGTTGGGTAGTGACTATTTCTGTGGGTGAATTAGAAGCAGTGGAAATTCCACATTCTTACGGTGGTGACCAGTACGACCTTAAAACAGCTACTGTTGAGTTACCACCATGTGTTATTGCTTCACCAATTGAGGCTCGATTTACAGATCCAATAAAGTTTACGTACTGACTTAATTGTTGATTTGTATTGTACAGTGTAACTGTTATCTTGTTTTTTTTATAGAGTGCCTTTGATGAAGGCGCTTAAAAAAACAGGTAAAACAAGGACACTATTCTATGGTTCTTTTCGTAAAGTCACGTAGACAGAAAAATAATAACAATAAAATAATAAAAATGCAAATAAAGCGAATAAAAAATAATAAAATATCACGACGTTTCGATCGCAACACAAGCGGTCGTCATCAGGAACAGGGAGGTTAGCCTCTGAGTGCAAACTGTTTATAAAGGTTTAGAGATGGGCGGGGCAGCTAATGTTAATGTTGGAGAGGGCTCCGACACCGGTAGTAGGTCTACACCAATCAAAGAGCTGTTTATAAAGGTTTAGAGATGGGCGGGGCAGCTAATGTTAATGTCGGCAAAAGCTCCGACACCAGCAGTAGGTCTACACCAATCAAAGATCTGTTTATAAAGGTTTAGAGATGGGCGGGGCAGCTAATGTTAATGTGGCAAAAGCTCCGACACCAGCAGTAGGTCTACACCAATCAGAGAGCTGTTTATAAAGGTTTAGAGATGGGCGGGGCAGCTAATGTTAATGTAAGAGAGGGCCCCGACACCAGCTGTAGGTCTACACCAATCAAAGAGCTGTTTATAAAGGTTTAGAGATGGGCGGGGCAGCTAATGTTAATGTAGGAGAGGGCTCCGACACCGATAGTAGGCCTACACCAATCAAAGAGCTGTTTATAAAGGTTTAGAGATGGGCGGGGCAGCTAATGTTAATGTAGGAGAGGGCTCCGACACCGGCAGTAGGTCTACACCAATCAAAGCCTTGCACCTCGCTCCACACACCCACACTGCTGACGGTGGAGGTGGACAAGAAAACACAAATCAAGTCATGACCCAAAGTGGTTGATGACATCTTTCCAATGATTGCTGGGGTTTAAAACCGTCGTCTCGATTGAAATTGTGTCTGTGTCTGTATATATGGATGGCTTCGTGAACGAATCTTTGTTGATAGCCAGTCGGCTTGCAAAGTACCATCGTCTTAGAGAAATCAATTTCATGTGAGCCAGCCGCATTAAAGTAATGATCAGCCACGGCAGAAGTATTGGTCCTGCCGTGTTTCAGATCTGATCTGAAACAGATCTGATCTGAAACACGGCAGGACCAATACTTCTGCCGTGGCTGATCATTACTTTAATCTGATCTGAAACAGATCTGATCTGAAACACGGCAGGACCAATACTTCTGCCGAAGTATGGTCTTGCCGTGTTTCCCTGTTCCTGATGACGACCGCTTGTGTTGCGATCGAAACGTCGTGATATTTTATAATTTTTTATTCAATTTATTTTTATTATTTTATTGTTATTATTTTTCTTCTACCTACGTGACTTTACAGAAAGAACCATAGAATATGAATTCCTGCAGTCACGAAAGTTTTAAGGCAAAATGTAAGGACACTATTTAGATGGCAGGGACGTTGAAAGAGATCAGGAATCGCTGACCGCGATGGAAGGGAGGGTAAGCATGGGATTAACAAAGGGTCGGGTAGGGCAAGAAGAGAATAGGCAGTAGAGAAGTGGTGAGATTTTCAGAGCCCCGCCGCTCTGTCACAACGCTTAAGTTAACGCGAGCAAGGGGTACACTTGATCCCCAACAGGTTGGCTCGGTTTACTGGTCTACCCTGCCCTCTACACTCTTAACGAGAGAGGCTTTGCACACGCCACTAAAAAACACGTGCGGCTGTAACAGGATACAAATACATATTAATGTTTTATAGCACTTTCAAATATATTATAATTATCCAGACAATCATGAACTATTGTTATTGTCTGGATTGAGATATTAGAATGAATATGTACATATACACAGTATTTTTTTACAAGATTAACATAAAACAATTGGAAAAATAACACGTTTTTCAATGTACACACTTTTTGTGGTGAAAATAATTATTTTCACGAATAAATAATAAATTATTTTCACCACAGAAATTAATACAATTTGATGTGCTGAATAAAAGTGGGTGGCTTGCATAAAAAAATAAACATCGAAAGGAAGCAACCCACTTTTATTTAGCACATCACATTTTATGAATTTATGGGGTGCTAATAATAAATAAAAGTGTGTGCATAAGAATTGGTTTTACCCTTTCTGGGAATAAAATAGGTGTTAAGACGTTCAAACACCAAACAGAAACCTTTTGCAAGATATCATATCTCCATTAACCACACATACTTGTGGTGAACACGCAAATAAAAACATGCATTGTCTTTGTGCTGTTCGCCTTTTGGCGTCCTCTGGTCTAACGCTGTTTGAGACTAGGCTCTAAAGAAAGTTGTCTCTGCTGTGGACCAATCAGTTTCAAAGACAATGCATATACAAAACATGCTCTGGTAATGTGCGTGCATTGTCTTTGAAACTGATTGGGCCACAGCAGAGAACGTTCTTTAGAGCCTTGTCTCAAACAGCGTTAGACCAGCGGACGCCAAAAGGCGAACAAGGACGAAGACAATGCAAGTTTTTATTTGCGTGTTCACCACAAGTATGTGTGGTTAATGCAGACACGATCCCTTGCCAAACGTTTCTGTTTGGTGTTTTAACATCTTAACACCTATTTTATTGCCAGAAAGGGTCAAACAAATTCTTATATTTTGATACTGGCAAAAAAAGTCCCAAAAAGTGTGTGCATTAAAAAAAAAGTGTTGTTTTTAAAACTTTTTTTTTATCGTGAAAACTATTATAACTATTTAACTGCTATATATTCCTGGTTCTTTCGGTATGATGATTGCTTGTGTTGCAGTCGAAACGTCGTGAGAATTTAATTGTTTTATATTTTTATTATTTTATTGTTTCCCTTCTACGTGACTTTACCGAAAGAACCAAGAATATGAATCCCTGCAGTCACAAAAGCTTTAAATCAAAAATATTTAACTGCTATTTTGTCTTACCAGGTGAAGCCCACTAGAGCTATATCGGTGTTTTTCTTTGTCAGAAGCGACCTGGTCACAAATGAGAGGCCAACGAAGTGGCTTATCGTTTGGAAAATTATAGGAGCTTAAATACTCGAAGCACATGTTTATAATTGCGGAGAGAACACGCAAACTCCAAATATACAGGCGTGAGGGTCAGCATCGAACCCACGACCTCCTGTATAGAAGGCAAGGTAGTTAACATCCAGCCTGTTATAATAATAGGGTTTTTCCCCTTTTTTCAGGCAACAAAACGAAACCTTTTTACAAGGATTCATGTCTGCATTAACCACAATACCTGCAGTCAAATGCGTGTTTTTTGTTTGCATTTGACTGCAGGTATTGTGGTTAATGCAGACATGAATCCTTGTAAAAAGGTTTCAGTTTTGTTGCCAGAAAAAAGGGGAAAAACCCTATTATTACATTTTGGTACTGGCAAAAGATGTCTAATGATCCAGCCTGTTCATAGGAGTTGAGGGTAATAGCGATGCTGTTCCTAACATCTCGCGGTATCTCAACGAAGTGGCTTATCATGTGGAAATGTATAGATGCAAAATAATCTAAACACGCATGTTGATTCTGTGGAGGGAAAAACCGGAGGATCCAGAAAAAAATCCATGTGACCACGTGGAGAGAGAGACATGCAAACTCTAAATATACAGGCTTGAGGGATGGGATCGGACCCACGACCTCCTGCATACCAGGCAAGGCGGTTAACATAACATTATTTGTTAACTGAGATTTTGCAGGTAGATAGGGGCCAAGCCATGCAGTTGTTTTATAGGTTAAGAAAGCAACCTCGAATTGTTGTAACTTTCTGACCAGGCCCGAACTGGACGTCTGTGGGAAAAGAGCTTCACAGCTCATCGGATTTCTCCAGGATAAATAACAAAAAAAATCTGATTCTGGATGCGGAAGCTGACCCGTTATCCAGTGCAAGCCGCAGATTTTCTTCAGTCACCACCACCAACAACCACCCTGTATCTGGAGCCCAGTGGGACTTTCAACCCGTCTTGTACCAAACCTGGGTTGTAAAATCAGTTGCTTACGTGGGGGACTCATGGTGACCTCTGCCCTGATTGAGCAATATTATATAGCCGTTGCGCAACACGGGGGTGGTGGGGTGAGAAGGATGTGACGGTGGTGGTCAGCCATATGGAGTTGCTTTTTTTTTCTTTCTTTAAACCACGCACTCGGCATTCACTTGCGCTGCAGACATTTTAAACGGAGGCCACAATTCGGAGGGGGAGCTCGAGTGGAGCGGAACACCAAAGGGTTTCTTCTCATTCGAGGTGAGTTTGCGTTGCGTTACAATACATAAAAAAACACGGTTGGATTTAACTGTGCGAAGGGAAATATTTCCAGCATCATTACTCCTATTATCCGCGCGCGCCTCTTTATTGGGATTATTTCCCCCCTTCCCCTTCGAGTCTTGCCAACAACAAACCACGACCGAGGGTGACAGGCGATTTAAACAAAAAAACCGTAATAAAATAAATTAAAACATTTATGCGCGGCGCTCCGATCAAAGCAAGTTTCCGCCTGTGGCTTTGGTCGTTGCAGTCGCTTTGAAACTCGGAAAGGGTTTGGTGGAGTTTTAAAAAAAAAATTGTGATTTGTTACAATGGATCATCTCGTTATAAGTGAGGTTGTCCGTGTCTATTTTTTTTACACGACAGATTTTCGTTTGGTGCGTGACAGCAGAAACAGCAGCAGCAGCAGCAAAAGACAAACGCGTCAATATTGCAGAGGGCGAAGAAAGGAAATTTCCGCGCACCGAACAAACGAGGTTCATTGTGAAGAAAACAGCGCAAATTTTAATGAAGATTTAACAACAAAAAAACCACATTGCTAATATTGCTATATATGATGATGATGATGAAGCGAACCCTTCACCACCCCACCAGACGCGAATACGTGTACAGACACCGCACACACACACACAGGTGAAGACGCACAGAGATAGAGAGAGATCTCGACTACGCAGATGAAGAACGATGAGAAACGGGTCGCGGTCTGAGCGCGGCTGTGTTTCACTCCAGCGCTGTCCTCGAGACAGCCTGATCCCTTCACCTGATGAAGGCCGCTTGTGTTGTGGCCGAAACGTCGTGATTTTTGTTGTTTTACTTTTTTTACCTACGTGACTTTACCGAATAGATCCAAAGAGTATGGATCCTTGCAGTCACGAAAGATTTAAATCTAGAATAGATGAGAAACATCCCCAGGGCAAGATAATCGCAGCGCGTTTGTAATGACCAGCATAGTTAAGGCACGCCTATTGAAATTCACAGCGCGCATAAGGGGCCGTCCATAAATGACGTCACGCACCTAGGGGGGGTGTCAGACATTTGTGACGATGTGTGACGACGGGGGGGGGGGGTGAGAAATGTGACGTCACATCAAAATGCGCAATTTTAAATATAGACAAACACGTTCTACTTAATTAAATAGACTTTTTAATAAATGTTTCTCTTCTTTGGTTCTTTCGGTAAAGTCACGTAGAAGGGAAACAATAAAATAATAAAAATATTAAACAAAAAACTGAGACACTGAGACAGCTGAGTGGTTGTAGTGGTGTTTTATATTTTTATTATTTTATTGTTTCCCTTCTACGTGACTTTACTGAAAGAACCAAGAATATGAATCCCTGCAGTCACGAAATCTTTTGTGCGTACTCACACCTGTCAACCCTTTATCAGTGCCTATCTTATTACAGACAAATTCAGACCTTATTGGTCACCCCGTGCATTTATAAATCTCAACGTTCATCCTACAAAGTCCCATCACAAGGGAGAGAAACGCAATCACATAGACAACATTTTTTTGTTGCCCGTATTGAAACGGCTGCACGCCGTATGGACCTGAAAACTCAACATCCCCGTACACGAACAGGGGGTGGAAACCGCGTGGGTTGACACGGTGTATGCACGGATGCGCACAGCACAGACACGACGGAGACACAAACATCAGAGACGCACAGCACAGACACGACGGAGACACAAGAGATACACTGAGAAGGAGAGGCCGTGGCCTGGAGGCACCCAAGGCAACGCTGTGTTTGTCTGGTTTTTTTCTTCCCAACAGGTTTCTTTCTCGATCTTCACAATGGCTCATCTGTCCTGCCCGTGGGACATGTCTCCCCTCACCCTGGTCCTGATGGTGGCTGCGTTCATTCTGTCTGTAATGTAAGTGCTCGGCCTCGGCTACCCTTTGCTTAACCCAGTTAGCTTATGTAGTGCGCATCTTTGAAGTCTTTATTGCTACGGTGAATGTTCCTGCACAGCGATATAAACGCTACCGGCCCTCGGCTAGTGTCAAATGGTCCGTCAAACCACAAGCCTGCTGATAGAGTGTACACTTTGTCAGCTGATAGAAACGTTTCTCAAAAAACGCACGCTATCTTGAATGTTAATTCTATAATTTCACGTTGTGTTTGGAGATTGTGTAATGCAAACTTTTTTTGATAGCACATTTGAGTTACACTCTATAAATATATATTTTAAAGGCCAAGTGTTGTATTTAGCGAGTTATCTCCGATTAGCACGGTTGGCTACGTACGGCGCGAAAGAATTTCAACATGCATACAAAAGTATCCAAGGCAACTCGATTTAATATTTATGCACTATAAGGAACTGATATGCATTTTTTTATTTTCCACAATACACTGCTGAATAGCCACATAACCTTCACTTGACTGGAACTATATTCTTGGTTCTTTCGGTAAAGTCATACTGATGACAATACTATATTCTATCATATAATATATTATTTTATTGTTTCCCTTCTACGTGACTTTACCGAAAGAACCAAGAATATGAATCCCTGCAGTCACGAAAGCTTTAAATCAAAATTTGACTGGAACTCTTGGATCAATAATGCACACTCCTGTATTTCATAATTAGACTCCAAAATAAATGTATCTTTCAGCTACCTGCTATGGCCGTACAGAATCTTCAAAAAGATGGGCGTTCCTGGGCCAACACCTCTGCCGTTATTCGGAACCTTCCTCCACTACAGCAAGGTAGGTTTTCCCTTGTATGCGAGGGAATTAGATTTAGTTAAGACGACGCGAAAGCCCACAGATACTCTTTTTATTTACACGCTTTTAAGAGTGTGCTCCTAATCTCAGCTCGTTACCTGTATAAAAGACATCTGGGAGCCAGAAATCTTTCTGGTTGAGAGGGGGTCAAATACTTATTTCCCTCATTAAAATACAAATCAATTTATAGCATTTTTGACATGCGTTTTTCTGGATTTTTGTTGTTGTTGTTATTCTGTCTCTCACTGTCTAAATAAACCTACCATTTTAATGATAGACTGATCATTTCTTTGTCAGTGGGCAAACGTACAAAATCAGCAGGGGATCAAATACTTTTTTCCCTCACTGTAACTTATCAAAAATACTACCGAGTATAAAAATAAGGAATACATATAAGGATCTAGAATAATAGGCTATAATTGAAACTTCAATCGAATACAAATAAAGATATACACTGAAGTGAGGTACAGCTGAAAAATACATTCATATTTATAATTAATAGATGAAACTGATTATCCAAATTGTAAAATAGATGCAGCATTGTTCCATGTCAATTAGATGAGGCTGCTCACAGCAATCAATTCCTGTAGGCCTAAGTTTTTCCTTTGAAACAACTTCATTTTGCTGTCAATCCATCTGAAGGATTGTTTCAGGAATAGCAATGTCAAAAGTTCTTCAGATATAAGGATGGAATGGGACTGGCGTCATAGCTTGTTTCTACTCGTGACAAGGCCGATGCCGATATTTTGATATTTACACTTTTTAATCATCGGCCATGTGAGAAGAAGGCCTCCACAAGCTCTGGTCATCTCTCACAATCCTACAGTTGTGTTCTTTGGTCTAGTATCAGAGCATATTTATTTGCATGTTTTACCACAGATATGTGGTTAATGCAGACTTGATGCCTTTTAACAGGTGTCGATTTGGTATTTTAACACCACTATTATTTCCAGAAAGGGTAAAGTATTTTTGTTAACATCTTCATTCTATATTCTTGGTTCTTTCGGTAAAGTCACTTAGAAGGGAAACAGTAAAATAATAAAAAATAAAAATATAAAACAATAAAATTCTCACGACGTTTCGACTGCAACACAAGCAATCATCATCAGGTGTGAAAACCACAGCAAGAACATTTTCACACCTGATGATGATTGCTTGTGTTGCAGTCGAAACGTCATGAGAATTTTATTGTTTTATATTTTTATTATTTTATTGTTTCCCTTCTACGTGACTTTACCGAAAGAACCAAGAATATGAATCCCTGCAGTCACGAAAGCTTTAAATCAAAATCTTAATTCTAGCTAAAAAAGTCCCGTAAAAATTCCCCACCTCCAACTCCCCAGTTGAAATCCACCTCAAATGCATTTCCTCAATCTTGATTTGAAGTTGTCGTGACTGCAGGGATCCATACTCTTTGGTTCTTTCGGTAAAGTCACGTGGGTAGAAATTAAAATAAATTAAATCACGACGTTTCGGGCGAAACGCAAGCGTCCGTCATCAGGTGGGACAACCACAGCAATTGTTTCTTGCTGCGCCCGAAACGTCGTGATTTAATTTATTTTATTTTATACCGTCGTGACTTTACCGAAAGAACCAAAGAGTTTGCATTTCCTCACTTGGATGCCACTCATTATTCTTGGGCATCGTTCATTCTCCCAGGGCGACGTGTTCTGTCCAAGCCAATTTACCGTTCTTAACGGTACGAATGATGTCTTTATCCTGAATGTGTTCCTTAATCCGCGTGCGTCTCTTTTAGTCTCCCAATGTCAATTCACACATGCGGCTCTCCATGCTTCTTTGTGCACTTTTCATCTTTTGTTTAATTGCTTCTGAACCACGTCATTGTAGGTAGCAAGGCCATAGCCATGGAGTCAATATTGGGGGGGACCAAATCTTCCTAAAATATAAAAAAATTCACTAAACACATAGGATGGACTTTTAAATTATTTTTTTACAATAATGTCTAATAGTGTATTGTATTACAATGCTCTGTTTTTTTTCTTTTTTTACCTTCTCTTGTTTCATTGTATGTAATGGCAGAGATTAGGGATTAATAAAGCACAACCATAACCACAATCATATAAACAGAAATCTATTTTATAGCAATATATTGGGGGGGGACATTTTGAGCATATTTTAAAATTGGGGGGGGGGGGATGTCCCCCCCCCTCAAATATATATCTATTATAATTACTGCCTTGGTAGGTAGTACGCACTGAGTAAAAACTTTCTTATTTAGGCACATTGGTGTGTTGCTTCCGAGCTTTTCCCCCCCCAAGGCACACCAACGCCACTCTCGGTCACCTCTTTAGTTTATAACAGTAATTTTGGTTCAATTTAGCTGTCCTAGGTGAGGTGTACACATTCTGCAGTATTTTCCTGTTATCTCCCTCCAGCAAATATCTCCCGTCTGTTCAGCAAACTTGTACGCGACTATTGTTGGGCGCACTGTACCTATCCTGAGACCTACTTTGCAGGTCACACTGAGATTACCCAAAGGAAGCAGAGTACACAAATTATATGTCACGAGGAGAATCTGACAAGATGACACACTTTCAACGAAGTTATAATCAGAGAGACGGAAGGAATTTCATGAAAACTAGATTGGAAAAAAAACCTAAAGGGAGAAATATTAATGTAGAAAAAAATAAAGATTTCAGATTTGCCAATAGTCACATTGATAACGTAGTTATGATAAAATGAATGAGCCTGGATGTCTGCTCATATATGCACTTGCGTGTTGTGCATAAGCCCGCTGAAAAACTTGTTAAAATGAATGAACAATTCTGTCGCTTCTATCTTACGCAGGGCTTCCGAGCATTTGACGAAGAAAGTTTTCAAAGATACGGGAGAGTCTGGGGGTGAGTTCGTCTTGCTCGTCATCCCATTGTGTTGCTTGTTCAATTTCCACCAATTTATTTTTGTTTGCTTATCCATTTACCCATATGGTTCATTACATTAATAAAACCGGGGTTAATCAACACCTGCTTTGCAGATAAAAAGTAGTTTTTGTAACGGTTAAAATTCACCATTACATCCACAATTGAGCGGCTATTTTTTTTGATGCGTTATGGTTTAGAGCAGTGGTGGGCAACCTGTGGAACGTGGGCCGCGTGCGTGCCATAGGGCCCCTCACGGTGTCCCATTCTGAGTGTATGCAGGGCCCTATTATCCAAGAGGCCACAGTAGGCACTGTGCCTAGGGCCCGCGAAAACTGAAGGGCCAACGAAGAAAATGTTGACGATGTTTTTTGTTTGTATGATAAAAAAAAATGTCACCAGGATATCTTCTTGAATAAATGAATATATTTATTCAGCAAGGATGGGCACAGTGTTTATACAAAGAGGCAGAGTCATGTCAATCGTTTTATTTTCGCAAGGTGAGAGAAATTAACACCGGAAATGAACTTTTCGAGATTTTTTGTGTGCAAAATTAGCAATAAATCCTCAAATTGTGTTTTTCGCACAATCTCATTCTCAATAGAGAGTACGGTAGTGCAAGGGAAGACATGCATTTCCTATGATTGATCGGATACAGTTTAAAAAAAAAATGAGATTTAACGAGTGAAAGCAGCGCTTAGCGACATGACCAGTACCAACTGTAGACAGTTATCACTGAAGGCCTACGAAATAGAAGTGCCTTGGGCCTACAAGAAACTTAATCCTGCCCTGAGTGTATGTTGGGTGATGCACAAGTGCGATTTTAAGCTTGCGGGCCACTAGGGTCGTCTAGGTTGCCCGTCTGCTGGTGTAGAGGGTTCCTAAACTGTGGGTCACGACACACTCACTAGTGCTTTGCAAGGTGTATCATGGTGGTGTCGCAGAACAAAAGAGTGACATTATGAATGTTTTTTTTTACTTTTCAATCATAAAATAATGACCCTTACATGTCCTTCTTCTAAGGATAAAGAACAGATAAGAAATGTAACACTAATATAGCATTGGAAAATAATTTGCATAATTATTACACACCACCCAATTTTATGAGTGTATTGGAGCCTTAAGTGATTTAAATAAACCCCTAATGTACAGTGAGGTAAAAAAGTATTTGATCCCCTGCTGATTTTGTACGTTTGCCCACTGACAAAGAAATTATCAGTCTATAATTTTAATGGTAGGTTTATTTGAACAGTGAGAGACAGAATAACAACAACAAAATCCAGAAAAATGCATGTCAAAAATGTTATAAATTGATTTGCATTTTAATTAGGGAAATAAGTATTTGACCCCCTCTCAATCAGAAAGATTTCTGGCTCCCAGGTGTCTTTTATACAGGTAACGAGCTGAGATTAGGAGCACACTCTTAAAGGGAGTGCTCCTAATCTCAGCTGTTAACTGTATAAAAGACACCTGTCCACAGAAGCAATCAATCAATCAGATTCCAAACTTTCCACCATGGCCAAGACCAACAAGCTCTCCAAGGATGTCAGGGACAAGATTGTAGACCTACACAAGGCTGGAATGGGCTACAAGACCATTGCCAAGCAGCTTGGTGAGAAGGTGACAACAGTTGTTGCGATTATTCGAAAATGGAACACAAAATAACTGTCAATCTCCCTCGGCCTGGGGCTCCATGCAAGATCTCACTTCGTGGAGTTGCAATGATCATGAGAACGGTGAGGAATCAGCCCAGAACTACACGGGAGGATCTTGTCAATGATCTCAAGGCAGCTGGGACTATAGTCACCAAGAAAACAATTGGTAACACACTACGCCGTGAAGGACTGAAATCCTGCAGCGCCCGCAAGGTCCCCCTGCTCAAGAAAGCACATATACATGCCCGTCTGAGGTTTGCCAATGAACATCTGAATGATTCAGAGGACAACTGGGTGAAAGTGTTGTGGTCAGATGAGACCAAAATGGAGCTCTTTGGAATCAACTCAACTCGCCGCGTTTGGAGGAGGAGGAATGCTGCCTATGACCCCAAGTTCACCATCCCCACCGTCAAACATGGAGGTGGAAACATGCTTTGGGGGTGTTTTTCTGCTAAGGGGACAGGACAACTTCACCGCATCAAATGGACGATGGACGGGGCCATGTACCGTCAAATCTTGGGTGAGAACCTCCTTCCCTCAGCCAGGGCATTGAAAATGGGTCGTGGATGGGTATTCCAGCATGACAATGACCCAAAACACACAGCCAAGGCAACAAAGGAGTGGCTCAAGAAGAAGCACATTAAGGTCCAGGAGTGGCCTAGCCAGTCTCCAGACCTTAATCCAATAGACAATCTGTGGAGGGAGCTGAAGGTTCGAGTTGCCAAACGTCAGCCTCGAAACCTTAATGACTTGGAGAAGATCTGCAAAGAGTGGGACAAAATCCCTCCTGAGATGTGTGCAAACCTGGTGGCCAACTACAAGAAACGTCTGATCTCTGTGACTGCCAACAAGGGTTTTGCCACCAAGTACTAAGTCATGTTTTGCAGAGTGGTCAAATACTTATTTCCCTCATTAAAATGCAAATAAATTTATAATATTTTTGACATATGCTTTTCTGGATTTTTTTGTTGTTATTCTCTCTCTCACTGTTCAAATAAACCTACCATTAAAATTATAGACTGATCATTTCTTTGTCAGTGGGCAAAAGTACAAAATCAGCAGGGAATCAAATACTTTTTTCCCTCACTGTATTGTGTGAAGCAGTTTTTTAATCAGTAAACTTGACAAAAGTGCACAAAAAATAGGCCGATTCTGTACTCATTATGCTACAGTCCTTTTTAAGGAGTTTTCCATGCCTGGTTTTGAATCCGATCTTAATTGTCTGTATCAAAATCACTGTAAATAAATAAACATAATTGCGCGTCTGAAACTGCATCAATCTCAGATTCAGCATAGCTTCCATACACAACATGCCAACAATTGGAACAATGGAATACCCTTCTCTGTACATCTACAGGATTTACGATGGCCGGTTGCCCGTGCTCATGGTGGCCGACACAAACATGCTGAAACAAATCCTCGTGAAGGATTGCCTGGAGTTCTTCACCAACCACCGGGTAAAACGGTGCAAACAGGAGTACAAATTAGCGATGTTGCTGACGTGAGTTTCACGTCACGTACAAATATATACAGTCCAGTACATGGACATTTCATACGGACAGCAGACATTTTACATTGTAAAGGGCTGACACAGAATGTTAGCTGTCCTCCCCCCCCACCTCCGATTAGCACGTTTGGCTACGTACGGTGGGAAAAAGTTCAACTCGGGTGACCGGGTTCGTTGGGCAGTGCGGTAACACACACGAGGTTCGGTGTTTAAGTTCGGTAGTTTAGGTAAAACAAGAGGGAATTTGTTATAAAGTATTTTATGTTTAGGCCTAGCGGTCCCCACGCCGAGCCTTCCTCGGCTAGTTCGCCTGCCGGGATTGTGACGCTTTTCGCGGGCAGCACTGGCAAGGCACGGACCCTTCCCTCCTTGGTGCTCTCTAAAAAAACAAAGATTACTGGGAGTCCTCTAAGTCGGGCTGACGATCACTCAGATCCATGAGATCGTGAAAACGAGGATCGCACACCTGTCAACCCCTTTGTCAGTGCCTCCTACCTTATTACAGACCAATTCAGACCATTATTGGTCACCCCGTGCCCTTTATAAATCACAACCTTCACCCTACAAAGTCCCACCCACAAGGGAGAAACACAAAGATATAGACGCTTTTTTAAGAAAAACTCAATATCCCTGTACAAGAATACGAGTAAACCGTATGGGTTGACAGGTATGGGATCAAATTTGATTTGAAGCTTTCGTGACTGCAGGAATTACTCTTTGGATCTTTCGGTAAAGTCACGTAGAAAGAAAATAAATTAAATAATAATAGAATACGACGTTTCGATTGCAACAAAAGCAACCGTCATCAGGTAAGAATGAATGAGAAAACAAACCCAGTAAATTAAAAAAATATAATGCAATACAACACAGAGAGTCGGCTAACACAACAGTAAACACCCTACCTGATTCATTACGTTCTTCCAAAGATTGCTAAATTTGAGAGAGACAAAACACATACACGGAGACACATAGACAGTCACACAAGCAGAGAGAGCCACATACAGAGACACACAGAGAAACAACGCCTCCGTGTCGAGGCCTTAAATCGAGAGAGGGGGGCAGAGAGAGAGGAGGGGGTAGAGAAATTAGCATGTCAATGAGAGAGTTGTGTGGAATACCCTCCCCGTAGTGGTCGGAGGAGAGACAATGGACTTATAAGAGACAATGGACTTATAAACAAACAAACGTGGCAAAATTTAGAGAGAGAAATAGGAAGTTTGAGAAAACAAATTTAGTAAAATTAGGAAGTGTAATGCAATGCAACACAGAGAGTCGGTTAACACACAGTTAACGCATAGCCTGGTTGATTACGTTCTTCCAAAGATTGCTAAATTAGAAGTTACGTGTGAGTTGTGTGGAAATCCTCCCCATAGAGGTGGTTCATACTTGATGTGAAGCTTTCGTGACTGCAGGAATTACTCTTTGGATCTTTCGGTAAAGTCACGTAGAAATAAAAAAAAATAATATAATACGACGTTTCGATTGCAACACAAGCAACCGTCATCAGGTAAGAATGAATGAGAAAACAAAGCGAGTAAACTTAGAAATATAATGCGATACAACACAGAGAGTCGGCTAACACAACAGTAAACACCCTACCTGATTCATTACGTTCTTCCAAAGATTGCTAAATTTGAGAGAGAGACAAAACACAGACACGGAGACACATGGACAGACACACAAGCAGAGACACGCAGAGAGACACACAGATCGTCTATCTCTAATTCGCAGTTTATTCACAGTCCCACTGCACCCCTGTTCCAAATCAAATGTAATATTACTCATAACACTGAATGCAATTAATGCATCCCTTTCCTTCAGATAAAATGTTGTTCACCGATAACGTATTGCTCTTCGCGCAACAGATACATCTTGATTATTCTGATGTATCTTTTTTTTATAGTTTACTAAATGTGTAATGGCCTTGTTAATGTTATTCGCCATCATATTCACTGAAGTTAAATTATGTATGTAATTACAAATTACAAAAACAAAGTTTTAGGATATGCAGTGCACTTGTCGAACAATGAATGGCATCTTCCAATTCCTGCCTCTTATCATACACGTGTAATAGTTTTTGCGACCAGTATTGTGATTTTATTGTATTTGAATATGTTATAAGGTGCTGTCTTGTTCTTTTATTTGTACATAGAAAATCGGGCTGAATGAACTCTTTGGTGAAGGTTTGTCCACAGTTGACGATGAGCAGTGGAAGCGCATCCGTAACATACTCTCGCCAACCTTCAGTAGTGGCAAAATCAAACAGGTAAAAAAACCGAGCAAAAAAACCCTTCAAATTGTGTGTTTTGTCAAGTTGTATTGGTAGATCCATAACATGTTTTATATCAAATAAAAGACAAATCGCCCCTCCCTTTCTAGATGTACCCACTGATTTTACGCTGCGCTGATGTGCTGGTGAAGAACCTCCATGAAAAATGCCAGTCTGGGAAGTCAGTGGATCTAAAACAGTAAGTGCATGAAGCATTTGGGAAAAACCCACTTTAACACTGCCAGTGATTGACAGAAAAAGAGCTCATCAGAGGGAACGGTGAGTGGAGGCTGGAAACAAGGAAGTGTAAAACACGCAAGTTGATCTTTAAACATCACAAAGGTGTGATCGTAGCAATTAGCTCTCTCCTGGTATCAGGTCTTGCAGGTCATGCAAAATCACCAAACTGCACGCATAGTGCAATATGCTGTACATTACAGTGTTACGCATGTGTGCATATAGATAAAGTGCAATTGTCATTTCCAATTCACTTAAATAGAGAAGCAAGCAATGTTGATCTGAAATAGATCTGTCACTGCACATTAAACATATATTCTTTTCACAGGCCATTGGCCGCACAGCCTTCTGGGAATTCATACTTTTAGCAGCATTAATTTAGTACAAGCAACTATCGACCAGATTCAACATACATTATCTCATAATTGAAGCATTATCAATATAATAGTTGAATTATGTATGTAATTTTGCGTTGAATTATGACCCGCATTCTCAAGTAGTGTTCATTAAAAGGCCCACGGGCCACTGCGGGCCCTGGTGGCCTTTAGTGTGGCCCCTGACAATACACAAATGTGAACACACCCCATCATCGTGCTGTCAAATCCCAATGGTATCAAATGCGTGGCGGCCCTCACGCTGATGATGTCTTATCGGCGAAAGTGGCCCCCCTCTGAAAATTAGTGAAGAACACTGTTCTAAAGATAGGGTCACTGCCTATAAAATCTTGTAAAATGTAAGACCAATTCACATGTCAAGTTTTGTAGATCACTGCATTGAGGGTCGATTTACCCTAACGTCGTGGTATTGATTTCAATTTTGCCTCTTCTAGGACGTTCGGGGCGTACAGCATGGACGTGATTGCAAGCTCGGCGTTCAGTATGGACGTGGACTCTCAGAACAACCCCAACGATCCATTCGTCGTTAACGGGAGAAACATTTTCAAGATCAGCTTATTAAACCCTTTACCTATTATAATTAGTAAGTGCAATAACTTTACCAGTTACAATTTCACGTATATGGTGTTATCTTCACTTAAAATTTATGAATAAAAAAAACTCATTTGCTGCTTCAGTGAACTTACATGTGAAGACCAGATGGCCAAAATGGAGATCTTCCCTTACTATCAGTGACAGTATATATATTAAAAAAACATGTCATTGTATGCATATAACAAGTTTCGCATTTTACATATACATTTAATCAAACGTATGTTGGCAACAAAGTCATTGCCTGTTAATGATCAGGCAGTCGTGGCATTAGGAGGCTTACACGAAATAGGCGATTGTCTGGGTTGAATTATATTTACGTATGTTGAGCAACACCGTTTGTAGCCAACTATACTTATTGGAGGTGCAGAGGAAGGACACGTATGTTGAGCAACACCGTTTGTAGCCAACTATACTGGTTGGAGGTGCAGAGGAAGGACACAAAAAACCAAACACAAAAAGCAGTTCTAATGGAATGAGACTTTAATCTCGATTTACAAGTGCATCCTTCCAATAGCTTCCTAATATCGGAAGAGCGTTCCAGATGCCCGCAGAAGCACACCTGAAAGCGCACGATGCGGTGACCGTCTTTGCTCGATGGTTAGCCGCTGCGAGGCTGACCAGAGTTTGTGTGATGATGGTTCATGCTTCTTGACTGGATCAGCAAGGTATTGTGGTTCATTTGTGGCGAGTACTTTGTGTGTGTGTGTAATGAGTGCGACCTTATAATGTATTCATTCGGCAACCGGAAGCCAATGAAGCTCATTGAGCACCGGACAGAAATGGACCTTGCAGTACCCGTCACGGCACGTGCCAGAGCATTTTGTCCACGCTGCAGCCTGGAAACATTTTTGCAGGACGTGCCGTAGAGTAGCGTGTTGCAATAATCGAGCTTCGTCGATACTGCTAACTTACTAACACCACAATGATCTCTGTTATCACTGCCCGCATTGCCTTAGTTGTGTTTTTGGGGTGGAGGGCTGAGCACAGGTGGTGTTGAAGTATAGTTAAACGCCCCCCCCCACCCCTCCTTTTGTCTCGCAGTAAAATGATAAAGGTTAAATTTTGATTTAAAGCTTTCGTGACTGCAGTAATTCATATACTTAGTTCTTTCGGTAAAGTCACGTTGAAGGGAAACAACAAAATAATAAAATATATATAAAACAATAAAAATTCCCACGACGTTTCGACCGCAACACAAACGGTCGTCTTCAGGTGTGTTGGTTTGCATACATTTATTTTTCAACGGTGTATTTATTTATTTATAAAAAACGTTTGCGCCACGCGCAGCGATTTGGCAGTTTATTTAGAAGGACTAGTCCATCTATGTTCTGAAAAGAGGAGGGGGGAGACGAAATTTTTTTTTTGTATGCTGTCTGAAAGCCACTGTAAGCGTGAACAATCAATTAAGACCCGAAATGGTTTATCAAATCTTTCCAATGATTGCTAAGATAGAATCCATCTTCTCGGTTGAAATTGTCTCTGTGCTTGTATATGTGGATAGCCTCATGAACGAATCTCTCATGGTAGCCAGATGGCTTACAAAGAACCTCTGTCTTGGAAAAGTCAATGGCATGTGAGCCTACTGAATTACAACAATGATCTGCCACGGCCGAGGTGTTGGTCCTACCGTGTTTAAGGTCTGCTTTGTGTTCACCTGAAGACGACCGTTTGTGTTATGGTCGAAACGTCGTGAGAATTTTTTTATTGTTTTATATATATTTTATTATTTTGTTGTTTCCCTTCAACGTGACTTTACCGAAAGAACTAAGAAAATGATAAAGGTTATTAATATTAATATTTTTAATGTACAACGATTTTCTCTTTCAGCACTCTTCCCAGTTTTTGTCCCACTTTTTGAATACATGGGATTATCTTTGTTTCCGAAAAAGATCTGCATTTTTTTCAAGAACATCGTTCAGCAGATGAAAAGACAACGTCAAAGGGGACTTCACGACATGGTGAGTCCAAATTTCGACTTAAAAGCTTCCGTGACTGCAAGGATTCATCTTCTTTGGTTTATTTCGGCAAGGTCACGTAGGATGAGAATAAAATAATAAAGTAACACAGTAATATTCTCGCGACGTTTCGGCCGCAACGCAAGCGGCCGTCTTCAGGTGAAAAGTACAGACCTGTCGGGACGACAGAGCTTCAGTGAACGATGTGGTGAGTCCAATTCAAAACTGATATTTCAATGAACTATTCAACGTTAGTTAACGTTTAGATTCCAATAAGAGTTATTGTCACTAAAAAAATATGTGTATATTTTAGTGCAGTGACATGTAATACAGTAATGTATTGCAGAGACTGAAGGCACTGGTGTTGTGTTTTATGTCGAGAGAATGTAAACATCTAACATTTCATAAAATTGCGACTTCTTTTTTTAAAGGGACGAGTAGACTTTCTCCAATTGATGGTAGATGCTCAACTTTCTGAAACCGTGCAAAATGGAGCTAATCCTCATTCAGAAAAGTGTAAGTATTTTTTATGTCACATTTGATGGAATAATCAAATTTACACCTTGATCTGAAATGTACACACATGCTGTCTGTACGGTATATCAGAATCTTAATTTATCCTGGAGAAATCCGATAAGCTATGAAGCTCTGTTTCATAGGGTGTCCAGTGCAATATATTGTGTGCAGTGCAATACATTTAGCTGATGATAAGTAAATGATCAAATAATTGATAATTATATATTTTTAAATATCACTATATTCTCAAAATCAAACACTATCGTGCATGTTTGTGATCAAATATTTAAAAGACTGTCCCGAATGAGTATTTTGAGAAAGCCGATGTTTTTTTTTACAATTAACTCCATTGAAGTTGTCATAAATTGAGGTCACCAAAGCAAACCTAATTGCGAGTACAGTACATAACTATATTTACACATTACTGTTTGCAGTTGTATGGCTAAATCACACAGAATGCACCCAACCTTATCAGATGTAACAAAAAAGACTAATAAGACTTGAGCCGGTTTCATCCCTAGATGGGTGGCCACCACACCCAAACAGGGCATAGTAGAGCTTGTGGAGCTATAGCAAGCAAATATCTGGAATTATTAAAGTTCAGTGCTCACCACCAAATGTGTGCGCACATTACTAGGACAGCAGGAATTGAACACATTGTATGATATGAGAATCGATGTATATTACATTTCAAGGTATATTCGAAACTAATATTCCCTCTCCATTTTATTTCACAGATCTGACTGACAGTGAACTGGAGGCACAGGCGATCTTGTTCCTACTGGCTGGTTTTGAGACCACAAGCACAGCCATCACCTTTGTGGCCTACTGCCTTGCTTGTAACCCTGATGTCCAGACTAAAGTTCAGCAAGAGATTGATGAATTTCTTCCGGATGACGTAAGATTTACATTTTTTACTTCAATGTAAATTTCACAGTAACGGTGTGACACGCGCTCATTACACGCAAAGTGCTTGCCACAAATGAACCACCACAACACCTTGCTGATCTCGTCAAGGGGCATAAACCATCACACAAACTCCAGTCAGTCTCGCAGCGGCTAGCCATCGAACACAGATGGTAACTTCATGGTGCACTTTGATATGTGCTTCTGTGGCCATCTGGAACGCTCTTGCGATATTAGGAAGCCACCGGACTTATGTATTTTAAAATCTCAATTGAAATCTATATTTTTATTACTGCTTTTTGTGTTTAGTTTGTTGTCGTTCCCCCGCACCTTCGATTAGCACGGTTGGCTACGTACGGTGCAAAAGAGGTTCAACATACATAGTGCAATAAGTTTTAACCAAATGAGCTTGTATTTCAAAGTCTGATAAGTGTAATGTATACTACAGAATAGTCTAGAATGTCCTTAGAATAAAACGTGTAATTAATTTTTGTTCCTTTGTTTATATATATTCCCATTCCACTCGCACGCAGAAAGCTCCAAGTTACGAGATTCTGAATGAAATGGAGTATCTGGACATGGTCGTGAGCGAGACTATGCGGATGTACCCACCGGCCGCGCGTTTAGACCGCGTGTGTAAAAGGACAACGACGGTGGACAACCTGGTCATCCCCAAGGACGTGGTGATCACTGTCTCGACGTGGGTGCTTCACTATGACCCACAGCACTGGGAGGAGCCCAACGAGTTCAGGCCAGAACGGTGAGTGAATCACGTTCCCAAAATTGGGTGCGTTTGGAAACTCGCGCGTATCATATTTCAAAAACACAGATCCATAATGGAGCTTGACAATACAAGGAATCAATTATATTGGGCCATGGCATGGGCACTCGAATCAAAACGAGTTGCTTATTCAAGTTATATAAAGATAATTGTATGTTGTAATTGTTTCATGGACTCCATACAGGATGACATCATGCTTGCCTTGTAATTTTCCCAATCTTGCGCTTAATAGACCTTCCAACTCAGGCTGAACGCGTGAATGAATGAGAGTCGTCCAGATGATCTGCCTGTCCATTGGATAGGGTCACAATAATAATAATAATAACTTTAAAGATCATCCAATAAAAATGTAATAGTGCTAAGCTGTGTTTCAATTTGGGACTTAACGTAGATAAAACTGGGAAAAAAATGGCCAAAACTCGCCAATAAAATCCAGCATATAATAGCAAAGCGTATGATGCAATCACTTCTTTCTGAATGTGCAGACATTATATGCCATCACATTGGCATGGCATGATACGGTGTAATTTTCTGACGTCATGTGTAGCGCGATGCCATCTCATTAATCAGCTCAAATGCTAACATCAGCCATGAGCAATCCACTGCTGGATGAAGGCCCCAAGTTGCCGCCAGCTCGCACACACAATGTAACAATGCACCACGCACCTTCACATGAGCCCGATTCCATCGCTTCATCTCTGCAACGGATCTCAACCGAACCTGCAGTATTAATTTTAATTAGATTTTATTTTAAGTCAGTCTTAGTAAAGTTGACAACAGCCTGTGGAATTTTAGTCAAGTCTTAGGCTGTGGATTTCATTCATTCTCTTCGACCGCTTGACTACGGTTAAAAATGCAGTCACCGTGGTTATTAAGTGTTGGTTTGTCTGAACCCCGCTGTTCATGGATTCCGCGCGTGTGCGCACGACTGCGAATTGTGCAGATTCACCAAGGAGGCCAAGGAGGCGCGTGACCCCTACTGCTACCTGCCCTTCGGTCAAGGCCCCAGGAACTGCATCGGCATGCGCTTTGCCCTGATGTCCGTGAAGATCGCTGTCTGTCGCATCCTGCAGCGCTACTCTTTCCAGATGTGCAGCGAGACCACGGTGCACGATCACACCCCCCCCACCCCACCCACCCACCCCCCTCCTCCGCTCTTTACTGTTCACGTAGAAATGAACTTTTGTGGTGTTAATATTGATTCTGGTATTGCTCCAGGAGACAACTATTATATGGCAATGTTTAAAAACTATCTCCTTGCATTTGTTTCTTTCAGATTCCGCCAAAGCTTGCCAAGGGTTCCATTTTACAAACGGAAAAACCACTTTTGTTGAAAGTTTCAGAAAGAAAGAAGGCTGATTAGAAACCATTCAAGGTCACAAAGCTCCACAGAAACAAAACAAGACTGAGAGAGGATTTGAGACGCATTAACACTGTAGGGCCAATTCTGGATTTGAAGCTTTCGTGACTACAAGGATTTATACTCTTTGTTTTTTTTCGGTAAAGTCACGTAGGTAAAAATAAATAAATGAAAACAACTAAATTAAATCACGACGTTTCGGAGGCAACACAAGCTTTCCGTCTTCAGGTGGAACAGTCACAGCAAAATTAGCTGTATCAAGTGAAGAGCTCTTCCACCTGAAGACGGAAGCTTGTGTTGCCTCCGAAACGTCGTGATTTAATTTAGTTGTTTTCATTTATTCTATTTTACCTACGTGACTTTACCGAAAAAAAACAAAGAGTACTGTAGGGACAATTAGGATCACGACTTTTAAAAAGATGCTACTTAAAATTACTTGTGGATCTTAAAATAATTACTTGACAAATGGTGTTTCATTTTTAAAAATTCTTTTTACATGCCGTAATGTTTACAGTCGAAATACAGTACTATACTTGTTGGATTTATGCAAATAGTACACGTGATTTAACAAAGATGTGAACATTTTAACAAAAATATGATTACACTATTCATGCTGGTGAATATTGTGCAGTACTCATCTTCACTAGGTGTTTTGAGCAAGTGGGTGAAGTTCCACATTGTTATGGTGGTGACCGGTGCCTCTTTAATACAACTATTCCAGATGCCTGTGTGAAAAGAGGGCTAAAGCTTTGCCCAAATCCCGGCCAGCTGGCTCAAAATCTTTAAAATCAACGAAACTGTTGATGTTCCACCAAGTATTGGTCAACAGGCAGTGCTTAATTTTACAGATCTCACGGGGTTTACAGACTGGGTTTATCATAATGAGAATTTAAACGTATGGCCTTATAATTCAGAGTTCACTGCACTGTCTAGGAAGCGATCCAGCTACAATATAATTTGATATATTTTGCATAAGTGAAACATTTTGGGGATCATTTAGGTTGTCGTGTAAAGATTTACGACAATTAATTTTCCCTTGATTTATACAAATGCGTGTTGTAGTTCAATAAATGAGCGAAAACAATAACGTGACATTTTTACGACTTATTTTTTTTAATTGTCACTCGGGCTATGGTTGTCGGTACGTGGCCCTTGATTGCTGGTGGGGATGAGACCAGAAAAAAGATGGAAAAGCCACATTCCAACTGTGTACTGTTCCAGCGAGCACGACTGAATGAACGCCTCACCTTCGCTTAATAACATAGATTTATGATTGAAGTCTAGATAAACGTGCCTTTTGGGGTTCACATGGTGTACCTCCAATCGGAACACAGTTGTTCACACAGCGTATTTCTCAGTAAAATTGGACAGCAAGGATTAAAAAGACATAAAACTAGTCCTTTAAATTGTAAGGTTCGGGAATTTTAAAACGTTTGAAATTTCCTCTGATCCGAAACCTAATTGATTATTCTTTAACCCTGTTGAAATGATACTTGAGCCCAGGAATGCATCACTAAATGCAATGTACAGTACCAGAAACATTTTATAACACTACCGTAATACAGTACTTTTAATACAATAGATTTGATTTGGAAACACATTTTTGAATATGGAAGGGTTTGTTACGTAATACCTACTCACATGTAACTATTCGTATGCCCACGAAAAGCGGGTTATCAGTAAACGTTTTAATATCATCAAACACCACGGTATAAATGAGTGTCGTCTCCGACTATTATTTTTCACTCCTTTATATGTTTCCTTTAAAGGCAGTGGTATTAACAGATGCGTTGCGTTCCTTCGTTTCAATAAAGGGTGCGTTGCCCTGGGGCATTGAGCAAGCAGCTTCTCGACTGGAGAAACTGGATTTTTGAAAATGAAATAGGCGGTGGCAGGACAGTTGCAGCCAGCCGTACCTGGGTGCGGTGTTTAAGGTCGTGCAATGTGGTTTTTTTGGTAATTTACTTGGAAACTTCACACCACGCAAACCCACCTGGCTTCCCATATTGAGAGTCAAATGTACAGTACAGTATTAAGGCATACTGCATACGAGATACTTCAAAGCTATGTTAAGTTTTAATATGAAAGTACTGCTGTGCAACGAATTTGACTGTCCATTATCATGATGGATGAAAGTGCTCAAAATGCGTGATTTCAAAAAAAGTTCTTACTCAGTTCCATTCCGACAAAATTACAATATTACATCAGTGCAGGATTCGTTCTGGATGTATTTATTACGAGGTGGCGGAGTAATTTTCTGCCGTGTTTACATAATCCGTTTTGAACGCTGCGGTGGAAGTAAAAAAAAAATCAGAATCGTTATATCAAAGTTGAGAAATCCGATGAGCTATGAAGCTCTCTGTCGCAGACGTCCAGGGGTACCAATACCAAAGGTGAATCAACTGCACGCGTATTTGCATTGAGCTGTGAGTTAAAACAACATGCCACGCGCTGTACGAGTATGGTGGTCTAAAAGCCTCTTCTTTACCCCTGGGCGTGCGAGATGCCCTCTGTGGTTGTGCTGCGAGAGACAGGACAGATTATTTTTGTTGTTAAAAAGTAAGTGGTCGAAACACCAACTAAGAAGGGGCACGTAAGTACATCTAGGTATTCTTGGTTATTTCCGTAAAGTCACGTAGAAGGGGAAACAATAAAATAATAAAAATATATTGGTTTATATTTTTATTATTAAAAATTGTTTATATTTTATTATTTTATTTTTTCCCTTCTACGTGACTTCCCGAAAGAACCAGGAATATGAATCCCTGCAGTCACGAAAGCTTTAAATCAAAATACAACTACGTTGTTTCATAAAAACCGAATGTATTACTACCATTACACATTTTTGTTTTTGCGATCGGGAAGCAAGTTTGCGGAAAAGGTTAAGAAGCACTAAGAAATAATTGTCCAATAATCTTAATTTCTTGCGACGTACGGTATAAATTAGTCTTTTTGAACATGGAGTAAAAAGTAGTATGCACACAGTGCCGGATTATATCCTAGTAGCAAAAGTAGCTGCATATGTAGTAGCTACTGCACGTGTAGTAGCTACTACATGCTTTCAAGCTGTCAATTTCGGTTCAGTGATTCTGCACTTGCTCTGTTACTATAGTACTATACCATCTTAAACGTTTATGAACGACTGGGTGTTTAAAGTTAGCGATTTGTCGTATTACCTGGCTGTATAGCAAATGACAAAAATACAATTACTTTACAATGCAAGTAAAAATGTTACGTGTTTTAATTTTCATTTTAATTTAGGGCCCATTTATAACAACATAGGCTGCAGGCCCCGCACCAGCTTAATCAGGTACTCTATGCATACACAGAGTACACACACAAATTTACTTTCAGTCGCCGGAGTGTAATTATTATTACACGGTGCTTCCAAAAAAATTTGAACACTTCTGAGAATTCGCAACAAATACCCATGGTCCCACGTAATTGTTAACATTGTTTTATTGTTTGGAAGCACCCTGCATTATTCGTACGGGGGCGGGGGGTGTTGTAACCTTCTTCGACGGTGTATAAGCAATAATAATTCACCGTCAACAACCAATGACCCAAATAGCCTCCGGTCCTCACCGATGGGCGTTGAACCTGCGCGCCTTCCGATATTACCCACTTGGTCGTGTTCCTCCTCCACTGACACCACGCAGCAAAGGGATTCCAGTTCTCATTGTTACCCACCACCCACAATCCTCCTCCTCTCGCCTTAAACAGCCCTTTAAACGAAGACACACACACACAAAGAGGAGGGGGGGGGGGTGCAGCTCCGCGTGACATAATTATTATTATTCTTCGCCCCAAGACGACCGCCGGTGATGTCCTACAACAACCTTCCAAGTTTCGCCACGACCGCTGGGTTCGTGCGCGGCGTCGGACCCCACCACCGGGGTGGTCGCGGCGTCAGTGGCGGCGTCGACGGCGGCGTCAGCGGCGGGCAATTTACGAGCCGCTCGTTCGCCGGACTCGACAGCAGCCAGCCGCGAAGTGAACGAGGGACGTGGAGCAAGTCGAGCGTGCCCGGCGTTGTCGGCAGGCGAAGCGCCCTCCTCCTGGGCTACCGGGGTGGCAGTGGCGGCGGCGGTGGCTTCGGCTCCGCGTACACGGGCGGCTATGGAAGGGTCTCGTCGAGCGTGCGCGCGCGCCCTCCCGTCCCCGTCGTCGAGATCGACCGCTCCGTCCTGCCAATTCGGGCCCAGGAGAAGGAGGAAATCAAGATGCTCAACAATCGATTTGCAAACTTCATTGATAAGGTATCACCACCAACACCGACAGCACCACCCACGCACGCATTGTCCCAACCGATGCAGCATGCGCGTGTGTGGTTGCGTGCGTGTGATAAAAGTCAAGCGTTTCTGAACGGTGAATTTTTATTTGTCAGATTTTAAAAAAAATTGTACTGGGTGGTTGCGTGCGTGTGATAAAAGTCAAGCGTTTCTGAACGGTGAATTTTTATTTGTCAGATTTAAAAAAAAATTGTACTGGGTGGTTGCGTGCGTGTGATAAAAGTCAAGCGTTTCTGAACGGTGAATTTTTATTTGTCAGATTTAAAAAAAAATTGTACTGGGTGGTTGCGTGCGTGTGATAAAAGTCAAGCGTTTCTGAACGGTGAATTTTTATTTGTCAGATTTTAAAAAAAATTGTACTGGGTGGTTGCGTGCGTGTGATAAAAGTCAAGCGTTTCTGAACGGTGAATTTTTATTTGTCAGATTTTAAAAAAAATTGTACTGGGTGGTTGCGTGCGTGTGATAAAAGTCAAGCGTTTCTGAACGGTGAATTTTTATTTGTCAGATTAAAAAAATTGTACTGGGTGGTGCGTGCGTGTGATAAAAGTCAAGCGTTTCTGAACGGTGAATTTTTATTTGTCAGATTTAAAAAAAAATTGTACTGGGTGGTTGCGTGCGTGTGATAAAAGTCAAGCGTTTCTGAACGGTTAATTTTTATTTGTCAGATTAAAAAAAAATTGTACTGGGTGGTTGCGTGCGTGTGATAAAAGTCAAGCGTTTCTGAACGGTGAATTTTTATTTGTCAGATTAAGAAAAAATTATACTGGGTGGTTGCGTGCGTGTGATAAAAGTCAAGCGTTTCTGAACGGTGAATTTTTATTCTTCAGATTTAAAAAAAATTGTACTGGGTGGTTGCGTGCGTGTGATAAAAGTCAAGCGTTTCTGAACGGTGCATTTTTATTTATTTGTCAGATTTAAAAAAAAATTGTACTGGAAGAATCCGACGAATTATCAAGCTATTTTTCCACAGATGTCCAGTAGGGGCAGGTCAGAACGTTACAAAAACAAACAACACAAAAGTGATGCATATTGAATGTAAAACTACTGCTTAAAGGAACTTGACAGCTGGCCTTCTTTTCCTGCTAAGTATTTTCTTCAATTGCCGGAAACCACATCTCATATTTTGTTCTGCCAATAACATGGAAATGGCATGCATATTATTGCACAACATGACAGTACAGTACCTCCGATTAGCACGGTTGGCTACGTACTGTGCGAAAGAAGTTCATACATACAGCCCTTCCCGTTCCTTGAAAACGTCCTGTCAAGGGTAATCTCCCATGGCGATTCCAGAGATGTGACGAGTTACACCGTGGTTCCTCTCAACTTTGATCTTCTCACTCTTAACGCCATTGACCTACTCCAACGGATGTGACCGCCCGAATAACCATGCACAAGTACGCATCTCCAAGCACACCCTTCTCTTAACAACAATCCCATCTGTGCTGTCCATAACGAGGGGCTGCCCCTCCTCTTCGAAGCGTCTGTGCCACGTTATACCGCGGGACTGATTTCAATGTATACAGCGCCTTCACTAACGGCGCTGAACAAACAGTTAGCTATGTGCAACGGCAGATTTGCGTGACGAGATGCGTCGGTGCGAATTATGGTGGTGCCTTAGGAAGATGATGATGCGTGAAGTCAACGATGATGAGAGTGACATTTGAGCGGTTGATGATGAGCGAGTGCGATGGGTGGGTTGGGAAGTTTGGGAAGAGGGTTGGAGTTCGTGATGGGAAATGGGGTAAAGCTAGCTTCAATAGGTTCCTCCACTTGACAACATCATCTCCGCACCTCTAATTAGTGCGGTGAGCGGCGTACGTACGGAACGGACGATGTTCAACATACATCTCCAGCTTCAACAATCGCCACAATTCCAAACTACATATACAGTACTAATTGGCTGTGTCGGGTGGTGGCGGGTTTAACGGCACATTTATGTTTACCCCATCTTACCCAAAAAAACTCTATTACGGATACATATACAGTCGCATATATGTAAACTCTGCACACAAAACATTATTGTCGACTGTCATATACCATCCTAAAGCAGTCTCATGCTGGATTGGTTCACGCTTCCTCAAGCTAAACATTTCCAAATCTGAAGTCTTCATCCCTGACAAAAAAAAAACACCATCTGCTCTCCCAAGACGTTTGAGAAGCCACAGAAGCCCTCACTCACACCTGCCCCCTCTGGACTGGAATTCCTTCCCGAGCTTCTGTGCTGCCAACTACTACTACTACCTGTGCAAGCCCAGGCTCAATAGCTGCTTCTTAACTTTAACAACCTTCCCCATTACCCAATGATGTACTATATTTCCTAACTTTTTGCAAAAAAACCCCCTTGAGATGCAGTAGTTGCATTTTATCACTATGCACAGCAAACAAAAACATTTTATCGTCTGCATAAATGCAAATAAATTAAACACGATAACTACAATTTCACAGCATTTTTGTTTATATATATTAAGCGCCTTTCAAAAAATAAATACTTGGAAACCAATGGGCCAGATAATATAGAACGTTAAAACAATGTGCTCGTGCCTGTACAGACCTGTACTTCAAATGAAGAGGGCCTCAATGTGTGCACGTGCGTGTTCTCGTTGCGTAGGTGCGCATCCTTGAACAGCAGAACAAGGTGTTGGAGGCGCAGTGGTATGTGCTGCAGGATAAGGGAAAGGTTGACTGCAACCTGGACGAGTTGTTCGAAGTCTACATCGAGGAACTGAGGAGACAGCTGCAGAATCTGGGTCATAATGGAGCCAGAATGAACAGTGACCTGCAAATGATAAAGCACGCTGGCAAGGACTTCAGCAGCAAGTGAGATTCACTTTTAATTGAATGAACCAACAATTATGGGAACTGGGATACTAAACGAAACCAAACTTAATTTTTACTCGGTAAGGCCTACTGAGCTATATGGCTGTTATTCAGAAACGACCTGGTCACGAAAGCTCAATGTGGCAGCTTATCGTGTGGGAATGTCTATATGGCAGCCAAATATTGAACATGAATAAACCATGGCCTTGTTATTCCATTGTTCTCTCTCTCAAAGATATGAAGTGGAAGTTGCTGCTCATAAGAAAAAGGTCGAAGAGCATGAACTGGTGAAGAAGGTAAAGTTTTTCACTTAGCTATTCACCCTCAGCCATGATCAAACTTCTGCTGGATGAAGGCCTCCTCCCCCTCCCCCCAAAACCGTCACCATTCCATTTCCCAATTATAAACGGATCATCGTGCATCAAAAAACATAACGTGCATACCATTGTATGTGCAAAATCTAATGTTTGTCATGTAATGACTGTACTTTGTTTTTCTTTCGGTAGGAAGCTGTTGAAGCTAGCTTTGTCAAAATTGAGCTTGAAGCCAAATTTCAGGGTCTTATTGAGGACATACATTTTCTGAGGGAAGCATTCGCACAGGTGAGTTCCGTTTGTTTATGTTTAAAAAGTTACCAATGTCCCCTGCAGATGCGGTGATGTAATAGTCTCCGTCACCATTTTCATTCTTTCATTTTTAGTTCAGCAGAAAGTTCTGCCTCTGTTTCCTATCTCTCTGCATCATCATCAGCAGCAGCATCATGATCGTCAGAAGCAGCAATATCAGCAACATCAGCAGCAGCATCACTATGATCAGTAATTGCATCACAAGCGGCACCTTTTACACAATTAGCAACAGTATCAACAGAAGCACCACCATCATCATTACAATCAAAAGCAGCAACAGCATAATTTCCTGCACTTCCTATTACCATGGTTGGCTATGTACGGTGCGAAAGAAGTTCAACACAATACATACGTACATACATACATTTTAATTATATTGTTTTATTCAGTTATACAGCATATTTTCATCCAATCACAGACCCTGGATTTAAGTAGAGACATTAAGGGTCGTCGGCTTTAGTATCTTAACTTTTGTTAAAGGATATTGGGAATTTGGGCAGAGGGTTATGGATTTAGGGTTGAGTTCCAGATGCACACCAGCCTCCTTCACTACGGTGCCCTACGGTGAGTACAACATCTTTAAAAACAACAGCGTTATGTCTCTCTCAATAACAAATAACGCTGAGCTGCTTGCGCATGTCGAGATTCGGCGGCGAACGGGATGCACCCCTGCAATTTGCAGATGTCTCGTAATGGCAAAATGGTTAAAATACGTTTAAATATGAAGCGCATAAAATAAAATAAAAACATTACTCAAGGCTATAATAATAGGGTTTGACCCTTTTATCTGGCAACAAAACTGACACCTTTTTACAAGGGATCATGTTTGCATTAACCACAACAGTTGCGGTCAAATTGCAAACAAAAAGAAAACACTGATAATGTATTGGCACTGTTCTTGAAATTGATTGGTCCACACCCGAGACAGCTTTTCTTAGAGCCCAGTCTCACATGGTGTTGGATCAGATGACGCCAAAACGCGCACAACTCAAAGTCAACGCACCATCAGAGTATTGAGAGACCGGGGTAAGCTTTTGCATACATTATCAGTGTTGTCTTTTTGTTTGCATTTTGACCGCAAGTGTTGTGGTTAATGCAAGCATGATCCCTTGTAAAAAAAGGTATCAGTTTTGTTGCCAGATAAAAGGGTAAAACCTATTATTGTTATATCTTGCTACTGGCAAAGGATGCCTCGTAATGTAAAAAAAATACTCAAGGCTTCTTGTTCTCGGAGGAGATATGCTCACCCTCCCCATTCATACGGGAAACTGATCCATGTTGTCCATTAACAGGAGCTACGCGAGTTGGAGGCGCAGATCAAGAACACCAATGTTCTCGTAGAAATAGACAACAGGCGGAGCCTGGACATGGATGGGATTATTTCTGAAGTACGAAAACAGTACGAGTTCATCATGTCTCAAAGCCAAGCTGAAGCGGAAGCAATATACAAGCAGAAGGTGATTTCATTAATTAATTTTGCGCGCTGCCAAAATGGATGATGCCAGCCATACATAGGGTTATGTTATCGCTTGTTGAACGTCTGTACATTACAAATCCAGATTGTCATGTTGGGAGTAATTTAACGCAAAATGCCGGTCCACACATGAGACTGAGAACATTAAGGCCATTGCAGATCAGGTAGACTGTGCCACCCAAACCATAGGCCCCAGATCTGGCCCCCCGAAGTGTTTAGTCTGTTTAGCTCCTCAATGCACGGCCTACACGAAAAATTGTTCAGAAAATAATGGCGCTGTCCACGGTGCTGTTTGTAAACGGTTATTGGATAGAGGAATGATTTTACCAATATAGAGTGCTGACCCTGTACTCCACATTGGCAGGAGTGCAAGAAAGGATGGCTATTTTTAAGCCTCCAAATGTTAATCCAGGAATAAATATAAGAAGCTCCGCTCAATAAAAAAAGTTATTGAGAAACAAATAGGAGGCTTGACTTTTGGGAGCATCCTTCAGTAGACTACAACAAAGCGTTTGCACGACTTACTGGACATCTGTGATAAAGAGCTTCGTAGATCATCGGATTTCTCCAGAATAAATAGAGATTCTGATTCTGATGCACCACATCCCCTTATATCCACTGGCACATCCGAGCCAAACCAGTGCAGGGCCCTCACAGTACACATGGTTTTCCACCGGCTACATTCCTTGCCAAGTAGGAATCAATCAATTATACATTTTAACATCACCCTCACCTCTCGGGTTCGGCAGTGGAAAAACAACCCGGTACCTGCCGAACTGCGCTAACTCGCCATAGCAGGTTGTGTAGTGGAAAAGGAGGTTTTTAGAACGACTAGATAATTTGCCTCACCTTAGGAGTGAAGTAACCTATAGCCTATTTTTAACATACAACCTAATTTTAATTTTACCTGGTGAGCCCACGTTGCTACATAGCTCTTTTTCAGAAGCGACCTGGCCATTAATAATAGCTCAACAAGTGGCTTATTATGTGGAAATGTACAGTAGTCAAATACTCTCAACGCATGATTCTAAACATGGAGGGAAAAACTGGAGGACCCGGATAAAAATCCACGAGGTCAACAGGAAAATTGAAAGCATTGCCTGGGAGAATACAACCACTTTAAAACAAATGGTGGTTTGTAATTGTCAAATTGACATTTGAAACGTTTAAATGTTTGGTTGTTGTACGTGTTTTACTCCAGTTTGACAAACTCCGCTCAGAGAGCGATCGAAGTGACGAAGAGCTACGCAAAGCCAAGGCCGAAATCAACGACATCAAACGTCAGATCCACCAGATCAATTCGGAACTCGACATCTTGAACAAGCAGGTAAGGATTATCGTCTTCAAATGGGTTTGGAGTTCACGCGGTTTGAATGTCTTTGAGCTGCAGTGAACCAATTATTATGCCGAGTAGATAATGTCCGATAAAGCTCTTGTTCACAATTACACCCAATAAAGAAAAAAACATACTGTAAGTGGTACAACCAGCACAGATCTTGAAACACACGAATAGTGCTTCTATTATTGTGTTGAATTACTAGTTACAACAACTTGCATCTATTAAGAATAACAATATCCTTTATTTTACCCAAGAAAGTCGCAGTGAGTCTCGAGACTCAGGAAAGTCCTACCCATTTGTGTGTTTTTGTGTTGGACTTGTGAGGAGGAAAATGCAGTTCCCAGAGAAAACCCACACACCTTGGGTGTGCTGCTGCCAACTCCTGCTTATTGCACAGCCCAAACCGACGAAAGCTGATATTTCTAGACTCTCAAATCTCCCATAAAAGTACAAACAAGGCTCTGGAGAAAACCACCGTAGCACTCGGAGCCCCGTATGGACACATTTGAGAATGAAAAATCCATTGTCGTTCTGCTATCTCGTCGCTCCTTGTAATAAAAAGAATAAATCAATGGACGCGCGTACGATGTTTCTTGTTTTTGTTTCAGCGAGAGAAACTGGAGGCGGCCATTTCTGAGCGAGAGGAAGGCGGTGCGAAGAACATCGGCGAGGCAAAGGCAGCCGTAGCACAGCTGGAGGAGGCCCTGGCAAAAGCCAAGCATGACATGGTCAAGCACGTGCGCGACTTCACGGATTTAATGAACATCAAACTGGCCCTGGACACGGAGATCTTGACCTACCGCAAGCTTCTGGAGGGAGAGGAAGCTAGGTGATTGCACTTCCTGTTACTCTTTGACAACGTCGATTATACCGCTGTTCCACTGGCATATCTGAAGTCCTAGGAGCCAGTACAGGGCCCTCACAGTACAGCTGGTTGTCCGCTTGCGATTTGCAGGGTGGAGCCAGAAACAAACCCACGCTAGACTGGCCCCAAGACATTCATATATTATTTGGGGGTAGAGCAGGCCAGGGGTGGGACTAAACATACATTAATTGCAGTTGACGTGAGTGGCACGGCTCTGCTTTTCAAGGGGGTAACACAATGTCGCGTCTCCAGAGATACGTTGATCCGGCTCGCAAAGTCTTCACACGGCTTTGTTGTTCACTGGACAAGAGGTATTGTTACACAGGTAAACAAACTTAAGTCGAGACGTTTATCATGAGGGTCCTCATGCATTGGAATGTTTATCCAGGTGCATTGATGAGTGTTGAGCATTGTGTGATGGGGGGGGGGGTGCTGGTAGCCAGAGGAAACCCATATACACAGAATAGTCACTCAGTACGGCCATCTCCTGGGCACTTAACATCAGTTGTACGTTATCAACATATACATCGACAGTTTTTGTACTACCAAGATTTTTCATTTTGCATGCCATGCGCCTGTTTGTGTTTATAGTACTGTCCCGATTGCATTGTATTACTGTCAGTAAACAAATGTTGACATAATGGATCTTGACAAAATTGTTATTTTGTTGTCCTTCTTCCGCACTTCCGATTAGCACAGTGGGCTAATTATGGTGCGAAGTTCAACAAACATACGTTACTCAGTTTGTACTAACTTCCCCGTATGTAAAACTATTGCTTTTTTTGCCGAGATATTTTTCTCAAGATAATCTCCACGTGTGTTTGCAGGCTCAATATATTTGCATCACGCGGGGGAGGTGGCGTTGCCTCATCCTCACTGGAGCCCGGCGGGAGTGTGAGAGAAAGGCTAGGTGGGAGCTGTGGGCAACATATTGGCGGCAGCCAAGGCAAAGATTCGAGAAGCAGCAGCAGCAACAACAATGTGTACGACTCTCCGGGTAAGAGCTCTCCGTGAGAATTTACCCAATTGTGACAGTCAAATTATGTCAGTATATGTTCCAAAATTACTGCCGACTGTAGGATAAATGGAGCTGCATGGGCCTTCACAAGTTATTATTATTCCAGGGATATGCTATGTTAAATTATATTTTTTGCGGCAAAAATCATGTTTTTACCAAAAAAATGTGAAAGATTAATGCAGGTGCATCATCCTCAAACTGTTACAATAATTTCACATCTATCACCTATGTTTATATTTAACAACCGTATCCATGTAGGATAGTTATATCTAGTGCTTAATTTCAGCCGGGAAACAGTCCAGAATATTTTGGATTTCCACATTACCTTAGTCTTTGATACTATTGTCCCCATGAT